>NC_135746.1:5803750-7107500 GCF_041903045.1 Epinephelus lanceolatus | reverse complement strand
AATTTTATCACCGGATAGATGGTGTTTGCATGAAACTAGGAAAGACACAAACAGAGGAAAGAGGCTGCAGCATGTGGTGGCGGCCGGCTGGTAACAAACAATCTCATATTACAGTTAAACAGTGCACTAAAATATGTTTCTGAAAACAGTTGTTGAGAGAAAAAGTCAACTCAGTAACAGAGTAGCAGATCAAGGCAAACCCATTAATGGGTATGTAAGCTCTTACAACATCCACTTCATCGCGCTGTTGAGCTGCCTGCTCGTGTAGCTTCGAGCTCCAGTGCTTGTTTCTGTAGGATATGCTACCTTGAACAAGGGAACTTGATGTGTCATTTATCGAGCTGTATGTCGAACATGCTTTGCAGTATAATTTTTCAGTCCAGCTCAAAGATGCCGCTTTAATTCACCTCCTAAAACTTCACAAATTTACTTTTTGTTTTTTGTTTAGCTTCATCTGGTTCTTTGTCAATTGAATAGTTTCCAAATTCGTTTGTAAAGTTGACAGGTTAGTCAAACTACCAATATTAATTATGTAGTTATTTTGGGGTGCAGGTTTTGCTGTTTGCTGTCTTTATTTTTTATATGTTAAAAAATGGGTACCACTGATGGCAACCAAAGGCCAAGAATTGGCTGCCAATGTTTCAAAATGGCTGCCAATGGCACCCTGGTAATCATTACTGTCGAGCCCTGCTAACTAACCAAATAATTACCCTATGTAACACTTAGGGCTGCTCTTAATGGTTATTTTCATTACTGACTAATCTGCTGATTGCTGTCTTGATTAGCGATCAACCTTTAGTATGTAAAACGTCCGTCACAGTCTCCCAGAGTCTTCAAACGTCTCGTTTTGTCTGACCAACAGTCCAATAATCTAAAGATACTCTGTTAACGATGAAACTGAGAAAAGCAGCAAATATTCTCAGTATAGGGGCTTTATCCAGGGTTTTTTTTGTCCGTTTTGTTTGAAAACATTAACTCATCAATTATAATTATTATTATTTGCCTATTGTTTTTTTGTTGATCAATTAACTGATTATTGTTTCAGCTTTACTTACATCATAACCAGAGCTGAAAACGGACCATAACAGGACTAATTTACATAAAAACAATGGCATTTATGTTGTTCTATAAATCTAAAATACATTAAATGCATGAATATCGACCCAAAAATGTTGTTCAATTTGACATTCTGTTAAATTGTAGTGCTGCTTGCAATACGTTATTTAATAATGTGTTAAAACTTTTGTAGAAAGCGGGAGCGAGTTTGTGCCTGAGAGTTTCCAGCATTGCTATAATTATTCTGTTTTAATGGGATGTTGAGTTCTCTCGGCAAAAAAATGTGGTTAACAGTCACATTTATTGGAACATTAGTAGTATTAATATAGTAGTAGTAGTAGTAATATATTAAGTACTTGTAGTGGATTAAAAAGAGAGAACGCTTAAATATGCCAAAAGGTTATCTACTTGTCACCACCAGTTTACAGATATCTGGGGAGGGGGCCAACTTCTCTTCATCCGTCATTTATCATGCTTGACAGGCTTCTCCTCTAAACAGGCATTATGTGTTCATATGCTTGAATTTGACCGACCACATAACTTCTTTATGGGACAATCGCAGGCAGTCAGTGAAAAGTACGCCCTGTTCCAGTGGCCATAAGTATAAATCATCAACCATTTGGTCATTAATTCAGACATTTCTTCTCCTCTTTAGCCCTCCGACTGCAACCGGTTTGTTCTGAGCAGACCGCAAACTGGCTCGGGTCAAATCATCAGGTCTGCTCCAATCATATGTGCGAGCCAATTTAGCATTTCCAGGATGATAAAGACATGAATGAACGGCAGACCAGGGTTCATTAGAGGGTTTGGATTTTGGTTTTGACCAGTGTCAGGCATGAAACAGATACGTGTCCTATTAGACATGAAACAGACGGGAGAATCAGACCAACTACAAATCCGTTTTCAGTGACTATATTCCAGATACAGAACATAAATCTACAATTCCCCGCCATTATAATGTCACCATTAATCACCATTAATCTCAGAGATCAACATTTCCTCCCGCTGGGCTCAGTAACTGTAAAACCTGAAAGGTTAAATTAAGTGGCGTCCGTAGTGGCGGCAGCACAGCAGGTTCAGACACGCTCGCACCAGCCCAGGGGTCCCACGCCTCCCAGGCCCTCTCATTAAAGCTAAAAGAGGATCTCTCTGGCACAGGCCCCTCTTTGTCCACGGCCTGGATGCCATGACTGTTGTGGGAAAAAAAAAAATGAATGAAATGAACGAAGGCTGGTTGGTCACTTGGCTGTTCAGTTGGATTGGATGCCTCAGGGGCTTTCTGGAATTGCTGACCAAGCTATGAAGTGGTACATGGTTTCAAGGTTTCTTCCTGGAAACAGAGCACTAATTGTTTTTTTACTCAACAACAGGGCTGAACAGTTAATTTAAATATTATCGCAGTATGAGCAAATGTAATGTGTATATCGCAGGAGCTGCAAAACGTGCAAAAATCACATCATATTTTCAGATATTTTTCTGTGAAAATAAAAAGCAAAAATTACTAATCCCACTGAAATCGCCACTTAAATAG
The DNA here is from genome assembly GCF_041903045.1 of Epinephelus lanceolatus. Taxonomy (NCBI): domain Eukaryota; kingdom Metazoa; phylum Chordata; class Actinopteri; order Perciformes; family Serranidae; genus Epinephelus; species Epinephelus lanceolatus. Next base: position 7,104,913 of record NC_135746.1, on the reverse strand, counting down.
ATTTTTCCCCATATAATGCAGCCTTCCTCATCAGTTAGCCACTTTTTGTCATGAACCCTAAGGCAGGTACTGTTGTCTTTCTCAGCTGCTTTTGTTCTTTACATTATTTAAGGTGGTGTCTGCACACAACCAGCGCAGATGCAGAATCAGGCTTTAAACTTTACCCTAGAATGAGCTGTTCATATCTACATAGGGAGCGGGTCCTTGTCCATGGAGTCCACCATGTTGCAGCGTCATGTTTCACTGGCTCTAGATAGGGGTGTTCGCGTTTTCTTCTCGACCACCATCGCATGAGGTCCCTCCACAACGAGCTGAAAAGTGTCAGAAAGACACTGATTTTTGACATGAAACTGCTTCATTCAGTCAAGCTAAGTGGAGCTACAGTTACAGCTCGACTAGGCCTTTTAATTGGACCGCTGTCCTTGTCCCAGTATACAAGCACGGGAGGGGAATCGTTTAATTGACTGTAGCATGTCTGATTCCGTTAAGATAGATGGAGATCAGACGTTGCGCTAGATTTTTTCGTTGCCGGTCATTTTAACCGACAGGGTCATAAAAATCTGGTCATAATCTATTTTTACCGGTCATTTTAATTTTAATTTTTAAATGATAATAAAGATATTCAAAGACATTTAGTTTTCATTCGTTCGTTTTTAACAAATCCAACAAGCAAGTTATAAAGTGTGCATTAATAAGGACATGAACGAAAAGATGAACAGACATCCACACACCCATGCCATTAGGCTTCGCCCTGGACACACCGGACGGCACTAATGTGTCACTAACGCGTCCGGTGTGTCCAGGGCGTTATGTAGTTATGCCTGTAGGCTCGGTGACACAAAATTAAAATTGTAATGAAGTGATTATGGTATTGAAAAATGTGTTTGGTTATGCACTGTTGTGTTATTTTAAATTATAAACACGGTATTTTCTCCTCACGTTCCTCAGTTTTTATTTTGAAAATTGGCCAGATTCTCTCGTCTTTTTTGTGTCCGACTTCCTGTTTGGTACGATCCGCTCGATCCAGCTTGACAGAAGCGCTCGCAGCTCCCGTGAAAAATAGACCAGACGCCGAACTGAAGCACTGCCTCTACTCCGCGGGCGCTCCGCTCTGCTCAGCGGCCTGTGTGGACAGTCAGATAGGTTAACATGGGCGCTGACTGAAAACTGCCTCTGCTGCTGGGCGCTGCGCTTCTGTTCCGCATCTGGTGTGTCCAGGGCGTTATGTCAACAACGCTACATGAAGCAGATGAATGACTTTTTCTCTGCAGTGTGAAAACGGCAGCCACTTAAACCACTGACTGTGCACTCCGCCACCAAGTGGGCAGGGGTGGTAATTGCAACCGGTCAAAATGACCGACGGTCTTCAGATTTCAGATTTCATTGTTGTAAAAAAAACGGTCATTGACCGAGAATATCCGGTTAACGTGACCCCTGGTGGAGATATGCCCCCTTTCAGCTTGTTAGTATTGGACCTTTTTCCTGTTGACCTATTACGTCACAGACCAAACAATGGACAAACAAGTTAGCTACAGTTAGCTAGCAGCTAACTGGTACCATGGTGGACAACTTTACAGCTCTGTACATTTGGTCCGTCCAAAAAGTCACAGCTCTGGATGTAGATTTCTCCATGTTGTTATTGGCTTCTTCTTCTGTTACACATTTAATGCTATTCAACTTTCGGGTCAAAGCCCGGGACGGAAACTGTGGAGCATGCTCAGGCCAGTTTGGGTCTGATTGACTGTATACATGCAGGAGTCACATGATCTGGGTTAGTCCCACTTTGAGAAAGTACGATTTCAGTCGGACTAACATGTTTACATGTGTTGTAAAAGTCCAGTTTTATTCGGACTGACACAATGAATTGATTTTCTCTAGTGTCATTTAAACGTACTGTTTTTTAACAGTTTAAATCACTGTCTTCCATCAAAATAAGCTTAAAACTCTTAATATGGCACTGAAATATACTGGAATCACTTGACCTTACATCTGTACAGAAAAATATTTTTATTGCACCACAGATAGGACACACATCTTTTTTTGCGAGCATTCTTTTTAGTGAAAAACAAAATCAAACAATCTTAAACATCCAGGCCTCCCAACTATTTGAAATGATTGCTCACTGTGTTTCCAACAGTTCTTTAGCCATCAAACATTGGTGTTTTGTAGCAACCTGTTGCTTTTTTCCGGCAGGGATAGTTGCACAAAAAAGAGGTTTTGTGCTGAGACATCGCTGCGTTTCCTTCCAGGATAATGTCACGAAAAATTGTTGTTTTTTACTGAGACAACAGTGGGTTTCCTGCCAAAAAGCGTCTATTTTAACCAAGATATCACTGTGTTTCTTGCAGGCATAATGGCTCAAAAACTGGTTGTTTTGCTGTGTTTCCAGTGCTCCCAAAATCGGGTATTATAAGCCAAAACGTGCTCTGTTCTTAACCATAACCAAGTGTTCTTTGTGCCAAAACCGAACCATACAGTGTTGTCATGTATCTGTGGTTTGCATAGAAGTACAATGCCAGCATTTCTTCTGGCGACTGGGTCGATATCTTTCAATATGAAATATGTCAGTGCTTGATTCTGATCTTTTACGTATTTTGAGGTTTGTACATATACAGCATGTTTGCGCAGCAGTTTCGTGTGGTGCTGCTGGACGTAACATTTACAATAACCCCACCACAACTAACTTCTCTCGACGTCTTTTATCGAATACGCAGTAAAAAAGTTGATTGTTTCTTCTCTAATCATAAATAATTCCACTAGATCATTGTCCCTGGTCTAGATAAAGTCTTTATCTTGCGTCTTTTCTTTGTCTTTCAGGGTCATGGCCACCAGATTCACAACGGTGGGGTCCAGTACGCCCCCGAGGCTTTGGAGCAGCAGAACCAGGTCCAGAGTCTCCTGCCTGAGCCCCACAACCACCAGAGGAGGTGGTCCCACCCACAGCACCGCTCCGTTGGTGTCCTCCCTCAGCCTGAGCCTGAGGAGGAGACCAAACCCTTCATCCTGGATCTCAAGAACTTTCCAGACCTGGCCAATGCTGACATCAACTCGCAGAACCCCAACATTCAGGTGAGTCTGGAGAGGTGGAGTGACACATATACATACAAGAACAAGCTCTTACAGCACAAAGCAATGCTGCATCCATACAGTAACCAATAGATAGCCAGTTATGCGTTAAAATTAAACCACTGATGCAAGGAGAACCAGAGTTCTTTGTCTTTTATTGTTTAAAATGATTTATTTCTTTAATGTGTAACAAAATCTCTCGGTCTAATCTTAGCGACGAGGCTGCGTCTCTTTGTGCTACTATTAAATTAAAGTGTAGTAAAGAGAAACAGGCTCTGTAATCATAAGTGTTAGCCATTAAGTCCTCATCATCTCCATCTAAACTGACCCAAAAAGTTCTTCTGTTTAACTTATCTCAGGGCAGTTAACTTCTCCAACTCTGGTCAGTGTAATCAGGATGTGGTTAGAGGGACATAATGATGCCGGCTCGTGTCTACATCAAGCTCAGAAACCGATGAAACGTCTGATGAGTTTTTCATGTAGCAGCATATAGACCAGATGTACCATACTCTGACCGTAAGATATATCCAGCTAAGACAAATGAAAGCATTTCCAATCATCATATGTCTTTCCTAACTGTGAAATTAATCCCACAACAGTTAGAGAAAGGTTTCCCCTGTAGTCTCGCCTGGTCTTCACATCAGCTGAAATGGGCCCTTGGAAGTACTGTAGCATCTAGGATGAGTCATATCGAGGTAATGAGAGGTAGTTATCCAGAATAAAAGCTCACATTCTCTCCCTGAGACGATCGTTTGGTTGGCTGGATGCTCATGCTCACGTCTGGCTGGCTGAATCAGACGCGGGGAGCGGGATCGCTTGATGAAAAAATTCTCCACCGATTTGAGTCAGTTGATTTCTTGTGAGGAGCTCGTTACTCGGGCTGCACAAAAAGTATTGTGGGAACTTTTTGTGACAACACAGCAACACTTGCAATGGCTTGTTGTTTGTCAGTGTCTTCTACTCGCTGTCAGGGCCGCTGCTGGTCATTTGGGTCCCCTAATTGCTTTGTTGTGGTGTTTTCATAATCAGCGTAACATTCTTGTTAAAATAACTATAAATAGATGATAAGAAAAACTGAACTGTCCCATTACTCACACACAGTGTCCGAAATTAACTTTGACTCATCAGCCAAGGAGACTGGTGGATGAAAACATCCACCGGCCAAATTAATGTATCGCCTTTTTCTGTCACATATGGATTTATTTCAATTAAATTATTGAGATAATAAGTTATTATGTTGAACAGAAACTTAAAGAAAAGGCTAGAGCAAAATTCAAAGCAATGTTTTTTAAGTACAACATTTACCCACCAGTGTGGCAGATAGCCCCCGGAGATTTGCTCGCCACAGAAAACCTACCCACATTGCTGCTCAAACATAACAGAAGAAAAGTCGCAAAACATTACAAACTTGAACAGCAACAGGCATTTTTCAGATGCTGCAGGAGGCTCTGACACACACATCTGCATTCCCTGGCTGTTAATTCAGTCATTATATGACAGCGTCTGAGTGAGTTCACTTAGACGTTCCTGTCCAGTTGTTAAATGCAGGTGTATTTTAATGAGCTTCAGTTTCGAAAAACTTTGCTCAGCAGAGACAACTGACTCTATTAATAACTATAATAATAACCTAAAAGCGTGAGCACACCACTCAGCGAGTTTGCTGAACCCAGCGATGAGTGCAGCTCAAACGTGTCTGAGGCCCTCTCAGACACAATTTGGTTTGAGCTGCAGGAAGGGGCCGGAAGAGTTGATGCAGTACGTATGATTATGATTATGATTAATGATGATCATATTGGGCTGTTGGGCGCGTGATGTGTGTGCCCATAGCTGTGGCGCTGTTCATTGTGAAGTCATTTCTAAGTTTGGTTTGCCATTTACACTGCAATTTGTAGTCTTGGTTTGCGAGTTTAAACTTTTGACTGCAACTCTGATTTCTCATATGAAGACATAACATTTTGGGTTTGCAAAATTGCGCTTTAAGCCCATTTCAAACGAAAGGTTCATGACGAGACGAAACCATTTAACGTTTAACCATAAAACGTTTCAGAGAAAAGTTGCAGCGGTGTGAAGTGGCCAGTCTCAGCTCGACTCAAGCCGGCTGATGGTGTCACCTGCGACTCAGCTTGTCAAATCGCCGATAATAACAAGCTGCAGTATTGCTAATTAGAACGTACTCGTCTAAGGACACTTGGACTTTGTTATTGTCTCGTTTGAAGACATTAGAACTTGAACAGATCACACTGCTTTGTTGCATTGTTTGCAATTTTGTTTTTGCGCAGCCATGTTCAGGCACTGAAATGAAGAGTTTTAATCTTGAACAGTGACCCCTAATCCTTAAGGCCTGGACACACCAAACCAACATCAAAGAACTAGCAGCAACAAAGTCCGATTACTTTGTCGCCTCACATGTGAAGACTACAGCCAATGGCAACTAGCTCAAACATTCTGCGGCTACAAGAGAGGAAATAACTCTCTATACCAGCGGCAATCTGCATTCATCATTTAAAAAAGGAAAACCTGAAAGACCGATAGGACAGAATCAAGATGCTAGTTTGGTGGTTAGCACATTAAAAACACAACCTGATGTTTAAAGAACAAACAATATTTATGGTGCGCCAGTGAACAATAACACAAACCATTGGAAAACATTCCTGCTAAAGAGCTCAATGGCGAACAAGAAAATCTTTCAGAATATAATAAATTTATTCCAGTCTCACACCCTCCTGATTTTCAGCCGTTTGCTTTCTTCACTTCCGTTTCTCTTCTCGAGTTAAACTGCTAATCAGAGTGATTTAATTCACTGATGTTCTGCTGCCAATTCAACATGCTGGATCGTCCAACAAGGGCGGACAAGGACCAAGTGGTGCAGGGCGAGAGACGCTCACCGACAGCCCGACATGGACCAATGATCGACCGTCAGCTTGGTGTGTCAGGGCATAGTCATGTTCAGGCAGCTAAATAAACAGTTTTCTACTTTACTACACATTGACTATTAAAACTTAACCCATTGTCCCCATATGAGGACATGATGTTCTCAAAAGCTCCCTCCTGTTCTAAGGCAATGCTTAATTTTTTATTCTTATCAGGTCCTTTTAATCCCAAATAGCAAAGAGAAATTTAAAGTGCATACCAAACGAAACCTTGGGTCTCAGGAAGTTAAGAGAGAAAGGTGCTCAGCTCCACGAATATCAATGCTGTCAAAGATATCAGTGACACAGATGAATGTGTTTTGGGTTACTTCAGGTTGACACTGTCTCATTTTCTTTACAGGTAACCATTGAGGTGGTGGACGACCCCCAGATGGAGGTGGAGATGGACCTGGCCAAGGAAAAAGACTGGCTGCCCTCCTCTTCCTCCTCTTCCTCCTCACCCTCTTCCACAGTGGATTGGCTCGGAGGCAAGAAGCTTTTCTGGCCCCTTTTCTGGAGTTACACCGACGCCGATTCCAGCGAGGACAACAACAGCCGGTCAGGCGTGGAGGAAACTGGCGAGGAAGAGGAGGAGGGGGATTACTCCCAGGATTACGGCAGCGAAGAGCCCTTACCCAGTGGAGTGGGCGGAGACTGGGATACGCGTTGGAACGAAGGCTGGGATCCAATGCAGAGCTACTATGGTAAGGTTTGCCAAGTGGTACACTCGCCGTCTGCTCACACAGCCACACTGCTATTTTAGATATGACTTCATCACACTGATTATGGCTTTTAAAAAATTACCAAAATGTATCCTGTGGGTTTCACTAAAGACAAAAAATGCAAAAAGGGAAAGTATGGAAATGCAATCAGTGAATTTATCATATTGAAAAGGGGAAAGGGACAGTGGGAACATCTGGAGGGAGAGACAGAGAGGAGCATGGAGAGAGAACAACAGAGCAGCTCAGGAAGGCTGCACGATAACTGTCTTCACAGTCAGAGGGAAACAAACGACGCCAGCATGCAAGGCAGCATGAGCACTCGACCATCGGGACATTGTGGGTTATGGGCACTTTGAAGTCGACACTGGTCGTGCTGGTCGCAGAGGCCTGCCTTTTGAAGATGGGTCCGATGCGCTCGCTAATGGCAGCGTTAGGCCGGCACTGTTCCCTGGGACAAAACAGCCCTCTGCTTGTGGACAATTAGAGGGCAGATTTGGAACACAGAATGACAGGGGCCATTCGGCCGGCCCTTTCATCCTTCCCCGGGACCCCATGGGCCCCCCCAGACCCTGGCGGCCCTCACTGCCCTCTGCGGCACGGCCTTTTGAGCCAGTTCAAGAATTTCGGGGGGCTTTCAGGGCTCTGCATAACTTTTACAGCTCTTTTTCCACTCTTAATTCTGCCGTCCGCTGGTGGGAAAACATGTTGTGTCTCAGCCTGCACAGAACACTGATTCAGTGGTAAAGATAGTAAATAATTAGAGAGAAAGAGAAAGGTGTGTGTAGTGAATGAAAGGGAGAGATAGAAAGAGAGAAAGAAAGAAAAATTTGATGGGCTCGGCCAGTGTGTGTGAGCTCTACTGTAGATCAGAGCGCAGTCGTGGGCTCACCACAGCATGAGGCTTTCATTCTTCAGAGAAACTTCCCATCAATGCAAATATGTGCATGATTGATTTATTTGTTTTTGAAGGTTGTTGTCGCAGCACAGACCTCTTCTGTTGTATTGTAATCTCAGAATGTAAGAGCAGGTGGCTGTTTTTTTGCTCTCTAACCTTTCCGTCATCCATCATGCCAATATATAGATTTTATCCATCGTGCATGCAGCCGAGCCGGCAAAGGGCAACAATGCCTATTAAGTGGTCACATCTAAAGACTCGGTGAACATAAATCAGGGATGTCTGCCTTAGCTTCTTCTGTAATTAAGACTCTCCTGAGACCTCATTCCCGTATGGCCACATGGCGAGCTGGCAGCGCCCACAAAGTAAAATTGGGCGCTCGCTACACCCAAGCTGGTATTTCTGCACCCACCTCGCCTTTAATCAAGAATGACTTGTTTTCAGTGTTATTAACACCACAAGGAAACATGGTGCGGAGGCGGACAGCCACAGCACAGCTTCTCGCTCTCTAATTTTACTGAGGCCTTCTTAAAAAGAATATGGGTTAGCATGGGAAAGATTGGACCAGGGGAAAATGATCATTTATATGGACTGAGACAGGCCAGGATCTCCGAGAGCGTATTCTGGATTAGACTGTTACAGCACACACTCAGGTTTTTCCCTTGTATTCATAATTTTAATCAAACTTTTGAAGCTGTTTCCGAAATACAGAACATGTAGTTATTGTGATCTGTGCCAGAGAGCATGATGTAGAGCTCCTGCAACTGCAAACTTAACTGGGTTCATTGTAACTGTTTTGGCATGTCTTGTAGGGTAATCATGTCTATCTGAACTTAATGTTGCATGTTTGCACTCCAGGTTCCCTCATTTTGAAGTCAGTGAGTTAATGCTGAGATGTCTTAATAGAACAGAATAGAAATAGAGTAGAAAGCCTTTGTTGTCATCGGACAAAGAATATAGAGCGAGATTGGCTGCATCAAGCTGTTGTACATGTAAAAGAAATAGTGGACTGGACTAAAGAGTGTTTCACTAAGAAGCAGTGGATTGCACCTGAAGAGCAATTTAAGTTCATATGTGCACCACAGAGAGCCAAGAGTCACTGCAACTTTGCACGCCGCTGCCATCTTCATCCTTCCTTGTGTCTGTGATCAACAAAAATTTATGAGACTTCAACACATTTAAGATCAAATGAGGTCTGCTGTTAACACAAGCTCAAGAGACTTTCACATTTTGTTTTACAACATAAAACACATCAGTAAATACTAACACAAATTAATTTTTAAGCTTTAACGTGTTTTAAAAGGCAGTTGCTGACAAGTGGCTAAATGAGACAACAGAACGTCATGCGACTGTTGTGTTTTCATTTATAGCCTAATGTTAACTTTGTTAGTTTGTTAGCTTTTAACTTTGTTGTGATGATTGGCTTCAAAAATCATAAAAGTGATTTTCATTTGTGGAGATTAACTTGCTGAGCAAAACATGCAAGTAACTCAGTCTCTCTCCCAGCTCATCAAATGCTGATGCTCGCTCAGTGGCCCTCGGCCCCAGATCAGAGCCACCCTTGGGCAGCAATATGAGACACAGTTTCTGAAACTGTAGGCAACTACCATAGTATAAAGAGCAAGAAAGTCCGCTTTCGGCAGAAGGGGAGGTGAATGGGTCAAACAAACTCTGGTCTTTTACCCAGGAGCCTGCCGTTCATTTCCCATCCATTCATACATCCACTATTGTCGGCTTATCCGAGGCCGGGTCGTAGAGGCAGCAGGCCAAGCAAAGCACTCCAGATGTCCCTCTCCCCAACAATGCTTTCCAGCTCCTCCTGGGGGATCCTGAGGAGTTCTCAGGCCAGATGAAATATGTAATCTCTCCAGCATGTTCTGGGTCTGCCCCGGGGCCTCCTACCAGTTGGACGTGCCCCGAACACTTCTAATGAGAGACTCCCACGAGGATCCTGAATGGATACCTGAACCACGTGAACTGACCCCTTTCGACACGAAGAAGCAGCTCCCTCTGGATGTCCGAGCTCCTCACCCTATCTCTAAGGCTGAGCCCAGACACCTTTCGGAGGAAACTCATTTCGGCCTCTTGTATCCATGATCTCATTCTTTTGGTCACTACCCAGAGCTCATGACCATAGGTGAGGGTTGGGACGTAGATGGACCAGTAAATCAAAAGCTTATGGTGCAGCGCAACGGGAAGGTTCGTTTCCCACGTTAAACCAAATTCGATCAAGTTATTTTAATGACATAGTGTGCTAGTATGTGTAACATGCTACGCTAGCAGTGTATTTCACGTTAGTAACCATTTTACTTATTTTAAGCCATACAGTGATGTTTTTTTCTTTTTCAGTAAACCCAAGAATTTTTTTCACGTACCTTTTAAGTTTATTTTGAAAAACAGAGCAGAATCTGTACATTTCCTGTGAAAACAAAAGTGTATTTTAATACAATGACGCAACGCATGTAACAAGCATAAATTAACACGCCCTCCCTGGGCATCTAGAACTGACGCACGAGGGTATCTGCATCATACTTTGACATGCAGAGCCACTGACTAAACGTCAGTATTTGACAAGTTGGGATGAGAAATGTGTTGAAGTCTCATAAACGTTTGTTCACCACAGAACTTATTTTCTGCAATAATCCAAAATCCAGTGGAAAAATCCCACAGGCTTTTTGACGAGGGAACGAGGGCGATGTTAACCTGGGGTCCTACAAAAAAACGCCATCCTGCAACACTTATATTGTGCTTGCACACACACACATATGTGCGCACCAGGGTTGCAACGGTTTGAGATTTTCATGGTACAATAACCGTCCCGGAATGTATCGCGGTTTCACGTTATCGTGGTATTACAGAATTTATGTTACTATCAGTCAGACTGACCCTTAAAGGAATGAAAATGGAGGGGTTATTTTGGCTGAACAAAATGTTTTATAACCACAATTGAAACTTCAAACCATTTTGTTAATGGAAGTTTTGCCAGTTTAAACCTGTGGTGCTTTTCTTTATTTTTATTGCAAAAAAAAACAGACATTGTTCTATAATCTTAATAGAATCTGATGAATATTTACAGAAGTGCAAAGTGAGTTTTGATTCACGTGAAACGCAGAACAAAAGCTGAGGCCGAGTTTGTGTCACTGACTGTTTGAACTTTTGTCTCCACAGAGAAGGAGACAGATGACTGGACTCCGTGGACGCCCTGCTCTGTGACATGTGGTAACGGTGAGAGGAAGAGGACCAAGTCCTGTGGCTACTCCTGCACTCTGACAGAAGCCTCTAGGTGCGACCTGGAGCCTTGTCCTGGTGAGATTATATTTACTTTTCAGGAAATAAAAAAACAAACCGAGGCCAGAGTGTTTAGATGTTTTTATTCTGCTTCCCAGCTGGTTTTAAATCTAAATAATTCTCTTTGTAGGTGATGTCAACACTGTGGTGGAGCCTTTCCCCTTCGAGATGGAGAATGGTACAGAGCCTTTTGGGACAGGTGAGTGTTGTAATGGGAGGTTAAAGGGACAGTTCACCCCAAAATCAAAGCTAAACATTTTTCCTTAAACCTGTGTGACAATTATCATTCATTATTTTGGTGTGAGTTGTCGAGTGTTGGATAACGGAAGTAGATGGAAGTAGATGGCACTCGGCTCAGACTGTTCTCATGCACTTTATATACATTTTCCTACGAAAAGTACTGAAACAAAATTTGTGTAAAACCCACATATTCTGGAAGGCTGCAATCACGTGATAAATTAGCTGATGGGAGTGCAGAATGAAGCTGGGTTGCTCAAGGTCGGAGGTTAGGGTGGTGGATGGGTCATAAAACAAAGGACTTTCCCCAGGAGACCGATGTTCAGATCTGGGAGAACTCTGAGCAAACTTTGACTAATTTCATGGTACCTCGTCACCATGTTTCTTTTCTAAAATCTAACCACAGTGACTTTACTTACCTAAACCTAACTGTATTTTTCCCATTAAGTACGTAATGTCATTCGTGGAGTGCTAATTCATAGAATATCACATAAACCATTGTATGAGGATACGTTGCTCAGCTTGTGGTGCTCATAGTGCCAAAAAAATGTGAAAGACTCCTCATCAATGTCTCTTTCCAGAAATCATGACCTGGTTACTCAAGATAATCCACAGACCTTGTTGGGAGCAGTTTCATGTAGGAACTATTTTCTTTCTACTGAACTACACCCACCAACCAAATCACTTCACAGAAGGAAGCGTACATCTACCGCTAACTCACCTAGCACCACTGAGCTAGCTAACAATACAGCTTAGCTGAGGAGGTCGCCATTGATGTTTACATCTGTCACGAGCAAAAGCCTCTAGTTTATGAGTAGATGCACACTTCCTTCTGCATGGTGATTAAGTTGGCGGATGTAGTTTGGTAGAGAGAAAATAGTTCCTACATGAAACTGCTCACAACAAGGTCTGTGCATTATCTTGAGTAACCAGGTCATGATTTTTGTAAAGAGACATTGATGTTGAGTTTTTCAAATGTATTTTTTTGGCACTTTGAGCACCACAAGCTGAGCAACATATCCTCAACATATCCTCCTACAACAGTTCCTATGATATCCTACAAATTGGCGATCCACGAGTGACGATACATACTTAATGTAAAGTTATGGTTAGGTTTAGGGAAAGAAACATGTTGATGATGTACCTCAAAATGATTCAAAGTTCACACAGTTCTGAACACCGGTCTTCTGGGTAAAGTCCTCTGTTTTGTGACTCATCCACCACCCAAACCTCCAACCTTAAGGGACCACTTCCTTCTTTACACCTGTCATTTCTGGCACTTTGAGCACCACAAGCCAAATGCCATCTAGTTCCATTATACTGGGGAGAAAGCAGCCGATTTCTCCAACACTTGCCAACTCACCCTAAAACAATCTAGAGTGACAAACAGCGTTACAGATAGGAGGAGAAATATGTGTTTTGGATTTGTGGTGAACTGTCCCTTTAAAGGATCAAACCATCCTGTATATTTAACTGAACGATCCTTAAGTTTAACTTACTGCGATAAAGTGTGACACATGATTTCACGCAGTCTTGCTGTTGTCTCTCCAACAGATGTGGACAGCTGTGAGAAGTGGCTCAACTGTAAGAGTGAGTTCCTCCAGAGGTACCTCCACCAGGTCCTGTCTGAGCTGCCCAGCTGCCCCTGCTCCTACCCCCCTGAGGTGGCGTACACAGTGGTCAGCGTCTACGATGAGAGTCATGGCCGGCAGTTCCGCTGGCGTGATGCCAGCGGTCCCAAGGAGCGCCTGGACATCTACAAGCCTTCAGCTCGTAACTGCATCCGCTCAGCTCTTTCAGGCGACTCCTCTACTCTTGCAGCGCAGCACTGTTGTTACGGTGACCGTGGGCGGCTGATCACGAGGGGAAAAGGCGCGGGCACGCCTAACCTGATCAGCACCGAGTTCTCACCTGAGCTGCACTTCAAAGTGGACGTGCTGCCCTGGATCCTGTGCAAGGGAGACTGGAGTCGCTTCCATGCCGTGCGGCCGCCAAATAACGGATTGAGCTGCCCAGAGAACCCCCACGAAGACGTGTTCATGAATGAACTGGAGGAGGCCAGGGAGTACTGAGGGACCGCAGCCAAAACTACCACTTCACTCAGAGAGTCAGAGGGCCCAATCCTAATTTGAGAGGAGACTGCCTACTTTAAAAGTCATGAAATATTCCATCTTAATGGTGCATCATGCATCAACCGTGCGTGGACTGAGAGGAAGTGCTCATTTGTGATTGGGAGATTCGAGGGGTTTAGGTGTGACGGTGAAGTGTGGCTGTCTCAAGTTAGGATTTGGCACAGTGTCCTGATATCAGGCTCAACGGAACTGAACTGAATAACAAGAATGGAAAAAAATGCAGTGTTCTCCCATCGCTTGCCAACCTGTTCCACATCTGGCATAACATCAAGCTCTCTGTCTTTATATTCAGTCCACTCTCCTGGGTGCGTGTAAGCATGATGTCAACCTACTGGCTTTTTTTGACGGTGTCCTGGAGCGCTTGTGATTGACATTAGCAACATATGGTAAACATCCTGTTTGTGCTTCTTGTAGGTTTTATTATGTATGAATGTGGGCTGGTTTTATTGATGAAACAAACACGTGCATGGGAAGTGCAACAGATGAATATCCCATCTATGCTGCTACAATATAAAATCCTTCAGGTATTCAGGGGGGACAAGACAACAGGACATCAGTAAACCCAAAAGATGCCACATGCATTCACAGTAATGTACATTCAGCCAGTCTTTTGGGAAACTAAAATTAGTAACGTTAGGAGAATTTGGGACCTCAACCAGAGAGGTAAGCTAAACAGATTTGAAACGTTCTGCTGTCGCTAGTGAGAATTACGAGAGTAGCCCATTAGCAGTACTGTTACGGGAATGGCACATTTGATTTCAAATGTTTTGTCACACAGATTGATCTCATGTGTTTCCTCACATTTCCACAGCCAGGACGATGTGTGATCTGGGTGCCAAAGAGTTAAAAATCAGACTGTTGGTGCCTGTGTAAATCCAGCCTCCTAAGTCTCTACGGTGCAAATGTAGGAAAGTAAATAAATAAATTCTGCAGTGACTAGATTGTGCTCATAGATCTCTACGATGTTCTCAGGGGGATTAACTGACCATGATAAAACAAATTTGTTCTTTTACCTCGACAGCGGAGCACTATTGGGACTAGTTCAAAGTGTTTTGGGGTAAAGATTAGCAGGAGGGAATCGGATCCAGAAAGTAACTGACGAACACATGATGCTTTTTGTGCAGTTTCAGAAAGCAGTTGCAACCCTTATAACTGAAGAGATGTCGATGCATTGTGTGTGGTAGGAAGATGTCATTGCTGCTTAAGCTGTTGGCATAGGGTCTTTGGGTTTATGTACAGAACTGGACTGGACAGAAAGGACGTTCCTGAGAAGTCGTGTAGTCTGAGCCTTTACCCTAGGTAACATAGAGTTCAGGTAAAGGCGACATGAGAGTAGTCACCATTAGCTGATACTCCATAAGGTGTAGTGCAAAGTATGGAAACAAAAGTCATGTTAACCGAATATTTTTTGTTACCGTTATTTTGCCAGATCAAAATGCTTTAGGTGATTCAACATAACTAAGTAATTCACACCCGCCCAGCTAGTGACTTGCATATTAATTAGCTATTGTCTCTTCTTGACTCTGATGTCACATGCAGGACTTCATTGTCTAGCTGGCTTTAGCACTGGTTGACTATATTGCTACAAACCATCCCAAAATGTCATCTCAGAGTGCTTTCACACCTGCCCTGTTTGGTGCGTTTCAATCGAACTCAAGTTCATTTACCCCCTAAGTGCGGTTCGTTCTACAAAAAGAAAATCAAACATGCTAGACTTTATGTTGGAACGTCGTGAGGCATCCCAGACGTGGCGTCGGTTGTCATCTACTATGACACACTACACGAGATGAAACGATGGATTATGGCGTACAACACTCGTTGTCGTTCACGATTCATGCCGTCGCTGTGTTGGGTTATAATCGGGCTGATATGGTGTAGTGTGTACCCGGCATAACCCTAACCAATCTCACTCCTGTTGCCTAAAGGCTCATTTATGCTCCCCTTACATACGAAAAAGTATACGTCCGTTTCAAACGATGTTACCGTCACTGCCAACATTCTTCCATGCGTCCTTTACGTTGGCATGGATGTTAAGCAATATATCCACCAGGGGGCAGCCCAGAGTCAAAAGTTTATGACAACAACAAACTCAAAAACAAACATGGCGACTGTGGAAGAGATATTGATAATGTACCTCTTGCATAAAAGACAAAAACAGAGGCAGCGTTGTAGGTGGCGGTGGTCGGTGAGGCCGTTAAATACATCGCGACTGGAGAACGGAGAATTCTTTTCTCGCACAACCTTTCCTCAAAAAGTTCCGCCATTGTTATTTCTTCTTCGTGTCTCACTAGAGCTACGTATTGGGTAGTGACAGCAACACTGCCCCCACGGTTTCCGGTGGTACTGCTCCGTTTGGCCCGTATCCGTAAGCTTTATGGAAACGTGCAGAAATACGGACAATTATTTGAAATTATTTGAATTAATTATTATTTAACGTTGAGGATAAATTAGCCATAAATCAAACCGCCAATCAGTGGAAGAGCAGGGCCAGTCATACATTTGCCTTCCAAGGAAAAAAAATTTGGCTGCATTATGCTAATTTTTTTCCTAGGATGGCAAAGACATGACCCACCCTACTCTTCTCTGAGTGGCTGTGGTCGTTGCTTTCGTTTGTTGGATTGGCTAGGGTTAGACAACAGGAGTGAGACTGATCAGGGTTAGTGTAGGAATTTTAGAGTAAGCCTATCAGAGGCAGAGTTGGGCGGGTCATGCCTTCGCTATCCTTGGAAAAAAAAACAACAACTAACAAATAGCACTACACCCCATATCAGATATGAGCAAAAAACCCAATATGCATCTCTAGTAAAATAGATTATGATGGAATTTTTACGATCTTGTTTGTCAAAATGACGGATAACGAGATCGTCTCATTTGACCTCTGGATTTAAAAGGCTCCTGTTGAACCATAGTCACAATAGTTTTTAGCACCGCAGCAGCCGCTTTGTTAAAACTCTGCTCCTCACTGAAAACACAGAGGCAGTCATCTTCAAACGAACTTTGGGAGCCATCCTTTCTGTCCAGTCGAACTCTGTGGATGTTGGCTCCAAACCTTTTTTCAGGAATTCTGCTTCCAGATGTGTTCGTGCAAACACGCATTAACATGTTGGAATCACCGATTTTAAAGGAAGGCACTTTATTTAAGGTATATATATTATATATATACAAAAGAATATATCAAAATGTACTCATGTTTGCCATTTGTTGATGATAGTGTTATTGTGAAGGGAAACTCGCCAGAAATGCTGCATTGTTCTATGAAAGTGCATATATCAAGTGTTCTGTTGAGGAAAGCATGATCTTTTGTGATTTCTGAATCTAGTATTACATATATGGTGTTGTACAGTATTTATTTGTCTGTTCTCTTTTTTTTAAAGTTTGCTTTGAGATGTCTCTATACTCAACATGGTGCACTAATCTGACTGAGAAATGAAGGCACCCGTTATCAAAAGGGAAACCACTCGCCTCGTATCACTTCATACAGCGACATCAAGTGTTTCATTCTACTTTGTACTGCAGTGCTCTATGAATATGTTGTTGCAATTATGCTGAAGAAATATATAAAGAACTTGCATTCATCATCTGACTTCTTCATGTGTCGTTGATTTTTCCACACTTTACACACTGTGTAGCGGAGCCAAGCATAGCATCGTACGGCAGAGCTGAATTCCTTCAGACTCAACCGAGCTGTTATACTCCTTATTGACTGACATACCAGACTTTTCCGTACCTTTCCCCTCCAACAGAACAGGTACAGTAGGCCAGGCATTCCTGTAAAGTGCAAACGTCCTTCGGGCTCAATATGTAGCCGGCCAACAAGAGATGCTGTACCAGAAATAATCTGTGCAGGCTTCTCTTTTAAATAACCACAAATGTTTGAAACTTCTTTCGTATCAGGATATCAGCAAGGAAAAGTTTTATACTAAACATATCATCTGACATTTTGGGAAATAGTTAGCTTTCTTGCCGAGAGTTAAACCTACCATACACTAAAATAATGTAAAAACACTTTTAAAAGACTAAAGTCTGAAGATAATGTTACACTGTGCAAAAAAATTAAGGGAACACTTAATCATCACAGTCTAACACCAAGTCAGTTAAACTTCAGGGATATCAATCTGTCCATTTAGGAAGCACAAGTGACTTGAATCAGTTTCAGCTGCTTTGGTGCAAATCAAAGTGACAACAGGTGCAATGGAGAGGCAAAAGCAAGACAACACCCAAAGAGGGAATGGTTTCACATGTGGTGTCCACAGACAGTTGCTCTCGCCTTATCCTTCCTGACTGAGTCTTCTCTAGTTTGGTCTTCTGCTAGTGTCCTTGTCACTACTGGTAGCATGACGCGGTACCTGCAGCCCAATCAGGTTGCACAGGTAGTCCAGCTCCTCCAGGATGGCACATCCATATGTGAAGGTTTGCTGTGTCTGCCAGCACAGTCTCAAGAGCATGGAGGAGATACCAGGACACTGGCTGTTACATGAGGAGAGCTGGACAGGGCCGTAGAAGAGCATCAACCCAGCAGCAGGACCGGTATCTGCTCCTTTGTGTGAGGAGGAACAGGAGGAGCACTGCCAGAGCCCTACAACATGACCTCCAGCAGGCTACTGGTGTGCATGTTTCTGACCACACTGTCAGAAACAGACTCCATGAGGATGGCATGACAGCCTGACGTCCTCTAGTGGGACCTGTGCTCACAGCCCAGCACCGTGCAGCTCGTGACTGGTATTCATGGACGCATTACAATGCCTACAGATCCTACAGTTTCCCCCCATGTTAACACTGTTTGCTCTGTTAGCACTGTTAGCTGCTAGTCACCGGATCAGCCTTCTCCATGTTGAGAGCTGTGTGCAGACAATCCCTGCTCAGACTCTGAATCACACATACCCTCTGAGTGTCACACACAGCTCCATTAACGGTCGACACAGTCAGACCGTCAGAAGAAGGTTCCAGAATTCGGCGGTGAGCATCGTCTCCAAACAGCTGAGCTGGTGGAAGCTGTGATGCTAAATTGTTTAATAATCCATAAATGCCATTTGTGGTTTTGTGTGTTAGCCTCTGCCTTGATGAGAAGTAATGTGCAGCATGTGGCTCTAATTACTCATCGACATTACCTTTTCCACATTCGACAGATCCTGAACACAGCGATGACAGGATTCAATTAGGCATCACGCATGAGTTCTCCTGGCAGCACGTGTTCGCAGTGAGTCTGAACCAGCAGCATCAAACGTCTCCTCAGTTTACTCTGTTTTATCGTCTGTGTGTTCTCAGTCTAACATCAGTTTTATTTACAAGTGGAGTTCACGTCTAGGAGTCAGAAGTCCTACTAACATTTCCTGTCAGACTTCTAAACAATCAACCGCAGCCTTTTTTAAACCGTGGCATGCTTCAGGATTTTACAAATATGTTGTGGGAACACTTCTGGTGATTCACAGGAGTGACACATTTCACTTGGTTATATTTTTAAGTTGTGGTTTTGGCCCCAAGTTTCAAAGTCCGAGCAAGAGCAAGAGGGACGGCAGTGTTGGGTAGAAGTTACTGTAAAATCAAGTTCCAGAAAAGACAAGCTCAAAATCATACAAACAGTTCGACTCACCCAGGTATAAACAGTCCTGCTAATACATAAAGGCAGCGTCTTAAAGGGGTAGTTCATATTTTTTGAAGTGGAGCTGTATGGGGTACTTATCCATAGTCAGTGTATTACATACTGTAGATGCTCCGCTTTACCTTAATGTCAGACAGCTTCCAGACTCCATTGAGAAAAACCTCGCTGAACACACGTGCTGCTGGTCTACTTCGATCAGTTAGTTGTGACTGGTGAATCCTAACTAACCTTTTCAAATGCCAAAGCAGAGCTCACACAGGCTCCAGTCCCTCACATGAAGCTGGGCTCTACATTCTTGAATTCCAAATCCAGCGGAGGAGACGTCTCTTTCACTGGATGGCGAAAACGTTCAATCACTGCCAGGTTAGGAAACATTTTAGCATGCTCCGTCCACCACCATCAAACGTCCAAAGGATCCTCCTTGGGTGTCTTGAACTCCATGCAGGCTGCCACCTCATCCTCGGGCTGCAAAGTTTCACAGCTGGAGTCCTCCATGTCAGTGACCAATGTGACCACGGGGTCGAAGGCAGAGCTGAAGGTGTAGCCTACGCCATTGTGACCATTTATACCTGTGCGATGGTGTGTCTGTGTCACTCGGCAGTTACACCTCCAAAACACTAGTTGGCGGCGGGGTTTCTGTGAAGTTGATTCAAAACACACATTAAACACACGTTAAACATGGCTTAATAGAGACGATTTCAAACACAAGAACACAAATCAGCTTCACTATAACTCGCAGCATTCACAGACAAACAACTGTCTTTATCCGGGCACATTTTCCCCACAAATACAACATGCTAATGTTATTAGCACAAGCCTATGGCATTTTGCATTGTATAAATTAGCTTAGCGGCTAGCGGACATTTCCTCTACTCATTTGAAGCCAGGGACAACAGCAACATTTAACAAAGGTAATGTTACAAAATTCAGCTCCATTACAACTCACAAGGTTCACTGACAAAACAACTGTCTTATACTAAACACGTTTTCCAAACAAACACAACATGCTAACATTATTAGCACAAGCCTATGGCATTTTACATTGTATAAATTAGCCAAGCGACTAGTGGAGATTTCCTCTGCTCATATGAAGCCAGGATAAATCACACACAGGACTTAAAATGCTATTTTTTATGTAGGCTTTATTTTCTTCACAATTTATTGTTTCTTATCTGTGAAATTAAAGTAAAGCAGTAAAAATATTCCAAATGTAGCGTACACTTAAATCGTTACTGATTTTTTTTGGGGTGGGACTTTTCTAGGTGGCTAAAACATGTTTCACTGCTGACCCTTCCGCATCAGCAGATTGATTAGCTCTCATGTCCAGTCTGTTTCTCCAAACTGGGGGCGTACCGAGTGACATCTACTGTAAGTTATACTGTCTATGGATAAGTACTTTATACAACCCCACTTCAAAAACTCTGAACTATCCCTTTAAGCCCCTGCATGCCTTAACTAACAGCCACCATCACTGTTGTCCATCTCCACTTTACTATCTGGGTTGATTTATTTCTCCCATCTTGTTGTCTGAGGCTATACTCTTTCCGGAGGATTAAATAACATTGAGATTAACAGTTCAAAGGTCAGGGAAATGTAAATCCATAGGCTTAGGCAATCCCAATACTCCTCTCAGATACTCTAATTCCTGTAGGTCATGATGTCTCTTCTTCGCTTGCTGCTCTCGTTGACCCAAGAGAAGAGAGGAAATAAAATCCCCTTCACAATAGAACATTAGGTCATAAGTGGGGCACAATTAGCAGAGGATGTACAAATGTTACGTGAATAACCAAGGACATACTTAGAAATCCATCTATCCATCCATGTGGCGAGTACCCACTGTGGAACGAGCGATAAGGAGCTTGGTAGGTCTGCTATGGTCCTTTCGGTGAGTCCTAAGTTGACTACAAATGAGTGCTGCGTGGAGGGAAGCCAAACACATGTTGACCACATTGCTGCCGCAGAATAACAGATAAATAACCGCAGATGTGTAGACGGAGGAGAAAGCAGAGGGAGAAAGAAAACAGAGGAGAGAGGAACATAAAAGAGAAGGGGAGGTTTCAAAACTCTGCGGCTGAAAGATGTTATCTGAATTATTGAATGAAGCAAGAGTTCCCGGGCGGATGCATTTAAAAACCGGGTGAATACACTTCACAGTTTATGGACGGCATGTGTCATGTCACCGAGGGAGTACACTGTGGTTATACAGAAGTTCAGGCTGACCGTTGTATTTCAATTTAGCATACAAAATGTGAAAGGTTCGGATTACCCTCCAAAGTTCTGAGAGCAGGCCTCGGAGCGCACGTTTCAGCCGGTGAATGTGTGTGTGATGTGATTCATTCCTTTAGTTTTAGCGCTGGTGGCCCAGGCCTGGTGCCAGCGCTCGGTGGTTACAGATCTGTTTACTTTTGTAGGCTGGCAGGAACATGAGATTTCCTCTGGGTGTACTGCTGCGGCTGCTCGACCTGCAAACAGAATGGCCCTTCAAGTCCCTCGCTGCTCCTGTTACAGGCGCCTTCAGATCACTTGTGCCGAGGGTAACCCCACGCAAACAAACATACACTCACACACAGACTGACGAGGGCTCAGTGAAGTCAGGAAAACCAGCCGTTATGGACACACACACACACACACACACACACACACACACACGTTGCATTGACGGTAACAAACATATGCCTGTCTGCACACTCAAACCCAAACACATGCTTCAGCTGCTCTACCTAGACGACTTTAAGAATGCCAGTGGATCTTAGGATCTCATGGATTATCAGGAGTTAGACTTATCCCATTCCTGACCAGCCCGACACAGAGGAGGGCCTTGTTCTGAGATGACCAACAAGACTAATCTCAAAATGAAAACTTCTCTCAGGAGAGGTAGAAATCTATGAAGGCGTGATACAGTCACTTAAGAAAAAACAATCTGCTCTGTTTCTCTGAATTTCACATTATTATCTCAGAATTATAAGAAAAGATTTTATTGAAAAAAAGCTTTGTTTTTCTGAATTAGAACAGGTAATTTTTTTCTTTTTTTCTGGGTCAAATGCATTATGCATAAAAAGACGCATGTGGCTCCGTACGCCTGAGCCCGGTGCAGCGTACTGGACTTACACTGCCTTCCATAGAGCCACTAGCATGGCCAACACACTCTCACTCCGACCTCATCATATATATTCGGTCATGGACAAACCATGTCCAGATACGACGTGCAAGGTACCCTGGGTGTGTTGGATGTTGATGTTCTGGGACACCGTGTCAAGTTCTGCCTGTTACATGCATTGTCTTCTTTCAAAATAGACTTACATTTTCACAGGAAATTTACAGTTTACATACAGTCTCTTTCAAAATAAAAGCACTACGTCAGTAAAACAAGACACTGCCCAAGCAAGTTCGGACTGAACCAGGTTTGCTTGGCTGAAAATGTATAAAAACTATAACTCCGGACCAGGGATGTCAGTATCAGCTAAGTTTGCTTTCAATAGCCCAACAATCATTAACCAGTAACTAACTGGTTATTTGTTAAGAAAATGAAGAAAAATAAAAGAGGCCTTTCCTTTCCCACTCCACTGACTCATCGAGCTTTAGCACCACATTACAAAGAGCTCTCACTTTACAGGCGGTGACGTTTTAATGTTTTGTGATGTAGAATGTCTCACCTTTGGTTTTATCTTCTGTTGGCTTTGCTGACAGTCGGCTAGCTGCATTAGTGTGTGAAAACATAGTGCTCACCGTCCACCCTGCGGTTTCCATTAGTTAGCAAACGTTAGCCTTGGTACCACTACCCAAGTTGGGTGGGGGCTAGCTAGTGGCGCAACTCATTCGGCAATTACCACTAGTAATGCCATTCTGGTGGCAGTATGACATCGTTACAGAGACATGGTAGCCACCCTCTGGTCTTCCTCCCGGTCACTCTGGCAAGTAAGCAGCTTCATTTTGAGTCGCAAAACCCTTTTTTTGGCTGACCACAATAGTGCCCACTGCACACAATGTAAGCCAATGTTAGCTTTGTTTGCTCTGCACTGCGCACCACCCAGGTTGGGTAGGAGCTAGCTAGTGATGACACTCGTTTGGCGATTACTGCTAGTACCTGCTTTTCCGAGAGTCAATGCAACAAAATTTCGTTCAAGTGCACTGCTTTTTACGTATGTCCTTGAATGACAATAAAGTTGGCTTAATCTATCCATCTATCTATCTATCTATCTATCTATCTATCTCTGCTGTGGAAACATGCCACCCTCTAGTCTCCCCCCAGATAGCCCTGGCTTAATTTTGAGCCGCAAAACCCCTTTAGCATCATTAAGTTTGCACCACTAGCCGCGCTGATACTGCTAACGGTGCTAACAAAGCTAACAGTGATAACATAGTTAACAATACTAAAGGGGGTTTGTGGTCCAAAAATTGAGCAACATACTGACTGGGGCCACTTTTCGGGAAGCCAGAGGGCGGGCATTAATGTTTCCACAGCGACGCTTTTGGGTTGGGACGGTGTTTCTAGCGGTAATCAGCATTTAAGCAGTGCAGATAGCAAGCTAGCTCCACCCAGACCAGTACAGTGCAGCTAATATAAGAGCAGCAAAATTAACCTATAGACATACAGTACGTAACCGGTCAATAATATTCTCAGTGGTTTAACAGTTAACTGTTAACATGCTGTGGACATTATTGGCTAACACTCTCTTGCATGGACAGTTACGTGTAAACATGGACATTTTGACACTGGTCATGATGTCCGGTGACACAGTGTCCTTTCCTCTTGAATATTTTTCATGCTCCTCAATCTTGCAGACTGAGTACAAATTGTTTTATCAAGCAAGAACAATATTCAGGCCGATAATCCCGACGCTGGACATCAATATCCTCAGAGAAGTCTGAATAACTGACATTCTTTGGATGAACCAGACTCTACAAACCTTTGTTTGTTTACTCATGTCCAGTGGGAGTCTTAATTTTCTCCCTCTCTCTGTTGATAATATAATCAAAAGAGCAGCCAGCACAATACCTTTGGACATGAGAGGGGCCTGCAGATCCAGTAGTACTGCAGCGGCAGCCAGCCAGCCATAACAACATCAAACGGCCCCTAGCCTCCAGCGTTTACACAGAGCCAAGACCCTGGACCAAAAATATGATTGCTCCTTCTTTTTAAGATAAGAATGCAGACAAGCTTGAAGGTTATTGCGAACAATATGGACAGGTATGAAGTGGCCATAGTGGCAGAGGTGGATGGATCGGAGCAAATAAGGAAGAAGAGAGTGGAACTTCAGGTCAGATGAGGTTTCTCAGGATGCCTCAGATCAGAATGTGAGATCTTGTGTTGCAGGAATGATTGAAACCAAAATGGACAACAACATTCTCATTTAAATGTGCAGGCACACACATGCATGTTTCCACATCAGAAAACATCATGATCTGTCTTATTTTCCCTGTGAGTGTACACTTTGTGTTCTCAAACAAAAAGCAGAGATGAGACAACACTGGAAATTTAAGGAACTGACATGGAGCACCACCTGCTGGTCACTGTGACTAAATACACCGACCTCAGTCAGCACTGGTACTTCCTGCTATTCTATCTGTGCTATTTGAGCTGCTGTAACATGTGAATGTCCCCAGTGTGGGATGAATAAAGTTTTATCTTATCTTTTATCTTATTTTTAAAAAGTTATCTAATATTGTTCATCTGTTGCATTTAAAGTTAAGCTTATAGAAAAGCCATTTTAGCCACATTCACTCTAGAATTACTTTTGTTCAAGCGGGCCTAAAAAACAAAAATAACCTCACCTAAAAAAATGTATTATTGAACTTATTCAACCAGGAAGTCCCATTGAGATTAAAAGTCTTTTACAGTAGAGACCTGGCCGAGGTAGCAGCCAATCAGAACACATTTAAAATGCAACAAATACAACATATAATACAAAAACCCACAATGAAACAACAGCTATTCAAACATAATGGCCTCTCAAGAAAAACAAGCACATGTCTCTGTCACCACATTCTTTATGATGCCCTTAAATTCATCAATGGATAGAAGTGTTTCTGATTTTAGATCTTTTTGAAGATTGTTTTGTGCCCATGGTGCAGAGTAGGAGAATGCAGTTTTACCCAGATCTGTTAAAAC
Source organism: Epinephelus lanceolatus (assembly GCF_041903045.1). NCBI lineage: Eukaryota > Metazoa > Chordata > Actinopteri > Perciformes > Serranidae > Epinephelus > Epinephelus lanceolatus. The sequence goes on along the minus strand of NC_135746.1, from coordinate 7,079,956 downwards.
CTGGGCTACGTTAAAAAGCAACCAGTTGGAGGAGTGTAGCTGGAAACTACCAGAGCTGGCACACACAGACGGGTACAGAGGTCGGCTGAAAGTTTGCCCAGTATTGCTTTATCAGTGACGTCCAACCCACCAAATCATAAAAATGCAGTGATGGGTAACTGAGCTTGCATTTGTAATAAGACGTACACTGAATCAAGGCTATGTAAAATGGCATGCATATATACAATATGTCACTGTAATCAATCACACTGAAAGTAAAACAAAACTCATTTCTAAAATAAAATCCAATCTTCACTTTAAGCTTCCTAATTAGCAACAATATGCTCATTAAATGAACGTTTTTTCATCTATCCTTATACTAAGTACTTGTATGAGCAAGTCAAAAGACCTAATTAGTAGATTTAAGTAGAGAGTTTGAATCAGAAATTTTATCTAATCATGAATACTTTAAGAAAAAATGTAAACATTTGTTTAACGTCCATCAACAAAATGTGGGACACATGGCCATTGAAATAGAAGGTTGGTAGAGGTGAGAGAACAAAAATTAGTTTGCCAATCTGTTAAAAGTTCATCTGATTTTTGACTTTTCTTCTCACTATTTTTTTATTAACTGACTATGTCCTACACACACATGCACAAGGAGGTGGAGGAGAGAGTGACAACATTCTGAGGTTTACAGGCAGCAACTAGGAGCCAAATTATCCAAAGGGGTCTCTTTCTCTTCAAAACAAACAGACCAGGGGTCTCATATATAAAACGATGCGTAGGATCCATACTGAAAATGTACGTGCGGACAAAAGCCAAAAATGGCGTGTGCCAAAAAATATTCTACAGTTTCTACAATCATAGAAACCTCACCATCCTCACCATCAGCTTTGCCAGTTTCCTGTCACCAAAATGTTTGTAAGCATGGGTCAAAGTTTCTCTCATCAAGTCTGTTTGTATAGATCACAACTTTTGCGTGGCAAGTGGCGTATGCTTCTTTCAGGCCTCATTTTGTGCACATGCAATATTTATAAATGAGACCCCAGGTAACTTAAACTGGTAAAAACACCGAATAAGGCATTAATTAGCAGAATTAATGGACTGGGACAAGGCCAGAGTCATACACACCGAGGACAACAAATACTGGCGCTGGATCAGGGAGGCTATTGAAATAAGGAAGCGGGGCCCAGGGATCATGAACAGGGACGAGGGGGCATAATTGCTCTCCCGCACCTGGAGCAGCGTCCTGGAGAGGCGGCAGACGGACAGCAGGTGGAGTGACCGTCCTGTCAGCCGCCCTAATATTGGCCGATGCGTCACAACCACCACCAAGTGACACTGCTGAGGAAGGCCGAAGTTTCTGCCGAAACATGTCAAGGTATGTAACATCCCAACATGTCTGAGATAAAAGAACAACTAAAGTCATTAACTGAATAAAGCAGTTTTATAAAAAGATTTTCCAATTCTACTTATCACAGAGTGGCCCCTAACTACGAGCGCTGATGCGAAAACACAAAAATGCTAATGGCCCTATTTAGAGCCAGTGTTAGGTTTGTCCGTTCTGGGCTACTGTAGAAACATGGCGGTGCAACATGGCGATCTCCGCAGATGAGGACCCGCTCTCTATGTAGATATAAACGTCTCATTCTAAGGTTACGAAAACAAAAAGATTCTTATTTCCAGGTGATTATACACTAAAGAAAACATACGGATTATATTTCCATTTCTGCCAACATGTCCCCCTGATGTCACAGCTCAAATTTCCTAGGTTGTTTGTTTCATTAATTCATGTTGTTTCCTGTTTTACTTTGAAACTCACATCTCACTTCCTGTCCCTGTGTGTTTTCACTCCTTCTTGATGACCTCACCTGTGTCTCATTGTCTGTCCCGCCCTGGTCAGCCTCACCTGTGTCTTGTTATCCTTCCCCTCACCACAGTATTTAGTGTGTGTCGTGTTTTCTCTCAGTGCCAGTTGTGTGTCTCGTGTTCCAGCCTTTTGTTTGCCTCTGTGTACTGAACCAACCTTTTAACCTGAAATGTCTCCAGAGTCTTGCGTCTGAGTCCACTCTCACCTGGTTCACCAGTTGTTACACCTAAATCCTACACTGGACCTTTAAGTAGGTCGTCAGTTAATCTAAATAAAGATGACATCACCAGTACATAATGTGAACACAAACTCCTTCTTTGTTTTAGAAATCAGGTTTTATTTTCAGCCTTGAAATAACTGGACTGAAAAATGTTCTACGTGCATTTAAACACAGAAGTGTGACGTTAATTCTGGGAAAGCTATTAACAGCCTGGTTACTGTGTAAAAATAATCCTATAGCGTGTGTATATATCTCACCACCCACAGGCTGAGATGAAGCTCAGATTAGTGAGACGTTCGTTGCTTCTTAAGTAGGTGAGTGTGTGAGTCTGAGAGGAGGGCATGTTGAGCTTTTTTTGGGTTTATGTGTTAAAAAGGCAGCAGTAATTCATCACCAAGACTGTACTCGTGTTCAGAGACCTAAATTAGCTGTAAGCAGTGAGAAATATATATTTATCATATGGATCACTGTGTGTCCTACAAGCAGGAGGCTGTGCAGGCTGATGCGTCAGATGCAATTTAATTCATGGTAGTTTTTGAAGAAGACTCTAAATCAGATTTTGTGTCTTCACGCCTCCTTCATCGCAGCCTTTTAGCATCCTTTAGCACCGCAGACTGTTTAATGATGAGCCGATATATTTACACGAGCAAACATAAGTGCACATTTGATTCACAATGTCCATCTGCATCACTTGGCCCATCACTTCACTTCCGTTAAGCCTCTGTGAGATCGTGTGTTGACTCATTAGCCTGTTCCTCCACTGCTCCTGGAGACGAGTGCAATTGTATAAACCCAGGGAGGGTTTCCCGCTTCAGCAGCTGAGGTGAAAGCAGGCGCGATCTGATGTGTGATGAGCATGTATCTACGTAGCTGTTCGCTCCGGTTGGCAACACTGGTCTTATTTTCAGTCACGGAGGAGTTCCCTTGTGCTTCCGTGCTGAAACTGATGGGTGAGGGATGAACTCTGAGGTGGGAGGCAGAGCTGTTTGTTTCAAAGTTTTAAAGTCGTGAAGACTCTGATTTACCTCGATGTCATGCTCATCATGAACTGAAGTTTACAGGGTGCAGCGGGTGCGTGCCACGTAGGAATACCTCTGCTTCATACAGGCTTCGTCAGCTTAGGTTAATTTTGACTTTGATAGCCGGACAACCAATAAATGGTGACAAACTGGGTCATTTTTTATGATTATTTTTGGGGCTTTTTGCCCTTTTTTGTTAGAAGAGTGAAGGAGGGAGGGGATGACATGCAGGAAAGGGCCATTGGTTGGAATCAAAGCTGTAGCTGCTGTGGCAGGGGCCCCTGTTCCACTGGGCTCCTCACAAAGTGGTTAATTTTTTTTTAGATATTTTTGGGGGCATTTTTAGCCTTTATTTGATAGGACAGACAAGCATGAAAGGGGGGGAGAGAGAGGGAGTGACATGCAGCAAAGGGCCACAGGCTGGAGTCGAACCCGAGCCGCTACGGCAACAGCCTTGTACTTGGGGCGCCTGCTCTACCACTAAGCCTCCAACGCCCCATAAAGTGGTTAAATTTTAAGAAAACAAAATGTGAAATGAGTGAAATAAAAGAGGCCCTTTCCTTTTAGTCCGGTGCTCCATTGACTTATTCTACAGAAACTATAAAACCTAAAAATAAACTACATGTATAAAAAAAACTACTCAGTTGAATTAATTTATCATAAATTATAGATGTTCTTTCTCATCACAGTGGACTGTACATCAGCGGGGAAGAGGTGGAGAGGGTTGCAGGCTTTAAGTTCCTGGTGGTGCACATAGCTGAGGACCTGACCTGGAGTCTGAACACCTCCCACATCATCAGAAGAGCCCAGCAAATGATGTTCTTTCTCACGACCCTGAAATGTAACAGGCTTCCTCAGGAACTTCTGATCCGCTTTTACCACTGCACAACTGAGAGCATAATAAAAAAAAAAAGACCTGCAGCAGGTTGTCAAGACAGCTGAGAGGATCACTGGCGTCCCCCCACCAAACCTTTGTGACATCCACTCAGGCCGTCTTCTCACATGGGCCGCAAACATATGATCGGACCCCTCACATCCCCCCACAAGTGTGTGTTGATGCATGTGTAAACATTTATATGCTGCTAACTGGACTGCTCAAACAAAGTCTGGTTGTAGAACATACAATGACAATAAACGATCTATTTATCTATCTATGGTATTTTTGTCATATACAGGTGATACAAAGATGACTGCTGGGTAATATTTATGTTGATGCTGTTCAATGTAAAGTATTGTACAAATCACAACATCCTGAAACAAATGTGTTTGTACACATGTACAAAAAACACCACTGTACACAGGAAAAAACAATGATAATAATAAAAACTAAATTAAAGAATAACATTAAAAAAAATAAAACTGAAAAAGTAAAATAATGATAGACAAATGAACAAAAAATAAATAATGAAGTAAAAAAAAAAATTTAATTAAAATTAAAAAGTAAAAAAAAATACATTATCATTATTATTATTATTATTTAAAATTAACATGTAAAAAGTAAAAAAAAATAAATTGATAAATTAAAAAATAATTAATAAAAAAAAATTTAAAGGAAAAAGGAAAATAATAATGCTAACAAATAGACAAAAAATAAATAAGAAAATTAATTAATAAATTAAAAAAATACAAATAAAAATTAAAAAGTAAAACAATAATTTATTTTAAAATAATAATTATATTATTTATAAATATTATTAATAACAATAAATAGAAAAATGAACAAAAAACAATTAGAATAATAAAGTAATTAATGAATTAAAAAAATAATAATTAAAAATGAAAAATAAAGAATTAGAATGAAAAGGTAAAAAACATTTATTTTTTTCTAGACACATTCTGTTGTTGAATTATATAGAGATCTAACTGGGGGTGGGGTAAAGGTGGGGCGGTACAGTTTTTTGCTATAGTGCTGTGTATCAACACGTGTCCTTGCCTTCATTTTCTTTGCATATCTTGAAACTCAATAAAAATTTGATCACAAAAAAGGCTATTCATCATTTCCCTGACTATCAGTTGTTTCAACAGCATTATTTGACTGTTGCAGAGAGGTCAGAGGACACAGTTAATATTTACTGCGAAATTAAGAAACCAGTCAAGTTCAAGCAGGGCTCGAACTCGCCTCGGAAAATGAAAAGCATGAACCCGGCAGGCCCCAGCGAGGATCGAACTCGCGACCCCTGGTTTACAAGACCAGTGCTCTAACCACTGAGCTATGGAGCCCGTACTATATTACAGCACAGTACAGTATATTTTTAAATACGTGTGTGTGGTCTGTAGGACCGATGACGCGGAAATATTGGTCTCATTAGGGGACAGTCGACTTTGGTCTCGCGTCTCGTCTCTGAGACTTCACTTCACCAAAATGGCAGTTTTCTTCACAGCCTTGAGCTGGACCGTTGTGTTCCTCCTCTCTCTGGTTTTCATATCGTTCCTCGGTTACTGCCTGTACCTGAAACACCTTCATATGAAGTATGACCACATACCTGGGCCGCCGAGAGACAAGTGAGTGAGGCAGGTGGTTGTGAAGTTGGCTCGAACGTTTCTTAGCTTCGGCACTAGCGAACATTAGCGAACATTAGCTAACATTAGCTAACATAAGCTAACATTAGCTAACATAAGCTTCATTAGCTTCATTAGCTAAAAGTCTGGTGTTGACGCTTTGTGTTTGTCTCCTCACAGTTTCCTGCTCGGACACTCACAAACAGTTATGAGAATAATGAAAAATGGCGGAGTTGTTCACGACAAGTTCCTGGAGTGGTAAGGACAGGACAGGTGATGTTTTATGAAAATGTGAAGGGAGAATGTATGTAAATGTTTTAACACCTGAACCGAACTGTCCGGTGAGGTCACAGGTACCGCCACTGCGTCATTACTCTACTCCTCATAGACATATATACATATATATGACGTATATATGTCTGTGGTACCCCTCCCCCGTGGGCTGCATAGTAGGTCAGAGGTCAGCATAATTTCATTGGGTGTGACCTGTTCCTGTTGTTCCTTAATTTCATAACTACTTAGGGACTGTTCTTATCTGAGGAGCAGGGTGGCTGGGGTGTAACGTCATTTTTGACCCTTCCTTAAGCTACAAATATTTTTCTTTGAGCCTCTCTCCACCATAATTCAGTTATTAGAATTTATTAACTTAAGCTGTAATGTTTCAAAGTTGAAAGTTTAAAACAGAGGTGTCAAACGGGTCCAGTCTGGCCCTCTAGATGACTTTGCACACCTAAAGTTGGTGCACTTGTGACAGCTGAGAGGTTTCAGGAGCAATTTAAATCTGTAGCAGACTCCTATCTGTAAACAATATGGGTGGAACCCTGCTGCTGAGGCACTGACAAAACTAAATTATGAAAAACATTTACATGTAATGAAAGTGATTAGCAGACTGACTGAATGTGGAAAAACTGAGCCATACTGGTGAATTTGCATATTATTTTTCTTAGGATATCACGGGCTGTTCATATGTTTTGTAAATGGATGAATGTTTTCAGAATCATTTCCTTTACACTAAAAAAAAAGAGGCAAAATTTGTTGTGACTTTTAGTAGGGCCCGACCGATTTATTGGCCGGCTGATTTAATCGGCTGATTATAGCCATTAGAGAATAATCAGCAATCAGCCAAAAGTTGGCCGATTGACGCCGATGTTAACAGTTATATTTTCATCACTAATAAAATGCAGGGAATATGGTGTTTTCTTCGAAATGATGTCCTTGTGTTACTTTTTGCACTATAACCTACCTCTGTTAAATTGCCAATAATAATAAGAACTCTGGTACTGTGAACTAAAATGGGTTTGAAAAAAGTTTTTAACTCTTGTCGTGCATGCTTGTTAGTTTGTGTACATGGTTTATTTTTGGCCAAATTCTAAATGAGACATTTAGAATAAAGTGATTTTGATGACAAAACAGATTTGGTTGATTTTTCCTGATGATGTGTTCAAGGACCGTTGGAAATGTGAAAATGTAATTTTGTAATATATGTTGGACTTTGACCTTGGCATGCTTTCTTTAAAAATCAGCAGTAAAATAAATACAAAATTCAGCCATTTACTGTTGTATGCTCCTTCCCTAAGCCAAAAGAAAAAAACATAAGTCCTTCTCTGATGCTTAAAAACTTTGACATGCCTCTCTCTTTTTCCAAATTTTAAGTGAGATACATAGTATAAAATGATTTTGATTAATTATCACTGTCCACTGTTGTGTTAAGTAGGTGCACTACCTTAAAGAAGCTTTATTGGCAGCATGGGAAAACAGACATTTACATACATTACAAATGTCAATTATAAACAGATACTACAAATCTACGAGACATTTATTCATGTACATGTCACTGCTGATTGTGTAACACCTCTGGCACACCTACCAAATGAGAGAAAACGGACCTCAAAGCCTGGTGCACACTGTTTTAAGACAAGATAAGATAAGATAAGATAAGATAAGATACACCTTTATTGATCCCATAATTGAGAAATTCCAGTGTTACAGCAGTCAAGGAGAAAGAGTCAGATTAAAGATTTCAAAATTAAACTTAAAAAACTTAAATAACTAGGCATGCAAATAAGTACAAAAATACTACTGCTAATAATAATAATGAAAATAATAGGAAGTGGATAATAATGAGCAGCAGTGAATGAAAATGAGCAAGAAATGAGCAGTGGATAAAGGGAGCACATCTAGTGCAAGTGATTGTATGTGCAAAACAGCAGACAGCTGTGGTGTCCATAACGTGTCCATAGTGTCAATAAAGTGTCCATGGTGCAGTCTACTGTGAGCAGTGCTGGTTATGTAGCCTGACAGCAGCAGGCAGGAAGGGCCTGCAATAGCGTTCCTTCACACACTTTGGGTGAATCAGTTTTAAAGGGAAATGTACATGGAAACCGTAGCAATATGGTGCATATCATTTGAAATTAAAATGCCCCAGATTTGGCTATGTTCTTTTTCTGACAGGTGTGTTTGTCCCACATGATGTGTCCAAGGACCGACGGATATTTGAAAATCCAATGATAATTTCTGTTTGCACAGTTTGTGGCTATGAAAAATGTTTTCTCTAAAAATCTGCAGTAAAATAAATACAAAATACAACCATTTAGATAAAAATAAAAGCACAAGTCCCTCCCCCGTGCTTAGAAAAATAGTTTGACATGCCTCCCCCTCTTTTTGCAACCCCCTGTGGGGTGGCTGTGGCTAATCGGAAGATTTGCGGTTCGATCCGTGGATCCTCAAGTTGAATGTCGAAGTATCTTTGAGCAAGACACTGAACCCCAAATTGCCTCCAATGGCTATACCATCAGTGTGTGTGAGCGCGTGAATGGTTACCAAGTAACAGGTGGTACCTTGTATGGTAGCCTTGGCCACCAGTGTGTGAAGGGGTGAATGTGACGTAGTGTAAAAGCGCTTTGAGTGGTCGGGAGACTGAAGTTACTGTGATGGTGCACCCTCACTTTGGGTGTAAATATTTGCATTATTTGCTATTCAAACCCACAATTATGATGTCATTTGCAGGGCGGAGAATCACGGACCTGTTTGCAGGCTGAATTTCATGCATTATGTTGTACTCATTGTGACCTGCCCAGAGACAACCAAGGTAAAAGCCGCACCTTAAGAAAGTATCTGTGTAACTGTCAGTTGCAGACATGGCACAATAAACTGCACAGGAGGACACCCTAGAAATCCTTAAAAAAATGTCCCCACAATGTCAGCTCTTGTACTTTTTGCTGAAAATGTACATGCATATTCTCTGATCATATTTACATTGACAACACCTTGTGTTTTAATGTTCCCTCTTTTGATGGGTCTGTTTCAGGAGGTCCTGATGTCCCCAAAGTGTCCCAAAGATAGTTTCTACAAGAAAGTCTTCAGCATGTTTGGTCAAAGGTTCTTCATCAGACTTTCAGATTAACAACACTGTCTATGTGATACAGATACTGTACTACGTTATTTGTCCCAAGAACGATATCAGTGTTTGTTTTTTTACCTGACAACAACTACTGGCATTTTAGATACATGAGTACTGTCAGTCAACTTTTAAGTTCTAGGCAACCCTACAATTTTATTTAGCTGGTTTGAAAGCATTGTGTTTCATTTTATCTTTTTTAAGGTTCCTAGGTAACGGCCTGGTAACAGCTCAGGACCATGAGCAGTGGCATAAACAGCGTCGGATCATGGACCCTGCATTCAGCAGCCTGTGAGTGATTTAATAACCACAAAGAGACACAGCAGAGTCTCTGCTCAACCATTCGTTTATATCCGGTGTTTGTAATCGTAGGTTCTGTTCAGTTTGTGGGTTTCTTCTTGACAACATTGTCTAATTGCATAATGTTTGTGGAGCTGTGCAGGTATGTCCTGGCTGTGCTCGTCCACTGTCTAAAACTCAAACCCATTATTTCCAGGTATTTGAGAGGTCTAATGGGCACCTTCAATGAGAGGGCAGAGAAACTGATGACTAAACTTACAGATATCGCTGATAGCAAAACAGAGGCCCACATGCTGCGTCTGGTCAACTTTGTTACCCTTGATGTTATTGCTAAGGTATTGTGCCATCGTCTGTTTTACAGCTTCCACTGCAGTAGCCCTCATCCAAAAATGTTTTTTGTGTACGTCACAAAAGTTCATCTAATCAAGTTGTAGCTAACTTGTTTCTTTCTAACTCTCAGGTTGCTTTTGGTGTGGATTTGGACCAGCTGAAGGATAGTTCAGTTTTCCCGAAAGCCATTGAAATGTGTTTGAAAGGGATGGTGTACATGGCCAGAGACCACTTTTTTGAGGTATATTTTCACTGCAGGTTTTTACGGAGTTTGTTTTGTGACAGTATTATAAACTGTGTGAGATCCTCAAACCTTGCATTTCCAGTACAACCCAAAGAACCGACCGTTCATAAAGGAAGTGAGGGACGCTTGTTGCCTGCTGCGCACAACTGGAGCTCAGTGGATTCAAAACAGAAAGACTGCCATGCAAAACGGCGAAGACGTCCCCAAGGACATCCTCACACAGATCATCAAAACAGCTGGAAAAGGTGATGGTTCCTAAAGTTCAGATTCAGTTTGATTAGATAAAAAGACCTTTGAATATCCCTGTGTTGTAATAGGTCCATAGAAGTGGAAAAAAAACAATAGTTCTTAGGGTCTAGATAAGTAAGTACACAGTACAAGTATCATTATCTCAACATGCACGACATTAACAATTCATATTATTAGATTCATTTAGTTTTGTTTATTTCAGGGTACTCGAAATGAGGCCAATTGAGGTGCAATTATAAATGGATAGACCTGCACCTACATAGTGACTTTCAAGTCACTCAAAGTGCTTTAACACTACATGCCACATTGACCCATAGGCCTTCACCCGTGCGCTGGCTGCTAGAGGGGTCATGAATGTTTTCCCATTCAGTCTACATATGCTTTGTGTACTTGGAGAGGGCTTAGGACGGTGCCTGTGGGGTACTGGGGCCGTTGCTATGAGTCAGTCGGTGTGAGAGCTGTGTCCGTATACTCAGCACAAAGTCAGAACACGTTATCAGTGGATGTTGGCCTCTGCGAGGATTGTCCCTTGTTACAGATTCTGTTTGTGATATTCATTGACAGGATGTAAAGGCACAGCTGGGGGGAGGAGAGTGTGCGGTTTAGGGACCCCAGAATTGAATCTTTGCTTCTTGTAGATGGTGTCGTTCTGATGGCTTCTTCAGACTGTGACCCCCAGCATGCATTGGGGCGGTTTGCAGCCGACCATGAAGGGTCAGCACCTTAAAGTCTGATTAGATTTTGGTCATAAACTTAGATTCTGGGGGTCAAAGGTCAAGGTCACTGTGACCTGGTCCATGTCATTCTTGTGAACATGATACCTAAGAACACTTTGAGGGAATTCCTTCATATTTGGCACAGGACGAATGATGACATAATGGCAAAGGATGAACTGAAGACATTTTGGTGGTCAGAGGTCAAGGTCACTGTGACCTTGTGTCCATCTCATTCTTGTGAATGTGATATCTAAAGAAGACCTCAAGGGAATTTCCTACACTTTGGCACAAACGTCCACTTGGACTCAACACTGAACTGGTAAGTTTTTGGTGGTCAAAGGTCAAGGTCACTGTTACCTGGTCCATCTCATTCATGTGAACAAGATATCTCAAGAAACCCTAAAGGGAATTCCTTTGAATTTGGCACAAAAGTCCCCTGGACTCAAAGATGAACTGATTAGATTTTGGTGTTCAAAGGTCAAGGCCACTGTGACCTGGTCCAATTCATTCTTGTGAACACAATATCTTAAAAACACCTTAAGGGAATTCCTTTTAAATTGGCAAAAAGGCCACAGGACTCAATGATGAACTGATGACATTTTAGTGGTCATAGGTCAAGGTCACTGTGACCTTGTGTCCATCTCATTCTTGTGAATATGATTTCTGAAGAAGACCTCAAAGGAATTTCCTAAACTTTGGCACAAACGTCCACTTGGACTCAACACTGACCTGAATAGATTTTGGTGGTCAAAGGTCAAGGTCATCTCATTCCTGAGAACAAGATAGACAGGCAGATTGCGGTGGTTTTGGTGAAGAAGGAGCTGTGCCAGAAGGCAAAGCTTTCAAATCACCAGTCAATCTGCGTTGTGACCTTCACCAATGGTCATGAGCTTTGTTAGGTGACTGAAAAATGAGATTGTGGATCCAAGTGGCCAAAATGACTTGTCTCTGAGGCTGGGTTCAGCCTTAGAGATAGGGTGAGGAGCTCAGACGTCCAGAGGGAGGTCAGAGTAAAGCAACTGCTACCTCTTTGTCGAAAGGGGCCAGTTGCGATGGTTCACGCATCTGATCAGGATGACTCCTGGTGTGTCCAACTGGTGGGAGGCCCCATGGTCAACCCAGAATATGCTGAAGGGATTATAGTGTGTCTCATCTCGCCTGGGAACACCTTAGGATCCCCAGGACAGGCTGAAGAAGGATGTCTAGAGTGCTTTGCTTGGCCTGCTGCCCTTGCGACCCAGTTCTGGATAAGCAGATGAAAATTGATAGATGGAATATATGTTGGACTGAAAGTTATTTGAAAGGTATTTACTTCCATACTCTATGTACTGTATCTGATTGTGAACAGTTGGTAGTTTATCCAGACTAGGTCAGGGGGACATTAGGCTAGGCAAGGCATTCCAAACGTCCCTCTCCCAGACCAGACGAGATATGTAATCCCTATATCATGTTCTGGGTTCTAACGGGAGGCCTTGAGTACCTCGCCCAGTATGGGGACAACATATATTAATTTTGTTCATTTTTTCCCAAACTATATGATGACTGGAATATTGGTTTACTTGTTCAATTCTATTTTCTTGTTATTACAGAGGAAAACATGACTGAAGAAGATGAAGAGTTGATGCTGGACAATTTTGTGACATTTTTCATTGCAGGTGAGGCTGTGTTGTTTCTGTTCTGATGTTTGAAATGTTTGTCCTTTGTAGCACAAAATCAGGCTAACAATGTTAATGGGACACTTCATTGTCGGAAACAAGCCAACAGAACTTGCTAGCTAGCGCTGGCTAATGTCTGTGGAGAATTGTTTTGCCTCCAGCTAAGCCCCACCCACCAAAAAACCTCACACTGTTTACTAACAGTTTAAGGGTCTATTGTTCTAATATTTTAGGTCAAGAAACAACAGCTAACCAACTGGCCTTTTGCATCATGGAACTTACAAGACATCCTGATATACTGGAGAAGTAAGAACCAATAATTCAGTGCAAAGGAGTTTCATAATATAGCTTTTTAAAAGATGGCTTCTTCAGTTGTGTTTTTATTTGTAAAGAGTGAAGAACGAGGTGGATGATGTCATTGGAATGAAACAGGACATCAGTTATGACGATCTGGGGAAACTGGTCTACCTCTCACAGGTACATGATGATTCAGCTCTTTAGGAGGAAGCATGCTGTGTGTCCATCTCCAGATTACATTGTCATTTATTCATACACTTACTCTGTAGTTAGCCTACATACAGTTACTCTTTTCCTTTTTTATATATGAGGAATAGCTTCATATGCAGATAGCACGCTAAACCAGGATTTGCCTCTTCTGTAATTCTGCTTAAACGTGCTTAAATATTTTTTTAAGCAACTGACCCTTCGCTGAGTCCTGCCCCCGACGCAGACTGTCCAATCATAATGTAGCATTGGGCCGGCTCAGACCAGGGTCTGACAACAACACAGCTGTGCTCCATTGACTCTAATGCAGTCGTTTCAGATTTCCTTTATCTTCAGGCTGGTTTTGTGGATTTGGAGCTAAATATTGTGCCTGGGGCACGTCGTGTATTAATGATACTTGTTACTTGGAGAGGTTGGAAAAAAATGTACGTTTTCTTCCCTGTTCCAAAACCAAACTCTGAAAAGTGTAGGGTTAGCTAGCTAGCTACTGAAGATATAGCCTACTGAATGTATACACATGCTGCTTTTGCTTTTTAATGATTATAACAGTGAAACAAAGACCGACCCTGCTGTACAGGAACCAGTGAAGGGAAGCAGGGAAACTTTTCAACTTTATTTATAGAACACTTTAAACATTTTAGACAAGACAGTGTGATATACAGCATCAGGTAAAGAAAAAACAGACAAAACCTTGATTGTCACATCTGAATGTCAACTCCCTTCCCACCCACCGCCCACAACCCACTGCCAGGCCAAACACTCAAAACCCAAATAAGAGAGAAAGAAATAGATGAAAAGAGCAGTTCAAAAATGGAAATGAAAAAAGTAACTAAATAAATAAATAAATAATTAAAAAAATAATAATAAATAAATACAAAAGGAATTGAAAAATAATAATAAAAAAAGGTTAAATGATATTGAATAAAAATAAACAAAAAGTAAATAAACAATTATACATATCAATCCTCCAACGCAAAGGAAAAGTCTAGAGAATGTATGTGATTCAGAAAAGGATCCCAAGTAACATGAAATGATTTCACTGAGCCTTTTAGTGTAAACCTGAGTCTTTCGAGCTTCAAATTATAAAGCACCTCACGGACCCAATGAGAATGCAAGGGGGGACTGGGGAGTTTCCAATTGAGGAGAATCAGCCGACGGGCCGACAGGGTAGTGAATGCCAAGGCCTGTTTCAAATTTTTAGGAACGCCTGTAAAAGGAACAGTGCCAAAAATCGCAGATAGACAGTTTGGAGCAATAGCATAACCGTATGCCCTAGTTAATGTATCAAAAATATATGACCAAAACGACCCCAGTTTAGCACAAGACCAGAACATTATGTACATGATTCGCAGGAGACGATTTACATCTGCCACAGGAATCGCTAACAGAAGGGTCTATTTTCGTAAGTCTTGCGTTTGTATAGTGAGTTCTAAAAAGAAATTTACATTGGATCAGCCTGTGCCTAGCACAGATTGATGACAAGTTAACAAGAGAAAGTGCAGATTGCCATTGTTGCTCAGTTAATTTAATATTAAGACTCTCCTCCCATGCGTTTTGAGCAGCAGTAAGGGAAGTTGAAGATGCAGCCCAAATAGACCTATACAAAAAAGAAATGCATCCCTTGGCAATCGGATCTGTGTTTAAAAGAGTATCAACTAAGGTTTCTGGAGGGCGATTTGGAAAGTGGGGAAATAGTTTTTTAACATAGTCACGGACCTGAAAGAAGCGAAAAAGATGATGTTGAGGGAGGTTATACTCCGTTAGAAGTTGTGTAAAAGAGGAAAATGTCTTGTCTGTGTACAAATCGTTAACTGACTTTATACCATTGTTATGCCAGACCCGGAATGCTGAATCGGTCCTTGATGGCTCGAAGGCACAATTTCTGTATATGGAGGTCAGAGTGAATGGACCCAGAAGGCCAAAAGCCTTTCTAAACTGACACCAGATCTTTAAAGAGACAGCCACAATAGGACAGCTGGCCATACTTGACACAGGTAGAGGAAGTTGTGCACACAAAACTGAACGCAATAAAAAAGGAAAGACTTTGTTTTCTAAATGTACCCACACAGGCAAGGATTCTTGATCTTCACACATCCAGAAAAGAAGCTTTTGCACATTGGCCGCCCAATAATAATATCTAAAGACAGGGAGGGTGAAACCACCTCTGTCTTTAGGGGACTGCAGAATTGATTTGCAGATTCTTACCGGTTTGCCATTCCATAAGAATGTTGAAATTCTCTTATCCAAGTTGTCGAAGAAAGATTTAGTCAGCAAAACAGGGAGGTGCTGAAAAAAGTATAAAAACTTGGGGAGGATAACCATCTTAATCAGACTTATCCGTCCCACAAACGATAGGGGTAAAGAAGCTTAACCCACTCAACAAAGGCCCCACCCAGCCCAAATCTGGCCAACACTTCATACAGAAAACTCCACTCAACCCTGTCAAAGGCCTTCTCCACGTCGAGGGAGACCACAACCTCAGGAGATAAAGAACAGGGTGACGCTATAATGTTAAACAGGCGCCTAGTGTTGTGAAAGGATTGTCGGCCTGGCATAAAACCAGTCTGGTCTAGCCCTATGAAAGGTGACAGAACAGTCTGAAGCCGTAAGGCGAGAACTTTGGAAAGGATTTTGAAGTTGACATTCAAAAGCGAAATTGGCCTGTAACTGCTGCATAAGAGAAGCAGGGAAACTTTGCTGATATTGAACCAGCTGTGTGTCATCGCAATGTGTGCAGATTAACGTAGTTTGACTGGAGATCCCTGCCCGTCCGGTGACGGAGGTCCAGGTGCTGGCGACGGCACGGGGGCGAAGCCAAACACTATTCATCTGCACACACTGTGATGCCACACAGCTGGTTCAATATCAGCAAAGTTTCCCTTTATATTCATTGTCTTGTGTGGCGATCAGCAGTGATGTGGTGGTTCTCTTTTACACTGTGATCTGTAGCCTATAGTTCGGCTTTAGCTTCTAACTATCTTTGTCTTTTTAACCTGTTGTTGCTGCTGAGTCAGTTTGACATCCTGGATATATCCTTCAAACACAAACTGTAGACCCCTCTGTCTGCTTCTTTCTGGAATCACTCTTTCATTTCTCCAAAAATATGATAATATTTCTTCAGGGAGTGCAGTTAGTTACACTGTGGGCTCCATGCTTACTCTGACAGCTTGTGAGACCATCACAAAGGGGCGGGGCTTAGCGAAAGGTCAGTTGACTCAAGATGTGCACATCACACTGTGACCTCCCCACAGGTGCTGAAAGAGACTCTGAGGATCTACCCGACAGCTCCAGGCACAACTCGTGATCTATTCAAAGACATTGTCATTGACGGTATCCACATACCCGTCGGAGTCACGTGTTTTGTGAGTACCTCTAAAGCAACAACTGGTGTCAGAACCCTAACAGGTTTTATAGTTTGTTACTGATCTATATAAATATGTGATACTGATGAAGCATGAAAAATTATCTGCTGTCTAAATGTTCAATATTTTTTTCTGAAATTCAGTTTAACAGCTACGTGACTGGGAGGATGGATAAATTCTTCAAGGACCCGCTGACATTTGATCCAGACAGATTTCACCCAGATGCTCCCAAGTAAGAAGCATCCAGTTTTCACATCGTGACATGTTTTATTTTTCGTATTAACATGTTAAAACACAAATCATTGTCCCAGATAAAAAAGGAAAATGTCCTCTAATCTCTTTTTCAAGGCCTTATTTCTGCTACTACCCCTTCGCCCTCGGCCCACGCTCATGCCTGGGACAGAACTTTGCTCAGGTGGGTGGTGACAGTCACAAACAGTAAACAAACACACAAACATAACACGTGGAATTAACTCAGTGGGTGGTGGGTGGTGGGTGATCACAGATGGAGGCGAAAGTGGTGATGGCCAAGCTGCTCCAGAGGTTTGACTTCAGTCTGGTGCCGGGACAGACCTTTGACATCGAGGACACTGGCACGCTCAGGCCGAAGAGCGGGGTGGTGTGCACCGTCAGACACAGGAATCACAAGAAATAAATGATCGTACAGGATCATAAAACATAAGAAGAAACCATAAAAGTCAATGTGGTGAAATTGGGTTGTTGGGTCGCTTAAAATATCTAACTGCCTGCAGCTTTGCTCTTCTGCCTCAGCCAAAACCCTAACAACTCTACAGGAGTTGTTTTATAACCTTTACTGTCATTTTTGTTCTCTTTGTAAAGAAAATAGCATCAGCTGTGTTTGTTTTGAAGACATAGACTGTATATTCACATGCAGTTATAATGATGATTTTTGTTACCTAACAGTAAGGGTATGGTAAAACACACTTTTGAGTAGATTACAGTATCATTACCACTTTAACTTGCTGGAAATAACCTGTTTTATCTGTGTAACTTTTGCACTTTAATAAACTGATGGTTATTTTAATATGAGACAGTCTGATTTTATTTTTCGGTCACTTTGCTGTGCAGTGATTTTGTTTTTGGTACTGACAATGTACACGGGGTGCTTTGACTTTGCAGAAAACTTTGAAAAGTATCTTTTTAACTACAATCACCCGACCTATATTACTAAATTTTTTTGCATGAACTATAAGGTTATTAAGCCGTGAATCACACTGTAGTCAGAGGTGGATGTCAATATAGTTGCGATTAAAGACTTAATTGAATTTTTAAAAAATCAAGATTTAATTTTGAAATAATAAGTAATAGGGCCAATAACTTTTGCGACCAAAATTTCATCTGTGCAACCTCAAAATATTGGGAGCACTGGTGCGAGTGTAAATAATTCTCTTGGTGTGACTATTTTTCCCCCAACTCGAACGTCTCATTCACCCCCCCTCAGGTTAGTAGGCTACACTGATAAAGTTCCCAGGCTTCTCTCTACCTTGTGAGCTGACAGTGACCAATCAAACGTGAGCTTGACCTTTAATGCTGATTTTAGAGTGGTTATTAGCCTCAAATCACTCCGCAACCACGGCACTTCTGTCACTCTGAACTAGAAGCCGAAGCTAATTCATGCCGGAGAGAAGAGACAATGAAGAAAACACTGAAAGACTTTTTTAGAAAAAACACCACTGAACCACCACTAAACTAGCCTGGCATTGCCAGACCCAATTCGCAAAACGCGTATGGGTCTGGACATGGAGTGTACATTTCTTCTATTCCCAAGGGGCGGTATCAACGGCTGTCACTCAAAGTGCCCCTACAGGCGATTGGAAAGACGGAAAACCAATCAGAGTAAACAAAACGTGTGACGTAGGTTAGCACAACGCCACTGTAAACAGACCAGCAAGCAAGTGCAGTGTGCAGCAGAGAAGAGCTGTGATGATGTCTGGGAAAGAGTGTTGCCGTCTTTGCAGATTTCCTCCTCACTGTGGACTCTGAGTTGCATGGCTGTGATTCCCAGCTTGGTCACTTCTCTGACCT
The DNA here is from genome assembly GCF_041903045.1 of Epinephelus lanceolatus. Classification (NCBI taxonomy): domain Eukaryota; kingdom Metazoa; phylum Chordata; class Actinopteri; order Perciformes; family Serranidae; genus Epinephelus; species Epinephelus lanceolatus. The sequence goes on along the minus strand of NC_135746.1, from coordinate 7,061,563 downwards.
GCTCCTCCATGAGAGCAACTAGCGGAGAAACAACAATAGCCACTGGGTTTTCACTGAGTCCCATCTTTTTCCCGATCAACAGAGCCAGTTGGTAAATTAAACTCTTACCAAACCCTGTAGGAAGGACGGCAAACACATCCTTTATTTCAATAAAAGCTTTCAGTGCAGCCGTTTGTTCTGCTTTTAAAGAAAATGTACATTCCAGTTCGTTCAACACATTTACCATAGTATTTTCGAAATCAGTAGCCATGTTGGTTGTTTACGAAATGTATTCACTCCGCTCCTTGTCCCTCCGATTCTGATGATGTGCCTGCCTTTGTAAGGTTTCTCTTTCATTCACAGTGGTGTTTTTTCTAACTGAAAAAGTTGTCAATAAGTGTACTATACACATACAATGTAATGTATACAGTATAATGTCGACTTTTTGTTGCAATAAAAAAAAAAAAATCAATTACACTGTTGGTGCTTCTTACATTACAGTGAGTGCTCCAAAAATTTTGCTTGTGCTCCTAACTTTTTGAAGTTAGGAGCACCAGTGCTACCATGTAAAAAAGTTAATTTCAAGCCCTGAGCTCTGTCTAGTTCCTCTGCTGTTATCTCTGCCAATAATTCTACATTCTGTTGTTCTCCTATGGATGGCAAGTCCAAAGAACTTAGAAATGTCTCCTTTGTTAAAGTATCGGCACTAGCCAGTTGGGTGTATGAATCTTTCTAGTATAGTTCAAAGGCTTGTTGAATGTCTTCCAATTTTGTGCAGATATTTTGTGTTATAGGATGCCTGATTTTATAAATTGTATGCTTCTCCTGTTGTTTTCTTATTCTCCAGGTTAGAAGTTTCATTGCTTAACCTCATGTCTCATAATACCTTTGTTGTTTTTTTTCTATTTCTATTTCATCATATAACCCATTTATGTCTTGTTTAACCTTATTTAATCTAGTTTTAATTTGTGGGTCTTGTTGGTCAACATGTCTAATCTCCAAAGTCTTCATTTCCTCTTGTAAAACAGATAATCTTTTCAGTTTTTCTTTTTTCCTGGAGGCTGTGAGAGCAATTATTCTGCCTCGGATCACAGCCTTTGCTGCATCCCATAGGGTATTTGGGGACAAGTCTTCATTATCATTATCTTGGAGAAACGTTTCAGATTCTTTCTGTATCTCTTTCTGTACTGCTTTGTCATTTAAAATACCAGTGTTAAGTCGCCAAAGTGTATTTTTCTGCTGGCTAGCTAAATGTAAAGCTAGGTATATTCCTGAATGGTTGGATACAACCCTAATCCCTACATTCCTTAATTCTATGTATGTCTGATTTGTTCATAAGTAAATAGTCAATTCTTGAGTACAAAGAATGACGTGAAGAATAATAAGTAAATTGTTTGTCCAGTGGATGAAGCTCTCTCCAAACGTCAATCATCCCCAGCTCTTTAAGCATCCGCTGGACCATTGTGGCATTTGGATTTTTCTTTTGGGGCACCCTTTGTGCTTCTTGAAAAGTAAGATAGTTTTACAAATTGAAGTCAGTACAATTAAACAAAATCCTCACTTAGCAAAAACCTTATAACCTGCTGCAGGGTTCACAAGTTAGCTTGCTGACTAGGTTGGCTATGCTAATGAGTAAACTTGCCAATAGACAAGAGTATTAACAAGTTAGCTTGCTAACTAGGTTGGCTATGCTAATGAGTAAACTTGCCCATAGACAAGAGTATTAGCAAGTTAGCTTGCTAACTAGGTAGGCTATGCTAACAGGAGAGTGAAGACAATAGTATTATAATAGCATTTTTCAGAAGCAGATTCCTGCAATTAACACATTTTCCCTCCTTTTTTCCATGTTGATCCTGATAGATTCAGTTAGGTTTATCCAGGACCATCATCATCAACATGCTGATTTTGGATAATTTGTTTATGTGGACATCAACATAGCAGTGATGGTCCTTGATCAATATCAGCGATTCTACTTAGGATCAACATGGCAATGATGGTCAAGATCAACGCATGACCTGAATGACCTAGTTAATATTATTTTGTCCACAGACATTCATAGATATATTACCTCAATGCAGATCATCCGTTTCTTTGAAGATTACCCATAATCCTTTGCTACCTACTGACTGCAGGTACCGATTAAAACAGCAGATGGCACTGTTGTCCCATTTAGCGGGCTTGAACCATTAATTTCAACATGAACCCTTTCAACTATGTTACATGTGCACCGGCGATTAATATCAAAACGTTGTCGTCTGAACGCGGAACTTTTTTCAAAACGAAAAATGAAAAAAGATTCCATTTTCAGTGGATCGTTTTTCGTGTAAACATGGACCAAGAGTAGCCACGTGGGACTAACCACAGACAGTCTATGGGACTAACTTACTACTTCCGCTATCTCACTGGAAGTTGTGCACATAATCATTTCTATAGTAGTGCACTCAGGAATAAGGTGGATTGTTAATAAAATAGAAAATAAAAAAAATCCCCCCACCCTCACATAGAGGTCTGGGCTGAGCCCCCCTTTGTCCTGAGATGTTAAAAACGCCCCTGCAGGCTCGAGTCCTCCGTCCTCAGCAGAGAGGCTCGTTGAAAGTGCGTCGTTGTTGTTTTTGTTTACAGCAGTTAAAAAATGTGCTGAGTCATTGAGCCTGTTCTTCTGAATACAGGGTTAACGTACTGTAACGTGTTTAAGGTGTGCTCTGTGTCAGAGGTAACGCCGACATGTTGACAGAGTTATTGTAGGCTACCGGAGCACTTTGGACTAGTTATACCGGACATTAACGCTTCAATCTGTGGGAGCTGGAAAATGGCAGTTTTCTCTGTCATTCTGAGCTGGATCGTTGTGTTCCTCCTCACTCTGGTTTTTATATCGTTCCTCGGTTACTGCCTGTACGTGAAACACCAGCATATGAAATATGACCACATACCCGGGCCGCCGAGAGACAGGTGAGTGGAGCGGGTGACAGTTGTCTCATTGTATTTCTATGGCTCGTCTCCTGACGTTAGTTTAAACTCTTGTGTCGCACTTTGCTTTTCTTTCTACAGTTTTCTCTTCGGACATTCACCTACGTTTATGAGGGTCATGAGAAATGGCGGGCTTGTACACGACAAGTTGCTGGAGTGGTAAGATATTTAATGTATATGTGGGAAAGGACATGCAAATAGGCTATTTAACATGACATGGAAAAAATAAGGTCAACTGAGGACAAACATTGTCGCAAACACCGTCACGGCCCACCAAAGGGTCCAATCTGCACACCGCACACCTAAAGCCCTGTTTCCACTGAGCAGTACAGTTCAGTAGGCCTAATTATGGGGTGCCATTTGTAAAGTGGCTCACGCTGAAAATAACATCAACATTTTGCCACATTTAGCTTCAAACAATGTTTAAAAAAATGTTGTGAATTTTGTCACTTTTTACCACATTTACAGCAATATTTGTTAACTTAGAAATATATTACATAGTTAAATCTAAATATTAAATGTAAATGTTAAATCTAAATGTAAATATTAAATCTAAATGCTAAATGCTAAATCTAAATCTAAATATTAAATCTAAATGCTAAATCTAAATGTTAAATCTAAATGTTAAATCTAAATGCTAAATCTAAATGCTAAATCTAAATGTTAAATCTAAATGTCTGAGAAACTGCCGGTGACTTTTAAGGTGGAACATTTACTTGTAATGTTACTCAATGCATGAGTTGATGACGTGAATCCATCAGCAAACCTTAAATTTCACTGTGACAACTTTGACCTTTACTTTAGTATTTATACGACAGACACTTTAAGTAATGAGTGGATCTTCAAGCAAATTTCAGCCTGGTTATATGAACTGCAAATATTCTAATCCTCACTCTGAGAAAAACAAAGCATCACAGAGCGTCGTTCCTGTGGGCTACAGCAATACTAAACTCCCGAGCTTGCCTGAGAAGGACTAAATGCACAAAGCTGCTATTTTTCAAATATCCCATGGAGAGAGACTCTCACTGCAGCTTGTTTTGTTTTCTTATGAAAATGGCGGTGTGCAGCCTTGTTCTGTGGACGATAAACCAGGTGCAGGTGATAAAGGAATAAATACAGTGACTTGCATAATTTGTGTTTGGTGCTTCAAATGTAGCTCCTGACTCCACAATCACCTAATCTGACAAAGTGACTGTAGCAACAGACAGAAATGTTGTGTATTCTGAACCAGGCATTAAGATGTCTTACTGTATTTGCACTTCAAACCCATAATGACATTTTTATTTACAGGTCTGAGAGTTACGGACCTGTTTACAGGGTTAATATTCTGCATTACGTTATGCTTAGTGTGACCTGCCCAGAGACAACCAAGGTAAACACCATGTGCCACAGTAGTATATGTGTAATCATTAGTTACATAAGCATTGCACGATAAACTGTGAAAGTGCACAGAAACACAGATTGTCCTGCTGTGGTAGAAATCCTTGAAAAATAAAAAAATTTTTTAAATGTTCCCTCTTTTGTTGTTTTGTTTCAGGAGGTCCTGATGTCCCCAAAGTATCCCAAAGATAGATTCCTCTACAAGAGACTCTTCTACCTGTTTGGTCAAAGGTTCTTCATCAGACTATCAGACCGATGTCACACTGAGGACTAATGAACAAACAGATTAAACAGAGGAGCAGCTCTGTGTCTCTGAGTGTTGATGGAGAACTTGTGAATGAGTGAATGAGTGAGTGAGTGAATGACGGGGCCGGAGCTGTGTGCAAAGTGTGAGAGAGGAGAGATGTACACTGGTATGCGTTATGTAACACAACTGTATTGATATAAACTGTGTCTAAGTCTATATGTTGCTTGTAAATATATCGATATATCACATACACAGTCGTTATACCACCCAGCGCTAGTTCACTTCACTGTTTTATTTCAGATAATTTACATCTTTATTTGGCTAGTTTGAAAGCATTGTGTTCCATTTGTCTTTTTTTAAGGTTCCTAGGTAATGGCCTGGTAACAGCTCAGGACCATGAGCAGTGGCATAAACAGCGTCGGATCATGGACCCTGCATTCAGCAGCCTGTGAGTGCTCAACCTTTATTTTATATCCAGTGTTTGTAATCGTAGATTCTGTTCAGATTTGGTTTCTTTTGCTCTGTAATGTGCATAATGTTTGTGGAGCTGTGCAGGTATGTCCTGGCTGTGCTCGTCCACTGTCTAAAACTCCCATTATTTCCAGGTATTTGAGAGGTCTAATGGGCACCTTCAATGAGAGGGCAGAGAAACTGATGACTAAACTTACAGATATCGCTGATAGCAAAACAGAGGCCCACATGCTGCGTCTGGTCAACTTTGTTACCCTTGATGTTATTGCTAAGGTATTGTGCCATCGTCTGTTTTACAGCTTCCACTGCAGTAGCCCTCATCCAGAAATGTTTTTTGTGTACGTCACAAAAGTTCATCTAATCAAGTTGTAGCTAACTTGTTTTTTTTCTAACTCTCAGGTTGCTTTCGGTGTGGATTTGGACCAGCTGAAGGATAGTTCAGTTTTCCCGAAAGCCATCGAAATGTGTTTGAAAGGGATGGTGCACTACATCAGAAACAGCTTTTTTAAGGTATGACTTCACTGCAGGTTTATACGGAGTTTGTTTTGTGACAGTATTATAAACCGTGTGAGATCCTCAAACTTTGCATTTCCAGTACAACCCAAAGAACCGACCGTTCATAAAGGAAGTGAGGGATGCATGCCGCCTGCTGCGCACAACCGGAGCTCAGTGGATTCAAAGCAGAAAGACCGCCATGCAAAACGGCGAAGACGTCCCCAAGGACATCCTCACACAGATCATCAAAACAGCTGGCAAAGGTGACGGTCCCTAAAGTTCAGATTAGATGAGAGGAAAGTTTAAACATCCCTGTGTTGTAATCAGCATCATGTAAGTTACTGAAAATTAGTAATCAGCTGCTGGTTACTTCTCTCAAAAGTAAAGGAATTACTAATTTCACATTTGGCACAAACGTTCACTTTGACTCGAGGATGAACTGATTAGATGCTGGTGGTCAAAGGTCAAGGTCGCCATGCATCCATCGCCTTCTTCTGAACGATATTTCTAGAAAAGCTCGAGGGACGTTCTTCAAATGTGGCACAAACGTTCCCTTGGACTCAACGATGAACTGATTAGTTTTTGTGGTCAAAGGTCACTGTGACCTTTTCCATTTCCTTCTTGTGAACATAATATCCTTAGAGCACCTTGAGGAAATTTCTTCAGATGTGGCACAAATGTTCCCTAGTACTCAAAGATGAACTGATTGGATTTCGGTGGTCAAAGGTCAAGGCTATGACTGTGTATCTGTCTTTTTCTCGTGAACATGATATGTCAAGAGCACCTTAAGGGAATTTCTTTACAATTGGCACAAACATCGATATGGACTGAAGCATAATCTGATGAGAATTTTGTGGTTGGAGGTCAAAGGTCAAGGTCAGTGTGACCTCACAAAATATGTTTTTTGGCCATAACACAATAATATGCTGATAATGACAAAACTTCACACAAATGTCTAATAGGATAAACTAATGAAGTGATGACATTTTATAACCGAAAGGTCAAAGGACAGCATCACTGTGACATCATAATGTTCTGCATAAAACACTTTTCTGGCCATTATTCAGCGTCATATCTCAGGAACAGAGGGGAGACATTTGGTCAGATACTGAATTGGTGACATTATTCTTAGGTGTCCACCTTGAAACTGTGCTGATTGTATACATCGTCTGTGTGTGAAGCATCCATGTTTTCACCGACATGGATGTAAACAAAGAAAGAAAAACTTGACTGGTGCACGGAGGCATACGACTGCTGGGTGGTAATTCTAGTTAAATCGGGAAATGTGGGCTTAATATGGATATTACAACATGTCCTTACAGCAAGCATGCGTCACTCTCTGTCCACACTGAATCGGTTAAATAGGCACTACTGTTACATCATGTAAACAAGGACACATGGGTATTATATTTTTTAATTATTATATGGTAAGATGACTGGAATACTGATTTACTTCTTCAAATCTGCTTTGTTTTTTTCATTATTTCAGAGGAAACCATGACGGAAGAAGATGAAGAGTTGATGTTGGACAATTTTGTGACATTTTTCATTGCAGGTTGGTTTGTGTCGTTTCTGTTTTGATGTGTGAAATGCTCCAAAAACAAAGTCAGGCTAACAATGTTACCCAGAATGTAAACTATCCACCAGTGTGGTAGTGAATTCATGAGATTTTGGAGTAAAATACTCAATAGAAATAATCCGTATACTCTTCTGTAAACAACATTAATATTGAAGTCCTACATTTACTGTGTTTTTAGCTGAAGTTTTATTTAAAGCTCCACTTCTGGTATAAAGAATACAATCACTGTGTGTTGCATGTAGTTGATCCACATTTGAAGTTAATGTTCTAACATTTAAGGGCAAGAAACAACAGCTAACCAACTGGCCTTTTGCATCATGGAACTTTCAAGACATCCTGAAATACTGGAGAAGTAAGAACCAATAATTCAGTGCAAAGCAGTTTCATTATGTAGCTTTTTAAAAGATGGTTTCTTCAGTTGTGTTTTTATTTCTCAGAGTGAAGAACGAGGTGGATGATGTCATTGGAATGAAACAGGACATCAGTTATGACGATCTGGGGAAATTGGTCTACCTATCACAGGTACTTATCATAAGGGTTGGGTACTGATCACCTTTGAATCGATACCTGTGGTGTTACCAGGGATTTGATACCAGTACCCAAGCTTTTATTGGTACTTTACTCTTTCTAAAGTTGCTTTTCTCAAGCTGCAGTCAACTAGCAAATTTGCTCCTGTGTTCTTTTCTATTCTCACAAGGAGTTAAGTCTTCGTCTGTCTGTTTGCTTGTGTGTTTGTGTTTCTGCTCGTCTCTCTCACTCTCTGTTTTGACACAACCAACAAATATGTATATATGTGTAAGTATGTAATTCAAAAGACATAATCAGAAACAGCAAAAACCTGTAAAGGGTACTGCCCAGGGACTCGGTTTGTACCCTTATGATTGGGGGACTTCAATGCTCATGTGGGCAACGATGAAGAAACCTGAAGGAGGGGTGATTGGGAGGAACAGCCTGCCTGATAAACTGGAGTGGTGTCATGTTATTAGACTGTTGTGCTAGTCATGGAATAGCCATAATGAACACCATGTTCTTAAGCGTTACTGGTACCAGACACACTAGGTCAAAGATTGATGATTTACTTTTACGGTTGTATCGTCCGATCAGCAGTGGAGGGTGAAGCAGTCGAGATGACAGTCAGTACCTCCCAGTCTGAGGTCATGGTTTTCTGCTGGAAACAGGTGGATTGCCCCCTGTGAGTTGGGAGAGAGTTACTGCTCCAAGCAAAGGAGTTCAAGTATCTCAAGGCCTTGTTCACAAGTGAGGGTAAAATGGAGCGTGACATGGACAGGCAATTGGGCACGTAGTCAGCAGTGGACTGCCGTGGTGAAGAGGGAGCTAAGCCAGAAGGCAAAGCTTTCAATTTGCTGGTCCATCTATGTCCCAACCCTCACCTATGGTCATGAGCTTTGGGTAGTGCCCAAAAGAATGCGATCAGGGATACAAGCGGCTGAAATGAGTTTCCTCCGTAGGGTGGCTGAAGAGTTCAGACATGCGGCGGGAGCTCAGAGTAAAGCAACTGCTCCTCCGCATTAAAAGGGGCCTGTTGAGGTGGTTCATACAGGTCATCTGGCCTGGGAACGCCTTGGGATCCCCCAGGAGGAGCTAGGGGTTGCTGGGGAAAGGGACCTCTGGAGTACTTTGCTCAGCCTGCTGACCCCGTGACCTGACTCCGGATAAGTGGATGAAAATGGATGGATGGATTGATGGATGGAGGGAGTCACAGACAGCAGTGATACCAGGCTGTTTCTAAAAGAAAAAGGACAAGATGCCAGAACTATTGGCACTGCTGCGATAGTTTTGGTTGCCAGAGAGCTGACAAGCTCCGGCTTCCCAGCTTCAGGGTTCTTTGCGGTGCTTCTTTCTGCTATCCAAATCCAATAATCATATGTGTATAACAGTAGAAGTATGACTAATGATAACAGCAGCAGCAGGAGGCATCAGGCAGGACCACGGCAGCAGCACAACCACACACGTCACACTATCCAGGCACTGCTGCAATACGAGTTAACCGGAGAGACAGTGGAGCACAAAGGCTCCGGACAAGAAGCCGAGTTTGTGACATCCAGAATGGCCGAGTTAGCAAGATGCAGTAATAGGATACAAGAGAGAGAGAGAAGGAGAGAAGGTGCCCGGTGTATTATAGGGGGTCCTCTGGCAGACTAGGCCTAAGTCAGCCTAACTAGGGGCTGGTACAAGGCAAGCCTGAGCCAGCCCTAACTATAAGCTTTATCAAAGAGGAAAGTCTTAAGTCTAGTCTTAAATGTGGAGACGGTGTCTGCCTCCCGGACCGTAACAGGAAGATGATTCCACAGGAGAGGAGCCTGATAGCTGAAGGCTCTGGCTCCTGATCTACTTTTGGAGACTTTAGGGACCACGAGTAACCCTGCGTTCTCAGAGCGCAGTGTTCTGGTGGGAGCCAGTACAGAGAAGCTAAAACAGGAGAAATATGATCTCGTTTCTTAGTTCCTGTTAGTACACGAGCTGCTGCATTCTGAATTAGCTGGAGAGTTTTTAAGGACTTACTAGAGCTACCTGATAATAGAGAGTTACAGTAATCCAGCCTTGAGGTAACAAAAGCGTGGACCAAATTTTCTGCATCTTTTCGGCTCAGGATAGGCCTAATTTTCGCAATATTACGCAGATGAAAAAATGCAGTCCGTGAGGTTTGTTTTAAATGAGAATTAAAAGACAAATCTTGATCAAATGTTACTCCGAGGTTTCTTACGGTAGTGCTAGAGGCCAGAGCAATGCCATCTAGAGAAACTATGTCATCAGATAAAGAGTCTTTGAGTTGTTTGGGGCCAAGAACAATAACTTCAGTTTTGTCTGAATTTAACATCAGGAAATTGGTGCTCATCCAAGTTTTTATGTCTTTAGGTGTGTAGCTGAGATTGAAATGAAGGCAGAGTTCAAAGATGGGTGTGGTCTGTTCAAGGGCGCTGGAATAGGAGGTGAAAAGTAAAGAAGGTGCCTTTGCCCCTTCCCTTTATGCCCCGGCCCACGTTCATTTGGATCGCTGTATCACGGCTGCAGTTATACCATCTCTAGATAGTCTCTAGTTTTTTACCTTTTAAAGCCATTGACCCAAGATGTGACACCCCCCCACACACAGGTGCTGAAAGAGACTCTGAGAATTTACCCGACAGCTCCAGGAACATCTCGTGAGGTACTGAAAGACTTTGTCATTGACGGTATCCACATTCCTGGTGGAGTCACATGCATGGTGGGTATATAGATATATATATATGTATTTAGAATACTGATAATGCATAAAAAATCTGCTGTGTAAATGTTCTAATAAATCATTCTGTAATTCAGTTCACCTCCTACGTGACTGGGAGGATGGAGAAATTCTTCAAGGACCCGCTGACATTTGATCCAGACAGATTTCACCCAGATGCTCCTAAGTAAGAAGCATCCAAATTTTATATAATGACATGTTATTTTTAGTGTTAACATGTTAAAACACAAACCATTGTCCCAGATAAAGAAAAGAAAATCATGCATTTAGTGTCTTCTCTGTTTTTCAAGGCCTTATTTTTGCTACTACCCCTTCGCCCTCGGCCCACGCTCATGCCTGGGACAGAACTTCGCTCAGGTGGGTGGTGACAGTCACAAACAGTAAACAAACACACAAACATAACAACACGTGGAATTAACTCAGTGGGTGGTGGGTGATCACAGATGGAGGCTAAAGTGGTGATGGCCAAGCTGCTCCAGAGGTTTGACTTCAGTCTGGTGCCGGGACAGACCTTTGACATCGAGGACACTGGCACGCTCAGGCCGAAGAGCGGGGTGGTGTGCACCGTCAGACACAGGAATCACAAGAAATAAATGATCGTACAGGATCATAAAACATAAGAAGAAACCATAAAAGTCAATGTGGTGAAATTGGGTTACTTAGACTAAGGGTGTTTTCACACTTGGTCCTTTTTAAATTAACCGAACTCAGTCCTCTTAAAGTGCACCAAAAAGTGGACCAACAGAAAAGGGACTTAGTTTGTTTTGTGTTCTTCTGTCAGTTCATTTAAAAAAGGACTCAATTCTCTTTCTGGTCAACTTCAGCTCTAATGGGGCCTCAGTCCTCTTTCTGTTCACATTATAACCTACAGTATCTCACATAAGTGAGTACACCCCTCCAATTTTTGGAAATATTTCATTATATCTTTTCATGGGACAACACTATAGAAATGACACTTTGATATAACTTAAAGTAGTCAGTGTACAGCTTGTATAGTAGTATAGATTTACCTTCCTCTGAAAATTACTCAAAACAGCCATCAACATCTAAACAGCTGACAACATAAGTGAATACACCCCACAGTGAACATGTCCAAATTGTGCCTAAAGTGTCAATATTTTGTGTGTCAACCATTATTATCTAGCACTGCCTTAACCCTTTTGGGCATGGAATTCACCAGAGCTCACAGGTTGCTTCAGGAATCCACTCCCACTCCTCCATGATGACATCATGGAGCAGATGGATGTGAAGACACCTTGCGCTCCTCCACCTTCAGCTTGAGGATGTCCCACAGGTGCACAGGTGAGTTTAGGGCTGGATACATACTTGGCCAGTCCATCACATTCACCTTCAGCTTCCTCAGCAAGGCAGTTGTCATCTACTAGGTGTGTTTTGGGTCATTATCCAAACATTATCTTCACCAAGGTGCCACACATGCTGAGAGAGCACCAAGACAACTGTCCCTTGCCTACAGTCAAGTATAGTGGTGGCAGCATCATGGTTTGGGGCTTCATAAGTGCTGCCAGCTCTGGGGAGCTCGGTTCATTTAGGGAAACATGAATTCCAAGCAGAGCATGATCGCCCCTCTTCAGAAACCGGGCTACAAGTTTTCATTATCAAGTTTTCCAACATGATAATGACCCAAAACACACCTAGTAGATGACAACTGCCTTGCTGAGGAAGCTGAAGGTGAATGTGATGGACTGGCCAAGTATGTATCCAGCCCTAAACTCACCTGTGCACCTGTGGGCCATCCTCAAGCTGAAGGTGGAGGAGCACAAGGTGTCTTCACATCCATCTGCTCCATGATGTCATCATGGAGGAGTGGGAGAGGATTCCTGAAGCAACCTGTGAGCTCTGGTGAATTCCATGCCCAAAAGGGTTAAGGCAGTGCTAGATAATAATGGTTGACACACAAAATATTGACACTTTAGGCACAATTTGGACATGTTCACTGTGGGGTGTATTCACTTATGTTGCCAGCTGTTTAGATGTTGATGGCTGTTTTGAGTAATTTTCAGAGGAAGGTAAATCTATACTACTATACAAGCTGTACACTGACTACTTTAAGTTATATCAAAGTGTCATTTCTATAGTGTTGTCCCGTGAAAAGATATAATGAAATATTTCCAAAAATGGGAGGGGTGTACTCACTTATGTGAGATACTGTATATATAATATATATTGATGTAGTTTGTGTTTATTACTTTGATGATACACTGCAGTGCGGTTATGAAGCCCCTCGTTTTCAGATGCACTTAAAATTGAAGGAAAACCTCAGTGTTACTGTGCTGTAGAGGGAAGTATTTTACATTCCACATCTGGAGACGTGCAGTATCTTCCGTGGACCAAACTACTCCTCGTCCTGCGTCCTTGCAAGCGTTACAGGCGGACGTGTTTTCATCTGTTTTTTCAACGACCCAGGTCAACAGCAGGTGATCTAGAGGGCTGAATACAACGGCCAAAGTGAACCTGGAGCGCTTTGTGTTCACACGGCACAGGTTAAGTGAACCGAACAGTTGGGTTCTTTTCAGATCGGTCTGAATTCTCTTGGAGTGTTCAAAAAATGCCGAGTCACCACTCTGCCAAGTGCGAAAACACCCTGACTTACTGCTCGCAGCTTTGTTCTCCTGCTTCAAACACAAGCCTCTTTCTCTGCTCAGTTTCTTTTAGTCTGTGTAAAGACAGTAGTATCAGCAGTCTTTGTTTTAATGATAGAAACAGCGAAGTCACATGATGATGATTGTTTTAACCTAACAAGAATAATAATGAAGATGTGGTTGATCACAGTATAATCAGCAGTTTAATCTTGTTTGAAGTAACCCTTAACCTGGAAAAGTCATGGAATATCTTAATCACATTTTCCCTTCAAAAACCATGGAATTAATAAAAATCATTGAAAGTTTTGGAGAAGTCATGGGTTTTTCTCGTGTGTAAATTGTCGCTGTAACCTTCCAGGGATACCAGACCACATAACATAACATAACGGGAAATTTATTTCCAGTAGCTCTTACCATCACATATGTTTCTTCATTTTCTCCCCGAGTACAGTCTCTCCCTTTTTATGTGTCAGGTCACTGAATTTATGTTTGAGCAAACGTTTTTGAAAGACATCACACCAACTCGCTCAGAGTTTAAAAGTTAAAATATTTTTTTTATATATATATTTTTTAAATTCAGTTTTATTTTATCTTATTTTTTAATCATCATGGGTCCTTCAAAGTCATGGAAAAGTTTTGAAATGTCCATGAAGATGTGTTTGGACCCTGTTTACCACTGTTTAACTGCTCCTCCATAACACTGAGCTTCTCAACTTGTTTTGTGTCTTTAACACGGATATAAGGATTCAACATTTATCATTTTTACACGAATTAAAATAAACCACAGAGGAATATTAAACGTTTTTTACAAATGGAGAAATAACTTATTATTTTTTTGTTTGCACTTTAATAAACTGATGATTGATTTTATGCCTGATAATTTGATTTTAGTTTCAGCTCAGTTTACTGTGCAGTGATGTTTTTGTTTTGTGCTGTTACTGACAGTGCACACAGGGGGGCGCTGTGAGCCTGCTAAGAAATCCTAAATGGACCTGTTTACTAGAGAATTAACTGGCTTGAAAGATGTCACTCCTCTGAGTTTTATTTCAGGAGTTTATTTTTATTTATAGTGAATATGGAGTGAGAACCAGAGAGATGTAGGTGAGCGTTTGGGCGAAAATTACTTACTTATATCAAATACAAGCTCTTGATGGGCTCTTTCTGTTACGATAGAGGTGCTTGTCAATTCTTAAAATTCCCGGAAAAGTTTGGAAATTTTCTCCATGGAAATGTGTGGGGACCCTGGAACACACTGAACTATCTGGGGAAAGAAAGGACCTCAGTGCTCTTAATTTAAATAAATGTCAAAATATTCTTCATTAAGTACACTGGCACCCACATGTTTATGATGACATAATAACTAGTGCTGCTGGGTAGCTTCTTAATATAACGGGATCAATAAAGTTTTAAATGTGTCTTAAATTTAGTGAGTGATGTTGTGAAATAAATGTAAGAAGTAAAAAGTATGATAGTGGCTTCCAAAATGTCGTGCAGTATAAAGTAGCAAAACAACTACCTCAAAATACTGCTTAAATTTGTCCCCAGAGGACTAAGTACAGTACTAGAGTAAATGTACTCAGTTACTTAGTTACATTCAACCACTGTGCGTGTGTATCTATCCATCTATGATTTTATTAGGGACCGTTCATTACTTATGAGGGAGGGAGTGGAGCAAAAGGGGGGAGGCATGTCAAACAAGTTTTTTAAGCAATGGAGAGGGACTTATGCTTTTTAGTTTGGATTAATTGAGTGCCATATAACTTTTAATGGTTGTATTTTGTATTTATTTTATGCCGATTTTTAATTTCAACATGCTGGGGCAGCCTTTAGCTCAGCAAGGTAGAGTGTCTGCCCCATGTAGGTTGAGTCCTTTGCAGTGGCATGGGTTCGATTACAGACTGCAGCACCTGGCTAGATGTCATCCCCATTGTCTTTCCCTGTTTCCTGTCACTCTCTAGCTGCGCTGTAATACAGGCAATAAAAGCCCCCCAAAAAATACTCTTAAAAAAAAAGACATGCCAGGGCAAACCTGCCACAATTACACATTTATCACAGCCAGAAACTGTAAAAACAGAGATTATCATTGAGTTTTTAAATGTGTGATGGTCCTGAACACATCATGTGTGACAAATACTTCATAAGGATAGAGACAAAACCAAATCTGAGCTTAAACTCACTTTATTTGTCATATTTCATATAAGATTTGGCCAAAAATAAAGAGTTTTCACGAACTAACCAGCGTGCACGACAAGAGTGAAAAATGGAGGCTTTTTTTCCAACTTCAGGATTTTATCTTAAACTTTTAACTTTTAAACATTAAAAATTTAGTTTTAAAAAATACTAATAAGTAATTTATAATGGAGGGAGGCTCGTGGATTTATCACTCAGGGAGGCTCAAGGAAAAATATTTGTATCTTTGGGGAGGGTAAAAAAAACAAGGAAGTCACACCCCCTCCTCTGATAAGTAAAGAACAGTCCCTAAACCACAGTCTAATGCTCTTTTATTTGGCTTAGGGGAGGGCCTTAAAACTTTTAATGACTGTATTTTGTATTTATTGTACTGCTGATTTTTAAAGTAAACTGACCAAGGCAAACCCTCCAAAATTACACTATTTAACACAGCTAGAAACTACAAAAACAAGAATTATAATTGGATTTTTTTTTAAATTTCCAATGCCAACAAATGCCTCCTTTAGAAAAACAGAACCAAATCTAAGCTTAAAATCACTATATTTGACACATCTCATAAAATTTTGCCAAAAATAAAACGTTCAAACATCAAACAGTGGATTTTAAAAAACGAATAACTAATTTATGGTGGAGGGAGGGTCATGTATTTCTCTCAGTCACTCAGGGAGGCTCAAGGAAAATTATTTGTATCTCAAAAACAAAAAAGGAAGTTTAGTTTTTTGGTCATTTTCCAACTTATTAAACACAAACATACTGGTAGATACACACTACATTAACATTAAGTCAAATTTTAGCATTAAAAAAATGGACTAAAAAGCTCATTACACCTGCCTTTTTAACATTAATTGTATTTGTCAGCTCCCTTTAAATCATACAGAGCAACAAGAAACTGACAGACACCAATTATATATATGTATATATACATAATATAAACCTATTGTCACCTCCTCCTCTGACAAGTAGAGAACAGTCCCTAACTCACTGTGTTGTTCTGATCTCATGTACTGTCTCTTTAAGAGGGCTGAGCCTGAGTCTCGTGAGGCTTCACCGCACTCTTCATCTACCTGCTGCCCGCTCCGGTCCCCGGTACTGATTGGCCGTCTGACCGAAATCCCCTTGAATGATTTCAAACCCTTGTGTTTGGACAGGAAGGAGGGGGGGCTCCGTCCACCGACACACCGACACAGTAAAGAAGCTTAGACCCGACCGAGGAGCGCTGCTGACGGGGAGACGCGTCCACAGAGCCGCCGGTGAAAAGTGACGGTGTCGTGTTTACGCACATTTTCTCTCCACTTTGGTTCATGTGACGTGATATTTAAATTTACTGGGTTTCATTGAGGCGTGTGAATGGAGCGATGTCCGGTGGAGACGGTGCACATTGCGATGGGACGCGCTGTGTTGTGTTGACGGGACCTGATTGATAATCACCGGGGATCGATATTTAAAATCATGCGCGCGTGTTATTGGTGAAATGTGAGTATGTGCAGTTGTTTGTGAAATTCATGCGGGGTTGTGCTGTAACAGATTAGTGAGGGCAGGCGGTTCATGCTCGGGTTGTTGCCATAGCATCACATTAATATTTTCTTTTTCATCACCGGCCTGTTGAAGCGGAGCGCGCGCACAGACTTTCATATTGTGGACGATGTGTTTCAACACCATCCCGCAGCTCAGGCTTGGATAGGTTAGTTGTGACAGTTGATCTGAAGACACCGTTCACACGAGCTGATCCTGACAGGCGACTCAGCCATGGCGAAGAATCCGTCCGAGGGAGCGAAGGAGGATGTGAGCCAGCTGACGGACGAGGAGATGCTGCGGTGCAGCAAAGAGGAGCTGATCCGGAGACTGAGGAGGGTCGACAGCGAGAAGATGAACTTGATGATCGAGCACGGAAACATGATGAAAGACATCAACCGGCGGCTGCAGGTGCACCTGCACGAGATCCGGAGCCTGAAGGAGATCAACCAGAAGCTGCAGGACGACAACCACGAGCTGCGGGAGCTCTGCTGCTTCCTGGACGATGACCGACAGAAGGGCAAGAAGCTGTCCCGGGAGTGGCAGCGCTTCGGCCGCTACACCGCCAGCGCCATGTGGAAGGAGGTGGGCACCTACATGATGAAGCTGAAGGAGCTGGAGGCCAACCAGGACACCGTGCTGAGGGAGAACTCTGAGCTCAAGGAGATCATCCTCATGCTGGACGAGGAGAGGAACGGAGCCGGGTCCAGGAGCTCCATAGACAGTCAGTCCAGTTTAACCAACCTGAACGGGGGCACCGGCACCGTCAGGGATGTTGGGGACGGGAGTAGCACGTCCAGCACAGGTAGCGCCGGAAGTCCAGATCACCACAACCACAACCACATACACAAGCCCGCCTCGGAGAACAGTAAGCTGGGCACCACCATGAGGAGGTCCATGGATGACCTGTCAGCACCGCACCATCACAGGAGCATCCCCAATGGACTCAATGGT
Organism: Epinephelus lanceolatus; assembly: GCF_041903045.1. Taxonomy (NCBI): domain Eukaryota; kingdom Metazoa; phylum Chordata; class Actinopteri; order Perciformes; family Serranidae; genus Epinephelus; species Epinephelus lanceolatus. The sequence goes on along the minus strand of NC_135746.1, from coordinate 7,043,948 downwards.
GAGTACACACACACACTCCACCTGTGGACACACACCTGGCTGTCATCACCTGCAGGCTTAAAGGGTCACTCTCAAACGTGGACCATAGTTTCCCATGTGTTTGTGTCTGAGTGACTGATGGGAACAACACTTAAAACTAAACTGGTCCAGTAGGCTATTGAGCAGAGAGCCACACAGGCCGCAGTGTAACCACACAGGGCAATCACGCACCGTTCATTTATGTCCACTAAAAAAGCTAATTTTGGTCACTGACAGGCTCAGACTGTGTGTTTAAGTGTCTGACAACATTATGGAAGTATCCCAGAACGACACATTCTCACGCCGACCTCGTCTCATATCGACGTTTGGTCGTGAACCTTCCACGTCCAGATTCGACGTACAAGGTACCCTGGGTGTGTTGGTTCATGACATACTGGGACGCTGTGTCACCTTCAGCCTGTTACATGCATTGTCTTCTTTCAAAATACACGTCTGTTTTCACAGGAAATTTAACGTTTACATACAGTCTCTTTCAAAATAAATGCATGTAACAGGCATAACTTGACACGGTGTCCCAGAACGTCAACATCCAACAAACACAGGGTACCTTTCACATCATATCTGGATCCGTCCACCACCCCTCCCACCATCCCTACTCGAACTTTCATTCGCTGCCTTAACTTTTGTTCTTGTCCCGCCATGTTTCCCCCTTACACCTCCGAGCACCGTCAAACTATAACGGCGCTCGGCCACGTATCACGCCGACGTTAAAGGACGGCTTTCTTCGTCAGTGTCTGACACCACAAGCCACTGCCCAAATGCCGGATTTCACCGACTTAAGAGTGAGACTGGGGTGAACAAAAACAGCCCCAAAATCCCCATCACCAAATCCACCAGACTCCATTTGAATAAACGGTAATTTAAGCGTGTATAGACGCAGCATGTTTTCACATCTAACTGGGTGAATTAAGGGTTTATTTCAACCCAACCATAGTTAGTGATTGTTGGAACAGTGGAAAGACAATTGAAGATGGTTTTTGTGAGTTCTTTTTTGTTTCTGTCGACTTTGGATGAAGTGTGTTTTCTGATTATAGAATTACTGTTTTTCTAAATGGAGTCTGTTGAGTTTGGTGATGGCGATTTCAGGGCTGTTTCTGGTTTACCAAAAAGGATCTTACTCTTTAACCAAAAGGTCTATCTCTGTAGGGATCCTTTCCATACTGTTGTAAGACACTTACAGTACAACTGAGTCCGCTTTTCGTTGATGTGTATTGATGTTGCGAACATGCCCTGAGTCTGGCAGCGAAAGTCTAAATGATGTCAGAAAGACTCTGGACTCACACATTGGACAGATGTAAAATTTTGGTTGGACAGAAAATTAGGGGTGGCATGGTGGTGCAGTGGTTAGCATTGTGGCATCATAGGAAAGGAGTTCTTCGTCTGAACCCCAGGGTGTGGGAGCCCTTCTGTGTGGAGTTTGCATGTTCTGCCAGTGTCAGCGTGGGTTTCCTCCAGGTGCTCCAGCTTCCTCCCACAGTCCAAAGACATGCAGGTTAATTGGTGACTCTAAATTGTCCGTAGGTGTGAATGTGAGTGTGAATGGTTGTCTGTGTCTATGTGTCAGCCCTGTGATAGTCTGGTGACCTGTCCAGGGTGTAGCCTGCCTCTGACGTCAAGAAGACTTTGGCGTGAGACGTTTGGAAGACGTTGGGTTTTGATCACTAAACAACAACAAAACATCAACGTCATCTGTCACTAGTATTCTACACCACTGACGTTACTGACGTTGACATTAGACGTTGTCCTGACATTGAATTTTTGGTCACCGGGTGTGAATGAATCCACTTTTACGTCTGGAACCTCCTGTCTACAACGGGCTTGAGAACTTGGCTCACAATCCCATTTGATTCGGCAGTGTTTTAATCCTTGTGGCCAAAAGTCGCCCCTGACTTAAAAAGATCTCCAAGAAACAAGTTGTTGCCTTTTTGACATGTCTTGTAATTATAGTATCGTAATGGATACTAATAGGTTGTAAACAGACGGGTATACCTGAGTTTACCCTCCACAACACCACTGGTTTTATTGTACTTCTGTGTGGTTGAGCTCTCAGAGGACACGTATGACCTCCTCCATCTGTATTCCTTGGTCCCACCCCTCGTAGATACCACAGTCAGGGTGTGTTGCATGTGATTGCGCTGACACCATATGCTGATCAAAATTGCTGTGAAGGATTAACATGGGGGGGTCTTGGCTTAACCTCACTGTAAAGTCTTGATTGGGGTGATTATGACACACACATATGCACACACACACTATCCTTAAGTGGCCTTTTCAGTCCTGTGCTACCCCATCATTTGAATCTGCGCTGATTTAGGTCACTGCACTCGTGGTCCTTAAGGAGGAGGACTTATGTTAATGGATTTTAAAGGGGGCGGGGAGCTCGGGCAAATTGATTTTTTTTTTTCGTTTTGGGGTCGTTCGCTGATTATCATTGTTGCCTTTTTGGTTGTAGGAGAGCACTCATGTCTGCTTAGGGCCCGTTTGAAATGCATGGCATGGGACCAGAAATCAATGTCCCTGTGTTAAGACCTAAATACACGGCTGAAAGCTTCAAGCCGGGATGAAAATGCCCTGATGGAACAGGAGGACACTAAGCCTCGTTTAGCTAGCACATGGGCTGATAACTCGCCATGATCTGTTTGGCAAGGGGAACAAATTCTGTTTCATGGGAGAGGGGGAAAAAAAATCCCCTATCCAGTTGAAACTTATTTTTCTCCCCCGCCTGATGAACAAGGACGGGGCCGTGTAGGAATATCAAAGCAAACAGCTCCACACAGGTCACATGTTATCTGTCGGACATTCCCGCACATTGTGGGCCGTGAAAACCGTGAAGGTAGCAAATCCAAAAGGATGCATGAGCGAGGGCCGAGGTAGCCCTCTAATCCGGAAACACTCACACGCCAACACATGCAATTTGGGCGGTGTTTGGCTGTCGTTACGTAACATCAATATTGTGTCTGCAGCGGCCCAGCACCTCACTCCCTCTAAGCCGCTGTTTCGCCTGATGTGTGTGACATTGTGCGGCCCTGAGGCTGTGTGTGCTCATCATTGACAATAACACACACACACACAGTGACACGCCAGCATGGGAAAGACCCGCTTCACTCTGGAGAATTATTTTATTGTTCAAACCAATGCATTGATAATGAGATTGATGCTATCTTGCGCTTAACAAAGCCGAGCATCACAGATCTTTCTGGCTTTTTAATTGCAAACACCTCTGTGCGGAAATAAATAAACAGAGCAGCTGTTGACGCTGAAGAAGATGTCAACTGATAAAAACAGCAACAGCAGCATTGATCCTAATCTGCTGTTACATAAATTGGACGACTGTACTGTACACTGAAGTGTTTAATCACTCCTCTCAGTGTATAATCCTCACATTAAATACAAATATAATCACTCGCAGGTCAACACTTGTAAGGAAACTCCTCACCGGCACAGATTTACTCGATTGGCTGCTTGAAATCTGAGTGGAGTGACCATGTTGTGAGGTCAGATGTGGCCGCGGTGTGAGGTCTGCAGAGTGGCTTTATTTAATGCTGTCCAAATGCCAGTGTCTCCCCCTGGGCATTTAGGAGACAAGCTCGAGGATTGCCGCTCAAGTGCTAAATGAACAGCATCTGTCCGGTTGCCAGACGCACACAGACGGGAGGAAGAAGAGGAAGAGGAAGAGGAGGAGGAGGATGAATGTGTTTGGTGCCCCAAGAGTAAAAGCGACCAGTTGGTCGAGCTTGAGGCTTCTGTTTCAAACATTTTCAGTCAGTTTTTAATTTTTTTTTCACCTCCTTGGCAGATCTAAAAATCTGTCTCTCAGAGGCAAAGGAGGCAGTGGGAGAGGAGTGTATGAAAGGGGGCCCAGGAAAGGGCCCTCAATGGATCTCGGCAGTGTGGGGGGAGTGGCTGAATGGCGGTAAGGGGTTGGCTGGGAAGCTGGGGGGTGGAGTGGTGGGGGACTGTTGGAGGGCATATTGAGCTCAAAGGAGGCTGGGGTTTCGGAGACATCCTGCTGTCTGCTTAATTGAATTCCTTGTGCGTTGACACGGCTGCACCCCACCCCCCACCCCCCACCCCTCACTCCTCTCCCTTTGGGGATACAGGCTGTGTGTTTACTTGGACAGGGTGTGTGTCGCAATGCGTGAGGCGAGCGAAGGCTTCTGCTCTGGAGAAATAAAAAAAGAAAGAACAGCAGGGAACACATTGAGCTCCACTGTGTTTTATAACCTTTAACAGTGACTTCTATTTCCAGACTTCTCAACGTCTGCGCTCACTTGTGGTGGTCTGGAGCCCATCCTGGTCCAAGACCGTAACGTGACGTTGTGACAGAGAGCTTGTATTAGGCTCCCCTATAGTGCCACACAGACTCAGTATAGCTGCGTGAGATTAAGACAGAGCGGCCGAGCGAGACGGTAAAGTGCTGCTTTGACATTGTCCAGATGAACTGGTAAAGATCCTCTCTGCTGTAATGCTTGTTGACCTTTAACAGACCCTCACACATTCCCCCGGCCTCTTAGCTGCTAAACGGCTTTAAAGGAAAAATGTTTTCAACTCCGCAGATAAAGTGACTCTGAAGAAGAGTGAGAGTGAGGTTTCTGAGACGTGGACAGAGACGGAGAAATGATTATAACAAATTTTGCTTCCTAACCACAGAGTGATGGTTAGCAGCTCATGTTGAGCAGAGGACTATATTTTTCATTAAAGGGTCACTAATATTTTTTAAACCGTGCCCTATTTTACCATTCTTTCAACTTTAGAAATAGATCCAATATTATCAAGCGCTGCAGCTGGCTGCAGCAAAACAGGCTAAGACTCCAATCATGCAGAAATCATTTTAGCATGTGGAGGCGTCTTTTTGTAATTGTGTTTAATGAGAATGAAGCTTTTTGCACGTTGTTTTTAAGTTGCTACACGCCTTGCGTTTCTGCCAGAGCACTTTGAACTCCTCGAATTGAGAACGAAAAAGTGTCCCACGTCATGTCTGCCTTTTCCCCATTGTCCAAACAGATGATTTAAGAGGCGGGCCTTCTGTGGTGGTCACGACAATAAGTTAACAGTTGGTAAACAATGGAGGAGAAACTGGTGGTGCTTGGCACGACCAATGGACTCCCTGTAGTTAGTATTCATTTTTGTTATGCTAGGCCCGACGATAGACAGCGGCAAAACGGGCTGTAACATAACCACTTGGGGCAGGTGCGCCCTGTCAGTATATGTCCATCAAAGTCGTGTGCTATATCGTAGGCAACTGGACTTGCCTGCGTTTCTTGAAGACGTTTCTCCTCTCATCCAAGAAGCTTCTTCAGTTCTCGCAGGCTTTAATCTCAGTGTGGGTGTGAACCCTTACGGAGTCGTTGGGGTGACGTGAGCTCTTAGTTTTAGAGTTGTTAAGGTCGCAATGTGAGTCATTGACCCACCTGGTCATCATGTGATCACGTCTTCAAAAAACGCAAGCAAGTCCACTTGCCTACGGTATAGCACTTATGATTCCCATGACCTGGATGACTGAATCTTCACCAACATGTCCATCAGAAGTGTTTGTTTTAGCCATTTACAAGCTCCGATTGTTGTAAGCGTCTGACGACATTGTGGAAAGGATCCAGATGAACGAAACGTTCATCCAATCCCTTTGCTTGTTAAGCCATGTTCTGTGTTCAAGTCTCGCTAAAGAAGTCTTGTTCTCAAATCTCACAAGAGGTGACTTATTGCAGGAAGTAAACCATGGAAAAGCTCATGAGAGCTGGCGAAAGGGGTGCCGGTAATAGTTGATTGTGTTGGAGTACTGAAAGCATCATACTTGTTTATCCTTTTTCCATCAAAATAAGCATATGTATACAGGTAGGCCTGTCATGATAACAAATTTTGCTGGGCGATTAATTGCGTCAGAAATTATTGCGATAAGCGATAATATTGATGTTTTTAGAACACTTTTTTAAACTTATATAATGATAATAAAGGCATAATGATACAAGTACACCCTTTTAAAGCGAAATAAACATTTATTTAACGAGTATATTAACAAATGCAAAAAGAAGGAAATTTAAATATCCGAAACAACATGTAAAAATATCGAAATAAATAAATAAATACAAAAAAATAGATTGTCAGTCTCTCATTCTCAGATGTGCTGTTAAGTTGGTCGTATTCGCTCTTTTTGTTGAGATGGTTTTTAGAACAAATCCGGCACGCTGGCTCGTCCAAATTTCTGGGCTCCTGTCTGTCATTTAGTTTAAATCCAAAACACTCCCACACAGGGGCCGTGGCATTTGGTTCAGGAACAAGTCCCCTGTCTTTCTCTTACGCTCAACTGTTTTTTTTCTTCTCCGCCTCCCCCTCATGAAGATCACACTGTGTGTCTGTGTGTAGCCCATAGCCCTGCTTCCCCCACAGAGACAAAGACACTCGATGACAAGAGCTTTCCCTCTGTTCATTACGCCAATGAACCAACTCACCTGGCTGCCACACGATGCACGGTAGTGAACGCTCTTGTTGTCTAGTCTCTTTGGTGGAGAGAGACGAGACAAGGAGAACAAACACGCATGAATATGGCAATTAATCACGGCCAGAAAAGTTACCGTCTCCCTTTTAAATTTACCGTGCAATTAACCGACTTATCGCATATCGCGACAGGCCTATATTCAGGTTTTTAAACGAGGGTAAACCCTTAAAAACTAAGCGATAGACTCCTTTCTCATTGCCAGTAGATGACCGCTGCAGCCGACAGGTTACTAAACAGTAGAAAGCAGCATGGAGGCCTGTGAAAATGTGATGGTGGTCACTTCTTTTTATACTTATTTAGTCCTCTCTTTCAAACTTGGTGCCAATAAATTTTGATCGATGTTCGAGCACTGCTTGAACGGAGACAGACGGTATCTTGTCGTGGCCCGTCATTGCATTGTACCCGCAAAGGGACTTAAAAATAGCGTGTCCATCCAGGTGTTGTATTTCTGTCACTGCCGATCCTGATCTGAGTCAATTGGAGCTGGAGCCGATAAATTTCCGTGACGACCCGTCTTTTTCTGAGGGCAGAAAAGCATTCATTTCTCTGTAGGATATTTTATCTTGCAAGATCCTCAGAACAACAACCTGAGCCTGTCAGTGGCGAAAACAAACACTTTTAATGGACGTGGTTTGACGGGGCGCACTCCCTCAGAGTGGTTACACTGAAGCCTGTTCTCGCTCAATACTGGAACACTTTCAGAAGTTGTTGTTCCCACGAGTCACTTAGACACAAAAACTTGGGAAAATACAATCTAGTTTGAAAAATACCAAAGTACTCCTTCAAGTGTCCGAGTGTAGTAAAACTGACTCATGTGAGCCAGTAGTGTAATAAACTGATGCCATGTGGCTGCGGTCGCTCAGTGTAAGTTATCGTTCTCTTGGTGGTGTGAGTGAGGTCACTGCGTGCACACGAACTGACACATATGCACTAATGCAAAGAAGTAAAACGTTGATTTAGTAAATGGGTTTTAGTCCAGCTGTGCAAGGACGACTGAAGCAGCCGCCGTGACTTTATCCTGGTCTGTTTGTTTTTCCACGTGTGTGCCGCACGCCGGTTAGATGTTAAATCAGGCATGACTTCTTTGGACTGAAGAGTTTACAGTGTCCTCTCCCTCCTCTGAAAGCTTGTTTACACCACTGTTCAATTTAAAATGGCCGTATTTTATGGTGAAATCACCTTAATTCCAATGGAAGCGCCACAATCAGTGGAGTCGCTGATAGGAGTGAAATAAATGTGTGGATTTGTTTGCATTGAGCTCAACTCTGCTGAACTTTGACTCACAAATTTACTCCTCAAGCCGTCTTCATGGTGCTAACATTTTAGGGAATCCAAAATGGAAGCAGCCATTTGCTCATTATCTGTGTTGCCTCATCCACTTCTAATTAACCCTCCTCTGTTGGAGTATAAATTTTTGAACAAAACGGTGCACACAACCCTGAGAACAAAACGCCAGGGGGGGAGGAAACGGCACAGCACAGAGAAAGTAGAAAAAAGCACAGGGAGCTTTTGTGATTGGCTAACACTGGCACGTTAGCAGTTAGTCCACCGGCTACATCACCGAGCCTCTAGAGCCAAATATTTTGCCAAGACACACTGATTTTCACCATGCCACTTCCTTATGACGTGTTAGACCTCATTACTGTGAGTCTCTTCAGCTGCGTGCGTCTCTCAGAAACCAGTCAGGCCGGTTGGTGATTCACAGAGGATTAAGACTCATTAAAACTCCAGCACAATGCATTGATTTAAAATCGATTTATATGTTGTTTCATGTCGCAGCAGAGTGTTTGCACCAACCTGCTACAGGCCGTCCTGTGCATAGTCACTGTGTTGAGTCACCCTGTAAACCAAATTAGGTTTAAACTAGCTCTGATTTTACTGACTGAAAAGTTAGAAAACTGGAGTATTCAGCACCTGGCCTCTCTGTGTGTGTGTGTGTGTGTGTGTGTGTGTGTGTGTGTGTGTGTGTGTGTGTGTGTGTGTGTTAATATATGAGGTGCCACAGTGAGTGCGACCTCCTCGCCTCTCTGATTTAGAGGCTTTTCTCTGTGTCTCGCTCTCTTTTCAGTTTCCTTTTCTTTCTCCCTCGGGGAGTGACGTGACCTAAAAGCTCACAATGGGACTGTAGAACCAGCCCTCCCAGTTAGCCACCAGTGTGTGTGTGTGGGGGTGTGTGTGTGTGTTTCATTATGATACTCATGTGTGACTGAAGCACTGGGTCTTTTTCCCTCTGAGGTAAATCATCAATAAGCTTTGAGAGTCAGATCAAGCGTTTAAATCTTCAGAGCACAGGGTCACTTTTCATGAGAAACAATCAAAGTGCGTGTTTTACTGAAGTCACTGCAAACTCTCCACTTTGATTTCTTCAAAGATTCACTCCGCCTCTCAGTATCTTCTCGTGTTTTTCTTAAGTAAACATCAATCAGTCCCCGGCGAGTCAAAGTGAGCCGTGGCGTGTGAGCTGCTTTCTCGTTTCAAATGAAAGCGGAGGATCAACAACACAATGGTGTTTTCCTCTCGTCTGTGGTTTCATGTCATTGTGTGGCGCGTCGGCGCTCGGCTAAAAAAAGGCAGTCTGAGCAGGAATAGGATGTTTCTGTCGCTGATATCCTGTTTGCCCGTAGAAACTGACTTACTTCACCCAACTGTAGTTTTCTCATATATGGCAACAGCTCCAAGGTGCCTGATCATGATTGTTGTAGTCATGGAAATTAATATGGTATGGCTTTTTGATACCTTCTGTTCCAACACTGACATGTAATGTACTTCATGTTAAAGGAATACTTAGCCTGCAAAATGATTATTTGTACACTAACAACCTCTCTTTACACATCCAAGGCTTAAGTGGAGCTTAAACGCATACATGCACGTGCTCAGGCGTGCTCAGGGTGTGCTGCTTGTAGGAGGAAGTATTTACTTTATATTAATATTACTGTTATCATTTTAGCAACAATGCATGGGTTTGGGGGAAGCAGGAAACATACCACTGGATAAATAAGACATGGATTATACTGCAAGAACTGTGTGAGAGTTTCTGAACGCATGTTTTGCTGTTGTTAAATGCAAAACCGGATTATTTAAGTTCATTGAAATTTTTTGCCTGTGTTGGATTCTTCGTTTTACCGTGGAGGTGTGTGATAAAAATCAAGTTCTCTTCATGAATTCAAGGTAACACAGGGTGAGCAGTTTATATATATGAATGTTCCTTTTGCAATGAAGTGTTCTTTAAGTGTTGTCATGTGGAAGTGACTCCCAAAGACGCATCAAATTGGACACTACATTTTCTTTCATTAACGTCATCAGGTGTTGTTGCTATTTCAGTTCTTTAAAATGAGTGTGTTGCAATCCGTCCTCTACAGTGACGGAGTTATGTCAGGTATTTTGTTTGAGTTTCCCTGCAGCACAGCGCGGGCTCTCCTTGCACTCTCCGGCTTACGTTTCCCAGCACCTTGCCTGCCTGTGGGAGGCCTGGCCGGCTGATAACACAGATAAGGGAGCAGAAACACACACACACACACACACACACACACACACAGATACACAGAGGTGAGGTTGAGGGAAAGAGCCACAGGGGGAACTCTCAGCTGTGTACTGTCAATGAAAAGCCAGCCTGTCAGGACGTCCCACATTCCTGGATAAACAAAAGAGGAAGTGGGTCTCTTTCTGCTGTTGGTGACACAGCAGGAGCGAGACTGCGTGGAAACAGGAAGAGGAAGATGTGAAAGGAAAGCGAGCGTGTGTCCCTGGGTTGCTTTTTGAACTTTTACCTCCCTCAGCCGACATACATCTCTCCTCCAGCCCCTGCCTCTCCCTCCATCTGCATCTCTCTCTGTGAACCTGCTGTCTGATCCGCTGTCCGTTCACTCCCATCAACACAGCGCTCTGCCGACAGAATGAGGTTATAGAGCCAGCGTGAGCCTCGCTGCACACACAGACACGGACTCGCTGTAATGCTCGTCACCAAAGAAACTGCTTTGTTATGTTTGTGTGGTCGTCGCTGACATCTTTCCGTGACATTAATGTGGTATCGTACCACCGAAGCCAATTTCAGCCACTTATCTCAGCCGTGTTGTCCCCGTGTCTCCCTCCACGCTGGTCTAAATGATGTATGTCCTTCTTCTCTGATCGCTGGGCAGTGGGGCTGCTGGAGGGGCTGGGCTGCTCAGTCGCCTAGGCAACAGCAATGATCAGTGGGGCGAGTGGACGGCGCCCACGCCTAGCCTCAGAGTCACTGAAGCAGAGGGAAGTAAAGGGGGTAGGGGGATGGGGATAGGTTTGGGCATGGTCGGCCTCCACGCTGCTTGACCCGTGCAGAATGATGCCAGCCAGAGCTAGGTCAGCTCTGTGTGTGTGCGTGCGTGTGTGTGTGTGTGTGTGTGTGTGTGTGCTTGTTGTTTTCAAGTAACTTACTCATAAGAAACAAACAGGGTGTGGTGTAAGTTCTCTGAGTAAACCGACGCTACGATCAGATACAAGGACCTCACTTGCAGCAGAAGAAGCAGATTGTTGTACTTGTCTAACTTGCTCTTATTTTTTGGGAAATAATATCTGACGTTAAAAGTTGTCCACATTTTGTTTTTTTAACCCCCACACACTTGACTTGACCCACATGACACAGTGACTCACTCGCTGGCAAACCAGAGACACAGGGGACCTTTTTATTTCTCTGAGTTTAACATCGTTATAAGCTCTCCGTATCTGGTTAACCACTTGTTTATCCAGTCGCTGCATTTAATTTATTCTTATTTTAACTTGCATTAAAGGGCGGGAACATCTGCGTTCTTTTCAGAAACTCCCCCTCAACTCAAAAACACAGTGACGTAGGTTACAGTGTTGACAGAGCCAGGATACATCCCCATCTTTAACCACTTGGAAAACCAGAGATCAGGCGTTTGGTGCTGCTCTTGTTATTAATAATTTTTCAGACATTTTATTAATATTTATCGGGCATTTTATCAGTAATTTTTCAGACATTTTATGATTTTTTTTTTTTTTTGACATTTTATTGATAATTTTGCGGACATTTTAATAATGTTTGTCGGACATTTTATAAATGTTTTTTTCGGACATTTTATTAATAATATTGCTGACATTTTATTAATATTTCTTCGGACATTTTATTCATAATTTTTCAGACATTTAATTAATTTTTCGGACATTTTATTAATATTTATTATTTATTTATTCATTTATTTATTGTTATTCTATCAATCATATTTCGAGCACAGAAGTGGAACCTTGTTTATCTCAGGGTGCAGTTGTTGGGATGGCGTCTCACTTTTGAGTGCAACCATTGAGAATAATGGATTTGAGGGCACAAAAAATGTGACGTGTGTCCTGGTACTGAATATGGAGAGTGAGGGTAGTGTTAGATCGGAAGATTTGAGCTTGACAGTGAAAGATGGTGCTATGTTATTATTAACCAGAGACTCCTTGTGTATCTGTGAGGTAAAATGACTGTTTCTGTCAAAGGACAAGGGTGGCTGTAGACAGCAGCAAAATGTGTTTTAGCCTCCTAAAACAAGAACCACCTAAAAAGTAGTAGTAGTACATGGGTTTATATGATCAAAATTAAAGTTTCAAGATTTCAGTACTCAAAGGACACGACTGTAAAGCTATGGATTTATATAAAAACTTAATTGATTTGCAAAATAATTCCCTCTACTACCAGATTGTAGAGGACGTTCTTTATAAGTGCTTGTACCTGACTGCAGAGGGGTTTATCAAAGGCACTGTCCCTCGTTTGTCCTCTGTCTCAATGTCAGCCTGTCCTCAACAGGCTAAAGTTAATTTTAATGAGCCGCGCTGCACCCCTGGCAGGACCCTCATTGATCTGCCTTATATGTCAGATCTCAACAGCTGATTAAGATGCAAACGAGGAACACACAGGAGAGGAGTTTGCTCTGTTCAGGCAGCACAGTGACAAAAACCCATATGGGGCTCCACCATAAACTCACCATCAGCAGTTCGATTCTGTCTGTGCAACGCGGCCGCTGACCTTCGACAGCAGAACAGTCCCAGGTTGCCAAAAGTCAGCAACTCCGAAACAGAACACCTCTTCATCAGCTCCTTTCGAGGTCTGGGAGGAGCGAGGCGTTCATCTGGATTTTCTGCCTGTCAGCTCTTTGCTTTGGGTTGCTGTGACATTGGAGAGTGGAGTCAGCAGATGTCTTCACCTTGCTTGTATTTAGATAGTGCTGTCTCCTCGCTCCAACATGTCACCTAACAGTTATAGATTGTTTTCTCCGGTGCTTAAAACGTGGGCACGGGGCCGCTCTTCATGCGTCCCACATGGAGCGGCCCGTTAGTTATCCACTTGAGAGACATAACTCCTCATTTGGAATTTGCACAAATCTTTTAGCTGACTGGAAAACACTCTGTGATAATGAAATATTGAGGCACTTGATTGGTTGTTTAGATGATAACAGCTTCGCAGCCATAGCTGGGACAAAACTGGAGTGCCTGCAAGAGAATGTGAAGCTTGCGGCGAGCCCTGCAGATGGGTGAGACGATGTGGAGTTTCGAAGCATCTGGAATGAATTGTACAGTCTCAACATTGTTTCTCCATCCTCAGGAAGTTTTTTGGGATGGTTTCAGGTAACCTCGCTCTGCTATTCTGGAGGCTAATTTCCTCTCGCAGGCTGGGTTAAGTGCCAAGACTGGACTGTGTTACTTGAGAAAACATGGATCTGGTTCAGGACGGGCCGTGAGACAGACGGACTTTCCTCTGGACTTGTTCTTGTTAGGTAGAGTCTGGAGAGAGGCGACACTGAAACACTGACATGACAAGTGATCAGTCAGAGGGGATTATGTTTGTGTTTGTGTGTGATGAATGCTAAAGCTGCAAAGAACCAACTGATTTGGGAACATATGAGAGGTATTTTGAAGTCTTGTGTTACAGTGGGGGGGGGTTAGGGCGTGTAACTGCCCTCATCCTCTTTCCAGTAATGCCCCACATTAAGGCCGCTGTGGCCATCTGTCAGTGGAGCCTGTTGTTATCCACTTAATGATACAAAGACGGTGGGGAGATCAGTTTCTGTCTGTGTCTCTGAACTTTTACAAGATGTGGTGGGGGGCTTACAAGTATCTCTTTACACAGCAAAATTTGAAAGCACGTAAACTGCAATGAAGAAAAAGGTGAATTACTATCTGTCCAAGTAAAAAACCCTAAAATTACTCTGAATGGTCAGAATAGTAGACCAATTACAATCTTATCAATTCTCAGTAAACTACTTGAAAAAATTGTATTCAAACAGATTCAGGTTTGTTTGATAAAAAACAATCTGATAAATGCTCAACATGGCTATAGAGAAGGTCATTCCACATGTACAGCACTGGTAAAAACTGATGATTGGCTAAAGGGAATCGATAATGGCTTGCTATCAGGTGCAGTTTTACTCGATTTTAGTTCAGCCTTTGATCTTATTGACCATAAATTGTTGATTGATAAACTGAAGTGTTATGGATTTGGCTGTATGGTTGTCGCTTGGCTAGAGAACTATTTATCTGACAGAACTCAATGTATATATTTAAATGGTACGCTGTCTACCAGCAAAAGTTCAACCTGCAGGGTGCCGCAAGGCAGCTGTCTTGGACCACTTTTATTTTCAGCATTTTCAATGTACATTACAGTACAGTACATTCAAAATAATAGGGGCCGCTAGACGTGTGTCGGCGCTCCTGGACGTGTTGCCCCAAGCACTTCACACCACTGTCCTATTCCAGCCTCACTGCCCCTGAATTAAAGACATTTTCCCCACTCGCTCTCTGCTTGTACATATTGGCTCCTGTAGCAGCTCCTTTTCTCTGCTCCCGTGGCAGCTTGACTCCTCTCCTCACCGTAGATAGATAACGAGAATTCTGTTGGTGTTTCTTGTGTGTGGTAAAGAATGGGTGACGAGAGAGTTGTTGTTGAGGGTAGACAAATATCTCGAGCTAAATGAGCCACAATCCCGTCCCGTTACCTCAAAATCTACTCAATGGTTTGGCGCAAAACGTGGTACAAACATTTGTTGTTCCCAGAGGATAAATCTTGCTGACTTTGGTGATCCTCTAATATTCATCTAGTGCTACCAGCATGTCCAAGATTTTGCTTATCCTGTGAAATATCTCAACATCTACCAAATGGATTGGCACACAGTTTGGTACAGACATTTGTTGTTCCCAGATGATGAATCCTACTGACTTTGGTGATCTCCTGACCTTTCCTCAGGTGCCACCATGACGCTCATATTCATAGTTTTGACTTAAGTATCTCAACAGCTACTTGAAGGATTGCCATGAAACTTAGTTCAGACACTCATGTTGATCCCTTTTCATGCAGTGCCATCACCACGTCAGAATTAAATCGCTCCCCATACATTGATTTATGACCAAATACCTGCAAAGCTAATGAACCAATCAGCCTTAACTCTAAACTAAGAAGAACATGGTAAACATTACCTGCTCAGCATTGCCATTGTGAGCATGTTAGCCTGCTGAGGTTAGCATTTAGCTCAGATCCCCGCTGTGCAGCCACACAGAGCTGTTAGCCTGACTGTACACTCTTGTTTACCTCCAGTCTCTCCGGCTATCTCGACAGGAAATGAGCCAGAGTCAAACAGAACTGAGTGACCTCCAGCAAGATATCGGCTGACTGCCTTCAAATGAAAAACTTCAAAATCATGGTCTGATTATGTTTTTATTAAAGCTGCAGTAATGATCTGAAGCATGTTAGACACTGAAACAAACACCAGAGCAGCCACACCAGTCACATAAATAATTCTCCGTCCCCTCGTGCTTTATTAGGTGGAGGAAATTTGACAGATAAGAAGTGTGTGAGTCACATGGCGAAGGTCAGAGGCCAGCGATGAAATCTCACTGCTGTGAACACATCATCATCCCCACACACATTAAATATTTATCCAGGAGTGATTCATCTGTTATTCCTGCGTCTCAGTTCAGGACAAACACTCTGACAGCGCCTGAAATTCCATCAGAAACGTATTAAGACCACCACCACTTAACTGGGCTCGGCCACAGATTATAAAGCCTGATCGAAGTCATTATTTAGTTGAACTCAACCAGATGTGGAGCGTTCGATTCCACCGATGTGATTGTCCTGATCATAAAGCGCTTAGATGAAAGCTGATAATCATATGAAAATGCGGGCTCACAGAAAGTCTGGCTGAATCGATGACTGGCAGCCGCGATGGATGAGACGGAGAGGACAAATGCATTTTATGCTTTTATCTACGTGCATGTGTGTCATGGTGATGGAGGTATTAATGTTCGCTGAGGGAAGTCCACACAGGAGATATTCCTGGGTGTCCCTGCAATGCTCTTTAACTCCATCAGCTGCTCGGCTCTGCTGATAGGGAGACTTTGGTCTAAGTGTTTCGATGGAGGATGCAGTAAAGAGATGGTATCCTGTGTTTCTGTCGTCGTTTCCTGTCAGGACGGCCGTTACGGCTTCCTGTGGAGTCGCTAGGTGTCAGATGAGGCAAATGGAGCCGGTTATTTTTCTTCAGAGGGGCACTACGCAGCATATTTCAAACTCCTCTCACTCACACGCTGAGAGGAGACGACACTTCTGACAGTCAATTATAGTCGGCCCGTTTTTCTCCTCTCCAGCACCGTGGCCTCTTTAGTTCTGGTCTCACACTGCTCCTCTTCTATGCTGCTGTTTCTGACAGAGTTCAGCATCGGCACGTTTTGAATCAGGAGTCCAGGTTAGGTTTGGGCACAAACACCACATGGTTTTGGTTCTGAAAAGATCATGTTTTGGCTTAATATACCTGGTTTTGGGGGCACAATCCCCGCTGGAAATGCAGACATGTCTTGGGGAAAAAACAACTGCCTTTTTTAGCATTTTGTCCCCCCCAAGAAAAACAGTGACAGGTTGATGCAAAACACCCTTGTTTGGTGCCTAAAAAGCTGCTGAAAACACACCAATGAATCGCTAGAAAACACTGTGGTATTGTGCCGTTATGTTAGGCCCAAAAACCTCTTGGTTGTGGTTTGGAAAAGTTCACAATTTGGCTTAAAAAACAAACAACCGCTGCCAATGTCCCCAAGGGAAAAACACCCAGGTTTGGTGGCTAAAAAGTCACAGGTCACTAAATAACAACCGGTTTTGTTGTTTGTTGCCAAGGTGTCACATCATCCACCTCCACAGGACAAAACCAGCTCATATACTACATCACTTTAGAAACGCTCATATGATTCGTAAAAAATGTACAAATGTAAGATATTCGTGGTTTGCAGAAAGGTACAATGCCAACATTTTCTTGTGGCGACCTGGCCTTTAAAACATAATGTGAATTAAATGCATCATGATATAATAATAAACATATAACACCTTTGGAGCTTCCTCCATACACTTAAGAGTGAACTGGTACAGTTTTGTAATGTGCTTCTGATACTCGCAGTTGATGGAAACGGCGCTGCAGCTGTGACATCTCTAACAATGTCTGGCTGAGGTTAGACGGACGACTGAACTCAATGAACCCGCCCACGCGTCGCCTCACACACACAGAAACATCTTTCTCACACCCATTTCTTTGATGATCCACTTTGACCTGTGGCTGTCTCTGTAGCTGCCCACCACTAGTTTTGATCTCAATCTGGTGGATATTAATTGAGTAACAAGGCCAGCCAAGAGGGATTTCAGGAGATTTTTTTTACAGCGTGTTATCTCCCATAGATCCTCTCTGTCTTGCTCGCTCTCCTCTCAGTCAACAAAAGATGTAAGGCGATTAAACCATTGATGTTGTAGCGCTGCCGAGGCTCTCTGAATCATGGCAGAGGGTTTGGAGGGGAGGGCTTCTCTCTGTTAAAAGGATTTGAAGAGCGGGAACCGGCGCTGAATCTCTGCCCACCACTCTTTTAAATACATGGCACGTAGCCCTGCGTATGATATGCACTGTATGAACCCAGGCACTCTCTTAAACCCTTTAGAAGACATAACGGTGTTAAACGGCGTGCTCACTTAATGAAAGTGCCCTTATTAGGGTGCAACAGGATGTCCTGACAGGAAGTACAAAGACGAAGGATAGGGAGGAGGTGAGAGTGTCTCCTGGAGGGTTGTTGAGGAGAACCTCTAAAAGAAAGATGCAAGGTTGAAGATCCAGGAGCAGCAGAGGACACTGCAGAGCAAGCAGCTTCTCCTTGTGCTTGTTGCTAGGATACTATGCCCTTTATTCAGTATTATGGGGTGTGCTTTGCCGCGCTTTCTCTACACAGCGGCGCCTCCTTTAGCTCAGCGCCTCTCTACTGTACATCTCTCACCCTGCGTTTGATACGTTTCCTCCGTCTTTTTGTTTGAGGAACTTCTAAACAAGTTGGATCCTGTCGCAGAGGAATTCGTCCAACTCCAGGAATTTCCTCAGTGGCTTTAAATCTGAGCTCCCTCAGGGGGAAACGTGGACTCTGTGCCTGCAGGGCCTGCATGTAGTGAGCATGTGCACTTCAAACAAAAACAGTGGGCATTAAAGGGACAGTTAAAGACACATTCCTCCTCTTACTGTAGTGTCGTTTATCAGTCAGGGTTGTTTTGGTTTGAGCTGTTGAATGTCGGAGATATTGGCCGTAGAGATGTCTGCCTTCTCTCCAGCTTGTGGAGTCATAGCACAAAAAACAAATACATATATAAATTTAACAGCAGTGTCCAAACTTTCCAGACACGTTCAGTGCGTCTTTGACCCTTAAAACTGATTGAAAAGCATCACAGTAAAAAGCAAGTATTACTTTACTCATCACTCCCTGCCAACAGTAGTTCGTTCCACTACTCGTTATATTACTTTTCCATTACACAAAGTTCAGATCTGTGTCTCTGTACAAATGTCAGGGTAATTGCCGGTAAGTGTAGCTAAGGCAAGATTGCGTGCAAATTACTATTTTTTCTGTCTTCAGTTGCCTGTGACCAGTAAAGCTCTGTATCGCTCATCGATTGACTTTGACTTTAGAGTGACGCTACTCAAAGTTGCCATGAAAGGTGCTTTTTAGCCAATTTCAAGCTGAAAGTCAGAACACAAACGGGTCCTGACCAGGTTAGGTCTGCAGCAGTTACACTGGTGATCTAGCCAGATTAAAAGAAAGCCAGCTGTGTAGGACGGGAAACTCTGGCTCAACATACCTTGTTAACCCGTAATTTTTTGGTAAGGTACTGTGAGCACATCGGCACGACAAACCAAGGGCCATCTAGTGCCATTATATTGGAGAGAAGGCAGACATCTCTACGGCCGATATCTCCAACACTCTGCACTCTGCCGCCAAACAGAGTGAAAGCAGAAGCTTGGAATGGATTCCTATTGTGATGATGTTGTATTTACCACAGTCATGGCAGCGCGGTTCACCAAACGGGTGGAAAGGCTGACGGAGGAGGTTTCGGAGGAGCCCACATCAGTGGCCGTCAGCAGCTGAGGGCTGAGGAGAAGCGGAATCTGAGAAATGAGGAGAGCTGAGAAAAATGTGCAAGAGGGAGAGATGGGATCAGGAGAGCTGGATGATGGTCGGGGGGTTGTGGAGGGGAAGAGGAGGGAGAGACAAGAGAGCATGAAGAAAAGCAGAGATGGAGCAAAACGATAGGGAGCAGGTGAGAGGGGAAAAAAATATGAGGAGGCGATGAGGGCAAAGAGGAAGATGTCACTCAAACGAGGCACAGCTGGAAATTGGCCATCCCTGAAACCTCAGCTGCTGCCGTCGAGAGGTTAAAAAAAAACAGAGACTGAAAGGCCAGAAATATCTCTGCACCTGCAGAGCACTGAAAAATGCACACCGCTGAGCTCTGAATGAAGACTCATCCCGACTCTTTGTACTTTTTATTTTCAGAGAAGTAAATATTTCAACAGAGAAATCCTTTTTATCTCCACTCACACCGCTGCGATCGCTGTGCTTTACATTTTGACTTCTTTTACTCTCCCTGTACATTTTCTCTTACAAGCCTTTCAGCTACACGAATAATTAATGTAGGAATTAATAAAGAGGTTTTTACTCCACTCCTGATTCGTTCATCTGTCCAATACTGAAAACCACAGAATTAAAACTTTTCAAAGAATTAATATTTTTGTCGATGCCTCCTGTGTATGTGTTCAGATTGTAATGGTGTAAGAACACACATATACAATGCAAGGTACATTCCCCCCACACATGCCAGTCAGCAACTTACAGACTTATCTAATCTTCAGCCAGCTTTGTGTCGTAACTGTGGGTCGTATGTGTAAATGAACCTGGTAAACTTTCCTCCATTTTGCCAGCGCCCAGATCTCCCTGCTCAAACCTCACCTCACATGTGGCCTTTTTTTTCTGGCTCTATGGCTGTTTCTCAAACTACAGATTGAACTTCCGCATTTTTGTTTGCCAGCCACCACCGACTCAAAGAGTATAGGAGTGGATCGAGAGAGAGACCCGCCCCCATCTCTCTCAAACTGAGACCAAACTCAGATCAAACAGTAAAACTAAGCAGTGCTGATCAAATATAAACCAAGATTCCAGGGTTTCTCTCACTTTTTTTTATTTGTGGCGGCCCACTACAACATCAACATCCTGTGCATCAAAATTTGATTTTCTAATTTTGGAGCTGGACCCTTCATCAGGTGCACTGTTGGAATATATATACCATTTCACAGGAAATGTACAGTTTACATACAGCCTCTTTCAAAATAAAAGCACTACGTCGGTACAACACCACAAATTGACGTTTTCTTCGTTCAGTAACAAACACACATTGTTACCTTTAGCCAAGACATGCATGTGGTTGGGTTTGGCTTTACAATCTTACAGGACGGGATCACCAGCCTCCCGGGTGAAAGTCTGTGGTTGTTGGGCCCATCCTAAACAGACTTAACTTGTGTTTTTTTTCCGACCATGTTTACCCCTTATCCACCAGGTACCATTACAGAATAACAGCGACTGGCCACGTATCATGCCGACATGTGAGACAGCTTTTTTGTCTGATGCCAGAAGTCCCTGACCAAGCACCGGTATTCAACAACTTTGAAAGTGTGCTTGTGTCTAAAAGTTTGCCTCTGCAGCAGCTGCTCCTCTCGTCCATCGATCTGATCTGATCAGATCAACTGGTCAGTAATCAACCCCGTGACTCAAACTCTGCAAACTGCTGCTGAGGAAAAAAAAAACTTCCTGCCTGCGCTGCATTCAGGGACCCACAAAAACCTGTAAATTTAGAAAGTGGACACAGAATAATGATCCAGAATTCTGGATTGTTTCTTACCAGCTGTGTTGAAAATGAGCGTTTATTGGTCCGGTGAGGTGCAGTGCATTCTGGTAGTTGTAGGTTTTCTACCACTTGAGCAAAAGCTAATGCCACAGTCTGTTTCCTTTGTTGTCTTTGGTCATGTAGCACCAATTTCAGTGAAATACTTCTTTAATGCAACACTATATAAATCTCTGATGTATCTGTGCTTTCATAGACTTCCATATCACTCTCAGTTTGTTTCATAATCACCCACCTTGGAGTTTCTCCAGCTGCTTAAGTGCTCTGCTGTCATCAGATGTCTCAGCGGTGGTCCAAAGTTGACTTATTTACAGTTTTGCTGTGACTTATGGTTTTCAGTTTGAGATACTGAACGTAAAATGGTGATTACTGCGAGGCTGCAGAGGTTAGTAATCTTGGGTGGGACCCTCTGAGGAATGTCAATAAAAAGAACGTGCTGACAGGAACTTGGATGAAAGGTAAAGCGAGCACGGCGTATCGTCATTATGTTGTAATAAAAAGTTGGTTACGTAAGTCAGGCGTCGGTGTCTGCAAGCGTGGCCTGCTGCTGATCTGTCTCATGGGAGTCCACATGTGGAAAAAAAAATGTGAGAGAAAGGTCGGATTAGTTCATACTGCACATGACGAGGAGACAGCCGTGGGACATTGTTGTCTTTTGATTATCTACACATTCCAGCGCGACGTATCAGGACTGGAAAAGCACAGTTTATGTTAAACATTAATGTAAATGAAGCCAAATATTAATCCAGTGAAGCAGATGAATATCAGCCGGCAGCATTTTACGTGTCACTAAGCTGCTGTTGTGTAATTAGAAAGCCAGGCGTGCATCTTTCTTTTTGCTCACCGTGCTGACACCACACAGATGAAACAAAATCAATAATCCATCCATCGCTTTCTGCACCCGCTTTTATCCCGCGCACGGTGGCAGGAAGCTGGAGCCTCTCCCAGCACGCACTGGGTGAAAGGCGGTGGAACCTGGACAGGTCGCTGACACACAGACCGACACACATTCACACCTGCGGACAGTTTACAGCCACCGGCGTGCACGTCTTTTGACTGTCGGAGTTTGAAACAGTGGAATTTTTAAGGAGGAGATGATGGTGAGGACAAAGAGCCAGCATATGTTCCTGTTTGCTAATCTGGAGCTTTTGCAGTAAGATGATTAGAGCTTTGATAACCCTCCATTTGCAAAAAAATAAAATGGCCTGTGTAGTTAGCGCTGATTTACCCTCTGTCAAACCCTCCTACAGATCCTGAATCACTTTTATTAAACTATAAGTATATCAGAGTTAAGATCTTTAGAGGCAGCATATGAACATCCTGCCGTCGTCTCTTCGTCCGTGGCTGCTTCCTCCACCGGTGATTTACCGTTGACGTCCCTCTGTGGTCTGTTCGAGATCCATGGAGTCGGAGGGACCACCTGGTCACCGCTGGCTCGCTCTGATCTGTGTCACTCACGGCTAATATGAGCTGACACAGCAGCTCCCAAAGGACAGCTGGCAACGCTGCAGACAATGGAGGCCAAGCAGCGTCTGACCCGACTAAAGTTAGTCTTGCTTCTGCTGTTGACTCGTCGCTGGTGCCTTTTCACTGCGGCTCTTCAGGTCTCTGACGCCACGAAGGTGTGCTGGTTGAGTTTTGGCAGGCAGACAGTCTCACAGCAAAGGACTGGGGTTTTAAATGGTGAAAAATGAACAGTACAGTTTTGAGCACTAGTCACTCATGCTGTTGATGCATTTAGTTTGTAATATCACACTTCATTAAATAGCTGTGGCCCTGGAAAAGACCTGGAATCTTGTGTTAAATACAGACTGACGTCCGTTAAGCGATAATTAACAGGGTCATTTTTAAGAAACAAGGTGGAAATTATAATGTTTTGTGATGTAAATATTTTGCCTTTGATTTCATTTTCTGTTGGCTTCACTGACACACAGTCGTCTAGCTGCATTAACATGTGGAAAGTGCCTACTGCCCACCATCCAGTCTCCATTGGTTAGCCAACCTTGGCCGCTCTGCACTGCACACCTCCCAGGTTGGCTGTCCCAACCAGGCCTGGAATTTCGTCAGTTTAGGGGCAAGGCCACTTGGCCTTTTGCGTTGTCAATTTTTTGAGGGCACAAAGGCCAAAAGCCAGGGCAGCAAGGCCATACAATAAAACAGTGATTTTAAGTCCACGTCCATAATGAATTTAAGGACTAAGGATGTATAACTATCTGTGAAATGAATAAATAAAACAAGCTCAAGTAATAATGAGTAAAATAAGTAATAATGTGATTTATTTAATAGCACTAATAAACCCAATTTGTTTTAAATATAGAACAACCAGGTTCATGTATTTATAAGCAAACAATCTTAAATATTAGGCCTAAATATTTTTTGAGTGTACATGATAAACTGATTCACTGAACAAGACTGGCTTACAGTTATTTTTGATGTGCTGTTAGGTAGCTAACAAACAAACAAACTATAGCAGGGCTATTCAATTACTATTTCAACTGGGCCACATTTCAAAACCAGATCATGTCGACGGGCCACATTTTTGGCAGCGAGTAACTGATCCACTTTTTTTTGCATACATATATATATTTATATATATACAGGCATGGCCCTCCTCAGCATGATGCAGAAACAGACTAAAAGAGAGCTATCACTGCACAGAAGCATAATACATCTCCACCAGCATCTCCCTCTCCCCTCTCCTCCACACACACACATGCACACACCTCACCTCCTGATGCTTTCCCTATAGGTCAGTTACACAGGATATAGTTGTATACAGTCCATGGCAGCAACAGTCATGTTTACAACAACAAAGTCACTATTTAAAACCCAATAATATCTCACTGGAATATAAATATTCCTCCTGACATCACAACACTGAGTGAAGAAAGTCACGTTATCTCAGCATGAAGACAAACATCAGTATCAGTCATTCATCCTGCTCTCTGTCCCTCCTCTACTGAGGACACTCACTGTCTGCAGGTCGGCTGCATCAGGTACATGTTCAGATAAAGTGTTAGCCTACATACAGACAGCTTTCATTTTAGGTTGTCTTTAACACTTCGCTGTTAGCACCGCGAGCGCGATGTGCTTGTGTCGACTACGATTATAAATCATAATAGTGGTGAATGAGAGACTGCGGACAGAGCGGGTTGAAATATGTCTTTCTATATGCTGATCACATGTATTGATAAAGTATTGGCTTGGCTGGCAGAGGTTTTATTGCACTTACTCACAGTAACAAGTGTAGCTGTCGTTAACTAGAGTCATCTTGAAGTTATATTCCCCTCATCTGCACCGCGGCCTCTCTGCTGAGTTTGTGTGTCTGTGTGTGCGCGCGCGCTGTGAGGGGTGACATGCAGAGAGCAGGAGAGAGGCTGCAGAATGATGATGAAACCGAAACTTTAAAAAGTAACGCAGATAATGGCGGAGCTTACTGTTATATCGGTCTTGATTAAACTTGCCTTGGGTTGTTTAATACTGAGGTTTCGGTGCTGATCCCTGCCCGGGCGTTTGATGAAGTCTCCTGGTTGGCCGGTGATAGACTGGTGTCTATGGGTCTGTTTGAAACCGCATACTTACCTACTACTCATACTAACTCTTGGAGTATGTAGTGTGTTTACACCGCGCAGTATGCGATTTTGAGTATGCCAGAAGTTCCCGGATGCATACTAGATTCGCCAGAAATGTTGAGTATACATCATGAGCTTACTACTCACACTCAAATTACCCAAGATGCAATGTAACGTGACGTCATTGATTGTCACTTCCTTGCTGCGAACAGGACAAAAGAAAAAAGAAGAAGAAGTTATTTATTTATTTATTTATATTTATTACTACTGTATATTATAACTTATGAAACTTTATGAAATTCACAACGACTTTGTTGTTCAATGATGTACATTTTTCTCTCCAATTTTCAGGCTGTGAGGTATGTTATATTGCGTTGTATATTATGATTAGATTTATAGTTGATTAAAAAGGAAACTTACATCTGAGAACAATCCCAAGTCAATTGCGAGCATGATGTACCGAAGATGGCGGGCCAATCTTCGTCTCAGAGCTGACAAGACTCTCCGGTGAGGCATTTTGAACGGTCAAATTCCATTAACGGGACGAGATTGGTCAAAACGGCGGTTTCAAGCTAGCTACATCAAGGGTAGGTTCGCCTCCCGTTTTCAAAGTAAAAGCACAAATTTTATCGTTATGGTTTTTTGTATAAGAAAGGGCAACGGGTGTTTTATTTTGTGAAAATAACTGGAAGTGCGTTGCTCACTACGGCTAGCTTGAGTAGCGCCGAAATCTCCGAAATCGTCCGAACAAAATTGTAAACAGCTGGTATTTGGTCAGATTTTCAACACATTGTGGATCTAAACGGCTACTTTCTCGCCTAAAAATGTTGCTAAAGTTATATATTTACAGAGTTTACAGCTTAAGCGAAATCAGCTTAAGGCCGGCTGATTTCGGCTCAGGCAGGAGCGAAATGCATTGTGGGTTATCATGTAGTATGCTACAGTGTAAACGGTCTGCATACTGTCTGTTGATTATGTAGTATGGCAGTATGTAGTATGTAGCATGCGGTTTCGAATACAGCAAAACTGTCGTTACAGCCTGTCTGAGCGCTTCATGTCAGGCTCGAATCAAACCCCCCACTGGTGATGTAGGCTATGCATCGTCTCATTTAATGTTGCCCAATAAGACTCCAGAATGTCATCGCATTATTTTTTTCTCTGTAGACGCAGGTGTCAAAGCCGTGTTGACAGGAAAGAGGCAGAGGAGAAAACCGCAAAATCACCTGGGGCAGTGCGGGTGGGGCATCAAGGCCACTGTGGCCTTAGGGCAGATATTTTTTTCAAGGGCACAAGGCCAAATTGGGAGGCCACGAGAGCCATGGCCCTCGTGAAATTCCTGCCCTGGTCCCAACCCATGGTGGCCACCTTCCGGTCTCCCTCCAGGTAGCTTCTGTGAATAAGCAGCTTTATTTTGAGCTGCAAAACCCCTTTAGCATCGTTAGCTAGGGTAGCACCACTGCTGTGCTAATGCCGCTAACAATGCTAACAGAGCTGACAGTGATTGACAATGCCAAAGGGGTTTTGAGGCTCAAAATTAAGCCTTTTACTCACCAGGGCGACCTGGTGGGGGACTGAAGGGTTGGCATCATATTCGTGGGTGATGGGTCACCAGCGGTAATCATCAAATGAGCAGTGCCGCTAGTTAGCTCCCACCAGACTCAGGTGGTGCACAGTGCAATTAACTGAAGAGAAGCAAAATTACTTACAGGCCGACATGTGTAACCGGTCAAAAATTTGCTGACATGCTCAGTTGGAACTAAGAAAATCTCCCCCGCACCATTACACCAGCAGCAGCAGCAGCCTGAACCGTTGATACAAGGCAGGATGAATCCATGCTTTCAAATCTTCTATCGTCCAGTTTTGGTGAGAAAACCCGTGTGAACTGTAGCCTCAGTTTCCTGTTGTTAGCTGACAGGAGTGGCACCTGGTGTGGTCTTCTGCTGCTGTAGCCCATCTGCTTCAAGGTTGGACAAGGTGTTGTTGCTTCAGAGATGGTCTTCTGCACACCTTGGTTGGAACCAGTGCTTATTTGACTTCCTGTTGCCTTTCTATCATCTTGAACCAGTCTGGCCATTCTCCTCTGACCTCTGGCATCAACAAGGCATTTTGGCTCACTGGATATTTTCTCTTTTTGGGACCATCCTCTGTAAACCCTAGAGATGGTTGTGCTGAAAATCCCAGTAAATACTCAAACCTGCCCCTCTGGCACCAACAACCATGCCATGTTCAAAGTCACTTAAATCACCTTTCTTCATCATTCTGATGCTCCGTTTGAACTTCAGCAGTTCATCTTCACCATGTCTACATGCCTACATGCATTCAGCTGCTGCCACGTGATTGGCTGAGTAGCTATTTGTGTTAAGGAGCAGTTGAACAGGCAGCGGTGAGTGTATAACCCCAGTCTGTTGTTTTTAGAGAGTTTGAGTATTTCTCAGCATAGTAGTCCCATTTTCAAACACCAGTAGAGACTACAGGAAGTTACTTTATAGCTTTGGACAGACAGTTTCCAGCCTTTTTGCTAAGCTAACTGTAGCTTCATCAAGAAAATGAAAAAGTGTTGTTCCCAAATGTCGTTAAGGTTCATAATCAGTATCTGTTACCAACTGACCAAGCTAGTTAGATATCATCTGCTATAGTGGGCTGAATGTTTTTACTTTCCATGCAGACTCAGCACCAGTTTCGAGGGATTCATCAAATGAAATGTTCCCTGTCTCTTAAAGTATTTACCCAGTAGCCTGAGTGTTTTATTCAACCACCTCCTACATTTCAGTGGCTTTGGAAATCCAGCGGCAGCGAAGCAGCTCCAGCCGCAGTTGTAATTTTCCTGTCACAAACATTTTTATTTTATAGTTTGGGAGCACATTTTGCATTTTAATTTATGGGACCCAGACTCCAAAAAATCTTCAAAGACTGGCTGTTAGATTGATGAGGGGATGTATCACAGCAGCCTGCCTCTGTAACCGCCCCCGCCGTGTAAATGATAGCCATGCATCATAAAGTGAGAAAGTGAGAATTGACGACCAGACGATGGGGTGTCAGGGAGGTCTCGTATAATAAAATTACTGGTTGATGAGTTTCCATTAGGCTTTATGAGGTATTTATATGTGTGTGTGTATGTGTGTGTGTGAGAGATGGAGTCCTGCTGTACTGTAGTCTTCATCAGCATGAGTCAGGGCAGGTTAACCATCTGGCTATAAACCAGTGGTCTCCTAATACAATTTGTCCTCGTGATTCTCCCCTCTGTGTATGTGTGTGTGTGTGTGTGTGTCCTGTACAAGCCACACTAATAAACCTAATGGCTGTAAAGTCAGAGGTGGGCTTTAGGCCTATTAAAAGGATGGAGTGTTTCAGTTATGGCATGGGGACCCTCATGATATACAGCAGCGTGTACACAGTGTGTGACCACATTTAAAACCCTCCCTACACACGAAGCTACTGGATGTATATAATCCACTCCCTCATCCGATCACATGTAATGCCCTAAATTTTAAACTGGTTTGACTGGAGCAGCAGCAGCAGCAGCAGCTGTAAATGTCATCATCGCCCTGAGGGCGGATGAAGGGTTTATGTTTGTAACAACGCTGCTGCATGAAGCCGCTCATTAGCTGCGATTAGATGTTTACTGGTGTGATTAATCATGTCATGTGACTGGATGTGTTGGGTTGAGTTGATTTATTGATCAGAGACTTTGTAGAGCTCTCACACACACTCTGTTAGAACACTGTGTGTGTGTGGAGCTGAGTATCTGACTGTTCAGATACTGGTTCGTTAGGGAGGTTTTTCACCATGTGTGGATTATGAGACACAGTGGGCCCCTGGGTACAGATATACAAAAGGCCCCACCACCTCTCAGATTCAGATTCTTTGGTGGTTTTGCCTCCTTGTTGTTGTTGTTGTTGTTGTTGAAGTTGTTGTGTTGCATCTCTTTTCGTTCAGCTTCTTTTTGTGGTTTTGTGACGCTTTGCAGTCATTATGAGGGACCATTTGGTGTCTTTTTGTAGCCTTTTTTCATCTCTCTGTAGTTGTTCTGCCCATTTTTTGTAGTTGTTTATGTCTGTTTTTGTGGTTGTTTATGTCTCTGTTTGTAGTTGTTTATGTCTCTTTGTGGTTGTTTTGCCTCTTTGTAGTTGTTTATGTCTCTTTGTGGTTGTTTTGCCTCTTTGTAGTTGTTTCCTGTCTCTTTGTGGTTGTTTATGTCTCTGTAGTTGTTCATGTCTCTTTGTGGTTGTTTTGCTTCTTTGTAGTTGTTTATGTCTCTTTGTAGTTGTTTTGTGTCTCTTTTTGTAGTTGTTTATGTCTCTTTGTGGTTGTTTATGTCTCTTTTTGTAGTTGTTTATGTCTCTTTGTGGTTGTTTATGTCTCTTTTTGTAGTTGTTTATGTCTCTTTGTGGTTGTTTTGCCTCTTTGTAGTTGTTTATGTCTCTTTGTGGTTGTTTATGTCTCTTTGTGGTTGTTTATGTCTCTTTTTGTAGTTGTTTATGTCTCTTTGTGGTTGTTTTGCCTCTTTGTAGTTGTTTATGTCTCTCTGTAGTTGTTTATGTCTCTTTGTGGTTGTTTTGCCTCTTTGTAGTTGTTTCCTGTCTCTTTGTGGTTGTTTATGTCTCTGTAGTTGTTCATGTCTCTTTGTGGTTGTTTTGCCTCTTTGTAGTTGTTTATGTCTCTTTGTAGTTGTTTTGTGTCTCTTTTTGTAGTTGTTTATGTCTCTTTGTGGTTGTTTATGTCTCTTTTTGTAGTTGTTTATGTCTCTTTGTGGTTGTTTATGTCTCTTTTTGTAGTTGTTTATGTCTCTTTGTGGTTGTTTTGCCTCTTTGTAGTTGTTTATGTCTCTTTGTGGTTGTTTATGTCTCTTTGTGGTTGTTTATGTCTCTTTTTGTAGTTGTTTATGTCTCTTTGTGGTTGTTTTGCCTCTTTGTAGTTGTTTATGTCTCTTTGTGGTTGTTTTGCCTCTTTTTGTTGTTTATGTCTCTTTGTGGTTTTGCCTCTTTTTGTTGTTGTTTATGTCTCTTTGTGGTTTTGCTTCTTTTTGTTGTTTATGTCTCTTTGTGGTTGTTTTGCCTCTTTGTAGTTGTTTATGTCTCTTTGTGGTTGTTTTGCCTCTTTATAGTTGTTTATGTCTCTGTGGTTTTGCCTCTTTTTGTTGTTGTTTATGTCTCTTTGTGGTTTTGCTTCTTTTTGTTGTTGTTTATGTCTCTTTGTGGTTGTTTTGCCTCTTTTTGCAGTCGTTCTGTGTCTCTGTCATTTTTAGCCCCTTTTTGAAGTTGTTCTGTGTCTCTGTGGTTTTTTGGCCTCTTCTATAGTTATTTTGTGTCTCTTTGTGGTTGTTTTGCCTCTTTGTAGTTGTTTATGTCTCTTTGTGGTTGTTTTGCCTCTTTGTAGTTGTTTATGTCTCTTTTTGTAGTTGTTTATGTCTCTTTGTGGTTGTTTTGCCTCTTTTTGTAGTCGTTCTGTGTCTCTGTCATTTTTAGCCCCTTTTTGAAGTCGTTCTGTGTCTCTGTGGTTTTTTGGCCTCTTCTATAGTTATTTTGTGTCTCTTTGTGATTGTTTTGCCTCTTTGTAGTTGTTTATGTCTCTTTGTGGTTGTTTATGTCTCTTTGTGGTTGTTTTGCCTCTTTGTAGTTGTTTATGTCTCTTTGTGGTTTTGCCTCTTTTTGTTGTTGTTTATGTCTCTTTGTGGTTGTTTTGCCTCTTTGTAGTTGTTTATGTCTCTTTTTGTAGTTGTTTTATGTCTCTTTGTGGTTGTTTTGCCTCTTTGTAGTTGTTTTATGTCTCTTTGTGGTTGTTTTGCCTCTTTGTAGTTGTTTATGTCTCTTTGTGGTTTTGCCTCTTTTTGTTGTTGTTTATGTCTCTTTGTGGTTGTTTTGCCTCTTTGCAGTTGTTTTATGTCTCTTTGTGGTGGTTTTGCCTCTTTGTAGTTGTTTATGTCTCTTTGTGGTTGTTTTGCCTCTTTGTAGTTGTTTATGTCTCTTTGTGGTTGTTTTGCCTCTTTATAGTTGTTTATGTCTCTGTGGTTTTGCCTCTTTTTGTTGTTGTTTATGTCTCTTTGTGGTTTTGCTTCTTTTTGTTGTTGTTTATGTCTCTTTGTGGTTGTTTTGCCTCTTTTTGCAGTCGTTCTGTGTCTCTGTCATTTTTAGCCCCTTTTTGAAGTTGTTTTGTGTCTCTGTGGTTTTTTGGCCTCTTCTATAGTTATTTTGTGTCTCTTTGTGGTTGTTTTGCCTCTTTGTAGTTGTTTATGTCTCTTTGTGGTTGTTTTGCCTCTTTGTAGTTGTTTATGTCTCTTTTTGTAGTTGTTTATGTCTCTTTGTGGTTGTTTTGCCTCTTTTTGTAGTCGTTCTGTGTCTCTGTCATTTTTAGCCCCTTTTTGAAGTCGTTCTGTGTCTCTGTGGTTTTTTGGCCTCTTCTATAGTTATTTTGTGTCTCTTTGTGATTGTTTTGCCTCTTTGTAGTTGTTTATGTCTCTTTGTGGTTTTGCCTCTTTTTGTTGTTGTTTATGTCTCTTTGTGGTTGTTTTGCCTCTTTGTAGTTGTTTATGTCTCTTTTTGTAGTTGTTTTATGTCTCTTTGTGGTTGTTTTGCCTCTTTGTAGTTGTTTTATGTCTCTTTGTGGTTGTTTTGCCTCTTTGTAGTTGTTTATGTCTCTTTGTGGTTTTGCCTCTTTTTGTTGTTGTTTATGTCTCTTTGTGGTTGTTTTGCCTCTTTGCAGTTGTTTTATGTCTCTTTGTGGTGGTTTTGCCTCTTTGTAGTTGTTTATGTCTCTTTGTGGTTGTTTATGTCTCTTTTTGTAGTTGTTTATGTCTCTTTGTGGTTGTTTATGTCTCTTTGTGGTTGTTTATGTCTCTTTTTGTAGTTGTTTATGTCTCTTTGTGGTTGTTTATGTCTCTTTTTGTAGTTGTTTATGTCTCTTTGTGGTTGTTTTGCCTCTTTGTAGTTGTTTATGTCTCTTTGTAGTTGTTTATATCTCTTTGTGGTTGTTTATGTCTCTTTTTGTAGTTGTTTATGTCTCTTTGTGGTTGTTTATGTCTCTTTTTGTAGTTGTTTATGTCTCTTTGTGGTTGTTTTGCCTCTTTGTAGTTGTTTATGTCTCTTTGTGGTTGTTTATGTCTCTTTTTGTAGTTGTTTATGTCTCTTTGTGGTTGTTTTGCCTCTTTGTAGTTGTTTATGTCTCTTTGTGGTTGTTTTGCCTCTTTTTGTTGTTTATGTCTCTTTGTGGTTTTGCCTCTTTTTGTTGTTGTTTATGTCTCTTTGTGGTTTTGCTTCTTTTTGTTGTTTATGTCTCTTTGTGGTTGTTTTGCCTCTTTGTAGTTGTTTATGTCTCTTTGTGGTTGTTTTGCCTCTTTATAGTTGTTTATGTCTCTGTGGTTTTGCCTCTTTTTGTTGTTGTTTATGTCTCTTTGTGGTTTTGCTTCGTTTTGTTGTTGTTTATGTCTCTTTGTGGTTGTTTTGCCTCTTTTTGCAGTCGTTATGTGTCTCTGTCATTTTTAGCCCCTTTTTGAAGTTGTTCTGTGTCTCTGTGGTTTTTTGGCCTCTTCTATAGTTATTTTGTGTCTCTTTGTGGTTGTTTTGCCTCTTTGTAGTTGTTTATGTCTCTTTGTGGTTGTTTTGCCTCTTTGTAGTTGTTTATGTCTCTTTTTGTAGTTGTTTATGTCTCTTTGTGGTTGTTTTGCCTGTTTTTGTAGTCGTTCTGTGTCTCTGTCATTTTTAGCCCCTTTTTGAAGTCGTTCTGTGTCTGTGGTTTTTTGGCCTCTTCTATAGTTATTTTGTGTCTCTTTGTGATTGTTTTGCCTCTTTGTAGTTGTTTATGTCTCTTTGTGGTTGTTTATGTCTCTTTGTGGTTGTTTTGCCTCTTTGTAGTTGTTTATGTCTCTTTGTGGTTTTGCCTCTTTTTGTTGTTGTTTATGTCTCTTTGTGGTTGTTTTGCCTCTTTGTAGTTGTTTATGTCTCTTTTTGTAGTTGTTTTATGTCTCTTTGTGGTTGTTTTGCCTCTTTGTAGTTGTTTTATGTCTCTTTGTGGTTGTTTTGCCTCTTTGTAGTTGTTTATGTCTCTTTGTGGTTTTGCCTCTTTTTGTTGTTGTTTATGTCTCTTTGTGGTTGTTTTGCCTCTTTGCATTTGTTTTATGTCTCTTTGTGGTGGTTTTGCCTCTTTGTAGTTGTTTATGTCTCTTTGTGGTTGTTTTGCCTCTTTGTAGTTGTTTATGTCTCTTTGTGGTTGTTTTGCCTCTTTGTAGTTGTTTATGTCTCTTTGTGGTTGTTTTGCCTCTTTATAGTTGTTTATGTCTCTGTGGTTTTGCCTCTTTTTGTTGTTGTTTATGTCTCTTTGTGGTTTTGCTTCTTTTTGTTGTTGTTTATGTCTCTTTGTGGTTGTTTTGCCTCTTTTTGCAGTCGTTCTGTGTCTCTGTCATTTTTAGCCCCTTTTTGAAGTTGTTTTGTGTCTCTGTGGTTTTTTGGCCTCTTCTATAGTTATTTTGTGTCTCTTTGTGGTTGTTTTGCCTCTTTGTAGTTGTTTATGTCTCTTTGTGGTTGTTTTGCCTCTTTGTAGTTGTTTATGTCTCTTTTTGTAGTTGTTTATGTCTCTTTGTGGTTGTTTTGCCTCTTTTTGTAGTCGTTCTGTGTCTCTGTCATTTTTAGCCCCTTTTTGAAGTCGTTCTGTGTCTCTGTGGTTTTTTGGCCTCTTCTATAGTTATTTTGTGTCTCTTTGTGATTGTTTTGCCTCTTTGTAGTTGTTTATGTCTCTTTGTGGTTTTGCCTCTTTTTGTTGTTGTTTATGTCTCTTTGTGGTTGTTTTGCCTCTTTGTAGTTGTTTATGTCTCTTTTTGTAGTTGTTTTATGTCTCTTTGTGGTTGTTTTGCCTCTTTGTAGTTGTTTTATGTCTCTTTGTGGTTGTTTTGCCTCTTTGTAGTTGTTTATGTCTCTTTGTGGTTTTGCCTCTTTTTGTTGTTGTTTATGTCTCTTTGTGGTTGTTTTGCCTCTTTGCAGTTGTTTTATGTCTCTTTGTGGTGGTTTTGCCTCTTTGTAGTTGTTTATGTCTCTTTGTGGTTGTTTTGCCTCTTTTTGTAGTCGTTCTGTGTCTCTGTCATTTTTAGCCCCTTTTTGAAGTCGTTTTGTGTCTCTGTGGTTTTTTGGCCTCTTCTATAGTTATTTTGTGTCTCTTTGTGGTTGTTAGACCTGTTATAGTTTTTATTTTGTGTCTATTTTGTGTTTTGCCCCTTTTTTTTAGTAATTTTGTTTCTCTTTGTGGTTGTTTTTCCCCTTTTGTAGTCGTTTAGTGTCTCTTTGTAGTTGTTTTGCCCCTTTTTTGTAGTTATTTTGTGTCTTTTTATAGTGACTCTATGTCTCTTCGTGGTTGTTTCGCCTCTTTAGTATTTTTTTGTATCTCTTTGCAGTTCCTTTGTAATTCTTTGTCATCTTTTTGTGGTCATAATGAGCTTCTTCCTGATCTGTAAGAGACTGATGTTAATTTATGTATGTGTGTGTTAATTTGATAATGTTTTTTATTGTCACATATCCAGTGGTGGAATGTAACTAAATAATAATAAAGTACTGTATTTAAGTTCAACTTTGACGTATTCGTACTTTACTTCTTTTTTCTGCTATTTCAGAGCTCTACTACGCTACGTGTCAGAGGTTAATACTCTACTTTTTACTCAGCTACATTTGACTGGCAATTTTAGTTACTAGTTAGTTTGCAGATTATTATTAATAACACAGAATATAACCGACTAATAAGTTATGATGTATTATCATAGATTTAAATAAGACTTACGACTACTGATTTGGGGATTCACAAGATACCCAGCAGTATATACTGTAAAGTCATTAAAATGAGCTCCACCTTTACCACCTGCAGCATGATAATGATGAACACATGAATGCATCAATAGTTATAATATAGTGATACAATGAACATTATGAAATAGGCCATTCTGCGTAATAAGCACTCATACTTCTAGTACTTTAATAAGTATATTTTGTTCATAATGTATCTAAACTTAAGTGAAAAATTAAACTTTAATTCGTAACAGAGTATTTCTACACTGTAGTATTGCTGCTTTTACTAAAGTACAAGATCTGAGTGCTTCTTCCACCACTGCGATAACATGTATCCTTAAAAATGAATGCATTTATTTAAATTGAAAGACACATGTTGCAGCGTTACGCTGTCCATCCCAGAGAAATCTTTGAGTAATGTCAGGCCGAGTCCTTTCTGAGTCATGTTCGCCCTCTGGCCGAAAATTTGAATATTTGCTGTTGATTACTACAGAAGCTCCAGAGCTCAGAAAATGGTAGGGCGTGTCTGTGATACAGCACTGAGTCTATTTTTTTGTCATGTTTCCTCTTAACTTTCCTCTTAACAATTTTTGATCCAATTGTAACACAACTTTGACCAAACAACCATAAAATAGGCAAAATAAAAAGTAATTTAATGTTCATGTTAATCCTCCGCTGTTACGTGAATATAAGGTGTTAGTTTTTTGAAGGTTTTGGAGGCCTCACTTTGCTCCAGGTCAGTTTAAAGTGGAAGCAATTAGACAAGATCAGACACCTTGAGGACACTTGGCAGCTCCCATCAGACGCAAGAGTGTTAAGAAAACGTGTTCTGGGTGCAGCTCGTCTCTCTGCCCTGACACAGCAAGGACAACCAGCAGTGTAACCTAAAGTCTGCACGTCAGGACTCGTAAAGTTTAGCTCTGAAAAGGTCGCTGGCATTTACGCCCACTTGACTCTTCCTCCGTGTGATGTTTCTCACCTCAAGCTTCAACTCTCACATGCACAAACATACACAGATGCACATGTGCTTTGTCTCTGTCTGGAGCTGCTGGGCGTCTTGCCATCGGCAGGGAAAGGAGTGTGTGTGTGTGTGTGTGTGTGTGTGTGTGTGTGTGTGTGTGTGTGTGCGTGTGTGTGTGTGTGCGTGTGTGTGCAGACGCTCGGAAGATTAAAATGTTATTTTCCTGCTGCTGCTTCTTACAGGGAGATTTCATGTTGAGAGGGTTAAAAATAGCCGGTTTCTGTGCATGTGTGTTACACCATGTTCCCGTTTGGATGTGTTTCAGGATGAGGATGTCTGCGACTCAAAGCCAGAGACATTGGTCACTTCTTGAGTTGCAAAACTCTGATGGGATAAACTCAGTGGCGTGGATAATGAGCGATGGCTATCCTTGTTTTCGTCTGAACATGAAGCTGGGCAGTCTGAGCCAGCATTAACCAATCATAATGGGATGTAATAAAATTCCCTCGCCTGTTTGTGTCCTGTCTGCGAAGCATCAACTGTACGTGCATCTCGCCCTCGTTCTCCTGTTTCCTTTCTAATGGCCTCTTTTGCCGACGACTGCGGAGTAGAAGCGCTGTCGCCTTCGCTTAGTTTCACTACATGTCAAATCGCTGCTGTCGGGGCGAGTCAAAGGCTACAGAACTCCAGTCCAACATCAATCCAATTTTAGCCGCTGTTGGGATGAGATAACTGTCTGTGTGGACAGCTCTTACGTAAGATCTCTTTCTCTTTGTGGCAATTACTGTGCTAATAGCCCTCTCGGAGATCCTTTTATCCATCAGTGCTCAGTTAATAGTGGGTAAAGCTCCAGATGACACCAGTGGATGGATTTTTGGACTTTTTGTTTCTGCGAGTGGTTTCATTTGAGGCTTTGTCCTCTTTTACTGTTGGAAATCTCTCCACAGGAAAAAACATATTAAAGGTCCAGTGTGTGTTTGGGGACAAACCAAACAAATTGGCAGACATGTAATATAATAAGTATGTTTTCTTTAGTGTGTAATCACCTGAAAATAAGGACCGTTGTGTTTTTGGTACCTTAGAATGAGACATTTAAATCTACATAGGGAGCTGGTCCTGGTCCGCCATGTTTCTATAGTAGCCCAGAACGGACAAACCAAACGCTGGCTCTAGATAGGGACATTTGCGTTTTTGTGTTGGCCACCATAGTTACAAGCCCCTCTACGATTGAGAGCATCAGAAAAACACAGATGTTGTAATGTGAAGCTGCTTCATTCCATGTTTTTACCAATTTAAATCACTGGTTCAGTTTGTTATAGAGAGGAAGAGACCTCTGCGGATAATTCGGCTCCCAGTAAAAATACCTCTTGTACAGTGCTAGGGGTAACACGTTACAGTAATATATTATGTTTTAGCAGTACTAGAGTAATATAATGCCTTATCAACAGGATTTCAGGCAATAATATTACGTTAACAACTGTTAAATGTTGTCATTTTTCATTCATCCTCGCTGATCCACACCACTCCACTGCCATCAGTGTGCCACCAGAAAAAAACATCCACGCAATGTTGTTGCGTCTTGTCATGTCGTTCATTATATGCTACCTTATAGAAGGGTGCCGTTCTGCTTTTGCATCCTAAGGCTGCCTGAAAGCTGGCCTCCATTTTGTTTTGTCCTCATCCCAGTGATCAGCACATCTGGGTGATGTTAGTATATGTTGGATGTGTTTCTATTCACATCTCCTACAATTGCAGGGCAAAGCTGATACACAGTCCTGTTCTTATGCATAAGGGGGTGATCACACAGAAATGAGACGCTAGAGACGTGGACGCTTCAAAGATGCTTGAAAAGCTGAAAGCGCTTATTCAATGCGTGCTAGCTACTGCCGTCTGACACTCAAAAAGTTGAAAATATTTTAAATTTTCAGCATATATGCACGTCTAAAAATGTGCGTCTAAAAAGAAGCATCTACAAAAACGCGCGTCTAAAAAGAAGCATCTACAAAAACGCCCGTCTAAAAAGAAGCGTCTACGAAAACGCCCATCTACGAAAACCCCCGTCTAAAAAGAAGCGTCTACGAAAATGCCCGTCTAAAAAGAAGCGTCTATGAAAACGCCCGTCTAAAAAGAAGCGTCTACGAAAACGCCCGTCTACAAAAACGCCCGTCTAAAAAGAAGCGTCTACGAAAAAGCCCGTCTAAAAAGAAGCATCTACGAAAACGCCCATCTACGAAAACCCCCGTCTAAAAAGAAGCGTCTACGAAAATGCCCGTCTAAAAAGAAGCGTCTATGAAAACGCCCGTCTAAAAAGAAGCGTCTACGAAAACGCCCGTCTACAAAAACGCCCGTCTAAAAAGAAGCGTCTACGAAAAAGCCCGTCTAAAAAGAAGCATCTACGAAAACGCCCATCTACGAAAACCACCGTCTAAAAAGAAGCGTCTACGAAAATGCCCGTCTAAAAAGAAGCGTCTATGAAAACGCCCGTCTAAAAAGAAGCGTCTACGAAAACGCCCGTCTACAAAAACGCCCGTCTAAAAAGAAGCGTCTACGAAAAAGCCCGTCTAAAAAGAAGCGTCTACGAAAACGCCCATCTACGAAAACCCCCGTCTAAAAAGAAGCGTCTACGAAAATGCCCGTCTAAAAAGAAGCGTCTATGAAAACGCCCGTCTAAAAAGAAGCGTCTACGAAAACGTCCGTCTACAAAAACGCCCGTCTAAAAAGAAGCGTCTACGAAAAAGCCCGTCTAAAAAGAAGCGTCTACGAAAACGCCCATCTACGAAAACCCCCGTCTAAAAAGAAGCGTCTACGAAAATGCCCGTCTAAAAAGAAGCGTCTATGAAAACGCCCGTCTAAAAAGAAGCGTCTACGAAAACACCCGTCTACAAAAACGCCCGTCTAAAAAGAAGCGTCTACGAAAAAGCCCGTCTAAAAGAAGCGTCTACGAAAACGCCCATCTACGAAAACCCCCGTCTAAAAAGAAGCGTCTACGAAAATGCCCGTCTAAAAAGAAGCGTCTATGAAAACGCCCGTCTAAAAAGAAGCGTCTACGAAAACGCCCGTCTACAAAAACGCCCGTCTACAAAAACGCCCGTCTAAAAAGAAGCGTCTACGAAAAAGCCCGTCTAAAAAGAAGCGTCTACGAAAACGCCCATCTACGAAAACCCCCATCTAAAAAGAAGCGTCTACGAAAATGCCCGTCTAAAAAGAAGCGTCTATGAAAACGCCCGTCTAAAAAGAAGCGTCTACGAAAACGCCCGTCTACAAGAACGCCCGTCTAAAAAGAAGCGTCTACGAAAAAGCCCATCTAAAAAGAAGCGTCTACGAAAACGCCCCATCTACAAAAACGCCCGTCTAAAAAGAAGCGTCTACGAAAATGCCCGTCTAAAAAGAAGCGTCTACGAAAACGCCCGTCTACAAGAACGCCCGTCTAAAAAGAAGCGTCTACGAAAAAGCCCATCTAAAAAGAAGCGTCTACGAAAACGCCCCATCTACAAAAACGCCCGTCTAAAAAGAAGCGTCTACGAAAATGCCCGTCTAAAAAGAAGTGTCTACGAAAATGCCCGTCTAAAAAGAAGTGTCTATGAAAACGCCCATCTACAAAAACACCTGTCTAAAAAGAAGCGTCTACAAAAACGCCCGTCTAAAAAGAAGCATCTACGGAAATACCTGTCTAAAAAGAAGCGTCTACGAAAAAGCCCGTCTAAAAAGAAGCATCTACGAAAATGCCCATCTACAAAAATGCCCATCTAAAAAAAAAGCGTCTACGAAAATGCCTGTCTAAAAAGAAGCATCTACAAAAACGCCCATCTAAAAAGAAACGTCTATGAAAACGCCCATCTACAAAAACACCCGTCTAAAAAGAAGCGTCTACAAAAAAGCCTGTCTAAAAAGAAGTGTCTACGAAAACGCCCATCTACAAAAACACCCGTCTAAAAAGAAGCGTCTACGAAAACGCCCATCTACAAAAACGCCCGTCTAAAAAGAAGCGTCTACGAAAATGCCCGTCTAAAAAGAAGTGTCTACGAAAACGCCCATCTACAAAAACACCCGTCTAAAAAGAAGCGTCTACGAAAACGCCCATCTACAAAAATACCCATCTAAAAAAAAGCGTCTACAAAAACGCCCGTCTAAAAAGAAGCATCTACAAAAATGCTCGTATTGATACGGTATTGATTTCTAGTCTATATAATTGCTCTATATCATCACACTATCATTAATATAAGCAGGGATTTAAATGCAAAGTAGTAACCACTGTATGTGAAGGCATGAATGGGTCAGACCTGCAGCACTGGATTTGAAATGAACCATAATAAACTGAACGCAAAAGTAGAGTAATAAGTAACTCATTCTACACAGAGAGTAATATTGTAAAGTAACTAGTAATATGTAATATATTACATTTTGAGAGTGTTTTTACCAGTTTAAATCACCTGGTCTGTTTGTTCTGGAGAGGAAGAGACCTCTGTGGATAATTTGACTCCCAGTAAAAACCTCCTGAACACTGACGGAATTCGAACCAGGAGAAGTTTCAGCTGGTTGCAATCTGCAGTCCTCACCACTACTTGCATCCTCCTAAATCTTGCACACAGCTCCTTTAACATTTAGTTTAATTTCCATCTGAGGTTTTTCCCTACCAGAGTAATTTATGGGTTGCATGTTGTCACAGGTTTGTTTAGACATTAAATCAACCAAAACACTGGAGCAGGATCGACGTTGTCAACACACAAATTAACAAGCAGAGCCACGAGTTGAATCTTGCCTGCTCTCCCTCCTCTCTCCCATTAGCATCAGAATGAAATCAGAGGCGGCTATTATTCATGTAAACAGTAATGAAACCACCAGATGATGTCACTGGAAAGAAAAGGTTATTCTGGCTGGACCCCGGTTTGCAGAACGCATCGCGGCAGATGGGATTCTCAGAGGCCGATAATAAAGGGGTTTCAGGGTTATACTTACTGAAGGAACGCTCTCTGTATTTACCATCTAACTGCTCGCTCCTCACTCTGCTTACATAAGCACAAGGTTCGCCAGCTCAGCAGTCAGTCAGACGGGCTGTTGAAGGAACGGGGAGGTATGCAGATTTATGCAAATGGGGTTGCCATGGGGTTTGCGGTGGTGAAACCGTGGTAACAGGGAGAGGAATGAGGTTAAAGAGGGCCATGGGCTCCGGGAGGACGTTCTCTACCCACAATGCCCTCTGGTGTTTGTTTACACACTGCGGTGGGTTCTGGGTTGTGCGAGGTAAAGCCAGCCATCTTTTAAGCCTCTTCTGCAAAGCCTTTCATGGACACTGTGGGGTATCATGTTGATGACATCCAGACGCTCACAGGCAACATGTGTGTGTGTGTGCGTCAAGTGAAAATTGCTGTTTTAGTTGAAATTTTCCAAGTAAATATTCTTAATTCCTGTTCGCAGAAGACAAGTAATCACCACAGCAAATCATGCCGTCTAAACAGCCATACGACGCTGTCATTTAAACAGAAGGGACTTTGCAGCTTTGTGTGTTTAAAACAAATAAAGGATGAACGCTGCGGCTCTGTAATTCCACAGTGATTTGCCTCCATGTTTTTCTACGCAAGCAGAAAATCCTACCTGGTCGACTGAGCCAGAGGAATGTTGTGATCCACCCCGAAATCAGTCAGCAGTTGTGACCTTTGACTTTCAGTGTCAGGGGCCACAAGGGTCCCCGAGTGTGACGTAGCACAAAGCTTTGTAGGTCTGAACAGGAGACACTTTTCACTGCAGAGAGTCTCAGTACACCCGAACCAGACGGCTTCATGGACTCTAAACTAGTTTCCACTGCAAAAAGTGAAATCCGAGTGAGAATTTCACTTGTTTTTTGTCCTTAATAAGATGTTATAACTTGTTCCTGAGATTTTATGACTGGTTCTGAGTAGGGCTGCTCCCAACAAAGAATTTTGCTAGTCAGCCAATCGTCGTCATTTAGGGCCATCAGTGGACCAGTCTCCCGCATGTTTCTGATATGAATGTAATGATTAAATGATATATTTTGGTGGTTTGAGTTGAAGGTGTGAGAAAGAATAGTATCAGTAACATTGTTAACACTATGCTACATTACAGAGAAATACAAAACCGTACTAATGAACCTTCATTAATATAGGCCTATATTTTATCTCCAAGTGCACGTCACACACTGAGCGAGCCGCCTGTTAATGACGCTGTGGGCTAATGGGCATGTAGCTACTTCCATGTTTCAGATGATACGTCATGTTTGTAGTCGACCAATGAAGATGAGTTTACATATCACCTTGGGTTCATCCTTCACCTTCTCAAAATGATCCCACACTTTGGATTTCCAGCCCGACATGTTATTAACTAGCCTGTGGAATAACCGCAGGTACCAGCCCTGGAAATTAACCTGATGAGGACACTTCCTGTCTGTCCTTTCAAATTAAAGTCACACATGGTCCAGTCATATAGGTTTGGATTTATTTTGACAAGGTGTAGCTCCTTTGCAGCTTTCTTTTTCTGCGACTAAGCGACCAATTAAATCTTGCTGACTTATAAACTCTCTGGTCAACTAACCATTGTGTTTTATCCAGGGACATAGTTCATACCACTTTGATGCTTCGTGGAACATTGTCGTCAGCTGTGCGTAACGCTTTCCTTGATCTTTATCTTGATGGAACTTTACCTTTAGTACAGATATTTTTACTTGGCCCAAAAAACTAGAAAAAGAGAGATGACTGGTTGCTCTGTATATACAAATTTACATCAAAATCTTGTGTCAGGTGCTCGTGGAGAATGGGAACCTACAGGACTGACAGGAGGGCGATCCAGGCACTCTGAAAAAATATAGAAAAACAAGGAAAGGAAATATTAAAAAGCCTTTAAAGAGCCAACAAGTTTCGACCACTGCAGGTGTTCGAAATTTTACTTCTCTGATCTGTTGGCAGATAATTTTCCCCTGATTTTACTTGTTTTTTAGAGCTGACTTTTTGTAGCGTACTGACAGTTTTTACCCAGACACTCAGCCTCACTGTTGCATTATTAATACTTAAGCTCCAGATTATATTCACATGCTGATCACAGAGGTGAAAGATGGTTAAGAAAGGTCATCTGCAGCATAACACAACATGTACGACTGGTTTCCTGGAGATAAACAATAGCCCACAGCCGGTCCATCTCCAAATGTCACTAATCTGTCCTGCTTTGTTTCTCAGTGAATCGCCACCGCATGCACACACGGACAGTAATTATGGGTGTGGACCGAATATAAGCCCCCAGCTTTGATTTCATGGGATTAAACCCAACTGGCTGCCAGATTGCCATTCTTCTAGCCTAATCAAAAGATTAGGGGCGCGGGGCACGAGCTTTGCAAGTGGCCCAATCATCCAAACAAATAAACTGTGGCACTCATGTTCGATTGTTTTCTTCAAGCTGTGAATATTTTTGTCATTGTCACACTCAAAATGTCCAACACCCTTCCCCCTTCACATAATGAGTGTTATTTATAAATCACGTCCACACATTAACACACATAATTACAGACGCACATCACACATCCACAAACACATCTCCAGTCAGCCGCACACAGCTGCAGGCGTGCGAAGGCGTCCGCTGACCCTGCAGAGGGTGGTGACGGCGAGCCGAGGAGACAGGGGAGGGACGCATCACTTTGCCGGACAGGATGTGTGACAGCAACGAGACGCACGTCCGTGTTACTGTCTGCTGGATCACCTATAAATAAACCAGTTGTCTCTGTTTCTCTGCCGCTGAGGAGGCCGACGGACCGATCGATACCGGCACATGAGAGATTTACTCTGCTCTTCAATTTCCACTCAATAGACGTTAACAACCTTTGGTGCATTAAAGAGCCCCAGCTGACCTGTGAACAGCTGTAATTGACTGCAGTGGGTGTAATTACACACACAGCACGCTGTGGTTATTGTGGCTGATCAGATTAAGTCAACAGTGATTCTTCATCAGCGTCTCTCGTTTGATCCTGATTGATTGATTTATGTTGGAAATATGAGAGGAAACGAGGGTCATCCTGGAGGCTGGCAGCAGGAAGCAAGTGAGCACTTACTCTGTAATGAGTTTACACCAAACTGAGAATGTTTCCTACTGACTGAAGAAGGATTTATACTGCCTGTGTGTGACACCAGGTCCAAGTTCTGTGGCTGTCTGGTGTCACGATCAGGCCCACACCTTCATTAACCTCATCAAGCTGCTGGTGTTTGTAGCAGATTGTAAATACGCTCATTGCAAGAATTTAAAAAACATGCCAGCGTCATGGCAGAGCTGTCGCTGCAGCTGCACTCGTCATTGTCTTCCCTGTGTTGTTGTTCTTTATGTTTTGTGTTGTCCTGTGATAGTCTACAGACCTGTCCAGGGTGTAGTCCGCCTCAACCTCCTCCAGTACCAATGAAATTCCACTTTTCTTGATAGCCAGATTGATACCATGGTAAAACAGAAACAAAACAATAAATCCCATATACTTTAACATACCCTTCTTTATTAAAAACATTTGAATTAAATTTTAATATTATTATTAATCCCATTATTATTATTAATCCCATTATTAATCAGCCTGAAACACAAAGTACTAGTATGTGTGGGTTCATGAGAGTTTGTGGGTGAGGAAACAAATATGGCCCTGGGCTGGGAGAGAATTACTACCCAAAGTGAAGGAGTTCAAGTATCTTGAGGTGTTGTTAATGGGTGAGGGTAGAGTGAAGGATGAGATTGATGTGTGGTTTGGCGCGGTGTCTGCAGTGATGCGGGCACTGCGCCAGACTGTCGTTGTGAAGCGAGAGCTGTGCCAGAAGGCTCTCAATTTACCGGTCCATCTAAGTCCCAACATTCACCTGTAGTCATGAGCTCTGGGTAGGGACTGAAAGAATGAGATCGTGGATACAAGCGGCCGAAATCAGTTTCCTCTGAAGGGTGTCTGGGCTCAGCCTTAGAGATAGGGTGAGGAGCTCGGACATCCAGAGGGAGCTCGGAGTAGAGCCGCTGCTTCTTCACGTCAAAAGGGATCAGTTAAGGTGGTTCGGGGATCTGATCAGAATCCTTCTTGGCACCTCTTTTTTAAGGTGTTCTGGGTACGTCCCACTGGTAGGAGGCCCCGGGGCAGACCCAGAACATGCTGGAGGGATTTTATATCTCGTCTGGCCTGGGAACGCCTCGGAGTCCTCTAGGAGGAGCTGGAAAGTGTTGCTGCGGAGAGGGACATCTGGAGTACTTTGCTCTGTGTGCTGTAAATGTAAAAAATGTAACGTATTTATACTCCATTGTTGTTGTTCAGCACTTGTACATGTAAGATGTGATGGTTGGTCCTCGTGGTATTTGTCCCGCCCGCCCTTTCTGAATCGACATGGTACCAAAGTATTGGTATTATCGTTACATCCCCAATTGGTAGACAGTCCATAGGGACTTGGGCTGGGAACCGGAGGGTCGCCTGTTCAAGTCCCTGTCCGGACCAAAAATAGAGCGTGGACTGGTAGCTGGAGAGGGGCCAGTTCACCTCCTGGGCACTA
Source organism: Epinephelus lanceolatus (assembly GCF_041903045.1). Classification (NCBI taxonomy): domain Eukaryota; kingdom Metazoa; phylum Chordata; class Actinopteri; order Perciformes; family Serranidae; genus Epinephelus; species Epinephelus lanceolatus. The sequence continues at coordinate 6,999,407 of NC_135746.1, read as the reverse complement.
CCGAGGTGCCCTTGAGCAAGGCACCGAACCCCCCCAGCCGCTCGGGGCGCCTGTCCATGGGCAGCCCCCTCACTCTGACATCTCTCCACTTTGTGCATGTATAGGTCCTATTTGTGCATGTGTGTATTTCGGACCTGTGTGTAATTGACAACGGAGTGAAAAAATTGAATTTCCCCTCAGGGGATTAATAAAGTATATAAATTAACCGACTTATTACTTCAGCTTCACATTCCAAGTCCTGAAAGTTAACTTTTTTGTCAAGGTGCTAATTTAGAAGTTGTTTATGAAGTATACAGAAGATTATTTTTGCCAAAGAGGTGATGATAGTAGACAAAAAACACTGTTTACAACCAATGTATGAGTCTTAAACAGTGAACACACAGCATGTTTATTCAGTATCTGTATGTGGTCAAGGTCCAAGGTCCCCTCACAGCCAAACAGCAGCCTCGTTTCCACTGCACAACCAAACAGAACACAACTATGATACAAAATGGTGTACCAAACATTTAAGTCTCCTCAAGGCAAAATCTCTTCTCCACATGATTTCTCATTTTGCTGTGTGACTTCACCTCAGTGGGAAAATGCCTTCAGTGCCGAGTTAAAGCTGGCTGAGCTGTCCCTGCCTGTTAGTGAGCGCCGCTCAGCCTCGCCGGTGACAGGCGGCAAATGATTAAAAAGCTGATTTCACCTGGTCAATGTTTAAGAGTTGTTGATGCGCCAGAGTCGTCCTTTTGAAGTGTAATCCATTTGGCACTTTAACTCTCACACTGGTCGCTCACCGCGGGTCGTCTATCTTCAAGCAGAAAGTAATACTGCACTGTTATCACACACACAGAGACACACACTTAAAAACATTCACATGCACATGAAAAAACATGTCTTGCTTTCTGCAGCGCGCGCACACACACACACACACACACACACACACACACACAGAGGAGAGTGCGTGGGGAGGTGAGGCGCTCTCTCTCCCTCAGAGCGGGTGCCATGTCTTGTCAGATGGGGTTAGCTCCCCGCCAGCTGATGAGCCAGTCGAGCCTTTGAAGCCCTTCCAGGGGCCCGTGGTTTACGTGCTTGGGTTGCCAGGTTCTGCCATCCCCCTCATTAATGCAGCATGGGTGCCCACTTAACTTGTTCGTCTCTGTTCCTCTGGTCGGATTGCCCTGGCTATGACCGAGCGTTGGGCAGCCAAGCAGAGGAGGCAAACACACACACAAAGACACGCTGGCATGGCACATGCATACACACACGGTTCATACAGTCACATAAGAAAGGTTGCAGGTAGAGATGCGAGTGCGTAGGTGCAGGAGACCCATACAGGCAACACATAACACAAACCTGCCTACACACACAGGCACACATCGTCCTCAGCTCTGCTTCGTTGGTGCAGTCGACTCTGATAGTGGAAAACGTGAGGCTCAAACAATTAGTGGTTAATCACCTGACCGTTAGCTAAACTCCTACCTCGAACATTCAGTCATTTTCCGTAACCGTTTATCCTATTGGGGTCGCGGGGGGGCTGGAGCCTATCCCAGCTGACACTGGGTGAGAGGCAGGGTTCACCCTGGACAGGGCTGACACATAGAGACAGACAACCATTCACACTCACATTCACACCTACAGACAATTTAGAGTCACCAATTAACCTGCATGTCTTTGGACTGTGGGAGGAAGCTGGAGCACCTGGAGGAAACCCACGCTGACACAGGGAGAACATGCAAACTCCACACAGAAGGGCTCCCCTACCCTGGGTTCAAAGTAGGAACCCTCTTGCTGTGAGGCGACAATGCTAACCACTGCAATTTGTCAGTCATGCTATAGCTTAGCCACCGTTAGCATAGCAGGCCTGCCAATCTGTATTCCTCCATATGCCAAAGCAGTGTGCACGGAGCTGTAGGAGAGATATTTGGCACCCAAAGAGTTTGAAGGGTGATGTCTCTTTTAATCACCTTTCTAAGGCCAGAAATATGAGCACAAAAGTGACAGAGATGGTTTAAATCCGTGGTTCCCAACTGGTCCAGCCTCCAGGTCTGGATTTCTCCTTAGTCATTAGTTCAAGGTCCCACAATTGATATATTCAGCATCATACTTGTGTTTGGCCATGTCGTTGAGCTAGTTTGCTGTCTCTGTCAAGTAGCTGTCTGACAGTCCCTCACTCCACAGCAGAAAACAGCACATCAAAATAAAAGCTCTGTGGTGGAAATTTACTGTACTTAAAATAAAGTGTTTTTTTTTTTTTTACCAACTTCACAAGTGAGTCACTTGCAGTCCATTCAGAATGGGCCCACAAACCACTTTTTTAACCATGATCCACCAGCTGGGAACCACTGATTTAAACAGTTTGGTTTGTCTGCTCTAATACAACATGCAAAGGTTAGCATGCCTGGCTGATTTGCTTACCGCCTACAGTAGCAACGTAGCATCACTTCCAAAGCCAAGACACATTTCATGAGCTAACTACTGTATTTTGAGGGGTTGCAGGTTTACAAAATGGCCGACATTGTATGGAAGGTGGTCCTGAATGCTTCTTTAATGTTGGTGTAAGTTTAGTAAAATGTAAGAAGCTCTTTTGGTTGAAATTTACTCCACTGTCAAACATTTCACCCAAGTTAACATTTTAAGTTCCCAAACTCAATGGTTAGTCCTCATCCTTTTCTCTTGTAAAAGTGAATACTGTGTAACTTAGTTCTCTTTTTTAAATGAGTCAGCTGGAAACATTAGAAAGTCAGTTGAAGATAGTGTTTTCATCCAACTCTCAAAGTTAGCGTTAATTAGCTAGCTAGCTAACACTGATAAAATCTGCTAATGGTTGTCATTTCAGGCTAGAAATGGGGCCACTGGCTCGATATCTACCTTTGTGATAGGGTAGCCACTGTTGTTGTGAATTCCATGTGTGCAGAATGGACATTTTGACACGAAGAGAAATTAAGAGGTGCAAGAACTTGAAGCTGATTTACAGTTGTACATCTAAAGCCCACTTCAGTGATGAGACAAAACCGTTTTAGATCGTTGTAGAGAAAAGTTGCAGCAGTGTGAACTGGCCAGTCTGAGCTCGACTCAAGCCAGCTGATGGTGTCACGTACAAGTCTGCTGATGAAATCGCTGATGCCTGGTTTTAGAACGTAGAGCTCGTCACCTGTTTCTACAGCCAATTTGCCTGTAGAGAAGTCCGCTTTTTGAGTTATTTATCAGACAGATTTGCCAACATTTGGTCGAAGTTTAATATTTTGAGCATCAGACAAAACAATCAACTTGAAGCATCACAGCTAGCTGATTGTGACGGGTGTTTTTCTGTATTCTCTAACATTTTATGCACTAAACAATCATAAAATAATCAGCAGGTTAATCAGTAATGTGTAATTCAGTTCCCTCAAACCCCGCCTCTATCCTCCTTTGTTTCTTTCTCTGTCTTCACGTCCCTTTTCCGTTTGTTTTTCTTCTTTCCCTCCTTTTTAAAGTGAACCTGAGTGAAAATCAGATTTTTCAAGAGATTGTCGAAGTTGCTGGATGATGGAGGCGTTTCTCTGGGATAAATTAGACCTTCTGTAGACGGTGAGGTCAGATTTCATGGAGCTTGCTGTAGTTGGGTGTTGGTGCAGAGAACGCAGAGAGAGACTGTTTAAACTGTTTCTGCTCTTTCTTCAACATCTTGAGGTAATTGACCGAACCTCCCGCCTTGAGCACACACACACACACACACACACACACACACACACACGCACACATATACAGTATAATCACAGACGGGTTTAAAAAATCCCCTTTCTCGCACAAACCCTCTCGTTTGCTCTCCCACACACACACACACAGTCAGCCAGTTTAGACACCCATGCAACCCACATGAATTCCCTATCTTACGAATGCTGCACATGAGCACTCATTCATTCTCTGCACACACACACACACACACACACACACACACCGCTGTGAGAATATCCATGTCTCTGTGCTAAAACACTGCGATGCAGCTGTGAATAGGAGATGAAAGCCGGAGCCGAGCCAGGAATAATAAAAGCAGAGTGATTTCAATTCACTGCAGGCTTCTATGGGCCGTGGGATCTGACTGGAAAACATAAGGGAAGCCTGGTCCTTTATAACCGTACAGTTTTACCAAAGCTACTTTGATGTAGCGAAGACCTCGGTGTCAACAGCGCGGAGGCTGCTTTCTGCTCTAATTATAACACTCCCGTCAGTATCATCTGTACATTGGTGCACGTGCAGTCTAATTTTAACACCAGCCATCCTAATTCCTGCAGCACCTCTTTAACATCAGGCCTGGCTCTGCCAACAATATGGTTGTGTAATCGCGTACTTCTGTATTTTGAGTGCATAAGTGCGTTCACACTGAGAATTATGGAAAAATGCAGTGCACTATGAGTACCCGGATGGTGCACTCAAAACGGTCAAGAAGTTGAGTGTGGAGCTATGGACACTTCTCGCCCTCAATGGTGCCATCTTGGCTACGTAGCGGAAGGAGAAGGACAATAGCAGCCGAGGACTGTGCGACCGTCGCTGCATTGTACATTGTAAGCACCACTATACTGTTGTCGGGTATAAGCCAGCAGTATGTTTGTTGGGTTAATTTAGCAGTCTGTAATGATTTGGTACCGCGAACGATAACGCGAATGCTAATGGTAGTTTGCTAACTAGCTAATTTGCGGTCGTCATTTCCGGTGAATGCACAACGGCCGCGTTTGGTTTGAGACAACACTACCTTGTCGAAATTTGTGCACTACACCAATGAGTACATAGTGCACATAGTATACTACATGGAAGTATGTGATTTGAGACACACCATAAGAGACCTAACAACAAATAATATGACCCGATGCTAACCAACGGCCATATCAGCATTAGTCAACACAAAATGAAATAGTTTGTACAATCCCACAACAAACACAGCGTAATGATGATCAAAAGGCCGAGGAGGAAAGCGACCTGCTAGCAGCGTCAGCCCCCGATGTCAAGTGGGCCAAGCCCCCAGATTAGCCAGTCGGCACTGGGCATCTGCACCTGGAGGGAAACAAAGATTTGCATTTATCGGTATAAGTTATCGGCCGAATGAGTTGTTACAATGCACATCGAATACCAGAAAAAAATCCAATATCGTGCATCCCTAATCTCCACAGGTAGACAATAACCTTATATTTTTAGATTCATGAATTGTACCAGAATTCACAAATTTGTCGGATATTACCACCGACATTCCTGTGATCGATGGCCAATGGATCATGGATCATGTCGATGGCCAAGTGGTGCTGTACCATCCAGGCTTGCACCTTATTTTCTATTCGTTGGTGATGCTAAATTGTGATTATGTGATTGTACCACTGATCGTTACTGTATTGTGTCATTTTGACGACGACTCGATGGTTTTTTTTAGTGACCGTGGCACGTGCAGGAAACGGATACTTGTAAAACTCCGTCTCGGGTGAAGACATATAGAAACTCTGTTTTCAGAGTGAAGACAGAAAATAACGTTCCTGACTCGTAATGTCGGAGGGCATGTAGGTACGAGCTGTCACAAACGAGGTAACGTTTCATGCAAACATGAACGTGGTCAAAATAGAGCTGGAAATGACTTTGCCTTTTAGCACGCTTAATTCCTTCGTCGGCGTCAACGGGTTTGATGAGCAGGTTTTTGATTAGATCCCTGAAATAAGGTGTGTGGTCGCCGAAGAGTTCCTTCAAAAATACCCTTGTACGTGTGGACGAAGTTCTTCAGCTGTTTTGATGAAGAAGAGTTGTGCTTCATTCCAAGTGGCTGTAAAACTATCTGAAAACATGTAAACAATGTGATGCTGAGTTACTGTGGCGTGGTGCAGAAGCAAAACGAGCTGTGGGAGCAAATGGGGACAGCATGTCTGAAGCACAGTGGGACACAAAGACGAACCAGTCGAGGTCATGACCTTTAGATTGCACCAAGTTTTTGGGAGCTTGGCTTTCTGTTTAACGAATCAGGTAAAAGTAATAAGAAAATAAGCCCCACTTAAAAAAGCTGACTGAACAGCTGTGGACTTTTTAAGAGCGGAAAAGCAACACAATGGATGGAGAAGTTAAAGCAGACAATAAAACTGAGACAGAGGGAAACGGGGGAGTGGAGCAGAGTTGAGGAGGGAGTGGCCGCTGGAACTGGGTCACAGCGGCACTGACGTGATGCAAAGTGACGTGCAGAGAGGGGGACGGACTCGCGCCACTGTCTGCGTCACCTTTTGTCCTGCACACACACTCACACTCACACATAAAGATGCATCTGCTGAATTCATTGGGTAAACAACACTTGTGCAGAGGTAAAAATAGCTCACGTGTGCTGTGTAAGGACAAGGTTCCCCCGTCTCTTCACGTCTCTGTGTCTCTGTATCATTCACTGCTTAGATGGACACTTTTACTCTCCCACTTCACAGCAGCCTGTACTCACTTTATCAGCTCTTAAGAGATCGCGTTCAGGTTATGCATAAGTAATACCGGCCTCTCCCAGGGTGCTTGTTGTGTACAAAAGAGTCGATGCGGAGCTGAGCTTTGCAGGATAATTATTTTGGCTCGGCTATGCGATCCCTGTATGATCTGTAGCTTTCTCCTGCAGCCTCGTGGAGGAGCAGCAGCAGCGAGGAGCCGGAGGGATGGAGGGGATAAAAGGATGGAGGAGTGGCAGGGGAGCCAGGGAACAGTTTAATTGCCTGACCCCTCTCCCACCAGGATGACTCTGTGGAGCCGGGTGTTAAAGAGAGGGTGACGGCTGGAGTCTCCCTGCAGATCCCCGCGGCTCTGTGCGTGTGTACTGTACAGTGTGTGTGTGTGCGTTTTGTGCATGATGTGCGAATCTTCCCACGGCAGCTCTGCACATATTTAAGCAGGACCTCTTAATCATGTCATGTGTGATGCTGGAGTGATGCGCTCCCAGATTTAACCCCCTACAACACATCAAAGGCTTACAGATGGGGGGCGGAGGGGGAGACGGCGCTGTGGCGTGTGAAGGCTCGTGACGGAGGGATTCCTCACTTGAGGCAGATAAAATAAGCCTCAGCTATAGATCAATATTTATCTTTGATTGCTTATCTTGATTTCTGTTTAATGTGCTCTAAGGAGATCAAATTAAGCCCGACAGACTCTGATGACTTTTGAGTTTATTGGATTACTGACGGCGAGATCTCAATCTCTGAATACACACACCACTGAGGAAAATAAAACATTCATTCCCCCCCCCCCCATCACCACCATCTCTATCTGAGCCGTCTCTCTTTGTTGTTGTGCTGGTGGTGACTGACGACTGAGGAACCTTCATCCTAATCGGCTTGAGATCTGGCCGCAGGTCAGGCCAGCAGATGAGTCCAGATTAGAGGGGTCACAAGGCAGGAAGAGAGGATTACCAGCTCTGCTCGCTGCAGCCTCCTCTTCTAACTGTCGTCTAACGGGCCAACTCACAGCACTGTCTGCACCGGACCCTCGTAAACAGTGGAGGGGCTGGACATAGATCAGGCTGCGGGTCCTGCTGGGGCGACTGTCACTCACCCGTGTTTACTGTCACGTCTATGGAGAAGGATCAGTTCAGTGCATGTGAAAGCAAACTTGATTTTTAGTTTCATATTAAAGACTTTGCACATTCAATAACTGCTACTCCTACTCGTCCAATCTGTTTGGAAATAGATGAGGGTGTGGACCTCAAGAGTTCAGAGAGGTACAGAGGAGCTTGGTTGTCGATGGCCTTAAAGGTGAAGAGTCAGACTGCTTACTGCTGAATTACAGCTCACAACACTCACAGCACTCACGGCTGACGCAGCTCTGGTGGAGTGTTTTGCTGGCTAGTGAAACGTCCTGGCGCAGACTACGTACTGGAGTTTACCAACCTGTCTCTCATATGGCATTTGAAGATAATTGCAAGCATGGCCGCTCTCAGCTTTCAATGTCCATGTTCGCCATGTCTCGTTGCCGAAAATTTAACATCGATTTTATCATAGTTTTTATTATCAAGATCTGTTTTTAGTTCGTCATTGTTTAGTTTTTTTCATGGAAAGAAGATGTTATGTGTCTCTGTTTGTACTTCGTAACTTTTTCATTTTGCTGCCCATCTTGACCAGGACTCCCTGGTAGTGGAAATATCAGATGTCTTTGTGACCTTTCTGGTTAAATAAAAGATAAATTTAAAAAATGAAATCATCCTCTACCATGTTATTGAATTAAAGCTGGCAAGTTTTAATTGTACTAATGATATAGAGCATTTGGACTGAGGTTGAAGTGAGAGGGCAGGCTGAGAGAGTACAAAGTGTGCATGTCTGAATATCCCTTATTCATGTGTCATCTGAAACATAAGTCAGACTTAAGGTGTAAAACGCCCTTTAGAAAAGCTTGTATTGACAAATACATCAATCTCAGGCAGAAATCTGGCTACATGTGGTTTCTCTAATTTATTACACTGGTTGTGGAAACTGTGTTTGTTGTTAAGGTGTTGCAGAAAACTGATCACAACCTGCTATCTCACCTCTTTTTAGACACACTGTATGTTCACCTGTGTGTGAAACAAGGATGCCTCTATCATCTCTGACTGTCTGTCATTGAAAACCTTCTGAGTCCAGGCTGCACTGTGTTTTTAATATTAGATTTCTGCAGAACAGCGCCCCCTGGTTGCAAAGTGCAGACCAACAGCGTTGCATGAACAACAGTAGCGGGTTAGACTTGTTAGGCTGAGTTATAAACAACTGTAAACAAACTAAGGTCAGAGCTTCCTCACTGATGCAACGCGCTGTGATTATACGTGTGCTGTACCCTTCAGCGATGGCTTCTCATCTGCATCTCAACTCGGCCCAGCATATTCATCAGCAGCCTCCCCACCGGCTTTGTTAGACCTCCCTCTCCTCGCTCTGCCTCTCTGTGCTTCCACTTAGAAAACAAAATAAAATAAAGCTGTGTGCGCAGTGGCGGTGGTGTGCTGCCGGAGCGCGCTTCCTGTGCGTTCCTCGGCTTTGATCCCACTGTAAATTAAACATGCCTTTTTAGATAACAGGCTCGGTGCCACCTACTGAGTCAAACTGCACCTCCACGCTGCACACGGCTCCTGTCCCCCGTTTGAACTCGGCCCAGTTGATTCATGTTAACGCAGGAATAACAGTGGAGGGAATCCCTGCAGAGCAATTAGGCCACAGTTATGTTTTGTTGTCAGGTGTATATGGAGAAGAGACAGTTTTTAATCTCAAATATGACGTTAATGTGTGTGTGTGGTGATGAATGAGTGGCGCAGCAGCATGTGGGCCAAACTGGGAGGTGGCCCTGGTCCAGTATGAGGTCAGAAGTTAGGTCAAGCACTGCTAATCTGGGTGGGAACGCTCAGTGCTTGACCCCTGACATCAGGAGTCGACTAGGTTTTTTTAGCACATGAGGGCTTTGTGTGAAGTTCTGCACATGGTGGACGGATTCACAGAATAAAACTTGGAGTTAACAGTTTTACTAAAAGCTAACAGGGTTAAATTTAGGGCCATTAATGTGAGGATTTGCAGCTTTTTTTTACTGTTGGTTGCTCAAAACACGCAATTTGTCGATGATGATCAGCATTTTTTCACTGCTTTTATGACATTTTTTAGCCCAAAATAATGAATTCATTATTAAAAATCAGACAGATTGATTGATTCTAACATTATCTGTTACTTGCAACCCTACCAGGATTATTTCTCTGACACTTACAGGGCTGCACAGTGTATCTCGGCCTATTTCGAGCATATTTATGTGTGTACATTACCTGTTTTTATTGTCTGTACCGAGGGTACGTACAGAGTTTGGTGAGCAACCATTTATGTTTGGAGCTCTCTTCTGCAGACGGAGTTTAAGTTGCACTCGTTGGTTCCTCTCAGTCGTGTCAAAGCTCTGCTGCAGGATATTTGTACACAGTCCTCTATACGCCAGTGTCAGGGTGTATCTTAGCTGGTCTTTGTAATCATTTGCGTTTTTATGGTTCACTTGTACATATCAACGTACTTTTTGGCTTTTCTTTCTATTAATCTCATTTTGTGTTTCATATTGCTTGTTTTGGAACTGTATATATGTTTTAGAGTGCCCAACTATACATAAAGCTTTAGTCTTGTTTATCGTTTGATGACTCTTTTAGAGTGAAAAGATTTATTAGTTGTAAAGTGACAGGTAAAATGAAAATGACAGTAATGTTAGTTGCAGCAGAGCCTCTCATTTTCATTTACCTGCTGATACTTAGACTACATGTCAACATGTCGTGGAGTAGGGGTGTATGAAAATATCGACACACTTGATTGGGAACTGCCCATTGGTCCGACAGCCCATTGGTCCGACCATATTAAACCCATTGTTCCAAAGTCCTTTCCGAAATCATTATGATGCCCTGTGGTTATGGTCTGGTTAGGTTTAGGCACAAAAACCACTTGGTTAGGGTCAGGAAAAGATCATGGTGTGGGTTAAAATGAAAAAGAAAGTGACAAACACATAAGCTGTGAGCCTGCTTCGCCTCAAGCCTTTCCCAGCTGACCCAGAGCCGGTCGCGGCGCACCATCAAGGCAGAAATACGCCCGCCGGGAGCTGTTTAGCACCGCGGACCGTCAGACTAATGGGACGTCGGACCAATGGGCTGTCGGACCAATGACATGGACCCCACTTGAGTATCGCAATATCATGTTTTGTGATACCATATTGATTCTCAGAAACACTAAAAAAAAAATTGTAAACAATTCAAAATGGATCATTTGTTTACCTAAAAAAAACCCTGCAAACAATTTTATTGTTTTCGCTGACACCCCTTTCCCACTGCACAAAGAAATAACCAACTACCTAGCTAGCTTACTTCTGACTTTTGTATTCAATGGGAAAAATTACAATCAGCATTCACTCCTGAGACAAATGACGGCAGCTCCGATAATCCCCAAAATGGCAGTGGAAATACCACACCGGGGTGGACGTACTAATTTTAGCCCCTTTGCTGCTGGTATGCAATGACGGCCCACCACAAAATGCCGTCTGTCTCTGTCCAAGCAGCGCTCGAATATCATTGAAGGGGAGACTGATTAAGCAAGAGATATAAAAGAAGTTATCACCCTAACATTATCACTGGCCTCCGTGCTGCTTCACTGTTTACTAACCTGTTTTCCGGTGAGTTTGTTATGTCGAATGTGACACACTAGAAAACAGAAAGGCATCTTCGCCTGCTGTAGAGCCGTGTATACAACACCTGTTTTGAAAAACCTGCATACACACGCTGATTTTGGTGGAAAAAGGCTGTGATGTAAGCAAATGAATCCCCTTACTCACACTGCAAACAGTAGTGCTTTGATGTTGGTTGTTACAAGGACTGTGAGAAATACAAATACAGATCCCACTGTTCTGGCTTTTTTATGCATGTGGTGGTGTGTATGACGATTTTCCTAAAATTAGATCTTAAAAACTCGCAATATATTGAATCGTAACCCCTGTATCATGATGCCAACACAGTCCTATCAGGTATGCTAATTCATAACAAGCAGTTTGTACAACGAACAGTAAAATCAGACGTCTGTGTAAGATCTTGGGTTGCAGAATAATTATTTCAGTTCACATTAAAAGATCCCTGTTCAGTTACAAGATTGTGCACATATGTTTGATTTTAGACCTTCACCGTGACATGAAACCACTCATTTGGAGAACGAGTTCTTGGGTCTCTCAAAGTGCACAGCAGCCTCTCAAGCTCTATGTGGTCCTTTTGCTCCAGTGGTCGCACCTGCCTGTATTTCCTTTGGAGGTCTTTGAAATGCTAATCACTTCTCCTCCTCTCTTTTCTTCTCCGTCTGTGCTCCAGATTCCTCCTCCAACTACATCAGGCAGCTGGAGACTAAAGTGCGGATCCTGGAGGACGATAACAATAAGCTGCTCTCACAGGTGAGGTACACACATACGTGCATTCAGTCACTGCGTATCAGCGCACGACATTTGAACTTGTGCCCTCGCCGAACGGCTCTTGTGCAGCTCTCCAACTGGCCCGAAACATGTTAAGGTGGCTGTGATGAGATAAAGTGGTTTCCTGATGCCTGTGTGAAGCCGCCCCCTCACAACAGCCTGCCCGTTAGTTGGAGAATATGTTTATCCATGTTTAATTCATGGGGAGTCAGTAAGCTTCAGTAGCGAGCAGTGATGTTAGCCCCCGAGGCGAACTGTGGGAGCAGAGGAGAGATGAGAGGAGGAAAAAGGAGGGGAAAGAGGCATTAAGTGACAGTGACAGAGTAAAGCATTTCTCCCAGAGTTGACCTTGCTCTGACTTCTCCCAAATTTGGAGGATGGAGGGCTGAGTGAGTGGAGGTGGGAGTGTTAGAAGGGCGGGGGTGGATGTCTTGGTCTGGTTCACCAGGGGTTCACATGTCAGTCTGCAGAGGTGTGTGTTAAATACACACGACCACAGAAGGTCACGGTGAAACCTTTAACTGAAACATATATTAAAAGTCATATTTGGGGGATCAAGTTGTCGAATGTTGCTCATTAATTATGTAAAAACTCACATTAACATTACATTCATGCATTTCTTTTATATACTGTTTGTTATCTTTCTGTTCTATGATCAGTTCATTTGAATTCAAGTCAGGCTGCAGACAGTCGAGCTGGAATTTCACAGTTTAAATCAAAGCCTTTATTCTTTAAAAAAAAAAAAAAAAGATTTCTCTTTCCCCAATTATCTCCCAGCAGATTCATATGTGGGCAGAGAGTGTAGGCTGGAATCACTGATACGAAACCTAAATGATCCTCATAATTAGCCCTTAAGTGCTACAATTAGGTGCTACACATTGTCTCACAGAAGTCGAGACGTGTAATTTGACCCTGCTGAAGTCGACTAATGGTCCTTGTTCACATTTGAAGTGTTTTTCTTTTTCACTTCTTTAGATTTGAGGTTGGTACCAGAGTGTTTCTGCAGTGATAGAACTTTCAATAATAATAAAATCACACTTTAATCCAATACTGAAAAATATAAACAGTTGTGACGAGGCCTGTCACCATAATTACGTTATTGACTTATTGTACGATACAAAGACCAGGGATGTCGTAAGTTAACTGTTAATTCTTCTTCTTCTTTTTGATGTTCTATGGCGGGTGGCAACCAACGTTAACGTGCATCACCGCCAAACTGATAATTGGACGAGCGCAGAGAATACTTTTATCCGGTTATGCCGTAGGCTGTATAAATAATCAGTTTGGCTACGGTTGAAGTCTTATGGCCATCGCCATCTTGTTTTTTTGGGAGGCATTTTTATTTTCATACGTCAATGTTCTAGACCTTAAGTGATTTTACATTCTCTGATTGCTAAAATGTGTAGCCTAAACATCGATTAAGAAAAGATTTTAACAATTCCTCTACTAAAATGTGCATCATCATACCGTCTACAACCTGGCGCCTTTTCTAGATTTTGCTTCAATGGCGGTGGCTCGTCTTGAGACTTCATAGCTAGGCTAACTGTGAATTACAAATTCAAAAAAGGAAAACAGAGAATTTAATGGTGTATGCACAGATTTGTTTGCTTTCACCACCAACGCTGCAAAGTTGAATTACCAAATAATTATGAATAGTCCATTGTAGTGGAGCCACCTTGTGGTAAAAGACATTAATGAGTACTTGTTACTTGTTTGGAGCCATTAGTTATGTTGTTCCTTTCATTTTGGCCAAAAACGGCTCTTTTACAAAAGGTTGCCGACCCCTGGTCTATGGCGATTGACTGTTTTGGAGCCAAGTGGCCATTTGATGAACTGCATTGGCTTCATTACTCAACCTCAGAGGTCGCCAATTGGGTTATACATGTCAGTCTATAGGTTAATTTTGCTACTGGTGCCCACCACCTGGGTCTGGTGATAGCTAACATTAGCTAGCGCGCTGCTCATTCGATGAACCGCTTGTAACACTGCTACAACCCAACAGCATTGCAGTCAAAACATTGTGCCCACCCTCCAGTCTCCCCCCAGGTGGCACTGGTGAGTGCACAGCTTGATTTTGAGCCACAAACCTCCTTTAGCATTACTGTTAACTCTGTTAGCACTGTTAGCAGTGTCAGTGTGGCTAGTGTTGCTAACATAGGAACTATACTATAGAGCAGTTTGTGGCTCAAAATGCTTGTTCACCAGTGCTATCAGAGGAGAAACAGGAGGGTGTTCACAGTGTTTCTGCAACGATTGGTAAATGGTGAATGAGCTGCTCTGCTAGCTAGCTCCCACTGGCCTCGGCTAGTAGGCAGTGCAGAGCAGCCAAGGCGAACGTTAGCTAGCCATTGTCCAGAGGGTGGACGATGCCTAGCTTCATCGAAGCCAAAAGAAAATTGAATAAAGGGCAAAACACTTACATCATGAAACAATAAAATGTAACCCTCTTAAAATGAAAAGCACTTTGAAATGTGGCGCTTAAGCTCACTTTGACAATTAGGTGCCGGACTAAAAGGAAAGACCTCTTGTATTTCACGTCATTTATGTTTTCATTTTTTGTTTTTGTTTTGTTTTGTTTTTCCTAAAAAAGATTTTTATTTTTGTTTTGTTGAATACTTTTCTGTTTTTCAGTGTCAAAATATTCTAAAAAATAAATGTTATTGCTCTTTGAAAGGGTGTATAAAATGGTCTCAAAATGACAACAGTATTGTTTATCACAATTATTTCTGGGACAGTATCATTAAACAAAAGTAGTTATCATGACAGGCCTGGTTGTGAGTCACCATGACACAACTGAACCTTGCCATTGATCAAAGTACTCTTCCTCATTTACACAGTTTTTTATGTTCTGTGGAGCCCAGGAAGAATACAGTTGCTACCACTGCTGTTAATAACGGCTCCTGATGAACAGTAATCAAATAATGAACAAATACACTATTATGTTCTTCTCTCCCTGTAGGCTTATAGCCGCTATAGTTTATCACAGATTCAGACGAAGAAGGTAACTTTCTTAAACGTCTCTGTCTGTCGGCTCCTCTGCTGTTTGAGCCTCTGCTGCCTCTTCCCTCTTTTATCCGTGTGGTGGTGGGACTTTTCACAGCTTTGAGCTCGATGCTTGGACGCAGATGGACACAGTAAAAGCAACACCTGTACAATGTTGTGCACTCAGCTGCAGTGATGTTGAATGGTATAATTAGTATGTCGACACTTTCACAGGTGCTGAATCAACTCTGTGGTAACGTTTAGGAATAATTTGGTGTAGAGTGCTGCAGGCACGATGGTTTTTATTGGCCAATCTTGAAGTTAGCGTCGTCCTGGTTCCCTCAACAAAAAGCATTTTTAGCAGCTTTAGAAGTTTTCAGATTTATGCTAAGCTAGCTAAGCTAAGTGGCTGCTGCCCATAGCTGCATATTTATTGCACTGACAAGACACTGGTATCTATCGTCTCATCTAACTGGCCTCAAGTGAATGAGTGCATTTTGCAAGAATGCCAGAATACATGCTTAGGGCCATACAGACATCACACAGCGTGTTGTACCTCATATGTCGTCCTTTAACATACAACAAAGTTCATCCTCAGACATTACCACAGACGTGATTAAGTCATGTGACACAGTGTCACTGTTAAAAGCTTGAAGGAATGCGACTGCATCACCTTGTAGAGGTGTTGCCTCTGTGTCCAGTCCCTGCTACGCACTGCAAGCATGCTATGCTAAAGAATGAGCACAGGTGGCCGTGCTTGTATGTGGTCTGTCTTGGCAGGAAAAACGTTTCCTGTCCTTGGAGCTGTGTCGCACAGCGCTGTCAGCGCTTGGTACGAGGTACCCCAGGTGAACGAATGCTACTTTGTGCTTCGGTGCATAAATGACACACGCTTGTCCCGGCTTGTCGGGACGTCTGGTGGGCTGAATAATTTAAGATGCGGGGGGGCAACACAGGTAGATCCAGGTTTCCATAATGCATGGCTGTGTGAGAGCGACTGGAGAATGAGGAAATGTCTGGAGTTACAAAACACTGTCTGTGACGGCTGTGTTATGAATAAACTTTATTAAATTGTAAGATTTGGCACTCCAGTAAATCATGGAAACAACAGAGAGTAATTTGGCTCTTATACAACAACCTACTTACTGAAGTGTCTGAACACAAGCAGGTGGAAATGTTACAATGGATTATTTGCTTCAATGGACATATTGCCTAACTTCCTGTGTTATGAAACTGGCCCAGTGGAACTTGTACTGAGCCTGAAGGAAACAATAGCCTCTTATCGCAGGAATGTTGACCCTCCAGACCAGCTCGGCTGAAGGATTTTACTGTACTGAAGGTAGAGGAGGGCGTCAACAACAAGCTCCCACGGTGAATATTAACAAGGCCTGCACAGCACAGGTGTATACGCAATGAGGAAAACAGGTGTGTGCGCACGTGCACGCCCACACTTGTACTCAAACTTGCTCGGGCGCATACAAGTACACGATTTGCTCTTTTCCCCCACTCGGATCTCCCATGTCTTTCAAGCGTTACTTATCTCTGTTAGCTCAGTGAAGGGTGAGGCACTATGTGGCTTTCCCTACATGCTCACTTCCACTTTATCATTAACATGTAAGTGCCCGGTGTGACTCTGAGAAGTGAATGATTTATAGGACGGATTTAGATGACACTCCATCCGTTAACTGCAGGCTAATTGAACTCATTTTGTGAGAATGGACCAGGGCGGAGGGGAGGGGTAGCTTCTGGGGCTCTGTGCCCCGAATCCAGCGTTTAATATAAGTAAGGGTGCTTTCACACCTGCCCTGTTTGGTTCAGTTCAATCGAACTCAAGTTTGTTTGCCCCCTAAGTGCGGTTCGTTTGGGCAGGCGTGAACACAGCAATCACACTCAACTGCGCACCAAAACAACCTGACTGAGACCTTCTTCTAATAGAATATCAATATGAGTATCAAGACCATTTTCACTGCCTATTTTTGCCGAAACCGCGCATGTCACGCAGAAAAAGTAGACAAGACTCTCTTTTCTAGATGCAGTCAACCTTCTTCAATTTAGGGACGAAGGAGCTCACTTAAACACGAGAGCGATGCTCAGGACATGCAAAATGCTTCCGTCCACTTCTAATCAATAGCAATCCCACTCTTGAAACTATCCCACCATCTGCTGGTTCAACTGGGCCTGATCTAAAACCATCATTACTGACTGACTTCAAATTGCAGACACCTCCATTTGTCCGTGAAGTGATGCAGCAATAGTAAGTTTACGTGGAAAGTCGTCATTAGACCAACAAAACATGAGCAAACTGGTAGTGCGTTACTGTTGTTTCTGGTGTATGCTCACACAAAGCAACAATAGACGTGATTAGGTTCCCAAAAGTTCTCCATTTTGCACGTCCACGCAGCTGAACAGTAACTGGAGTTTTTAAAAATCAGCTCCTTAGAAGGCGTTTTACAAAATCTCATATCCCTTAACGTGTAGACAGAACCTCGGACAAACCGGTGTCTAGCAAAGCAGATTAATCCGACTCTGCTCTGTATTCCAATAAATTCCGGCCTTTAAGGAGCACGCTGCCATCCCCTCTACCCTGTTTTCAAGGCGGCAGCACCCCTGCCCCTCATAACTCAAACAGGAAACGATGCGTGGCGTCCACAGCTTCTCGCTGTCAGCACCAAGAACATTGTGATGGATGGATAGACGGAGGGGCCAGCCAAGACGACTGCGGAGGGCCAACTGTCCCCGGCTGTCTGGCAAACAAATGGCTTTGTTGGTCTCAGTGGTCAAGGTCAACTCAGGAAGGGACGTAAAGTTGGAGACACGTGCTGGTTTGTCTGTGAAGCCAGACTTAGCAAATATTCTTCAGAAGGAAGCTGTGCCCGAGGAATATTTTGACCTTATTAACGCGTCTTATTGAGTGGAGAGATGTGTTAATTTCATGGATTGTGTGTTTTTGTCGTGGCTCCTTGCAGATATGACATTTAGGGCATAGCTGCTGATAGACACAAAGCCTGGAGAAATGACAAAGAGATGGTAGCAGAGGTACAGAATCGAGGGCATGAATATGAAAACCCAAAGGATAGATCAAGAAGTGCCAAGGGAAGGATTGTGAAAGGTTAGAGGAACACTAGCAGGGTACTAAGCTGAGAGGAGAGCAGGGGGAATATCAAAGGACAGAGAAGACAAGGGGAATGCTGATGGTAGCTTTGTGTGTGTGTGCAGACTGTGTATGTGACTGTACACCTGTGTGTGTGAGAGGCAGACAACACTGCACAATGTCCACGTATCCATAGACGCACACCCACGGATCATTTGGGCTATTTATTGCCCGGGCGCTCTCGGGCATCACGTGTGTTTACTCGCCGCGTCTTGCGCAGAGGGAACACTCGTGCGTGACATGAGAAATGTCATAAGGAACAGTGGTGTCGCCATGTTCCTGCCCACAGAGGGAAGCGACGCTGGTTACCGCCTCCAGGAACCAGTGGTCTTTGGCTGCTAATGAGGACAAATCCGAGGAACTCTCTCCCTGCGTAATGTCCCTCGATGACGACACAGCGGCGTTATGTAGCGAGCCTCAACAAATAAAATCAGCTTTGCAAATGAAGTGCTGGAAGCGATGGCGTCAGAGAGACGATGATGATGAGTGTGCAGGTGCTGGTGTATGCGGAGGAAGAACATCAGAGTCCTTAATGAACCATCACTGAGGGTCTGAATATAGACCGTAGAGCCTGACCAACATATAGACGTAAATATTACCTGACTGTAGTGTATGTTGTAGGGCTGGATATGAAGATTGATCCTCTGGAACTGATTTTCTTTGATTAAGTTCTTGGTGATTCAGTTATGCCTGGTTCACACTAAACAATATCAGCTCGATTATAGCCTGACGCTGCGTCACACGGTGTCGGCTCAGCTCATGAACGACAATTAGCGTCATACACGACAGTCCACTGTTTCATCTCGTATATTGTGTCATAGTAGACGACAACTGATGGCACGCCTGGGACGCCTCCAACAGAAAGTCTAGCATGTTTGATTTTACTTTTTGTCATTCGCGACTGCTCCCGTCACAGCCACTTTGACCAATAGGAACACAGAGCGATCTGCTGCTGTGGAAACTGTACGACAACAACTTTTCCTGCAGGGATGTTACCACACAGAGTAAAAAGGAAAAATGATGGTGTGAAACTTAGAGGCACTTTATCAAGCTGCTGAGTACTGCCATTAGCATCAAGCTAGCAAAGAATGTTATTTCTTCATAATGGAGGATATAAAGGAATAAAATTCACAGATAGTGTCTGGACCTTTACTCAGCACAACGGGCCGTTATTTGTTATTCCCTCTGTGTTTTTGTATTTTTACTTTTTATCCGCTCCTGTTGATAAAGTTAATGCATGGCGCCGTTATTTCAAACTCAACACTTCCTGTATGTTTTTCAAATTTAAAACCCCTTATAACCTCGGTTGAGAGAATCCCTTTATTTTCTAAACAGGCTCTTCACTGAACAATCATAACAAGGTCCGAATCTGAGAGAGCATCACGACTATTTTTTACGATTTTCAACTGCACTTCATTGCAAAAAACATCTGCCTATAAGCAGAAAAGCTGCTGTGAAATTAGGCATTTGAGGCAGCAACAATCCCAAAACCAGCCTGTGAAATTCTGGAAGGACTGAGATAAATACCACTGTTGCATTGAAACCCCT
Organism: Epinephelus lanceolatus; assembly: GCF_041903045.1. Taxonomy (NCBI): domain Eukaryota; kingdom Metazoa; phylum Chordata; class Actinopteri; order Perciformes; family Serranidae; genus Epinephelus; species Epinephelus lanceolatus. Next base: position 6,979,846 of record NC_135746.1, on the reverse strand, counting down.
CTTAAACTTCTTCTACGTTCATCAAGTGATCGACACTCTTGTTTCCTTGAATATAGAATTGTGTAAATTTCACATTATAGGCTGATGTGTAAAAACATTTCTCGATTATAAAACTGAATCAATGATTTTCCTTAGTTCATGCAAAAGAGGCGCATATGTGTTTTTTTTAGGCCTATGTGCACAAAAGAGTTGAGCAAGAATAATCACAGACCTGCACCTGTCAGAGGTTCATCATTACACATATTTTAAAGAATAAATGCCGTCCCACACAGCTACACACGGACTCTAAGTACCACATGCTTCGACTAAGTACAAGGCATCCACTTAAATGATCACTTTGAAGTTTGAACACAGACAGGCAGGGTCACACATATTTTTCCATGACTTTTCAAGGACCCATAATAAAATGTCCGTGATCATTCAAGACGAACATTGCTCCATTTCAGAATACAGCACAATTTAAAAATATAGAAAAATAACTTTTTTGTGCACGTTAACAAGTAGACATTTTACACATCATGCAGCCCGAAATGAACCACTTGAAGCGAGTAACTAGTGCCATCAAAATGATCTTAAAAATCAACTGACATAGGAAAGATCTTGTGTGAATTATCTAATTGCAGTAAAAAAAAAAACATGTTTTCGGCTGACATGTCACTGAAGCCTTCTGTCTCTGCTTGTTTGTGTGTGTTTGTGTTTGTTTTGTGCTCAGCAGTATAACCCAGGTGACCTTCGTGCCCTGAGGAAGGGAATGACCCTCTACCACTCAGAGTCCCAGCTGTCCTCACTGCCGCAACGCCAGGACGCCATGCACATGGTCAGTACACAGAAGACCAACACACACACATTCACAGACCCACACAAGACAGCTACACACACTGAAAGAGCAGGGTTCAGTATGACATTACAAAATTAAATACAAGGATTTTCACGTACGTTCTTAAGCACTATGTTTTCATTTTTTCCCCTCAAAATTCAAGCACTTCAAGGACCTTGTGTAAACCCTTACAGAGGGATACCTACTCATACCTCACCACTGAAACAGTCAAAGATCAACACTGTGACACTGCTTATACAGACGTGGTTACGCATAGAGACGGGGTTTAATCACACACACTTAATTGCAGGGAAGACTTTGCCGGTGCCTCCACAGTGGAATCAAGTCACTTTTAACTCTCCAATTAAACCTCCACGGGCCACCTCACCCTCTTACACATGACAGGAAGTGGAACACACACACATAGGCAGGAAGAAAGGATAGTGAAAGGAGGTAGGGCATGAGTGGGATGAGACAGAGGAGAGGAAGAGGAGAAACTAAGACAGCGAGACAGGAACGAATAAAGAGGAGTCAGCCTTCCCTCCTCTTCCTCCCATATCCTGTCCCTCCCTTCCTCCTCCCTGGAGCCTGTTTGAACTGAATTCCACTATGAAAGTAATAATCCTCTCCAATCCAGCGCCACCCCTGACCCAGCCAGTGTCTGGGGAGGAGAGGCTAGGGTAATTGTTTTCTGACTGCTTAAGGAAGGTCAGAGCCGGGCGATGCCACTAACCAGAGGACTAAATCTTCCCCGTGTAAAAATCAATATTGTGTTTTAATCACAGGCCCAGTGTGAGGTTGCAGGCTGACTGCGCTCGGAGCCAGCTCGCACCTTTTAAGCCCACGGGTCAAACCCGCCTCCTCTGTGGATGTTCGTGTCGTGCAATAATGTCTATGAAACCTTGACCCCACGTGAGGTCTCTCCCCGCGGGACGATGGATTTAAACTGCAAATTATCTTGACGGTTGTCTCACAGCGTTTAATTTCACAGTGAAACAAGGTCATGATTGTGACTAGAGGTGAAAATTTTAACTCCTCACTGACATGACATCTGATGTCATTCTGTGAGACTGGAAGGTAGAAGTGGATTTGTGTGACTACCTGTAGTTACATTCAGTCAGGATCTGGTTGCATCAGCTCGTTCAAACTTGCCGTGCCGTAGCCTCTTTCCGACTGGACAATAAAACCTACTAACATCTGACTTTTGTCTTTAGAGACAAAAGTCAGCATTGATACCTCTGCAGTAGTTACAGGTATTTATCGGCTTCAGTTCACTAGTAGTGATAAAATATGACACCCAGATAGACACACTAATTTCCGCCTGTCTTCTGGCGTGACTGTTGGTAACTTCTGTGACTCCTGTGGCTCTGTTTATACCTGGTACAAACATGTGTCTTGGGTGATCCCATAGACTGTATAAAAATGATGGACTGCACGACAGCTCCCCAAAAAGTGAAGCCTAAACATCTTGATAGCCCCCTGGTGGCTGGCTGCAGTATAGGTCATAAACCCTGCCCCCTCTATGTTAGCAGATCTGGGCCAAACTAAAAACTCACAGAACCCCTCAAATAAATATTTCCCAGACATGGTTTCTATCATTTTAGGTAGTTCTTATCACGCAAGTGTTTGTTGCTCTGATAAGTTTGGTTTCAATCAGTAATGTAATCCTATAAAAAGAGGATTCAACGTCATGGTCAGGGGTGTGCCATATCATCTTGTTCATGATAATACCTGTATAATTTTTTACTCGCAGTATTTGGACTAGTTGACATTGACTTCAAATCACCTGTTGATTTATATATATAGATCTCAGGGGACATTTTTTGTATCTGGGAGCTGTTTAAATGTGTAACTTGTGGTAGATTTTATTTACTTGAACTATTAATATTGTATACAGAAACTGAATCTTACTCTGAGTTACTGTTGTTGGCCAGAAAGGTTAAGTGTTGCTGTATTCAGCTCCATTACAACTCACATGGTTCACTGACATAACAACTGTCTTTATCTGGACACATTTTCCTCACAAATACAACATGCTAACATTATTAGCACAAGCCTATGGCATTTTACATTGCATAAATTAGCCTAGCAACGCGCAGAAATTTCCTCTGCTCATATGAAGCCAGGATAAATCACACACAAGACTTTAACTGTTATTTTTGTGGAGGCTTTATTGTCTTCACAATTTATTGTTTATTATCTGTGAAATTAAAGTAAATAAAAGCTTCGTTTCCGCTGAGGGAAATGGTTTCAGCTTACAGAAACAGACAGGAGGTCTGCGTTGCTGTGACGTGTAGTTACATTTCTGGGGAGGTGCATGTCAGGCTACGGTGTAGGGTACAGTGTCGATTTAACACAGAAGTATAAATTCCGCCTTTGGCTTTCCATGTAGGCGCATGGAAGGGCAGGGAATTTTGCTCTCTCAACCACAGGCTTTCTCCGTTTGTGCGTGGAAGGCCCCAGAACAGAGCCATACCACCAAATATTACACTGCAAATGGACATAGTTTTCTTTGACTAAAGTGTTCCTGACTGAACTCACTAATTGATATGTTATATCTTGTTTGTTCAAACAAACAAAAATCAGTGTAAAGAAACAACAAACAGAGATTTTATGGGGGGTTGCAGCAGCTTACAGCAGGATACTAGTGAATCAGTTGCATGCAGCACAGAATAACTTATTCTTTTAATTCATGTCCTCTTCTTATGATGGCTTTGTTGGCGTGACGACTGCACAAAGACGCACTCATGTTGAGCTATATGGCGATCGATTGCCTGCTCTCTAACACGGCCCAAGTTCACCCACGAGTGAAAGAGAAGATGAGAGATGTGGGGCCGAAGACTATACCAGCAGTGAACTGGACTCTTCGTTGTGTCCTGATCTATCAGCTCAGCCTTTATGTTACGTCCTTTGTCTCGTTCAGGCCCAGTTTCAGGTCAGCGAGTGTGTGTGAGATTGTCGGATAGAAAACCAGCAAGAAAGAAGAGAAGGAAAGACGGATGGAGAAAGGAAGCGTCCAGCCTGCGTGATCCTCACAAACATCCAACAGTCGGCTCTGATTCTATGTGCTCAAACTACAAACCATTGATTCTGACAGCGTTTGTTTCCCTCCCTTCATCCTGCAAGGCCTAAATCAGGCCTGTTTATGCAGGCGAGCCTCCCCGACTGTACATCCATATGAACAGTAAACATTGCCCGGAGCTGGCTGTGTCTCTGCGCTGTCCAAATCTGTTTCCTTACTGCACGGCTCCAGCGCAGAATAAACAAAAAGGGAAAAAAAAACTGGCCTCGATGCTGGCAGGAAGTGTTTACACATTTCAAATAATAGCTTTAACCCACAGAACAGAGCATCAAAAGGAGGCAACAGTGATTTACATATTTTTTCTTGTAATTGACTTCAAAGTGAACCTCAGATGAGCTGTATGGAAAAATGAAGCTGTTTGTTTTGTTCCTGTGACCTTAAACAAGAAGAAACACTTTACTCAGTGGGAAATGTGTTTGTGTTTAACAAGAGGACGGTTATATATCATCTTCTCATAAATATGCACTTAACCTTGGTGACGAATTTAATAATATGAGGGTGTCGTTCAGTAAATATCTCCCGCCCTGCACGTCACTAAATCAAAATACTGTTCCTTGTTACATTCCAACACTGCATAGTGCAGACAGTCAGAAATTATTAGGTCCAAACACTTAGAGTAAATGTCTGGTCAACTTTGTAATCCTGTTTTACATTCTCTGATTCCAGCTTCTTATTGTACTTCCTTTAAATTGAATTGTTTTTAATTAAATTAAAAACATTTGAGGACATCGTCTTGAGCTATGAGAAGCACTGATCCACATTTTTCAGCATTTTCTGACATTTTAATAACCAAAAATCGAATCCATTAATTAAGAAAATAGTCGACAAATTAAAGTAAGCAGGAATGAGTGGGCCCTCGCACCTCACCAGGTTACATGTGTGTGCCAATTTTTGTTGAGTTTTTGAGCACCTTAAGGCCCTCAAAATGCAATTCTTAAGAATAATAATAATAATAATAATGATAATCATAATTGAAGCTGCAAGCAGCAATGAACGGGCCCTCGCACTGATGTGCAACTTGGGGGTGCTGGCAGACGCCGGCTGACGCGGCAGTTAATTTCTGCAAAAGTCAGACACTGCATGCAGGAGTGAGATGGCATATCCTTGATACAGTGATGGAATAACCTATTTTACATTTTGTACCACTTCCTCTATCCACTATTGGGTGCTGGAGAAGGCACTAATGATACATCATGTTTTTGTACATCAAATTTAGATCACGGCATTCAATTCTAGTAAATCAAAAGATAAGTGTCTGAAAAGATGTACTTCCTGTCGCCACTAGGAGGCACTATGACTATAAGGGAATATGGTCTCATGGATGCTCCACAGCGGTCGTGCCCTTCAACGTCAGGTATATCTTGTAACAATTTTTGATCACAAAGTAGTCAAGCTCACACAAACCAAGTTTGAAGGCAATCCGATGAAATCTGTAGGAGGAGTTTGTTAAATTACAACACGTAGGCCGAAAATGACCACGGAATTTAAAATGGCCGACTTCCTGTTGGGTTTCGGGAAAGGGTCCAAGAGGCTTTTTTGTGCATTTGGGCACGATACACGTCTGTACCAATTTTCGTGCATGTCAGTGAAACATGCCGCAGGGGCTGCTCTTTAAAAGGCGTGGCCATGCTATTTTGCCCCACCCGCTGAAGAAAGCCATATCACATGTAAATTTACACAGTGACTGATGCGCACAGAAAAATTGACTCGTTTTCGACTACGTTAAAAAAAACAAAAAGCCAATTTACTTCTGGGAAAAATAATGATATTCCTTCAGTTTCAAGAGGGTCCTCGCACCACGTGGTGCTCGGGCCCTAATAATCGTTAGTTGCAGCCCTGTTATGTAGACGTGCTGTGATGACACTTGACATTTTAGAAGTTTGGCTTCTTTTGTTAAATGAAATAAAGGTTTTGTTTGAAAATATTTATATTTTACATTTCATTTTACAAATCAAATGACAGTAAGTAACATTTTGAAAGCTCATGTTGGTGCATTCAAAGGACACTCAGACTTTTGAGCGTGCTGTGGAGCAGCAGCCTTCTTTAAAACAATAAACAACCAGATTCATCTTAACCTTTTCATTTTGTCGTTATTATCTGGTATCAGAACTCATGAATGAAATGCGTTAAGGCAGGCGAGTCTCATCTCCATAACGTGTGTGTGGATCAAATCCTACCTGAAAACAAAAGGGCAAACCACGGCCATGTTTGTTTTTTCTCTCACATTGATGACCTTTTACTGTCTGAGCAAATAAATAAACGTCATAAAATCATCACTGTACGTTCAGAACAAACAGTTGTCAGTCCGTAACCTGCAGGACCAGTTAAAAAATCTATTTTTCATGTGGTTGACGTGATCTGAATCGACCGTTGGCCAGTGTCCACAAAACATCCCTGTTGGCTTCAGTGGGATTATTATTTTATCTCTGTGCTATTAAGTTGTGTGGGCTCGTTCTGGCACCTAAATGGGGCCAGCGGGTGCGGAGGGAGCTGACAAACGCATCAGCAGTGAGCGGAGAATTGAACCCGGGCTAACAGAGCCACGGAGCTGTGTCTAATGCAGGGCCCCGATGCCAGGTTATAGTGAATGGTGCCATTGTGTGTCCCAGAGATCTCTGTGTCCCTCTAACAGAGAGCCACTGTCTGGAACTAACCGGGGGTAGGATGAGTCAAGCAACCCCCGTGGTCCTCTTCCTGGCTGGCTGCTCCCATCACAGCAGGTTAAATCACACTGTGCAGGTAGCAGACCTGGCTGGGAGTTGAGTACGAGGTGAATGCAAAGAGGGGGAAGAAGAACACAAGGGGAGGAGAGGTGATGTGAGTCGGGATGAAAGCGATGGCATTTTCAGTGCTACAGTACAAGAAATCCCTCGTGTTAAATCAGACCCAAACACCAGCTGATCAGGAGAGAGTGCTTTACTTCCTGTTACTGAGTTCTCTGTTATCTTGGCTCAGGTTAGGACCTCGGTGAGGTGGTGCTCATTTGACTCCTGGGGTTGACCCTGTGTGACAGCAGACGTGACGAGATCAGAGTCTGACATGTCCGCCAGATATTGTGGGTTTAGTCCTTTGTCGCAGGTCACCCCTTCCTCTCATCTTTGCTCTTCTCTGTGCTCCATCCACTGTAGAAAATAACCTGACATCATTTCTTTTATACTTCCTCTTCTCCCTGCAGGGTACCGGCCGTCTCCCAACCAGCGAGTCCTCTCCTGCCACAGGCTACCTGTCCTGCGTCCAGAAGCCTGAAGCCGTAGTGCACGCCATGAAGGTACGACACTCATTTAGTAAAGTCTATTTTAGGATAATTGTGGTGGGAACCTATTGCTCTTTTTATCACTATCACATGAGTTAAAATCTAATTTTGCTTCTGTCACCAAACTGGGTTTTGTGCTGTTCCATATAAACTTCAGTCCTACTTTTGGCTGCGTGCTATCATTTCGTTTAAAGGCACAGTTCACCCCAAAAACAAAAGTACATATTTTTCCTCTTACCTGTTCATCAGTCTGGATAGTTTTGGTGTGAGTTGCCGAGTGTTGGAGATATCGACCATAGAGATGTCTGCCTTCTCTCCAATATAATAAACTAGATGGCACTCAGCTTGTGGTGGTCAAAGCGCCAAAAAATACATTTGAAACACTCAACATCAACGTCTCTTCCCAGAAATCATGACCTGTTAACTGCAGATAATCCACAGACCTTGTTGTGAGCAGTTTCATGTAGGAACTATTTTCTTTCTACCGAACCACTCACCAATTGTATCACTGCACAGAAGGAAGCGTGCATCTACTCGACGCAGTTTGTTTGTATGTTTCTGAAAACCATGTACATGTTACTTTTGTACACTATTATGTAGCAGATACATTAAAACTTTACCTTTATTTACGTTTCAGCAATGTTGTGGTTAACATGTGGTTTGGTTAAGACATAAAAACCACTTGGTTATGGTTAGGAAACGATCACGGTTTGGCTTCAAATGCCCACTTTTCGCGGCACTATCCCGGCTAGAACACAGCAATGTCTCTGTAGAGAACAACCGCTTTTTGTGGCACTGTCCCCCTGGAAAAACAGCAACGGGTCGCCACAAAAACACCCACATTTTCTGTCTGGGATGCAGCAATGACTCACAAAACACAATTGGTTTTGGTCTGCAGCTTGGCAGGTGTCGTGCCATCCACCTTCCCCTCCATCTCCCAACGAAAAAATAAGCTCATATACCGCGTCACTTTATAAACAATAATACGATGTGTATGGAACCTACGAATGCAGCATATTCATGGTTTGCATGGTCCAATCTGCTGCTAACTCCCTTAGCACCACTGAGCTAGCTAATGTTACAACTCAACCAAGGAGGACGGTGAACTGTCCCTTTAACTTAAATCATTCAGCCTGTTATCGTGTTCAAGTAAGCAGATTTCTTGATATTTAAATTTTTCTGTTGCAAATTTTAATGAATGCAGCTACAGAGCTAGCTATGTGGGAGTATGACATTTTTAATCCTGCCCTGTGATTGGTCAGTTATTTCTCTAAATTGGATAAACAGCTTTCATTTTAAAGCTTTAGTTTTTAAATTGATTATTGATTATTTTATTTTATTTGTCTTGCAAAATTTTCTTTATTCTTTATTTTGTTTTGTTTTTTATATCACTTATTTTATGTTGCTTCAGATTTGCTATATGAAGGACTCTGGACAACATGTTCGTATGAACACTGCTGTATAAATAAAGTTTAGTCCGAGTCAGAGCTGTCGGTGGGCACAACATCAGACCAATATGAATGTCTGAACTTTTCTGAGATTCCTCTGAAACTGGTTCCAGATCCAGAGGTCTGGAAACAGGCTTTAAATGCTCGAATATTTCTTGGTTAAGTGCAACACTGATACTAGTCAGACATTGTATATACTGTGGGAAAGCCCTATATATATCTTTGTATTAAAAAAAAGTAGACTCAAGACTGAACTTCAAAACCTTCTCAGAGTAAAATAAGTACAAAAGTGCACTTGTTAGTGAATAAAACTGATGTTAAGTGTGACAGCTCAGTGTTTCCCACAGGATTAGACTCTATGTGTGGCAGTAGCAAACGACTGGGGGTCGCTACCTTTTCATTTTCGTATCAGTCTGTCCATTCTCCACATTCAGAGGTTTTTGTGGGTCCATGAACGCAGCAGCAAACTTTTAGAGCTAGCACAATGAACAAAGTTTCACTTTTCACTGCTCTGTCTGTGCCCAGAGTACACTAGCACTGCAAGAGTGCAATGAATAACCAAACAGTATATATATTCCAACAGCTCACCTCATGAACAGTCTAGCAAACATGGCGGCAGATGTTTTAACAGTGGCGGGCTGCCACAAATAAGTGAATGTGTGGGAATCCTGGAGTTTTTGCATAAAAAAAATAGGTGTTGTTCACATGTTCACACTTCTGAAGTTTTTATTTTGCTCCCTGTAATATAAAATACCACGACTTGTCATCAGGTGCTGGAGGTCCATGAGAACTTGGACAAGCAGGCTCCTGAGGACTATGAGGACGACCTCAGTGAGAAAGAGAAGGCCATTGTGAGAGAGATGTGCAACGTAAGTGCAGCCCTCTCCCTGCACCCTGACATTTCCTCTCTTGAGTCCACAGTGTTCTGTCTGTATGTTGGTCAGTTATTTAGTTCTGCTGGGTGCAAATCAGGTCAGTTTTTGAGCTGCTTTCACTAATGAGGAAACCTCATTTAGACTCATTTGGTTTGGAATGACACTTGCAGCAGTGTCCCGGGCACGGCACTCCCTCTTGCTTTCTTTCTATCAATCTCTCCGTCTCCCCCCCTCCCTCTCCGTCGTCCCTGCTCCAAAGCCAACTCTAAACTAAAAGCTGTGGGTAGAGGCTCGTAGTTGAGCTGTCAGAGCAATTAAACTGGAGCGGCAGGGAAAAGAACACCCCGCGCGCCTCAGCCTCACCCCTCCATTCTTCCTCTCCTCCGCCCTCCACCTCATCTCCCTCCATCTCTCTCTTTCGGCACTGAAAGGCCCGGCCCGGGATAAAAGGTCCGCTGATTAGAGAGAAAACGAGAGCGGGGCTATCTGGGCCCTGCAGAGGTATGTGACAGGCCAGGAATCTGGGGAGCACTACAATAGTACCTCTGTAATATCACTGGGGTCCCCCGGGGGCCCCTCTCACTCACTGGCAGAGATCTCACCGAGACGGAGGACAGAGATACAGAGATAGCTTTACTGTGTGTGTGTGTGTGTGTGTGTGTGTGTGTGTCAAACTGTGAGCATTTGAAGTTTTCGTTCTTGAAGAAGAAAGTCTTTTTTTTTTTTTTTTTTTTTAATTCAGCCCAGCCGTACTCTCTCAGTCTCTGCCTCTCTGTGTGCCTGTCTCCTTCTGTATGTCTCGCTCTTCCTCTTCCTCCTTCTCAACTCCTCTCTCTGCCTCTGTTTGCAGGTGGTGTGGAGAAAGCTGGGTGATGCAGCAGGATCAAAGCTGTCCATCAGACAGCACCTCTCTGGGAACCAGTTCAAAGGGCCGCTGTAGCATGGCAACCAGAGAGACGGAGAGAGATCAGGATTTACAGTACCTACACTCACCTGAAAACACCTCTTAACTACCTGCGCCTACACAACCCATCATGCCGTGCTCCCTACTGCCTACAGCTCCCAGCATTCCTTCAACAAACACGCTCTTTAGACTGGCTGAGATAGCCACTACATGGACCTTTTAGTCTGGTATCCACATGCACAACTTTACGACATGTTTTTATCTCTCAGAGCTCACCAAGCGTTCGACAACTGGCAGCTAGTTTCACTGATTCGCCGCTTTTCTTCGTTGATTTTGAGGCTTTCAGCTACACGATGATCTCTCTCTGTAAAAGCTATAAACACACATCATGTTTAGTCCTGTAGATTATAGCTGTGCTACATTAAAGGGAAACTTAGTATTTTTTAACCTGGACCTTGTTATACCATGTGTTTGTGTCTAATTGACTAATGGGGACAACCGTTTTTGAAATTGGTCCAATATTTAGGAGTGCGCTGTGTCCAGGAGCAGCGAAACTGGCTGCAGTGTAACCACTCAGGGCATGTTTGTACCACAACATATCTTCATTAAACAGTCCGCATGATGCACGCATGATTCCCGAGCGCGGCACCGCTGCTGCTCACCGCTCCCTCAGGGGATGGGTCAAATGCGGAGAACAAATTTCACACATTCAGGTGTGTGACAATCAGTGGAACTTTACCTTTACTTTACCTTTACACTACAGTTCGTATGATATCCTACCAATTAGCGCCCCATGGATGACTTTATGTCCAGAGCATAAAGTGACCCAAAGTCAACCTTGGTTAGGTTTAGGAAAAGAAACATGGGGAAGATGTACCTTAAAATCAGTCAAAGTTCACTCAAAGTTCACACAGTTCTGAACACTGGTCTCCTAGGGAAAGTCCTGTGTTTTATGACCTATCCACCACCCCAACTTGCCTCCATATGGACTCGCTCTGGACCAATTCCTTCTTTACTCCCAACACCACATTGGTCACTTGATCGCAGCCTTCCAGAATACATGGGTTGTGCATGAATTACCAGCTCATCATTATGTGGAATATTTACGAATTTTGGTGTGTTACTTTTCGTACATACAGTGTATGAGAACAGCCTGTTGTACGTTCAGTTTATGTCCACTTAAAGTGCTTGTTTTTACCACTGACAAGCTCAGTTTTATTGTAAGTGTCTGACAACATTATGGAAAGGATCCTTACAGAGATAGACCTTTTTGTCGAGGACTAAGATCTGTTTTGTTTAACCAGAAACACACCCAAAATCAGTATCACCAAATACACCAGACTGCATTTAAAAAAAACTGTAATTTTATCACCATAAAACACACTTCATTCAAAGTCGATAGAAACTAAATAAAACTCACAAAAGCCATCTTGGTTTGTCTTTCCACTGTTCCAACAATCACCAACTCTGGTTTGGTTGAAATAAACCCTTACATCACCCAGTTAGATGTGAAAATATGCTGAATCTATACACGCTAAAATTACTCTTTATATAAATGGAGTCTGGTGGGTTTGGTGAGCAATTTCGGGGCTGTTTCTCGCTAAACAAAGAGGATCTTACCCTTTAACAAAAGTCTATCTCTGGAGGGATCCTTTCCATCATGTTGTCAGAGACAAACACACAGTCTGAGCCTGTCAGTGGCTAAAACAAACACTTTTAGAGGCTGTAAATGGGCCCTGCATAATTGCCCCAAGTGGTTACACTACAGTCCATTTTCAGCTGCAGAGGTCTCGCTCAATACAGGACCAGTTTCTGAACTTGTTATTCCTATTAGTCACTTAGATACAGAAACATAAAAATAAGGTCCAGGTTGAAAAATATAAAAGTTACCCTTTAAGCTAACAATACGACATGGTTCCAAGCACAGACCCAATTAAGGCCGCAAGGGCAGAAATCTCTTCACATGTTGCTGGGATATGAAGGCAACATTACGGCGGTATCTTCAGATAAGTTTTGATAGTACCTCCTGTAGAGACCCTAGCTCCTGTCACATGTATCACCCCCTAGTGGTCAACGAGTATAACTAGCATTAGCGTTCTAAAGTGTTAACTAATGTGAAACCCACTGTGACCTAGCGCCTTTTGCTCATAAGACAAGTCTATGGATAATAAAGTCTAGAGATCACTGTTAACTTGTGTATATTATGTATAAAACCATAGCACTACTTCATTGTTATTGTTGATTTTACTTTTATCTATTTTGTATTCTAGCGTGGCCATGTGATCAATGATTTAGTTTGAAAAGCACAGACACAACCGGACCTTAAACAGGGTTTGCTTTTGGTAAAAAAAAAAAAAAACCTAATCTTTTTTTTTTATTATTATTCTTTTCCAGATGCTATTATTCCTTCTCTGTAACCTCTGAAAATGTATCAAGGCCATTCTGAATCAAACCATCTCCACAGGCTAATGGATAGATAATTTTCTTACTTTGTGAAATTAACTAAAATTGTATGCTGTGTGCATGCTTGACAATCATTTTCTCAGGTCAGGAGGGCTACAGCTTTACCTTTGCCCATCTGTGACTGCGTGTGAGCGTGTTGCCGTGCATGTGTGCGTGGAAGGAGATTGAATGGTTTTCTTGCAGCTGTAGCATCTGCCTGTGAATCCTCTTTTTCTCTATTGAACCCTGGTTACAACTCGGTTGAAGACTGCTGAAGGCATTTGCTGAATCCATACAGAAAATCCCCTCGTCCCAGTGAAAAATTTAAAGCCAAATTCTAAATACCAAGTTCAGTTTGGATGGCATTTTTGGATCACACCTAATTCCTTGTGTGTCATTTTAAAGGTGCAGTGTGTAGGATCTAGGGGGATATATAGACAGAAATGGATTATCATATATTAAGTATTTTTCCTTTTGTGTGTAATCACCGGAAAATAAGAGTTGTTGTGTTTTGTTACTGTAGAAGGAGCCATTTATATCTACATAGGGAGCGGTTCCTCATCTACGGACATCGCCACCATATTTCTACAGTAGCCCAGAATGGACAAACCAAACACTGGCTTTAGATATGGCCATTTGCATTTTTACATCAGCCACCATAGTTCGCGTTTTTGCAATTGTTTTTAATGAGAATGAAGCTTTTGCTCGCTGTTTTTGAGTTGTGACACGCCTCGCGTCTCTGGGCTCCAGGCGCCTGGCGTTCTTGCTGGAGCACTCTGAACTCCTGGAGTTGAGAAAACTTCAACCCATGTCATCTTTTTTTTCCATTGGCCAATCAGATTATTTGAGAGGCGGGCCTTCTGTGGTGGTCATGACAACAAGTTAACAGTTGGTAAACAATGGAGGAGAAACTGGTGGTAGCGATGTGATTTTACAAACCGCAGTTACCTCCATCTTAATAGAAATCAGCAGGTGTGGAAGCAGATAAGTGCAGTAACTGAAACGTCCATGATGGAGGAGAAGCTCCTGGACCAACTGGTGGTACTCCCCATGATCCAGCCTCTTTTTTAGGGTCTCATGTACCCACACAGATCTCTGTTTATCTGCTGACAGCCTCTCACCCTCAACCAGAGCTACACACAGTACCCTCTGCCTCAACATGTCAGGAACTACACACTGATTACTGTCAAATACCTAAAGTAAATAAATAAATAAATAAACGGTAAATTTATTACACGGGAAGGTTAGAATTTGCAACCTGCAAAACGCTTTCTGTGTGATCGGGGCATTATTCAGTGCTTTTACCAGTTTAAATCAGCAGGGGTCTCATTTGTAAATATTGCGTACACACAGAGAGGCCTGAAAGAGGCAAAGTTGTGATCTGTAAAAATAGATTTGATGGGAGAAACTTTGACCCATGCTTACAATAATTTTAAAGACAGGAAATTGGCCTGACTGTAGAGACTGCCATTTTTGGATTTTGTCCATACATACATTTTTAGTATGGATCCTACGTGCTGTTTTCTAAATGAGGCCGCAGTTCCGTTTGTTTGAAGAGAAAGAGACATCTATGGATAATTTGGCTCCCGGTTATAATCTCCTGAACATCTGGATCTTAAGCTATCAAAGAAAACAGTTGAGCACACATTAGCAGACACTGGGCGAGCTGCCCATCTGTGATGTGCCAAACAGTGTTGGAAGAACAGTGATTTGTAACGTCAAACTGCTTAATTCAGTGTTTTTACCAGTCTGAAACATGAGGTCTGTTTGTTTTGGCGAGGAAGACACCTCTGCGGATAATTCTGCTCCTGGGAAAAACCTGAACAATGAACTCTGAAGGAATTCAGGATACGTTTCAGCTGTTTGCAATCTCCAATCCTCACCACTAGATGCCACCAAATCTCCCTAAATCTTACATTCTGTTCCTTTAAATCTCAGTAGATAGAAAAAGGTTACCTTTCTTGAGCTCAGTCCTTTGCTGTGGATTCAGCAGGTGTGTTTATGCAGTGCATGTTTCTTAAAGTTGAATCTTTTTTTTTCGTAGAATATGAGATAAGTCTTCCCTTAGATGTCTCCTGAAAACACTAACATTTAAAAATGAGTATTTCCTGATGTCAGAATGAACAAACGCTGTTTGTCAGAGTATTTATTGCCAGGTGTCAGATAGAGATGGGAGCGCTATCGGTAACTGAACGGTCACAGTATTTACTCAAGCTGTAAAGATATTTGATAGATAAGTTTAGTGACTGACAGCTCAGGCTCTCCCATCTCTAGTGTTATTTGTTCCAAATTAGAACATTTCTGAGGCTGCGCCGCCATGCACCTCTGTTCTCTCAAATAATGGGGTCAAAAATAAATCAAAGTATGGTTTTTTAAAAGTGTCCTTTTTTCTAGGAACTGATTTGAAGCCATGATGCAATTTTGAATACTTTATAAATGGCATTTGATTTGAAATGTGCCACATTGTTTTTCTGCATGGTGTTTTGATTTGGAACCCAACTGTCTTTTGTTTTTTTAAACATCTATATAGTGTTTCTTTTTTTCTGCCTATATGCTAAAACCACAGTACAGAATCCTAGAATCTACAGCGTAAATGTAAACTCCTGTAGTAACTAGAATGGCTGTAACTTTTCATGGATTTCACTGATATGATGAATATTTGGCAGGTGAAAAGAAAACATGAAATAGGCCACTTTTAGAAAAATTTGGGAGAAAATAAACAAAGTTGATTAATGACACTGTGAAGTGATGTCGTTATTTGATGAAGCAAACGTTTGCAGGCATGTTGTTGTCTCCAGTTGATGAGTTAGACTGCCCTCTGCTGATACAGCACAGGAAGTGAAACTGCATTTTTCCTATGAGGTTCTGCACATGAGCGATTCTCAACATAGGGTACTTTGAGTGGAAAGCTTGAATAGTAAACTTGACTCAACTAAAAAAACAGAAACTGTGATTTCATTCAAAACAAAACACATAAAAAAACATCATTCTTAGTCAGCTGTAACACATTAACACCAACTGCAAGTGAGAGTGCATGAAAATATTTGGCTAGCAGAGACGTTGAAATTAATGATTCCCACGGTCATGGAAAACCTGGAAAACACATGGAGTGTGTGCACTGAAATTGATTGTTAGAGTAATCTTGCATAGATAACCACTTACAAGGCTCAAAAAGCGTATGCCTACATTCTTTTGTTGCCACACTGTTTATGAGTTTATAATCAAATACATTAGTAATACAGTGATAGTGTTATCAGTTTAGTTTTCCCACGTGCTTGAAAGTCAGTGCCAGATTGATATACACTAAATGCTTGTATGACTGTGCCCGTAATTTTAAGTATTAGAAGTGACTATGAACATACCCAACTATTAGAGATAGGAAAAGGTTTCTGATTAAAGTTCACACAATAACTAACATTTAGATATACAGTTCTGCTGGTTCTATATGTTGTGAATTTTTTTGTGAGTCCTTGAAAAGTCATAGAAAAGTTTTTAAATTTTGTCCATGAAAATGTTTGGAGAACCCTGTGAAATATTTACCAAATAGTAAAGAATAAATGGTTGAAATAGTGAGTTAAGGTCAAAGAATGAATAAACTGTTAAAGTAATAGATAAGCATTTGAAATTGCTGAAACCTATTAAAACCAGTTGAAATGGTTCGCATAAAGTTGGATAAACAGGTGACATAGCTAGAGAAGTTGACAAGCAGTTGAAATAGTGAGCTAAAATCTACAGAAAGAAACAACTGAAATAGCTATGCGTAATAACATTGACATAAACTGAACAAACATTTAAATGCAGCACTTTGGTTTTTATTCCCATTTCTCAAATTTTGGTCACAAAATCAGTTAAAATCCCATGTTAGTGAGCACTTCTCTTTTCCCAAGATAATCCATCCACCTGACAGGTGTGGCATATCAACATGCTGATTGAGCAGCATGATTACTACACAGGTGTGTCTTTGAATGGTCAGGTCACAACAGAAGGCTATGGTTCTAAAACAAAAGCCCTCATTAATTGTGACTAAAGAAGACAGCAGTATTATAAGAAGATAAGGAGATATATGGAGATGAATCGTGAGCAGTATAGTAGCCACAAACTGGGAGCACATGCTGTACTCCAGAGGCTGTCCTGGGGTCAAAAATACACTGAAAAGCTTGGGGACACTTTAATTTTGTAGCCAGCAAGGTAAAGAAAACAGGCATACTCAACAACACTGTGAAGGAAGCAGAGAGACAACTGTTTGATAATGAAGTTGGCATACAGATATGGACATCATATGACATTATTCACACCTTGGATTGAAAGCTGATTCTGTTGGTGAGCCCTGATGGACTAAAGGAAATAATCAAGAATGGACACACATTTGGACTTCAGGACAGCTTCACAGGTAGGAGGTCAACATTTTCATCTGTCTCTTGTTCACCATGCCAGTATTGTATGGATGTGTTCTCCCCCATTGAATAGTGTGTGTTTACCTCCTGTCAATGTGTAGTGTCTCCCCTTGGTGGTCAAGTCTAAAGGGCACACCTGTGTAGTAATGATACTGTTTAATCAGCACCTTGATATGCCACACCTGTCAGGTGGATGGATTATCTTGGAAAGGGAGAAGTACTAACATGTATTTCAACAAATTTGTAACCAAAATATGAGAAAAAAATATTTATTGAATGCAATAAAGGTCTTAGATCTTTAACTTAAACCTGTGGAAAAATTGAAACAAAAACAAAAGTGTTTAATTTTTGTTTAGTGTAACGTTAGTTGGCAAGCAGAGAAGTTGAAATTGTTAGGGTAAAGGATAAATGGCTGAAATAGTTGGGCTACTTGGAAAAGCTGTAAATATACGGTTTACATACTTAGCTAAAAGTGCAATGGATAAGCATTTGAAATGGCTAACAGTTGAAATAGTTAGCTATAAGTAACAAATAAACAGTTAGCCAAAACTAAAGGATAACCAAATAAAATAGTTAGCTAAAACTTGTGGGAATTGGTTGAAATAATTAGCTAATGGCTAATGTTAATGGATAAGCAGTTGAAATAATTTGCTAAATGTAATAGAAAATCAGTTCAAATGGTTAGCTTCAAGTAATATGATAGTATGTTGGCTGAATGATATTTAAAGCTTTTATATAAAAGTGGATATAGTTCTGTTTTCATATAGTTTCAAACTTATGGGGGAAAATACTTAGCTATAACTAACAAATAAACAGTTGAAATAGAATTTATGGGGAAAACAGTTTACACAGTTAGCTAAAACTCCCAGATAATCTGTTGATAGTTAGCTAAAATTACCAGATAAACAGTTGGAATAGTTAGCTAATAGTTAGCTAATGTTATATAGATAAGCAGTTAAAATACTTAAGTAAATGTAATGGAAAAACAGTTAACATAGTTAGCTTCAAGTAATAGATAAATAATTGTATGTTGGCTATATATATTCACTTTTATAAAATAGCTTTAACTAACATCCAGTTTAAAATGTATGGGCAGTTGAACTGTAGTTAGCTAAAACTACCAGATAAACAGCTGAAAAAGTTAGCTAGCACCTGGTGGGGAAGCAATTGAAATCGTTAGCTAAAACTACCAGGCAGACAAACAGACAAAAAAAGTTCGCTTTAACTAGTGGATAAACAGTTGAAATAGTTTGCCAAAAATACCAAATCAACAGTTGAAACAGTTAGCTAATGTTACATGTACTGGAAAAGCAGTTTAAATAGTTTGCTAAATGTAATTAAAAACAACTGAAATAGTTAGCTTAAGGTAATACATAACGTTAAATGATTGTATGTCGGCTATATGAAAACAGAACTATATCCACTTTTATATAATAGCTCTAAACAAATCCAGTTTACAACATATGGGGAAAACAATTGAAATAGTTAGCTAAAACTTGTGGAGAAAACAGTTCAAATAGTTAGCTTAAACTTGTGCGGAAAACAGCTGAAATCGTTAGCTAAAATGACTGGATAATCAACTGAAAGTTAGTTAATACTCCCAGATAAACAGTTTGTATAGTTAGGCAAAGCTACTGGATAAGCAGTAAATGTAATGGAAACAGTTGAAATAGTTAGCTTCAAGTAATGGATACATGATTGTATGTTGTATGCTATATGAGAAACATATTGTAACTATATCCACTTTTATATAAAAGCTTTAAATATCATCCAGTTTATAATCCACTCATAGTAACATAAGAGTGGTGCAGGTGTAGGTATACTTGAGCCCATCTGACAATGTTGGGAATCACTTACAAGAAATCACAATGAAACCGATTACAACCTAACGATCAACACCTTTTCAGGTGACACAGATTAAAACATACAACTCAGTTCAAAGTAGGAAAAGCAGGTCTTTATTGTCCTAAGTGCCACTCAGACACAAAATCAAAGCTGCGTGCAGGATACAGAAAAGAGAAGCCTGACTAAGGCACATATGGAACTCTCCAAAAGAAATGCCTCGATGAAAAACAAAAACAGATATGTACAAATATACCTTGGACTGTCCAGTGTTAGACACGGTGGGTTTCTGCTGTATCTAGTTCATGTAATACTGTCTGCAGTGCTGATTCACTAAAAATAACAAGAAATAAGTGGCGTAGCGATAAAATGAAAGCTGTGGAAGCAGAAACAAGTTGCAACATGTCCTCAGTGTTTTCAAAGAACAGAAAGTAATATAACAACAAGGATATACGGCCTGTTTGAACAATCTGTATATTCATGTACATCTCAGTGTGATAGTGCTTTTTATATTTGTACAACCATCTTTAGATTTTATTAGTTTTTCTCAGAGGAACGGTGGGAATGGTGACAAAAGAAAAACACATTGCAGGGCAAAGGACACTGGTATGACAGGAAATTCAGGACAACTAAAAGACATCATCAGGGTGATAGACTAAAGAAGGAAATATAAGAGTCAACCTTTGATCTACTCAAAGAAAAAATACATTTCATCACCCCACAATTAATGAATGAACATGTGAGACAAAACTAAAAGCAAAAATCAGGGTGCGAATATTTCCTGGTACATTTCGAGAACGATAATGATGACTGGATAGTGTTTGTTACGAGACCCTGGAACCAGATGAAGTACCGTCCTGTAAGTGACTGAGACTGTAGTCTATCAGTGCCGGTTCAGGTTCTCATAACAAAACTGTCCAGACCTCATTTTTCCTTTCAAGTCCATTTGTTGTGTAACCTTCATTAAGATCCTCCTCCACAAAAGAAAAAGAAACAGTCATACTGGAAGTGAACAAGCTCTCCATCTGTTTGTACCATCCGCACAACTTCCTGTTGTTTCCATCTCCAGCTGTGGCTCTGCACAGATTCAGTTCATAGATTGTTGTTTCACTCTCATCTCATCCACCCGCCATGATTCATCGGCATGCCAGGCGGCGGGGGCAGGGGTACCTGTGACTGTCCTGGGGGCACTGGGGGTGGAGGAGGGTACCCAGCAGGTGGGAGACCTATAACTGGAGGGGGTACGTGGCCTGGCGGCATGCGTGGAGGTGGTGGTGGAGGGTAGTTGTTGTAGCCTGGTGGCGGATACGTTGGTGGCAAGTTGGGTGGTGGGTAGTTGGAAGGAGGAGGTGGAGGGCCTGGAGGTGGTGCTGCAGGCGGTGGATAGACGTGGGGGTGATATGGCGGTATTGGGGGTGCGTAGCTGGGCGGCATGGGGGCGTAGGAGGGACCTTCTGTCTTCATCATTGACTGCAGGCTCTGGTAGCCTTCTCCGGACATGTAGGAGCTGCTGGTGGACATGATGTAGTTGGAGGGCGGAGGTGGAGGAGGGCGATGAGGTAGGGGAGGGGGTTGATGTGGAGGTGGAGCGTGCGGCGGAGGAGGAGCGGTTTCATTTAATGGCTCTGCTTCTGTGGGCGGGGCGGGAGCGGGGGCTTTTCGGTCTAGTGAGCAACAGGAAATGACAAAGAGAAAACAACTTGTTAAAAAGTTGGCATCAAAAAACACACGAGGCTTCTCACTGATCTCAAGTAACCTCTCCATTCCCAGACTGTGAACACACAGTGAGACCACAACTGCCAGGATTCAGCTACATAGGAGGTCTCATTATCAGGCTCAAGCACTAATCAGATTGGTCTGGGAGAGGTTAGGAGTATGCGTGTGTTGGGAAACATGATGTCCAGACGAGGTGCTGGTTATGTAAGCAGCCTGAGAGGACTGAAGACTTTGGGTTGCTTTCTAAGCTTCAGTCCCAGGCAGGGGGTCCTGGCTGCTTATCATGGGTGTATGTGATGGCACCCGCAAACAGACAGTGGGATGTTGGGAGGATGCCAGCACATAGCTATACTCTAACTAAACTTTAAAGGTCCAGTGTGTAGGATTTACGTGGACGTTTCAGTGTATGATAACCTGAGGTGTTTTTACCTAAGAATAAGCTGTTTATATCTTCACTTACAGGGAGCGGGTCCTCGCCTACAGAGATCGCCATCTGTGCATTCCAATACCCACACTACCATACCATAGAATATGCCAGAAAAAGATTTAGTACATCCAAATACATAGTGTGTCTGCTTTCCTCCTCTTCTTTGAACTTTGACCTGCGCTTACGAACATTTTGGAAACAGGAGACTGGCGACGCAGCTGGTGAGGTGGAAGAAACTACTGAATGTTTTTTGGTGCACACCATTTCTGGCTTTTGTCTGTACGTAGATTTTTAGTATGGACACACTGTTTTATAAATGAGACCCCTGGTCTGTTTATTTGAAGAGGAAGAGACCTTTGAGGATAATTTGGCTCCTGGTAAAAAAAAAAAAAAAACCTCCTGAGAACTACAGGAATTCTATCCCGGAGGAGTTTGAGTTGGTTGCAAACTGAAATCTTCACTGCTAGAAGCCACAAAATACCCCTAAATCTTACACACTGCTCCTTTAGATCATTCTAACTTTTCACAAAGTATACCGAAGGAAGATGAACAGTCAGTCTCACCTGGGGGAGGCTGCGATGTAGGCAGAGGAGGCATCGGGCTCTCCAGTCGAGGAATCTTTGATCCAACTTGTTCTGTAAATTAAACCGACCGGTCAGTAAGATGCAAAGGCTTTTTAAAGTCAGTGAATGCATTAGGGAACTTTGCTGGAGGGTTGAATATTCATAAAATCCTCAAACCCTTCTAGGAAAACATTAATCCCAGCCACTTAGAATCAACAGTATATATCTGTAATTTTGCCAAGACTTTATCTAAATTAATGTCATGTTAATTAGAAAACTTTTCTTGAAGGTATTTCAGACGTTTAGGAGATATGAACTACTTCAAACACGCATGAGCAGAACTTTGCCTGTGTGAGGTTTAACAGAAGTCTTACCTGGAGCCTTTGGTTCATCTTTTGGGGATGTCTAGGAAAAAAACATGAAGGCAAACACTCAGTTTCCACTTTGAGATTATTGTGATGTCATTTACAACATGATGACACAAAAGACCAAAGCCTTAGCTCTCTGCTGCAAAAAGAATGAATGCTCTCGCTATTAAGGTCCTCATTTTAGATTGATTTAAATGGGATCATGCAAACATGGCTGTCTGTAAACAAATATAGAATTCTACATCAAGCGAGACAAAAGTTTTGGGACTTTCCGCTGTCCTCGGTTTTTATGCCAAAGACACTGTAGCTGAAGCATATACTCACATGTGAGCGCTTGAGCTGGCGTGCAGGGCTGCCTCCCTGAGGGGAAGTCTTCTTTGGTGGTGGGGGTGGAGGGTTAGGGGCTGGTGGTACACCCTGTGGGATTGGAGGAATGGGGGCCTGAGGAGCAGACGCCCTCTCCTTCTCCTGTATCTGCTGAGGGATGGGCTTGTTCCCCTGCGAGTACAGATCCAGGATCTGGTGGCAGATGTCTGGGAGACAAAGACAGATTTTTGTTGACATTAAACATATACTGTGGGAGCAGCAGGAAGTGTTATGGCTTTATGATGAGTACCTTCAAGCAGCTCTACTGGGACATCCTGGACAAACTGCTCCCACCAGCGGCGTGACGACTGCTTGGTGGTCCACTCCTGGATGTCAAACTTACAGAGGCGGCCAGCCAAGTACATGACGGCTACCGCAATGATCTCTGGTTCCCACTGCAGGGACAGCATGGTGCACAGGCTGGCAGGGACACAGGGCATGTGGTTACTGTCTTTACTTAAAAAGACATTGCCTATTATCTAACACTTGAGTTTTAAATACAAAGCGTATCCCTGACGCATGGCACTACAGGAGAAGTAATTTGTAATACGAAGAGGTGTCATTTTGAGGTCAACTGCTCACCTGTCATTGACAAAGGTCCACGCCATTTGTAGCACCTTACACACTTTATTCTTCTCTCCTTTAATAAGAAAAATGATCCATAAACTTTCCCGATCCCTCGAGCTGCAAGTTACCAACCTCTGTGTGAAATCTACTGCCACACCTGTGTCACATCTCACCTTTGAGTTGCTTGACGTATCGCAGCAGGAACATGTAAGGGTGCTCCACCTGCAGGTCAAATTTGATAGTCTGGAGCAAAATTCTCTCCAACACCATCACCTCTTCCTGTTGAAAGAAACACACATACCTTAAATATCCCTGTTGGTGAGAACACTACAGGCTTAAGCGAGGCTTACAGCTGATCAGCATTGATCAGTTGTTGCTGCTGTCAGACACAACACTGAAGGACTGTCTTTAAAAGCTGCTTTTCTGCTCTCTCTGCCTAGATAGCACGAGATAACACAGCACAACATGACCTCACCTCGTGTGGTCAGCAGTTAACATCTGACACCGAGACATTAATCTCGGAATCTCTAGAATGGCTTGACTATCGTTAAACCTGTTAATAAGGGTGACTTCATGTTTCACAACAACTTTGCCTGTGGTTTGTGCTTTCTAACAGCTGAAATAACGTTACTAGTACAGACTTGATGAGAAACCAAAAACTCAAGAGGTTCAACATGCTTGCAGATGCCAGTAGAGCTGTAGTTGGTACAAGTTACCACGGTTATGTGTCTCAAACCGGCAAAGAGGCTCTCTAGAAGTGGCATGGTAAAGTATGTTGTACAATAGTATACATGTTAGGTACTGAATGCATATTTTGCCATTTTGGATGCAGCGTATGTCACAGTGTGAACTTAGTAACCAACAGAGTTCCATGTAAGCAGTCACACAAGAGACAGAATCTTATGTTGGGAATAGAATGATTTTATGTGTTTTACTATAAATTGTGTTTCACTATATAAGTTTTAGATGTGTGAACAATGAGAATACTGAGATGATTTCAGCTGATCTGAATGTGTTTGCTTTGCAGAAGTGGAGAAGTACAGGAGAGGAAGAGACATGAAGTCTGAGGAGCACATACCGCAATGCTTAGATAATTAGTTTCATATATGGTAAAAAGAATAGAAAGTGATGTACAGATAGTAAGGTACAGCACGTGTAGGGAGTTGTGTTGTTCTCTTGTCTTTCAAAACAGGAACCACGCCCCCACCGCCAGCGGGAAGGAGTCAGATTAACAGGAGGCAGGGGCGTGGTGTGGTGAAAGAGGAAGTGGAACTGCCAATGAGAAGAGGACAACGCCTTGCGTGCACAATGACACTCTGTTACGCTCAAATATACTGGGTCAGGGAAAGGACAGGAGGTCAGACTTCGTGAACTGACACACCTTTGTTGTTCGTCAGGGACGTGAAGTTGAGACCCAGAGCTCTGTAATTTTATTCCTTTACTGCTTAATAAACTACATTAACTGAGACCGAATATCTTCTCCTATTGCTTCATTAAAGAACACGCAGGACTGAGCTCACACATAGCACATTAGAGAGTAGGATGAGACTCTTAGTCCAACACTTACTATATAAGATTTTGGCTGTTTGCTACAGCTGTTTAAGAGAAAATAGATTTCAACGAGATTTCTTCCCTTTTAAATTACATGATATTATGTTAGGGCTATGTCAAAGATTTTAGGCTTACACTATTAATTCCTTTTCTGCACTTAGTGACTAAAATAAACTTCTCGACTGAGACAGTAATGTTTACCTTGTCTTTGAACATACAAAAGCCAGTGTAAACATGGAAAACGTCAAGAGGAAATGTAAAAGAAACTGCACCTTCGGATCATCTCCAAACTGGGCAAACTGCACATCGTTCAGTAAGCTGCGCGCTGTTTTGATGATGTCTTTACACTTCTTTGGGGTTTCCTCCACTTTCCCGGCCAGAAAAAGACAGCAAGCACCTGTCACCTGGTGAGACACAAATCACAAGATTAATTCCACACATTTAGTCCACATGAAGGAACAGGAAAAACTTTAGATAACCATTAATTGAGCTTACATATCTGGGAAACTGCTTGAAGGAGTGAAACATGTAGAAGCGGTGAAAATATATGATGCCAGTAGCCAGTGTGTCATAGTGTCTGGACGACAGTCAAGGATATTATGGGAACCATTTATATTTGCAAGTTGTTCAGCAGCTATGTGAAAATAAATCCTAACAACAGATGTTCCTTTGAATGACTTCCTGTTGCTTCCTGTTTACAAGCTCATGCAGAAGTGTAGGGAAAAAGCACAAAATGCCATTATGACAGGACACAGTATTTGATGCTGTGTCTTTTGTTCTTTATTTACTGTACTTCATTAAGGACTACGTAAAAGGAGTGTCACTGATTTATAGTTTAAAACAGACATCCATTTGTTTTTCAGTATTCAAATCAATCGATCAAGGATACAGGCCAAGTCTTGTCCCCACATCAAAAATGAAGCGGGCTCCTTCTCTCCGATACCGAGCCTCTGTGCCAGGGTCCAGGCCTTCAGACTGAGAGGGGGTGTGGGCTAAATCCTTCTTGTCCCAGTACCAGCATGGCTTGATGTGGTCCAGGATTGCTTGGCCTGATGAGTTCTCCTTGAATTCCTTCATTGGCTGAGGAGAGGCAACGGTGGATGGACCCGCTGCACTGGACTGTGAGGTGCGATGCACAAAACAAGACTGCAGTTATTAAGAATACAAAGATAAGAGGCTGAAGACAACAGGAGCAACTCCATCTGAAAACTGTCTAACTGAATGGTCTCAACATTTAAGAGACACATCTGTCTGGATTGTTTTGATGTGAGTAGTCATGTGTTGGCGATATTAGCCGTAGAGATGTCTGCCTTCTCTTCTGTATAATGGAACTAGATGGCACTCAGCTTGTGGAGCTCAAAGCGCCAAAAAATATATTGGAAAAACTCAACATCAATGTCTCTTTCTGGAAATCATGACCTGGTTACTCAAGATAATCCACAGACCTTGTTGTGAGAAGTTTCATGTAGGAACTATTTTCTTTCTGCCAAACAACACTGGTCAACCGAATCACCGCACAGAAGGAAGTGTGCATCTACTGCTAGCAACAATGAGCTAGCTAAAGTTACAGCTCAGCCAAGGAGGACACCATTAATGCTTACATCTCATGCTATTCATGAGCACAAGTAGATGCACGTGACCTTCTGCACACTGATACAGCTGGCGATGTTGCTCAGGAGAAAGAAAATAGTTCCTACATGAAACTGCTCACAACAAGATCTGTGGATTATCTTGAATAACTGGGTCATTACTTCTGGAAAGAGACATTGATGTTGAGTTTTTCAAATGTATTTTTTGGCTCTTGGAGCTCCACAAACTGAGTGCCATCTTGTTTCACTATATTGGAGAGAAGGCAGACATCTCTGTGGCCAATATCTCCAACACACAACTACTCACACAAAATCAATCTAGACTGATACTCTCCCTTTCAACTGCCAGGAATATCATACCAAATTCTGTGTCTTTGTCAGAATCAGTTTCCCCCTGTTTAAGTCTGGATATAGAGGGGATAGTTTTATGGCAACCTGTGACAACCCTGAAACTTGAGCTTCAAAAGGGATGTGATATTTTAAGATCTGTACTTCTGTTAACAACACAGTGTACACTGGTTGTAGCTCTCAAAGAGTTTTGTTCATCATCCAAACTGTAAATTACGGAAGAGAGAGAGAGAGAGGTCACATTCTGCCAACATGCATTTTCCTTAAGCCCAGTGTCTGTATTTGAGGTTAGCTAACATTGGCTGCCAACAGTATGAAAATCCTAGAGTTAGAAAATCTAAAAAAGAAAAAGATTCTCCATGAACATAAAGGGTTATTTTTAATTATTGATTTTTAAGGGCAAAACCACTCACTTAATATTTAACAGAATATACAAACAAAACAACTCAGCTCACAGATCAATCTATAAAGGGAAGAGACTATACACACTAAAACCTAACCTAAAACACCGACTACATAAAGCCTCTTATAAGAACAGCTGAAATATCAAATCCAATACAAGACATTAAAGGCTCCCATGTGCAAGATACATGTCAAATAATCCAAAGAAATATATTCAAATATGCCACTGCGTTTTAGTTGGAAATCTGTCATCTAAATCATAATTATGCACAGCATGTTTGCAGTTTATAGAGTAAACCTTTTGGACTTATTTGTTATAACACAATATGATATAGCCAGTAACATGCAGACTCGATCATTTCTGAGATCACTGGCTAAGATTTTATTAATTTCCTGTCCTGTAGCATCCCAAAACCTCTGTATCTTCCGGCAGACCACAGACAGTGGGTGAGACTACCTACCTGTCTTTATTTTGCATTTAAGGCATTGAGGGGAGAAGTCCGTATTAAACTTATGACGTTGAGCAGGGGATATATGAACAGGGACCGTAAAGTTTGGCATGGCACCTCCCATCCCATTCATTCATAAATTAAGAGTACGGCTGTTGCTACACATACAGATCTGACATGAGGTATCTATGCGACATGATTAATACAGTAACAGGATTTCAAAAACAACGAGAGGATTTCCCCGCATTAGCATAATGAAACCATTAACTGTAATCTAGCATGTTAGCATATGTTAGCCGAGCTAATGGGAACTTTAAGTTCGTGGAGCTAATGTTAGCAAATAACCGCCAATGTGAGGGTATTAGTCGATTGCGTTAAGACCAAGAAGTGCACCGGTAATGTCAGTTAAATACACGTACAGACTAAAATGAATTAAACTTTAAAATATACGACTAACTATGCTAACATTAAACCCACCAGGTGACACTGCTCGCTAGCAGCCTCGGTTAGCTTTACTCGAGGTGTTAGCACCGCTGAAGCTAGCAGCACAGCGCCCCGTTAAAACCTGCTCAAATTAAACTGAAATTATCGTCCATGTGTCTGAAATGAAACACGAGTCTCACCTTTAACATGTAGCCGTCGGAGTTAATCAACCAAAAAACAGACAGCTGTGTGAATAATCCGCGGTTCTTCACGAAAAGTTGGCTAAATAGTGATCCACAACAGTCCCCATTGTAACAAGGGCACCGCCATTATGGAGCGCGTCAGAGACTCAGGGTGACGTCATTACGCAGGACACGTGATGCACGTTTGCTGCAGTGGTTAATTTACGGATTTATTTTTCCTGTGCTGAATTAATATGTTTAACGCTTTAATTACTATTTCTGCTAGGGGAAAAACAAAAAAATAAAAATAAAAAAATATTTAAAAAATGACTAAATAGAAGAAGAATCCTTTTTTTCAGTCTGACGATAATATGATAATCCCAAAAATATACACTAGAGGGAGACAGTGAATTATTTTTGGACTTGGGCAGCCAGGACTGGATTTTTGACACATTTGACCAGATGACTCAATTAAACAAACAGAGCAGTGTCCAAAAAGAGCATCCTTCTGGACAAGGCTTCAGTCCAACTGCAAATTCACAAACAAAATGTTCATATATTCTATGAAACATGTAATATAATATATTGAATGTTCACTTCACATTGGATTTTGTCAGATACCTGTTAAATAAGAATGTGTGGGTCTGTGCTCAGGCTTCAGGGCCACATTGCACCACATCATTTGAGCAGGTAGTCATGTACAATCATAGAAATGTGTCCCCAAATATATAGAAACATGTAATTATTATCACACCCACATATGAGGCGGTGGAAAATTATTTATGGAGGGCTGAAAAAGCAAGAGGGAGAAAATTAGAGAATGGTGTTCCCCAGTTCTTCCAGGCAGTGGGTAAGAAGCAGGCTGTAACATTTGTTTTGTCCACTTTGTTTAATTTTTACCAACAAGGCAAGACAGTATGAACACATCACAACTTCGGGGTACAACAACCTTTCCTTACTGTTAAGCACGAGGCACTCACTCTCTCTTGTGTCACACTCACACCTGTTCCCACAGAACAAGGGCAGGTGACAATGAAATAATAATTTACCAGTAACTCAATAATGTTGATTACTACTTAAATATAAATAATGCACCCACTGATAAATAACCCAAAAATATAATGTGTGCAGTAATTAGGGTTGCAGGAAAAAAAAATAAAAATAAAAATCAGCTACAAGATTCTTGTTTGTTTTAAATGAAACAGGGCCCTCTGCACATCTTCCAGGTGCCTCTCAGCTCAAGGACAGAAAGCTTCCACAGGAAAAAAAAAGGACTGGAGCACACTGATTAATTTGTGAGCTTTAATTGTGCAAACAGACAATTTTATATTAGAGAGGTTTATTATTTTAGAACAGTCAGATATCACTTGAGAAAACATGTAATGTCGGGTCTTTGTTAAAAGGGCACAAAAATTCTGGGGCAACAGATTTCCTTCGCTCTTTAAATGCTTATAAATACATAAATGGAAGCAAATTTGCTTTTGTCTTTTGAGGGTTATGGACTATAAACAATGTTTTTCATCTTTATAAATTAGATAAATACATATTTCTAGTCATTTCTGAAGTCCATAGTGCGAGGCAACACAGTAAATGAGAATGAAAGTGAAGTAATACCATAGTTTTTTTGTTTAATATCCGAAGAGACACATTTTCATTTGTGTTGTTGCAAAAATTTGATGAATTTGACAGAAAAGGAGGATCACAAAACAAGGGCTAAGGTTTCATTTCAACATTGGGACGTACACATATGAAACAGGGGGTTTGTAGCGTCAGAGACTTATTTCCTGCAATTTGGTGAATTTATCTGCATCGATTTCTGCTGTGCATGTCTTGAATCTACGAAACAAAAGTCCTCTGCTACGTTCATGTTCTTTTGAGGGGGCGACAAATGCACGTTCTAAATATCTCCCCGGATATCTAGGCCTATGCCACAAAACCTCACCTCGTTTTATCAGTTACAGATGACACGTTTAGCAAATATGACCATGACTTTGTTATCATTCATATGCATGTGGGCTGTGAGTATGAAATGCAGATAACCTACTTGAGGAGCATGTACTGCAGAGCACGATAGCAGTACAGGGCAATAATCTTATAAAAACATGGGTTTAAAGGTCCAGTGTGTAAGATTTAGGAGGATTTAGTGGCAATGAGTGGTGAGGATTGCAGATTGCAACCAGCTGAAACTTCTCCTGGTTTGAATCCTGTCAGTGTTCATTGTTAAACAGGTTTTTACCAGGAGCCGAATTATCCACAGAGGTCTCCTCCTCTCCAAAACAAACAAACAAGGTGATTAAAACCAATAAAAACACTGAATAAAGCAGTTTCACTTTCAAAATCAGTGTTTCTTCGATGCTGTTTGGCATGTTGTAGATGGCTTGTTAGCCCAGCACCTGCTAATGTGTGCTCACCTTATTTCTTTCAGACATTCAGGAGATTTCTACCAAATTATCTGCAGAGGTTTCCTCCTCTCTAAAACAAACAAACTAGGCGATTAAAACCTGTAAAAACACTGAATAAAGTAGTTTTAGTTGATGTAGATGTTCTTGTGTTTCAAATACGTGGGCCAGACGTGGTGGTCGAAGAGGCTGGCAACATGTAGTTCCTAGAGCACTTCCTCTCCTCTTTTTGCATTCTTCATATGGGATGGAAATAAAGTAACATTGGTTGAGCACGTCGATCAAAGGTCTGCAGATGTAAAGCACAAACAATCAGGATGTGTCTCCTCCTCCTTATGGTCAGACTTTGGGACAATCTCTTTATCCAGACTGTTATTAGTAGAGTTTTAACGTCCTCGCTGTGGAGTGGCAGACAATAAAATGCAAATGCCTCTATCTATCCTCCTGAGACCCTGTGTCCTCATATGAGGACATCACATTTTGAATTTTCTGCACATTATACTTCAATTCTGCTTAACTCAGACCTGTTGTCCTCATTCGTGGACACTTTTTTGTGCCATGTAGTGATAGTGAGAGCACATTACACTCATCCTCTTAAAAACAAGATGGCAGCCATCTCTGCCAAGTCTGTCTGCAGGTGATCCCGACACAAAAGTGGACAAGGTCCAAAACCTGATCACGGTTTATGGTTGAAAGTTGTTTATTCATGAATAATAATGTTTGTAGTTTGATATGGCAACACATTTTACCAGTTTTAGCAACGGTAACAAGCTAATTAGCTGTTAATTAGGAAATACTCGTTTGAATATTGGGACTAAATTATCGCTGACTGTATTTGGTTTTTTATACTTATTGAGTCCTACAGATCCCAAAGAGCTAGGAGAGATTAAAGCTGCACATCAAATAAAAGTTTGGGTCTCAGGTTTGTCCATTCTGGGCTACTGTAGAAACATGGCTATGCAACCTGGTGTCTCCGTAGCAGAGGACCTGCTCCCTATGTAGATATAAACAGCTCATTCTAAGGTAACAAAAACACAACAATTCTTGTTTTCAGGTGATTATACACTAAAGAAAACACACTTATTATATTAGATTCTATTTCTGCCAACATATCCCCTAAATCCTACAGACTGGACCTTTAATAAGTGAAATGTATGACAAGTAAGACAAATGGTACTTATTAAAACTCCGCTCATTCGTCTCCTTTCACTCACTTCACTCTTTCTAATGTCATATGAATTAGAGCTCGTCGTATTTAATCATCACGGCCTTTGTTTGCCTCGAATGTTTCAGCCGACTACAAGTAACATCTCGTGCCCTCTCCGTTCCCCCTTCCAGCCTCACTTCTGAGAAAAGCCGGCATTGAATCATTTACTTGGTCCAAATTAAAATTTGGAATCTGCATGCATTATATATTCACCCGTGCTCGGACAAATCCTCTTAACTGTGGGAGAAATTGTCAGGATGTGTCCTGTAGAAAAGTAAGAGCCTTGTCTAGTCGTATTGCCCATAGCAAGGGAGCATCTCAATCTGTCACTCAAGTCCACACACACACACACACACACACACGCACCAACCTCAGTAAATCAGCTTATGAATAATATATACTTGTACTTTCTTTATTAATATTAAACATTGCATAATGAAGCACCGACTATAAGCAAATCCCAGAGCAATATTCATATTACCATGAGCTGTCCTGGAGTGGACCTCTCATTGTTTATGTCAGTCCTGCTCTGGTTAAACACATCAGAGTATCTGCTACTTAACCTCAACACTTAATCCTTTTCTGCTCTTAAAAACTACAATACGATCAGAGCGGCGTTGTTCCCTCGTATATGTCGGTCTATTTTAAGATATTAAAGCAATTTTGATATTCTTTAGAGAGTAAACAGAGGGGAGAGGCATGAAAAATGGAAGATAAAAGGATGTGACGAAGGTTGTGACCCAGAATGAAAGCCATGTTCTGTTGTCCACTGATGTGCGAGAGCCTCCCAACTTAAACTTTGTCCCTGGGCTCATTCTTATGATTTAACATAAATTATCTTGTTATCTTCTAAGATCCTGGGTCATTTTGGGACTTAAAATGTCAGCCTGTCTCTTGGACAAAACTTCCATTTCAGCAGCTCCTCATCTCTTGTGTATGTCCCGCGGTGCGTTCAGGTACCTCCGACTCCGCGATGGCACTTACCACACGAGATGCATGTCTCCTCAGAGGCAACACTTTGGACTTAAAACCTTTCCTGTGTCCACAAGCAGGGTATATGTGGTGTATTGGCCCTGTGCAACCCAGCTTAAACTGCCTTTGCCCGGAGCCAGCAGATACAAGCTATAATGGAGACATTGATGTATTATTGAGAAACCCATGGGTAAGGATCAAGGAGCTGCTCGCAGCCAGCGGGGATAGCAAGAGAGCGTGTGAACTCAGGATAATGTTTTCCTTCAGCATCCAATGTGTCCATGACTGCTGTTGCTCTCTTGGCCCGATGCAAAGACATTTCTGTGTAATATCACATGCTGAATTTATGCGCTCCAGTCAAAGCAATATGCTTGACAACATGCTCGGCCTATCTGTGAAAGAGAGCTGTTGTGCTGTAGTGTTTCCATGTGGGAGTCTGCTGAGGTTATGTCTACTTGAGCCAGAGCTGAGATGACATTTCATTTATATAAATAATTACTGTCCTGAAAGTCCCCTAGGCCTGCCCTGAAGCAATCAAACTTCTAATGCTCTTAAAATTGCCCACCATGTTTTATTAATGGCAGACTATAAAATGCATTGCTATAGCTGCACACTTCTCTGCTGATCCGCGAGGAAATGATGTCAACTTTAAATGGCCGTGTTCGGCTTTATATTTTTATTCAACAATGTATTTCAACCAAATTATAGCACGGAGCGAGTTTGAATTGTATGGGTAAGGTGAGGGTGGGATAAAAAAAGGAAACTTGAGTGTGTTCTTAGCCAAGCCGTAGCCCGCACAAAGCACTTATCTGTGCATACACTGATCTAAATGAATACAGTGAATTATGTGCGGAATGATTGCCCATTAGTGCCATTAATTGCCTCTGAGTGAACCTGATCTGCTCTTCAAGGACTCTCTCGGATTCTGAATTGTATAAATGGCAAATTAAGGAGGCTTCGTTCTAAAAATAAGAATAGTGAAGCAGTGTTAAGGTGTCAGCCCCCTGCACAGGTTTGTAATGTGTCCTGACTGTGCCAACAGAGGGTACTGTTGCCTCACAACATGCTTACATTAACAACAAAGATGCAGCCTGCTGTTTTTCATCCACCTTCTCTGAATAAATGTAAAGGAACAGGTCTTTTTTTATTTATACTGACCATGTGCATGAGTTTTATTTGGGCATGTACACAGCCTAGAATGCCACACTACTTAAGTATTAATAATATAAATTAAAGGTGACCTTTGAACCCAGATTGACGGGTGTTCAATCTGATAGTCCAGCCATTTTAAAACCTTCTGGTATCTCAGCAAAACAATCATAACATACAGGAACACAGGACGCAGGGGACATGTCCCTCTCAATATTTAGAGCATGTGCATTTGTCCAACACACTGTCATCCCAACTCGTCAAATAGTGCCGCTTTGTCAGTGGACGTACATGTCAAAATATGACGTGTTAGACACTCCCCTGCTTCTGTTGTGGACGTTTATAGATGGCTGTCAATTTACATTTGTTTCATACATTGTGTCTTTCCAGAATACACATGCACTTTCCAACATGTTCTTAACCCAATGCGTGAAATACTGCCGTTCTGTCAGTGGACATACTCGCCAAAATATGATGCACAAGGTCTCTTTTGGATGTTCACGGCTGGCGTGTCACTGTGTCCTTCCTACATGGATTGTGTCTTTTCAAAATACATTTGCATTTAACAGGAAATACACAGTTTCTGCTCACACAGGCGTAAGTCTTCTTCAAAATAAACTCACAATGAAGGTTGATTTTTGTAGGTTTAGGCAACAAAAGCATGAACTAAGGTTTAGAAAAAATCATAGTTTGGCATAAAATTCACAAGGAAACCGAACAGCAGGCTCACAGGTGAAAGTCCAAAGTTGGTTTGACCCTTCCGCCAACATTCCCACCCTCCCTACATGGACTCTGTCGCTTTTTATATTGCTGGCAGTGTCACAAAATGCCACTGACCGGTGTGTATTATATGGCTGTGAAAGGTGCTTGTGTGTGTATCTGACACCAAGAACACTGACAAAGTGGCTGTATTTGACAAGTTTGGGGTGATAAAGGGAGTGGACGTGGGAGGAGACGTAAAAGTAGCTTTGATGTTGACAAAATTAAAGAGACTGGTGCAGAAAATGCACAAACTGGTGCAATAAAATCAACTAGAATGCAAGAAATTAAGTGTTTGACGTTAAAACTTTTCTGGCAGATGTCCTCAAATGTTTAAAGGAAATCTACACCTATGCAGAAACAGAAGGGACACATGGTAAGACTCTTGGACATGATGGTCATTTGGGTTTTAATTGGTAAGAGAATGGATTTTGGGTGGTGACTCCACTGCCTTTGAGATGAATAACAGACTGATGAATGATATTTCCTTTCTGTGTGGAGCCCCGGGAGGAAGGAGGGGGGGAGCCGCCGCTAGCTGCCCCCAGTGTCCGCGTGTTGCTGTCCGCCGCCTTCACGCGCCTGGGGTGTCTGACGCGCAAACGTCACGGACGCACACTTGAACTTGAATCCCATCCCACTCCACGGAGGCAACCCCAACCACACACACCCACACTCACACACAAAAAGAAACCCAGGCTGCATAGCCTGCACACACACACACACACACACACACATACGCATACGCACACACACGCAGGAGCGCGGGGTCCTCCCAAACAGAGCCGCTTTCATCGTGTGAGTCAACACAAGAAGTAGCCTCGACACTGTAGGAAACTAGGAAACATTGGACCTCTGCTTGTTGGACGAGGAGGAGGAGGAGGTGTCTTGTCTGCCCGCCTGCTCTCCCGCTCTCTCTCTTCTTTCTCTCTCTCTCTCTCAATCAACGAGGCTCCTGCCACCAGAGCCAAGAGTTGCCGTTCCGCGCACCGATGCCAAAACGCGCAGGAGGAGTCAGTGCCAAAGGGTCATTTTAGCGCACCACTGCTGAAATGGAAGGACTGTAGGGAATCCTAGAATAAACAGCAGCCGTTTGACCCCAGATGATATAATCATATCATTAGAACTAAGAAAAAGGGAAAGGAGCCAAATAAGTACCCATCATCATCATCATCACCACCAGCGGAGTGCTTCATCTGTCACCGCGGTCGCTGCAGAGGTGGGCACAAGGATTTTTTTTTTAAATCTGCAAAAGGTCATTGCAAAAAACAAAACAAACAAAAAAAAAAACCAATTACCTGCGCACATCTCAGCTCATCGGCCGCTAACTGCTTCCTAAAAAACTCCACTTTGGCTTCCTCAATCCAGGTGTTGCTTCCTCCGAAGACGCTGCAGGACATTGTGGACAAACTGGTCTTCCATCGATCTTATTGCGCTCCTGTCCGACTCCTCACCTCCCCGAGCGCGCATCAAAGTTGCAGCTGAAGACTGTGAATAGCGGAGGGATTAAAGGAGAGGAGGGGGGAAAAGTTGGTCACCTGCGAGCCAGAGAGGACCGACACCACGGTCCAAGCCGACTCCAAGTGCCGTTCACCGGGCGATGCCAGAGTAAATGCCGGGGCAATGTCCCGCCGCAAGCAGGTGAACCCGCAGCACTTATCGTTGACGCACAGGGAGACGGTACGAGGTGAGTTTAATTCCTCCAACACTTCATTTATGATTAACTTTACTGCTTTAAATCATTTATACACGATTATTATTATTAATTCAGATATTCAGAGCAAAATAAAAGAATTCAGAAATAGATCCACGCTTTGTTTTTAGTCTGTGAAAATGCGCCGAACAAGGAAGTTAATTACCGACAATAACTGTGATTTATGAAAATAAATTCACCATGTGCACACACAAGCAAAACAATAAATGATGCTTTTTACTTATTAGGCTGAATTTAAGTAAATATCTGACGTAATAACAGTTGTTTTACACCTTTAAAATTTATGAACACAATTGGGTGAAATTGCAAGCGCGCGCCTTCTGCAGCTTCACACGACTTTTACTACGAGAGGTGATCTTATGACATCTACATTGTCTGGCTAAGTGTGTGTGAGTGTGTGTGTGTGTCTGTGTGTGTGCTCGCATGTGCACGTGCAAGCGTGTAATGCAACATTTCATCACAACACAAATTTGATTTTTTTCTCCCAGCACACTGCAACATGTGGCAAAGTGTATATTCATGCGTACTTTGTTTAAGTGAATTTTAAAACCCATTTGTTTGGTGAGTTTGGACTCGATGGGCTGAGCTGTCTATTAATGTAAATGTTCCATTAATTTAAAAACACCGTCTCACTCTCTCCATCACACACATAAAGTCTGTATATTATTTTCCGTGACACGTGAAGGCCTCTCTGCACTTTAAGGTGAGCTTTAAAGAGCACAACAAAAACCAGATTGTGCACAGAAATAAATTCAGTCTGCACCTATAAAGAAAACCACCATAGACGAGACAACGTCAATCTGAACTTTTATATTTCAAGGGTCATAACTTTGAAGCTTTTTCAGAGCTGCCACCAAATATTGTGATTAAATTGCGCAGATTAAATCTGAGGCAGGATTTTTTTTCTCCTTTGTGGGCATATGATTAAAAAGTCGCATAATCCAATTTCAAATCAATTATATCAATCTAACCTTCATCTCCCAGCGCTCTGCTTTGCCTAAATCCAATTTCATAGAGGCCTAATCTGGGTAATTCATTGCAGAAGTTCATGATGTAATCTTTGGCCAATCTGTTTTGTGTTGAGAAGGGTTAGATGCATTCCGTCCCACCCGACACATTTAGCATTTTAGACTAATCATTTACCCCCATTCACTTTGTCTCTCCCCCTCTCGTGTCACTGACTTTCCTCCTATTGAGTTTTCACTTGAAATAATTATAGTAATTTTAAGGAGCAATCTGAGATCTAAATGTTTGCTTTAAGCACTGTTTTTGTTTTCTAATTGAGAAAGCAGGGTGCATCCTCAGCACATTTTAGGCAGATGACAAATATTGATCCAGCTCGAATATTGATCTGACAGTTTATTCTCTGTGCTGTCACAGCCTCACTGCCTGTCAGTTAATTAAGGTGGAGTTGCCCCCCCCACCCCCCACCCCCCTCCCCACCTCCTCCTCTCAATACATTTACATTTACTGTGCAACATTTTCAGCAGTTTCACCTCAGGCGTGTGTGTGTCTGTTCAACATTTACCTGCATGAATTATGACAAATAATTGCAACGTTTTGCACATTTTCATTTGTCTTTAGGGAACCGGTACAAATTTGGACTAACTGTTAAATATTTGCCTTCCCTCCTCCCAGACATGGGTCACTTTGTTTGACATCTTTTTACATATTAGTTACACAAAAAGAAGCTCAGAGCACCTGCTGCAGCTGCAGTCAGCACATTCTCCAACGTGAGGCTGTGGTGCTGAATGTAGATAGTTGCATAATTACACTGATACAGATTAGCTTTAAATTTCTTAATTTCCCTGTCCGTGCTGCGTTCACATGTCTCCAGGGTGCATGTGTTCTTGCCTGAAGCTTTTAATGACTGCTTTCAGAGCTCCTTTTAATCACCGCTGACCTGTCAGCACAGACTTTCAAGTGTCAAACAACAACTTAAGTTGAGATTTATTTTATTTTTTTCAAACCTGTGAATGCTGACAAATGTTCAATGTCGAGCTCGATCACGCAGAGGTCAACGCTGTGCTAAAGTGGCTATTAGAGCGAGTGCAGTAGGATGCTGATGCCATCATGGGCCTGAATCTGGTCCTACCTGTTCTTTCACATGGTACACACACTGTCTCCTGCTCACTGAGCTGTGGCCTCAGTGACCTTACAGGCACAAGTGCACGATTAAGGAAGGACTGGACCTGCAGGTATTTGTTTTGTTTGTGCTATCAAGATCAAAAGCAAACTGGACAGATGAGCAAGAAAAAAAAAAAAAAAGCCTGCCTCATTAGTCCTGTTCAATTGTTCTCCCTCCACGAGAACAATGTGTGTGTGCCAGTGTGTGTGCACAGATGCATATGTATTTGCATAAAACGCCTAAGCTATGTTTACCATATGTACATATCTTAATAAAGATATGTGTGGCTGTGATGGACGGATGGTTTTTAATGTACCAATCATTCACTGGCTGGAGGCTGCGTGTCGCTGTGGGCTGTTTCCTTAAGCTGGGTGGGTCTGGAGAGGACCAGGATCACACTTCAGGTTGGAGGATCTGAGGAGCGCTGGGGGAAAACCAAACTGTAATTTGATTAAGTCAACATATAATAAGAGTTTTGCATATTCTGCACAGAGGATGTTTCAGGCAAAAAAAACAAGTGGACTTTATTGTCTTTAAGGCGACCTCATCACTGGGCTGGGTGTGCAGCGTTTCACAGTCAGCTGTCACAAGGTGTCTCTGAAGTTCCTGCAAAGATGTAAATCATACACCGTATATCAGCTGCGTGTCACATCAGGGGTTATTCGGTTTAACCAAACAGCCTCGTGCCCTGCAGCCATGAGCTTATAGGTCATACCTTACTGCAGAGAGAACCTGAATATCAGCATATTTCTGGACAGGCTCTCAGTGCAAGACTATGGTTTGGAGATCTACTTACCAGGATGTGAAGAGGAGACGTACTGTAACTGCAACTCAAGCACACACACACACACACACACACACACACACACACACACACTGTGAAACTGCACTGATCACTCTGAAAATGTATGTTCACACACACAAATCACACGTAACAAGCTGCTCCATCTGAGTTGATTTTGACCTTCAGTTTACAGCCCATCTTTTGTTTCACTAACACTCTGGGAGGCAAAAACACAAACATCCCCTCTGGGCTTTTTTGGGCTCTTTTCACTCAGTGATTCAGCTCAGAGTCACATCCCTGACAAAGACACCTATCACAGGAATATCCTTATGAATTACTCACACATTAACGTGGAACCGCTGGTGTTCAGCGTCACAGGCCTCTTGCTCTGAGGTATTTTTGCATTTTCTAATATCAGGGTCGCTGCAGAGCGTTTTTGGATGCAGCCGTGGAAACGCCTCGTGATAACTGTTTACTCTCACAATTGGCATGCTACTTGTGAAACAGTTAATGTTTTCGTCTTTATTCGCACCATATGGCTGTCAAACGTTGGGGGAGAAACCCACCGTACGCACTGCAACACCACAGTAAATATTCACACACGTTGTGGTAACCGGATGATAATCTCACAGGAGATGATTGCTGAGCGATTTATGATTTACAGCGAGGCCATCGCAGTTTGTTCCCAGATTTTCTTTCTTTCCGTATTTCAATATTATTCGACACATTTAATCAATTTTGCGACGCCGTAAAGCTCCTTGTTTTTTATTATTATTATATCTCTTAAAATTGTTTGGCAAATTTGATTTACATCCCCGAGTGTCATGCCTCATAGCCTGCATGTCATTTAAAGCGATTTAGTGACAAGTCACAGTCAGCTGCAGAGCCGTATTTTGCTCACTTTCAGACCGATAATCTAAGATTTATGATAAGTAACGAGGCTGCTACAGATTAAATGGTGATAAGATAATGAAACACACACAGGCCTGGCCTTACACAACACACACTGTTGCAGCTCAGCTTGGCAATCACAGCCGAGAAAAAGGGATAGGCTAAGCGAGGCCGCTTGTTGTTTGAATTTTTGATTGCAACCATCTGCAACATTGCTGGTGTCATTTATTTTCAATGACAGCGTGAATCTTACCCGACTTTCCCTGTGGGGTTTTACACGTGTGTGTGTGTGTGTGTGTGTGTGTCTCTCTCTCTCTCTCTCTCTATGTGTGTGTGTGTGTGTGTTTAGCTCAGCAAATGGAAGGGGGGAAAACAAAGAAAGGGAGACAGGTCTGAACCCATACAGTGTGGCCGACTGTCATCTGAGTGCCCCTGGCCTTACTCTGCCTTTACCAGCAGAACACAGTGTGCAGCTGGTATTAAGACGTTGTGTAAGGTCAGGATTTCAGCGCCAACGGAAAAATAGTTTCACGCTTTCTGTTTAGCGCCGCTTAGAAGAATCTCATCCGATTCACATCATTAAATAAAAACAAATGTCTCCACTAAAATGACATTTTCTTACTTTCTCCCTGCGACCCCGGGGGCAGAGCAGAACTTGTCAAACCGTGTTGGAAATTTTAATTTGCTTCACCTTCACCTCAGGCAACAAGGAGAACAACAAAAAGAGCCATCACATTTACAGGAGCATAAAAGGACGAATGCAATA
The DNA here is from genome assembly GCF_041903045.1 of Epinephelus lanceolatus. Lineage (NCBI taxonomy): Eukaryota > Metazoa > Chordata > Actinopteri > Perciformes > Serranidae > Epinephelus > Epinephelus lanceolatus. Next base: position 6,939,072 of record NC_135746.1, on the reverse strand, counting down.
ATTAGGCATTAGTGGGACTTACAAGGGCAATTAATGTGACATGAGAGGAACCTCGTCTACCTGCACCTCAGCGTGTTTCATCCACCTGGCTGGTTTTACCTGACCACTGCTGTGAGAAACACAGACACGGGTGTCACATTTATGCGTCACACACCACCTCTGACTGTAAAATCACAAAGCAACTCCTGCAAACATTTTAATATTTGCATATTTTTAAAAGAAAGCTGCAAATGAAACAATCCCCCGCCATTGTTCCTTCGTTAAGCACTCCTTGGCCGGGCGTTTGAATATATTTTTCGACCTTTTGCACAACTGGAAATATCGGTGAAAGAGGCCCATTGTCTTCAGCTGTGTCTCCCATCTGGTACATATTGTGCAGTGGCAGTGTGCAGCAGCGGCAGCAGCAGCAGCAGCAGCAGCAGTAGAGTGACTGACTCTCTCCTCATCAAACTGATAGGGGGTGCTCTAAGGCTGCCTGACTTAACTCACACTTGATAAGGCAGAGTAGCAGGACTGTCATTGGGTGAATACAACGCCGTGTGTGTGTGAAAGACCAAGAGAGAGAAATAAAGTATGTGTGGTATCATGTTAGACAGCTGGGTTTCATTGCCATCATCACGCCTTCTCCACGATGGCATGTTTGACAGTGCGTCTGCTCTGCTCCCTTACCTATCAAGCATGTTCCTCTCACATAGGAGTTTATACAGAGGAATTAGACATTGTCTGTCACGATGATAGGCTACATTACTGTGTTATTCTTTCGTGTGTTTGTGTCCACGGTTGATTTTTTTTCCCCCTGCAAGCATTCCAGGTTCAGTTCCTTCTTGCACCTGTTTTTTTTTCTCACACAGGTGAGCCTCGGGACAGACAAGCGAGCGAGTTTTCAGAGAGGGGTGCGGTTTTTTTTAGAAGATGTCCGACTGATATTCCAGTGGCAGAGTGACAGTGCCAACGCCTACTAATTTACTGGCTTCTGCCCCCGGGCCGTGTTACCCAACCATAGGTTAACAAACAGGCCTCAATCTATTTGTCTCCACGGAGATAAAGTTCAACTGCCCAGGTGTCTGTCATCTCGTCGACTTGATGTTGTCATTCACTCTCAGGATTCTGGCTCTCACGCCACCTGTCTCAGAAACGAAAAGCACGCCATATTGTTAGCAGAGCTCTCCCCGCGTTCTTATATGCGCCGCACATATGCGCGCATGCATGCATGCACAGCTCCTCGGCCTGTGTGAGCACTCTGGAACATTGCTTCATGTGAATCATGGTCACAAGCTGTGAACTGTAGGTAAATATGTGTTTGTGTTCCTTCTTTGCCGCCAAAGATTATGAGATGGAAATTATTTGGCAGGCATCCAGGAACCCATCTCCATTTAGAGAAAAGATATTTGGCATCGGATCATCACTCCAGGGCGAAGCGAGTGGACTGGAACGTGTGTGTGTGTGTGTGGGTGTGTGGTTGGGTAGAGAGGGAGGGAGGAGGGGGGTGATTCATAGTTGAAAAGAAATATTTGAAATACTAAAAAAATTGGGTAAAACTGTGCAACATTCAGCCCGAGTTTAACGGTTATGACTGGGAATTTAGAGGAGCAACGCCTCCCTGGCAGTTTGAGATGGGTGATAAGAGAGTTTAGGATCTCTGCTCTGATAGCTACACACCGAGACACGGGCGCGCACGAACCGGCGCGCACCCTCTTTGTCTAATCTTTGCAATTATTAGGGTGTCATGTTTGGAGAAAGAGAGAGAAGACAGAGGGGAGGGGTGTGTGTGTGTGTGTATGTGTGTGTAGAAGAGCTGCAGAGACAGGCAGGCGCTGCTACGCTCCTCTCCCAGGCATCAACACCTCTCCCTGGGTACCCGCTCGCTCAGACGCCCCTAGAGTCTCTGGAGCTTCAGGTTTCCTCCGGGCTTTTTAGAAGAGGACACATTTTCATACATCGGGGTGGTGTTTAAAAAAATGGAGGTTGTCCATGAGGGATTAAGCTGAGGGACTCAGTCTACGCCATAGGGGAGGTGGTGCTGGTGGTGGTGGCGGGGGGAGAATGTGTAATGGTTATTAATGACCGTGTCAGATCTGTGAAGAATGAGATTTACTCTCTTAACAGGACCTCGGGTTTGGCTTTATAGATTTTCTGTCTGTGGAGAATACCGTGTTCGAACTCACCTGTGTGCTGCTCCATTCACACACACTTAGACGTCTTACTGGGTTTTTTTTTCTCATTTTTCTTTTCGCTGTCTTATTCTGTGATACCATGAACACACACACACACACACACACACACACACACACACACACACACACAGGCTGGTGGTGGATGTGGCCTCCGCTACACTACACTTTGTTCTGCACAAGCTGGGGCTCCCACGTGGTGAAGGCAGCCGTCTAGCTATGACAGCTTAGTGTAGCGAAAGGCCCTCACCGGAAACCCAGCCTGCACTGTGAGATGAATAGCTTCCTGGCCACACACACACACACATACATACAGAGAGGCACACACACACACACACACACACACACAGATACACAGATAGATACAGTGTATGTGCCGAGTCCCACCCACGCAGATCTCTCCTGGATAAGCTGCGCAGGTGTTTGTCTAGGCGACGTAGCTTTGCAGCGGCGTTGTTTTGTGACATGAAAGTGACACAATTGTGAGTGTAATGATCATCTCGTGTGGTAGGGAGATAACGCTTTCATCAGGTAATGTTATCAGGAATAACTAAACCTCTGCTTCTTCTTTTTTTTTTTTTACTCCGCCTCACTTTCTTTTTGCTTTATTTAATTCTTTAAAAAAAACAAAACATCTTGTCTCTTATCTATTTCTGCAGCAGATGCCAATCATGACTCAGGGGCGGGATCTCCGTCTCCGGAGCGGTCCAGCCCCAGCCCTCGGAGGGTGGGCGCAGGCGAGCATGACATGCTGACCTGTGGCCAGTGCCAGACCAACTTCCCTCTGGGCGATATCCTGGTTTTCATCGAGCACAAGCGCCGCCTGTGTCGGGGGCCCGGGAGCAGACCGGGGTCCTTCTCGAAGCCTGGGGAGACCGACGGGGTCACGGGCATTTCCATCTCGCCCAGGGCCAGGTCGCTGGAGATGGGCAGAGGGTCCATTCCGGTGGAGGTGGGCATCCAGGTGACCCCCTGCAGAGAGGAGGACCTGGAGAGGAGGCTGACGCCGGCCAGAGGGATCTGCCCCAAACAGGAGAGAGGAGGTACGCAGACTGGAGCACACTGTAAATAAGGATGCTCAATTCTAAGTTTTGAATAGAGCTCTGTCGTCAGTGTAGATGCACATGTCTTAAACACACACACACACACACACACACACACACACCTGCACACGTCTCTCACCTGTCCAAGACAGATAGCTCTCTTTAAAGAATCCCAGCTGCTTGTTATTTTGACAGTGGCCTTCAGGAGGGATTAATGTAGCCTGGGATGATTTCATTAGAGTGAGTGAGAGCCGCACTGTATGTCTATTCTGCTCTGTTCTAAGTAAAACATCACACACACACACACACACACACACACACATACACACATGCACGCAAAATCACAAACACCAAACAAACACACACTGGCAGGCCTGAAGGACTTCTTCAGCTGAAACCAATTGTGAAAGGCGAGGAAGAAGGTGATAGAGGAGCCGCCCCCAGTGTGTGTGTGCATGTGTGTGTTTGTGTTTTTTTTTTTTTTTTTAGCTCGTGTGAGTGCACATCACGTGTCTTTGTAAAGAAATCCTGCAGCATATGAAAAAAAGAGGTTAAGAAAGCTGATTAAAATTCATCTGTGTGTGTGGTGAGGAGAAGGGGATTAATAAAGCAGCAAGGCCGTTCATCTGGCTATGGGGGGGGGGCTGTGGTGTGTGGTGTGTGTGTGTGTTGGGGGGGGGGCTGTAGACTGCCAGCGCTGCAGGGAAACCAGTTCAAAGTTATCAGAGGAGACAGTCACCATCACACCCGAGAGCTGGGAAGGCTATCCAGGATTACACAGACTCCAGTAGACTAAGAGCGACTCGGTTAGAGGAGGCAGGCGGCTGCATTGTGGGATGTAAAAAGATTAGAACAGTTAACACAGAAACTCACCGCTCTGTCTTCAATTGGTGCGTTACGGAGAGACTTAAATAGTAAAGGGTGGACTTTTACACTGCGTTATATATTGTATTAAATGTACATACACAGGGGCAGATCTTCCTATAGGCAGGCGGCCACTCAGAGGAGAGAGTGCCAAGATCTAATCAAAGAACACAAAAGTACAAAAAGAAGAAAAAACATACTGTATTCTTTTATTTTTTATTATTATTGTTGTTTATTTAAGTTTTTTTTTTAAAATTGTAGTAAATACAATAAATATATAAGATAATTTTCTGGGGGGTGGGGGGTGTCGAGGAAGCTTACCGAGGGCCCCGAATGTGTTAGGTGCGGCACTGCACATGTAATGAAATGTCTTTAAAATAAGTAAATAAATGCTACAAGACAGTAAATATTATTATGGAGGGTTATAGTGCTGAAGGCCCGTAAAATTCACACATTAGAGAATTTTAATTATATTCTAATTATTCAAGTTCCACATGAACATAAACAGACATAAATTTCCGGGGGAAGAAGGGGGCACGTCCCCCTTATCCCCCCCAACAAAACATGAAAGTAGCAGAGGACCTTTGATAAAATTAAAGACATTAACATCATGAATTGATGCGAAAAAGCCACAAATTGGTGCATGATAGGAAATAGGAAGTGTGTGATGCTTAAAAGTTTCTGACACCTAACCCCCCGTTTTCATATGTTTTATACCCCCCCAGTATTGAAACAAAACTTGCAACCTTGTAGACAAGTGTAGTACTGAAGACCTGTATCATACACACATTATCAGAGTTTGAATGATTTTCTGAAATTTAAAAAAAAAAGTTGCCAATAAACACAACCACACACGAGGTCCCTGTTAATATTTGCAAGGTGCATTTGTCCCCCGCAATAAAAACATGAAGGTAGAAGAGGACTTTTGAAAAACTCAAAGACATTTACATCATAAATTGGTGCATAAAAATCCACATGAATGCAGGAAGTGAAGTGTTTGATGCTTAAAATGTTCTGGCAGAGCACCGCCTCCCAAACTGAAACAAAATCTGCGACGCTGCAAACCTGAGAGAAGCTTTATGCCTTAGTTGTAATATTGTAGACCTGTAAAATTCACACATTAGAGAGATTTAATTATATACTACTATTTTTAAAAAGTTGCAAATGAATACAAACACACACAGGCGGGGATTTCAGGGGGAGGATGGGGACACACCCCCTTTAATATTTAGAGCATGTGCATTTTTCCCCTACAATAAAAACATGAACATAGAAGAGAATTTTAATAAAATAAAAGACATTTATATCATAAACAGTTGTAGAAAATGCATAAACTGGTGCAGAGGACCCTCAACCTCCTCTTTTCATATGTTTTATCTCCCTCTCCAATACTAAAACAAAAGTTATCACCTTGCAAAGACAAGAGAAAAGCTCTACGCTTTAGTTACAGTATTGCAGACCTGTAAAATTCACACATTAGAGATTTTTTATTGCTATACTTATATTTAAAAAAGTTAATGAGTACAAACACACAGGCGGAGATTTCAGGAGGAAGGAAGGACATGTCCCTCTTAATATTTAGAACATGACGGTAGCAGAGGATGTTTGATAAAATTAAACACATTTACACCATAAACTGGGGCATAAAAATCCACCAGAATGCAGGAAATGAAGTGTTTGATGCTTAAAACGTTTGGCAGAGGACCCTCAACCTCCCCTCTTTGTTTGTTTTATCCCCCCTCCCCAGTATTGAAACGAAACTTGCGACCTCACAAAGACAAGAGAAAAGCTTTATGCTTCAGATATAGAGCTGAAGACCTGTAACATCCACACATCAAAGATTTTTACTACTAATATATTAATATTTTAAAACACACAGGTGGAGATTTCGTGGGAAGAAGGGGACACATGCATCTTATTGGAATGTCCGTTTGTGCATTTGAGAAAACAAAACTTGTGACCTCACCAGGCTTTGTGCCTCAGTTATTGTTTACACATTAGAGTTTTAATGATATACTAATATTTTAAAAAAGGCACACAGGCGTAAAATCCGGTGGGAGGAAGGGGACACGTCCCCCTTAATATTCAGAACATGAGCATTTGTCCCACCTAATAAATACACTTTTATTTTAAGACATTTACGTCACACATTGGTCCAGAAAAGGCACAAACTGGTGCACAGACATTGCACCAGAATGCAGGAAGTGAAGAACTTGACAGTCAAAATTTTCTGGTGGAGCAAACCCAGCCCCCCGTCTCGCGTGTGTTCCCCCCAAAAACGAAACCCACACCCTACAAACACAAGACAGAAGTGGGTTAGGAGGTGCTTTTAATTTTAGTTTTGGTTAAATTTCGTTTGTACAGTTTTCACTGCAGAGTTCTGTAAGATGAATCCGGTCTGTAAAATATTACAAAATGTCTCACAAAGTCTCAGAACGTTACCGATCTGCACGTTTTGTTGATCTCAGAATCAAAGCTGGTGCAGACATCTCGTGTCGTCGCTACAGGAATCAGCACACATGCACAGTTTGTGTGTGTGTGGCCGGCAGCTGTGTGTGGCCACCATCTTCTGCGGTGGGAAATAAATCTATTGAAGGAGATCACAAACAATTCTGGGTGTCAGAGCTGATATATTTTTAATAATAAGAAACATTTCTTTAAATCAAAACACAGAGAGAGGAGAGAGTGATCGTTTATCATGTGGTGTAATTAGAAAAAGTCCAGACAGCTCGTCTTTTTGTTGCATTTTAGGTTTTAATGTTGACTCATTTTTCAGTTGGGAATTTAGTAAGTGTTACACGGCCTCTTGCTGCAGCTCACCTACTGTAGACGCTGCAGCAGGAAGGAAAACATGCATGTTTTTATATGGCAGTTTGTCTGTTAGGTGGTCAGAGGAGAAACATGTCGAGTTGGTGAGTGAGTCAGCCTGTTAGAGCGGCAGTCAGTTAGTCACTCAGACAGACAGACAGACAGACAGACAGACAGTCTTATCACTAAGAGGACAGGACATGAAAGCACTCGAAGCCCCAAATGAAAGAGAGGAGGAGAGCTTTGTTCAACACATTAGATTGCCACTCAAGGCAGTCTCAAGTTTCAACCAAATTAGATTACATTATTAGGGCTAATTAAGTCCAGTGTGTTAGCAGCACACACACACACACACTCTCACACACACACACACATAAGGAAATATCACCACATTCGCCTGCACGTGGTGCTGAGAACTTTGCAGCCACACAAATATTTGCAGCACAGGTGATGACAAAATGTGCATCAGGTATAGAAACGTACATAATGTTCTGTGTTGTGTGTGAGATGCTTGTGTGTGTATGCACAGCCCTTAACCCTCTCCTCCCCGGGATTGTTTTGTTTTCTGCTCACCTGGTTGTGTTTTATAACATCCTGTCTGGCCTCTTTGTCTGTCAGGCTGCCTGCTTAAACTGCAAACATGCTGCAAGGCTAGCAGATTCAACCCCAAAAGGTGCAAACACACAAACGCACGCTCTCTGGTGCACTGCGCTGTAGATGAAAAATGGCCCTTCTGTGCCCTATTTTTTTTTTTTTTCCTTGAGTTTCTCTTGCTGATGCATGCACTCTGCGTGTACATGTGTGGGCTTTGTCAGGGTATGTTAATATGTGCCTTGTATGAATTTGTGCAGTGTCTGTGAAGAATGATGCGTGTCACCAGGCGAGCGAGAGGTTGTCGCTAGGGGAGCGTTACCATGCTAAGACGACCCTGGCCCTGCTTTGAACCCCTCCCAGGACGGCTGGCGGGGCCCCCTCGGAGCACTTTAAGACATCCAGTACATGAGGGCCAAGTCACATCATGACTCCCTCTCTCTCTCTCTCTCTCTCTCTCTCTCTGTCTCTGTCTCTTTCTTTCACAAACACCGTGTGTCGAGATCACACAGTAAATATTTCATGAGACGATGTGAACGACGGCGACATCCTCAAACATCTCTCTTTATCTCTCCGGCCACCTCCGATCTCCCTGCTGTCACTTCTCTGGGCGCGTCACTTTATTAGGCTGCTGGGTTTTTTTTTGTTCGGTAGGAAGCTCGAATTTTTCGATCAAAGGATCTAAACGAGATACCCGCCACTTTAAAACTGTCACACCTGCATGTGTATTTTTTTTTGCGGGTGTGAAAGTGTGGTAAAGTGCATGAGAGCGTTTTAACGTGATAAGATCGGGTTATTTTTTTCTCAAGCCAATTGGCATGAAGGGATTTTTGTTTTTACACCTGAAATGACTCACAGAGGTTTCAGGATGAAACCTGTGGTGTGACCTACAAAATGACCTTTGCGCCCAAACGGGTCAGACACTTGTTTCACTGCTGCTTAACCACTGTCCAGTTTCTACACCAGCAGCAGCAGCAGCAGCAGCAGCAGCAGCAGCAGTGTGGATTTAAGGGTGTCTCTCCTCTTCCTCTCTTCTCCTCTCTTCTCCCCTCTCTCTGTTTCTCCCCCCATCTTTTTTTTTCTTTTTGCCCCACCACCCAATGCTCCTTTAATCACCTGGCTTGCTCTCATTTCCATATTAAATAGGCTTTAATCATGAAAAGCAATCAGGCTTTTGCATATTCATACCTTCCCCTGTACGCCGGCTTCCCTGTCTCGCTCCAGTGCCAAGCAGCCAGTAATCAGTAGGCAGGCGGCGTAATGCCATAGCCCCGGCCCATCGCATGAAAACACACACACTGTGTGAGTTAGAAATAACTTCACATGCTACTTACGCATTATCTCTACTCGGAGAGAGGGAGAGGCAGAGATAGAGGGAGAGGGAGAGGGGTAAGAGATAAAAAAAGAAAGATGGCGAGACTGATCCCTGATTTGAGCTGCGAATATTTGTACAGAGGCTCAAGGAAAAGTCGATTTGCATAATGACTTTGTAGTTTTGCATTAATCACATTTGCATATGAAAATGCGTTAATTACTCCTGATGATTTTTTTTAAAAAACTTGCTTCATTTGATGTCCAAGCTCTGGGGTTGTGATTAGGGGTTACACGGTGGCAGTTGTGTAAGTGTGTGTGCCTGCAAGTGCCTTTCTGCTGCTCTCAGTGTGTGTGTGTGTGTGTGTGTGTGTGTGTGTGTGTGTTTGTGTGTTCTTACATGAGTGTTTTGAACGCTTGCCAGGGAATTTATCTCATGTCTGTTGTTGGGCATGTGTGTCTATTTTCATTTTCTCACTAGTGTGTGAGCGCATGTGCGATTCCCAGTTTCTGTGAGTGGCAAATATTTCCTAATTCCTCTGTGGCGAGAAAAAAAAAAGAAGAAGAAGAAGAGTACACTCCTTCCTCCATTTGAATACACATCGCTTGAACATGAGCACACTCATTCATGACACACTATCTCGTGCTCAAGAGTGAAAAGAAAATCAGACAGTGACAGACGAGATGTTAAGGTAGATATTTAGATCGAGATATTTAAAAGAACGACAGCGTCTTGCAGACTTTTTAAACAATACTGTAGCTTGGAAACAGAATACAGGATGCTGCTTTTAGAGGTTCATATTTTGAGCACAATCTCGTTCCCATAGGTTTCTATTTTCGCACCTTATAGCGAAAAAGAAAATAGAAAGAAAGACTGAAGATATAGTGATGTTAGAGATTTTTAAAAGACGTTCCATACAGATAACACTATAGCATGGAAACAAAAAGAGGACGCTGCTTTTCGAGGTTCATATTTTAATGATTTTTCGTGCTACGCTATCTCCTGCTCACAGGTTTCTTTTTCACACCTGACAGTGAAAAAGAAAATCAGAGTGTGACAGACGAGATATGGTGATGTTAGAGATATTTAAAAGATCGTCAGTGTCATACCGACTTTATAAACAATACTGTAGCGTAGAACAGAATACAGGATGCTGCTTTTACAGGTGCATAGTTTCATGATTTTTCGTGATACACTGTCTCTTTGCACCTTATAGTGAAAAAGAAAAACAGAAAGTAAGAGGGAAGATTCTGTGATGTTAGAGATATTTAAAAGAAGTTTCATAATGCCAACATTGCACAGAGTCTATAGACAGTACTGCAGCTTAGACACAGAGTAAAGGATGTATGATTGTTCATGATACAGTATCTGCCTCTCATGAGTTTCTTTTCTGCACCTTACTGTAGAAAAGAGAGTGTGAGACGAGATGATTTTAGAGATATTTTTACAGACTGTTGCTTAGAAATAGAGCAGAGGAGGCTCCTTTTAGAGGGTTATAGTTTCTGCTGCACTGCGATGCACACGCCAGGCTGGATTTTATTTTTGAAACATTTTAATGCCGTTTTAAAAATGAGTGAAATAGAAAATCCAGCATCAATCATTTCTGTTTTATGTATTTTGATTTGTATGTGCAGCATGACTGCACGTGACTCGCTCTGTTTAAACAGATGCATGCAGCCTCAGCCCTGCACAGCCTCTTGTAGGCACCGGTTCAGCATAAAATAATTCACTCAAATAACTCCATTTGTCATCGCAGTTTCTACGCTTACAACCTTACAAATTAACCCGATCAGAGCCCAGTTATGTTCCTAACAAACAAACAACAACAGAAATATTGTGTTGGTGGATTTCTACTCTAAATGTAATTCGCCATCAGTCGCAAAAAAAACGTACTGATTAGGGGACTTTATTTTGTGTTTGTTTTTCTGTCCATTCCAGTGGACGCAAAATGGCAATTACAGACCTTTTTTAAACCAAAAACATGAGTTAATTTATTTTTAATGAGTGGTTAACTCTTATCAATGACTGAAATGATGCTTTAAAACATATTTCAAATATATTTTGACTGAAAATTTTCCTCCATTTCTGAAGTATCTCCTGTACACAGTACGTTTAAAACCTCCTGAGGTGAATATTCTGCGTACACATCCACTGGGATGCACTATAAGCTGATTGTATCATTAGAAAATCAACTCACAACTGTATTTTCCTTTTCCCGTCACATTTTCCGGTGACACTCCCTCGTCCACTCCAATGGACGGATATTTTTGAAAAAATCCTGAGTAAAAGCCACAAATCTTTCGCATGATTTTTTGACTTATATCAGTAATATAACATCTTATGACTCCCTTAAAACACAGTTTAAACACAAATTATGTGCATTAACAAGATGATTAATGGACTGAAACAGGCCTTACGCTTATTCCTTTCCTCACAGTCGGCCATGCTTGTTAAAAAAGGGGGCGTGGCTCCACTGCAATCCACTTTAGATGATGTGGAACACTGTGATTGGCTTATAGACGTCTTGTCAAATACGCCTGTGCGTTTAGGTGGAGGCGAATGACAGTGAGTCATGGAGTTACTGGAATGGACCGGGGATCTGAACGGGTTAATGACAGAGGAAGATTTCCAAATAGTAGCACAGCGAAAGAAAACTTGTGCCGTAAAAATTAAGTCAAATAATTAAAGAGTTTCTGTCATTAATTCAGTAGTTGTTTGTCTTTAGGTATATATGAGCATTTAGGTTTGAATACATCTATCTGTGTGTGTGTGTGTGTGTGTGTGTGTGTGTAATTACAGTATACGTGTCCCTGCCTGTGTATGGGCCCCTAGAGTTGTTGGCCCATAACAGCGCGCCTCAGACAGGACCACCCCAGGGGCCGTCTGACTCTGCCTGTGTCTGTCTGTCTGCTCCATCCAGCAGGGTCAACTAGGTCTGTGAGAGCTGCTAAAGTGGCACAGCTGCACACGCACACCGTCACAGCCACCTGACACACACACACTTGCACACACACACACACACACACACACACACACACGGATAAAATGCATTTATGCAGAAAAACTCAACATGCATGCAGGAGTACACACACAGATAAGAGCCACACACACATATGTGCATGCTGGAACGCATACAATGACTCCCATCTCACATTAAGGCCTGCATCTCCCACCAACACACACACTCATGCACACACACACACACACAGCTTAAAGGCTCCCACATGAAGGCATCAAACGCTCCACAGCCAGCTTTATGGCACTCATATGGCAGCAGATTTGATATTTTCCTACCACAGCGGGGGAATAAAACTCGCCACTAATTTGGACTGCGAGCGCCACCGCTAACTTTCAGCATGTGCCGACTGACTGTGTCTTCCAGATGTGTGGACTCTTTGCTCCTTAACAGCCTTACTTAAGAGGCATTAGAAACCTCACACCCCGTCCCGGCTACGCATGGAGAGTGATGACGGCGCTTTGGTATTCAACACAAACACGCTGCTTTGTGTTGAGCTTTGAGTGAAGTGCTGATGTGAACTTCATGGTTTCGCTGCTACGGCCCATAAGTTGTCTTGTGTCAGTGCTGTGAATGTGTTTATGTTCTTTGCATAAATAGCTATAATCAAGGTAATTTGACTGCTGCTCTGTAGTTATTCCAGTTCCCCTCTCTGCTGCTCCTCTCTGCCTGTGACATATGATAACAGGTGTGCTTTCATCAGTGCTGAGTAATGTTGCAAATGTTAGAAAGGAACCTACTGTGATTACAGCACAAGCATGCATGTGTACGTACACTCTCGCTGGCATGCAAGACCCCGGACGAGAACCTGCTCAGCAACACATCTCCACGAAACCTACACGACGGCCGTGCAGATAAAATCCTCATGTGTCTGTGTGTGTTCAGCCATTGTGCAGCCTGCCACACATTAGTGCATAACATATAATACGCCCCTTTCAGGAGTAAATGGGGAGATTTTCTGACCGGGGCGTTCACTCACGTTTTCTTCTTCTATTGAAAAGTAGCGTGTGTTTGCCTTTAGGAGGAAAAGGGCTACCATTAGTACTTGTGAAAAGGAAAAGAGATGGCGCTTGTTAGCAAGTCAGACACGGGTAATCCTACTTGCGACGCCGTTGTTGTTCCTTTTCCTCTTATCTTATTAGCGTCCTGCTCTGATTGGGCGGGACTGTGGGAGAAGAAAATGAGGAGACAGCGTTTATGGCCGTCTTTTTCCTTTTACAGGCTGCTTCACCGCAAGAGATATTGAAAGCCTTTCATGGTACACTTACGATTGCCCTTATTTCATCCACTTATTTGTCTCCAGCAATTACTCGCAGGGAGAACACTAGACGCAGACAAACACATGATGAACATAGACCGCCTTTATGTTGGGTTGTCACTTAGATGTAAATCAGGGGTGTGCCAGGAGCAATATTTAGTCTGCAAACAACATATTATTGATACAAACTATATTCTGACATACACATTCTGTGAGTTGAATGATGGCGAAAAACCATGAATAAAAATGCACCAAACATATAGTTAATGGGTCAGTCCAACAAAAAAATGCTGAGGCCTTGATACATCTCTTCCTCAACAACACTACAGAGCACTTAAAAATGCAATTTAAAACAATTAAAAGCAACATCTCTTCACTGAAACAGCATCACTGTGGACAGTTTCCATAGGGACTATTTTTTCAGGGGGTAGAAAGTAGTTCCTTTATGTCGGTTTGTCTCTTGGATGTAAATCAGGAGTGTGCCAGGAGCAATATTTAGTGTATAAACAACATATTGTGTATTGATACACAGCATAGTTTTCTGTCATACACACTCTGTGAGCAGGTAAAGTTGAACAAAGGCGAAAAAAGCCTGAAAAAATAAAATCAAATATCTAATGTTAAGGATCAGTTCAACACAAAATGTTGAGGTTTTGTCGCGTCCAAAACAATACAACATCTCTTCCCTGAAACATTAGTGTGAACAGTTTTGATAAAGACAAAGACAACGAGAGGTGGCTCCTGATTATCCACAGCACCAGAGACATGTTATCTCTAAAAATGTATTTTTTTCACCATTGTGAGCACCACTGACATGTAGCGATGGCACCCATTTTTGAGAACTGGGACGAAACTTTACAGTTTTTTATTTTTACGTCCTCATAATCAGGCTGGAAAAATACCCTTCAAAAGATCAAAGTCTTGACTATTAAACCTTGTAATAGACCAACATCCCAGTGATTTAATTTCTTCTTAAATAGCGTAAATGATGGATGTCAGAGGGATGATGTGACGGAGTTGACAGAAAGTTATATATTTGTTAATTTCACTGCAGCCGTAGTGAGGAGCCATTTTATTTTTGTGGCAGAGCTCTCATAATGTCAATTTTATTTTTGACACAACTTGCAGGTACACATTAACCAATAACTGCTGTCAATATCACAGACAGGTAAATAAACGAAACAGAAAAATTTTAACAAAAACTGTTGGACCTTCTTTTAATAACATTATACCTCATATAACACAGCTCTACTGACCTTCCCCATCCTCAGGGGTCTTTCTCTAAATTCGACTCTACATGTATAAAGTTTCTCAAACATGTGTTATAGTGTAAAAATAAAGACAAAATTATAAATACACATTCAGACCATTTTTCTAGTTGAGTGCCTCCCTCCTAGCCTCAAGCATGATGTAACCTTCCCCCTTCTCTTCGCAATAGAGAACTCCAAAATACTCATTCTTATTTCATTGTGATTTAGAGGGGCTACGAAGTTGACCTGTTATGGTTGAGACCTATCTGATAGCAGTAATATTTAACTAATTTATCAGAAAACAGAAAGTTTACCAGTACTCTAGCAGCATTCCCGCCTTTTTGGAAACCAGGAAGTGAGACAGGAGTCCTCAGCATAAAGCTAATTCATTTTTACGCCTGATTAAATGGTGTTTTTGTAGAAAACTGTCAGAGTCTAAAAAAATCTGGGACACATCTTTAAAGGGCCAACATTTAATAAAAAAAAAAAGATGATTATAGCAGAACATTTTACACTGATATTATCAGTACGTACTGTTGGTTTTAGATTATGAAAGCTTTTAACACATTAACACACAGTTGCAAAGTCGCATCTGGGACAAAACTGTTTTCTGTCACAGGGTCAGTTCAGAGGTTAAAAAACAAAAACAGATCAAAATATTCTATAAATCATATTTACTTCATATTAAAATAAGGTTTCACCCCAGAAATTGAGTTAGTGTGTTGATAAATTATCATTTTGCAATTTTTTTTTTTTTTTTGGTAGCACAGGATTTGTCCCAGTTCTCAAGAATGGTTGATGGGAAATATCTTTCCAGAAACCACTGTCAGCTATTTTCATAGAAACTATTTAGTTTAGTAGAAAGTCGATCCATTCACAGTGAAAAGAGAGGTGGGTCCCGATGATCCAGAGTTCCAGAGTTTATTTGGAAAGACACATTGATGTTAATATTCCGCAAACATATATTTTAATTCTGTGAGTGCCACAGAAACTTACGTATGGCAGTGGTGTCAGGAAGTTACGCCAGGCCCAATGTGTCGTCTCATCACATGATCAAATAGAGACATCAACATACGTATAACCCAGCAGCCATCACTGCATATCTGACAAAAAATATCACAGATAGTAGGAAATTAATCGTTTAATTGAACAGATCTTACAGTTTATTTCTAAATTTGATAGTTTATGTAGAATAATCAGATAATTTTGTTACAGAGAAAGAAAACCATGACATAGACATGTTTGTCTTTTCGATGACGTATATAGGAAATGACACAGTTTTTGATTTACTCACATTCTTCTTTCATTTCTCTTTGAAAACAGAAATATTTTCAAGGTAGCAATCTGAGTCAGTTTCAAGGCCCCGCTCTCTCTACGCCCCCCTACGGGCCCCTGTGCAACCGCCCTGCCTGCACCGTGTGTATTTACGCCCCTGATGAATGAGCAACATCTCTTTCCAGAAACAACACTGAATGATTTTAGTTGGAACTTTTTCTTTTGTTAAGAAGTGGCTCCATTTCTAGTGAAAACTGCTAGAGAGGTGTGTCCTGATGGTCCAGAGCAACAGGGACATTTTAGATTTTTAAAGAGGTTTTTTCAAGGCTGTGAGCGCGACGAAATACAGGATTGTCCAGGGACATTTTATTTGGAAGGACACATTGATTTAACATATTTTTTTAATGCTGTTAGCACCACAGAAATGCATGGATGTATGGAGGAAGACAAATATCTGAAAACCTGAGTAAATAAAACCCAAATTATTTACATCACTCGATTATTGTGTTTACTCCAGGCTAAAAGACACCTCATAGCTCCTGGCTTTATTCAGTGTAGATGTTGATGTGTTGTTTAATTGTCTTGTGTAACTCTTTACTTTCACTTTAACTCATAAAACCTGTGCTGCTGTCTGTGAGACACGGGAAGAAGAAACATCTGCTCTGCTCTGTGTCTTGGATGAAAGAGGGCTTGCACTGTCATGTCCATAGATGGCATTGCAGACAGGGGAGTTAACTACTCAAGGTTAAGGGGCTACACTCTCCCTGTGCACTGCCGTAATTCATATTTTCCAGAAAGCCCTCTTCTCTGTGTGTCTGTCTTTCCCAGGGCAGAACAGAGCGAGCCAAAATGAAATAAAGCCGAAGATGTTATCGGGGTGATTGGTGCCAGCGGAGCTTGTCTGGGCCTGTGGTCTGGCGGGGCAGCGCCGGCCCGTACTAGCGCTTGTATGTGTGTGTGTGAGAGAGTGGGTGTGAGTGTGTTTGTGTGTGTGTGTGTGTGTGTGTGTGTGTGTGTGTGTCCTAAAGGCACTGGATAGATGAAAGCTTTCTTTAACCATAAGCTATGCAGGAGCCGTGCCAGGAGCAGGAAATGTATCAGCGTGATAACAGCCAGAAAGACAGAGAGAGGAGAGACAGAGGGAGAGGCCACACTGAGCCCACAGGGGGAGGCCTGAGGCCAGAGTCAGTCCCATCTCACACACACACACGCACACACACGTGCACAGAAATGTCACTTCATAAATATGTGCTGGGTGTGTATGTTGAGAGACGAATCTATGTTCATGTCTGCATCTGTGTGTGTGCATGTGGGTGTGTGTGTGTGGAGCGTTCGGAGTCAGAGAGACGGTTTGACACACCTGAGTATGTTTCAGGAGTCATAAGAGGCAACAGAATTCACCTGGAGACATGACCGTTGCAATGCTAATAATGTTGCGCCGCCGGCCGTCACTGGATCACAACAGGACCTTATAGATGAGACGAGCAGGTCGACACAAAGACACAAAGACCCACAGACTCTCATGCTGTTCAACTCTAAAGCTAAAACTGACCATCAGTGTAAATTAATTTGATTATATTCAGAGGTGAGGACTCGAGTCACAAATTCGATGACTTAAGACCCGACAAAATCAAAAAAGTCTTACAACTCGACTTGGACTGTAACACCAACGACTCGTGACTTCTGGACTTGAGCCATTTGACTTGAAAATACTTGACACGTGCACGATAATCGTAATAATCTTTGCCCTTAAACTTTAAGTTGCAGCTTGTGCCTTTCTTTAACAATAATTTCATTCCTTGTATTTAGTTCTTACCTACTTTTAATACTCTTTCCTTTTGTTCGTGTACCTGCATGTTAACACCGGAGTTCAGGTACAAACATCATTTCAGTCCCGTCTGTCTTAAACATAAATCAGAATCAGCAGTAAAGTTGACATTTGACTTTGAGTGTGAAGATTATTATTGTCACTGTAAGATGAGATTTATTCTCCTGAGGACGTGTCCAGTGGATTGCCATGTTTTCTCTGCTCATCTACATAATTTAATGTTAACTACATATTTCATTCTGCTTGAGAGTTATGATTAAGTTCCAGATGTGAGATGCCACTATTGTTGAAGTTCAGT
This sequence comes from Epinephelus lanceolatus, assembly GCF_041903045.1. Taxonomy (NCBI): domain Eukaryota; kingdom Metazoa; phylum Chordata; class Actinopteri; order Perciformes; family Serranidae; genus Epinephelus; species Epinephelus lanceolatus. The sequence goes on along the minus strand of NC_135746.1, from coordinate 6,921,358 downwards.
TGTCCTACGTTCTTTTTCGGACATTAAAGTGGGTCATGTTAAACAGAGAAGCTGTTCCCATGCTCATAGTTAATTCAGTAACGAGCAGGTTTATAGCTCAGACAGGAGAGAGAAACCTGCCTCACATTAATGTTATTTAAAAGTGTGCTATGAATCAATTCATTTCCCGTCCTCATCTGAATTAACTCCTCTTTTCATTCCCAGCATGTTGACACTTAACTCCCCAGATCCACTTTGTTTGAACCAGTTATGTTACTAACAAGTTGTAAAAAAAAAAATATACAGAAGATAAATTTGTTTCCACACAAAAACTGTGTGGTAGTCAGCAAAAAACAAATTGCCATATGCAAAGTGAGCAGTTCGAAAATTACAGATGGAGACTTCCAAAAAATGTATTTTAACAAAAAAGTACAAATTTGTAAATATAATATAACATTATTTTGTTGTTAAAATGACATAACATTTGGTGAAGAGAATATTATAACTTGTTTATAACTGGAAACTCAAAGTTTAGGACTTTGTGCTCGACTTGAGACTTGCAAATCAATGACCTGGTCCCACCTCTGACTACATTATGTCATAGTTTGTTAATCTGTGGGAGGACACAGTAAATTAATTTTCCTATTTCTGTTTAAGGCACTGACACATTACATAAGGTTGGACCTGAGTTTTAGTCTTCAGATAGACTGATTTAGAAGTTGAGAGTTGAGCCAGGTACACACGACACAAGAGTCAGGCCAATTTTGGGAGCAGTTACCTCCCAACAGATTATTTGATGATGCTAAAGATCATCTTAACAGATTTTCCTGTGGTGTGATGTGTGTTTAGAGTTCTTTTAACTTCCCCTGATCTGCTAAGTGATTTCAGATCGCCAATATTAACAATCTGATATCTGAGCCGGCCACGAGCACCGTTAGATACTGATATTTGGTTGAATATTTAAGAAGAATGTAACCTGTTTTTCATCATGGATTTTTGAATCATTTAAGTTACACTGGTACCACTCACTTGGTCTTTTTAAGTCAGTCAGTTTGCATGATTTTATAAAGTAAATCAAAATGCTGTTTAAGTATATGCAACTGAGACATTCTGCAGAAAATGTCACATTAGTTACTGCAACTTAAATAATAGGTGAACAAGTACTCTATTTTTTATTATTATTATTTAAACTCCAGTGTAAGTGTACTACACTAAAAAGCATTTGTTAGTACAACACACAGTACATATTGGGCCGTACGTTTTTCTCTTAAGGCAATCAGTTTGCATGCTTTTTTTTTAAGTAACGTTAATTTATTAGAATTGACCGTGTGGGTTGTGACGTCGGATGACCAAAATTCGATGTCAGGACAGCGTCTATAATGTCAATGACAATTTGTAGAATACGAAGTCCAACATCTTCCAAGTCATCTTTACGTAGAATGACATTTAGTCGTAAAGCATAGGGAGCAAAACCGAACGTCTGCAAAACGTCCCAATGTTAACGTGAAATTATAACGTCATCAGACATTTAAAATATCATCAACCCAATTTTCAATCCATCCAAAATTTAACATCTGTCCGATGTAAGAGTCCAACGTCTTTCGGACATCATACTGTCATCATGTTCACGCCGTTTCCTTGGCTTCATCCATATTTTCAATTTATTCTTTGTTAATTTCCTGTAAAAAAAAGAAGTACAAAACATAACAGGTAGCTCTTCCTGCCTGTTGTCCACCATGTTTGTTTATTTAGAAAGTCATGACTGATCACGTGAGATTTCCACTTTTGACAGCTGGGACTTGTCGGTGATCTGAATCAGTTGGTGTGTAGTGTGCAGTTTTGGGCAAGCTGTTTAGATTTAGTAGTGTAGATTTATCATTACATGTCATCATGTGTGGGGTTGGTTTAAGATTTTAAAAACCTTCTAGTGTGAGTTGGGCTCATGATGCAAAGATTGACAGCACTCTCACGTCTGAGCGGTTCACATGAAGCTGCAGCCAGAGGTTGGCTAGCTTAGCTTAGCACAGAGACTAGAAACAGAAGGAAACAGCCTGACTCTGTTCAAAACAACAAAAAACACCTGCCAGCAACAGTAAAGCTTGTAAAACAACAACAACGGAAAAACAACGGAAAAGGGCTGCAGGAAGTCGCTGCGGCGCTGCAAGAAACAGTCCGGCACACAACCTCCAGTAAAACCACAGCGTGACATTTTTACACCTCGGCTAAGCTAACCAGCTCTCGGATGCAGCCTTTAATGTAACGGACAAATACGACTGGGAAAGAGGCAAGAAGGCGAATCTACCCAAATGTTGAAGAGTTCAACACATACCCACATCCTGCTTTTCAGAACGTTCTCCTCTACCTCCTCTCCGAGATCGAGCAGAGCAGCTGAATAAAGAGAGCTTAATATCAGTGGTCCACTCTCATTTTCAACACTCTCCCCTTTTGTTAGTTCGGTTTTTGGAGGCTAACACTAATTAGATAGCTTGCAAATTGGTGTCAAATGATGCAACATTCCTGTGCCCTCTCCTGCGACGCTCACAGCCTTTTCTTTGTGCTCCGGCGTGAGGAAAAGCACTGTATCCTCTCACGGCCCTTAAGTAGCCAGAGATACATATTAAACTGGAGAAATTGTGGAGTAATGGGGGAATTAGATCATGAATGTTCAGGCTCTCTTTCCCAATCACTGGAACGCACTCTACGCCATGTCTGAAGCATGTGAGGGGCGAGTTTTATAGCAGGCTGATTGGGTTGGAAGGGCCTGTGTGCTTCATTCAGGGCCACAGTGGTATTTTCCTGTGGGCTGCTAGTTAAGTGGGACTGGCTGCTTGGCTCCAGTGGGCAAAAGCCAGCTGGGGACCATTACTACTGCTGAAAGAATATAGCACCCCGTCACAGGATCTGGAGCCTCAGACACACACATATACATGCAAACACATGCATGATACCAAACACACATAAGCAGGCACAAACCTATTTTCCTTTAGCTTCTGTTTTCATATTCTCTACCTCTTTAACACACAGAGGAAAGGTAAACTGAGTGTGTGTGTGTGTGTGTGTGACAGCCTTGGAGGAATTTGCAAAAGGACACGTGCTTTATCACAGGTTGAGATGAGTGCTGTGGCTCCATACTGTGGTTTAATTCAGTTTGGTTTAGTTGACCATCGCAGGTGAAGCATTAAAAGAATAATACATTCGACGCACTGTTTGTATAAAATGATTGATCCGATGAAAAATTTAATAAACCCACAAAACAGAATTCGCGAGTCACTCACATGTCAAAGTCAATTTCCTATTCACTGCCAGTGAGTAGGAAATTGACTTTCTGGACAAAGTGAGAGCTCCCGAGGGGTACGACTGGAGCTCATTTGGATGTAAAACCTCGAACAAACATTGTGTGAGTCCACAAAGTCAGTCTCCATTTCATTGTCAAAGCAGCTTGAGTTTTTGTCTTTTGATGCCATCGCCTATACAAACATTTTGGTGTTTTCGTGCTCGTCTGTTGCCTCCGCGGGGACCTTTTCTCTTAAATATTTCACCTTGTATTTATTCTATTTATTAAAGGTGGATTTGACCTTTAATTCAGCACGCTTGCACCCCTATCGTTCTACCTGGTGAGGACGCCAGTGGCTCCTTTTTTAATAATTGTAACACATATGATTTTTCTGCTGCTGTGTCATGGTAAAACGAGTAGGGGAGACCGGGGTTGGTTGGCACACTTTTGTTCTTCTCTGGCAATTCAACATTTAATTCAAACAAGAACCAGAAAACATAGAAATTGAATAAAAAATCTGCTAACTTTTAAACCAAACCACATTTTTAAGCCATTTATCAGTAGGAATGTCTAATTAGGGGAGACCAGGGTTGGTTGGCACACTCCTCATTGTGCCGTATTTGTCTGGCATAATTTATGTTAGCATATTCAAACCAGCTGCAAATGTCTGCACGGTCTTATCAATATATACACATGTTTTAATGTACACAAATGTTTTCTAAAATTAAGTGATTTGTGGTATAAGTCATGCTGTGTGCTATAGTTTCAAAAAAACAAAGCAACCAACAGGAACAATTTGATCATTTAATACAGAAAAAAACAGAAAGCATGAATATTTAATAGATGATCCGCCTGTTTTTAAACCAAATAACATTTTTAAGCAATTAATCGGTGGGAATATCAAGTTTAAAACCATTTAAAATATAATTAAAAATAATATAAACATTGTTTTTAAACTTTTTAATCTCTCAAAATTTATTTACAGCTCTTAATTTTACGACTGCACATGAGCCAACTATGTGATGTGATGAAATTCTGTTAGCCAGCTGCCACCACGCAGAGCTGCAACATTTAAGTGATTAATCTGTTAGCTGTTTACTATTAATCGCCAACTAATATGATATTGATCAATCAGTGTGAGTAGTTTTTAAAGAAAAAACAAAATCAAAATTCTCTGATTCCAGCTTCTTAAATGTGAAAGCTAAAGACAGTATTTTTTGGGGGGAGAGCGGGGATGCTGATGGGTTGGTGTATTTATTTATCTGAGCTGGGTTGAGAGGCGATTTGTATATTTAATGTCTCAGACTGTTGTTTATTTATCTATATTAATGGTTGCAAATACGTTTGGGATAGTTGTTGACGATTTCCTTTTTAAATGAGACATGAATCATAAGGAGGGGGTAGGATTATATGAGTGTACACTTCTTCCGTCTCCTTTACGAGCACGTCTGTTGATGTTTTGTTTGTTCAGTTTTTTTATTTCCTGGTTTCTTTACTCCTCTATGACAGTAAAATCATTTTTTTTTTGGAGGGTGTGTATGGACAAAACGAGACATTTGAGGACGTCATTTGGAGCTTTGGGAGACACTGAGTGATATTTTTCAGCATTTTCTGACAGAAAATATCAACAATTGACCATAGAAATAATTGTTAGTTGCAGCCCGACCATCACTCATTACATACTTTTGAATCTTATATCAACTTGTTGCTGATTCCTTTCAATATATTAAAGCAACATCAGGGGTAAGTAGATAGACACCATCAACAGTGCACATAAGAAGGAAATTTGGTTGCATTTGACTCTGAATCAATCCAAGAAGATTTTAAGCATCAGCAGCTCTGGTGAATATTTATGCACCAATTTGCGCCTTTTCTGCATCAATATATGGTGGAAACATCTTTAATTTAGTCAAAATAAAAGTCTACTGCTACTTTCTGATGCACAAGTTCCTAATTTTGAAGGGGACATGTCCTATGTCCTATGACCCTGAGTAAGAAAGTTAGAGACTCAGATGTTTGAACACAGCAGATGAGCGCAGGTCGAGAAAGCAAACATTTTGATGTCTCGTTTTTGTTTCTGTGACCAGAAAACGCCTGTGTGCCTCCAGCCTCAGTACGAGACATTAAAATGATTGTATTTCCATCGAAACTGCAAATGCAGGTGATGAAGAAAAACAGCTCTTCTTCAGTTTGCTGCCATCATCTCTTTCCGTCCCACCGCCCTCCCTGTCTGTCTTTCATCCTGTCCTCCATCTTGCTCTCCTCTCTTACATCTCCTCGCAACCACAAGCACGATTGAGTGTCATCCATTTGTCAGCGTCACGTGACAGACAGCAGACCCCACATGTGCGTGCACATACCCCCCCCAAAACACACACACACACACAAACACACAGGCGCTGGGACCAGTTAGGAGCTGATGTCGATGAGTCAGGCTTAGAGAAATGCCACAGAGAGCTTAGCTAATGCACTTTATGGAGCTCCCTTTTTCTTCTCATTCTCCTTTTTCTTTTTTTATCTATATCGCTCCCTCTGTCTCCCTCCCTCTTTGTCCTAGAAGCCGAGCCAAAAGTCGTAGCTCTTCACTGACAGAGAGGTCTTTCCAGTTATTTTTCACAGCGCGTCCCCTGTGCCCTCGCTGGGACAGCTCGCCTCATGGCGGTAACGCACTCCCTCGCGTTCGTGCTACATGAGAGCCTCCTGCACTCGTGCATTGTTGTACAGCTGGACTCACTCTGTGTGTGTGTGTGTGTGTGTGTGTGTGTGTGTGTGTGTGTGTGCGTGCCTGTGGTCTCGTTGTTGGAGATACCTGATCCCTTTTATTGTTCATTTGACCCGCATCCCAGGAGGCATGAGGGTCAGGGTGGAGTACCCAGATACCTGGTACAGGTGTACGTGAGACAGGAGGAAGACACGGACAGAGAGGAGCAAGTCAGGAAGTGAAAGAGACAATATTTTTATTGTGTCCCGCACACTTTCTAGCTTTAAGGAGTACTGTTTCTTTAAATCCTCTCTCAGGCATTTCAGCTGGTCATATTGGTTGCACACACACCAACACACACACACACACACACACACACACACACACACACACACACACGCACACTCACAGATGTATATGGTTAGCGGGCCGAAGCTGGTTTGAGTTAGCATGGAGCCAGTCACACTGTGTGAGAGCCTTACCCCCTGCCTGCTACTGCCACCCTCCACAGTCTCTCCCCTTCTTTCTGTCTCTCCTTCTTTTACTACACGTGTGACAGTCGGCCGCCGCTCGCCGACGCCGAAGTTTACCGACCAAGCTCGTCCCAATGTCCTGTGAAACACACACACACGGTTAATCTGCATGGTCTCCTGATTAGCCCCGTTCATGACAAACAAGCCATCAGACCAGAGGGGAACAGCGAAGGAGGAGGAGGAGGAGGAGGAGGAGCAGGAGGGACGGATGGGAGATGTGAGGAGGAGGAGAGGAGCAGAGGTGTAAAGGGGAGGGGGCGAGGTGAGGAGGCTGGGACCCCTGGGGACCCCTAGATCACAGCCATGCTAATGAGGAGCTGCTTTGCCAGCAGCAGAGGTGTCAGCTAACCCCTGACAGGTGCACACACGCATACTCCCAGGGCTCGTGCCTGTGCGTGCACGTGCGTGTGTGTGCGTGCTGTGAGGGTGTGTGGGAGGGGCTGCAGGGGCAGGTTTGTGTCCCAGTGGCCTAGCCTGCGGGCGGCTTTGTTCTATATGCAAATCTGTCGCTGTGGTGTTCTGTCGCCCTTGATGGAATGTTGGAGCGGTACGGCGAACCTGAACCCCAGGAATGCTGCAGCGCACACACACGCGTGACATCGACTGTAGCACATCCTCTGCTTCCTGTAGCTACTACAGTGAAGCAACATTAGTCTGCATGGTCTAAACTTTGTCCTGTGGTTGTGATGTGTCTCCCCCTGCCTCCTGCCTCCTGCCTCCTGCCTCCTGCCTCCTGCACAACTGTCCACGTCCAGTGAATGCAGCAGAGAAGTTGGTGGGCCGGCGTTCAAATGCTACTTATTTTCAATTATGATTTTTTTCTCCCTGAGCTTTGTGAGAGTTAATTTGGCATCAGTGAGCGTTCATTACCATCCACTCACTGCTCACTGTCAGCTGAGGAGCTCCAGTTTGCCCATCTTGTCGAAGGCTGAGCCTGTGTGGATTTTTGTTATTCTTCTGCGGTCTTATTATAAGTCCCTCCGGATTAGAGCATCTGATAATGGCCCCCAAAATGTAAGAGTAATGTAAATGGAGGGAGCTCATGCTTCGAAAGTATAAATCAAACTCAGGCCGGGGGGACGGCATATGTGAATTCCTAAATTAAACACAAATCCACATGTCTGCGCCGAACGCCTGGTGTCTGCCTCAGCCCCGCCAAGCTCACACCAACTTTCCTCCATTGGCCATATGCAAACAGTCAATACCGTGGCTCCCCTTCATTCACTGGCATTTTGTTTGTACTTTTAAGGCAAAATAATGGCTATAAAAGGCAATCTGGAAAGAATAAAATCTGATGTAAAGCTCAGATCTTAGTCCCTGAAGACTGGGTTAATTGGCCCGGTGGTTTAGTAAAAAAACCAACCCAGGAGAGAAGGAGAGCATTATTACTGGCCCACCTCAGCTCCACGCATGTGCCAATGTTTTAATAACTTCCTCCAGGCCTCCTGGCCCTTAGCCCTTGTTTTGTTGCACAGGACAAAGAGCTGCCCTCCAAAGCTGGTCCCGGGTCTGTGGTGTGTTTGTGTGTTTCATGGGAAAGTCTGCCTGGGCGGACACCTGGGCAGATACACGAGATTCAGACTATTTTAAGGGATTGTCATCATGCTGGAGTGTTTACAAGCAGCAAAATGACCAACACTGCTGAAATTCAGTTCATACTGCAGCAGCGTATCACAGAATCCTGCTGTGACTGTGTTTCATTTAACCTTTCATCTCAGCCCCATTCACTGAACACCGTGTGTGTGTGTGTGTGTGTCTGTGTGCATATGGCGTGCCAGAGTAAATTGGCCGATTAGGTCCAGCATCAGTGACTGCGTAGAGAGGAGAATGTAACTATTCTAACTGGTAGTTGACCTTGGCGGTCAGCAGTGGAGGGGTCCCTGCCTGCGTGTCAGGCAGACGACTGTAATTACCACAAACTGAAGCATGACACGGCCCACCGTGATTCTTTAATGAAGGCTTTTATTGGCTGGAGCACTGAGCGGCGACAACACTTGCATCTGTGGAAGTGTGTGAGCAGGAAAGAATGGAGCGAGGGTGACTGCGACTCTATCTATCTGTCTATCTATCTATCCCCTTTGTTCCAGGGAAACTAAGAAATATCAATAACTATCAATAACTGAGCTGCTTTAAAGTCTTTCAGTCCTTCATGACACGATCTTTGAATGAGCACAAATTCAATTATGCTCATTTATGAGACAACCTTTAACATCATCTTCTTTCACATGAGTAATGTGTATTATTAAACTGCTTTTAAAGCCTTTTTGCTACATGTAATATATCATAATTCCTCTTCTAATATCTATTTCATATTGCTGTGAAAACATCAGCAGCTGTATTTTTTCAAGTTTGTCACCAAAAACTACATTTAACAAGATTACATCTGAACAAATCATGAGAATGTTCTAATTTACCAGTACTCATTTTTACCTAATAGAGCCTAATGTAACTCAATTCAATCAGCTGTTAGGTCCAGGCACCAGCGGCTAACGTTAACTAGCTTACGATTATAGCTGTCTAGCTGTCCTTCTGACCCAATGCCATCTCCTTTAGCTGTTAGCCAGCTAATGGTAACTAGCTCCTCTCCTGCCGACACAATGCGACCTCTGTTAGCTGTCAGTTACAGCTGCCGCCAACAGCTGCTAACAGCTAAAAAATAACATTAACGAGCTTCCCTCCTGCTGACAAAATGCAGCCTCTGTTAGCTGTAAGTTCTGGCTAACAACTAACGTGAACTAGCTCTCCTTCTGCCGACTAAATGCCTACTCCATTAGCCAGCTAATGTTAACTAGCTCTTCTCCTGCAACCTCAATTAGCTTTTAGTTCCAGCCACCAGCTGTTAACAGCTAACGGCCAACATTGACTAATTCTCCTCTTGCCGACTGAATGCAACCTCCGTTAGCTGTTAGTTACAGCCACTGGCTACCAGCTGCTAACAGCTAACTTTAGCTTTCCTCCTGCCAATTTCAGCGCAGATTTGTTTTTCAGTGTCACATTAACAGAAGAACAATAGGGTGTGTTCCCTGATGTGACGACAGTGAGTTTATTGTGTCCTTTGGTTCTAAAGGTGTCCTGTTTGTCCCAAACATGTCTTTTATTGTCCCTGGGACGACTGGATGCTGTTAGTCTGGAGCTCTGCTTTTTACTATCTATCTATCTATCTATCTATCTCAGTCTCTTTCTTCTGCTCCCCTCCCCCCTCTTGCTTGCTTGTTTGGGAAGTTGATGAAATTTGTCTTTGGCCGTCATTAGGCAGCAGCCATCAGCTGCCACTCTATTAGCTGCCACGCTTCCTTTAACAGCATATGGCACGGCGGTGTAAGATATGACAAGATGCAAATGTGTTGCTGTAGTGGTGGTGGGGTGGAAGGTTGTGGGGGTGGTGGCGTACGGTCGGGCGGCTCGTATTGATGAGGCCATGTGTGCAGACCAAAATACAGATAAGAAGAAAAAACACAATTTGATAAATTGAGAGAGATCATCAATCCTTCGCCCAATCTCACATCTTCATTTCATATTGATCCTCGTGTGTTGATGAGATTACACGGCTCCCACATCTATAGACCCCGCTCGCTCCCTGGGGGCATGTAAATACCCTCTGTGTGTGTGTGTGTGTGTGTGTGCCCAAGCACGTCTGGCCCTTAAAGTCCCTCCACCTCTCTTCTTACCCCCACTCCTCCTCCTCCTCTTCCCTTTTGCGCTCTCTTCTCCCCGTCCAAGCTGTTAAGCTGTCCAGCTCTCCGCTGCCAAGCGGCCGTGTGAAGCCTCGCCAAACTAAACACGGGCAGGCAGCCCGCCACTCGCCCCACACACATACGCACACACACAGGCACAAAAATACATCCACATACATGTCCGCACACATGCACGTACACACGCGTTAGTAGCAGGAGTCAGGTCATGTCTCACCCCACACAAACAGTGAGAGTGACGGCTACACCAGAGCGCCACTAATAGCAGAGAAAAACAGACAGAATCAGTAAATGAGCCCCTCATTAACTTTTTCTGACCCTGTCTCCCCCGGGGAAAGCCAAACCAATCACACCGCCAAATCAGCTTCCTGTACTAGACACTGATCCAACATCAGCTTTCGCTCATCTGCTCTGCACAGTACAAGTGTGTGTGCTGCGAGAGAGAGGCTGGAGACAGAGACGGAAAGTGAAAAGAGAATATTGCTGTATATCTGTGTCTGTGTGTGTGTTTTACATTCCAGGACAGCGGGTGGCTTTGAGGCAGCCATCTTGCTGTAAGGGCTCTTCTCTTGATCACACAAGACTTTTGGACACAAGTAACTTCTCCGTCTTTGTTTTCCCCCTCAGGGCTCTGAGCTCTGGGACCGCCGTACCAACTCGACTCCGCTTGCGGTAGCCGCTGATGATAAAGTAGATGCAGATGCAAGCAAACACAAGAGCGTGTTGAATGCTAGCCTGTGTTGAATTAGATGAATCCAGACCGAGGTTCTTTTTATGACTCATAAGCAGGCTGACAGGGCCGTGCCATCGTGACTGATAGATTCATTTGGCCTTATTAAGCCGTGCCATTTAAAGGGGCAATTTGTCAATGAGTGGCAGAGTTTTTCCGTATGTGTGTGTGTGTGTTTACAGTCACACCAAATCACTTTACTGTAGTTGTTATTACACCAGTGACGTAAAGCTTTATTTCATGTGGAGACCGGAGGGGTCTTTACTGTTTACACATCGTCTCCATCACCTCTGCTGTCTCTCCTTCTGTGAGTCTGTCTCTCTCTCTAATGCCACATCTCCCTCCCCTCCCTCCCCCACTCCCATATTTCCTTTTTCCCCCATTGGTGTGCTTTGTTTCCGCTGCTGCCTCCCCTGTCTCCATATGGAAATGACAGAGTAGACGAGATGGATCTGTATATTAAAGCCTAGCTGACATTAGAATTAGCATAATGTGTCGTGGCCTGAGGGCAGTACCTGCCATCTGCATTAGCCTGTAGACATACACACACTCTAAATTTCAAACACACACACACACACACAAAGACCCTCATACACTGACACAAACACAAAGTTCATTTTCCTAAACTCCACACATGTTCACACAAGTCAATAAGCATGAAAGTGCCGTAAAGTAACATGTCAGTTTAATTTTTATTATATTTTATTTCTGTTTCACAACATTAATGATAATTTTCTTTCTCTTTTCTCTGCACAGATAAAGATGAGCCGTCCAGCTACATCTGCACCACCTGTAAGCAGACCTTCACCAGCGCCTGGTTCCTGCTGCAGCACGCCCAACACACTCACGGCATCCGCATCTACCTGGACAACCACCCGGCCAGCTGCTCCCTCACTCCCCGCATGGCTCTGCCTCCGCCGCCATGCCCCGACACCCTGCCCCGCTCCCCTCTCCCCACTTTCCTCAGCGACACCAACAACCCATTCCACCTCCTCCGCATGGCTGCACCCCTGCTCAGGGAACACCCCCCTCCCCCGGGGTACATGGAGACCCGGCTGCCTGCGACGCCGCCCTTTGTCAGCCCTCCCCCTCCCCCTAGACCCCCTCTAGAGCGGCTGGGCCCAGAGGAGATGGGGCTGCTGTCGCAGCACCCCAGTGCCTTTGAGAGGGTGATGCGGATGACCCCCATGGAGCCTCCTTCCATGGACTTCTCCCGACGTCTGAGAGAACTGGCGGGCAACACGACCAATAACGGCGGGCCCACGCCTCCTCTCTCACCCAACCGCGTGCCGCCCATGCACCGCTTGCTGAGTCCCACGCTTTTCCAGCCCGGCACCAAGCCCCCAGCCTTCCTCACCTATGCCCCGCAGCCACCCACCTCTCAAGGGGGACACGGTTCTTCCAGCCCTCCCGACAGCCAGGGTCAGAGCCAGGCGCCTGGGAAATCCAAATCCTGTGAGTTCTGTGGAAAGATCTTCAAGTTCCAGAGCAACCTGATCGTCCACAGACGCAGTCACACGGGGGAGAGGCCGTACAAGTGTCATCTATGTGATCACGCCTGTTCTCAGGCCAGCAAGCTGAAGAGGCACATGAAGACACATATGCACAACAAGTCTGGGTCCATGAGCGGCTCCCCAGAACAGGGAAACAGAGAAGAGGGAGGAGAGGGTGAGGAGAAGAACAGGGAGGGGAACACAAGAGGGATGGGGATGGACAATGAGGAGGAGGAGGAAGAAGAGGAGGAAGAAGAAGAAGAGGAAGAGGAAGAGGAGGAAGAGCTGAGGAATGGAAGTCGGCCAGACTCCAACTTAAGTGAGGACTCTCAGGAGTTCAGCCAGAACAGGGAGAATGGCCCGAGACAGTGTCCTGAGGATAAACCCCTGGGCGGGGACAGAGTAAGTGACGGTGGCGGGGTGGGCATCATGCACCCGTACAACCACCTGGACAATCACCTTAGACTTAACCCTAACAAGAGGAGCCTGGAGAGACAGCCCAACGGAGATGGCGGAGAGAGGGGTGAAGAAAGAGAGAATGAGAGGCAGCAGGACAGAGAGCAGGATGAGCAGGTGGGTCAGAGGCCCGTGATGAACGGCAGGATCAGCGTATCTGAAGCAGACTCCTTCCCCGGGCTGTTCCAGCGCCGGCCCACCCCCATCACCAGCCCGAGCCCCTCCAACAACAAGAGAATAAAGATAGAGAAGGAACAGCTGGATCTTCCTCCCACCTTACCCCTCATCTCCCCGGAGAACGTCTACTCTCAGCTCCTGGCTGGCTACGCTGCTTCACGCCACTTCATCAGAGAACCCTTCCTGGGATTCACAGATTCCCGTCAGTCGCCGTTCGCCACCTCCTCCGAGCACTCCTCCTCAGAGACAGGAAGCCTCCGCTTCTCCACCCCGCCAGGGGAGCTAATGGAAGGAGGAAGCGCCTCAGGCCGCAGCGGCAGCAGCACCCCTCACCTCCTGCGGGGACCCGGACCCGGCAGGCCCCCGAGCTCTAAGGATCGCAGGAACGACACCTGCGAGTACTGTGGCAAGGTGTTCAAGAACTGCAGCAACCTGACGGTGCACCGACGCAGCCACACAGGGGAACGGCCCTACAAGTGCGACCTGTGCAGCTACGCCTGCGCCCAGAGCTCCAAGCTGACGCGCCACATGAAGACCCACGGGCAGTTTGGGAAGGAGGTGTACCGCTGCGACATCTGCCACATGCCCTTCAGCGTCTACAGCACGCTGGAGAAACACATGAAGAAGTGGCATGGCGAACATTTGATGGCCAGCGAGGTCAAACTGGAGCAGGCGGACAGAGGTTAAGCCAGCAAACATTAGTTATACAGCCTACAGTGTACACAACACTCACACACACATACACAGACACACACACACAAACTCCCTATAACCACTTCTTCAGCTACGGGGCTTGGCTGGATAATCTCTCTCTCTTAAAAAAAAAATTGAGACTGATTGATGTTCATCTTTTTTTCTTGTCACAGAAACTGCCACCTGAGAATATAAACAAAGGGAAACTTTAATGAGAACTTGTCTGGAATGCACAACTTGGTGTTTCTTGGCAAACTGTCTGAGGATTTTATCAGTTAGGAATCCATGGAGCCTTTCTACTGTGCAATAATTTCTGTATTTATTGGATTTTTGTAATGATATTTGGCATGTGCAGGTACATCTTTGTGGGATTTCATATGGAGTTAGTTTTGAAAATGTGCTAAAACATTTTTCTTTTCTAAAAATGCGATAACTGGAAAGAAGTCACCCTTAATACAATTTTCTTTTTTCTCCTTTAAGGAAGCTTATTATCATGTGTGAGTAAAAATTGTGCAAAGCGGTTAGCTTTTTAAACTAAAATAAATAAGTAATTGTTTTCTATATTAACTGCAGCAGCGGACTACAATCCACTCCCTCATACAAGCACTGAATGTCAGCCTGACAATAAAACATCGTGCTGGATTTTAAAAATCCAACGTTATCTTAAAGACCTGATAAGTTGAATTTATTCAGGGAATTTGTCCTTTTAAATATTGGCATGTGAATAGTTTCAAAATGCAGTTACTGTATTGCTGTCCTCGCATCAGGACGTAAATAAAGGTTGCACTTAATGGAGGTACCCTTAAACTGATGCTCAGAACATTCCCAATGTAGGATTAAAATACCATATTTAATATGTTGACTAAGTTAAGACTACTTGTGATCAATGTGAGAAGGAGAACAGTCCTGTTTATGGTTTGTAAATATATTCTTTTTTTTCTCCTCTATATGTTAAAGTAGCCCCGACTGTACGTGAACGATGGCCTAAAATGAAACAATCAGAGGACCAGCTGCTTGCATCATCCACAGTATATGCTAAGTGTAACTACCATTCATTATTGCTTTATCAGACCCACTTGATTATCTCCCCCGCTCCCCCACCCCCACACGTGTGCCACCTCAAAGGCAATTTGTTAAAGCTACTTCAACAATTGTAACGCTTTCTAAATCACCTCCCTCTGCCGCGGCGTCTCTCTCTGACCCGGGTCGGCTTCCCGTGTCCCCCTCAGGATCCACAAAATGGCTCCAAATGAAATTCATATCAATACGTGTTAGCGTGTGTGTTCTTCTCTCCACAGCGTGCTCTAAGCCTCTCTCTCCGACGGCGTCTTTTCACAGTTCACTAGCTCAGATTCATGCATTAGAGCGGCTTTTAAAAGGGAAGCCTGTTCATTCGCCTCACAAAGTGATATGGGTTTAACTCCCAGTAACAGATTTTGAGACAGTGTGCGTGTTCGTGACTTTTGGGGATTACGGTTTTTATTTTCTGCATCGTTCATCCTGAAATGAATCTGCTAGAGAAAGAGAGAGGGAGGGAGAGAGGAAAAAAGAGGCTATATGAGTTATGATAATTTTGAGCACAGCTGCAACAGGGGGACGGCCGGGTGACCTTGAGTAGGGGCTATTCTTATAGTCAAAGTGAAAGATTGGAACGAGAGAGATGAAGAGATGTGAGAGAGAGATGGCGGGAGTGAGAGTGCGAGACCTTGACCAGGGAGAAGAGTCATTCAAATGAAATTGGAAGCATATGAAAAGTGTGTTTTTTTTTGTACCCAAATGCACATCTACAGTGGCCACATCTTATAACGGACCATCAGAGTGAGACAGAGTGAGCGTGAGAGGGAGGGAGACGGCGAAGCCACATGAAAGGAGATAGAGAATACATCTTTCACTTAGTTCTGCAGTCGTCACAATCATCCTCCAGTTTGACCTGCTTTTTTGGCCTATTGTCAGGTTTTATCTGTGCCATTTTTGTTTCAATAGAAACTGTGTCTTGAATGCAAATCCCCAATTTTTTTGATTTTTAGAAAGGCAGGAGGCCACAGCAGCTCTCTGTGAGCTAGGTGATGTATTTTAGCACATGAGAGCAAAAATGTAGACCCTGTTGTAAACGTGTTAATTCCAGGAGAGCTCAGTTCAGTGCGGCCAGAACGAGGCATTAAAACTATGAAATTCACTATCAAGGACCACACCTCAACAAGATGTGTTTAACAGGTTTGTTAAAGACAAAAATGAGCGATGTGTGAGGCTCGGACTGCTTGTAGCTCATCCACTTTGCCGGAATTTGTCGTAGCAGTCAGCCATGATGAACCCCCTCAGTAACCCTATGTAGAGGAGAGGAGGACATAGGGAGGGAGGGAGGGGCGATGAAGAGTGGAACAGGAGGTGTGGCTCATTTATGCTCAACATTAGATACGGACACAGATGGAGCTTTCCATATTTTCTGTTTTCCTAAAACTTACAGATACAGACAAAAGGGAGCAGTACCACCACAGGTCATGGCCGTGTAGCTTAGTTCAAGCAAGATACGATGTTAGGAGGTGATGAAGACATTTAAAAAAAAAGGTGGAACAGAGCGAACTGGTAATATAAGCCCCTTTTACATCGCCTCTTCAATTTCACGCCGTTATTTCACCACACCATTCTTTACAAAAGCAACAATCATGGAGTGGGGGGGCAGAGTTGTCTCGCCTTTAAGCTGGCAGTGGAGGTAAAAACGGTGACAAAATGATGTCTGTGTCAAAGGGACAGCCGCCAAGATGGGGCGATGGATGGGACGGGCGTTTGACGACGTGTTGTATGTGTGACCTCCACCGGGAGATATAAAGAGCAGCTGATAGCAGTTAGCGGCTAACTAAAATTAGAACTAATGCCCACAAATTGGCAAAACAAGTAGGTGCAGGAGCTCCTTATCCTCCGAGCAGAGGACGAGATCAGCCACCGTGTACCAGGGATGGTAAACGACTGTTGTTGCCATGCTAATGCCATTTTAACTGTTAATAAAATGCTGCCACGCATATGTTATATGTCGCACTAGAGGCTGGCGCTGTTGTTACATGTCACGCCTGTCATGCTGTCTAAAATCACACACTGGAGCGGCATGATGCTGCTGTTGTTTGGCTCTGTGTAAAAATGCAAAGGCGGCGTAAAGAAGGGACTTTGTAGCCTCCCTCTTGCGCAGTCTCTGTGTAAAAAGGGCAGTAGCGGAAAGAATTCTGCGTCCACGTTGCCATGTGTTTAATCACCTCACAGACCTCTATTAAAAGGTGCATTAGTACGACCTCCTCCGCCACCGCCTCGTTAGTAGTGTGAAACTTTTGACCCCGCCCTCAAGTGCCATCATTTGACCGCATCTATGCCATTGTAAGGGACGCATGGAAGTATGAGGGCAGTTTGAAACGGACGTAAAGGGAGTATAAATGAGCCCAAATTATGCAGGAAGTGACACGGTTGAGGTGTGGTCCTGCTCCCGAAAATCCCCTTGCAAGCCTCAGTGTATCACATGCAAACAACGAACAGTTGAACCCCGACAGAGTCCCAAATCACACA
Source organism: Epinephelus lanceolatus (assembly GCF_041903045.1). Lineage (NCBI taxonomy): Eukaryota > Metazoa > Chordata > Actinopteri > Perciformes > Serranidae > Epinephelus > Epinephelus lanceolatus. Next base: position 6,904,081 of record NC_135746.1, on the reverse strand, counting down.
CGGACATTCAGTCTTACAATATGTTTACAGTGTTGAAGTACGCCATTAATGAAATACTCTGTGTAAGTGTTTAAAATGATAATAAAGTATTGTTTTCTCCAATGTTCTTTCAAATGTTTTTGGATGCCATAGCAGTTTTGTATGATTATCCTGGTGGAGGGATTTTATCTTCATGTTTCTGTATGATTACTTGTTCACTGTATGGGAAGACTTTCTTTTTTAAATGTAATATTGCAGAATCATGCCAGATTATTATTTTTTTTTCTAACAAGAGTGGTGCCATTATTGACTTTTGGTCTCTTTCTTTTTTTTTTTTTTGTTTTATATATTTAATTTTCTTTTGAATCCTGTTGTTGGTTTGGTGAAGCCATCCTCCATGGATGTAAAACAAAAATGATTTTTAAAAGAAATAATTACCAGAGTGAGATGATCCTTAAGGAAGAACCTTCGGCAGGGGAATAGAAAGCTTTGTGCGGGAAAATCCTTTTTTCCAAATCAATTTTTCGAGACATTCACAAACATGTTTTGTTTTGTTTTCCTCATGGTTGGTTGAAGGTCTTGTGACGGCACTTACAACTGTAATTTTAAATGCATTTTTCATATTTCACTTTTCACAACTTTCACTTACACTCTTTGTACAAAATAGTTTTCCTTGTTCTTTTTTTGGGGGGAGTGCATCATTGTGGAAAAAAGTGATTTCAGAACAGTACACATCTGCTGTTTTGAACATATATGTATTTTTGTAATGTGTTGAAAAATCAATACAAGAAAGCCAACACTTCAATAAATGTTGCAATTGCTCTATGATTGAAGCAACTTTTCATTCTGATTATTTCGTCTTTCTTTTTCTTCCACCGCCACGATTAATGACACACACACTGAAACAGCTGGAGACACGCAAAGGTTTTAGTTACAACTAGAATACAAAACTCTGTCTTTGATTTACCACCATTCCTTATGAATCAGTTTGTTGGGACATAAAAATAAATGTTTTAGCAACTTCTGTCAGCGCCTGAGCAAAAACAACATCGTTACTTAGTCAGCATTCCTCAAAAACTTTGCATCCCACACAGATGAATGATGCATACATATACTATCAACAAGGTAACTTACAAACCATCAGAAACTGCTGCTAATAATTTAATATGACTTCTAATTTGATGTCGACTTTAGAGGCTGTTTTACTGCAAACTACCAGCCAACAGTGGCAGGATTTAAACTTACATAGGTTTATTAAATCTGTACAAAACATGCAGAAATCAAACACAACCTACTGCATCTTACTGATTATTATTTTTGTGTATACTGGGAATTTAGAGATTTAGAGATCATGGTTTTACACACGCTCCAAAATGGAGGGTAAAATGAAGCGTGAGATGGATCTGCGGTTTGGCGCAGCTTTCTGCAGTGACGCAGGCGTTGTGCCGGACCGCCATGGTGAAGGTGAAGCTTTCGATTTACTAGTCCATCTACGTCCCAACCCTCACCTATGGTCATGAGCTCTGGGTAGTGACCGAAAGAATGAGGTCGCAGATACAAGCGGTCGAAATGAGTTTCCTCTGTGGGGTGGCTGGGCTTGGACATCCAGAGGGAGCTCGGAGTAGAGCCGCTGCTCCTTCTTGTCGAAAGGGGTCAGTTCAGGTGGTTTGGGCATCTGATCAGGATCCTCCTGGGCGCCTCCTGTTACAGGTGTTCCAGGCACGTCCCACTGGTAGGAGGCCCCGGGGCAGACCCAGAACACACTGGAGGGATTATATATCTCATCTAGCCTGGTAAAACCTCGGGGTCCTCCAGCTGGAAAGCGCTGCTGGGGAGAGGGACGTCTGGGGTGCTTTGCTTGGCCTGCTGCCCCCGTGACCTGACCTCAGATAAGCGGATGAAAATGGATGGATGAATAGTGGATGAGTTTTACACACACCTTAAGATGCAACCTAGACACATCATCAGTGATGTAACTTGGGGTCATCAGTTAGCCGCTAACTGCTATCATCAGCGATGCTTCTGATGGCTCTCTTGCTGAGCAGTCCTCTGACCCCCAGCAACCTGGGGGCCCTGTAGAGCAACTGGCTGGCAAATCCTCCGCAACCGAGGTAGCATCAGGTCTGCCATCCCCTGCTCCGGCATTCACCTGCAAACTCCTCATACTTGGCCTTCTTCCTCTCAAACACATCTCCCATCCGGTCCCCCTGGGGGCTGTCTCTCCAGGTCAACCTTCAGCTGAATCATAAAAATATACACGTCTGAAATATAACACGTATAGGAGAGAGTGGGGTTGGCTGGGACCAGTGGTGTAACATATCTAAGTAATGAGTATTTTTTGGGCGTATCTGTACTTTAGTTGAGTTTGTATATTTCTGTCAACTTTCACTTTTACTCCACTGCATTTCCTAAATTAAACATATATATATACAGTACAGGCCAAAAGTTTGGACACACCTTCTCATTCAATGCGTTTTCTTTATTTTCATGACTATTTACATTGTAGATTCTCACTGAAGGCATCAAAACTATGAATGAACACATGTGGAGTTATGTACTTAACAAAAAAAGGTGAAATAACTGAAAACATGTTTTATATTCTAGTTTCTTCAAAATAGCCACCCTTTGCTCTGATTACTGCTTTGCACACTCTTGGCATTCTCTCCATGAGCTTCAAGAGGTAGTCACCTGAAATGGTTTTCCAACAGTCTTGAAGGAGTTCCCAGAGGTGTTTAGCACTTGTTGGCCCCTTTGCCTTCACTCTGCGGTCCAGCTCACCCCAAACCATCTCGATTGGGTTCAGGTCCGGTGACTGTGGAGGCCAGGTCATCTGCCGCAGCACTCCATCACTCTCCTTCTTGGTCAAATAGCCCTTACACAGCCTGGAGGTGTGTTTGGGGTCATTGTCCTGTTGAAAAATAAATGATCGTCCAACTAAACGCAAACCGGATGGGATGGCATGTCGCTGCAGGATGCTGTGGTAGCCATGCTGGTTCAGTGTGCCTTCAATTTTGAATAAATCCCCAACAGTGTCACCAGCAAAACACCCCCACACCATCACACCTCCTCCTCCATGCTTCACAGTGGGAACCAGGCATGTGGAATCCATCCGTTCACCTTTTCTGCGTCTCACAAAGACACGGCGGTTGGAACCAAAGATCTCAAATTTGGACTCATCAGACCAAAGCACAGATTTCCACTGGTCTAATGTCCATTCCTTGTGTTTCTTGGCCCAAACAAATCTCTTCTGCTTGTTGCCTCCCCTTAGCAGTGGTTTCCTAGCAGCTATTTGACCATGAAGGCCTGATTCGCGCAGTCTCCTCTTAACAGTTGTTCTAGAGATGGGTCTGCTGCTAGAACTCTGTGTGGCATTCATCTGGTCTCTGATCTGAGCTGCTGTTAACTTGCCATTTCTGAGGCTGGTGACTCGGATGAACTTATCCTCAGAAGCAGAGGTGACTCTTGGTCTTCCTTTCCTGGGTCGGTCCTCATGTGTGCCAGTTTCGTTGTAGCGCTTGATGGTTTTTGCGACTCCATTTGGGGACACATTTAAAGTTTTTGCAATTTTCCGGACTGACTGACCTTCATTTCTTAAAGTAATGATGGCCACTCGTTTTTCTTTAGTTAGCTGATTGGTTCTTGCCATAATATGAATTTTAACAGTTGTCCAATAGGGCTGTCGGCTGTGTATTAACCTGACTTCTGCACAACACAACTGATGGTCCCAACCCCATTGATAAAGCAAGAAATTCCACTAATTAACCCTGATAAGGCACACCTGTGAAGTGGAAACCATTTCAGGTGACTACCTCTTGAAGCTCATGGAGAGAATGCCAAGAGTGTGCAAAGCAGTAATCAGAGCAAAGGGTGGCTATTTTGAAGAAACTAGAATATAAAACATGTTTTCAGTTATTTCACCTTTTTTTGTTAAGTACATAACTCCACATGTGTTCATTCATAGTTTTGATGCCTTCAGTGAGAATCTACAATGTAAATAGTCATGAAAATAAAGAAAACGCATTGAATGAGAAGGTGTGTCCAAACTTTTGGCCTGTACTGTATTTTTTTTTTTTTATCACAGGTATCATACCTGACATGAATCAGTCCTGATAAACTGTGAGAATGGGACAAATAAAGGAAATAAATGGAGGTAGATCCGCAGCAGAGGAGAAACTGCAGGTGTGTGTGTGGCTGCAGGAGGGCGGAGCAGGTGAAAGGTGACAGTGTGCAGTCAGCTGACTCTCTGGAGGAGATAGTCAATATTTACACTCACCTGCGGAGGGTCAGCAGGTGACAGGGATGTGGAACATTTGGGCTGTGGCTTGTAGTGGTTAAGGTTAATATTATTATACCTCGGCACAGTCAAAGAAAGTTGTATCTTCCTTAATTAATGACTCATTTAATGCGCCACCCGCCGGGCACGTCAAGTGACCCAAATCAAACACACCGACGATGTTGCGTGACACAGGTGGAGGCTAAAACATGGAGGATCATTCAGCGGGACTTCTGCTGTCAGTCAGGTGTGTGAAGACTTTCTGTTTTGGACTACAGCCCCTGATGTGACTGGATTCAGCTCAACATGTTGGACAATTGCAGTTTGAGGAGGACTTCGCAGTGCGCAAGCCTCACAGAGTGACGTCAGACAGGTGAGTGCGACAACAAACTCTTGAACTGATTCTGATGATAACGTCACCACCTGCTGCGTTGCCGAGCAACAGTCGTGTTTCTCTGTGACAGTCCGTTAATACATGCATGATCGAAACTACTCTTCAGTGCAGTAGCAGTCATGTACACTCACCAGCCACTTTATTAGGTACACCTTATCAGCCAATCACGTGGCAGCAGCTGAATGCATTTAGTCATGTAGACATAGTGAAGACGACCTGCTGAAGTTCAAACGGAGCAGATGATCAGAATTTAAGTGACTTTGAACGTGGCATGGTTGTTGGTGCCAGACGGGCTGGTCTGAGTATTTACTGGGATTTTCAGCACAACCATCTCTAGGGTTTACAGAGGATGGTCCCAAAAAGAGAAAATATCCAGTGAGCCAAAATGCCTTGTTGATGCCAGAGGTCAGAGGAGAATGGCCAGACTGGTTCAAGATGATAGAAAGGCAACAGGAAGTCAGATAAACACTGGTTCCAACCAAGGTCTGCAGAAGACCATCTCTGAAGCAACAACACCTTGTCCAACCTTGAAGCAGATGGGCTACAGCAGCAGAAGACCACACCAGGTGCCACTCCTGTCAGCTAACAACAGGAAACTGAGGCTACAGTTCACACGGGTTTTCTCACCAAAACTGGACAATAGAAGATTGGAAAAATGTTGCCTGGTCTGATGAGTCTGGATTTCTGCTGCCACATTCAGATGGTAGGGTCAGAATTTGGCGTCATGGATCCATCCTGCCTTGTATCAAAGGTTCAGGCTGCTGCTGGTGGTGTAATGGTGTGGGGGAGATTTTCTGAGCATGGTTTAAACACCACAGCCTACCTGAGTATTGTTGCTGACTGTGTCCATCCCTTTATGACCACAGTGTACCCATCTTCTGATGGCTACTTCCAGCAGGATAACGCACCATGTCACAAAGCTCACATCATCTCAAACATGACAATGAGTTCACTGTACTCCAATGGCCTCCACAGTCACCAGATCTCAGTCCAATAGAGCACCTTTGGGATGTGCTGGAACGGGAGGTTCTCATCATGGATGTGCAGCCGACAAATCTGCAGCAACTGTGTGATGTCATCATGTCAATATGGACCAAAGTCTCTGAGGAATGTTTCCAGCACCTTGTTGAATCTGTGACACCAAGAATTAAAAAGGGCGTCCAACAAGGTACTAGCAAGGTGTACCTAATAAAGTGGCTGGTGAGTGTATATGGGATGCCTGCTCTACCCAATAAGCCATCGGGTGTTAGAAATAAATGATATGTTGTTTTAATCAGCAGCAACAAAGTCAGATTTTCTGACACGCAGACTATCAGCCACATAACATGAGTCCAGTGTAATGAAACACATAATTAAAACAGCTCCCTGATATCTTTCAGTCATTAGAGGGGAAAGCAAACTGAAGTGGATGAGTTGATGTTTTTATGGTTGAAATTCAAGAAATACCCATCATGTTGTCAGTGAGGAATCTCACTAGCGTGCAGTTACGATCTCGGGGCAAGACGAGGCACAGATAGACGGTAGGTGCTGAATCTTGATCACAATCTGACAACTAATCTTTCGCATTGTGCTACTATATCAGCGCATTGATTTTTTTAAATAAAGGAGCACCTTCCAGAACGTTACTCCAGAGATGACGGCTGGTACGACTCTGTTGTTCTTAGAAAACAATGCAGGCGAGAGTGTGACTCACAGCTTTTATTTCTGAAGGTAGTTGTTGACAGCCTCATGCTTCATAAATGAGTCCTGGCATGAGTGCGGGGACCCATCAGGTATTTCTTGATATCGGGCCAACAGCAGTCAAGCCTGTCCTCGCTTGAGCCTCCAGGCCATTGGATAGCATAACAGAAACAGTGCGTGTACACTGTGTGTGTGTGAGGGAATGGAGAGAAAGCTGGAGAAGAGACACAATAGAGTGGAGATAGAGGAGTGAAGAAAGGAAAGAAGGCTCGAGCAGGGCGGGTTTGTGTGAGAAAGTCGAATCGGGAGGAATTCTCGGTGGTTGCCAGCTCTCACCACAAACAGCGGCCCATGAAGTGTCTCAGTGTCACAACATTAAGCTTGGATCAATGTAGAAATGTAATTATTACATCCAAATATTCTGAAAATAATCAAACAAATTGCTTGCACAGATGATGTTTGGAGGATTTGGTGTTTGCAGGAGGGATTGTGACTTCCCTGACTGTGTGTGTGTTTGTGCCTGAAGGCTGACATCTGGGTGCCATGTTGATGATTCTGGTCTTCTGGTCAGCAGAAATGTGCATGTTGAGAAGATGTCACGTTCCCACAGCTCTTATCCTGGCAGTGGCACAGCTATTGACATAACAATTGCAATAGCATGACTTTCTGCAAATGGTTAGTGGCTGCAGATGTTTTTAAAGGGACAGTTCACCCAAAAACCACCTTCCTACCTGTAGTGATGTTTATTAATCAAGATTGTTTTGGTGTGAGTTGCAGAGCGTTGGAGATATCGGCCGTAGAGATGTCTGTCTTCTCTCCAGTATACTAGTACTAGATGACACTCAGCTTGTGGTGCTCAAAGCGCCCAAAAAATCAATTTGAAAAACTCAACAGCAATGTCTCATTCCAGAAATCATGACCTGGTTACTCGAGATAATCCACAGACCTTGTTGGGAGCAGTTTCATGTAGGAACTATTTTCTTTCTCCCAAACTACACCCACCAACAGTATCAACATGCAGAAGGAAGCGTGCATCTACTCACGGACAAGAGGCTCGTGACAGCACAATATGCAAACACCACACTGCCTGTGTGAGCAGGGTGTGACCTCGCTGAACTGCTGCAGCACACATACGGGTGATGTTCACACAGACAGCGTTGCTGAAGATGGTATGATGTCAATGTGATTATAAAAAGAACATTTTCTGTCTGTCTTTGCTGAAAAATGTGCACATGACATTAAAAAAAATAGTTAAGACTCCTGTTCTCAGATGTTCTATAGCTGAGCAGCAGCTGAGACGTGCCCGAGCAGCACTGCTCATGTGGGCAGTGTGGCCGCTCTAACCTATTAATGAGGTTCTGCAATGCACATGCACTGCCCACATAGGCAGTGTGGCCTGGGCTTTAATGGTATCCTCCTCAGCTGGGCTGTAACCAGGGGTGTAGGTTTAGTTTCAGCATTGGCGAAGGGGACACAGATGAAACAGGGATTGTCAACCAAACATCTGGAGCATCAAACACTTAATTTCCTGCAGTCTGGTGAATTTTTATGCACCAATTTATGGTGTAAATGTTGTTAATTTGTCAAAAAGTTAAAGACATTTACTATGAATTTCATGTTTTTATTGGAGTGGTAAAAATGCATGTTCTAAATTTTGTCCCCCCAAAATCTACACCTATGGCTGTAACGTTAGCTAGTTCAGTGGTGCTAGGTAAGCTAGCAGTAGATGCACGCTTCCTTCTGTGTGGTGATTTGGTTGGTGGATGTAGTTTATCCATCCATCCATTTTCGTAACCACTTATCCTCGAGGGTCATTACACCCAAAAAACGTAACACCGCACAGAAGGAAGCGTGCATCTACTGCTAGCTTACCTAGCACCTCAGAGCTAGATAATAGTACAGCTCAGCTGAGGAAGACGCCATTAATTTCACGCTGTCACAAGCACAAGCCTCTTGTCCATGAGTGGATGCACGCTTCCTTCTGTGTGTTGATACCATTGGTGGGTGTAGTTCATTAGAAAGAAAATAGTTCCTACATGAAACTGCTCACAACAAGATCTGAGATTATCTTGAGTAACCAGGTCATGACTTCTGGAAAGAGACATTGCTGTTTGATTATTGATTATTTGGGCGCTTTGAGCACCACAAGCCGAGTTCTATCTAGTTCCATTATATTGGAGAGAAGGCAGACATCTCTACGGCTGATATCTCCAACACTCTGCAACTCACACCAAAATAATCTCGACGGATGAACAGCACCGCAGGTAAGAGGGAAAATATGTATGTTTGATTTTGGGGTGAACTGTCCCTTTAATGATTCAAAGTGTCTATTTCAATTCATCTATTTAAAACACATAGAGGATGCAATTTGTACGGGACATATTTTCTAATCAAATTGACATGACAAAGAACAAAGTTGTGTATTTGTCTTGCAAAATTGCAAATCATATCACAACCTCAAGCATCTTATTATAAAACTTATTTTGGCAGAACTTTATTCCCGTCTTGAGCTGTCTATTTTTTTTTAAGGGCTACTCTCCATATAATCAGAGGCCACACAAATGTGTGCTCGCAGACCCATTCCGGCCACTTCTCTGCCACCAGCCCATCCTGCGCAGTTCACATGTGACGTGAGGTTACAAAGCTCTCTTTTAAGCTTGTTTAGGAGAAGGCCCCCTCCTGCGTGCCCGGCTCCGTGGGAGAAAAGTGGCCTCGAGCGCCAGTGGTGAGGAGGTGCCGTATCCTCTTCACCAGTAAGCGCTGGGCAGAGGCCCTATAGTCACAGACAGAGAGTCGCGGAGAGGGAGATGGGAAATCATGGTTTGAAGTAAAACCACGTCCTCGGGGAACAGGGTGTCAGCAGGGATTGCGGTTCCCATCTTGGGCCACACAGAACCACAAGGCCGCCGCAGAGACCCGACTTTCCACTGGATCACAGGGCTCAGGCCCCACTGGCCTCTCTGTAGATATCCAGTTACTAATCTACCGGCCCTGACCAGTCCCCAGTCAAACGGCGCTGCCCGCCCAGCAAGCAGACTGGGCTTCGCCCTGCGACACAGCGACCAGAGTAAATCCGGTCCAGCTGGCTGCTCTTGGGAAAAGAGGAGGGAGGGAGAGCAATTTAGAAGGGTGGTCAGGAGACAGAGCAGTGTGGTCGAGCGTGGTCACTCAACAGCTGCGGCTTGGGAAGATTCTCTCTTCTGGGAGAATCTGACCCAAAGGAACAAAGGCTCTGTGGTCATGTCGAGCGTGTAACTAAAGGACAGGAAATGCAGACTTTTTCAGAGGGAGGAAAAACACTGAAGCCACTCGGTGGGAGGTTTTGGTCGTTTACGGCGCAACCATGTCGTCAAGCATCAAAACTGCACTCATCTCAAAACAGAAATGACAACTTATGGTCGCTGTAATTGCCTCCTTTATATACAGAGGATCCCTTAACTATAGGAACACTAGAGTCCATTGTTTGTCAATTAGACTTTATAGTTCCCTCTGTTTTTTTAAGACACCTGATGTGATGCACTTCAGCGCTGATCCTGCTTTCATCACTGAAACAACTCGGCGGGTCGTGACTGCACAAGCCCTCCTAAACACTGGCCGTCACCTCGCCATGGAGACACAGTCAAGCAAAACGTTTATTTATCTTAGCGCTCCCGCCACACCCTCGCTGTCTGCGCGTTTAAGTCTGCTCCTTCTCTTTTCTTTCAGCCTCTTCGTCACTTGCTCCGACTGTCGTAACCTCACTTGTATCTATTTTCATTTCTCAGCTCTTTGTTCTCTGTTTCCTCTCCCTCGCCGGCTTCCTCTCGATTGATTCCTTCCAGATAAACTTTCTCTCCTCCTCGCTCCCCCTCTCCTCTCCCCCTCCTTTTTTATATCACATACTTTTTCCTCTCTTTCCTTCCCTCTGTCCCACTGTCAGCATAATTCCACCAGTGTCAGACCTCCCAGATGGGCCCAGACATAGGTAGATAGCTACCGCGGTGGGGAAGCTCCTCTGCTGTCGGCTTCCTGACGCCCGACCTGCCTCCCGCACACACACTCACACACACACCTCGCCTCAGGGGGGTCAGTGTCATTGTTGGCATTGGGCACATGCTCGTCGCGGTGCAATATTAAATCTTCTCATTTGATTTGGACTGTAATTATGTCGTAAAAACAAACTGGCTGTGAAGCCGTGGCCCGCCAGTGTGATCTACTTTCATCAAGTGCAGACTGGCTTAATTATAGAGTGCGCCATACACCCATCTTTCACTGGGCAGCTTTTCCTGCTGCTTCTTTAAGCCATCACATTCTTTTATTGTGCGTTAATCACAAGGCAATTGGGCCGTTTGCGATGGCTGGGGGTAGATTTTAACACTGGTCTGTACACATCCTGCAAATTCTGGAGGAAAAAAAGAGTCAAGAGTTAAGCAGTTGTACATGGTAATGGAATCTGATGCCTCCTCTATTTCTGCGGTGTACTTAATGATATGGTTTTCATACCACAAAGGTATTCAAATGTGAGGAATCTCTGCTGAGAATAAAGGATTCTGCTGTTCTTTGTGCACTTCAAATTGAGCGTGTGAGGTTAGACGGATAAATAAGTAAATTTGACAATAAATGACCAAATCTCATCAAAAGAAATCACACTGATGTGAACGACTGTAAATAAAACTCAGATCTTTCCCCCGTGGGATTTTATTTCTGTTTCATTATCTTAAGAGGGAGCCATAAAACACTTGAAGGAATAACACTCAACTATGAAGATCTATGAATTTTATGAGCAAATTATTTCCTCGTACAGCCGCTGCTTTTTATCTGCTTTTTACAGCCAGACATCTGAAATACATGTTTGTTTAGGCCTGTATGTGCCACATGGTTAAGTCAAACCAGATCCCACCTTCACATCAACTCGCACAGGAGGACGCCAGATGCCAAATCGCAACATATGGCAATATGTATATTCATTTTTCTTTCTTTTTCTTGTATGCTGCGCTTCATGCAATATGTTTTGGAGCACTGCTTGAAATCAGTCAAATGATTAAATGATTTGCATCAAGTATTATACGTCTCAAATTGATCTTTTGTTGATGTGATTTCAGTAAAAGTATGTTTGATTATAATGAAGAGCGTCACCAATAAGGATCATTGGAGTGATAAATAAATACGTCACACAGGTAAATCACAAAACCTGCCCAGTTGCCAGAAGAATATGTTGGCATTGTAGATTTCTGCAAACCACAAATATGTTCATATCATGTATCTACCTTTGTAAAGTGACAAGTATACAAGCTGGCTTTGTCATGGAGAGATGAAGGAGATGGTGGATGGTGTGTCACCCAGGCGAGGCACCTGCCAAGCTGCAGACCAATGTTTGAGACCAACAAACAACAAAACAGGTTGTCCTTTAGCAGTCACCGCTGTGTTTCCTGCAGCTTTTTAGCCCCCAAACTTGGGTGTTTTTTAGCCACTAGTCACCGTTTTTCCAGCATTCTTTTAGCTTCCAAATGTGGGTTGTTTGGGGACCCGTCACTGCTTCCTGCAGCTTTTTAAAGCACACAAATGTAGGTCTTTTTTTATCGACCCATCACTGTGTTTCCAACGGCTCTTTAGCCTGCACATATGGGTGTATTTTAAAGGACCCGTCACTGTTTTTTCAGCAGCTTTTCAGCCACCAAACATGGGTGTTTATTGGGAACCCTTTTTCTTTGTGGCCTAATTGCCTCCCAAATGTGAGTGTTTTTAAGGACTCATCACTGTTTCCAGTGGCATTTTAGCTCCCCAATATAAGTGTTTTTTAGGAATCTGTAGCTGTTTTGCCAGCAGCTTATTAATCCCCAAACACAGGCGTTTTTTAAGCGGCCCATCACTGTTTTTCCTGCGGCTTTTTGGCCCCCAAATGTGGGTGTTTTTTAGGAACCCGTGGCTGTTTTCCCAGTGAATTTTCAATCCTCAAACATGGGTATATTTTTATGACCCATTGCTGTGTTTCCTGTGGCTTTTTAGCCCATAAATGTGTGTGTTTTTTAGGGATCCATCATTGTGTTTTCAACAGCTCTTTAGACCACAAATGTGGTTGTTTTTAAAAGCCCTGTCACTGTTTTTCTGGCAGCTTTTCATTTCCCAAACGTGGGGGTTTATTGGGGACCTGTCGCTGTTTTTCCTGTTGCTTTTTAGCCCCCAAAAATGGGTGCTTTCTAGCCATTAGACACTGTTTTTCTAGCATCCTTTTAGCTTCCAAATGTGGGTGTTGTTTTTGTACCCATCACTGTGTTTCCTTCAACTCTTTAGCCCTAAAGGTTGGTGTTTTTTAGCGACCCGTCACTGTGTTTCCAACAGCTCTTTAGCCTGTAAACGTGCGTGTTTATTAGGGACCCATTGCTGTTTTCCTAGCGGCTTTTTAGCCTCCAAATGTGGGTGTTTTTTCACAACACATCACTGTGTTTCCTGTGGCGTCTTAGCTCCCCAATGTGGGTGTTTTCTAGCCACTAGTTACCATTTTGTAAGAAGCCTTTTAGCTTTCAAACATGGGCGTTTTTAGTGACCCGTCACTGTCTTTCCAGCGGCTCTTTAGCGTCCAAACAAGGGTGTTTTTTCCATGACCAATTGCTGCGTTTCCTGTGATTTTTTTTAGCCCCCAAATGTGGGTGTTTTTTAATGACCTATCACGGTGTTTCCCACAGCTCTTTAGCCCACAAACATAGACCTTTTTTAAAGAACCCGTCACTGTTTTTCCAGCAGCTTTTAAGTCCCCGAACATGGGTGTTTTTTCACAACCCATTGCTGTGTCACTGTTTACTCTGCGGGGATAGTACCACGAAAAGCAGCCAATTCTTAACAACACATCGCTGCATTTCCTGCAGGGATTGTGCCTCTGAAACCAGGTATTCTAAGCCAAAATATGATTTTTTTCCATACCATAACTAAGTGATTTTTGTGCCTAAACCTAACCAATCGTTAACCACAGTGTTGTCCAACTGCTACACAATAACATGCAAATGTAAGATATTCGTTGGTTGCAGAAATATGCAATGCAAACATTTTTTCTGCTGATGAGGTTTCACAAAATATACAACTATTGACAAAAATCCAAAATCTGGAAGCAGCTGTTTCCCCAGGATAAAAACCAGGCTGTGGTTTTAATCTTAATGTCAGTGCTCAGTGGCTACCAGTAAGTGAACACAGCGAGGGTTTATGTCAGAGATGAGCGTGAGAGGGAGGGATAAAGGATGGAGCTGTCTGGGGACTGACCCCTTTATGTCTTAATAGTTGAGCTGAAAAAGAGGGGAGACTATGAAAGCTGAAGGGTCACCGAGGGAGAACTCCCTCGTTTTTGTCCCTCTCCACCGGCCTTTTATGATGGGTTCATCTGTGTTGTGACAGGTGTGTGAAGTGGGCACCTTACTAGAGGTAATTGCCATTTCTCTCCTGTGGGTCATTGTTTGTCCCTATGCCTGAAAAGACCATTAGAAAAAGAGGATTTTATGTCGTTACAGTGGCAGAGTCAGAGATGAAGACTTTGTAATTCTCTTGTTCTCTCAGGAATAAATTGAATAAAAATCACAATTATGAAATATTCAAAATATTCAGAGTGGATCCATTAACAGCGTGGGGTGCTGTACATAAACACAGACGGTAAACACACCCTGCTGATGCTGCTGTTCTTTAGCTGGAACAGACTGCTGTGGCTTCACTGCAGAAACCATTATGGTGCCACTGAGGAGAGTCATAAAGGTGATTAACAGCTGCTTCTAATTAAAGATCAATGGAGAGTCTTTCTGAGGTGATTTGTTATATGAATTAGGATGCCCACTGTCCATTAATGACATCAGGCAATGTCACTGTAACAGATTGGGTATTGATTCACCCTTGTTTGAGACACAGCTCAAACCAAACCATACATCATGGCCGCCCCAGACGCTGGGATTTGTTTATGAATGTCCCTTTATTCACAGAGTGGTAAAAACGCAGACGCCCAGCCCTCGACCCCCACGTGTGTTTGAAAATGTGTGCCTTTTATTTAATGTATATATTGCATCAGAAGATGGATATGTTGCATACGTCTTTCTAATGCCGGAGCTGAGGGAGTTGGATGTGAAAACCTGGAGTGCAGCGCTCCCACATCCTGATTCAGTAATCAGACATCATTACAGATCAGCAATGCATCACAGGGGGTAAGAGGGCCGTGAAAGCATCAAGTTGTAGACTTGATTTCATATGACCATTATTCTAATAACCTACCGGAGGTAATTTTATGCACTTTAAATTTTAAGGTTCTGAGCTCCTTACATTTTAACTATAGAGCGCTCTCTCAGTGCACATATTGATTTGTCGTAGCAGGGAAAACGCAGGTATACCTGATAATCATTTTGTGCCATTGTGTGCCAGAGTGTAGGATAGCAGAGCCCCGGAGCTGACTCTCCTGAAGGGAATTAGCATTAAAAATATACCTTTGTTTGACAAATAAATGTGGCTGCTGCTTTGAAATGCATATCAGGCTTTATTACAGGTTCTTATTCATGAGACTCAGGCTGCGTTCACATTACAGCGCCTAATGCTCCATCCTGATTGTCTTCCCCAGATCTGATCTTTGTGCCTCGACTGTTCACGTTCATGTTTGACTAATATCTGACATCAGTGTGAACGGCTCACATGCAACTAATAATGTCACACACATACATGTTTGAACAACAACAAAACACAATGACATCAGTTTAATCTCCTGAATGATTTGCTGCAGAGGTTGAATGATGATTTGTCATATGTTGTGATGGGAAGAAGAGGGAACACAAAAGCCGTAGCTGACGTTACAGCTCTATTAGCTGCTATTGCTGGTAGTTCTGTGGAGAGGGGAGAGGTGTGGGTGCAGCTGGGAGAGGAGACAGGAGTTGTGGCACTGTGACGTGTACATTTCTGCAAACCACAGATACGTTCATATCATGTATCTACCTTTTTAAAGTGACGTCATATACAAGCTGGCTTTGTCATGGAGAGATGAAGGAGATGGTGGATGGTGTGTCACCGAGGCGAGACGCCTGCCAAGCTGCAGACCAATGTTTGAGACCAACAAACAACAAAATTGGTTGTTCTTAAGCAAGTCATCACTGTGTTTCCTGCTGCTTCTCCTGCTGCTTTTTAACCCACGCAAATCTGTTTTTTTTAGCCACTAGTTGCCATTTTTCCAGCAGCCTTTTAGCCCCCAAATGTAGGTGTTTTCAGGGACCCATCACTGTGTTTCCTGCAACTGTTTAGCCCTCAAAGATATTTTTTTTAGTGACCTGTCACTGTGTATTCATGTACATAAATAAAAAAAAAATCTGTTTTATTGAGTAATTTTTTCTGTTTTTCTGTGTAGTTTTTTCTATTTTTCGTGGTAATTTTTTTTCTGTTTTTCGTGGGGGTTTTTTTTTTGGTTTTTCGGGGTAATTTTTTCTGTTTTTCTGAGTATTTTTTTCTGAGTTAAGAGAGCAGTAGGACAACAGACACTTTCATTCCTTTGTTGAGTAAGGTGCCTGCATAAAGTCAACAAACTAATGATAACACCATCTATATGACTTAAAGATGACTATACTGGATTAAACTGAACAAGCATAAAAAAACAGAAAAAAATTATCATGAAAAACTGAAAAAATTACACCGAAAAACAGAAAAATAAAAAATTACTCCGAAAAACAGAAAAATAAAAAATTACACCGAAAAACAGAAAAAAAATTACCATGAAAAACAGAAAAAAAATTACCATGAAAAAAAAAAATTACCACGAAAAACAGAAAAAAAATTACCATGAAAAACAGAAAAATAAAAAAATTACTCAATAAAACAGATTTTTTTTGAATGCAATACGCTTCCGTAATTCATCAGCTTTTTAAGCCCGCAAACTCTTTGTTAAATGACCTGTCACTGTTTTTCCAGCAACTTTTCAGTCTCCAAATGTGGGTGTTTATTAGAAACCCATTGCTATTTTCCTGCAGTTTTTTAGCCCTCAAACATGGGTGTTTTTTTAGAAACCTGGAGCTGTTTTCCCAGTGGCTTTTTAGCCCTGAGACATGGGTGTTTTTTAACCCCAAGTTGCCGTTTTTCCAGCAGCCTTTTAGCTTCCAAATTTCGGTGTTTTTTAGGGACCCATCACTAGCGAATGTTACAGCTCTGTTATTGCTAGTAGTTCTGTGAAGAGAGAGGTGTGGGTGCAGCTGGGAGAGGAGTCAGGAGTGTCGGGACCGCAATGTGGAGGTTTTAACAGAGAAGCTGTTCCTCCAAACTCTAGGATGTCCAGGGTGACATTCAAATATGTGTCAGTGCCTCATGACAGGACTCAACATGCAGGCAAGCTGTCCCTGTCAGAAAGCGTCTTGCCATCGGGCTCTATTGGCTGGTGACTGGGGCAGTCTTCTGTAGTTTGGTGGTGAGTGATCTGCACAGTGAAGTATCACGTGGAAAAACTATGGATATATGGGGAAAAACACAAATTCAGATATGACATGGCCAATGTTTATTTACATTTGGACTACACAGAAAAAATCGGCAAGTATATTAGATTAGGTTTAAGTTGTAAAGAAAAAAAAGCTGTATTCTTTAGGGGCGGGAATCATCAGAGGATCCACGATACGATATTATCACAATACATAAGTCACGACACAATATAATTACATTGAAGGCCGCTAGCCCAGCGGTCTGATCCTGACATTTAGGAGGTTTTTACCCAGAGTCGAATTATCCGCTAAGGTCTCCTCCTCTTCAAAACAGTCAAACCAGGGGTCTTATTTAAAAACATTGCGTACGCACCAAACACCTGATTTTAAAAACTGTTGAATATTTTTTAAAAGATACGTATTTTTCCAACACTCTCATCACAGAGGAGCTGCTACATGTAACTACGGTGGCGGATGCAAAAACCATAATGTCCCTATGGAGATCTAGTGTTTGGTTTGTCTCCTCTGGGTCAGAAACATGGCGATCTTTGTGGACAAGTACCTGCTCTCTATTTAGATAGAAACAGCTCATTCTAAGGTAATTACAACACAACAATACTGATTTTCAGATTATTATTCACTAAAGAAAACATAAGTATTGTATTTTATTTCATTTCTGCAAATATATATATAATAATAAACATTTAATTTTTTTAATTTGTTAAAAAGAAAAATTCCAGCAGATCTTCGACAGGTTAAAACACAAGTAAAGATGTAATGTGCTGCCACAGCCAAAAAGCCAAGAGGCCTTTTGTGCAGCTCCTGTGGGAGAGTAAACATTAGATTTCAGACACTTTTTAACTCCAAACAAACATGATGAAATCATCCGTGCAAAACGACAACAGCACAACAGTTTTATATCATCATATAAAGCAGAAAACTTTGACCCAGCCCATGACCTGAAGAACACATCCTGGAGAAAGCTGCACGGCTATATGAGAAATCTAAATGTGCTTGATGGTGGCACATCCCTTCATTAACATCTTACTCCTCTATACTCAGCTTGAGACTGTGCCAAATGTGCCGCGGTTCTGCATTGTGACAATTTCCGGCACTTCAGATGTGTATTTCCTGGCTTTCTAATCAGAATGCTATTTTGTATCTCAAAAGGGGCTCCATTCAGCCCAACATTAACAGCCCTCGTCTGTGATAATGTGGAGGCTTCGGGCCATAGGCCACCAGCTGCATCCACTTGTCACTCTTTGGTACAGATGCCCTGTCTGTCTGCTGTGGCGAATGAAACTCGTGGACTAAATTGGCACTTATTGTGCAGAATGATTTTATGTACGCATTTTAATGTGCCTCATCCAATTCCTTAACATGGTTTAATTATATCTGCTGACAGCCATCTCAAAATTTAAAATGATTTAAATGGAGCGCTCCTGTCCCTCTTGTAATTTATGTCTTTGAGTGGCCGGCGGAGACCAAATGGAAACGCTATACATCTTTGTATCAAACCCCGAACACTCTCAGGCAATTTATCCAAAATCTGCGGGATTTTTCTGTGCATCATATTAGTTTCTCATACAAATCAAATGAAGAGAACTCAATTATGACGGATCAATAATTCAGCATTCTCAATTATGCTTTAATTGTAAGAAGCAATATCATCCAATCTTATTGTGTGGATAGGTGTTGTTGCTCTGCAGAGCTTTAGCTGATTGTTTATATGAGATTAGAGCCGTGTATCAAGGAAAAGATCAGGCAATGTCACAGAGCCTGGGATAGCCAGCAAGTGACACGTGCATAGACACGCACTCGGATACACTCCCAAACACACACACACTCTCTTAATGACACAAACACGTAACATAAAGCCAAATGCTGCCACTAAAATTTGCATGGTGCTCAGTAATGCATTAGTGAACATCACTTGGCAATCTGTTCATACGGGCTTAATTGGATTTTAATACCGCCTCTGATCTTGTTTTCTAATTAACGGCGGTGGCTGGCAACCAAGCAGAACCATGCACCCAGCAACACCTTTGATCCCGGCCATATGGAGTTCCTCCAAGCACGCCGGGGATGTAAAAATCCCTCACCTAGACGTGGGCGAACAACAGGCCCCCGAATCAAAATGGATGGGGTGAGGAAAATGAAGGAGGGTGGAGAATTGAGGAGTGTGGCGAGGGGGAGGGGGTTGGCGGCACAAGGTGGCGGTGGCGGTGGCAGCGGCGGTGGCAGCGGGGGTGGGCAGTGGCATGTGTCATCCACACATCCCAGCGGCATTGTTATTGATTAATTTCTCTCACGATCAGTTGTGATCACAGATACATAAAACATGAGAGGGGGGACTGAAACACCTTATCATCCATGCTGCCATTCGACACCCCTTCCTTGCTACGTGGAAATGTCAATAGCTTCTCTAATCTGTTTACTTCTCCCCTTGTGGCCACTGCTTTATGCTTTTGATGAAGGGCTGCCAAAAATGTGTCCTTTTTCTACCCTTGCTTTTCCTGTTTTGGCAGACAGAGTGCGGGTATTAAACTTTACATCTGCATAGTCACCCCGGCTCGCTCGCTGTTATTTAGTTGTTTGAAAGGATATCACTTGGAGACCCGGGGCGGGTTTTAAAATTCTAATTATTTAATAGATATTAAGAGAGCTTTGGGGCTCGTTTCTGTGCACTCAGCCAGTTTCTGGAGGCTTGATGTGGCATCAGTGTGTTGACCAAAGCCGCCCTGCAGCCTCAGCACCACAGGCTCCATGTCAGGCGACATATCATTAGTGCAGAGATGGGTTAGATTACTTTGAAATGTAGTCAGTTACTGAATACAAATTACACAGCAGTTTTTGTAATTAGCAATGTATTCCATTGGATTTGGGGTCACTGTTGAATATTGCACCTGATAGTACTTTAAAAAATGGATGCAGCCACAAAGATCCACAAATACAAATACAGAGATTGCTGCGGTCAAAGTGCTCTCACACCCAAGTCATCAGTTACCAAGCATTGGTCCAGGTACTGAAGCACCGAGGCACCCTTTAGTGTCAGTATGAGACAGCATGGGTGGATGGGTCAAACAAACTCAGGACTTAAATGCGGGAGCTGTTTGTGTCTTGTGTCAAACAAAGAGTTAAGTTAGTTATTTTAATAATAATATAGTGTGCCAGTACATGTAGCATACAGTGCTGGTGATGTATGTCACGTGACATTACATTACGTTACTGTAAATGTACTTAAGAGGTAGGGTTGGATTTAAGGGGTTGTGTAAAAAGGAAAGTGTAAGTTTTATTAATACGACAGTATCATTAAAGGAGTAGTGTGGCATTTTGGGAAATGCTTATTCTCCTCCTTGCAAAGAGTTAGATGAGAAGATTAACACCACTGTAATGTGTGTAAGATAAATATGACGCCACTGCCAACGTCCGATTACCTTAGCTTAGCTCAAAGACTGGAAAACAAGGGAAACTGCTAGCCTGGCTTTGTCTGAAGGTAGCAAAATTGTTATATCTTGCTTGTTCAATCCAAGCAGCAATCTCCGAGGCTGAAACGTGAAGCTGATGCGGAAGTGCCAAAAACTGCAGTTCCTGTAATGGCCACTTGAGGCTGACTCCAAGAGCAAGTCAATCCCCATTGACCCCCATGTGAAAATCCCCAACTTTACAGCAGAAATAACACGCAGCTTGTTTGTTGGCTCGGAGCAGTTACTTCCTGGAGTCTCTGCATGTTGCCTGGCAACCTCATGGTGACACCAAGACTCCAGCAGAGTAAGCAAATGAGATACGAGTAATAAAGTGAGCTTGAATGTTGCTAGAAGGAAGGTTTGTTACCTTTGGAGCCAGACTAGCTGTTTCCCACCAGGTCCAGCAAGTGGCAACCTCAGGGGCTGAAAAGTGAAGTCGACGTAGAAGTACCAAAAACAGATCCTATAATGTCCACTTGAGGCGAGCTTCAGAAGCGAACCAGTCGCCATGTTAAAATGCCCAACTCTATAGCAGAAATAAACATGTTTACAGCCTGGAACAGAAAAAATGCAGCTGTCCAGGAAGGGAATTCTTAAATAACTCACCCATTTACATTTTATTAAGGCTTAAAGTTACGCGTAATTAGGGGTGTGGCCACGTTAAGTGACTGGGTGTCTTTGAGGCATCAACACAGCATTTGAGTCAGATCCACCTCTTGCTCCTCCACAGTTTCACCTTCTTGAAATATAGTCACCTCTGGCTCCAAAAATCCAAGATGGCGACTGTCCAAATGCCAGACTCAAGGCTTCAAACCGGAATCCACAATGTCACAGTTGCTACATCCATAATTTTATACAGTCTATCCTAAGTGTAAAAACAACAGGTTGTGGTTTGGTGCAAGACTATTTCTTGGCTGGGTGCAGCTACTTCCTGGAGTCTCTGCAGGTTGCCTGGCAACGCCAAGACTCCTGCAGGGTAAACAAATGAGATGTGACGTGTTAATTAGTGAGCTTTAGAGGTGCTGGGAGGCAGAGTTTGTTACCTTTGGAGCTGGGTTAACTGTTTCCCCCTGTACCCAGTGTTTAAGCTAAGCTAACTGGCTGCTGCCTGTGGCTTCAGATTTATGATCAGACACAAGAGTGGTATCAAACTCTCATCTGACTCTCTTTGTGTTTCCCAAAATGCCAAACAATTTATTTAAGACCCAGTCTGTATGTACCGTGGTTGGTTTGTTTCTGTGTATCACATTTTGCACACTGTGAGGGAGTTACAGTGTGCACTCAAGGTCATGAAAATTCCTGAGCATCCTGGGTAAAGACAGTGTGCAGCATGTGTGTGTGAGGGTTGTCATGTCGAGTCAAGGCAGCTGGACTTACTGTGTAATCTTGAGGATATTTCACAAGTCATCCTGGAGGCTTTCAGTTCTGCTGAGTGCTGGGGGAGGTCATCAGTGTTTAACCTCTATGGATGGTTAGAACCTCGACTCACAGTGAGCGTAATGATAATACACAAGACAATATGGCAGCCATCCATGCATGGTGTATTTGTTTAGTTCAGCAAGCTGCCGCTTGACTGCTGTCTGTCAGAAAGCAGCTCATTAACTATTCATATCAATTAAAAAACCTGAGCACATGTGACAAATTTCAGATCTACAGCAGTTTGATTGACAACCAGAAGGATGGGGCTATTAAAGGGCGTCACATTTCACCAATACTGATGGACTAGTCTATACCCATTGAGTGCACAGTTGCCTTCGTACAGTTTCACATGGTGTGTGTTTGGGATACAGGTCATAGGAAATTGCAGATTTAATAGTCAACTGAACCCATTAAGAAGAGCAATGTATTCAGACAGAGTTTTTGTGAATTTGAGAGTACAATTGCTTTACTGAAAGTACAGGAGTACGTTAAAAGGCAGATAGTTTATGTGTTTATATGTTGTATTGACTTAAAAGTGGGGCGCACTGGTAGTTCACATGGGAAACGTGTTGCTAGCCCTTGTTGCAGCAACATACCATACCATGACTTAGTCATACCAAAAATTAGAAAAAAGCCCAAACATTGGTCCACAGGGGGAGCCACAGTGATCGGTCGCATTTTAGCCATTTTGAAGCATTTTTCTGTTGTTATAGCGCCACCCAGTTGCCAATTAGAGTTAAATTTCTCCAGTCACCTTGAGGCGTCCTGTTCTACATATCTACCAAGTTTAGTAAAAATCCATATGGCGGTTAGGCCTAGATAAGAAATTAGCTCTCTAGCGCCCCCATTTTGTTTGATGGGGTCAATAATGGAGGGGTCCCCTCAGATTATGTGTGGTCATATGCCTACAAAGTTGCGTGGTGATGGGTGAAACCCTTGAGATGTTATACACCTTTATGTGATGAGCCACGCCCTCCGCAATATTCATTGCCTTATAGAAGCTCAGTTTTAGTAAGTTTTCCAACTTTTGCCAAGAGGGAACTTTAGATATTGGTCCCTAGATTATGTTCACCCAGTTTCATGCAGATCGCTCAAACTTCCTAGGAAGAGATCCATTTGAAGTGTTTTTCAAAAAATTCAAAATGGCGGAAAATCTATATAACCGGAAGTTATGGGTTCTTGAGGCAAATGTGTTCCTCATGAGGAGAGGCGTCTCTGTGCAAAGTTTCATGTCTCTACGACATACGGGGCATGAGATATGCCCATTCAAAGTTTGACATTTCAGTCGGTTGCTATAGCGCCCCCCTTTGGCTAATTGATGTAATATTGCGTCATTGGCATCCTCCCATGACCCTCTACCACTGTGCCAAATTTCACATGGATTGACCAAGTCAGTGAGGAGAAAAACGTGGAACAGACACACACGGTTTTTGCAGTTTTCGTCATTATATAGTAAGATACAGGGTTTTGAGTAACAATGTATGAAACAACGGGCCTCATGCAGTAAACGTTATTCGAACAGATTTTCTCTTATTTTTATTCATATCCACAATTTGCTCTTACTTATTTAGTACCCACTGATATTGTGGAATTCACCATTGTCTTCTTATTTTTGCACTTTTCTTAGATAAGAGAAAATTTTAAGAGTGGTCGACAGCACTCTGACCAAGAAAAGAGAAAGCATCTCGTTTTTACAGTCCACAAATAGTTGCCCAACTCGAGGAGACATACGTTTTAAATCTGAGGAACAGTACAAATTCGAGGAACTTTTACTTTATCCATTTTCATCCGCTTACCTGAGGCTGGGTCGCGGACTTATCTTGAGTATTTCTATCTCTTGCCACTTCAGAGGGAACTATTGTACTTTTTACTCCACTACAGTTATTTGATAATAGCCATGTGCCAGAGTCTTTGCACACGGCACCAACACTGTCCTTATATAGTATTTAGAGGGTGTTACCGATGCCAATAGGTAATTTATGATCAAGTGGGATTCATCACTTAAAACTCACACCTGAGTAAGAGCAGGTTTGGATGGTGAAGAACGTTTGGTGCATCTGGAGTAAACTTATATTTTTTCTTAACAGAAACTTAAGAGAATGTTGCAGCACGAGGCCCCGTGGGCCTGCAGGGTTTTGAATGAGCTGAAGTCTCTCAGTGGTGTTTCTTGGGGGGCCAGTTAAATGTGCATTACAGTAGTCGAGTCGGCTTGAAATAAAGGTATTAATTCTCTGCATGTATTTCATTTAGGAATTGGTTGTGACATAGCTATGTTCCAGAGGTGGAAAAAGGATGTGTTTATCACCTTGTTAATGTGGGACTTGACGCTTCAGTCTGAATCTAGACAACTTGTAACCTTAAATCTAATCCAGGGAGTTAAATTCCCCAGATTATGAAGCAGTATTTCTCTTTTTGTTTTAGGGCCGACGAGCAGGATTTAGTTTTGTCCTTGTTAATTTTCCTCGGAAAATCACATTTACTTTGTTTAAGTTTTAGAACAGAACGTTGATTTCACCCCTGCAGACCTTCATCTTTTTCTTAAACCTTTGTTTGTGACATCGCCCCAATTCTTGGTCATGTTGTAGAGTCTTTGCACACTGAACAACACCTGCCCTTATACAGTGTTTAGGTTGCGTTACCTGTGCTAATGGGTGACTTATGACCACGGGGGATTCGTCATTTATCACTCACACCTGGGTAAGAGCAGATTTGGATGGTTAAGAACGTTTGGTGCATCAGGAGTTGACTCCAGGTCCAGTATCATTTGACCAGGTTCTGATTCTGATAGTAATGTATCTTAAAGAGCGGCAGCACGGCAGTAGCAGTAGCAGCAGCAGCAGCAGCAGCAGCAGCAACTCTGATTAAAGAGTTTTTAAGTCCGCACAGCCGCTCTCATGCTGCTGTTTGGAAAATCACTCTGTCTTTAATTCTTACTTTTGCAGAGAGGCACTCTGACATCACATGGCCTTCTACAACAACAGCAAAGAAGAGGGAAGGCCTTAAAGTCCCCGCTAGTGATTGCACCTGAATAATGATGCCTTTTTACATGCTGGTTGTTTGTCCTTCACAGAACAATGTGTTTATACTCTTTTGAAGAGGACTGTGACATATTGTGCCCTGGCTAATGACTAGAAATGCATCAAGACTAAAGTGGGGTTTCTAATGAAGATGGCTGACAAGGCCTGAAGGCCTTCTCTTTCTTTTATATGCAACTCTTTTCTTTTCATGCAAACAGAAATCCTTGCCCTCCTTGAATTATCAAATTGTCCTTCGACCTCAGCATGTCACAAAGTTTCTCATCTTTCTATCAAAGACACTTTCAAGCACATTGAACGCTGTGTTTATTTAAGTGGTATATTTGATTTTGGAGTCCTTCCTTTTAAAACGTAATGGATGACAGAAATGGCCTTAGCTGATGTTTGAAACAATCACATGCTAATGACTGACTCAGTTCCTGCTATGCTAACACTGTTGTATGCCTGCCACGTCTGCATATTATACATCAATAGAAAAGTTAATTACAAGCACAAATCCTCTGAAAAGATTCAGCATCAGCTCAGATTTGGGACAATGCTGCTGTTGTGAATGAATCACATTTTGGCATCATGCACATGAATGTATGTCTCAACACTTTGTGCAGCACCTTGTGGCTCATACAGCTAATTCTTAACCATAGATTTAAAGTAATAAACCTCTTAAACTCTTCCTCTGATATAACAGAAAGTTGCTTATACACGTCATTTCATTGTATGTAAGAGAATACCTCTCTCATGTTGTCTCGCAGTGTAACAGTGCGTTATATTCACACATCAGCCGGCCTGAAAACTGCTCCACCAGTTTGTCCGTCAGTGGCACACAGGCCTGTTATTCACACTGTTAGCACAGACAGAAGGTTTCAGTACATAACAGCTCCTGACATTATTTTAACAGCAACAAAATCAGTTATTTTTAATGGCAAAAATGGGGGAAATATTTAATTTGGTTGCATCAAAGATGAGAAACTGCTGATTCACGTAATAAAGAGCACAACATTAAACAAAAATAACAAAGACAGACCATGTTTCTTAAATACCAAAAGAAATATCCTTTTTTCTTTCAAGCAGCAACCTCCAGGTCTGAAAAGTGAAGCCAACGTCAAAAACTGCACTTCGTCAAATGGCCACTTGAGGCTGGCAAGAGTGAGTCAAACCCCACATATCCCCATTTTAAAATGCACGACTTTACAGCAGAAATAAACAGGGTGTGGTCAGTCAGGGTGACAGGTGTGTGTTCTCCGTTTACCGTGGGTTAGGTAACGTAACCATGGTGAAACCCCAGATTCACAGAGTATAGGTGTAGCCATAGTTGTCACTATTTTAGTGTGTTTTCAGTTCATGAAAGTTAATTGTAACACTTTGGTTGCTCAAAAAAGTCTTGTTTAGCATTTGGTGGTACAAAAAGATGAGTCAGATGTTCTTCTTTTTTGTAAATACATTTTGATTTATTGGTTTTAAGTCTGTTTGTTGCTAGCGAAAGTTATCAGAGTTAATCATAGCTGAAAATGCCATCGATGTATCCACCTTATTTCTGAGGGTGCTACTGTAGAAACCCAGCAAGCATTTTTTGGTTTAAAAAACGTCTAATAGCCGTCTACATGAAGACCTGACGTCTAGGCTAAATCACGGCTGAATTTCGGCTGTCAGTGAAAATTTGGTAGACGTCTAACCATAGCCAAAGTGTAGACGTCATCAATTATACGGCTATGTAGAGACCATGTCCAAAAAATGGAGATAAACATATTTTAATTACTGTTGACTCTCCATATGTGATTGAATATCATACCGCACGCCATCTGCAATGGTGAAAATTACATTTAATCAATTTCAAAATTAAATCGGCTAGATTTGGGTCACATGTAGCTAGACTAAATCAGAGCTAAATATAGCCAATACGTTTAAATCACGACTATTGCTTGCTGGGAATGATTATGGGTGCAACCTTGAGCGAGCAGAAGTAGTAGTAGACTAGTTAGTCCTAAGGGATTGTGTATATAATTCTATGGGAAAAGGTTTTTTAGGCAGCAGGGTATCATTTGACGAATTTATTTCCACTGTTTTGGCTCACTTGAGACTTCTGTTGGCCAAGACGGCTACTTCCGGTTTAGCGCTGCGTTAACTTGAGTGGGGATAAAATGAGTTGATGTGCAGTTCTTCTAGACATTCCAAATGTTATTGGTAAGAATGGATCAAATCCTGATATTAAAACAAGTTATTTCGCGGGGGCTGTGATGCTCAAAAAAATTATCCACTGATTTACAGACTCTTTCCCTTTGTAAGTCCATGGGTTGTACAAAAAGACCCTCTTTTTTCACAAAGAACATTTTGTTTTATTGGTTTTAAACCTGTTATTTGCTAGCTTAAGTTAACATTAGCATTATCAAAGTTAATCATAGTACAGTTAATCATGTCATGAATGTATCCACCTTATTCCGAGGGCGCTATTGTAGCAATGATTATAGGTGCAACTTTCAGTTAGTTAGCAGAAGTAGTAGTAATCTAGTTAGTCCTAGGGGGCTGTGATGCGCAAATAATGTATTCACTGATTTAGATACCTCTCTTGCCATGTAATTCCATGGGACAAGTCTCTGGGCCGCAGAGCAGCATTTTACGAATGTAATTCCACTGTTTGGTCACAATGAAAATTGGCTTCAAAATCCAGCACCCTTCCTGGGGGCCTGGTAAATGCACTTTGCTAACCAAGCTAGCAGCTAGCATAATGGTTAGCTCCACTGTCTCGTCCAAATATGGTCGCTTCTGGCTTCAAACATCCAACATAGCAACGGCCAAAATGAGACTAAAAATTGTGAGTCCACAAACCAATGGATGATGTCATGGTGCCTACGTCCATTATTCTATAAGGTCAATGATTTAAACGACAGCCTTGATGAGGTCAGATGTATTGAAAAATACCATAACCCACTGTGACAGCTGCGACCTGTTTTCCCTCTGATTACAATACCACAATATTTAATTAAAGTTTGGAAAGGGATGACAGTGAGGTTTGGATGCAGCAGAATCGTCGTCTCCAGGGGATCAAGGTTTGAGCCATAAAGGCATGCGGGCTGCGCTTTACAATAACTGGAATAAGAGCTGCACCTTTAAGCTGACTTGGCCCCTCAACAGGAGTGTGTAAATCAAGATAACATGATGATAACATGATAATTGAGGGATACTGAGATGAAACAAGGGAAGATTTAAATTGATCCCGGACTTAATCGCACTGAGAGAGACACAGTAAAAGATAGATGAAAACACTGACATGGGATCATCTTTTAGTTCCTGCTAAGGGCGAATGTACATGTTGTCTGTGTACAGTATGTATCTGCACAGCAAATATGTATTTGGCCGGGAGTCTTAAGTCGAGGTCTAATTATGGGTTCAACAGAAAAAAAAAAATTTCTTCTCACACATGTGTGCATCATACACATTGCAACGTCCACAGAGGTGTACACGCCCAGTGTACTTAGCCCAGGGTGATTCTGGCACGGATACAGAAACCAAAAGGCAAGTCATATCAGCAATGCAAACCGTCCCTCAGGACAAAAGTGATCAGTGGAATACCACAGCGAGTTACAGACTGAGGAGCAGCGCTGGAATGAGCCACCTTGCTCAACAGTTGTTGTGTAACAGAGGGCATAAAAATGCATTTGGGTGTAAGTTTGATTTATACAGTGTGGCTTTTATTAGCTGTGAGTCAAGCTCGAACTTCAAGTTGTGTCCCTGACTCCCTTCCCGGAAAAAAGACACAGTCAATACACAAATTTGAAAATAAGTCAATATGTTTACATGCACAAATTATTCTGTTTGCTCTGCACTTCTTCTGAAAAACACAATATTCCTACTAAGCTGTTTGCATGGCCAGTGTACATGAATATTCCAGTAATGTTTCTGTTTACATGCAGCTGTGCATACTAACATATTAACGTGCCCTAACATGTTGTTTATTATGTCAAAATACAGGAAAGAGCAACGGCTGTAGTCGCTTGTGCTATTGTGCTTCTTTGCATCTTTGACTTGTTCGGCTGTGCAAACACAACCTCCCATTTTAATTCCTGTAACAGCCTTAAAAAGGTCAGTGTCAGGATATTTCAGGGTTCCTGCAGTCATAAAATTCCTGGTAAAGTTATGAAAGTAGTAAAACTGTTTTCGAGGCCCAGAGATAATTTTGAATGAACACAGTGTTTTGGAAAAGATTTGTAGTTCTGGCTGTTGTTTAAAATATGTTTAATAGTAAGCGAAATAACTTCCTTGTGTTGCTAATTCAAAATCTAGTGACCATTGTAGCGTCACTAGTATCACGTGATACACATAGGCCAGACCAGCATCGTGCCATCGCCAAGGCTGGCCCCCCTCATAAGGGGTATGAGGGAAAGAAATGTGCTGTCACATCCGGAGCATAAAAGGCAATACACTGTGAGGTATACGTCTGAACATGTATAGATGTCTGGATGAACAATATCCAGTCACTGTGTTGGGTGATTGATGCACTGGAGCAGGGAAAGACTGACAGGACCTGATGGCGATCAATTTATGAAGGTACCATGAGCGTTCAGGTTCAGGCAAGGTTGCAAAAATAATATTCTACATGTCTGTTAAACATTTGTTTAAATTACCGAAGAAATAAATGCGTGCAAACTTGTCAAAATTTTAATCCAAACACACAACAAATTGCAATGACATCTACAGGATCTTCGGTTTTCTATCCCCCCAGAAAGGGGCATGGCCTTGACAATTTTGGCCGTGTCTATATGTGCTGCTCTGGTTGATTTGCATATGGAGCTAGTTGGTGGCGGTAATGTCTCAAGTTAGTGAATGCTAGTGGTTTGCTCATCAGTGAAAGCCTGGTTAGTGTGCATTGAATAACATATGGCTGCATTGCTATGCGGGCCTACTCATTTTTAAGTCATGGAAATGGGGTAAAGTGTTACAGGAAATTTATGAAAAAGCTTTGACAATTCATTGGTGAAAATGTGCATATCCAAACACCGCTCATGTCCAAGTCTTTCATATTGTTTAAAAGTAGGTGTGTTTCTCCTTCCAACCAAAAATGTGGGCTT
Organism: Epinephelus lanceolatus; assembly: GCF_041903045.1. Classification (NCBI taxonomy): domain Eukaryota; kingdom Metazoa; phylum Chordata; class Actinopteri; order Perciformes; family Serranidae; genus Epinephelus; species Epinephelus lanceolatus. The sequence goes on along the minus strand of NC_135746.1, from coordinate 6,874,386 downwards.
TTCTTCTGAGCGTGTATCTCTACCCCTTTGAAGCTTTTGTTTTGTGTACAACTCATCCATGATGATGCACAGAGCTGACTGTAAATAATAGTGATGCACGGGTTGACCTGGGGGTCAGGCCATTAAGGTAAGCTTGTTGGAAAATGTTGCAGGTCATAAAGTGACAAAGCAGCATTCTGAGTAAGTTATTAATAACTAATAAAAAATAAAAAAAATCTCTCCGGTCATGATGTCAAGTAATTATATTTCCCTCTGCAAACATACAGGCCTAAGACCACGTCTAAACAACAAGCAAGTGCCTCTGTCCACATTAAATATGCACTTTCACGTCATGTAAACAAACCATATATGGTATCAGCTGTTGGTCGAGATAATACTAGAGATGTAACCATAACGTAACGTAACGCAATTAATGATACTCGTTACCTGGAGAGGTTGGAAAAATATACGTTTCTTCCCTGTTCCAAAACCAAAATCAAACCCTGAAAAGTGTCGAGTTAGCTAGCTAGCTACTGAAGATATAGCCTACTGAATGTATACACATGCTGCTTTTGCTTTTTAATGATTATAACAGTGAAACAAAGCATCTGCACACACTGTGATGCCACACAGCTGGTTCAATATCAGCAAAGTTTCTCTTTATATTCATTGTCTTGTGTGGCGATCAGCAGTGATGTGGTGGTTCTCTTTTACACTGTGATCTGTAGCCTATAGTTCGGCTTTAGCTTCTAACTATCTTTGTCTTTTTAACCTGTTGTTGCTGCTGAGTCAGTTTGACATCCAGGATATATCCTTCAAACACAGACTGCAGACCCCTCTGTCTGCTGCTCTTTGGAGTCACTGTTTCATTTCTCCAAAAATATGATAATATTTCTTCAGGGAGTGCAGTTAGTTACAGTGTGGGCTCCATGCTTACTCTGACAGCTTGTGGGACCCTCACAAAGGGGCGGGGCTTAGTGAAAGGTCAATTCTGCCTTATCCCACATGTCTTGATCAAAAGTATTCCATTCAGAAAAATGCCTAATTCTATCTATCCAAACAGAATATGCTGTTTACGTGACCTCTGTCTAGTAGTGGAATATCAGTGTGCACATAAACTTAGTCAGTGATTGCATAGAAATGACAATAATAAACAAGTGACTCCCACTGAGAGTATTATGGGAGCGTCACATGTTTATGCTGTGAATATAAAGGACAGGAATACAGGTCGTCTCCCACACCAGAGACAGGAATTTCAAAAGAATATGGTCAGAAGCCTTTTGTCACATGGCAATTCACTCCTTTTCTGCCTGCCGTCAAAGAGGAGATTAAGTTGTCAGAATGTGGGTCCTGGTCCAGACTGGTCTTTTGAGTGGATATTCACTAGTCTGATCTCCACCACTGCTAATAGACAGAGCTCAAAGGGGAGCAGGGAGAACAGAGGAGGGAGAGGGGTAAGAAGGCTTTAGGATCACTTTACCTGGATTCGGCAGCGTGGCGCTGGTGGATTAGTGCCCCGGGCCTCATGGCACGCTAGTCTGCAAACACCCCCATAACACTGTTCCACAGGTACAAACACACATGCACACACACGCTGGTGTACAGCACAGTGGCCAGTAAACACACAAACATGTGCATTAGAGGTCTGTTGCTGCACAGCACAGCGTTTTTGCTCTTACATGCAAACAAACTGCTGCTGTTAAATGCACACATCTATGTGTTACACACAAGCAAATGCCCGGTGATCTCTATAGTTTCACAACATCTTAGGTCTGTGCAGCCGCAGCCCCAGATGGAACAGCACCAGATAAAACAACCACTCTTAATTCCAGTGGCTTAGAAAACTTCTGCACCGATTCCTGGCTTCTGTACAGTTGGGATGCCTCAGACAAACTTTCTTCGACATCCTAGAAGCTTTCCGAAGTCTGTTCCTGGTCTGATACCACTCTGTAAGGTCACTCACTCATCCAGAACTGCAAAACCATAACCCATAAAGGAGAAAATACAGGTTGTTCTTGGCAGGGAGGAGAGAAACCCACCACGGCTCCATCCCTCTCTGCCGCCTCTGCCTGCTCTCCCCCCAGTCACTACCTGATGACTTCTCCATCCGTTTTAATTGGTAATTATTTTGCGGGGTTTAATGCCTTTATTCAGACTGTCAGTGTGGAGTCAGGAGAGGAGGATTAGGTGCCCCAGGGGGACGAGACACTGGCACGGCCAGGACAGCTCATTTTTACACGGGCAGGGGAGGAGGACAGCTCATCTTTGATCCGGTTGGGGCTTCGCAGGCCAGAGGGGTGACAGCTGCACTTTCTTTAGCCCACATTTGAATTTGAATTCTATCTTAGGATGCAGCGCGCCGCGGACTTGGCAGGGCAGTGGGGTAATCTGCTCGGCACAAACGCCCGGGCCTTTTCTTCCTGTGTGCCCTCGCAGAGATTGGAGTAATTAAAGTTAAATGGAATGCATTAAAAACTCACTTGTGCCGAGGCTGTGGCGGCCGTGCCAACAGTGAATGGGCTGGGGCTGTCCTTTTACGCTACTCTAATCCTGCAGAATATATGTGTGCCCCGTGACTTTGATGCTACGCTACCAAAGCATCGGAAACGGCTACCAGTGGAGCTACAACTGACTGCTGGCTTTCACCTCAGAAGAACATCTTGGAGAGCAAATTCAGCTGGATTCTGACATTGGCAGGAGGTTGGATGGAATCAGCTTCGGGAAGGCTATTAGCACTTTCAAGACTCACATGTCACTCTCAAATTGCTACGCTTTGATGTACACTCTATTTAAATACCACACACTGCCTTTCCCCTGACCTGTGGTAATATTTAGAGTGAATCCTGACAAGCTGTCCGTAACACACGTTAAGAAACTTGTACTTCCAGTTGTTCTACAAAAGGTTGGCCTATACATGACGAACAGCTTCCCATGCCAACAAACACTGGCTCTCGACTGATGCAACCCTGAGATGGGCGCTCCCAGTTTGTCAGCCATCTTGATGTGGACAGTAATTGCAGCGAAAGACAAACCTGCTCTTATAGCCATAGGCTGGGAACCAAACCTGCTCTTCAAAAGTGTATGTCAAGAGGCTTGAGGCATCAGACGTGCAGGTAATTGTTGCCGTCTTTCATTTGAGAGGAATGTGGACTGAGACAAAGGGGGGGCAGGCTACAAAACTATCATCATAATCTCTCCCTGGCTTTGTGTGTGATCCTCAAGCCCTTCTAATGAGAGGAGATAGGACGGGGAGGAACATAGGGGTGTGTGAGGACGGGGAAAAAAGTGTTTTGTGAAACTGAACATACAGAACACAGTGAGTGGTAAATGTTGAGACAAATCAGGAGGGAGAGGTAAATCATGCGCTGATGTCATCTTTGTGATAGAATCTAGAATATCTCGGCTATTAACAGACACAGATTGGTTTGTCAGTGGCTGCTCTTCAGCCTCTACACCTCACAAACTCTTTATCCATTAAAACATGGCTCGAGCCAGCAAACATTGCACAAACATATTTCCCAGTTTTCACAGTTAAGAAGCCTGAAGCCAAAAGCATGCAGAAATGTGTCCAATAGTGCTACGTGTCGACGTAGAAGTACCGAAAACTGCAGTTCCTCTAAAGGCCTCTTGAGGCTGGCGCCAAAAGCGAGTCAATATCCATAGACGCTTTATTAAAAACCTAACTTTCTGAAATAAATTTGTTACAGAGTGCCTGCGTAGCCGTAGCTGTTGCTATTTTAGTGTATTTTCAGTTCATGAAAGTTAACTGTAATGTTTTGGTCACCTAAAAAAGTCTTGTTGTGTTAATGAAGAGCCCCTAAAGAGTCAGATATTCAGTTTTTCTGGTATGTGCATTTTCTGTCAGTGGTTTTAAGCCTGTTTTTTTTTTTTACATTAGCATTGTAACTGTCACTATTTTAGTGTATTTTAAGCTTGTGACATTTTGGTCGCCTAAAAAAGTCTTGTTGCGCTAAAAGAATCTCAAAGGAGTCAGAGAGATTTAGGTTTTTTGGTATTTGCATTTTGTTTTAATGGTTTTAAGCCTGTTTTTTTTTTGCTAACGAAAGTTAACATTAGCGTTGTAACTGTCATTATTTTAGTGTATTTTCAACTGCTGAAAGTTAATTGTTACATTTTGGATGCCTAAAAAAGTCTTGTTGTGCTAGAAGAATCTCAGAGGAGTCAGGGAGATTTAGGTTTTTCTGTATGTGCATTTTGTTTTAATGGTTTTAAAGGGCCAGTGTGTAATATTTGGCATGGTTTATTGTCAATCTGAATCTGAATCTGAATATTCTGCCCATTAATATGTTTATACAAGTGTATGATCGCTATAAAATAAAATTCATTTGATTTTCGTAGTCTTATAATTATGCTTTTATATATATATATCAAGGGCCTTGCTTTAGAGAGATCACCATCTTGCGCTGCCATGTATGTACGGCAGACCGAGCGGACAATCCAGCCAGCCAGAGAACGCGTTTCGCATGTATAAATGAACCAACGAAGACAGCGGAAGGAAGGAAGAAGGAGGAGGAAACAGCAGAGAGTGTTAGTAGTTGGTCGATAGAGAGTAGTGAAAAGTTTTTTTAGTTATAAAGTTTGCGAATGGACCACACTTACCACGCAACAGGAGAGAATGAACCCGAACCGCCAGGAAAAGAAGACGCAACTTCACTCCTTGTGATGCGCTCTCTGCGGCGCTTTTCCTCCTGGTGATATCTCGCCAACAATGGCAGCAGTAGCACCGAATCCCATTCTGTGCATTCAGCCTCTCTTCTCGCCCACTCAGCATCGCGTTCAAAGTCGTCCATTGCAGCTACTATAGTCCAGAGATATTGCTAGGCTAAATAAACAGCTGAGCACTGTTTACCGGCTACGCTGTCAGTCAGTGTGCGGGCTGGAGATTGGCGGAGCAAAGAGGGGAGGGGGGTCCCCACTTAGAATGGTAAACGAGTATGTGTGTAAAGTTATTAAGTGTGTCTGTTACGCTAGAAGAGTCAGAGTTTGGGATGGAGTGGAGTGTTACTGGAGTTTCTGGAGTGCTCAGATAAACTGGCCTTTTTCCCGAGCGCTCCTCTGGTCTCCTGCTCGTGAGGGATTCATTACAATATCGTAACATGGTTTAGATTTCTAAATAAACATTCACCTCATCGCTAGATAGACCTACTCCTGAAAAACTTGTGCGCAAGGCTTTTTGTCCCTACGAGGCCACCGTCATTTACCTGACGGGAGGGGTGAGCGAGTGAGCCCTGCAATCTAGAATTTGACCACTGATGTCACTGTTTCCAACGGTTTTCAACCCATTTTACACACTGGCCCTTTAAGCCTGTTTGTTTAATAACAAAAGTTAACATTAGCATTGTAACTGTTGCTATTTTAGTGTATTTTCAGTTCGTGAAAGTTAACTGTAACACTTTGGTTGTCCTCAAAACAATGTTGTTTTAATGTAATGTTAATTAATTTACATATGGTCGTAGCACACTGACATCACTCACGCAACGTTCTTTTACTTTATTGTTACATAATATTCTGTTTTAAACCCAAAACATGATCTATTTTCTACGTCTAACCAAGTACTTTCGTAGCCTAAACCTACTGTGACCGTTTCAAAACATTAACCACGTGTTACAACATGTTTGAGCTGTGTGTCACGTAGATAAAGTTCCCATTTGGCCCTGCCTGGTTCCATCAGACACCTGTCTGCTGCTATTCTTCTTTGTGTTTGCTGTGACAAAAGCTAAAATCCCAAGCATACTGGTCGAGGTGTCATCACTAGCTATGTTTCCATCCAAAAGTGATTCAAATCATTGGGAAATGCGCATTAAAAGAAATACGAATCCTGTGTGTTTCCATTAAATGTACGGGCTTTGGTGAAAACTATGAACTCGCGCGAGTTTTCTGCAGAACTGGAAACAAAACAAGTCTGGCATTCTTCTTCTTCTACGTTTTCTGGCGGTTGGCAACCAGCTTGTAAATGCATTACCGCCTTCCCGACCCGGACTGTGGATATCACCATGGAGAGAGGTGCGCTACGTCAGACTTAATTCGAACATAACTGTTTCCATCCCCCGTTTTGCAAATTAACATTTTTCAAATCAACCAAAACCCGGCTAAAGCGAGTGTATTTTAGTTTGTGCGAATCAGGGGATTTTAATTCAAATTTTGGCGTTTCCATCATAATTTTCCAATGCGATACTTCTAGATGCGCATCTAAACAGGCTGATGGAAACATGGCTACTGTCTGTGTCAATTTTTGGATATGAGCTATTCCGCCTATCTTCTGTCCAAAGCTTACTAAATAACACTTCATATCAGAAATTTAAAAGTAGCCTTGGAATTTTATAGGGGGGTACTGTGTGTGCTGGACTATTTCTTCTACCCAGTTGCCAGAAAAAATGTTGACATTGTACATTTCTGCAAACCACATATAAGTTACATTTGTCCGTTATTATGTAGCAGATACATTAAAACCTTTTTCGTGGTAGAATTCCAGACGGAAGAAAAAATGACGGTACGCCAAAATACAGCCATGTTTGGGGGCTAAAAACCTGCAGAAAAAACAGCCACATCGCTAAGAAACAACCAGTTTTGCTGTTTGTTGGTCTCTAACAGTGGTCTGCAGCTTGACAAGCATCTCCCTTAGGTGACATGCCATCCACCGTCCTCTGACTCCTAATGACAAAATCAGCACATATGGATACATTCTGATCCCTGTCACTGTAGAAACTTTGCTATAATACATAATATGTAAATGTAATGTACAGTATTAACACTTTCCTCTGGTGGCTGGGCTGCTTTCTTAGCTAGACGGAGTGACTTTCCAAAGACCACGAGGCACGTAATTCTGCAATATCCATATTTTACATGATGAGTCTGCCTCCTTTCTTGTTGCCACGGCAATATTTTGTATCAAGCACCTAAATTGGATTGCGAAGACAACTGATCTGACAGAGTCTTCAGGCAGATTAGATGAAAGACCAGTAAAGAGTGGGGAGAAAGACGGGGCGAACCCACAAACCAGACAGAGGAGTAGACTGTCAGACAGACCAAGACAGAGAAAAAGGCAGATTCACAGGCCGAGCAGATGGACAACTATCAGTCTCATGGCCTGTTCTAGCTTATCGATACTCATGCATCTGGACATTACACCTGCAGGTCATGATTCAAGTATATCTGCAATGCATACATCCTTTCTTTTAGTGCAAAACCAGGGGAAAGTGCCATGATTACAATCACACCACTATTGTCTGTAATAAACAGGCAAGATGGTGCTTCTGTGGAGGAGGGATTCAAGTGCTTGTTCACTTAAAAGTGAAAAGAATCCCTGAATAACTAATTATAAAGCGTCTGAATACCAATATAAGACCTTGGTTTATACTTTTGTGGACTTGATTCGTGGTGATTTGTCTATTCGCTGACAGACGCTTGATGTTGGCGAGATAAGGGAGAAAAAAAGCCAGAGCTTTTGGCTGAGAAGCCCTATTATTCATGGGCAGCAGTTGTGTGTGTATTTCCATTAGATGTGTGAAGGCCTCTAAGGTCTAAGAATGCACTTTAATAGATACCTGTCAAATGTAATTAACTATGTTTTTCCTATATCATACGCTTTCCCATCGCCTCCAGCCAGAGGCTCCACAGTGTGTTTGTGTGTGTGTATACAAGTACACATGCATATGTGTGTCTGTGTGTGAGAGAGACAAGAGTCTGTCTCAGTGCCTTTTGCCACCCAGCGATTGGAGACAGTTTTAATTGCAGCATGACAACCACAAGAAAGGACCAGAAGCCCCATAAAAGCCAAAGCAAGCTGGCAGCCGTCCCGCAGTGGAAAGCTAGCCATGCCATAATTACAGGTAAAAAGACCTCTAGCACTGTAGCTCAGCACCGTGTTTATTTGACACCAATCATGCAACTATGCAGGTATCCCAACAATAACGTGCTCTGTCCCGACAGGACTGAGGTGCCTGCGAGAAAGACTTGGACATCGCCGGTAATCAAGGAATGTCTTGTGGCTCGGAGACTCAACCCTTGTCAGAACATGAAAGCGAGCGGAGAGACCTTGATTTTAAAGAGCTCAGATGAATTCGCCAGTGCAAGTTACATTGTTCGCAGTCAGAGAGGAGCCTCGCTTGGCATCAATAATTCATTTTACAAGACTCACTTCTGCCTCCAGTGAGCAGGTCGATTTAAACGTTTTGATATCCACATCCAAGGGCGCAACGGGCCACATTAAAGACACATTAGCAAAGTCAGTGACACCTCCCGCCGAAGAAGGAATACATTCTTCTCTAAAGCAGAGGTGATCACCTGTGCTTCGTTCCAGCAGTGGGTTTGAGACTTTTCTTTGTAGTCGTGGAGTATTTGGTTTTGTATGAGCAGAGGAGTGTTTAATGACTGTATGCTTGATAGCACACACATTTAGCCTGGCCTATGGGAGGAGCAGGGTTGTCTCTCAAAGTGACAACTGGGGTAGAAAAAAAGGCTCCGGGGTGACGAACACTGCATGTGTTTAAAGAAATGTGTTGGAGCAAACTGCGGACCCTCCTCATGGGTGCACTCGAGAAGATTTTAAATGTGCTCGGCTCATTCAAATCAGATTTCATCTCCGGATTTTAAGCAATCTCATTGGTAATCATGCCAGTACACCAGCAGCGTAAATCAAAAACATTTTAGTGACAGCATTGGTCTCTATTTGGAAATCCAGACCCGAGCACATAAATCTCACCTCTGTAAGTGCTTTACGAGAGCACAATGTGTGTTTTATGTGTTCTTTATGAGTGTGGAAAGGCCACATCTTGAATGACACTCACTGCCAGAGCCATCGAGGGGGAGAAAAAAAATACAAAACATAAAACATATGCTCACTTTCCACTAAGAAGGCGCCTGGGTGAAAATACACGGCAACATGTTTCCTCTCACCTCTTTCTTTGAGTTATTCATTCACTGACTTTGTTATTTACTTGCATCCTGCTTGAGGTGATTTACTTGTTAGGTAATGACTGTCAAGGCAATTGGCTGCTAAAGTGGTGAACCGGGGCTCAAATGAAGGGCAGTGTTTATCACCGTATTGACTTTCTGACGAGGGTGCCACAGACTCTTTTGTCACTGAGGCTGGCCGAGGGAGGTCACATGACCCACAAGCTCATACTGTCGCTGTTTTGTTCTGTAATCTGGTTCTTTGCTGTTTGATTTTTTAACAATGTTTGAATTTGTTTAAGTGTTGAGATGAGCCCACAAGGAACCACCACCATGAGCAGAGGATAACATGACAAACACTCATAGACTATAAAATTATGGAGGTAGCCACTGTGATGTTACACATTTGTTTGTGGACTCCAGTTTTGAAGCCTGGAGTTTGGCATTTTGGCCGTCGCCATCTTGGAGTTTTGGAGCCACAGGCAACCTGAGATGACCACGTTTGGACTAGACGGTGGATCTGACTTAGACACCTTGCAGACAGCTTGTCACTTAAAGCGGCCACGTCCTTAAATATGCATATCTTCAAGGCTTTAGGCCCAGATGCACCAAATTGACTTCAAGGAACAAGTGGCAACGAAGGCCAACTGTTGTGTTGCCTCACGTTGCCTATGTCTCCGACATAAAGTTGCACCTGAACACCTCCAAAGACTACAACCAACGGCCAACTAGCACGTACGTTCTGTGCCTGAGGAAATAACTCTACATAGCAGCAGGCCGCAGTAGTCTGTATTCATCATTCAAAAAGGGAAACTGGAAGACTAACAGGATGAATTCAAGATGCTAGTTAGCTAGTTTGCGCATTAAGGGAGCGATCACACCAAGATGAAACGTGAGAAACGTGATGCCAGTAAAACCATTGTTTTCCTATGATACGGCGCATCTGACTGGCGTTCAAGCGTCTTTTTAGACGGGTGTTTTTCCGCCGTCTTTTTAGATGCGTGTTTTTGTAGACGCTTCTTTTTAGACGTGCGTAGATGCTGAAAAGTTAAAATATTTTCAACTTTCTGAGCGTCAGACGTCAGTAGCTAGCGCGCATTGGATAAGCGGTTTTGAGCGTTTCAAGCGTCTTTGAAGCGTCCGCGTCTCTAGCGTCTCATTTCTGTGTGATCGCCCCCTAACAATGCAGCCCAGTGAGAACAGTTAATATTCTGAACTACTTCTGCTGAAGAGCTCAGTTGCTTAAACATAATTTTTCCCAATAAAACAAGTTTGTTTCAATCTCACGTCCTCTCGACTTTGTTTGGTTTTCTCACTTCCGTTTCTCTTCTTGGCCAATCAGAGTGATTTCATTTACCAACGGGCCCTGATGGACGTTGCCAGTTCCGACGCTGATTCAGCATGCGGAATCTGTAGGTGCAGAATGTACGTGCTAGTTGGCTGGCATGCTGAATCAGTTGAAAAAAGCAGACAAGGGCTGACAAGTGCCAACAGTGCAGGATACGCTGCAAAAACTAGGGCGACAGACTCTCACCAACAACCCAACATTGACCAACAGCAGACCATGTGTCAGGGCCCTTAATAACATTGACGAGTTGTATAAAAATGTTGCTAGCAGAGGATAACGCGCTAGTCGCTCCAAGGATAGCTACGAGGGGATCAGGTTCCCAAAGTTTCCCAAAAAGCCTCAGAGAAACAGTGAAAAATGTTCTTTCAATATATATACAATTTACTGCATGACTAGAAAGCATGTGCTAAATTGCTAATTGTAGATTTACAGAGGTTGCAGAGAGGTGAAACATCAAGATGTTTCCGTGTTGACATCGTTACGTTGAACTCAACATAAAGAAGCTCAGAGAAACATATTTGATCGCAGCAGAGGATCATCTGGGGTCAATTTGGGTGAAAACTTTTAACTCCTCAAAAACTCCAAATCTTCGACTCAATGATTTTAAATTTCTCCGTAGGTTGTATTAGATGCCACTTTTGACAAGTTGATTTTAATTAAAAGTTGTGAACCGTGTTCCCAGGGGACTCCTGGCACTTAAAAACATATGGTGTCCATCTGTCTATACATTTTCCAAAGTTGCCATTTATCTACTGTCAAACAAAATAGGAAACGGTATCCTTTTGTTACTTAATGATCATTAAATGCTGTTAAATTCAACACTACAGAAGTTGTTGGCTCGTTTCACAGCAGCGAAGATATGAATTGTTCAGCACAGTTAAAGTAGACGAGTGTGTGCAGGATGTTGTGGTTATGGAGCCTTTTACTGCCAGAATTCACAAAGTCGAGGCTTATAGAGAATAGAAAGAGGAAGAAAGTGCCCCAGTGATCATGAGACTGCTTACCAGATGAACTTCACCGATTGTATTTAAATTGAGGATACAACAATCTTTATTAGGTTGCCTTCCTTCTTTTTCCGTAATGCGTCACACACTCTGCTGGTGTATCGAATGAGGAAAACTGTTGGTCGAAGATAAAAGAGTGGGCTGAGTTTGATCAATAGGGAAACGAACCGACTGGCCACCAGCACTTGAGTCTGTGTCACTTAGCGCTGATGAACTCTGCCCGGAGCTTCAAAAAGGGAGGCGGAGGAAAATCAGGAGGAGACCACACACAACCATGAGAGGGAGGGTGGTCTCTGATCTGTCGACACAGAAGATGAACTAGGGGGATTTCATACCTGGAGAGATATTATGTCATCTGGGTCAAATCGTCGTGAAGTGAGACATGACTGTACTGTTGATATTAAAGATCAGTTCCAAGAGTTTCAGTATTTCTTACACTGAACGGCACTTTTTAAACTTGTTCTAATTAAGTCATTTTTCTACATTTCCAGGGCACAACATGTAATTATATCTCATAGGGGCTACTGTCAGTGATTAAGCTGTTATCTCTTCTTCCTTTGTGTTCTTTAATGTGTTTCCCCAAGTATAAGGTTTGGTGTATTACTGGGAAACTGGCACCAGTGATAGTCAGAGAAATGTAAAAAGTGCACTGCTCATTTTGGGACGTACGCTTATTTATGTTCTTGCTAATACTGATTGATACCACTCTCATGTTTGTAGAGTAAAAATGAAGCTACAGCCAGCAGCACGTTATCTTGGCGGAGCACTAAGACTGGAAACAAGTAAACAGCTAACCTGGCTCTGTCCAAAGGTAACAACTGCTCTTTTTATGCAGAGATTGCGCCATAAGGCTACTACAGAGTCTCTTCTTTATGCTGCCTTGGCATTTTTACACAGAAGAAAGAGGCGTTGTGGGCGTGAGATGTAACACATTAGCGTTGGCTTCTAGTGTGACATATAACATACGTGTCAGCTACGCTTTATAAACAATAACAGTGGCATTAAGGTGACAATAACAATCATTTACCATCCCTGTTATTTGGTGGCTCATTGTTTTCCCAATTTGTGGAGATTTTCTTTTTTGAGTTAGCTGCTAACTGCTATCAGCTATTTTTAAAATTTTTCGCGGTGGGTTGCATGCATAACACATCCTCAAAATGTCCCATTTATACAGACATCGTTGTGGACCTGTTACTACCTCTAATGCTGCCTTAAAGGCAAGACGACTCTGCCCCCCATTCCGCAATTGTACCATTTATACAGAATGACGAGGTGGCATAATGCCGTGAAATTCCCGCCTTGAAGAGGCAATGTAAAAGGGGCTACAAATCTGTCTATCAGCACGTCTAAAGCTAAAAAAATCTTCATTTCCACTACATGGTTTGACTTGACTCTATTTTGTTTTCCACTGCAGATAGTACCCTTTAGTGTAGGTGGGATTCTCTGCTGTTTGCCATGGCGACACCACGGGAAACTGTTGTGATGACATCTTCAGCACGACACTCGTCATATCCTTTCATCAGCAACCAGAGAGTTAACCTCAGATTAGTGAAAACTCCTGTCAGATTTTATGTTTTATGTTTGAAGTGAATACTTAACTGCCATTAACTTCCTCTAACCCCAACCAAAGTGCTTTTTGGCCTCAAGCTAACCAGACCTTAACCACAGCCCTGTCACACCATAAAACAAGAAAATTTTGAAGCAGCTCACAAGCGTGACCCACACCTACGCCTGCACTTTGTCACTTGTATGGCGTAGTTTATGTACTGTACACCGTTGTTTTTCGAACTACCATTTCTTAAAATCTTAGTTATGTGAATAAGAAAATTGTGGTTACTTTTGACAGTAGCTTGGCTTTACATCCTGCCGGTTTGCGCAAGATGTCTCATCATGCTAGCAATGGTTCTCTCTGACCAATCAGTGGCCTGCAGTGTTTTAACACCATCTTCTTGTGTCAGCTCAGTCTTGACCAAGGTGGTACCAAAAAAATACCAGGTACTTTCCACAACTTCTGCTAATGGAAACCCCCAAAAGAGCGAGTCATGTTGGGTAGAGCAGTGTTGTACCGTGGAGTGGAAATGTGGCATAATTAACACTTTTATATATCTTTGTTTAAACCTCCTGTAAATCAGCCCATCCACGGGTCTTTGTAAGGTTTTATTTGATGAGTTTGATATGGTTACGATATGTTTAAGTGATTTACTCATACGACCTGTTGTTGGAGGTATAACTCACCTATGAAGTGTTACTATAATCTGCAGATCGATATTATGTCAATGAAAACGCAGCTCATACAGTCTTCATATACTCCCAAAGGTTGAGATGATCTAAATCCAGTAAAATATTTAGTCCAAACACATTATAACATCCTTTGATATCCAAGAACTGCCGTTGCATTGTTTCCCTACATATTATCCATAATTTCTTCAGTTTGCATGTAAGTATGCCGATTCCTCTTTGCCAAAATACAGGTGAGCTCCTGGCCTTTTGATTGACACCTCACTTGAGCCAACAGGAGCTTCCAATGCTGTTGCTATGGCCTAACACATAGACTGTTATAGATGTACAGAAATGATAAACAGATGGCTCCTATGTTGTCTTAATGGAAAAAAAACAGTCTGTTTTATCAGTTAAGGTTGATTCCATTGTGTTTTCCAGTAAATACCCCCCAGCTCTGGTCATCTGCAGCATCTTTTTTAAAGAAAATGTTCACACCAATATAGAAAAATCTTTTATTTCAGTGTGTTGAAACTCAACTCAATGACAAAAGCAATTACAGTGATCCTGAATGTTGGGTTAAAAATGTCATAGTGCCACCTTTCAAATGAGACCATACACGTAGTGTACTAAAAATGGAACAAAAACAGCTTTCTCTTTACTTTGGGTGGCCTTGAAGAGATGTGTTTTACAGGATGTGTAAGAGGTTTTAATCTGTACGAAAACAGAACATGATAATTAGTGAGCTTTAGAGGTGCTGGTAGGCAGATTTTGTTACAAGGCTAGCCTGTACTGTACCGTTTGTTTCCAGTCTTTATGCTAAGCAAAGCTAACTGTCTACTGGCTTTAGCTTTATATTTAAGAGACAGATATGAGTGTGATATTGATCGTCTCATCTAACTCTCAGGCAAAAATTGCATGAATGTATTAGGGGTGGGCGATATATCGACAGATAAGAAATAAATTGTGAAGACAATAAAGCCTCCACAAAACAGTATTTTAAGTCTTGTGTGTGATTTATATAAGTAGTGGACCTCTCTGCTCATTGCTAGGCTAATTTATACAATGTAAAATGTTATAGGCTTGTGCTAATAACGTTAGCATATTATGTTTGTTTGGAAAACGTGTTTACTATAAGACAGTTGTTTTGTCAGTGAACCTTGTGAGTTGTAATGGAGACAAATTTTGTAACGTTACCTTTGTTAAATGTTGCTGTTGTCCCTGGTTTCATATGAGTAGAGGAAATCTCCGCTAGCCGCTAGGCTAATTTATACAATGTAAAATGCCATAGGCTTGTGCTAATAATGTTAGCATGTTGTATTTGTGGGGAAAATGTGCTTGTTTGTGAATGCTGTGAGTTATAGTGAAGCTGATTTGTGTACTTGTGTTTGAAATTGTCTCTATTAACTAAACTAAACTTTACAGCACCTCAACACCAACTACTGTTTTGGAGGTTTAACTGTTGTGCAGCTGCATATTTTCAAACAAGAGAATAAAATCCCTGTCTTTGCATTTTATTTTGATCACAGTCTGTTTTTATAAAAGTGCTTGTGACATGTCAAATGTGGCTTTGACTTGCAACCGAAAACATGTAGCCTATTTCATAGAGAATACCGTGATATATATCATGTATCGCCAGTCAGCCTGTAAATATCAAGATATGAATTTCTGTCTGTATCGCTCAGCCCTAGAACGTATTTTCCAAAACTATTTATTCAAGACAAAAGAGGAACAAAACACACCAGACATGTAGGTACAGTATGTGTGTGCATGAATAGACACACAAAGACACACCCACACACATGTACAGTATGAACTCAGAGACACGCGACGTGCTGCTGTGAGTTACTTAAATGCTCCTACTTTGCTTGTGCTACAAGATATCCAGCCATGCATGTCTCTCTCTTTTGCTCTCTTTCATTGCACATGCAAGCACACACACTTTCTCTCTCTCTCATGACTAAAAAAATTTGCATATCTAGAAAGTATTTCCTGGTAAGTAGAGCAATGGCAGCTCTCAGGAGAGACGCAGACACAGATAGAAATTTGTATTAAAAAGAAGAAACATCTAAGCAAAAAAAGAACAAAACCACGGTACACCATTACTTTAATGATCCATCATGTTCAAAGGAAACTTATTCACAATCTTGCTGCAATAAACAAGGGAATGAAACACTGGAGTAAAGTGCTTTTCATTTGGCGCTTCCATGCAGCAGCTGTTTGCTCTTCGCTCCTCCGTTTCTGTAGTTTTTAACCACATTTTCTCAAACAGGTCATGCAGCCGCTGCACGTTACACCGTTAAAGATCTGTTACAGCGATGATGTCGAGGATCACAGTGCACAACAAAGGGTTAAAGGTCAGATTCTCCTTGTATCTCCTCTTTGCCGTAGGAATGTGGGTGTGTCGACTCAAGTGAAATGCCTCTTTTCCCTTCACAGGCCAGTACATCGCAGGTTCAGAGTTCAGAGGTTACGAGTCCCAGGAGGTGTCAACTTCATTACCCAGAGTGCATCAACCCGACCCAGAGGGCTTTCTCAGTATTTAGGTAACCTCTAACCTCTCGCTACTCGGGAGTCATTCAAGCTCTCCTTCAGTTTTCACTTTACCCCCCTTCTTCCAGAGGTTTCAGGGTTCAAGTTCACTGTCAGCGCAGCTCAGACATGTTGAGGCCATCCAGCTCCGTCTGAGGCACAACACTGACTGAATCTACCTCTTCTATCTGTATATGTTGTGCAATCATGTGTGTCTTGGAAAGATGACAAGCATTTCAGGTATTTTACTTAAATTAAAGTCATTTTGCTAAACATGTAATTTATTTATGAGTTTTGTACATTTAGTCGAAAAAGAAATCCAGTAATAATTGGTGGTTTGCAATAAGTATTATCAACACTGTGAGGTTTTGTCCTTGGAAACAACAGTGTCACCACAAGGTCCATTTAGCTGTAGCTGTTCTGGAGCTTTCAGTCATGTCATGTGATCTTCATTAGTGTGTAAAGTCCTGCCCAGTGGAATGTTCAAATGACATATTTTTGGACTTTAAAGGACCAGTTTGTAGGATTTATGGGGCTATATTGGCAGAAATATAAAATAATAAGTATGTTTTCTTTGTTATAGATCACCCTTTTTGTGTTTTTGTTACCTTAGAATGAGCTGTTTACATCTACGTAGGGAGCAGGTTCTATTCCATGGAGATCTCCATGTTGCACCGCCATGTTTTTACAGTAGCCTAGAATGGACAAACCAAACACTGGCTCTAGATAGGAACATTGACTTTTTCACATTGGTCATCGTAGTTAGCAAAACTGCTTTATTCAGTGTGTTAGCAGTTTAAATCACCAATTCACTTTTTTTCTTAACTGCTGTTTCCAAGGTTGTAAATTAACCTTAAACCGAAACATTCAGGACAACGTGGATTAAACATTCTTAAAGGAATACTTTACCCACAATATGACCATTTGTATATAAATTACTCACCTCGCCTTATCTTGAATTCGTGAGGAAAACATTGTTTTTCTCCCATGCCTCTGGTGGAAGAAGAAGAAGAAGAAGAAGAAGAAGAAGAAGAAGAAGAAGAAGAAGAAGAAGAAGACATACTTCATTAATCCCTGAGGGGAAACGTAATGTGTTCACTCTGTTGACATATACACACAGGCCTTAAATACACACACATGTACAAACAGGATCTATATATGCATCAAATAGAGAGATGTCAGGGTGAGGGGGCTGCCCATGGACAGGCGCCCGGAGCGGTTGGGGGTTTGATGCCATGCTTAAGGACACCTCAGTGGCGCCCAGGAGGCGAACTGGTGCCTCATCAGCTATCAGTCCATGCTCCATATTTGGTCTGGATGGGGACTTGGACTGGCAACCCTCCGGTTCCCAATCCAAGTCCTCATGGACTGAGCTACTGCCGTCCTGAGAATCCAAAAAGAAAGAGAGTTCTTGATGAATTGGAGTAGAGAGATTCACGTTTAACAACCTCAGAATTCTATCAAAGTATAAGTTTACAAACTCTCACACAGCTCAACAAGCAACAAATGCATTTTCACTATAACATTAATATTTAAAACAATTGGCTGTGTTTATATATTTATAATGCTACTTGTTTTGTTTAGCGTATGACATGATAAATGAGACTTGGGTTGTACTGCACGAGTAGTGTGAGAGTTTGTAAACGGATGTTTTGATATAGTTTTGCATTAGTTAAATGTGGACCCCTATGACTTTAATTCATCAAGAATTTCTTCTGTTTTTGGATTCTTCATTCACCATGGAGGCATATGGAAAAAACAAAGATTTCTTCATAAATTCAACATAACACAGGGTGAATAATTAATATACAAATGACCATTCTGTGGGTGAAGTATTCCTTTAAAGTGCTCAAGACAAACTGGACATTTTGATATCTACAACTTCATGACGACTGGAGCTCCAGAAGAAGCTTATGGTGAAACCGTTTTCTCAGCAATCATTCAACCATTTATCATACGTAGAAGCTGTTGTGTTTGAGCCTACCTTAAAGGCCCAGTGTGTAAAATGGGTTGAAAACAGTGACATCAGTGGTCAAATTCTAGATTGCAGGGCTCACTCGCTCACCCCTCCCGTCGGGTAAATGACGGTGGCCTCGACGAGGTGAATGTTTATTTAGAAAACTTTATAACTAAAAAAATTTTTCACTACTCTCTATCGACGAACTACTAACACTCTCTGCTGTTTCTTCCTCCTTCTTCCTTCCTTCCGCTGTCTTCGTTGGTTCATTTATACACGCGAAACGCGTTCTCTGGCTGGCTGGATTGTCCGCTCGGGCTGCCTTGCATACATGGCGGCGCAAGATGGCGACCTCTCTAAAGCAAGGCCCTTGCTATATATATATATATATATATATATATACAGTACAGGCCAAAAGTTTGGACACACCTTCTCATTCAATGCGTTTTCTTTATTTTCATGACTATTTACATTGTAGATTCTCACTGAAGGCATCAAAACTATGAATGAAACATGTGGAGTTATGTACTTAACAAAAAAAGGTGAAATAACTGAAAACATGTTTTATATTCTAGTTTCTTCAAAATAGCCACCCTTTGCTCTGATTACTGCTTTGCACACTCTTGGCATTCTCTCCATGAGCTTCAAGAGGTAGTCACCTGAAATGGTTTCCACTTCACAGGTGTGCCTTATCAGGGTTAATTAGTGGAATTTCTTGCTTTATCAATGGGGTTGGGACCATCAGTTGTGTTGTGCAGAAGTCAGGTTAATACACAGCCGACAGCCCTATTGGACAACTGTTAAAATTCATATTATGGCAAGAACCAATCAGCTAACTAAAGAAGAACGAGTGGCCATCATTACTTTAAGAAATGAAGGTCAGTCAGTCCGGAAAATTGCAAAAACTTTAAATGTGTCCCCAAGTGGAGTCGCAAAAACCATCAAGCGCTACAACGAAACTGGCACACATGAGGACCGACCCAGGAAAGGAAGACCAAGAGTCACCTCTGCTTCTGAGGATAAGTTCATCCGAGTCACCAGCCTCAGAAATGGCAAGTTAACAGCAGCTCAGATCAGAGACCAGATGAATGTCACACAGAGTTCTAGCAGCAGACCCATCTCTAGAACAACTGTTAAGAGGAGACTGCGCCAATCAGGCCTTCATGGTCAAATAGCTGCTAGGAAACCACTGCTAAGGAGAGGCAACAAGCAGAAGAGATTTGTTTGGGCCAAGAAACACAAGGAATGGACATTAGACCAGTGGAAATCTGTGCTTTGGTCTGATGAGTCCAAATTTGAGATCTTTGGTTCCAACCGCCGTGTCTTTGTGAGACGCAGAAAAGGTGAACGGATGGATTCCACATGCCTGGTTCCCACTGTGAAGCATGGAGGAGGAGGTGTGATGGTGTGGGGGTGTTTTGCTGGTGACACTGTTGGGGATTTATTCAAAATTGAAGGCACACTGAACCAGCATGGCTACCACAGCATCCTGCAGCGACATGCCATCCCATCCGGTTTGCGTTTAGTTGGACGATCATTTATTTTTCAACAGGACAATGACCCCAAACACACCTCCAGGCTGTGTAAGGGCTATTTGACCAAGAAGGAGAGTGATGGAGTGCTGCGGCAGGTGACCTGGCCTCCACAGTCACCGGACCTGAACCCAATCGAGATGGTTTGGGGTGAGCTGGACCGCAGAGTGAAGGCAAAGGGGCCAACAAGTGCTAAACACCTCTGGGAACTCCTTCAAGACTGTTGGAAAACCATTTCAGGTGACTACCTCTTGAAGCTCATGGAGAGAATGCCAAGAGTGTGCAAAGCAGTAATCAGAGCAAAGGGTGGCTATTTTGAAGAAACTAGAATATAAAACATGTTTTCAGTTATTTCACCTTTTTTTGTTAAGTACATAACTCCACATGTGTTCATTCATAGTTTTGATGCCTTCAGTGAGAATCTACAATGTAAATAGTCATGAAAATAAAGAAAACGCATTGAATGAGAAGGTGTGTCCAAACTTTTGGCCTGTACTGTATGTATATATATATATATATATATATATATATATATATATATAAAAACATAATTATAAGGCTACGAAAACCAAATGAATTTTATTTTATAGTGATCATACACTTGTATAAACATATTAATGGGTAGAATATTCAGATTCACATTCAGACTGACAATAAACCATGCCAAATATTACACACTGGCCCTTTAACGTGCCTTTATCCTAATACACGTTGCCACAAGTGACTCCATTGACACAGATGGCACCCTGTTTATAAGGGCAGCCAAACTGGATCAGTGTCGACTGATATGCGGAACAGAGACTCCCGATCCAGGATCCTTCCTCTGCTCTCCTCTCCACCCCTCTTTCTCTTTAACGCCTGATTGTTTAAGTGATAAGTGGCGGTGATGGATGAGCCGGGCTTTGTGTAATTATTGTCCTGGTTATCATTGTCACTGCTGATAGCATACATCACCGTGTCCCAGCCCATTTTGCATGTGATAAATAATAGTAGCCAGAAAAAAAAAAATGCAACCAAATCATTTGTGAACAGACCCCTGGAATGTAAACACACGCGCAGGCTAATGGAGGGTCCTGGTAGGTACGAGCGCTGATGGCGTGAAATCATGACTATGGTGTGATGCTACTAATGTTTTTACTGTGTGTGTGTGCTGTAATGAATGCCAAATGAGCGGCGCAATGGTCAACACACACGCCCAGACACACACTTGTCTTCTCTACGAGTGCGGAGGCCTCGACACACACTTGGCCTTTTTTCCCTCTCAGTGCGTGTCGTAGCCTATCCAAACAAAGCTGCTTTTAGAGAGCAGCCATTCAATCATTTTATATACTTTGTCAGAGGTGATTAACTGATTCTAATGTTTTATCATGCATCTATGATACTTGACAGCCCTCAGGTGATGTAATCTCTGAGGATGATTTATGGATTATGGCAATTAGCTCTCAGATAAAGGCTATTATTAAAGTTCATTTGCCTATTACAAATGACGGCGTGCATTGTGATATCTTTTTTCGAAGAACATTTACACAGTACCTGCGTGAAGATAGAATCTAATGCCAGATAAGGAATGGCTTGAGGAAGTCGGCATTTAATCTGCAGGCTATCTAGAAACTGTGATGTTTCTCACACAGCCACATGGCGAGATATCATCTGCCATTTGCTACATTTTCCTGTGCTGAGTGTTATGTATAATAATGATAGTAGAACTTCCTGTTATCTTTGATCACCACAATAATACCAGCCGTGAAATAGTCTATTTGCATTCCCCTTTTTGCTGCGCTGCCTCCGCCTCTGCCTCGCTCTCTCTCTCGGACTAGAGCACACGTGACCCCTGACCCCGAGCTCTGTGGCTGACTGAGCATTATGACATGCTAATTGGCCATGTAACAATATATCAAACTGTGATATAATGCCATGTAAAATGTGAAAAACACATTGTAGACCAATTAGTGCTGACAGTTCTTACTCTGCTGATGGCAACTTATATTTAGCAGGTCATTTATTTAGCAAGTACTTAAACAAAATCATCTTATTCATGTCCGTTTTTTTTTTTTTTTAGCATTTTCTGTTTGTGTTGTCATCCCCGAAGATAAAATGTAAAACTGTTGCTTTGTTAATCACAGAGATGATTATTTTTATAAGATATATTCTGCAGGATTTTCCGAAAAAACAATTTACAGACTCAAACAGTAGTAATTCCTCTCAGTCAGTGTGTGGCTGGCCTCATTGTCTCTTTATTTTCTGTGTCGAGGCGTTTATGGCCGTGTACCCATAGCGCTCAGGTGAGGGCAGGTCTTTAGGAGTAGCACAAATCCATAGTAGCATAAATGTCCGCAGAGCTTTGGATCTTTTTGATGTCCATTTTTGATTCCCACCATCCTCAGATGTGAGAAAAATATGTGTAAAAAGGAGCACACAACAAGCAAACAAACAAAAAAATTCATAGCAGAGAACAAAACGTTAATTATAAGTTAATATTTATAATGTCTATATGGGAGATCAGAGTCCAGTAGATCACATCATTCAAAAAGGTATGAAATAACAGGTGCCCATTTAGTTTGCAATATATCTGTTTTAATTGCAGTCTGGCAGTTATACTTTCCATCCAGGAAACATTCTTATTTTTCTCTCTCCATGGTGTTACTGTGGGCGGCTGTGGCATTAGACAGGAAATTGTGATCATCAAGTTATTCTGATTCTTCTGATTTTTTGGGGGCTTGCCAAAAGCTTTGCCTTGAATTGATATGACAGAAGTAAGTGTGAAAGCAAGAGAGAGAGATGGGACGACATGCAGCAAAGGGCTGCAGGCTGGAATTGAACCCACGGCCACTAGAGCAAGGACACTGCCTGTGTACACTGGACACCTGCTCCACCCACTGAGTCACCAGGCGCCCTGATTCTTCTGATTCCAAAAGGACTGATGGTGCTCACTGATATTCCAGTAGTTTTTATGAGTTTTATGAGTTCTGAAATAAATATGTACACATGCAGTATTACGTTACATTATTAAACATTTTTCAATTCAAAAAAAAAATTTTTTTCAGCGCTTAAACAGCAGGTTCAAGGTACATTTAAAGGCGGCCTGTGAATATGCTCATTTTCAGGTTCATACCTGGATTTAAAGACACTATGTGTAACAATTTCAGTTGTTCTTTGAGACAAACAAATTTTGCAGTCAAAAGTGTGTCCTAGCACATGTGTATTTACCTCTATCAACGTATCTAAGTATGTCCTTAAGCTCCGAAATTCTCATTTACATATACATTGTGACTGGTGTCTCATCATGTACGTGCGCCATCTTGAAAATACAGGTACGTACAGGGACATACTTGAGAAATATGGAATTGCCTTTCGCGTTTTCACTTGTCGGTTTCCGGTTTCAGCCTGCAGGTAGAGTGACAAAAAGCAGCAGCAAGCAGGCTAGTCACAAGTGCTAAGGCAAAAAGGCAATGTGACCGGCAATTTAAAAAAACGAGGGTCAACATCGGGGAAGCCTTTCCCAGGTGGAGAGAGCTGCTGAAGGAGAATCACAGCTAACAGCGGTTAACAGCTGTTAGCGACCAGCGCCGGTAACAGCTGTTAGCCGCTGTTAGTGCTGCTGTTAGCTTCATATTGTCTGGAACACTTCACTCACCCTCTGCCTGCTTCATTTTTGCACCTGTCTCTTTAAGCCCACCTTTCCAAAAAAGCCTAGTCTGCTCCGATTGGTCCATGTTTCCAGGTCTTCCATATCTTGGAGCCTGTGTGTCGTCATTGCAGCCTGGGAGTGGCTGTGATGGAGAAAAGCGTCATTTTCTACTGTGAAAAATCACCAAAATCTTCACAATCGAACATGTTCCAGCAGGAAAATGATCCAAAATCGGAGCTACCAAGATTGCATGTTTCCCTGATGTTAGCATGTAGCTACATGTAGCAGTGTATTTAACGGAAACACTTACAGTAGTGTGCCTGGAGCAGATGACCATATAAAGAAATCTGTCACGAGCTGACGTCAGAGTGTCCCAAAGTAGAAAAAAGACATTGAAAACAGAATATTCAGAGCGGTCTGAAGCCTGAGGGTTTCACTCACAGGGATACTAGTTGAAATGTTTGCTACATTTAATATGAACATCTAACATTGTTACGTTATGTATATGACAAAAAATAAGGAAACGCATCAAAGATCCCCTTTGAGGACACATTTAAGGTTGGCCTACAGTCTATATTTGCAGTTTGTCTTAAACTAAAACTATTTTTGTGTGTTTATTTTACCACAGCAAACACTGTGTCACATTGTATGTTGTGCAGGCACAGTGCAGTGTTAACATGTAGTCACACCCAAAGAGCAGCAGTCTTTACAGCCCCTCAGTCACTTCACTCCATTTCTGTGCAGCTCATGAAGGAATCCGTCCTCCCTTTGGCAGTTTGAAATGTCACCTGATGTCATCAATTACAGTCTGCTCTACAGACAAACTCTCCCTCACACCTTAATGGAAGCTCGAGGAGATTAGATGTCTGACAATCAGCTGAAAGGCTAAAAGACCAGGGAAAAGTCACCTGTGTTCATTTAAGAGAATACTGAATACTTACACCTGTGAGGGCTCTCTGCTTCTCACTGTAGTGCAGCGTGGAAGAATTAATTTTAGATCAGTGAACAGCTTTATTTATTTATTAGTTTATGCAATCACAAGTAATTCGGTGTACTTTGCTTTCATGTGAAAACCATGTATCTCCAAAGTGTCAACTTGCCATGAGATAAAAAAAGGGTTAAGATAATCCAGTGTGTTTTTAAATGATTTACTCAACTTAAAAAGTTTTTTCTGAACCTACAAAAAAAAACTGCATTCTTCAGGACATCTGAAAATTTTGAAATCACAACATTTTTTTCCTTTATAAACTATAAGAAGTATTTTAGAATATTTATTATTATAATATTTATTTATTTATTTATTGTCATAATGAACGACTGATGTTGGAACAGTCCATCTGACAGGGGTTACACGGTACCAATAAGGCAGGTGGGTGCTGTTGGGTTGCAGTGGTACCGGTCACCCCTCCCCCCCGCCCCTCAAAGTGGATCGGTCCACAATGTCAGGTCAGAGGTTAAGCGGGAAGTAAATAGAATTAAGTGGACTAAAAACACAAATTAAATCAATAAAGAAGCTAAAATCGAAAAAAGTCAGAGACACGGAGAAGAACATACTCCAGGCTGGTGTTTAGACATGTTCAAAGACTACATACATATTGAAAAACAACGTAAGCTAACTGTTGATGATGCTAGTGATGCTAAGTCTTGCTAACGTTAGCCGCAAGCTAATGATTCCAGCGGAGACAAGCGGAGGCCGCTGCCGAGGAGCTCGGAGCTAACGCCCGGCTATCGACCAGAGGGGAGTGTCACAGTGTCACAGTGTTACAGAGGAGGCTGCCACCGACCAGGACTAAGAAGAGAAGGTTGCTGCCCGCTGCTGAGGACGAGCTACATGACAGCGTCTCAACAGGTGAGCGTGCTAGTGCTAAGCTAGCTCATACAGTGACAGTTAGCCAGTTAGCAGCAGTGCTAATGCAGCAGTACTCAGGTGGCTTAAACGTTTCTCTTACAGGGCTGTGTCTGTGCTGTAAATACTGTTTGAAATTAATTTTAAGGTCTGTTATTTGTCAATAGCAGACTGCTGCCATGATGGTGATCTGATTATAGATGCTTAGCACCAGTAAAATGTACATTATTACATATTACTAGTTAGTCAATTGAAAGTTATACGTTACTTTACAATATTACTCTCTGTGTAGAGTCATGAGTTACTTATTACACTGCTTTTGTGTTACTTTCACCAAATTGAATAGGCATTATAAATGAATGAGGGTCATGTTGTTTCACAGAAGCTCCAGTTTATTTCAGTTCATTTCAAGGTCTGACACATTCATGCCTTCACATACTGTGGTTATTACTTTGTATTTAAATGAATAAAAAAATTACAAAGATAAATGTAATAGCCTAAACCTTTTTAAATAAGCAAATAGCTTTGGATACAGGGAGGGTCAGGCAGAGGATCAAAGTCTAATAATTATGAAATATGATCTCGATTTGTAGGTTTATGATATGAAACAAGTACAAACTAATGTTGAGGTTAGCAAAACAAACAGAATGCTGTGTGAGTCGGTTACTATGATGAGCGCAGATTAAAACACCAGAGTTGGAAGACACACCTGCTGGTTCCAGGTGTGCCGGTCAGCTACAGCAGCACTGTAGAGAGAGTTATGCATAAGAGCGGAACTGTGTGTCGGTGTTGCTCTGCAGCAATGGAAACTCTTTGAACATATGGTATCATCACCCAGATGTGTTGATCACAGGGATGAGGAAAAAAATAGAGGCCAGCTCCTTATCCCCACTGCTTTCAGGCAGCCTTAGGATGCAAAGACAGAACGGGATACACTGTAGACGTTGCAGGTGTATTAATGGAAACACACTGAACATAATAACGCACAGTACGCCATCACGCAGATGTGCCGATCACAGGTACCCTTCTGTGATGTACTCTGTAGTGACATGACTACACAACAACCTTCAGAGGATGTTTTTGTTCTGGTGGTGCACTGGCCGAAGTGTAGTGTGCTGTGGATTAGTGTAGATGAATGCAAAATGAAAACAATAAACAGCTTATTTCGGGTGGTAACGTGTTATGTGACACTGTAAATGTAATACTATTACCCGAGATCCTGTTGTAACACGTTATATTACTTTGTTACAGCTTTTACATACTATATTACCAACACTGCTTAGCAAATGCAATAAAATCATTTCTGAAGAAACAGTGTGAAAGATTAAGGGAGATTTAGTGGTGTCTAGCAGTGAGGATTGCAGACTGCAACCAGCTTCCAGTTAGAATTCCTTTAGTGTTCATTGCTCAGGAGGTTTTTACCAGGTGCCGAATTATCCGCAGAGGTCTCTTCTGCTGTATAAAACTGAATAAAGTAGTTTAATGTTACATATCAGTGTGTCTCCGGCAAAGTCTGGCACATCGCAGATGGGCTGCAAGCATAGCACCTGCTAATGTGCGCCCACCTTATTTCTGATCTATACGTTAAAGACATTTTTCCAGGAGAGGTCTCTTCCTCTCCAAAACAACCGGTCCAGGTGATTAAAACGGATAGAAAACACTGAATAAAGCAGTTTCACATTAAAAAATCAGTGTTTCCGACACTCGTTGCGGAGACTACGACCTGCTCCCTATGTAGATATAAATAGCTCATTTTAAGATTAAAAAAACCCAAAATGATTATTATTTTCAGGTGATTTTACCAAAATTATTATTATTATTATTATTATTATTTTTTTTATATTCCATTTCCACCAGTACACCCCCCTAAATCCTACACACTGGACCTTTAAATTAATATGAAACCCCAGGGCATTGCAGGACCCCTCCGCGCACCAGAATTGCATTGTAAGTCAACAGCTTGGGTCCATCTGTACTTCCTGTCAGCTGATTACATTAACATACAATGCAAAATACATTTATATTTTTGTTTGAAATGGTCTACACATCATCCCTTAGTTATTGTACTGTTGTGTTCTTGTGCTGTAAATGCTGTTGATACGCAGGTGAATATGTGTCTTTGCTAATATGATGTGTTTACACAGTGTACCTGTGTCGTAAAACCTGTGCTGATGAGATACAGGTGAATTTATGTCTAGTGATTGAGCTGTTGGCTTTGAGTGTTCCTGTTGTGTAAATCCTGTTTAGATGCAGGTGAGTGTAGCCTGAGTTGATAAAATGTTAAATGCAACATTTTTGGTTAGCCATCCAGCAGTTTCCTTTGTTGCGAAATAAGGAAATGAAAACATGTTTTTAAGTTGAATGTACTATCAAATTTAGGATTTGTCAAACCCTTTTCAGGGGTTTGAGGTGTAACACTGTGTAAGCTGATACAGTGACTCTGTTGGTGAGAATGCACGGTGCTGTTATGGCGAGATTTTATAGAAAGATCAGGTTTCTGTGTAGGAATCACTGATTTTTGTTCCCTGTCAGCAGAGGAGACACGGAGCAGTTTAAGGGCCCTAAAGGCAGATCAATCAGCGCTTGTCTGTGGAAGTTGAACTGTTGGAAAGGTCAGACAGGTCAGCGAGAGTTCACCGCCTGAAGCTCTCTCTGCCATCATCACGAACAATAGGTCATTGTCACAGGGAGGCAGGGTCGCTTGTACCAATTTAATTGGTCCGAAAAATCAACGCCGCTTATTTGGATGATTCAGAAATTAAATATATTGCAGAATATCTCTGAGTATTTTGAGTGAGAATCAGGTGCACGCAGCACAATGGATGACCTGAAATGACAGCAGCTTGGATACATGAGCCACTAAGTACCCCATAAAACACCTTCACGCCTCTCCTTCTCGCTCTTTCCTTCTCCCTCTGTCTCACTTTCTGCCCCTCCACCCCTCTCCATCTGTCTCTTTCCATAGCCCTGTCTTACTCTCACTCCCCCCCTTCTCTTTTTTTTTCTTCATAGACAGATGATACGCTGTCCTCCTTCCAACACCCTCGCAGTAGCATATTTCTCTCCCTGGAGCAAGTAACTCTGTCTTCTGCCTGTGTCCACACTCCTGTCCCCCCCCCCCCCACACCACCACACCCCCAACAACACAACCCAGGACAAGCATGGCCTGCAGCTTCGATGGCCCTCCGTGGAACAAAAACACACGCTGCCTCTCAAAAGCCTCCTTTATCCGTGGCGAACAAAAAGACAGCTTCACCTCCGCACTGTTCCCACCATTAGGCCCTGGCCTGGGCCCTTTTTCTCCTCGTCTCCTCCTCTCTCCCTCCTGCTCACACCCCCCCACTGGCTCCTTTCAGCATGGGGCAGTGGGGGTGTGAGGTACGGCCTTTATGTTCACATGTGTCCATGCTGGTTTACTCTGTCAGACTTGCCCCCTTCACAATAGGCGTGCAAAGAGATTGACCAGCAGCTTTTGACGCGACCACCCCCATTCAGATATGAATGAGCATGGGTGGAAAAACACACCTGCACCTTTATGTGGGTGTGCATTTAATGCTGGAGGGGTATGTCTGCTCTGGCTGACTTGGACGTTTGGAATTGAGCCTGAAATCGACTCTGAATTAGGGTTGGGTATCATTTGGGTTTTTCCGATCCCAGTACCGGTGCCTAAACACTGCCTGAACCAATACTTGGTAATAAATGCTACATGGGCTGTAGCATTTATTTACTGACAGTTAAATTCATCTGTTCACACACTGCACTGTTACGTTTAACTTCATACTCTCTGCTCCAGTCGCTGCAGCCTCACTGTCACTGTCGCCGACAAAGAGGTTAAAGAGAGGAGAAGTCACAGCTTCACATCGCTTCATATCTTTGGGCTTTAACACATGCACAGGAGAATCTGATCTGCACTTGTAAGGGCTCAATAGCTGGCGCAGTATCAGAACACACTTAAATATAACTACATTTTGTTTCTAGAGCGGCAACAGTAATTTTTACAACAGCAAAGTCACTATTGAAATAATATTCCTGACATCATGAATTCAGTTTTTATCAGTTACTATAAGTCATTCCTCCTGTCCTCTGTCCTGCTCCCTCTCTGCTGATGGTTGTTTGTCTCAGCCAGCAGCCTAATTTTAAGATGAGTGGTAAACCAAGCTAAACAGTTAGACTAAATACAGATACCTGTCATTTTAGCTTATCTGTAACAATTAGGTAGTAATTGTTACAGATAAGCTAAAATGACAGGTATCAATTAGGTAGTAGCCGAACTAGTGTGTTATCCTTGTGTAAAACGTGTTAGGGCAGTGGATGAGGGACTTCGGACAGAGCAGAATGTAATATCACTGTCTACATGTTTATACTTGCTGAATATGTGTATCATCAAAATATTGGCTTTTTACTTCCAAAGGTTTGATTGCACTTACAGTAACAAGCTCAGTTGCCGTCAACTCAGGTAATTTTCAAGTTACTTTCTCTTCGTTTCCACAGCAGCCTCTCTGCTGTTTACTGACTTTACTCCGTGTCGTGTCGGTGTGTTTGTGTGGATGTGGAGGAGGTCAGCCCCTTCACAGAGTGCAGGTGAGAGGCTGAATTGAATTGAACCAACATGTTTAAAAGTACCGATAGCTTCGGAGCTTATCAACACTATGGTCTTTGATAATTTAGCTCCTGGGCTCGTTTAATACCAGATTCCGGAACCCATCCCCAGTTCAGAGGTATCTGCAGTTGGTGTTACGTACAAAAAATAAACGTATGGGTGGGAATTTCAATTCTGAGACCATAAACAAATGCTGTCTTTATGAAAATGTTCTTTTCTATATCGGCCAGTCTACAATTGAGTGTACCCAAAAGTTCTGTCAGGCCGAGCGCACCAAAGAAGGCTTAAAAGAGTGCACCCAAAGAGCACCTGAACAGACACCGTCCCTTTATTTCTAGCATCGTCTGCTGTAACCCTCCAACATCGTAGCTCCAGTTAAACTGCACGTGTGTCATACCTCATAGCTCCAATGGGGTCAAAGAGTGTATCCAAGCCTTCATTTAATAGCCTTGGTGTCCGGCACACACACACACGTGCTCTCTTTTTTGCTACTCACACAATGTGGCACCGAAATCTGCGGTATGATGAGGTAGGTACTGGTTGTATAGGGTCCTGTGCCATGTTGGCACCAGATACAAGTACCAAACCAATCAGGCTGAAATGGGACAAACTGCTCGGATATGTGTGATAGGGCTGAACTTGACCAGGAGAACTGGGTCAGATGTGTAGCAAACATTTTTTTCCATCCTGACATGTCATAATATTTTGATATCACGAGCAAATGATACGTTCTCTTGTTCAACATATGGGAGTGCCACTCAATCAATGAGGTCTAACGACGCGGTAGCAAATTTGCATTGCGTGAATACAAAGTGGGTCATTTGGAAGCGTTGTTGGCATGTAGACCCTGTCATAAAAACCAAATGCGTTTACATATTCAGCAAATGCCCCTGTTCAATGTAATGTTCACCCTTACATTCATTCCTCCTTTCAAAAACACCAAACGAGATGCCTGGGCCATTTGACTCTGACTGGGTCCATGAAGAAATCATTATCCCCATGACCCGAAGCTATTAATTCCATCTCTCACTCCTCCCTCTGTCTCTCATTTCTCTCATTCTCAAGACAAATTCATTTACATGAAAGACCACTCACACTGGCACGGGCCTGCAGGTAAATGACAATCTAACCAACGATTTCATGCAATATTACCATTCCTCAGCTGCGCACGCAGTCCACGGGCTGTGGTAAGTGTATCATTAATAAATCTGCCCCTTTCCCATGACTGAAGGGATCAACATGTTTTAATTATCCTGCCGTGATTTGAACTCGATCAGCGTAGCGTTCAGTTACACAAACATTCCACCAGCGAGCGAGATAAACACTCTGCCTGCACACTCTGCATACAGAAAGAGGAGCAGGGACAAGGTAAGACACGGTCAGACTCTGTCTGTCTGGGTAGTGGAGCTGAGAGGTTTGTTTAGTGCAGCAGAGAGACAGACGTGTGTCCTGACAAGTCTGGACCTGGTTGTGTCTGACGGGCCACAGCAGTGCAGACAGAAAAAGACAAGGGGCGGAAAAATCAATATATCATAATGTGGTTCAGATATTTAAGCAAAAATAAGAAGAGAGATGAATGCTCTGTTTGTCTCGCCAGTCAGGACTCTTCCAGGGTTCCATATAAATCTGAGGGGTCAATAATAGTTTGATTTTTTTTTTTACTTTTATCTAAGATATTCTATTTTTCCGTAAAATACTTTCACAACTTGAAACCACACACTTTGAGAAGGAAAACTCAGAATTAGGTTCATCTCCTTTTAAATCTGATGTAGGCAGTTTAATTTTGGCGTCAGAAATTCCCCAAATAATAAATAACTTCTCTTGGTTCTGTTTTCAGACTTCAGAATATCTAGTTTGTGAAGGGAGACTTTGGCCAAGAGGTCATTTCAGAGAGCGGGCATTCCTATTGGCTGTTCTACAAATGCAGATGCATCGATTGAAGCCTGATTCTATGGCGGAGAATCCTAGTAGAGTCTAAAAGACAGTAAATAAAATAATCAATATCAGCAAAATCCATCAGAGGTGGAGAGAAATGTTGCTAATAGTTTAGCCTTTTGTTAACTGGAGCTAAAGGCTCACGGCTGCAGCTTCAAGCTCACATTTATGGAGCTAACGTTAGCTGGAATCTCAAATCACAGTGTGTCCTCCGCCTCAATCCCTGCTGCTACAGACCACCTAACCAGGAGGAGACTGGCAGCAGCAAACCCCATGAAGGACCAGACAGCACAGACTCCCCTCTGGATCAGCAAACTTTATGTTGCTGCTGTTACACAGGGTAGACCCAGCGCTGCTGCTGGCCACCAGCCTACTGTGACACCAGCTCGGGGGGATTTTCACTGGTCAAATTCGAGCCGTTAAAGCCTTGTTTCCACTTACGTATGTGTACGGAGATGAGGCAACAGGAATTCAATTCAGTCCTATCTCTGTGATATCTGATGTGCCTGTGAAACTCCTCCTCTTCATGATGTTTCGGACTGGAATTTGCCGTAAGTACATTAAAAGAAGAGAGAATTGAACTTCCGCAGTGGATTTCGGGAGACTCTATGACAGTGTGCTAGCTTAGCTAACAGGCTGTTCTCTGGCTAACAGGTTATTTACTGCAGTTCAGTTGTCATTAATTAAAAATAACTTGTTTATCAAGCTTGAACACATTGTCAATCTGAGTAGAATATGGTTATATATTATATACAGTTGGATCGTCATTATGACTCATTCAGCCGTTCATACGTCTTTATAATTAAATATCTCACAAAACATGCCACGTACCTGGCTACCTGAATTAGCCCCTCCCCCATGACTACAGGTAGTTTATATCAGGACTCTGTGCATCTGTAAAGACATGCACTTCCTTGCGTTGGACACTAGAGGCATCATCCGTACATTTACAGATCTACGGACACCAGTCACATACGTAAGTGGAAACAAGTCTCATTTGTAGTCTGATTAACAGAGATAGAGCAAATGCGCGGCGTGCAGCTCTACAGTGAAATAAGATTAAATAAATTAATGCATGGGAAACACTGAGCTGCTGTATGAACATGTGGAAATGTCTGTGGTCGTCTGGTAGGAAGGGCTTAGGACAGCGAGGGTAGAGCTGCTGAAGGTGGGTGTAGTCACAAATTCTCCTGTTTATTTTGTGCCTTTTCCACATTTCTGTTGACCCCAACTTTCACATCTACAATAAGGCCATAACTTCTGGAACAGATCCAGAACTACAATAGTAAGTATTATCTTACTTTATGAGTTACATAAATCAGCTCGCCAGACTGTGTCAAAAATCAAGCAGTCTTTTTTTTTCTTTGAGAACTCAAACTTGTTGTTTTGTCTGGTGCTGTCTCTTCCTTCCTGCGTAGTTCACAGTAGGAGAGCAGCAGAAATAGTCAGAGCGGGACCTCAGCATTTCACAGGCAGTAAGTCAGTCAGTGTGTGTCTTCCCATCTCCTCATCAGGAAAAACTGCAGCCTTTTTTTTTTGTGCTGCTTTGGTGTCTAAGTCCCGTAGGGCAATGGGCAGCTTATGTAGTTCACACAAACACCCACAAAGCAGACGTGTACACACGCACGCACAGTTACACTGGAAACACACATACACTCACGCAAGAAGGAACCTGTTATCAAAAGCTCGTCCCACTGGCTGGCTGCCAAAAGAAACGTGCTGAGGCGAACACTAATCCACTTTAAATTACAACGGTACTGAAAGCCTGTGACCACAGCCAAATATTGATATGGGGTCATTAGTCAATTATGGCTGGTACTCTTGCTGAGTGATCAGAGGGGAGGAACCGGGGCAGAGGTGGCCGAGCGGGAGGTGTCAGAAGTGGTCCGAGAGGAGGAGGTCACTGCTTGGGGGATTATGGTATTAGCAGGCGGAGGGTGAAAGCACACGCCAAAGTTAGTGGAGATAGAGCTGTAATGCAAGCAGTCATGTGACCACATGCTACTTTTACTTTTTATCTTTTTCTCCTCATTCTCTGCCTTAAAACGCAGCCGCCTCCTCTCTGTCTTGTGGGAAAGAAACTGTGTGTGAATGAGAGACAGAACATTTGAATGTGGTGTGTTTTCAACCCATGTGCCTGCTCGGCCCAAAAGGCATCACCACCCCCCCTAGTGGCACATCAGGTGTTAGCCCTTTATTACTGTGCTCTCTCCAAAATGTACCACAACACATTAAAATAATATATATCTAAGAAAATGAAATTCTGCCTGTCTGCAGAACACTTCCACTTCAATTAGAGCCAGTTACAATTAGGCATTATTAAATTCTGTGTGATCGAAGCATTATTTTTAGAGCATTTCACCTGGTTTTTATTTGTTAAATTGATACGTAAGGCACTCAGTTTTCCTCTTCAATTGTAATTAGTACAAAGATGGATAGAAAATCTAGAGGAATCTAATCATTCAATTAGGACCATAGTGTTTCAGGCTAAGTGAAACTACATCAATGCCTTGACACAGATGATACCATTCATTTCCTCTGGGTTAGTAATTTGATAAGGCATCAAATTGGAGAGATTGCATTGCAAAGGGCATCATCACAGCCAAGCCAATTTAGACACTGTGTGGGGCTGCAGATAGAAGATTAAAGAATGGATGAAGATGAGTTTATTTGAACTCTTGAATCATTTACATTTTAAATACAAATTTCAATCTGTATCCTGCATGCTTATATATTACAGGGACGCACCGATTTCAAAATTCTGGGCTGATACTAATGTTTAAAATAACAATTTGGCTGATAAATGATACCTATGTTTTCTGTTGTTGTTGTTGTTGTTTGTTTTTGTCATTTATTCCCCCTTTTGTGCCAGGGGAACAAAGAAATATTCATCATCAAAAAAATAACTAAACTGTCTTAAAGTGTTAATTACATTGCCATTGATTAAGCATAAATTCAATTAAACACATTTATTAAGCAACCCTTAAAATAACCTTCTTTTACATGAAAAGAAATGTTTTTTAAATAACTGGTTCAAAGGCCTTTTTGCAGTATGCAATATATCATAATTCACTCTCTGAAATCTTTTTCAAATTGCTAAGGAAAAAATCAGAAAATGTCTCCTTCAAAAAACTGTATTTATAATAAGTTTCTTGCCTCAAACTAGATTTTACAAGATCAAAATTGAACACATCATGAGATAGTTGAAATTTACCTTCACCTAATACTCATTTTTACCAGAGAGCTCGGACACATGATAATATAACTTAATGCAACCTCTGTTAGTGGTTAGTTCCAGCCACTGACTACTAACAGCTAACATTAACCAGCTTTGCTCCTGCCTATTCAGTGCAACCACAGTTAGCTGTTAGGTCTGGCTAACAGCCAACATTAATTAGCTTTCCTTCTGCCACCTCAATACAACTTCAGTTAGCTGTTAGTTCTGGCTAACAGCCAACATTAATTAGCTTTCCTTCTGCCAACTCAATACAACTTCAGTTAACTGTAAGTTCCGGCTAAGAGCTAATGTTAACTAGCTCTCCTCCTGCTGACTCAAAGAAATCTCCGTCAACTGTTAGCTATTATCTAGCCCTCCTCCTGTTGACTGAATGTACCCTCTGTTAGCTGTTAGTTCTGGCTAACAGCTAACATTAACTTGCTCTGTTCCTGCCATGTCAGTGCAATCTCCGTTAGGTGTTAGTTCCGGCTAACAGCTAACATTAATCACAGGAAGAGAGCAAGTTAATGTTAGCTGTTAGCCAGAACTAACAGCTAACAGAGGTTACATTCAGTCAACAGGAGGAGGGCTAGATAATAGCTAACAGCTGACGGAGATTGCTTTGAGTCAGCAGGAGAAGAGCAAGTTAACGTTGACTGTTAGCCAGAACCAACAGCTGAGGGAGGCTGCATTGAGCTGACTCAATGCAATCTCCATTAGCTGTTAGTTCTGGGCAACAGCTAACATTAACTATCTCTCCTCCTGCTGACTCAATGCAGTCTCTGCTAACGTGAACTATCTCTCCTCCTGCTGACTCAGTGCAACCTCCTTTAGCTGTTTTGCTGGCGAACAGCTAATGTTAACTATCTCTCCTCCTGCTGACTCAATGCAATCTCCATTAGCTGTTAGTTCTGGGCAACAGCTAACGTTAACTAGCTCTCCTCCTGCTGACTCAGTGCAACCTCCATTAGCTGTTTTGCTGGCGAATAGCTAACGTTAACTAGCTCTCCTCCTGCTGACTCAGTGCAACCTCCATTAGCTGTTTTGCTGGCGAACAGCTAACGTTAACTAGCACACCTCCTGCCAACTCAGTGTAACCTCCGTTAGCTGTTTTGCTGGCGAATAGCTAACGTTAAATAGCTCTCCTGCTGCCAACTCAATGCAATCTCCATTAGCTGTTAGCTCACCTCCTGCCAACGTCAACATAGATTTGTTGTTCACAACGCATCATTATCACCAGAAAAAAATAGCGTGCCCCCTGACGTGTCAAGAGTTTGCTGCGTCCTTTTGTCTTGACCATGTCCTGGGGAATATCTCTGTTCATTTCAAACATATTTTCAATTGTCCCTGGGACGATGGGGCGTTAGTCTCCAGCACTGCTTTTTAACCTGCACAAAGTTGATGTGACATTGGCGAATGCCAGTCAACAAGGTGAAAATCAGCCGATACCAGCGTGCAGCCGATTAATTGATGCATTCCTAATATTTAGTCATAACCTATGTATGTTGGAGCCAGCAGAGACTTGATAAGTTAGAGTACAATTTGTCCTTGACAGACGCTGTAATATCAAAAGCTTTTACTGTCCAATCCCCTCTCACAACATGCTTACACATAAACAATGAAACGATTGCAGCTCTGAATGGTGCAAATAAGAGAAAGAGGGAAAGAAAAAAAAAGCCCAGTAACAGACCACCAGTAAAGTAGAGACCACCTATAAATGCTTTCCATCGGTGGGTTCACAGAAGCACTTCAGCTGTAATACTTTAATTGCTCAGGGACTCAAAGTCTAATAAGGTTTCTAAATCGAGCTGCTTTATTTGTTTTCCTTTGACTCGCGGCTAGAGCAAAAATGCAGCCACTCTAATTGCAGTGCCGTCATTAAGAGCTGTGGGTATTAAAAGTTTCTTCCTCCAAAAACGAGCATGTTGCAATGTTTTTTTTCCAGAACTGAATTATGGGGCCCTTTCCGTCAAGGCCAGGTTCACACAGGAAGTAATTGAGTTTAATGTAAGAAATAAAAAAAAATACTCTCAGCCTGAACAAATGTTGAAATACAGAGGGATAGAGTTCATTTACTGTTTTTTTTTTTTACTAGCCGTGTGTGATGTTGTTTCATGACAATTATCTGGGCGCTGTTAAACCAACCTCAGCTCTGCGCTCCTAATACAGGGTGAGTGTTTGTTGGTGACAAAGAAGGAGTCGTTAATTCTGTCATTCATTCATTGTTAACTGGCTGATTTTGTTAAATTGTTATTTAAAAGCAGCTCCTCACCTGAGTACAAGACACCTCTCTCTGCAACACTAAAGAAACAAGCTTCCTCAAAAACACAGTGTTGTCTCTTTGCTATTAGCTGTCTCGCAGCGCAGTTTTTCTGCAAATCTCACACAATCCTGAGGACAGATCTGTAAAAATATGTATTCTCAGATCTGTATTTTTATTCATATTTTAATCAAACTCATCTCCGCCCTCTTTGAGCTGCTTACTTTTAATTGAGTTTGCATTACAGTAATTATCAAGTGAGAAGGAAACGAAGTATCTGTCAGCTCGAAGTGTCACAGGTACACTCTCACATTGACATGGGAAGGGTGGAGGGGGGTCTTGTACTTCCCCTGATGAGGCACACAATGGCAATCACAACTCAATTAACACTTTCTATATATACAACTGTACAACATGCATGGAGACACACACTCACAGGCGCGTACACACACACACACATACATGCAAACAGCGGGGAGGGGGGTGAAAAGGCTGTTTTCTATTGATCCTGTGACTTTGACAGCTACACCTGTTGTAGGACCTGTGAAATTACACAAGACAAACGCTCTAAAGACTTGAGTCGGTTGATGCCAATTAGTTTACTGTTTTGTCATCCACTATTACTTCCACGCGCCAAAGTTTAGGCAAAGAGAAAAGGAGCAAAAGTTTAATTTGAGGAAGGAGAGGAGGAGGAAAATCATTCTGTGTGTTAATTTCTCTTCACGCCGGTGTCAGAGAAAAGTTATTATAAGGTACGATCAGACGATATAGCGGGATAAAAAGTGTCAAATTATAAGATAAATTACAATGTATGTAAAACACCATGTGTAATGTCGCAGATTATTCTCAACTGAGCACCGTCGAAACTCAATTTTTTCATGCTTGACTCACATTTTCTGCATTACCGTACATGTATAACCTGCATAAATCTGCTCTGTCTGGCTGCTATTTCATTCCTAAATTCCCTCCATGGCTTCACAGTCGGCCGGCCTCCCTTTATGCTACACCTGATCTACTTTTACTGGGGCCAGTCGGAGAAATCCACCTGAAGTTATTTCTAATACTTTGTCCTTCCACTCCCCGCATGCCTTTCTTCTTTTTTTTCTCTCTCTCGTCTGTTCCCGCTCCTCACCCCCTTTCACTCGCTCCCTCTCTGTCTAAACTTG
The DNA here is from genome assembly GCF_041903045.1 of Epinephelus lanceolatus. Lineage (NCBI taxonomy): Eukaryota > Metazoa > Chordata > Actinopteri > Perciformes > Serranidae > Epinephelus > Epinephelus lanceolatus. Next base: position 6,836,252 of record NC_135746.1, on the reverse strand, counting down.
CTTTCCTTGATGAGTCCTAGCAGGGAATCACAGGCTCGGAAAAAAGGTAGGGGCCTGACAGAGATTGATGTCTGAGCGCTCCCCCTGATTCGCTGATTAAACCCATCAATCAATATGCAGAGGAGGTGTCCAATGCAAATGGATCCAATCAGGCGGAACGGACTGGTATTGTCTGTGCGTTGTGGCGAGTGGTAAAGTTAGAGGTGGAGGACGGGCACTTCAGCCCGCTTTGTCTCTCTAGGACAGGGGCTAAAAATGGGCGCAGGCTCAAAAAGGAGAAACAGGACAACGGTTTGAGATCGAGACTGGATAAAGAAACAATAGGCGCTCATTCAAAAAAAAGAATAACGCCGTGATGACTCTCTTGTTCTCTGATATCACAAAAACACGTGCCTGCTCCCTCCTCTTGTGTAAACAGGAGAAAAATGGGCTCATCCGACTACAGCTGCTAATTTCGCAGCACACACAGCGACTCACAGCGCTCTCGTGTGCATAGATCATCTGGGCGGCATTCTCCTTGCGCCGTCCCCATCAGCTCACACACACTATCATATTTTCCATGTCTCCATCTTCATCCAATCTTACTGTAATGGTACAGCAGGGACTGCGGCTGGATCTCCCCTCTGGGCCCCGGCTGCTCCCTGAAGTATCTGCCTTGCTCTCACTTCAACCCTCATTTGAATACAAGTAGCATCCTTGGTCATTATAGTGGGAGTGTGTGCTCGCTTGTCATTGAGATTGGTGTGTGTATGTATGTGTGTGTGTGTGTGTGTGAGACAGAGAGAGTCTCGATGGTTGTGAAAGTGACACAGCCGGGATGGATACCATAGTACCCAGGGGTCACGTTGGCCTCTGAGAGCGGCTCGCGTGCAGTTGTTTCCACTTGTCGGAAAACATGGCCGCTGTCGCAATCACCCCGACCGGCATTTCTTTTTTTTTTCTTTTTTATTTCTGTCCAGTTCAAGTTCATTATTCATGATTGCTCCATCAATGTTCTATCTCTATCATTCGGCAGGCTCACCCTCCTCATTCAAACCCCACAGAAAGAGAAGGCTGGTCATTTGTTTCAGTAAATGACACAGATGCCTCTCACTCTGCTTATAGACTTATTCCTCCCCTTTTTTGGGTAAGGGGTGGGGGTGAGGCGGTGGCGCATGTGAGGGAATGATACCATGACACGTTCTTCCCTCCCTCTTCCTCCTCCTTCATCTCCTCCTTCTTTCTCTCCCCCCCCACCCCCCCACCCCTCCCGTCCACCACTCCGTGCTTCCCCTCTACCACCTCCTCTTCCCCCCTCTTCCCCAGCTCCAGTAGGAGACAACGAGCCCCCAAAATGGCTGCCTTGGTGCCAGGGGGACCACAGGCTGCTCTCCCATCTCCCATAATCACCGGGGCGATGCTCGGATGCCTCCCCCATTTGCATAATGCCATCCTGACACTTTCACTTCCGCCATCCATCACCGGCGGCGTGAGTCCCGCGGCCTGCTCCGTCGCTCCGTCTCCCCCTGATTGCGTCCTGTGTTTATCTGCCCAAGCACAAAAGATTGATTCCCCGCTGTCTCTCGGCCTTATGTTCAGCAGATAGGGATTTTCGCCGAATGATGAAGCACCCAGTCAGCTAATGATAAACAGAAAACACATATTCAAAAGGACGGTCTCCCCCCCTCTCTCCGGCTTTAGTGTGGCTGCCGCTCGCCTCGCCTTCTCCTCTGCCATGTGTGGGGAAGGGAGGGATGTCAGGTTAAGGAAGTGAACACACTCTGCAGGGAGTTCAATTTGAAACGCAATTGTTTTCCTGTCAGTCCTTTTACATTTTTTCTGTTGATTTGCTCCAGGGGTAAGGGAAAATGAAGGACCGGGAGGAAAGGGAGATAGCAATTAAAATAAAACTGTCGTCTTGATGGCTGCTCTTGTTCTTCTACACACCACAGTGCAGGCGGATCTGACAGACCGTGCTTTAAGAACATATCCTGGCTGAAAGATAAAAGCATACATGAGTGCAGCCCAGTAGCTTTTAAGAGGATGGAATTGGTACAAGAGGGTTCCTATACCACCACTGGAGTAGACACAAACCAACCCCAATAAGTGCATTATTCATTTAATCACCGAGCATCTTAACATGATGCTGCATTTAACCTCCAAACGACGCTGTAGCATCCGCCAAACGCATGTTGTAACAGAGGCATATTACACTATTACACCCATTAAATCAACAACTTAAATGTTTTGACACGGTGCCTCACTTTAACGAAGTGGGCTGGAGTCGCGTTTCTTTACTTGTGCACAGTTTACAACGCCATCGCCATGCAGGCGACGCCACGCCGCTGCAGAATGCAAAACATTTCAGCAAGTGCACTAAGTCTGCAAAGTTTCACTCCACGATAACAAAATACTATTAGCTGCTGTCACGTACAGGAGAAGAGAGATTATTTTATTTATTGAAATGAGATTGAAATGATAAATCTCTCTCCCCATGATAAAACACTGGGACTCATAAGCCTAGTGTGGGGGATAGGGATTAGAAAAAGATGGAGGCGAGAGAGAGGGAGAGACAGAGAGAGAGAGAGGGAGGAGTGAGAGGGGAAGAAATTCATAATGCATAATAAAACAAAAGGTGTCGTGGGAAACATCACTGATATTAAAATCAGAGGCAGACAGATCTATATGAAAAATGCAGATTTGAAAATGTAAATAACCATGGCCCTAGGGGGGAGGGGGAGTGATTCAAAGATAGGATGACAACATGAAGAGAAAGGCATTTATATGGGGGCTTTGATGTTTCTCACATCCAAATTTATGCTACTGACGACCAAAATAATGCCACTGAAGGGGATTTTACACAGTGCACTGCTGGCCCGGTTTCATACCATGATGATATAAAACACATTATGCTTCACATTATCTCAGTGTGAGAATGACTGGTAATGAGATGATTCACATTCAAGAGGGATACTTAAGATTGCATTTCAACATTTCCAAACAACAACATGTTATCTTCACATTAAAGCCCTGTTCCCGGAAACAAAGGCATTTGATCCACGCTCAAATGCGTGTTCCTTCAATGGGGAAATCCACACAGTGTGCCTAACCTTAGCCTCTGAGGATGACCCTCTCACTTTAATCCACATGCATCCCACATTGCTTTGATTTTCTGCTGGAGTCGAGCTGTCAGTCAAAATCAGGAGGAGAATGGACGCCTCGTGTTTGGATGAAATGTCCCTTTAATAAAGCTGACTGTCCTCGTCACTCAGGGGGGGTGAGAGAAGATCCTTCGGTTCCCGCTCCTTCCCCAAAATGACAGTGCAGTAAAGTGAAATATGAAGGCGCTATAGTGTTAGGCTTATCATTTGTGGACATGTAATTTTGTTGTTCTTCCTGTTCAGATCCAGTGGCTTCACAAATTTAGATCTCCTTTGGTGCTTCTTCCTCCTTTTGCATTCGACAGAAGGTTTGTGGGAGTGTGAGAAAACTATACTAGGACACCGTCTTGTCGACTGTTGCACATCTTTTATGTGTAGGAACGCCAGGAAAGGAGTGGGAGTCGCCGGCTATCTCCCCATGTAAATCCACCACACAAGTTTAGCCTTGTCGCGGTGCTTTACAATACTTGGCTCCCGAACATTGCCATTAGGGAGCTCTCACACAGCCATTATTTTGAATATATCATTATTCTGGCAGCACTATCGCATCCAGCTCATCACCATTTTTCTCTTTTTTTTTTCTTTGTTTTGAATAGATAAAAGCTTCATGAGAAGAGAGCATCAAGTCACTTGAAGCACTGACGCCTCACTAGCCAGATTCATTGGCTCTTGAGGTTTTGCATATGTTGTTGAATCCACATTCTTACTTGGCTTTGAATGTAAGATCTCTCTTATCACAATACTGCCAGACTCACAAAACATAAAGGTGTACGTCACTCCTTTACATATATTGCATGGGCTGTGTGACCATTTACCTGCATGTAAAGGGCTGCACAGGATCAAAATCTATTTATTGACAATTTATTACATATTTATCAATGAATACCAACATTTATAACTTTAAAACACTGATCAAGGGGATTTTTCACAACCTGGCAACCCCAAATCTGTTTTATTTTTTGCTTATAGCTGTTGTATAAAGCATCAGTAAATAATGTATTACAACCCAGTCACCAGATCACATGTTGACACTGTATGTTTGAGGGATACCTTACAGTTGTGCATCATTATGTAGCAGATGCATCAAAACTTTACATTTCTTTACAGTTTATTAACACTGTGGTTTGGTTTAGGCAGAAAAACCTTATGTTTTGGCTTAAATTACCCAGTTTTGGTTGCTGAATCCCAGCAAAAGACGCAGCAATGTCCCTGTAACAAACAATCACTTAAGTGGAACAACAGCAATGGATTGCTGAGAAACATGTTTTGGGGCTAAACAGCTGCAGGAAACACAGCGACGGGTCGTTAAAAAAATACCCACTTTTGCTATCTATAAAGCTGCAGGAAACACAGCAACAGTTCCGAATAAAAACATCGACTTTTGGGGACTGAAAAGGCACAGGAAACACAGTGACCGTCCCTAAAAAAACACTCATGTTTAGGCACTAAAAAGCCGCAGGAAACACAGCAACAGTCCCTTAGAAGTACCCACTTTTGGGGGCTAAGAAGCCACAGGAAACAGTGACCATCCTTAGAAAAACACCCACGTTAAGGCACTAAAACACTGCAGGAAATGCAGCACCAACCCCTAAAAAACACCCACTTTTGGGGACTAAAAAGCTGCAAGAAACACAGTGCAGGTCTCTAAAAAAAAAAAAACACCCACGTTTAGGCACTAAAATGCTGCAGGAAACACAGCAACAGTCCATAAGAAACACCCACTTTTGGGGGCTAAGAAGCCACAGGAAACAGTGACCATCCGTAGAAAAACACCCACGTTAAGGCACTAAAACGCTGCAGGAAATGCAGCGCCAACCCCTAAAAAACACCCACTTTTGGGGACTAAAAAGCTGCTAGAAACCCAACGCAGGTCTCTAAAAAAACACCCACGTTTAGGCACTAAAATGCTGCAGGAAGCACAGCAACAGTCCCTAAGAAACACCCACTTTTGGGGGCTAAGAAGCCACAGGAAACACAGTGATGTCCCTAAAAACACCCACATTAAGGCACTAAAACGCAGCAGGAAATGCAGCGCCAACACCTAAGAAACACCCACTTTTGGGGGCTAAAAAAAACGGCAGAAACACAGTCACAGTCCCTAAAAAAAGACCCACTTTGGGGACTAAAAAGCTGCAGCAAACACAGCAACAGATCGTTAAATTTTTTTTTTTGTTTATTGGTCTCGAACAGTGGTCGAGTGAAGCTTCACAGGTGTCTTGCCTAGGTATCACGTCATCTACCATCCCCTCCACCTTCAGATGACAAAGTCAGCTCATGCACTACGTCACTTTGCAAATGTTGATTTGATACGTTTGAAACAAACAAATGTAAGGTATTTGTGGTTTGCAGGACTGTACAATGACTGTACAACATATTCTTCTGCAGACTGGGCTGTTTATTAACCATTAATAAAGCCATTAGTTACAATTTACAGAGAGTGGATTATTGGAAAGTCAAATCATTTGGAAAAGAAAATGAAAGCGAAAGGTCATGTTGTTGTGTGTGCTCACCATCAGCATCAGTTTTACCTCCAAATAAAGTGGTTTGGACAATCAAGATAAAATACTTGCTTGTTTACAACCTGTCGGACTTCATTTTAGCAGTGACCTCATGTTCCCTGATCCCATCAGTACACATTATCGTAGGAACAATAGCCTACACTATAAAAAAATAAGACCCAGGTTGGGATAAACAGGAATTATTCTTTAAAGTGGAAACCAAACAAGAAACACAGGAAGTACTAAAGAGTTTACTAGTTGAGCTTTCTGCCAAGTTCTCTAACGTGGACGTGTTAGTGCTTCCACGTGTAACCCTGCTGAGGTCAGTCTTCCTGAGCCCTTTAAGAGTACATAGGGCCTTCACTCCCGCCCGCTCCACAGCTGCTTTTAGTCAGGGCCTGAGGTCCCTCCATCCCCTCCCTCCCCTTCCCCATCCCCTTCCATCCCTTCATCCCTCCTGCCCCTCAGCTTTCTGTTCTCTTGCCAGGACTGTAATCAAGCCTTCAGCTTGTGGCCAGGGCCTACCCCCCTCCCAGCCTGAAAAAGCCACCAACAGACTAAACTATGAGAGAAATGAGGGGCAGAGACAGAAGGAGGCGAGCGGGGTGTGAGAGATAGTCATTAAAACTGTGCCCTGTATGCCGAGAGAACACAAGCGTAATGTTTTAAATACAGGGATTGCTGCAGTTTGTTTGGAAAAACATTATTGTCGAAAGTTCTGGCACCGTTCAAGATGGTGGTGCAGGAACAGAACGCGAGTGAGCACTAATCAGAAACATGTGAACCTCAAATTCCACTCATAGCGGTGTCTGATTAAGGCCTTTGTCGGGACATTGGTTGGTGGCAACAGGGGTGAGAGTTGCAATTATGAATATCGGGCACACAGTCGAGGTTTCTCGCTCAAGGGGCTGTCTTTTAGAGCTGTTCTCAGGGGCCGACTGTACCTGCTTTTGTGTGCTCTCTCTCCCTCTCCAGTGTCATCTTCCACGGCCGGAGGGTATGGTGTAGCCGCCACGGTCATGTCCAAACAAACCCCCATCTTATTCCCTCGCTCCTGAACACAACGCCCTCTCAGATGACATGACTGCAACAGCAGCCCATTATTCTGGACAGCCTTTTTGGTTTGCTCAAGGATGAGATGTTGTCAGTGCTGCCTTTCAAGGCCGGGTCCGTGCACAGTCTGTCAGGGCCACTGGAAAACAATGCACAGGATCATTACACAGATACGTGGGGTCATAATCCACCTTTTTCTTTTTGCATGGAGACGATTTAAACACCATAGAGCTACATGGATAATGTGATGATGACGATACAGCTGATTGAATTTGTGTGAAAAGAAAGTTAATTTCCCCTAAAATAAAAAAAGATTAGTGGAAAAGTAAATGCTGGTATGGGCAAAAATATCTGAAATAAAGTTCGGTCCCTACTTCAGAAGATCCCTCTTCAGTATTTTTAGCATCTAAATATTTGTTTGCCTTCTTAAACCGAATTTAAATAAAATAGGTTCACTTTATTTTCTAAAGACATTTGTAAAGGAAAATCCATGGCAGGAAATCCGCCCAAATCCTTGGAAAATCCAATAATATTTGCATAGAGCTTAAAACATGCAAAGTCCCTGCGTACGAATTAAGCTGGAAAGGAAAGCCCTGCTGGTTATGCATTAAAATGGATTGGAAGCAGGGTTTGACTCCTACAGGTAAAAGCCCTGGAGTGACGACTGATTTTGCACTTTGAGGAGACAAAACCCAGAGATGTCCCTTCACTGCTGTCCAACTCCCCACTGTGCTGCAGGATAATCTGTTTGGCAGCGTAGCACACGGCTCGGTGACCCTCTCCAGTTTTCACACTTACCTTGAATAGAGAAGACGACTACAAAGGAATCTACTGTACGTGGCACAAGGCCATTGATGTACAGTGCAGATGTAAGGGATAGATTCCATTGTGACGGAAGCGAGAAGAGAGGCAAGCTTGTGCACAATAGTCCACGAGAACATAAAGTGAGGAGAACGTGGAAAGGGTTTTTCTTTAGCTGAAGTTCTTCCAAGGCCAGCGCTGATTACAGGACACGGCCTGACACAGTATGCCTGCGTGCTGTCAACTCGGGGAAAACAAACATGGAATTTATAGCACATTAAGAATTCAACAGGCAATCTATTCAAGCAATTAATGGCGTATGAAAATAAGCTCTGTTGGCGTTGAAAGCACTCCAACATGAATGTAGGCCACGACTGTTGTGTGCTTTTGTTTTCCGCTGATTCGCCCTTGAGGATCACAGTTCCAGAGCTCGCACACTTCACAAAGCTTCCCTGCAAGTTGCTGTGCCCCCCTTTCATTTTCCTGTGTTAAAACGTACGGCGTATCTACAATTACAGTTTTCTTCCTGTTTGTCCACAAAGCAAGCAGTCAAGGTGATTCTGATTGTGCTAAACAATGTTTGACATTGACAAGATATTCAGCACGCCATCTTTTGTCATCACAAAATTGAAAACTTAGTCAAAACTGCTTTGAGTGAGCTGTCATGTGACAGTCGAATTGGGCCTGTAAGCACCCAGATATTCTGCTGGGAACACAAACAGTGTAAAAAATAATGGACACCCAGTTCCCCCCTTAAGACCCCCTGTTTGCCTAAGTATGTTTATCATTCTTATCTAATTACTGGTTTGGCAGAAATGCTGATCCTGTAGCTGACTGATGAGTTATAACCACAAAAATCCACGCACACACACACACAGGCACGCAAACAAGCTTTAGGCCTGAGGGCATGCAGGTACTGTAAAAATGACCTCGAGGCTCACCATGTTTACTTTGCACTGTACTGTCTTCGTTCACAACACATTCCTGCCATATTTGTGAGGTCAGGCGTAAGTGCCTCCATGGAGCTGTTTTAACGGTCCTTTTGCAACGTTGAAAGTAGAACAGAAATACACAATATATGGATTTCAGGGGTTTGTATGTGTTTTTAGAGTGTGTACACTGTCTGGTGAAATTCTTCCAAAACCCCTGGATAGCTGGACTAAACCTGCATGTTGGTCATGCTCAAGCTGCAACCTCTGGGTAGGGCTAGGCAATATGAAGATATTATAATGTTATCGAGATATAAGACTACACATCGTCTTAGATTTTGTATATCGTTGTATCATGATGTAGCATGAATGGCATTTTTTCCCCACAATTTTAAGGCTGCATTACAGTAAAGTGATGTAAAGTCATCAGTTTTCTGTTTGTTTTAACCCACTTGGTAGCTATAGCCACAAAACAATAGTCATCCGCACAACTTTGTTGCATCAGAGAGGGTATTTGGTCAGAGAAACTCTTCCTAGCATTAATGAAATGCTTTTGAGGAGATTCTAAAATAGCGAGATATATGTTGCTTATCGAGATATAGCCAAAAATATTGTGATATAATTTCCAGGACATATTGCCTAGCCCTACCTTTGGAGCTGAAAATTGAAGCTAACGTGGAAGTGTCAAAAACTGCAGTTCCTGAATTGTCCACTTGAGGCTGGCTCCAAGAGCGAGTCAGACCCATAGACCTCCATTTTAAAATGCCTAAATTAACATTCCCAGATGGTCAAATATGGATGCTTTTTACACCCCTCAGCATCTCATAGTGACACCTAGGGTTGCAACAGTTTGATATTTCACAGTGCGATAACTGTTTCAGAAAATATTGCAGTTTCACGGTATTAAATAAGTATTATTATTATCAGTCAGAATAACCCTTAAAGGAATTAAAACAGAAAAGCTATCTTTGGCTGAACAAAGGTTTTATTACCATAATTGAAACTTGAAACCATTTTTATAACTGAAGTACGTGTAAGAAGTCTCCCTTTTGAAAGTAACTAAAATATAGTTGATTTTTTTTTTTCAATATCATAGATGAGCAAATTTATATGGTATGATAATTGTCAATTTTCATATCACAGTATATCTTAAAACTGGTATATCGCTGCAACCTTAATGACACCCAGAGCATCCATTACCTTTTCTAAGTGACGCACAGCTGAAACATGTTGTAACACATGTTAAATGTTGTGTACGGATGCAGTTCAGTTTAGGCAACTTTTCTAAACTACTTGGTTAAGTTTAGAAAAAAATCACATTTTGGGTACATTTGTTTAAATATGTTTGTTACATAACAATAATGCTACGTGATGTAAATTCATTACATGTTTGACATCACTGTGAGACAGCTATACGTAAAGGTTTCAGATGGGACTCAAACTGCAGTTTCCAAGGTAAAAGTCCAGTTTTGTTTGACCCATCAGCCTCATGTGGACTTGGAGTTAGCTGAAAGTCCATTGCTTCTCATAAAGACGCTAAAGGGTGCCCTTGGCGTCCATATCATACGCCAAGGAGGTGACGAAGCGTTGGTATTTGATGGCCAGGGAATGAGAACGGACTGCTAATTTCCCCGCTCATGAATCAACTCTACGGGGATGAAGAGTTTAGGTGCATCTGAATCTGTTGGTACTTCAGTGTGTTTTCAATTCATGTAACATTTTGGTGGCCCAAAAAAATCAGCATTTAGTTGTGCTGAATGACCTCAAAAAGGAGTCAGATGCTTAGTTATTCCAATAAGTACATTTTCTTTCAATGGTTTTAAGCTTGTGCGTTGTGCTTACCAAGCTAGCAGCTAGCATTATGGCTAACTGCACTCTCTTGTCCAATAAGGGTCACTTCTGGCACCAAAAATCCACGATGGCGACGGCCAAATGCCAAACTTGAGGCTTAAAAACTATGTCCATTCTGTTTATACTGTATATGATCATACTTTAGAAAAGTTCCCTTTTCCTCTGCTGCCCAAAGGTTGACATTTTAGGGAGATCTGATGACTTCTTCACCACAATGTTCCTTCACAACAATGAAGTGAAGAAGCTACTGTGGCTTGAAATACAAATGGCTCTATAAATCTACCCTGGGGGCATTTAAGCCACAGTAAAGTAAGTTCAGTAAAGAGCAGAAAGCTGTACAGTAAACTGAGATCTGACACTATGCCCTGACCCATGAGAGGGATTATGGTGAGGCTTTGACAGCTCAGGAGTTCCACAACAACCACTTGGGACAGGAATCCGGAGTCCTGAGGGAATGTGCGTGTGCATGTGTGTGTGTTGTGGACAATTTTTTCTTGAGGTGTTTCTCGTGAGTGCCAGAGTAAAAGAAAACAGCTATGAGTGACGTGGATTTCGAAGTAGTCGTTTCGAGTGCAGCTCCTTAAATACACCTCATCAGGCGATTTTCCAGGAGAAGGTTAATGTTGTACAAACAGCTCGTAGGCTACCTCCTCCTATATATTTGCAGAGCGCACCGTATGGGAAGAATGAGAGCCGATAAATGTAAAGCTTAAATCACCTCATTGTGCGAGTGGCCCATTAAAGACAGCACGTCTCACGTTCACGATGCCAATTCGGGGAAATTTACACATACCAAGGATTCACACATGAATGACATGAAGTGATCGTTTCAGCACTTCGCACATGCACAACATTAGTTTCACATGTTGTAACCTCATGAAACGATTCTCAAGGAGAGGCTGGTACAGATTAACACAGTGTACATTATAGACCACTGATGCCTCCCTGACATGTGACCAAAATTAATCAGATTTAGATTCAAGTGATCAAACTGTAATTAATCATGTGAAGAGGGAAATGATCCTTGACGCGGCTCCAGCTGCGAGATGCCTCTGTTTGGTCCCGCGTGCCCCTCTTACAGGGGGTCCACCGGGGCTACATTAAGAGGCTTTGTGCCAATGTCACCTAAATTACAGTCACTTAACACAACAGATGTACTGAATGTCGAGCAAATGATGTGCTCGGGTTGGGGTGGCGCATTCACATGCATGGAATAAATTTTACCCAATGTATCAAACGTGTTTTTGTTGCATCCTCTCCCCCTCTCGGTGCATTTGCATTTCGCTATAGCATGCTCCACTAACCCACACTGTCTTGTATCTCAATCTCCAAACAACTCCATCCATGGCTCCTTTATTTGCCGGCCTTTACGGTCTCCAATGCGGCTTCTGCATAGGTAAATTAAGCGTATTTATTTCAGTGCATCAGTTTGAGGAGATTTTCTCTGCTCTTATAGACTCAGCAGTGGATATGCCAGACAAGCTTAGTTCAGAAGATTATTTTTCTCTTTGTGTGTCAGACTCCTCGGCAGAGGCACAGGCAGATACAGGTATTCAGATGGGAGCCAACGCGGACCGGGCCATTGTGCTTTCCTGCACGCAGGAACAGAGCGTTCTGGCATTGCAGGTATAGAGGGGGACAATAACCCAGGGTTGCAGGCACAAATTACATTCATCAAGTTTATCAATAGCAAGTTGGGATTTAAGCCAACGAGCTCACCCTACCAACACCACCTCCCCCTCCCTCCATAAGTCTGGCTTTCAATGCTCAAGTTAATTCTGCATACACTGAGAGAAATGATCTGCTCACAATTATGCCTCCGTGGATGGATATTTTATCAAACTGCTTCTGCCACTACTCTGGCAACAATCCCTAAACATCAGTAAAGATCTCATTCCTATGTATAAATACTAAAAGCAATGCATTGATGCTATAGCCCCACTTTTTGTGTGCGAGGAAGAGGGAGAGAGGAGGGAGATTATAGGCAGTTTAAAAGATGAAACCCTTCAACGGTCTGTAATTGTACTTTACTGCAGAGAAAGAATAAAGTAAGAGGAGATATATTCTGAAAAATCATAAGCCATTATGCTCCAGAAAGGGTTTGTGGGGCGGGGCGTGTATCCACATAAAGCACTGCTGAGAACCTCCAGCAAATTACCCCGCAGGCCTGCGAGGAGGGGGAAATATCACTAATTGCCCTCCATTCTGTCAGGTCAATTGACTCTAATTGGAAAAATAATAAAAAGCATACTACCCCGGGAGCAGCAAGCTCTGAAAACGACAGGGTCCTTTTTGGAAAGAGAGCGAAGGGGGGGAGAGAAAAGAAAAAAAAAAGCTCAAATTCCTCAGTGCAAATATGGCATCTGAAATCTATCTTTGCCACTGCCATTCCTCCTTAAAAAACAATTACAGCGTGCCTTCCTCCTGCCACTCGACGGCTATAATTACAGGAAAAAGGGCATGGGTTACATACCAAGTGAGTATAATAAAATGACATGTGATTAGGCATTAATGTGCATAATCTGGCTCTTTTTACACCTTCATGTGTGATCTTTTGATAGTGTCTGCGGACGTGTGACGGGGCGGGGGAGTCTTCTGGTCAGCTGCCGTTGAATCGTCTCCCCGGAGAGCTCGGTAATTTGGAGTCAAATGAGCGTAGTGGGAAGGCCAGGCCACCTACAACAGTTAGAGTATACAGTAGGAGAACAAGGAGGTATTGAATATGAGCGATGCCCCAGGTGTTGGCAGACAAGAGGGAATAGAGCTAATCTACTATCTACATTACTAAATTATTGGAGATGAATGGCTCTGCTAATATAATCTCCCACCCCGGGGGGATGATCCTAAGATTAAGGGTCTGACTCAGTATTCATTGCAGTATTCAGCCCTTTGAGTTGTTCAAAAGTTGTAATTTTGTTTAAGCCCAGTGCTTACCTCAAACCAGACAAAAGTTCTACGACTTGCCCGTCCTCACTTGGCAAAAATAAAAACAGAGACAGTTTATAAATGTGTTTTTATTCACTCCTAAAACTGAGTTATCGATCAGTTTGATCACAGTGGTTTTTGTTTCTGTTTTTTCCCAAACTGTGTTTTCAGTTATGTTTTTTTTTAAATTCTTTGTTTTATGCTTTAATACATTTTGTCATCAGATGTCTAATCATGGCAGATTAATTACGTTTTAACAATTCATTGACAAAATATTCAAAATTTAACGAATTTTAATGAATTTGATGTAAAATAACTCCTTCAAAAATCCATGTTAATAACATTTTTGCACTATTTTCAAGGATGTAATAATTTCCCCTCACAATTTAGTGGGATTTTTTTTCATTTGTAAGGGAAGCACGTAACTTCCAGTTAATATGATCCAATTAATAATGTTTTCATGTATGTATTTTACACTGTATTAACCAGGAAGTTTCAGTTCATTTACCTAAGTAAAAGTACTAATACCACATGGTAAAAAAATACTCTGTTACAAGTAAAATTCCTGCAATGAAAATGCTCCTTAAGTAAAGTATAATCAGGAAAATGTACTTAAAGTATAAAAAGTAAAAGTACCCAATGCAGAAAAATTTAAAACAAACAAATGAACAAATCATCACCCAAGAAAAAAATATTACAAAAAACAAAACAAAAAAAACCTTATTTGTTTATCGAAATAGTTGCCAATAATTTTCCTGTCCATTGGCTACTTGATTAATGGACAAATAATTTCAGCTATACTTGTATAAACTGTTGGGTAGTTTAACTTTTAATTAAACATCTTTTATAAACACTTCTTATGTTTATCATGCAAAAATCTTTATCCATAAAATACCTAGTAACTAAAGCTTTCAGATAAATGTAGTGCATGGGTCTTTAACAGGGGGTCCACGACAGAGGAGTCATGCTGCAGGGAGTCTAAAAAAAATGAATATGGATTTGAAAAGCAGACAAAGTTCTATGTATATCCTGGGCTGTATGAGTGCATGTGCAGGTCAGGGTACAGGTGCACTCCAACTGTAGTGGCAGCTGCTGGTTTGACCACGAAGATGCGGGTGACAGGTGGCTTGATACAAAATCATCAGACGCTTCCTCTGGACGACCTGAGAAACACAGTTGGACAGGATTTGATCAAGTTTTGCTGGCCAAGAGAAAGACTACTTGCCTGTCCTCACTTGCCACTCGCATCTCCAAAGTCAAATCAACTGCCGCTGAAGTTAGAGACAGACACAGGGAAAGAAGAGCAAAGACTCAGCGACGACTGACCAGGTGTCTGCTGGTGTGTGTGAAGGAGCTGAGCGCTGCCCTCGGTTAAACCCACAGAGAGCAGAGGGTGGAAGCAGCATGCCCATAAATGACACCAAAACATAGCAGTGCAATTCTTTTCTATTTGTTTGACTTAGATTCTGTGAAAAACCACTTATTGGGGGCACCTGGTGGGTTAGTGGGTAGAGCAGGCAGGTCCCTGCCATGGTGACCATGGGTTCAATTCCAGCCTGCGGCCCTTCGCTGCATGTCATGCCCCCTGTTTCTCCCCGCCTTAACACTTAGACTATCCTTCTCAGTAAAGGCAAAAACTCCCTAAAAAATAATCTTTGAAAATACCACTTATAGGGAAAGTTGTCATCTTTGTATACTGCATCCACACTCTGACGCAGTTCATTTTTATTTTATTGTCTAATTATGCTATTCCAGTCATGTTTGCCGCCATCAGAGAAATCACAGGACCCTATGTGGGCTGTTTCACTTTGATGAAGAAGTCAGGAGTCGAATTTCTTCTTCCTTTCTGTTGTCCTGCATTTGTGGATCAAGAGCTGACCACAGCTGAAATTGAACCTTATTGTCAGTAACTGAGTTATTGATGATGGCCAATGACTTCTCAGAGAGACAATGTTTCCAGACTCAGTGCGATCGCAGGTCTTGGAATCCTTGTGATTAATTCACCGGCGTATAAGGCTTCCGGATGACAAAGACGTTCTCCTGTGAGACCCACTGGCACATCCCCCGCCAGCGACGTCTTGCCCCTAGAGACAAACTTGGGATAAAACAATGACAGGAGCCCAGCAGCACACAAGCCAGTGCCAAACAGCACACCCACCTGCTTATGATCAATGAAACCTCACCGTATACTATCTCGGCATACCATGCCAGCCGCTGATGAAAGGCCTCATCGTTAGTGACCGTCTTTGATCGGCTCATCGCCTGTTTTGAAATGTAAATTGACGGGAAAAGGAAAGGGCTCCATGAAGGAGTGGCACGCAGAGGAGAAAAGGGGACCCCACCCTCTGGGGAGATTAACGCCACCCCAGTCAGACATGTGTCAAGTGGGGCTTGATGAATCCTGGGAAAATGAAAAAAAAAAGGTATGAAAAAAGGAGACAGAGAAAAGAAAGCCCTTTCTCTTCCCTTCTTGCCTCCTTCTGCACATCCCTGCCTCTCAGATCATCATCTCCCGCCCTTATTCTGTCAACGCCCTTCTTGATGGTTACTGTCAAAGGTGCGCATCTCTTTTGTAGTGTGGTGTTTTGCTGCTGCCACAGTGGAGATGCTTCCTTCCTCTGCATATGCACAAGTAGGCAAGGGTGGGGTGGCGAGGAGTGGGTGTTGGATTGCGGAAGGGAGAGAGAGAGGAGGAGGTGGGGGTATGAATGCCTGTGGTATCTGCTGATCCTGACACACCTTTGGGAATCAGAAACCAAAGGACGGAGGGAACGCTTCCCGAGAAATAGTGGGAGCATGATATGGGAGTAGAGGGATTTGGTTGTTGGTGGTGGTGGTGGGGGCTGTTGCAAGGGCAAGGCACATGTCTGTGACATTGTGGATGATAACACGAGCATGACAGGGAACCAATGTGGCGAAAAACCTTGAAGGAAAAGGAAAAGGGGGAACATACAGTGAGGAACATTTAAAGGAGTAATCCTAATCCATATTTGGTCAGCAGGGGGAAGAAAAGACGAGACAAGTCATGGAAGGATGGGGTGTGCGTGTCGGCGTGCACATCCATCGGTCACTAGTGAATGTCTCTCTTGTGACATAAGGGCGGAGGTGTCACCTTCTCCGCTCACTCCTGTGCCTGTCTGCCGGCGCCTGAAAAGACCATTGCATCATTTGAAGTGACGATGAAATAGAATAGCTAAATAATGTCCCAGCAGGAGGCCGCTCGCAGAGACGATACAATGCGCAGGGCCTGCAAACTAATGGCCAGCTGTCTTATAATGAGCTCCGGCGATCCAGGCTCGCTGATTACCCCCCTCGCCCCATCGCCGTCCCCAATGTGGGACATTACGGGCACTATGGGGTACGTGGAGGTGGGGGTGGGGGTGGGTGTAAGGGGAGTCGGAGTGAAGAGGTGGGAGATGAGGGTGGGACTGTCCCTCTATCTCTCAAAGCTCACACCCCCCAAGCCCTCCATCACCACTACTGAGCACCGAAACCCTCTCAGTTAACGAACCAAGAGCCATCTAATTAGAGCTCAAAAATTCATGAGGGTCCTCATTAATATTGAATATCTGTTGTGGGCCACGACTTCAAAATAAGCACTTGCATATGCAGATGGAAGGTGAGAGAGAAGGAGGGAGGGAAGGAGGGAGAGAAGGAATGCATTGTGCACCGCCAAAGTAAAGGTAGCGAGGTAAAGGTGGAGGGAAGGAGGTAGAGAGGATCTGAGGGAGTAGGGAGTGGGAAGTACATGAAAAGAAGGGCGACGGATTCGGAGACAGATGAGGAGAGGAGATGGAGGGAGAGCAGAGAAGGGGAAAGGGAAAGGGATGAGAAAAAGTGAGGGGCCCCAGAGAGCTGTACCTGTGGAGAAGAGTTGTAATGTTGGAGGACTCTCCTGGGAGAATATGCATGGTCTTTAATGAGGAGGGTGGAGCGCAATGGCGAAGAATAACAAAAAAAAAGAAAGGAAAAAAACATCCCGCTCTTAATCCCTCGCTGAGAGGAAAAACTCTTTCAAGCAGGTACGCAGAGGTATCACTTTTCAAGTCCCTCACTCCTTCTGTTTTACCCTGGAAAAGGGTACACAGATAAAAGATACTGTCATTTGAAGATTGTCTGCTACCAACAACCATCATTTGCCTTTGAGATAATTCTGGGTTTTCCACTTCAGATTTAGAGGCATATGGGTAATGCAGAGGAGGGGAGGGGGGATACACTACATTAACTATATGTCAGCCACTCCGGAAGACATCAAGAAAGTCATTTCATAGTGAAGAAGAAAAAAAAAATCTGACACGGATAAACAATTTCTCTTCACGTTGCTGTACAAGTGGTTGAGTTTTGTCTTTTGTATCACTGCAACAGTATATCTCTGAGGGACTGAGTCGAGGGGTCGCTGTCCTCAGGCCTCAGCAAGGGCGGACTTCAAGTGTCTCAGATCCAGATAACGGCCAGATGCAATTCACATATATGCGTCTCCGTTAGCTACATCATGAATCTGATTGTAGTCCAGGAATACTCGACTTGCTTTGCCCAGGGGCCTCTTTTGGATAATGACAGGAGACCAGTGGCAAGTTTTTTATTTTGTTTTATTGCAAATTAAGTATCACTGCAGAGTTTATATCGCAAGTGGGTGTGGTTTAAATCAAACGTGGGTGGGCCTAATTTAATTATTAAAATTATTTACAGAACAATCTCAGAATTAAGTTTCAGATCATATTTGAACACAACTGAAAACAGCTACTGAGTACTGATATTGACACTTTGACTTGTATGATACTCGTACTTCTGTATCAGATACTCGTTTCATCCGAGTATTCGGTTCAATTCAAGTGTGTCCTTTGTACCACTTTGTGTCCCTTCCCTAAATTCAGACATTTCTGCTAGTTCAGATCTTTTTGTCCTCAGTAGCAGTTTGTGAAGGTTGAGTCTCAGGATGGATAATTGGTCAGTCGATCCACTCACAGCTGATCAGATCAGATCAGAAGGATGCAGAGGCGAGGGAATTCAAACTTTTAGACCCAGCGCGGATAATGGTTAAGTTTTATTTTCACTGCATCTGGTGTTCTGCTGCTCCATCTGTGTCCAGAGTTCGCTCTGCGCTCTTGACAGTGTGGTGCAGTGAATAATCGAATCAGATTAAAAGGGCTAATCACTGTCCTTGATTCGTGTTCTGCTGGTTCCCTGACTAGAGTTTGATTTGAAAATCTGTGTTTAAAGCAAAATTGTCCTTGCCTTATTCACACAAATGTGACCATGACTAACCAGGAAGCAGCCAGTTAGCTTAGCTTAGCATGAAGACTGGAAACAGCTAGTAGTGTTATCGTGATACTGGAATTTCTAACTTCGATAGAGTACCTTGAAAAGCATCAATAAACAGTACCATTTTTGATTACACAAGGAGGAGTGACATTAATGGCATTAAAGTTAAAATGTTTATTAAAAGATAACAAGGTTATAACATGACTAAGACAACTTTTCTTTCCTTGGTTAGTAGCAGAGGACTGCAGAATGACTGTAGTAAGTAGCAAGTAGAGTATTGAAACCATTTCAAAAATTCAGAATCTATACGTATCGACTGTTTTTGACAATGCTAACAGCTGATCAGGCTCAGTTCAGACATAACAATATCTGTGCACCAGCACCTCTAAAGGCAACTTAGGCCCTGATCACACAGAAATCATTTTAGCAGCTGGAGGTGGCTTTTTGTAATTGTTTTTAATGAGAATAAAGCTTTTTGCTCGGTGTTTTTGTGAGGCATCGCACCTTGTGTTTCTGCGCTTTAGGCACATGGCGTTTTTGCCAGAGCGCTCTGAACTCCTTGCATTGCAAAAAATTCAACTCAGAACAGAAAAGCATCTCACGTCATCTCTGCCTTTTTTTCCATTGCCTAATCGGATGATTTGAGAGGCGGGCCTTCTGTGGTGGTCACGACGACAAGTTTACAGTTGGTAAACAATGGAGAAGAAACTGGTGGTAGTGGTTGCTGGATACCCAGAGCTAAACAGCCCGACGATAGACAGCAGGTTGTCAAACTGCCCCTGAGTCATCCTAAAATATACCTTGAAACGTCCATTGTGGAGGAGAAGCTCCTGGACCAACTGGTGGTACTCCCCATGATCCAGCCTCTTTTTTAGGGTCTCATGTACCCACACAGATCTCTGTTTATCTGCTGACAGCCTCTCACCCTCAACCAGAGCTACAGACAGTACCCTCTGCCTCAACATTTTAGGAACTAGATACTGATTACTCTGAAAATAAGTAGATATTTTTAGCTTGCCAAAATAAACTGTAGATTAAGGAAATGATTGTGTGGTTTCCTGGCAACAATAAAAAGGTGCAGCAAGCATTTTTTACTATTGGCATTCAATTTTTTTTAAATAGGCAGTGTGGTGCGCCTTGCGTTTTACAACCTGCAAAATGTTTTCTGTGTGATTGGGGCCTTATGAACACGATACATTTTTTAATCTGTTTAAAAACCAAAGTGTTAAGATGTACAGGAGCGTACTGAATGTTCTGCAGAAACTTCCTGGAATTTTGTTGTCACAGTGAAGCTGCCAGGCAGGTATCATACCACAAAGGGAGTCTTGTTTTCCAAGATGTCAAATCAAGAAAAACAAGGTGTGTGTGTGAGTAAGGCTTTAAGCTCTGTACCTATATGCATGCATGCAAACATAAATCTGCATGCACACATAAGTGACTGCATGTTTGTATGTGTGAGGGCAAGTCTGATTGTGTCAGCTCAGGCATCTGCTCGCCCATGTGTGCTCAGCGCTTTTGCTTGTGTCCATGTGTGTGTTTGTGTTTGTGCAAAGTGACTGTGGTTGGGGCCAACCTGAGCGCTCTTCCTTAATGTGTCTGGGAGGTCCAGGGGAGTCGAGGGCTTTGGAGGGTGTGGATGTGTCTGCACTGAGAGATTTATAGGCTTCAGCCAGGATCACTCTCTTTCTCTGGTGCCAAGTTAAGCAGTAGCATAATTAAAACCTCAGAGGAATCCTTTTGAAGTCAACAATGGGCTCTTAGGCAAACCTTAATGCAAACGCACATACTGTACACACACACACGCACTCACACACTCTCAAGTCATGCACCCACTTGCTCTCAGATATACACACACGACCACACACATATACTTTACGTCCATGTATCTTCACACACTCTGGAAAGATGCAGGGTAGATTAGATTAGAGCTCTATTTGTTGTCGAGGAGGAAATTCATTTCCACGGCCAGCCAGTTGCAGGTACATTCATACAAGACAGTTATTACTCTGGCACATGGTTTGACACAGACCGACCCACCATCACAGAGGGAATGCACTCATAACAAGGAGACATTTCACATAGTTGCAAAAAGAGGAAACAGTCCAGGGTGCTGTTAAAGGTGGTGATGACATGCGGGGCAGAATAATGCATCAGTAGTGAATGTGAGACTTATCCCGTATGTGAGAGTATAGAAATGACATTTCCCTAAATGCTCTCCCTAGACGTCTTCCTCCGCGCACACACGTACACACTGTACAGGACAATTACTCACATTAAACACCAACAGATGCCATCTTGATTAAATTTGACCGTACAAACACAAATGGAGGCGAGCGGGTCTGCGTCAGGAGTTCCCAGAGCATATGCCGCACAGGTCGTCGGGAGCCCAGGAAAGAGGGAAGGATCTGAGACCGCCTGCTGTTGTTGCCGTGCTGACAACACACCGTGGAAAATACCCTCTGAGCCCCCGAGAGGGCGCGGGGCGCGACCCACCATCCGGCCCTGCCGAGAGACTTGGCCCGAAACACTGAGGGATGGAAACAGGGGAGGGGAGGCTACAGTGGATGTTAGTAATTCTCAGTACAGGCAGGTCCTGACCTTGTTAAGTGAACAATAGTGCTGCTGTGGAAACACGATGAAGGTGTAAATTGGACAATCTGAGGCTTTTTCCATAATGAGATATTTCTGTGTGTAATTTTTTCACAGCTCTTGGCTCCACATCAAAGTGAGAAATGGTATAGCTTGTGTATCTCAAGGTTGCAAAGTCAAGTTATGCCCTGGACCCATAGCAGCGCAGATCAAAAGTATTGGGCCTTGTAATATGATCACAGTGGGAGTTCACAATGTGAGCTAACTCGGTCTTCACAGAAGGGGAGGAATGAAAATAAATGTGTGATACTTATCTGCCATTGCCCATAACCCATGCAGGCATGGTGGTGGTATGCATCGATAAACTCATAAACAAACTGTAATTACTAGCCCATTAGAGTCAGACCCTCACAAACACAGGCTCATAATCCGTACACAGGAGGGATGGAGGCTTGTCGCTCATTTTCATATAACCCACTGAGCTAAAAAACTAGAGCAAAATACTTAATGATTTGTGACTGGGGGACAAACAAACCATTTGATATAAGGAGCTTACACACTCTCAAAAGAGATGTAGCAATGTTGACGCTCATCACCGCACACACTCCCCCTTGTTTGAATTTGAGCGTAGCTTAATTTATAGGGGAGGTGATCAGAAAATGGAAGGCAAATTGGTGTTTTATTTGAGGTGGATAAACATGTATTCCTCTGCTGGGAGTAATCAGGAAAATAATCACTTCAGCCTCGACAACAAATCTACTTGAGTAAGTTTCACGATAATAGCCTTGTTGTTTGAACTGGACCCTGCGGAGTGCAGTTTGTTTTCCCCATACGTCTAGACAGAAAGTCTCTTGGCAGTCCAGGCCACGCTCGCTCCAAGACAAACCCAAGTCCGGAGGGATAGAAGGCTGGAACCCGGAGTTCATTCATTATACAAGACGAGTCTGTATCCAGCTCTGGATGTCACTCTACAACCCTAACCAGGCCTGTCACGTTTTGAATGAGACCGCGGCTTTTCTATGACATTTTGGACATTAATATTGCAGGGATTACTTCTATCCCCTCTCCATACCTTTATGTATTCTTATGGACTCCTTCAAAGGCGCTGGTCAGGTCCTCTAACCTGGGATATATGTGGCTCTGTGTCCTTCCCTTGTCTCCTAGTTGGACAGCAGGGATATGCAGTGATCCTCCGAGACTCCTGAGCGTGTACGTGTCGGCGTGTGTATACATTGTACCTAAATCTGCCTCGCTCCTAACCTTCAGTGGATGCTGTATGACTGAGTGATCAAGCAGATCAAGCCCACATCTACCTCAGCTCCTCTCTGTGGTGACATTTCGCCAAACCCCAGGCAATCCAGGCCGCCCTGATCCTCCTCAGCCCATGTTTATTCAGGAGGCATGTGGGCCACCCGAGCCAGGAGACAGGAGGAGGGAACTTTATCCAAAGGGACACGGGTTATATTGTTGATAGTGAGGGTGGAGATGAGGTGGAAATCAGTGTGCTTAGCAAAACAAGTGAAAGCTATATATAAATATACAGTAATCTCTGATGGTTTGTTATAACACAGAGCAAAATGTGCAGATGTGCAATTCTGCTTTTGTTTTTAAAAAACATCTATTTTAGTTTTTCTCAAAGGAACCAATAACTGATTATTCAGTGTAATTAAAAATATATTTTTTATAAATATGAATATGGCAGGAGTCTTAAAGCACCATCTCCCTCGACCTCTCACCTCAAGATATCTAGATGAAAATTGGCTCTGTTAGTTTACAGACATTCCCACTTTATACAAGTCTCCCACAGTTTTGGGCAGAAACCATGCCGTTTTGTGCATGCAGTGTAAATGTGTTATCCTTTCCTATTGTATTTGAATATTTCTACATACTGGGGTCCCTAAACAGTATTGGAATTGCATGAATTGGGTATGACTGGAAAGCTGAGACTCTTTTGGATTCAATGAGCCCAACTGTATTAATGTGTGGTGATGTTAGTCCCCGTAGCAGCCACACAAGTCCTCGCCATCCAGTCGCAGAAAAATACCATTCTTAGCAAAATCTCAAAAGAGTTTTTGATAACAAATTAAAGAGTAGATTTTTCTGTGGTGTTCCTCAAGGTCTTTGGGTCTCAATGTGGTATTTTGGAGCAATTATTGACCGTTTTATGAGCTCTCAAGTGGTAAAAAATGTGCTTAAAATTAACAGTGGCCGTCATATACCTCCATCATAATGTTCTAAGCCCGTATACACTCTTTCAATGTTAATTGGGAGCCGAACCAAAACATGCTTATCTTAGATTTCTGACTAGATAACTAGGTTCCCAGCTTTCAGTAGATGTGTACATATGGCATATACTGTTGACCTACCATCTCTTTGACTCCCCCAAAAAAGACAAAAAACGCAATATGTTGGTAGAAAACGACTGTGGCGCTATCCCTGCTGGAAACACAGTGGGCAGCTGTGGCTGAGATGTAGAGCAGGTCGTCCTCCAGTGGATCCCTGGTTCTTCCAGTCCACATGTGGAAGTATCCTTGGTCAAGATACTGAACCTCATATTGCTCCTGATGGCCTTTCCATCAGTGTCTAAGTGTGTTAAAGCTTCTACAGTATCCTCAGCCACCAGTGTGTGAATGGGTGAATGTGACTTGTAGTGAAAAAAGCGCTATGAGTGGTCGCAAGACTAGGAAGTTTCTATACAAGTGTCTATGTACTGTTTTAAGCCCTGGTACACTACCCTGGAAATCCAGAGTTCTCATATCAGTGTATTTGATATAGGTGGGCCAGAGGCGAGCTAAACAGATGACGACAGCGCTGCAACGACGAAGTGCGGAATCAGTCAGTAAACATTGCAAGATGGCTACGGATGAACACCAGTTGTTTGAAACGGCTTTGGCTGCTACAATGAACGAGTTAGACTTGGCTTTTTCTCTAAAAGAGGAACAGAAGACGGTGCTCGAGTCTTTCCTTTGCAAGAAGGACGTTTTTGCTGTTTTGCCGACCGGATATGGCAAGAGTCTAATCTACCAGTTAGCTCCACTGGTAGCTAAGCTCTGGATACTTCACCCCGTGTACTGTTCTGATTGGTCGTAGTGTTATCCAATTGCGTGCAGTGATATTTTCGAATGCATGCTTGGTGCCACCCCTCGAATTGGGCCATTTGCATTACTCATGGCCAGACCCCAAATCTTTCTAGATTTGGGTCTGGATTTCCAGGCTACACCATCATGTGAATGTGTGTGTGAATGTGACCTATTGTAAAAGTGCTTTGAGTGGTTGGAAGATTAGAAGGGCGCAGTTCATTTAACATTGACCATTACAGCGATGGGTCACTGAAAGGCAGCAACATTTGGTGCCTAAAAAGCCACCAAAAATGCAACAATGTCTCACTAAAAATAACACTAATGTTGTTGTTTGTTGGTCATGAATAGTGGTCTGCAGCTTAGTGTCTCGCCTAGGTGCTACACCGCCCACCATTCCCTCCACCTCCTGATGACAAAGTCAGGTTGTATACAGTACTACACCACATTAAAAAGTGATATGATGCGTATTAAGTGTGCAAATATAACGTATTTGTGGTTTGCAGAAATGTAAATTTGCCTACATTGTCTTCTGGCAGCTGGGCTGTGTAGTTGGCTAATTCAAATATTACAGATCTTCATTTGTTGTAGAACATGTCCTATACTGTTCTGCTCTAAACATTTTAAAAACAAATGGGGTGGAGGGTACACACATCCAAAAAACTTTTCCAGGTGCTGGATCAAAAAAATCAAAGCATTTGACGAAGCCTGATCTGTGAGTTTGAAATGTTGCACAATAAAAATTGCAGGGCGCTTTTAACACAGTGGGTCTTTTGTCTGATTTTTGCCCTAGTAAAAATGTAAACCTTTAGTACTGAAATGATCAGTATAGTTCTTATTTTTTGTCTCAATCTGACATTAAAAGAGTCCTTATAGGCCACAGAAAGCTGCTCCTAGAGGAGGTATATAACATTTTAAATCTGCACACGTCCACTGACTTCCTGAGCATTATTAAACTAAAAAAAAAAGAACGCTAGCATTCTCTTATGCCAGCTGGAATAAAATGCCTTTAGGTCACATGTGGTAAATAATAACCTGTGTTGCCTGAGCGAGTAGAGAGGTAGTTATTAATTATAGTACCTGGTGATGTGTTCAAGTGCAAGGTATTAGCCTCTGTAGCGCTAACGGGTTGCTAATGCGGTTGGTGTTTGACCGGCGCTGAGCTCTCTAATATGTCTGCAGGGACGCGGGAGGCTCTAATTAATCCTGAGCTGACGGCCAAGCCAGGACGTCCCCGGGGAGGCATCAGGGAAAGCAAGGAGTATCAGCACACTTATCCACAGATTAGACTCAACACCCTCACTGGGATGCTGAAATGGGATGCCGGGCTAAAGGGTTGCAATTGTTCTTCTCTCACCTAGCTAAGTGAAAAGATGATGCTTTGGTGATGTTCCTCGTGTTGGAAACGATCCGTTTCTATATTTTACGACTTATCTGTCAGTCAAATGAGAAAGTGTCACTGGAGTGAGGCATTAATAAAAAAAGAATATTCATGTCCTGTCTAACTCACTCAAAGTTTCCTCTGCTGAAAAGGTTGTCTGACGGAGGATGAATCTCATGCATGTTTGTCAATATAATTTGCTCTCCCCCTCACCCCAGAGGAACACGCCAGTCCCTTAAGGTTTCCGACTCAAATGCCAACATCTGTCTGGCAACGGAGCCGGAGCGAGACAGACTAGGACACCTTCATCAGAGGTATTCTCTGGTTGACAGAAGCCACAAGGTGGAATTTCGAAGATGAAATAATGGGCGAGCTGAAAGAGGCTCGAGTATGCAAATCCCCCACTGCGCCCACCCCTGTGTTACAATCCATCTTGATTAATATTTCATGTAATGAAAATCTATTAATCAGGAAAAAGTTGAAACTTCTCTGCTTTTCCCAGAAGAAGAAGATGAATCCCTTGTTTTTGCCGTTTCGATACTTTGATGTGTGATGTCATTTTCTGGGCGACCATCTTGGAAAAAAATGGAGACAAAACATCTTGTAATAATGGGCCAAAAAAGAACCAGCTTCTCTTTTCTGTCTGGAGCTCATGATAGTCTGAGCAAGAGCGAGGCCAAATATGCTGAAAGTCCAAAAAGCATTGAGATCCACAAACAATTTGGCACAGCCACTCACACTTATCCCCATTCACAAACCTTCTTTTATGTACGTTTTACTTGGCACCGGCCGCCCTCCCTCCTCCCCAGGCCCAATCAACTGATAGACAGAGTGGGTGAGAGCAGCGCATCACAGTACCACACTGCTCTCTACCTCAACACTTTCATTATATTGTCATTTTGAATTATCGGCAGCGATGGACTGGCAAGGATGACTGACACATTCCTGCGAGCGGAGCAGCTACAGCCTGGCTCTCCAGTGTGTCCTGGCAAGCCCCGCTTTGTGGCGTGCCAGACGGGAGAGGGCCGGCCAAGTGTCTGGCCAAGGGGCTGCACTAATACTGCATAAATAGGGGGGGAATCCCCTGCCCCCATGCTGGCTGCAAACAATACGTCTATGTTGAAATGGAAGGCGATATACCTGCGAGGACATGTGCTCATCCTGTGATTATATGTAATTGAGTAGAAAAGTCACATAAAAAAAGGGGCTGCAGTGCAGATATGGTAGGGTGAGTACATTTTAATATCAGCACTGTATCCATTACCAAATGTCAATTTCAAGTCAAGTGATATAATTGAATAAAACAGATGCTCTCTTGCCAGAAATATGAGGCACTATAACTAATGTGTCAGTGAAAATCTATCTGAAAACGAGCAGGGGTGACAGAAAAGATATCACTATAAAATGCGGTTTTAGCAGCAAATTAGATCGCGGAGCAACGGATTTCACCATGATTTGCATTTTGCATGTAAGCAGTGTCGAACCAAAAATACTTGCCGCAACACCACAGCGGCGGCGGTCTCAGAGGGCTCAACAGCACCAGCAGACGAGAGCGAAGATGAGAAGAAAGATGGCAAGACAATGAGAATGAAGAGAGGGGGAGTGAAAGGAAAAGAAAATGTTTCAAAAGGAGAGGACATGCTAATAAAAAAAGTCTGAATGCAGCAGGGCGATGGCCAGGATGGGATCTTGTGGGACATTACATTTCACAAGACGCTGGGATCCACATCAACCAGTTAGCAGCGGTTTTACAGCTATGACTCTGTGGTGAAAACCACTTTGTTGCCTTGGATGTAAATTACGTGTTCGTACAGAATCATGGGCTCTGACACTGAAAGGATCCAAAACACTGATCTTGTGTGTTTTCCACTCACCAGACAGCACTTCACATTTGTATTTTAAAGCCTAAAAAAGGTAGACGGATGTCTCATGAGTGAAAAAGTCTGGCCATTAGTGGAGTTTGAGCTGCTTTGTAGGGTGGAGCTGAAATAAGAGACAGTGAAGAAAACGCAGCTCCTCACTGTGCTGCTTTTTTTGACTAGAAACACAAGGTTACTCACTGACTCTTTAATTTCCTCAGGACTCCTTAAAAGACAAAGACAGTTAATGTGATCTCCTGCAGCTCACATAAAAATAGTTGTTAGTGAAGTTCTGAGCAGCTGCGTTTTAGCTGATTTGTCAAACACATAAAAGGCAATTTGTTAGTTTGACAACTTAGACCGTGAGGTCAGGACATGACGGTGTGAGTTTGTTTGAATGATGTTCTCAGAAACTGTAGTCTAATTTGTTAATTGGGGAAGGAAA
The DNA here is from genome assembly GCF_041903045.1 of Epinephelus lanceolatus. Taxonomy (NCBI): domain Eukaryota; kingdom Metazoa; phylum Chordata; class Actinopteri; order Perciformes; family Serranidae; genus Epinephelus; species Epinephelus lanceolatus. The sequence goes on along the minus strand of NC_135746.1, from coordinate 6,808,442 downwards.
ACAGAAATAAAGCAGACATTAGATGAACTAAATCATCTCCCTCTCCTGGAAAATGATTTTGCCTTATCTCACTCTGCCCTTTAGATATTCTATGACATCTAAGATTGTCTAAAGATATCTGAAATAAATGATCCAGCAAGATAAAAACAGGCCGGCTTCAAGACACGCTCGCACTGGTTTCCACACACCCTGTGCTGCAAACGTTGTGAAATCCTTTACTAATTTGTTTCAGGGCAGAGACGGATTGTTGCACCTCATTCAGTCCATATTATCTTAACCCTTTGAGACCTGGAGCGACATCAGTTTTCTTGTTCAAAAACTTGGTAAGAATTGTCCCACAAATTGCAAAGGGGAAAAAAAAAAGATTTCGAAAATTATTTTTATAAAAAGGAACAAAGAAAAATGTTATAATTTTTTTTTTTTTGATTGTTTTACTAATTTTCTTGTTTTAAATTTTCTCTTTTTACTAGTGTCTTGCTGATTTGTTTTAGTTTTAGTTTAGGTTTTTCTTGTTTGTTTTTTACTTTTTTATTTATCAAGCTAATTTGCTCCGGTTTCAAAGGATTAAAGAAGCAGTGTGTAGGATTTCGTGGCATGAACTCCTGGTTAGAATTCGCTCAGTGTTCGTTGTTCAGGAAGTTTTTTACCAGGAGACAAATTAGCCGCAGAGGTCTCTTCCTCTGCAAAACAAAGAACCAGGGGTAGGACATGCATTAATGATGTGCAAGTATAAAACCCATGTGGATGCCTTTGCCTACATGTACACTGATATTTATAAAGGAAGAACATGCAGTGAAAATGTGCACACCTCACGCCAATTTCAGACCAGACATACACAGGGTTTTATCTGAGATAGTTGCGGGTGATATGAGGATGAGCAGATTAAATATAAGATGAGAAACAGATACGTTTTTAGATTGTTTGCCAGTTTCACTGTCTGTCTTATGTTTGCACTCTGAGCTGGGTGAAGTGTCAGTCAAAGGTGCATTTATAGCAGAGCTGCCCCCTAATAGTCGACCGAGCGTTAGTCGACCAGAAAAGTTAGTCGGCAAGATTTCACTGGTCACTGAAAGACATTTTACGGCGATAAGTTTCCATGGAGACTGTTCATTTGCTTGGACTCACGCTGGTGACGCCTGTTATCGTCTCACAAAGTTGGCTCATAGTTCGTGAAAAAAATGGCAGAAGAAAAGAAGACAAGAAGACCTTATTGCTCAGAGGAGGAAAAGATTTAACTTCTGGAGTAATACAATTCTAGAAAGCACAAACTACAGAGGTAATCTGACCCCACAATACCAGAAAACAGAAAATGATTGTAAGAAGAAAATGCAACGGAAATTAATTCAGTCAAATCTATAATGTAAATTCAAATGCATGTCACTGGGTTCTCCTGATCGCAGAACACTCATCTTTATTTTTTCAGTCATCACCTTAAACTCGGTCATGTTGCAGTTAAAATAGACTTAAGGTACATTAGGTTTTGTTTAGTTTTTTTTACCCTGCATTGGTTACTAAGATCTTTTGTGTCAGGGAAACCGTGAGAGGAAGAATATAAGGTGTATTGTGCAACTGATTTTGAGGAAACCTCAACTAGGACTTTAAGGAAAATCTGAACTTAAGGTGTTTTGTGCAACTGGCTAACAGACCAGGTGATTTAAACCAGTAAAACACTGAATCTCTCTGACACTGCATGTCACAGAGGGCCTGCTAACTATGGTGGCCGATTTGGAAACATGAAAGGCCTTATCTAGAGCCAGTGTTTGGTTTGTCTGCTCTGGGCTACCGTAGAAACATGGTGGTGCAACATGGCGATCTCCGTAGAGGAGGACCTGCTCGTTATGTTGATAAAAACAGCTCATTCTAAGGTAACGAAAAACACAGCGTACCTATTTTCAGGTGATTATACACTAAAGAAAACATACTTATTATATTCTGTTTCTGCACTTAATCTAAAGAACTGGACCTTTAAGCATATCGCTCTCACACACACACACACACACACACTCACACACTCGCACACACACTCTACAGTAAGTGCCACCCCCCTTGTAAAACCGCTGCTGCATATTAAACTGTCTCTCTCTGCCATCTCTCTGGCCGACAAGCACAGAGGGTTGGCCCTGAAACCAGAGACAAACACACGCACACGGCGTCACAACTTTCCCCGCTTCACTGTCTGTGCACGCTCTGTCTTTTTCCAGTTAAAATCTCATCGTCGGGAGTTTTTTGTGTGTGTCAGCCCCTCAGCCCGTCCTCACCTCTCTGTGATTCTTGGAACGCGCTCAGACTGCCGTCAAACTTCTTGGAACCAGCTTGAGGCAGATAGTAGCGTATTGTCAGGCATTTGTTCCTGTTCTGGTGAGGACAATGTGACCTGTTGACTCCTCACACTGCAGGGTGACTCCTTCTCTGAGACACTGATGAGGAATTTAAACAGTTCAATTAGAGAGTCTTTTGATTCCAGTGTAAAAGAAATCTGAAAATGAATTATGGACGGTCTTTTTTCGCTGTGTGTGATATCCGAGTGTTTAAGGCCACAGCTGAACTGACTGAGGGCCGGTCGCTTAAACTAACTCTGCCCATAAACATCCTGACGCCAGTTAATTGTTGGTTTGAAGATCAGCCCCCCAACTCCCCCTCCCAGTCAACCTTGCTTTCTGTCTCTCACACTCTCCCAGCCTTTCACCCCATTCTTAAACAATGAATGTAATTTTTATAGAAAGCGTAAGATAGTGTGAGTAAGGCTCGGAGAGAGTAAGAGATTGAGAGAGAGATTGCAGGCAGCGGTGGTGTGAGAAGGGGCGTATGGCACCCATTATCTTGTTTATTAAAAGCAAGTTTCTTTCCTTCGCTCCCTCCTCCCCGCGCAGCTGACCGCAGATATTTCCAACGGCCTCGCTCTGCTGTTCTGTGCCTACTTCACAGGCTGCTGGAAGGGTCACAGAAGTTGAAACCAGAGGGTGTCAATCGCCTGTTTAGCTCCGGGTCCCGCTGGAGGCATCACAAAGGCAGAGAAAAAAAAAGTGCATGTGCATCAGCTGTGTGTGCTCGTGCATAGCTGAGCGTAATTTATGTGCTCATGTGCATTTGTGATGAAGCGCAGATAAAATAAACTATGAATAAGGGAAAGTCACATTTGTCAGCTGTTGTGCACATTCGGTGTAAACAGGAGGGAAACTGAGAAGCATGCTGCGCAGAGCAATGCTGCAAAGTTAGAAAGTCTGTTGACGCTTTAGTGTCAACATGTTGCTCTTTTTCAGTAAGGTTTTTGGTTAATGGTTTAGGTGCTGTAACTGACCCTTCGCTAAGCCCCACCCTCCTTAGTTACTGTTGCTACACCTGTGAAGTTACCCATCGAGGGCAGATTCTCTGAACTCATGGTCTTTTTTTAAAAATACTGTATTTTTCATTTTACATAGACATACACAGCCAGGCTTCCCAATTCTAACGATCAACTATCATTATAGTATTACAGTAGGGATATCAGTGTTGTTAATTTTGCTTTCAATAACCCGACACCCATTAACTGGTAAATATGTGGTTAAGTTTTAGGAAAAATCGAAAAGAAGTTGAAATACAAGAGGCCTTTTCTTTTAGTGAGCTGTAGCACCACATTTCACTTTCCATTTAAAGGTAGTGAACATTTAATCTCACGTGATGTAAATGTCTTTCATTTAATTTTCCCTTGGCTTTGCAGAAACACAGGCGGCTAGCTGCGTTAACATGCATGAACATAGCACCCGCCACCCACCCTCTGGTCTCCACTGGTTAGCTAACGTTATTCTTGGCAGCTCTGCAGTGACTACCACAGCCAGTGTTTGTATGTGGGGCCCATGTGGGTAGTAAATGGGCTGAAAAATGGGCCCTATATGGGATTGTCCAGAGGCTCCATATTGGCCCCATGACAGTTGCCCACATGGGTGGGTTCACCCAAGTAGGCCCCTGATAGGATGCCCATTTTTGGCCCATACCCACTTGGTACCCAGGTAGCCCTAGTATAACCGGTATGGGGTCCACCTCATGTGGGTAACTAGCATGGTGCCAATATGGAACCTGTGGAGAATCCCATATAGCGCCCATTTTGCCGCCCATTTACAACCCACTTGGGCATAGCGGCGCTGTTCACTGGGCGATTACCTCTGCTACCACCCTCTGTTCTCCCTCCACATACCCCCAGTGAGCAAGCGGCTTCATTTTGAGTCTGCTAAGTGACCGTTAGCAGTGCCAACACTGCTAACGGTTCCAACAGAGCTAACAGTAGTCAACAATGCTTAATGGAATTTGCGGCTCAAAATTTAGCCACTTGCTCGCCTGTGCGACTGGGGGGGAGACCTAAGGGTGGGCACAATTTTACCACAAGGCTATTGGTTTGGGTTGGCTTTACAAGTGGTAATCACTAAATGAGCGGCGCCGCTAGCTAGCTCCCGCCAGACCCAGGTGGTGCAGTTAACTGAAGAGTAGCAAAATTAAACTATAGACAGACAGGCATATCTGGTCAAAAAGATTCTCAGGACTTAATGGTTAATCGGTGCCATCCCTAATTCCAAGCTAGCTACTTAAGCCAATGTTAGTTCCATGAGTTGAGTGAAAATGGTGTCGTTGTCTGGCTAACAATTTAATGTTTCAGTCTGACTTGTTTAAAAGGAGTGTGGTGTAAAAGGGTAAATAAGCAGTGCTACATGTTTAGCCACAGTGGCTTGCTTTATTGTTTATATTTTCCACTTCAGTGTTTCACTTGAGAATATACTCGAAGACTTAAACGTAATGCTATCTTGGATAAAGGCTAAAAAAAGGACACCATCCTCCAAACTCTTAAGATGCCAAGTAGCAGTCATATTACAGCCCCCTGCACTCTCTGCCTAGTTACCGTAGCTAAACTATGATCAGGCAATTGATGTTTGATGGATAGGTTCAGCAAACAGTCAGCTGATTAATGTGTTTGTCTGTTCTCTGTTCTTTAGGGATGCAAAACTGGATTACCAGCTGGGCAAAGTAGACCACTTCTCCCCAAGACCCACCCAGGACCTCTGAGGGCTCCAAAAGCTTCAGCTTTAGTCTGCCGTTTGGCAACTGGTGAGTTTCTAAGCTATTGAATTTTTAGTATTTATAGTATGAGCACTAAGGTTTGGAGGCTTGGTGATATGGCGTTATCACGATGTTTAAGTCACGATACAATATTATTGCGATTTTAAATTCGTTGTGATACGCTGAGTGTTGTGATAAAATATATCGCGATTTATTGCCTTTTTCAAATTTTGCAATTTTGCAAATTTTGGCCCCAAAGGAGAGCTTTGTCAACATGTGTTTTATCTAATTAAATAAAGTTTTCAGTCTGTTCATCTCACTTCACTCACTTTTATTGCAGCAACATGTATCTAGTGGACTGAAAAAGCAATTGATGTTGTTATTCTAGTGGGCTACCAAAAGTTTAATTTGTATTTGTAAGATAAATAATTAATTTGATACACAAATCGATTCTTTGCGTCCCTGTATTTGTACAATGTTGCCATGCAAAAATATTGGCATACTAGGTTGTATCGCTTTCTTGCCTGAATTTAAGGAGATTTCTGTCATTTTCTATAATCTCAGTTGTGCATGTGTGTGAAATAGATAGGGGTCCCACATCTGATTTTTGTCTCGGGAACTCTGGCACTTTGATCCAGCCATGTAGGGGTGTGACTCTACCTGATCAGACTTCAACCACTGCTGTGAAGGGAAGCACAAAATATTAAATTGACTACAAATCACTAAAAGTTATTTCCTCAGGTAAGAAGACATTCAAGATGCTGGCACAGTTTCAGAACACTGACACTAATTAACACAATAAGAAATAACAGGTTTATCAATTTCATTACGCTCTGAAAACACGCAGGAACTCAGAGGTCCAACTAAATTACAAATTACTGTGTGTGTTAAAACTCATCGTCGCAGCACACCTTGTTCTGCAGGCCTCACAGTGGCAGACTCTGTGTGTGCCCAGTGTGACGGATTCATTTAGAGGTGAACTCACATGTTATCCAAATGTTATCTTGCGTAATGAGTAACACCCCGCACGCCTTCTGTGGTCGTGCTTTATATTTTTTCCATACTGTATCAAGATGCCCACATGTTACCCAGCAGACACTGAGCGGTACTACTGTATATGAAGTGAGGCAATTTTAACTGCTGGTAAAACTGGCTGTAAAACATCTGAAGCATTTCTGTATCTCTTCCATCTTCTGTTACGACAAATGCAATTCAGACTTTAAGTATTAACAGGGAGAATCCAGCCTGAAACTAAATTCATGTGTTTTTCATTGGCAGCGATCGGTTCACAGGATGAATTGTGCACATGAATGAGTTAATCCCACGGCTACAAATAAGGCAAGAAGCACTTATGACGCCACTTGTATGTTCTGTGTAGATGAAGTGTCGACACTGGGCAGACAGTTCTCAGGGTGATTTTCTTGTGTTGTGGGTATTTCTGCTGAAGAAACTGTTAACACGACACAGATTTCAATCGTATTTATGAGCGATATTTTTGCCAGTCATATATTCATTGCAGTCGTAGCCGCTCCAGATCATTTCTGTCATAAACATCACAAATTAACGTTCTGGCATGTGTGGTTTACAGTTTTGGGAGAGACTTGGTCATGTTTGCATACACAGACTGAAGTGTCATCAGGAGATCATTAGAAGAAGCTCTGCAAGAGTTTTTTTTTTTTTTTCCAAGGAACTGTTTTACCCTTAAATGTCCCGGGCCTTCTTCTAACAGCTCAAATACAAACTGAATATTGTTTTGTCACCTTGATATTTCACAGCTTTTGCTAATTTTATTAGAATTACTAATAAACATGATTTTAAACTGATGACATCATTCAGAAGGCGACTACAGAGAACGATGTACAACTTCTGTTTGGGGTCTCAGGGACCCCGGCTGTAAAACATGCAAACATATTTGTGTGCTCTGTATTTGTGATTGGTGTCGACAGTACGTCTTTACCGCTCCAAAATCCCACATAAGGATTTCTGTTATTGAAGTTTTATTACAGATTATTCATTAGTATTTGGACAGTTGTTTGACCATCAAAGGGAATATTTACATATATAGCATATAGTTGAGGCATAGCCAATTTATTATGTAAAACATGATGTATTTCTTTATGGTGTAATGACAAAACCTTAACGGTCATTTCATTGTTCTTCGATGCACAGGCCCAGTTTGTGGCAAAGGGAAGGGTTACAACCAGCCCAGGCGGCAGACGATTATGTTGTCATTGAACATTTCTGCAAACCACAAATACGTTACATTTTCACATTTGATATGTATCATATCAACATTTCTGAAGTGAAACGTTCCTACAAAATGTGGGTGTTTTATAGCAACCTGTCACTTTTTCCCAGCAGCTTTTTACATACCAAACATGTCCATTATGTAGCAACCCATTATTTTTCCTGTGGCTTTTTAGGCATTAACATCAATGTTTTGTAGCCCCCCCCTTCGTTATTTTTCAGGTGGTTTTTCAGGCACCAAACGTAAGTGTTTTGTAGCAACCTCTCACTATTTTTCCAGTGGCTTTTTAGGCACCAAATGTGTGTTTTTTGTAGCGACCTGCCACTGTTTTTCCAGCGTATTTTTAGGCACAAAATGTGGGTGTTTTTTCTGGCACCCTGTCACTGTTTTTCCAGTGGCTTCTTAGGCACAAAATGTGGGCGTTTTGTAGCGACCTGCCACTGTTTTTCCAGCTGCTTTTTAGTCACCTGCCACTGTTTTTCCAGCGTCTTGTTAGACACAAAATGTGGATGTTTTGTAGCATCCTATCACTGTTTTTCCAGTGGCTTTTTAGGCACAAAATGTGGGTGTTTTGTAGCGACCTGCCACTGTTTTTCCAGCGTCTTGTTAGACACAAAATGTGGGTGTTTTGTAGCATCCTATCACTGTTTTTTTTAATGGCTTTTTAGGCACCAAATGTGGGTATTTTGTAGCGACCTGCCACAATTTTTCCAGCGTATTTTTAGGCACAAAGTGTGGGTGTTTTGTAGCATCCTATCACTGTTTTTCCAGTGGCTTTTTATGCACAAAATGTGGGTGTTTTGTAGCGACCTGCCACTGTTTTTCCAGCTGATTTTTAGTCACCTGCCACTGTTTTTCCAGCGTCTTTTTAGACACAAAATGTGGGTGTTTTGTAGCATCCTGTCACTGTTTTTCCAGTGGCTTTTTAGGCACAAAATGTGGGTGTTTTGTAGCGACCTGCCACTGTTTTTCCAGCTGATTTTTAGTCACCTGCCACTGTTTTTCCAGTGTCTTTCTAGACACAAAATGTGTGTGTGTTGTAGCAAGCTGTCACTGTTTTTCCTGTGGCTTTTTAGGCACCAAACATAAATGTTTTTCGGTGACCCGTTACTGTCTTTCCAGCAGCTTTTTAGGCAACGAAAGTGGCTGTTTCCTTGCAACCTGTCACTGTTTTTCTAGTGGCTTTTTAGGCACAAAATGTAGGTGTTTTGTTGTGACTCATTGCTGTTTTCCCAGCAGGGAGTGCCACAAAAAGCGGTTGTTTCTTACAGAGATGTGGGTGTTTTTCCAGTGAGGATTGTGCCCCAAACCAGATATTTTAAGCCAATACATGCTTTTCCTAACCATTACCAAGTGGTTTTTGTTTCTAAATCTAGTCACATGTAACCACAGCATTGTTGAAATGTAAAGTTTCAATGTATCTGCTACATAATAACTTGCAGATGTAACCTACCTTTGGTTCACAGAAACATACAATGCCAACCATTTTCTAGCTGTTGTTTGTTACCACTCAAGTACTTTTTCTGTACTTTTCTTTGGATAATTCCCCAATAGTTCTTATTATTGTTATTATTTTTACACACACTGCAGTGTGTTTGTGGAGGGCACTGCAAACAATGAAAAAGTGAAATGAATGTCAGCAGATCACAAGGGTTAAATTGTCTCTATACTGTAACACATGAGAAGAGCACGAACAAGGACACACAAATGCCCAGGTACACAAACACACCGACGTCCTGCGTGCGCTCAGGTCATTGTGTGGCGTCATTATCTAACACATCTACAGCAGGAAAACAACCATTATTCAATTTGCACCAAGCAAATCTCTGAGGCTGTTTAATTCATCAGGGCCAATTACTGATACAATGTGCTGGAGGTTATCTCCACTCGCCACATACTGCACTCATTCAGACATAGACCATCGGCTCTGTTATGAATCAGGGCGCTGCCTGCATGGATGCACAATGGCCTCACAGTGCAGCTAGAAACTGGGTGGTCCAACTATCTGACACTGCCCAGCACAGCCTCGCTGCACTGCAAGTTCAGAGATGTGTTCCCAAGGAAACTGATTTGAGATCAGCTCGCCACAAATGAAATCCACACTCATTCGGCTAAATACTGATAAGAGATCAGCACCAGGGAAAAGAAAGTTGCCTGCAGCCACGGCAGGGCGCAGCTCCGCCGGGTCTGCTCTGTTGGGCTCTGTTTGCATGTCCTGCTTTGTGATCCCTTCTAATTGGCCATCATTACACCCCACATTACCCTATCAGGGCATGGCTAGAGGGGGAAACAGACCATGGTGGTGGATGGTACGCTTTGGTAAGTCTGAATTACACAACTCCGGGGCCATGACTAATATTGGCGCAGTCGATAACTGCTAATGTAAGCAATGGAACAGATGCCCACGGTGGAATAACAACAAATATAGTCCAGTTAACCTTCTCGCAAGGCTGCCTTTGACCAGTCAGAGAGGCACAGGCTCGGTCAAGCGCACATGATGGCTCTCATTCAGCTGTGATTGTGTTTCACTCTGTTGTGTTAAGTGTTTATTAGTTTGAGCTGTTTGTTTTTGTTGTGTGTGTGCATGTGTGAGTGGCTGCACGTGCATATTTCTGTGTGTGTGTGTGTGTGTGTGAGGTGTCCTCTGCTCCGCATGGTCAATTGTGTTGTATGTGTGATTGAATTACGTCCAGTGTTTATGAAACCCTCCACCGCAACATTAAAAGTGGTAAAGCAATCCTTTATGGTAATAATCGGCCCTCCGCCGAACAAACAAAAGTATGTTTATACAAGTAAATGCATGAACAAGGAATTGCTTGAGACCGGCCAGAAAGTAAGATAAAGACGAAACAACAAAGATTGCTTCCATACTTTTTTGTGACTCATGAGTTTAATTGTTTGTTTTTGTTTGGAGAGTCTGCTTATGTTAATTACGCTCTCCTCTGTTTGAGAAAAATAAGAGTCGAAAAATATTTTTCAGCACAAACACAAACACTTTGACAGAATGCAAACATGAGAAGTCTCCCCCCCCCCCACTCCTCTCCACTCCACCCCAGCCACCCCCCCACAAATCCACACCTCTCAGCCCCACCGCTCGCACACTGAAGGAAATTAAACATCTGTCTTTTCTCTCCCTCACTCCTGCAAAACTTGGCATCTTTGAGTAATTTTTCTTTCTTCTTCGTCTTTTTTTTCTTGGTCAGGTCTGGGATTCCCTTGCCACAGCCGAATTCAATTTACTGCCTGTTTTTTTTTATTTTTTTTTTTTTGTGGGAGCCCAGTTCGTCTCTCAGAGGAGACTCGGGGATAGCAGCGCCGGGACTGAGGGCCCGGTCTTTAGACCCCGTAGATGAGACTGTAGCCTTGACCCATGTGCTGAGCTGCCGGGTCGCTTGATTGAAGTGCACCACACTTGAGAACATCAGCGCCTTGCATCCATTGAAATAATAAGCTGACCCAGAGAGCTGCTCGCCTTTGAGCTGCAGCCAAGCCATCTGAATCCACTCTGCCCAAATGAGGGCTTATTTTTCAAAGCGTCTCTCTCATGTGCTCCGGCCCGACCCTGCACCCGTCTTCTGTGTGTGCTATATGTGTGCGGGTTAGTGAGTGGAAGGGCGGCGGAGGCCGTATTGGAAGGGAGCAGATCACGTCTGTGGCTAAACAGTTTGTTTGGTGAGTCACATGTTCCTGGAGAGTTGTGTTTTCACAGTTTGGCTAAGTCCAAGAGTTTTTTCTTTCCAGTTGTTCCCCCCCAAGTTTTGTTTAGTGTTTGTTCTTAACCTTTAAGTCACGAGGACGCAACATGTCTCCAGAGTCTGTAATGTCATGTCGGGAGAGTCCAAGGCTGGAGCGTCCAGCTGAAACAGGATGAGACATGAAGCTGGGACTGTTTTAAAGTATTCACAAAGTTCATATGTCAGATCTGACATTACATGGAAATTATTACATTTGCAGCCACAAGGACGGCGACCATGTTGAATCAGGGAAATGGAGGGTAAATGCCCCAAAATGTTCAAGTGTATCATGTTGTAGTGACTCGTTTGAAAGTCGATACAGCGGTCGATCACACCTGCAGAACTCTGACACTCTGCTGAGAAACCACAGACTCTATTCAGCTTTTCATAAACTTTTGTCGGTAGTGTTACTTATGACCGATGATTTTTCTTTCTCTTCAGTGGATTTTAGTTTGGCGCTTATTTGCTTATTTGGCATTCTGTCCAGGATGGGTGGAGGGAGATAAAAGATAAAAGGAGTGGAGACTTTAGAGACCGGAGGAGAAGAAGCGCTCTTCCCAGGCTGGTAGTGAGTGCCATAATGTACACGAACAGACAATAGTGTTATGTATGTACGCTGCTTATGTAAGAATACTTTATGTCGGTATTATGTATGCAGGCGCTGATGATTTGCATAAGGATACAGAATGTCCTGATATGTTTGACCTGCCCTCCAGCAGTGACAAAATAAAAATCTGATTGCAAAGGAAACCATAGGATAAAACATTAAGACAGATAAATATTAAATTAATGTTCATTCAGTATGAAGAATAGTATAAACCAGCAAAAATAACTTGTGTGAAAATTCCTTTTTATTCCTCTGAAGAGCCAATTTGGGCTCAAATTGTTGTACAGAATTTAAAAAAAGACCTCTCTCTCTCTTAAGACTTGTATGATTTTAAACTGAATACCTTTGAGCTTTGGATTGTTGCTTGGACAAAACAAGACATTTTAACAGGTTAACTTGGATTTTGTTATTCACATTTTTTCACTATTTTATAGACCAAATTAATAAATTGTTAAATCAAGAAAATATTCATAATAACCCAACTTTTCTAAACCGAGTAAAGAAATTCTAATACAAGCAGAAGAAGATGTTGAACGTCTGATGGGAGATAAAATTCAGTCACTTTTTTGACTCATCTCGTGGACAAGATCATTGTGTGTGTATCTCACACTGATAAATCTAATTATTTAAATAAAATCTATGCACTTATGATTATTATTGTCACATGCATATACTATCATATATTAATATATATTTTCATATGCTGCCATAATACTATTATTATTATTATTATTATTATTATTATTGAAGTTAATAACAACTCAGGGAACCTCAGTAGCCTGATGTTTAAGGCACATACCACAAGGGTGTCTGCAGGTCCTTAAAAAGTCTTAAATTTGATTTTATAATATTGGGCCTTGACAGTCATTAAAGCTGCACTACTAACTGGTAACTTTAAGTCAAAAAAAAATAAATAAAAATCTCTGAATGGCATTTGCAAGAATACACTGCACCTGAAAAAAAACAACCAATCAGAGCCCGGAGGAGTCTTTATCGTAGTGTCGAGCACTGTAAACAGAAAGAGACAGACAAAAGAAACTAGGCTAAAAAGAAAGAGTTAAACTGAGTCTGAGATAAATCAAGAGTAAACACTGAGGCAGCTTTTCTGGGCTGGAGAAAGCTATGGAAGCCTGAAAGGATCCAAAACTGATTCTGTGTGCGTTAGATCTTGAGCTTGACTAAGTGAGAGCATGCACAGGGGAGGTGGGCAGTGCAGCATGTGCACGATCGTCTGGCTCTGATTGGTTGTTTTTGTTCAGGTGTGGTGGGTTCTTACAATAGCCATTAGAAGCATCAGGATTATCTGTCACATGTACTTCTGTCAGGAAACAGTGACAGTTTCAGCAACATAATAAGTTACTTACTGTGGTTTTAAAGAGTCATTAATTTGGATGTCTGAGGTCTTAAGTGTCGCAAACATTTTATCTAATTAAATTTAGAAAAGAAGATAGATACCTGCACACCAATGCACCTGGGCTGGACAGCAACAAAAAGGTTCACAGGCTGAGATCAACACAAAAAAAGTCAAATTATTTAGGACATCCGTGCACAAAAAGAAGGGTGCTCAAAGTGCAAAAGTAGTAAAAAGTGAATGAAAACAGCAGCAAATGTTTCTATCCTTGACTATCAGTTATCAAGGAATGAAACATTTCCTGCTGTTTTTACTCAACCTTGTTTTTGTGCACAGATGTCCTGAATAAATTCACACTTTTTTGCCTGTGAACGTTTTCGTGGCAGTCCAGCCCAGTGGCATTGGTGTGCAGGTATCTCCTCTGTCGTCCCTTCTTGGTTGTCCATTGTACTGACACACCCAAGATAGACTTTTTTGTTGCCCTAAGTAGGCGCAGTTTCACAGCAGGCCTAAGACTCCGAATTAATTTAGCCATTTTTTAAATTCTCTTTGTCAAAATGAGTCGACATTTCTGATGTTACAAATCTTTACAGCTACCACTTACTTGCACTTACCTGTTGGCAGAATGTAAATTAAAAGAACTCACTCCCCAGTCCTACATTAAACCTGCCTGTGCATGGGACCACATATTTACTTAATGTCATACTTACATGCAATGCTTGAATAACAAAAAGACAATTTGTCCAAAAGTCAGTCTTAGATGTAGTTAAAAATTATCTTAAAGATGCTCTTCAAACACCTTAAATTTAATGGCCTGATAGCCGCAGACATCCTGTGACTGATTCTACTCTGAGTCAGGACCCTTGTTCCCTCTCTTTCCTCATGGTTCTTTTCTATCTCTACACTCATTGTCAAATAAAGGTAAGACGTCAAAAAATCTTTGAAAGAATTTAAAGTTTGAAGACCTAAAATTAAAGTCACTGGTCAGAAAAGGTCAAGACAGGTTGATCTGACCTCTCTCAGTCTATTGAAGCGTTCCATGGTAAATGTATGGAAGCAGCGAGGGCTTCGTTCTATTAGATGTTGCACTTGAGACGTTCTCAACATGGTTTTCATTTTCAGTAATTCCATATGGCCCAGTGAGATGTCTCAGGCTTCACTAATAACACTCGCTAACCAGTGTGTCCCGGCATTTTATTCCCTCCGTCCCTGTTTTTTTTTTCTTCTTTCCACTTTGACAAGTCTTTACAACATCGGACATGTGTTTGAATTCAAAAAGCCAAGTGGAGACTCCGAATTTTCCATGCTCATCTATCCATTCCCCCCCTTTTTTTCATCCTTTTACGCATCTCATTCCTGATTCGAACCGTCGGTGGGCCATCGTCACTCTGCAGCCCCATAATCTGCCCCACCCACAGCGTCTGCAGTCACAGTAGCCAGTCAGCAGAATGCATGAATGGGAATTAATCTGGAGTGGACATGTGGCTGCGAGGGAGAAGGAGTTAGATGCGCGGCAGGACAGGAGAAATGTGTCAGTCAACGGTCACTTCCCAACACCTCGTGAGAAAGGAAAGAGCGCAAGGGAGAAGAAGACGAGGGAGAGAACAGGGAGAGGAGAGAAAGACGTCACCATGCAATCTGCTCCCTCAGCACAGCTTCTCAGATGTGGTCTGGCACCTAGTTCACACAGCCAACCAGATCCACACATTGCCTTCATATATCTCTGGAAAGGGGTGATGGTGGGGGGGAGAGAAAGTGGGAGCGGGTGACAGGGGAGGGAAGAGGGGGAGGTGGGGTGTTGCAGAAGAAAGGGAAGAGCAAGTCTTTTGTGTTTACTCACACCGAGTCGCTGCCAGAAACTTTAGACCACATAAGCGATTCACTTTTGTCATCTTTGCTGACCCAGTCCCATGTAAAAGATTGATGAGGGAGATGATGAACTAAAATAAACCAATCTCGCAGTCACTCACACAGACAGGCAGCCAAGGAGGCAGGCGAGCAGACAGCCAGGCCCCCGTCAGTGAGCGAAACCAGGCCTGGATTCTCTCTGGCCAAGTCTCGTCTTCCTCTGAAGCAGAGGCGGTCTGGCCAGTCAGTAGCAGCCTGCTGCCCTCTTTTGTCAATATTATGGCTGCACTAACTGGATATCACTCTGATCACAGCCTGTGAGATAAAACTCATAGATCCCCAGTGGATTATATCACAGAAACATTTTACAAATCTTGATTTAAGCGCCAAACCTCATTTAGTTTTTATCAGTTTTACAGCTTCATGATTTACATGATCATTTAAACTGGTAAATGTGGTTTTGGACGTAACTCAAACTTTTTTCCAACCAGAATAATAATGTAATACTATATGAGCAGCATGTGAAAGCATATATGGCGTGACTGCACTGCTTTCTTCCACCAGTGCCCCTCCATCACTTAAACAGTATACTGAACTGCAGCTTTTATGAATCCATAAAATGATGTCTTGTTTTAACGAGAAAAGAAATTCATTGCTACCGTAATTGGTAAGTGCCCAAATCATTAAGCCCTAATGCGGGGCATTTCCTTTGGAGGTAGTTTCCATTTAAGAGACAAGTGTCTAATTGGTGAGTTGTTGAAAAGCACCACTACCTCCCCAGAGATCGTTTCTGAAATCATATAGAGGATAATTCCCTTTCAATTAAAAGCTACAGTATTCCAGGTTTGATTTAATTGAATGCCTTTATTCAAATCACAAGGGGGGGTTGGAAGGGTGGGGGTGCGGGGTTCGGTGGGGGTGGGTGGTGGAAGCGGAGGCACCGTGATTCCATTAAGGGTGGTGTAATATTACGAGGCCAGTGTGAAAATATCACTCTGTCTCAGGGAAAATAGAGCAATATCAGAAATAGATTGCTCGAAAAACAGAACACTCCAAAGTAGACGGCAGCCGGCACGGGTGCAGATTGAATAAACAATGTTCAGTGCAGAAAGCATAATGCTGAATAAAGATGACCTGCAGCCGTCGCCGCCGCTGTATTTGAATATTATTGGAATTAATTTGTCAGCCGATACTGAACATTGACTATTTGTCAGGAGACTGAACGGATCTCCTGCAGTTCTCAAAGTAATGCATGTGAGGAATAAAGTGAGGGGATGGTTACTGTCCAGATGAACTAGGTTACAGATTACTAGTTAAACTATTAAAAATATAACGGTGACTTTTAATTCATCAAAGTAATGTTACTTTTTGCATGCCATTACTTTGTGATTACTTTTTTTATGTAACTGATTTAGGTTATATTAACTTACCTGTACATTTCCTCAGGTTTGACATTAAGCATTTCAATGTTGACAGCATTTGCTTGTAAACAAACCTTACACTGTCCTTTTCTGATTTCAGAGGGAAAATATTGTTGAATTTCAATCACTGAAATGAGTCTTCTATGATGATGTGGCCATCCACCTTTGCTTGGTCGGCATGGCAGACTCAGGTAAACAAATGCACATTAATTTGACCGGCAGCTGAGAGGTAGTGCAAATTCAGACGAGAACTGATCAAAAACAGCGCTCCAAGTTTGAGCACATGCTGCCAAATAATAGGAGCCTGTTCAGTCTTGAGGCCTTTTCACACTGAGTCCATTTTTTTGAGTGCGTCATCCGAAAAAAATCGTTACATACAGAAACCTTGCACACTGTCTTCCACATTCTGTGTCTGGTTCACATCCTTCTCCTCTTCTCTCTTGTGTCCTGCCGCCACATTTTCTTCACTGATTCTTGGTCAAATGTCTCTCAAGGCTCTGACGGATAAAAAAATGGACCTGAAAACTTTAATGACGGATGAAAGTTTCGGAGTCTGTGCAAACGTGATTGACACAATGCAAGGTCATATTTATTTTTAGACGTGAGACAATTTCGGACAACAACAAAACGACTCATTGTGCAAAGGCCTTTAGTGACAGCTCCTTGTAAGCCATCTTGGTCTTGATGGTGTTACCCTCAAATTTGCAATCATGGATTTACAATAACAGTTGCACCTCTGATAAAATCATCAGTCCCTCCATTGCCCCCTCCCCCCCTTCAGCAAAACAACTGAAGGTCTATATTACTGTCTATAAAGGCTGCTCATTTTATAAGCTAGCTTGGTAGTGGTATCTAGTAAAACTTGACAATGTAAGGCATCCATTGGTGCAAACTAGGGGTGGGAATCTCTTGGCACCTCACGATTCAATTCAATTCCGATTCCGAGAGCAACAATTTCGATTATAAAACGATTCTCGATTCTAAAACGAGCCAAAAAGAAAATTTACACTAGGTATTGAAAAACATTTTTGTAATAAAGCTGGGAATACATATCCAGTGCATACAAACTGTAGGCCTTTTACTTAATGTGGTTGAGATGACTACACTCCACCAGTCTCCTCTGGTCCATCCTCCTCATCCACAAATCTCAACGGGACTCTCCTGTCCCTCATCGACCTCCTCGACATTTCTCCTCCATTATTTACAAAACTATAACTGACTATAACTATCTATGAACTATAAAAACACGAACTATTGCAAAAAAGATGAACGATAGCAAAACTACCAACTATGGTAACTACGAACACTCAAAAACACGGCATAAAAAAACTCAAAAGCTCTCAAAAAACCACAAATACTATTATTTACAACACTAAATATTATTTACAAAGAAAACGCCACCACTCTCCTCCTGCTGCGCCCACTTCCCTCCCCTCCTCCACAGGTAATGATGTCACTACTGTAATGTACCATATATCACTGGAGAAGCTTCACTTTTCAGCTTTCAGAATCCGTGAGAATTACGTCGATAGTGTGAATGGTCGAGGAGTTACGGTAATTTGAAAAATAAATATAAATATAAAATTAAAATTGATTATGAGTTTTCCAAATCGATGCTTGCGTCGTTCAAGACAGAATCTCGATGCATCTAAAAATCTCTTTTTACCCCCACCCCTAGTGCAAACCGTGTTAGCATAGTTTATCATGAGGGGGTGTTGCTAAAAAATGCTACCGATTTAGGCTAAATTTTGGCGAGGGAACAACTGGCATGGACATTTTTTAAAAGGGTCCCTTGAACTCTCACCTGATTAGATCTGAATGAAAATGGGTTTTATAGGTACCCATGACTATCCATTATACTTGAAGGCTTATTCTCAATAAATATTTGTTCCTTACAATCAATGTACTCATTCAAATGAAAGTTGTATGAGGACAACCTATACAATTAAAGGACACCGAATCATCTAACATGTATAGATACATTAACACAATGCAAGTTTATTTATCTCAAGGGAAATGGCTGTGCAGCAGTTGCAAGACAAGGTTAGAGGAGTGCAAATACAAAGTATGCAATATACAAGGACGAAAATGAAAAAGTAGACAAAGCAATATAGCAAATATAAAACTAAATATAAACTAGGTCACAGTAAGTTATCTAGTTACACATTAAAACAGGTTTTTATGGAACTCAAAATGTTAACTCTACCAGTAATTGTCTATATCAGGGGTCAGCAACCTGTACCATCAAAAAAGACATTTTTGGCATAATTCATTTTTTAAATTTATGTGACATACATATTTGTACATACAATATATGTCAGCCCTGTGATAGTCTGGTGACCTGTCCAGGGTGTACCCCAAAATGAAAAAATGAATGATTATTACTGACAGTTCAAAGTGAGCATTCATTTATGTTTCAGCACAAAGTGGCTACTCTGCAGTCGGCTGTCTCTGAGAACATTTCTTTTTTGGATTTGGAATCAATAGCTAGCCTAGCGAGGGAGACTCCACTGCTATTTAGGGTCACCAGAATCTAGTAGAAGGCACCTGGCCGTAGACGTTTGATGCAAGCCTTAGCTGACGGGTATGTTAAAACGTTTATTTTTTTAAATTGTATAGGGTAGACTTTTAAACAACTGGAAAATGTAAGAATCACTTTCAGACTACAGCTCTAAAAAATGAAAATTAAAGTGGTCTGCACCCATCAGATAGGCAGTAATATTAATGAGAAAATAAGGAACCAAAGTACACCAGTATGAGATTCCTCAACTCTCCATATTGACTTAGTTTTTAACAAGCCTTTATAATTCATTAGCATAAACAAGTTCCTGAAATTCAGTTTGGTTTTAGTTGCCACCCCAAGATTTTAATGGCACCTTCTGGCCACCCCCCTATCATATGAGTCTCAGGGTACCACCGGCCAAAAGAAGGCATTTATGTCTGCTTAGGTGTGTTTTCCACCAGGGATAGAGGTGACTGAATTTGCTCCGTTATAACACTGTTCTGGCAGACTTTAGCATGATGACCACCTCAAATATTTCCCCAGATTTTGTTTTAGTCACCATAGTCCCTACATGTATGGAGAAATGCAGGAAATGGTCAATAAGACAGACTTTTGATTTTTCGGTTTCGGAAATGTTGTGATATCATTAAAAAAAATTTTTAGTCCTAAAGAAGTTGTAATGCTCTCTTCAGCAAATGTAAAACCATTTAAACAACACAGAAAATCATAAATTCTTTTTGAAGTTTGTATTTATTTTTTAAATCACATTTGTAGGAAATTGTTCTTTCTTCTTTATTTGGATCCCCATTAGCTTCCACAAAGTGGTCGCTAGTCTTCCTGGGGTACTAATGCCAGACGTAACCAACATAACCAAAGCATTGTTGTGTCTGTCTGTAATTTTCAGCCTGCACATTTTGCATAGTGCAATTTGTTTTTGTTGATGAATGCATAGATTTTGAGTTATCTTTGGTGTTATTTTTTCCAACTGGTGCTCAGTAATGTAACGTTCATGGTTCTCTCCTACAGCTTGACTGGCTGCTGATGGATTCATTTAAACTAAGTGGATGTGGGGGTTTAAGTGTCGACCTGCTGTGAGTGAACAGTGTTAATGTTAGTTGACTCAGGAAATGAAGGGAAATGAATTGAGTGGTGACGCACTGTTTGAATAACATACTTATGGGGGAAGGTATCAAGTATTCTTAAGTCAAAAGGCTCAAGTCCAAGTGTAGTCACGAGTCATTGGTGTTAAAGTCCAAGTCAAGTTGCAAGTGTCTTTTAAATTTTGTCAAGTTGAGTCTAAAGTTGTCAAATTTGTGACTAGAGTGAGACTTGAGTCAACACCTCTGCTACATATAAACTCTTTGGCAAAAAGGATAATAATCACCAACACTTTGTTCAGTAACTGTAATAGATTACAATAACATTTAACTTTGGGTGAGGGGGGGATGTTTCTGTGTGTGCACGAGGCTGAAGCTGGGACAAATCATGGATCATGGCAACTTGCAGCGGTTGTGGAACCGGGGCGTTCAGTGTGTCAACAAAAACAACTTTCATTTGAGCTACATTGACGCAATGTGTGAGAAAAACCGAGAGCGAAAGAGACTGAGTCAAATCTCGAATGTAGCGTCTTAAAAGTAAAAGGTGAAGAGTTATCTCCCTCTCTTCATCTCTCAGTTTGTTCTGTCAACTCTCCTGCTCCCTCCCTCCCTCCCTGGCAGGTGTCACACCCACACTGTGGCCTCTGGGCTGCAGTAGCAGTGCAGCGCACCGAGATAAGGGCTGTACAGAGACAAGCGTACATCCTGTATGAGGTTAGGGCCCCACCAGCACAGCACTCTGCTGCAATGTATGTTTGTGTGTGTGTGTGACCGCAGCTCCTTCCCGTCTCCACGCCAATGAGGACAGAGCCTGCGGTTGCCAAGCGCAGGTGTGTGTGTGTGCGGCGACAAAGAGAGACCTGAGAAACTCCGCCGCGTTCTGATCTCATGGTCGTTTTGATAAGTGTGTAAGCAAACAAGGTCAGAAAGGGTGAGGCGGCCGTGCCGTTATGACGGCGGTCTACAGATGTTGTGATCTCACTGTACTACCAGCTTTCAACTCCCCTCAGCGACGCTTGTCTGCGGTTTGAGATGACATTGTTCAATACAAAGGTTTCTGTCTCTATTTCATTGTCAAATATCCTCAGTGATCTTTTCCGTGCTGTTTGGCACTTAGGGGAGGAGGGAGGCCTGTGAAACTTGTTGGTGGCCCGGGATTGAAATTCAAATCAGAGTTGCAAACCCATTTGTCAAAGACAATGTGTGTGTATAAGCTGAACTTTTGACAGCGAAAAACCAAGTTTATCCACACTTTCCTTCACACATCTGGGACTGCGATGCCCTCTCATGGCTGCACGAGCATAGACCCAGTGTGTGGCTTAAATGGAGAGGAAAAGTGAAAGCAAAGCCTCCCACAACGCAAAGAGATATTGTGTCGAATGAGCGGTGGCCGTGTTCAAGGAGGAATATCACATGTTGTCAATATGGAAAAGGATTGTGAGCTTCCTGCTCTGTACTGTAAATTGCTCTGCCTTCATGTGAGCCTCGCTGTGAGGAAGGGGGGTGTCTAATACGTGCATCATCACCGCTGCGGACGTGTGTGTATATATACAGGAAAAAAAACCTGTGTTTACAACGTTTGTGTGAACTTATGAATTTATGTATGTGCACATGTGATAACAAATTTTCCAATATTCTTAAAGCTGTGATATTGCTTGAAACTTTGTGCATGCTTGACACGCACACTCACACACACACACACACACACACACTGAACCGGATATCATCTACAGGCCATCTCACAGGCCATCCCATCAAAGCAGCGACTATTTCTCCCACTCCCTGCCTGGCTTTTTCTCTAAATCTGACACCGCTCTCATAATAAGCAGCCTTGCATATCAGCTCCTTGGAAAGAGATGCAACTGCTCAACTGAAGGGAAGAAGGCAGGAGGGAAGGACGGAGGGGGGGAAGGAAGGAGAGATGGAAGAGGGTGGCGAGGGAGGGAGTGGGGCGGGGGGGGGGGGGGGGGGGGGGATAGAAATCGCGAAGACTTCTGTCACTTCATGAAAAATAGCTTCCCCTTTGGACGGAACTTCACAGGCCACAATCAAGCGGTGCCAAGACGCTGCAATCGTGGCAAATCAAGTCAGCATCTATTAATAATATTTCTGGGGCTGCTGCGGTGAGTGCGCGCCGTGTCCTCCCGCTGTCACAGCCCCGTGATGGAGCGCTGCCTTTATCTCAGCCCTGGCACGCTTCTGTCACCGTGATAAACAATTCACACACAAATATGAATAAGGATCCTCCCAGTAGGCCCCTACACACCCTGCCTTTTCCCCTCATTTTCTAGATGGGGGGAATGTAATCTTCGGGCTTGGTCTTTCTCTCTTTTTTCTCTTTTTCTCTCTATCGCTCTCTTTCTCTCCATCTATCTCTTCTTTCCCCCTCTTTTCTTCTCGCCCTCCCTCCACCCCTCCGTTCCCTCCTTTCTCTTTCTTTTCAATCTGTCTTTCAAAGATATGTAAATGACCCCGAGATGGGACCCCAGTGCGTAGGTGGTGTAGCGTGAATGTCAAAGCCCGGGCCTGTGAACCCTGCACACACACGAGCATGCGTGCACACACACACACTTACACACACACCTGCACTGTAAAGATGTCTGCTTTGCATGCTTATTCACAATCATGTGTTAGAGTGTTCCATGTGCTCGCCATGCACACCCACACACCCACGGATACACACTCATATCTGAAGGACACGGGTTTTATGATCATGAAGACTCATCCGCTGCTTACAGTCACAATCCAGCTTCATCCAAACATTATAAGAACGTATTATGTTTTCTTGAGCTGAGTGAAAAGTGCTAATTAATGAACGAACCTACGTGTTTCATTTCACTGCCTACCAGCTGTGCTGACTGTCATATTGTGCACCACCTCTAATGTTATAATTATTCAAAGACTTTTCCTGCCTCAGACGTGTTTTATTGGGGGGAAGGGGATATGTAATATCATAAAATTAGAGCGGCATTAATTTTGTTTATAAGAGAATATACAAAATAAGAGAAACAGCACATTAAGGAATCGTTATCGTTAATTATAAGTCCTGTTGGGACTTCAGATTATCGGTAAGAGGCTGCTAGATGTTTTCAACTGTAAAGGTGTGTACTTCAGAAAAGTGCTAATGAACTCAATATGTCACTGTTACTATAGGTACAAGAAGAATGGCTTTGACTGTGAGCTAGAAGAGAGAAGTTGTCATCCCAAAAACTGTTTCAGAAGTTTGGGGTCCGGTTGTGTGTGTTTATCACGCATTGCAGAGAGTTCTCTAAAGATCCAGCAGCAGTAGTTCACTAGTAGCCCGGGCTTAAATCATTGAAATCAACAGGCCTGTATTTGGGACAGGCCTTTAATTCCTTTCACTCAAAATAGTTACCCATCAAAGATCAGGAAATACAACCAAATTGTTTATTTAAACCAGTATGAATCAGAGAGAGGATTACGGCACTTGACACACTGACACAACATCACTTTATCCTGTTAAAACAATCCTCACAACTTTTGATCTGAGGAACCTTACAGACTGAAGGAATACGAATAATCGAGGAATGGACACATAATTTGATGTAGCCAACAGCCTGGTTTTATACATCTGAAGACCTTGTATTAAAAAATTAACCTCTTGGCAAGCAGACCAGGCCTCTATTTGAGACAGGCCTTTAATTGTCAAAATTAGCTGACCCAAAAAATTCGAAGCTTCGAAGCTTCGTTTGATGGCACGGGATTCGATTGTGGAAAAAAAAATTCAGCCTTTTTTTTTCTCCCGTTTTTTTTGGGGGACCTTGAACGCAACACTAACCCCATTAGGCCGAGTAAAGAAGTCATCTGGTCAGATTGTTGGATGAATTGCCTAAAAAAGTTTCACAGTAAATCAGAGAACAGGGATATTATTATCGCCACGGGTTATTTGAAATGGACAAAGGTATTCTTTACTGGTGAGTCAAGGGAGAATAGCTATCATGTAATGAAAAAAGAAAACATCTCCGACAAGGAAATAGAAAGCCCGACGTGCAATGAATGGAGACCTATTATCCTGCTTGAACACAGACGACTAAATTCTTTCAACAATGTGACTCAAAATAATGATAAAATAGATTTTGCTGATGTAAGATAATATGCTGATGGTGACATTTTCCACCGGTCCGTTGTGCTCTGAGTCTGGTGTCAGTGACACATGCTGCTCTGAGTCGCACATCTGTCTGCTTGCGCTGCAGTGCACGCTGAAGCTTCGATTTTCGAAAATGAAGTCGGGCTAGTATAAGAAACTAGGTGTTTAGTTGGAAGTTTTATGGTAATTAAGCAAAGATTATGCCTTTGTCTTTATGTTGCTTTTGCAATCAAATTAAAACATAATTCAGATTTTGTGCAAAATAAAAAGTGTAAAACAAAATACACATTTAAGTAGATCTGGTAAAACAATAATGGAACGTAAGAAATGAAAATGATTTCACACCACCAGCAGCTAAATGACCAAAGTGGATGAAGGTTGCATTCCAGTTTTAGCTGCTTGTTGGCCGAGGCCATCTTTGATAGATAACCAGTGAGGGAATATAATTAAAACAGAGGTGTAGTTTTTTGGGGTGGAGGTGCGGGGGACACGACCCCCTCAATATTAAAAACGTCCATTTGTCCACCCCCCAACACAAACATGAAAGTAGTAGTAAAAGGACTTTTATTGTGACAAAATTAAAGATGTTTACACCATAGATAAATGCAAAACAGGTACAAGTTAGTGCACAAATATTTACCAGAATGATAGATTAAGTGTGTGATGCTCAAACTTTTCTACCAGAGGACCCCAAACCCTCGTTTCATAGGACAGGGTTGCAAATTAGCCATGGCTAAATATCTGTATGCATTGCATCTACTGTATTTTACAAGCAATGTCTTATGGATTTGTACTTGTCAAGTAAACAAGTACGCGCCCCCCACCCCCACTTAACTATGACATTCAAGACTTAAATTTTCCTAAGCTGAAGGACTTCCTCAAGACTGTTGTACAGAAACCCTTGGAAGTGTTCCTTGGTTAAGTATTCATGTTAAGGCATTTATTGAAGATGCACTGAAAGATTTTGTTGTAGTAAAATACTACAGTTTCCATGATAAAGCTTGTGATACCTTAAGTCTCTTGTGCAATGGTTAAACTAACTTTAAGAGATCTCTTAAGTATAAGACCAAGATAAGGAGAAAACCTTAAATACTTTAGTCGACATGTTAAGGAAACCTGAAGGAGAGGACGTGAGCGTTAATGAAAATCTTAAATTAAGGTGTTTTGTGCAACCGGCCTCTTAATACTACTTTTATTGCTGTGTAGATAGATATTTAGATAGATGGATAGATACAGAGTCTTCCTCTACTTCTTCTTATGTGGTGTTCAGCACAGTTCACACCTGGTCTGTTTGGTGTCTAATTGTCACTGGCTGCTCCCTGCCAGGCCCGGTCCCCCCATGTCCGTGATGTAATTGCG
Source organism: Epinephelus lanceolatus (assembly GCF_041903045.1). Taxonomy (NCBI): domain Eukaryota; kingdom Metazoa; phylum Chordata; class Actinopteri; order Perciformes; family Serranidae; genus Epinephelus; species Epinephelus lanceolatus. The sequence goes on along the minus strand of NC_135746.1, from coordinate 6,783,141 downwards.
TATTTCCAGTGCAGTGAAACATCCAAAGAGGCCTAAATGAGATTTCACTCAGCAGGACGGAGCCTGCGGTGGGGTGCTGATGATGAATGTATTGTAAGATTGATTAGCGCCAGTAAGAAGTGTGGCGGATATGGCCACCAGAGGTGTTTTGTGTGTTTGTGTGTGTATGAGTGTGAGAAGAAAGACAAGAGGTTGGTGGTAAAAGTGACGGTGTGTGTGTATGTGTATGTGTGTGTGTGTGTGGTGGAGTGTCATGTGCACGTGTGTGTGTGTGTGTGTGTGTGTGTGTGTGTGTGTGTGAACGCGTGATGTGATACGTGTGTTTGGATGGACTGCAGAGAACGTGTTTCAGGTGAGAAGTGAGACATGGAGAGCTGAGAGGTGAAAAAACAACATGTGAAGAAAGAAACAAAGAGGATCTCAATTGTTTCATGAATTCAATAGATTGAGACGAGCAAACGTTGAAGTAGCATCCACCACAAAACAATCCTAACAAGCAACTTCATTTAGTATTCATTCTAAAGTAAAAGATACCTCAGTGGTTCCAGATACTTGAACAGTTTGCCAACTTTCAATAATTGGGTCTCACCTGTCATGTTGTGCTGTGTACACTGTTGGAATGATGCGTCTTATTCAGTGTTGTTTCAAGACGTAGGTCTTTGTTTCGAAACAAATCCTGTGTTGGAAAAAGTGAAGATCGATTGCAGGAACATGTTCACTTTGTCAGAGCTGAGCAGTTTCTTTAAAAAAAAAGGACAATTTCAGCTCTGACTATTAAACTATACTTTGCATATTAGCACCAATCACACACACAGATTAAATGCCACACCGCGCAGGTACAAACTCACCCTGTGCGAATGTCCCGTGGAGGGGATCATGTGTTTGGTCCTGTGTGTGTTTGTGTGAGTGTGTATCCATCTCTCCGAAGCTAATGTTGCAAACTACTGGACCAATCAACCTAATAATTGTGTGCACATTTATGACTGCATGCTCAAGGACTTTTCATGGTTTCGGTGATTCACAATTGTTGAAAAACTTTTTTATTGATTGTTTTATATCGTCACTGACTCCTCACTCCTTTTAACCGGTTGGTAGAAGCTGCAAGTTGTACCGGAAATTGGCTCGGCTAGAAACAGCAAGCATTACCGTAACAAACCACAATTTGTCCTTTGTAGTGGTTCAAAAACTGAAATCCATACAATAGTTTGATCTCATTCTGAACTGGAGAATCTGCAGATTAATTCCATACCTGATATGTTATGATCCACTAAAGTTAGGAACGTTACGAGATGAATAATTCAATTGTTTGTTATCCTTGCCGACATCTTGACTGTAAGGGAACTGAGAGAGAAAATTCCACTTGGCCCAGCCGCAACCTGTTTTGTTCCGTTTGCTGCTCGGTGTCATATCAGATCACTGAAGCAAATTGACCTATGGCTAAGCCACGCCCCCTCCACTCACTCGGACAAACTATCAACATTCAGTGAGCGGCGCTATGGCAGGTGTCACAGTACACGGCATTTCGCAGGCGGCAGTTGATGATTTTTGGGGACATAACGATCAGATGTCATGAAGAAGTAACCAAAAGGGCCTAAACTACGCATTGGAGGGATATATTCATCATTTTATTGTTGAGAAGGTCGATGAAAAGCTTAAGTTACAAGCCAAAATTTACAGGTCACAGTGTACGCTTGTGAACCGCATCTGGTTGCCGTCGCCATCAAAGACAAGTTAAAGTGCCACTGAAGTTAAGGTTTTTGGCTCAGAATATGAGAAAAGGATAACGGCCTTTTTACCATCTTTACCAAGAGTGTCTCTCTGTTAGTTTAGTGCTACAGTATTTACACTGAATCATTCAGCATAACGTTTGCCAACCTTTGTTATCTCTGCCATTACAGATAAGTTAATGAAGCTAAGCTCCAGAAGTTAACATTAGCTTAACTAGAGCCCTTTGGACAACAGCTAACAATGATGTACGATCACCAAAGTACAAAACTAGAACAAAATAGGCTAATGAACTCCCAGCAAACAAGGTGACATGATGAACAATGCAGCTAGGAGCTAATGTTAGGCTAACTTTAGCTAACGTTAGCTAGAGATGTTAAAGATAACTTTATATTTCTTTCCAGCAAAGTGACAATATGTTGCCTCAAACACAATGTTGACTTACCTTAGAACAGATGTAGACATCATTGTTAATCTTATTCACGTTGAGTTGATGTTGTGGTCTAACGTTACCACACAACTTTATCCAAAGGAGACACTTTTCTCGGTTGAGATGTGGTTTAAAGTGTAAAAATACACCTCGTCGCCCAGCCTCTCAGGATACCTTGTGTCAGAGTTGCATGTACCCCATGCACACCGTTTGACCATTTTTAAACTTCAAATCTCAGAAAAAGCTCATAAAACCGAACAAAACTGACTTTCTGTAATGCATTTCAATGGAATGGGAATGGCTATATGCACTGTGATTGGCTCATCGCCTTTGAGGGCGGGACTTAGCCATAGGTCAATTGAGACAGGCCCTTATTTGTTAAAATGTGTAGTAACACCAGGCTAGTAAAAGGGACTAGGCTTTTAATTGAAGTTTTACAGTATATATAATTGTGTTTAATGTAGCTGTTTCCTACTTTGTTGTGCTGTAGCCTCCAGACAAAGTAAATACCTTTTTAAAATGAATGAATATATACATACATAATATATAATGAATGACATGGATCATAGATTTGTGGCTGTGTTTTAGTTATTAAAGATACATTCATCCTCATAATTATATTGTATCTACATGTATATGTGACATCATGCCTGTTAGCAGGAGAAGTCATTCTGCTCAGTGCAACATGCCATGGCTCCGTCAAAAATATTCCGAGTGGCCACGGTCAGCCTGGATGGTCCCCTGGCAGAGATCTGCTCTCTATGAAGTACACTTCCATTGTTTTACTTTTATTGTAACAAGTTACCAATGAAGACCTTAAGTTACTTTTTCTTAAAAGCAACTTGTTACCACATTACGTTTCTTCTTGTGTGTCCCGGTAAATTGAATTTCATGATAATTTAATTTAAAACACTCAGTTGGAGTCTCTATAATACCAAGCACACTATTATTCAGAGAAGCCAAACTCATGTCTCTCAGGTCCTTTATGATACTGCGCTGAACTGTGTGAATGTTGTAAATTATTCTTTATGTGACTGTTTCAGCTTGTAAAAGAGATTATGTATCTAAAGAGACTTTCTGGTTCAGTTAAGGTTAAGTAGAATAACATAACCTTAGAGTTTAAGTGCACAGCTTGTAGTTTACTGACAATTTTGTGGTATTCTTTTATTATTATAATTAATGATGTTTGACTACTACAAAGATGTAAATGCACATTATCATAGGGTTAGGGTATCCATATTATATTATGATTCACACAGCCCTTGCACCAAATCAGATATAGGAAACCTAACCCCACTTATCCAGAATACCGCATCTTTGGAGAACTTGTGTTACCAGAGCAGAACAGAAAAAAAACAGGCACAAAAACTGCAAATATGAAATAAATACTAAGTGGTATTTTAACATTTTACAGTAAACTAACAGTTATGTTAAGTGACAAAACTAAAGCAGCTGAGATCAAATGATGAAAGTGAACTACTAATGGACTGAAACACTGACCAGGTCACTGTTAAAATATAACCTTATGTCAAATGCAAATCAGTGTTTAAAAACAAACCAGAGTAGGTCACTTTATATCATAGCATAATATTACCAGCAGAAGTAGTGATGGTCCTGTAGTACTGGTGACAGTATCACAACATGTAGAGACACTGCAGTAGAGGTATTAGTAGCATGTTTGATAGTAATAGTAAAATATTGATTGTCCCCAACTAAGAATTTTCCAAGTCAACCAATAGTCGTCATTTTGGGACGTTAGTGGACTAGTCTCCCGCATGTTTCTGATATGAATGTAATGATTAAATGATATATTTTGGTGGTTTGAGTTGAAGGTGTGAGAAAGAATAGTATCAGTAACATTGTTAACACTGTGCTACATTACAGAGAAATACAAACCGTACTAATGAACCTTCATTAATATAGGCCTATATTTTATCTCCAAGTGCACGTCACACACTGAGCGAGCCGCCTGTTAATGACGCTGTGGGCTAACGGGCATGTAGCTACTTCCATGTTTCAGATGATACGTCATGTTTGTAGTCGACCAATGAAGATGAGTTTACATATCACCTTGGGTTCGTCCTTCACCTTCTCAAAATGATCCCACACTTTGGATTTCCTGCCCGACATGTTATTAACTAGCCTGTGGAATAACCGCAGGTACCAGCCCTGGAAATTAACCTGACGAGGACACTTCCTGTGTCTGTCCTTTCAAATTAAAGTCCCACATGGTCCAGTCATATAGGTTTGGATTTATTTTGACAAAGCGCAGCTCTGTATAGAGTTTCATGTTTGTTTGTTTTTTTCTCTGCGACTAAGCGACCAGTGACCCAATCACCGACTAATGACCTTTCTGGTCGACTAATGTTTGGTCGACTGCAGATGGGCAACTCTAACTTTAAGTACCAAAAGTAAAAGTACTTATTATGCAGAACGCCTCCTCACAAAGGGTTATGTCATGAGCAAATACATACGAGCATTTTAATGTTGTAGTTCGTCAATGTGCAGCCAATTTTAGATACTTTGTATACCATTGGGTACATTAGTAGTTATAGTACTGCATGATGTCATATACAGTTGGTATAATATATGTTTTAATAAGTAAAAGGCAACTATATCTGTCAAATAAATGTAGTGGAGTAGATTGATTGATTGATTTATTGATTTTTATTTATTTACATGCCACAAGTGGCCCATCCCACACGGGATTACATGACACCGATGAAACATAGAAAAAAACATTTCATATGTGACTTTCGGTACACATAACAAAATTCAACACAAAAAAAAAAAAGAAAGAAAACAAAACGAGATATAATCATCTGTACAATGCCATACTTCTTTTAACCCAGGCCTTTTCTATAAATTCTGCAAATAAAAATGTTTTATATTCAAATGACCATGCCAGCAAATCTGTATCCTGTCTCATCTCTTCCACTTCCAGTTTGTTAAATAACTTTACTCTTAAATCATGATAATATGGACAATACAAAACAAAATGAACTTCATTTTCAATTTCATTGAGATCACATAAAAAACAAAATCTGTCATCCTCATTTGTTCCAACCCAACATCCTGTTTCAATATGCAGAGGAACAATACCTGACCTGAACTGGGCACACAATGATCTTCTCCTCTTAGACAAATTATATTTAACATAATTCTCTACACTAAACTCATTTTTAATCCGACAGAAAATTCTAAGTTTTGGTTTGTTCCAAACCTCAATAGTCCACTTCTGTTTTAGCTGCCGAGAAACAATCTCTTTAATCATTTCAATATCTACCTTCTCCCTATAAATATAAGATTCCTCAAAACCTGTCTTCTGAAATAATGTGTGCATATGTTCAGCCCAAGGTCCACCCATCCTCCTGTCCCACAATAACATTTTCTTACAAAGTGTACTGTCACTCATACCGAGAAATCTGTTCCATAATCTACACTTACACACCACGCATCGAACTTTGCAAGGTTCCCAACCCATATCTCCAGTGATTGCTAGAATAGGTGCATACTTATTAACTCCTAAAAAATACCTAATAGCTCTTTGATGGACTTGCTCACATCTCTTAGGTTCTTTATAGCCCCATACCCCAGCAGCATAATCCAACACAGGACAGACACAGGCATGATAGAGTTTAGTGTAGGAAGAGAACCCCATATCTCTTAAGGTTCTTGTCTTAGCAATGACTCCTCCTAGAGCCCTCCCAGCAGACTCAGCAAGCACCATAGTACCTTTAGCAAAACTCAAATGCTCATCGAGGTGAAAACCAAGATATTGATAAGAATCTGTATATTTCAGGCGTTTTTCCCCAAAATAAAATTGAAACTTACTTAAAGCCTGTGAAGGCGGCCTAAAATGCATTATTTGAGATTTTTTGACATTTATTGTGAGTCGCCACTTTTTACACCAAACACTAGCAGCAGTGAGCACTTTTTGTAGATTTTCCTCTGTTTCTGCAAGTATAACAAAATCGTCTGCATATAAAAGGGCACTCACATTTTCCTCACCACATCTCACCCCACATCCTAGTTGTTTGATAACGTTAACAAGATTATTTATATACACTGCAAATAACAGAGTAGAAGTATAAAGTAGCATGAAATAGAAATACCTCAAATTTTTACTTAAGTACACTAGCTACTTGATAAAGTATACTTAGTTATATTCCACCTCTGCATACAGTATATTGTAACCCAGCATTTTCTGCATCAAACATCAGCATGTACAGACACATATAACCAGACAATTTATAGGTCTGCTCACGTTCTGTCAAATTTAAGTTTTACCCCTTCATGTACTTGTTTGATCGTCATGTGGCACCAACCTTTACCAGTACAGAGGGAGTAAAGGATGTGCCCTGGATTCAAGCCCTCGGTGGTTAGAGACGGCAGTGCACCTCTTTCCGCAGAGGAGCAGAGACACCTGCTCCTACACTGATATTAACGGCTCCACTTCCAGATCAACAAACCTCAAGTCGATGCAAACTCCAAATAATATCTGCAAGATATTTCTCTCATATTTTAAAGTGTCGCAGCTCAGTAGCAAATCTGTGAATTCGGCAGAGCTTAACGCCTTTGTTGTCTCTACAAACCTGATAAACATGGTTTTGTGTTTCTGAAAGCGAACGAGCCCTCAGATTCCATTTAAACGCGGCAGTGGCGTGGTAGGACGCAGGCCTCCAGGCTTTGGCACGGGATCACTGTGCCTCCTTCATAAGAGGGAAATGTCTGTGCAACCCTTCCTACTGGAAGCTAGCCACCGCGCAGCCAGCCAAAAACGCCGCACGGACAATTCCCCCCACTCTGCTTTTAATGGTGGTACACAGAGGCAATAATCATAAAAAGCCAGGGTCTCTTTCTGAATGGTAACTGACATTCGTCTCCTGCAGTAACCGCAGCCTCAACGCTGGGCAATTTCCCCTCAACATGCAAAACTGTGGGGACAAAATGTGGGACCTGCCATTCTCCATGCATATTAAAGACACTTGTCATCAAGACGTCACCCAGGAGCTATGAGAACAAGAGGTACAGTTCCTCCGAGACAGACTCACTCACCATCAAAACCATGAAATTAGACCCGGGAAAATATCCTTGTGATGGGAAAAATGCTACACTTTAGTGCATTTTGCATATAAAAAAAACTGAAACGGATGCATGTAAATTGCCCGTGCCACAAAGACAAATTGGTAATTCAGGTTTGGAATGAAAATGACACTAAAGTGCAAAAAGGAAATGGTGCAGCGTGAAAGGAATAAGGGTTGTTAAAATGTCACATTTGAGATTCTGTGCCTTTAGGAATCGAGATGTATTGTTAGAGGAAATGTGATAAACACGAGCCAAATGTACGGGAAGCAAATAGAGCTCCATGTATGCCTCGTTGTCTTAGTCAACGTGCGACGAGCGACGCCCACAGAACAGACACAAACTGATGAATGCACAATTTGTGGTTATATACTTCATCGCACCTTTCTCTTAGGAACTCGTACGCTTTCTCTATAATGACAGAAAAAGGAACAAGTACCCACACAATGACATTCAAAGCGTAATTCTGAGTAAATGAAAACCAAATGTTGATTTGTTCAAAGTGCTGACAGATCACAGAAGTACATGTGGCCGCATTGAGAGGAGGCACACAGATATTTCTCAAATACTCCAAAAACACACAGCCAAAATAAATATTTTTCATTTTGGACAACGTGTTAGGCACACACACACACACACACACACGCTGCTTCAGCCACTCCAAACACTTCTCACACAATTAACACTTGAACCACTGTCAGCGAACAAAACAATAGACTTCACTGGTTTGTTTGTTGCCTGTGTTCGGTGTATTTACAGTAACACATGGGTGACACAAGCCCCCCTCGGTTTGTCCCTGGGCTCCTCGGGGCCCAAGACCAGTGCCCTCCAGGATGACAAATGGCCTTAATGAAATTGGACAACTCAGCATACATGCATAAGAGGATGTTAAATATTGATAGTGAAGATCAACGTAGCGGTGCATATTCCACTCTTTAATATTTTAAGTGTCAGACAGGCCTATTGTCTATCTATTGGGGGGGTAAATCACTGTCTGTCCCCCCCCCCCTCCCGTTCCTCTTTGAGACACATATGACGGCCGGGCCGGCGTTAACTCAGCTACGGATGAGAGCACCCAGGTCGGCGCTTTGCATATGTGCTCAATGAAAAGCGAGTCGTGGCGGGACATCTTTTCATAAATTTTCATTCTGATCAAGTGGGTTTGAGCATTTGGAAAACATGTAAGCAAGAAAATGGAAACCGTATGTTTATTTACAGTTCAAGCAGCAACAATCATCCTGATAGAGGTCATTTAAAGGGACAGTTCAGATTTTTTTGAAGTGGGGTTGTATGGAGTCCTTATCCTGTATATTACCTACGGTAGGTGTCACCAGGCATGCTCCCAGTTTGGAGAAGCAGGCTGGAGTCTGACATGGAAGCTAGGCAATCTACTGCTGAGGAGGGGTCAGAAACAAAATGTATTTTAGCCACCTAAAAAAATTACCATCAGTTTAAATGTACACTATATTGAGAATATTTTCACTGCTGTACCTTAATGTCAGACAGTGATTTCCAGCTGAAAATGGAGCTGTTACATCGCTCTCCTCAAAGCCAGAGTCCATTGAGAAATGCAGTGATTTGACATCCCTGAACACAGGAGCTGCTGGTCTACTGCTGCCTCAAACAGTTCTTTGTTTGTGTTATTGTGTGACTTTGGTGTTTAAAATAACAAAACATGTCATAGTCATCTAAAGAGATCAGTACAAGTGTAAGTGTACCCTAAATTTAGTGGTTTCCAAAGGGAAAATGAAACAGTTATTTGTTCTCTTCAAACCAAACTCCATGAAGAAAAACAGTGATTTAACGTTTCTGAACACAGGAGCTGCTGGTCTACCGCTGCCTTCGACAGTTGTATTGTCAGTGTCATTGTGTCAGACCACCTATTAGGACGGGGAAGCTGTTAATGACCCTATGCTTTCGTCAAAGCCAGACTCCATTGACAAAAACTGTAATTTTAGCTTTCTCAACACTGAGCTGCTGGTCTACTGCTGCTTTGACCAGTTAGCTAGTTTGTGATATTGTCTGACTTTGGTGTTTAAAAGAGTTTAAAAAGTCTCACATTAAAATAAACTAACTAACTGATTAAAGCAGCAGTAGACCAGCAGCTCCTGTGTTCAGCGAGCTAAAAGGTTTTTGTCAATGGACCCTAGTGGCTTTGACATGAGCATAGATAGGGAACTGAAGCAGTTAATGGCTTCCCCATCCAAACCCATTTTCTGACAGAGGTAAAGTGGTGAAAATATTCTCAATATATTGTACACTTAAAGTGATACTGAGTTTTTGTGTGGGACTTTTGAGGTGTCTAGAATTAGTAAAATACATAAATACATACTGATGCTAATGCAGAGTTTCAGAGTACGTTATATCGAGAGTATTACCACTGCCTTTTCTTACAGTCAGACAGATATATCTGATAACTGGTGGGGAACTGAAGCCTTTATATGAAACTCCTCAAAGCCAGACTCCATTTACAAAAACAGTGATTTTATCTCACTGAACACAGGAGCTGCTGGTCTACTGCTGCTTCAGTCTGTTATCTAGTTTGTATTATTGTGTGACTTTGGTGAATCTGAACTAACCCTTTAAAACACCAAAATCACACAATAACACAAACAAACTAAGTGTTCAAGGCAGCAGTAGACCAGCAGCTCCTCTGTTCAGTAATGTTAAATCACTGTTTTTTCTCAATGGAGTCTGGCTTTGAGGAGAGCAATATAACAGCCTCAATTTCCTTTTGGAAATCACTGTCTGACATTAAGGTAAAGCAGTGAAAATATTCTAAATATAGCACACAATTAAACTGATATTGATTATTTTAGATGGCTAAAATATATTTTGTTGCTGACCCCTCCACAGCAGCAGATTGCTCAGCTTCCATGTCAGACTCCAGCCTGCTTATCTAAACTGAAGGTGTGCCGACTGACACCTACTGTACGTAACACGCTGACATACACTGACAATGGTAAAGTACCCCATTCAACTCCACTTAAAAAAATCTGAACTACCCCTTTAAGGAACAATAAAGGGGCGCCCTCCAATCTGGCTTCACTCGTGATAAAAATGATTTTGATCTCCAGCTAAAAGGATGAGTCTTGAGATTCTGTATTAATCCATGCCCTTGCAATCTCCTTTCTTTCCTCTAATGTATTAATCATTTTACATTTTCTCAAGTTATGAAAGAGTGTGCGATATCAAACGCCGCACGCATGCCAACACTTGTGTATACAGTGTACTTATCACAGTGGCGGTGCCGCACCTTGAGGGCGTGTCGTCGCGCAGCGCGGTAGCAAAGGCAAAGATCACATGAATAACCATTATTCAAATCGATTCAAATTAGGGGGGCACTCAGAGTAATCGGCTAATATCCTACAAAAAATCAATTCCACTCCCATTTGGACACAATTGAATGCGTCTGAAGAGGGCAATTATTAACACACAGATCAGATCCATAATTGGCAGTGGTGGTGAGGGGGGGGGCACATTGTCATGAGGGCTAATGCACTTCTACTGAGCCAAGAGCCACAGCAGACACTTAGCACAAGCTAGGTTGCGTAGGGGGGCTGGCAGCAGATAGGCTGAGAAACTGCCAAGAGTTTAGGAGGGAGGGGTTGAGGTGGAGGTGGCGGCGGCGGCGGCGGCGGTGGTGGTGGGGTAGAAGGGCACCTGGGGACTTTGCCTAGCGGGGCCTGTTCCCCTGCAACCTCCCCTTCAGCCCCCCACCCCACCACCCTCCCTCCATCTCCCTCTACATCCCCTAGAGGCTTGCTTCACTACGGGTCCCTGACACACCGGAGGGATGACCCTGGGAATCTCATTATGCATACAACCAAAGTATGCCCCCCCACCGCCACCGCCACCAGAGCCACCGCCACCCTCAACCCTACTGCCAGCCGCCCCCCACTAATGCATTTGCATACAGAAGACAGACCAAATAAGGTAATAAATCAGCGGCCTATATTCAAATGGTTTGCAGGGAGATTGAAACCCCTGCATACACTACCTCGAGTAAATTCACCCACATGCTGCGGAGCCAGATACCCATTCTCATCAGCGGACACAGGCACTGCGTCCACCGGACACCTAGATATAAATATATATCCCGCTTCATTGCATTGCCGAGGGACGAACTACCTCAATATATCAATATACATATGCTTATATCTCATATGCCTTAGGCAAACTAACTGCCTCGGTTATAGGGCTGTGCTTTCATGGCACCCGAAGGTCACAGCTCATACTGCGAGAGAGGGGACAATTTGAATATTGCACTTAATGTCGGTCTTTGGACACCACCTCTGCCAATTCACTTTGCCTCATCAATAATGAAATTGCCGTGAACATGGAAATCAAAGTAATTTCCTTAAGGTGGGATTACGGAGGGTTTCAATTTTCTTACAACATGTAATCGAGCCTCGCTTTCGTGCCGGCGACAAACTTTGCTTTGTGATTCACACATGGAGGAAGTGTGTAAGAGCGACGCGCATGCTTGATGTGGCTGATTATAAAAGTCTGAGAATAAATAAATAGGAATGTCTGGCTGTTGTGCATGCTTGAATAGGACACAGTGAGATGGAATAATAAAATCAAATCCTAAACAGAGTAAGATGTATTTGTGTGTGTTTGTGTGTGTGTGTGTCTGTGTGCTGACTGGCACAATAAAGCAGGCCAACTATGATTGCATTATGATCTGGTGGAAAATGAATTCAGCTTAACAAGCCGACCCCCCCGCACACACAGACACACACACAGACACACACACTCACAGGCAGCCCCACCTACACACACTTACTTCCATTCCATTATTTTCAATAAAAACGGGGAGAAAAAAGATGCATTTTAAGATACATGCAAATAGCTATCCATCAATCAATTTGTTGGTCCCAAAACTACCATCAAAGGGGCAGAGGCTGTGAAGTATGCAATTCCCCATCAACAAATGGAGGATTGAAACTGAATCCTTCAAGCTTAATTAATGGGAAGTCTGCCACTATTACTTGGTTTGTTTAACGCGCCTCACACAGAGGGCAAGTTGTCCTTTTTTGAATCACTGCACCGAATTCCACTTGTTCAACATCACTGAACTGCTTTTCATGCAAAAAAACAATCCATCTCATTTTTAATCCTTTCCTCTCATGGGTCGACATGTCATTATTTTGATCCCCATGTACAATGGCTTCACACATTCATATTGCATCACTCGGAGAGTGTGTGGCAGTAATTATCACGAGGCAGAGATTTCTATTTGTAGAATAACTACCTACAGTTAAGCAGAGGCACTGATGCAGTAATTTCTGTTTCATCCCAAAGTTCAGCCCCACACCAAATACCTCTCTATTCCAGATAGCCAATTATATCTCGGTAAACAGTGACTGGGAATCCTATTTTTACTGAAGCATCATCGCAAATCTATAATAAAAGCTAATAAGAAAAAACACAGAAGTTTGTTCAAAAAATGTCAAGTTGGAACTTTCTGTAGGGAACCAAAATGGAAATGAGTCAATGTAAATAATGGTTTAATGAAATCCCCTCCAGTGTAAATCCAATGTGAAATTCACCAAAATACGGGAAACTTTTCACCCTCTTCAGCTAATAACTGGTGACAGGAAGAGGGCTTAAACAAAAGATCAGTCAAGCGTTCATTTGAATATTCAAATCCTTTTTAATAAAACTCGGCTTGATTCATTTCCCATAGATTTGCCAAAAACACTCATTTTGCATTGGAGAGAACATCATTTGAATTTTTTGTGCAGGGGAAAAAGAGACAGAAGGAGACTGTAGTGTTCACCTGTTTGAGGTCACTGTCACAGAGAATGAACATTACTACATGTTTAAATAGTAAATATTGACTCATGCACACAAACATGAAACTTATTGTATATTTAAGCATCATTAAAATTATTTAAGATTTCCATGTTTTTCACATTGATGATGAGTCCTGATCTTTTTAAAGCCTTTTTATATGTCAGGGCATGAAGGTCTTGTGTTTGTAGATTTGGCAATCCATTTTCATTCCAGGGTCATCAAATACTACTAATACTACTACTTTGTCGTACCCTTTGGCATCTAAAGGCCCATTTATGCTCCCTTTACGTACGAAAATGTATATGTCCGTTTCAAACGATGTTACCGTCACTGCCCACATACTTCCATGCGTCCTTTACGTTGGCATGGATGTTAACCAGTATATCCACCAGGGGGCAGCCCAGAGTCAAAAGTTTATGACAACAACAAACTCAAAAACAAACAAGGCGACTGTGGAGGAGATATTGATAATGTACCTCTTGCATAAAAGACAAAAACAGAGGCAGCGTTGTAGGAGGCGGTGGTCGGTGAGGCCGTTAAATACATCGCGACTGGAGAACGGAGAATTCTTTTCTCTAGTACTGCCGAAGAGAGAAATTGAATTGTTATTTCTTCTTCGTGTCTCACTAGAGCTATGTATCGGGTAGTGACAGCAACACTGCCCCCACGGTTTCCAATGGTACTGCTCTGTTTGGCCCGTATCCGTAAGCTTTATGGAAACGTGCAGAAATATAAACGAAATGAACACAGAGCTGAGCATAAATGGGTCTTAACAGTGACGCACAGGGCACCTTTAAACATATCTATATTACGCACAGCTGAAACGCTTTGTAACATGTGGTACCCCATGTACAAAAGGCTATGTCCTTGCTGCAGCGTCCATCGTCTCAGTTCCAACCCATGGCCCCCTGCCGCAAAAGCCCCCCTAAATATCTTGGTTAAGTTTAGATAAAAAAGATCATGTTTACTGATAAAGTGTTTGATAACAGTGACTTTTGGTTTCTAATGAGATACGAACAGCGGTCTCCTGGGTGAAAGTCTTGTTCCGTTTGACCCATCCACCTCAACCACCCTATGCGGACTTTATCGCTCTTACTCGCAGTTGCTCTCAGCGTCAAGTTTCCTGTGGATGCATTTACATTGGCCTGGTTGGTCTCATAAAGACGCTAAAGGGTGCCTTTGGCATTGATATTAAATGCCAAGGGGCGTTGGTATTTGATGACCTGGGGATTAATGAATTGTTTTTGCTATCATTCTTCACATCATCATCAGTAATAATAACATTGTACTCACCATGTTAATGGCTGAGATCTTGGTATGCGGCAACATATTACTAAAAAACACAGTCAGACAATACACTGTCAGGTCCAAAAACAAAAGAAAGGTGAACAGTAAATATGCCAAACAGTTTGAGATCCATCACAGTGAAACTGTGGATGTATTAAAATAGTACTCATGGTGATCTGATGTCACTTTCGTAATGTTAAGAACGCTCAAAAGATTAAAAAAGATCCAAAAAACAACAATCAGAATTGAACCAGCAAAAGTCAGGATGTCTTAACTTCTGTCAAGCTCCAAAAACTCTGGATACTATATTTCCCATAATGCAACCTAACTGGATCTTTTATAAGACCACCTCTGCTCTGTGAGCACCCACTCCTTTTAGACACCATGCCCTGTGTTTGTAACTCAGGCTTCCAGTTATGAATTTGTAGTCTTTCAGCCCAACTTAAAATGACCCTGATGACATCATCAGGTGACCTCACCATTCATTGTGACCTGCGGTTCCAACTGTGGCCACTGCACCAACATTTCCGCCATAGACTGAATGAAACAATGTATGTAGCTACCATGACATCACCCATCGGTTTGTAGGCTCCAGTTTTCAGGCCTCTAGTTTTGCTTTTTTGCCATCGCCATCTTGGATTTTTGGAGCCAGAAGTGACCATATTTGGACGAAAGGGTGGGGCTAGTTAATGCTAGCTTCTAGTTGGGTTTGCACAGTTACAGCTATGGCTAATTCCCTCCAACAGAAGTCATGTTTAAACCAAAACAAAATGTACTCACTGGAAAAACTGAACAACTGACTCCTTTGAGTATCTTTAAATATAAACCAAATGCTGAACAAGACATTTTTAGATGACCAAAACATTAAAAATTACCTTTCATGAACTGGAAACACACTGAAATAGTGACAGCTAGGGCTATGCCTATACTCTGTATGGGCCTACACCAGGAGTAGGTAACCTGTGGCTCTGTAGACCATCTCCACTGGCTCCCTGTGGCCTCGTCATACGTCTACGACCTGGTGCCTTTTCCCCTAAATTTGACTGAAGTTCAGTAGCCTAGAGTCTCTTTAGCAAGGCTAGCTATGGATTCCAAATCCAAAAAATGATACATCTTTGAGGAAAATAGAGGATTTAATAACATGTGGACAGATTCATTTGCTTTAACCACCAACGCTGCAAAATTAAAGTACTAAATAATAATAAATAGCCCACTGCACTGTTGCCACCTTGTAATAAATCATATTAATGAATGCTCATTTAGACATATTCGTAATGTTGATGGGCTAATTTAGACTCAATAGGCTGTTCAAATATGTTTTGCAGCTCCAGGCAGATTATTTTTTTTTGTCTTTTTTTGGCAAAAAATGGCTCTTGTATTAGAAAAAGTTGCCAAGCCCTGGCCTACACCATGATTACGTTACCTTACCAGTGCTGACACCATACTGGCGACTTTTCAAGGGACAGCCCTAACCTGTCACTTTGTGACCATGCCCTTAATTATGCGTAACTTTAAGCCTTAATAACATTTAAAAGGGTGAGTTATGTGAAAATTCACCCCCTTAGAATTTTCGTAAATGTTGAAATTAGCTATAGAGGCCAAAACTGTTTCCGCACCAGGCTGTAAACATGTTTATTTCCTTTTAACGTGGGGGTCTATGGAGATTGACAGACTACTGGAGCCACCCTCAAGTGGCACTTTTGCATCAGCTCCAATTTTCAGCCCTGGATGTTTCTACTTGATATCTTCATAGCCATTCCTGTTAGCTGGCACTTCCTGGTTCAACTTTGACTTACCGTATTTACTGTAGTTGTGCACAAACAGTTTTCCTTTGCAGAATTTGGGTTGCACTCACTTACGGTTTTCCCTCCAAACACAGAGTCAAACATAGCAATACTGCCGTGTTCCCAGATATCAGCGGTTACTTTAGTGAGAACAATGTTATCACGATGGAAAGAAACACTGGCCTGAACTCTAAAAATGAAACCAATGTGTATCAAACCAGAATCATCTTCTACAAGATGTTTAATGTCTAGAGATTAAAGTCACTTCAGCAGCACTGTGGCAAAACTCCACTCTGGGAATCTCTTTTCCTATTTGCATGGTGTGAATAGGGCTCGCTTTTGACTCCCCTGTTCTCAAGGCCTCAGCACTCATAAACAAAGTGATTTATTCAAACTTTCCATATCAGAATTCTGCTATCTAATTACTTCAGGGGGACAGCATATTCCACTCGCCTATGAGTTATGGAGAACCTTCTTTATGAGTGAAGTTGATGGAGGATCAGGCGAAGAGCTCATCATAAATCCTCAATAATGCAAACGTTTGAGGAATATCTCAAAATAAAAATGCAAATGTGATTAAGAATGGGTTAGCCTGTGCTGATATGGCAGCTTGTATCATCTAAAGAGATGCAGAGCACCTACAGGGGGGGAGGGAAAAAAAAAAGTGCCACGTACTTAGGAGGCACTCAAATAAATAAATAACATTCACTAGCATAGATGCTGTATGGTAATATCTCCTTTACAGCACGCACAGATGCACATGTGCCCTGCACATGTAGACACGCACAAGCAGCCACACACATAGAAAAGCACACACTCCCTCAGTCAGTACGCTTATGAAAATGAAAGTGTGCCCAACATTTTAATCTCACACCTACGTGGCCCTAACGAGAAGGCATAAACTTTTAGGAGGGAGGATGAAGTTGAGGCTTGCACATGCAAATGGAGCACGTGGAAAATGGCGGAGGTACAATGCAGAAGCTTGTTAGTGACTGAGAGGCGAACAGTGAGGACGATCGCGACACCTCGTCACTCGCCTTTTATCTCTCGTCACCGGCAGATGAAAAATCACTGTGAATCTGCCACATCCGTCTGCATTAACATAACAAAGCCTCTGAGGAGAGAGACACAGAGAGGTAGAAAGAGAGAAAGAGGCCATAGCGACCGTCCTTCTCAAATCTACCCAAAGTCCAACCAATGTGCAGAATTGACAAATTCTCTTCCCTTTTTTTTCAGCTATTATTATTTATTCTTCTTCCCTTTCGGCTGCTTTCTTTCTTTCTTCCTCTCTCTGTCGCTCTGTCTTTCACATACACACATTCACACAGGATACAGACAGTGAGAACAGATGTCGAGCAGCCACCTAAAGAAGATCCTCCCCAATCTTAGCATCATCTCACCACTCAGCCAGTCTTGTCAGCACAATAGACAGGACAGAATTACAGACGGGTCTCTCTCTTGCTTTAAAAAAGGCACAAAAAAAGAGGGACTCATCACCTCTCTCTCTTTTTCTATCTCGCCATTCCTCTCCACCACCATCCCCACCACCACCGCCACCTCTCCCCCCATCCCTCCATACAAAGCTCATTGGGTGGAAAGAGAGAGAAAGAGGAATGAGAAGAAGGGGGGGGGGGGGGGGGGTTGAAAGACATTATGCATATGAAAATGTCCTGAAAGAGGTGTGATTTATGTATGCATTAGATGCAGATTCCATTACGGGCCAGTGGCTCAAGTGAGATCTTTCCAGGAACAGCGAGGCGACCTGATCAAACTCAGTCTCATTACTGGCCATACGGGCAGCAGGGAAACTACTGACGGAGGAGAGAAAGGGTGCAACAGAGGGAGAAAAGAGAAAAAAAAAGAAAAAGAGAGAGATAGAGGAGGCATATTTACAACCTGGACACACACACCTCACCCACAGGGAGAGAGTAAATTGCAATCTGCCCTCCAAGACCGCAGCAGATCACAGACAGGCGTTCACCTGAAAGACGAGTGGGAGAGAAAGAGAGGAGCGGGGGAGAAATAGATGGCAAGAAAAGTGAGAATATGTTTGTGGATAACTGTGGTCAACTGTGAGCATCGTTGGCTTGTGTTTGTGTGGCTGTGGATCCGTCAGTCGGCCATCAAGCAGCATTATTTTTCACCCAAAATGCCCACTGCTATGTACTGTATGTGTTGCAATCCATATGCATTCTTTAAGTAAAAAAAAAAAAAAAAAAAAAAAAGATATGCAAGTGCACGCCTGTAGGAAGCCTGGGGTTGTTTGGCTTGATAATCACGTGCCTGCTCGAGATAAGGAAAAAGTGTTTTGTGAAAAGAAAACATGGGCGGCAGTCCTCCATCCTGGCTGACCCCGGCGCTGTAGCCCCTGTGATTGGGGTCAGCCTGGAGATTCCTCTCTGGCCAGCTAATGTGATTGCATCGGAGCAATCCCCTTAAACGCCATCAGCTCTGATCTGCATAGTAATTGGCTCGTCTCTCCTTGGACGTGACCTTGGGAAGGGGCGCTGTCACTCCCGCCGCTCTCTCCTGTACCGGCAATCATACACACATGCATACAAACTCTCTCACACACACACACATAGTTGTAGCATGGCCATGGAGGCAGGCTTGGACAGACGAGGTGAGGAGCAGATGCCCTACATGGTTCGCTGGGTAGCGACTGTATGTGCAAAGAAATGCAGGTGACAGGTGTTAATAAACTACCAGGAAATAGGTGATACCTCGCAATCATCATGTATTACAACCAGGGATGTCGGTTTCGGTTAATATTACTTTCGAATGCCCAACACCCATTAACCAGTAACTAATGGGTTTATTTTTAAGAAAACAAAAACACAAAATGGTGTGAAATAAACGAGGCCTTTTCTTTAAGTCCAGCGCTCCACTGGCTCAGTGCACATTTGGCGCTGTCACTTTACAGAAGGTGAGATGTTAATATTTTGTGTTGTAAATGTCTTGTTTTTAATTTTATTTTTTGTTGGCTTTGTTGACAGACGGGCAGAAACATGGCGCCCACCGCCCACCCTAGCTTTTGCTGCTACCTAGGTACGGGGGAGCTTGCTAGCAGCACCTGCAATTACCGCTGGTACTGCTGGACCCATAGTGGTGGGATGATGTTGCTGGGGAAACATGGTGTCCACCCTTCAGTCCCTCCCCAGGTGGCCCAGGTGAGTAAGCAGCTGCATTTTGAGCTGCAAAACCCCTTCAGCATTGTTAACTAAAGTAGCATTAGCCATGCTGACAGAGCTACCTAGTTACAGCCCAGTCGCCAGAAAAAATGTCTGCATTGTAACTATGGTTAGGAAAAGATCATGTTTTGGCTTAAAATACCCACAGAGCACATTCTGTTGGAAAAGCAGGGACAGGTTGGTGAAAAACACCCAGGTTTGGTGGCTCAAACGCAGCTGGTAAATGCCCCCATGTGTCAATGAAAAACACTCAGGTTTGGTGGCTCAAATGATGCAGGGAAACGCCGTGATTTGCCCCTAAAAACACCTATGTTTGGTAAAAAAAAAAACACACCCAGGGTCAGCGCCACAAACGCCTCTGTGAAATGCAAGGATGTGCCCCTAAACACACCTCTGCTTCGCTAAGAAACACTCTGGTGCCAAGAACACTGGTTGAAACACTGCGATGTGCTGCTGAAAACACCCATCAGTGGTGTATGGTAGTTAAGACGGGCCCCAGCACATATTACCAAGCAATCATCAGTGCAAATCTGTATGTGACAGAAAATAAAGTAAGAGAGCATTCATTCAGTTAAATATTTTTTATAGTTTATTTGTGGTTTTATAGTTAATAGAAAGGAAACATATATTTTTATATAACATATATATCGCATATAATTTTTATAGAGTAGATTGCTATGAGTTCTTTGAACATGTGTGTATAATGTAACGTAAAGTGCAAATGTAACGTATTCATGGTTTCCAGTACGATGCCAACATTTTCTTGTGGTGATTGGGCAGCAGATTAACAAGCAGCTGAATACGTTATAAGCTTTTTCTTAAAGTGATATGGCAGGATAGCGTTTCAGCCTGGTCTCACTCCCAGGGCTTCAAAACATGCCGCTTGGGCCATGTTTCTGACGTCATAATGGTGACCCCTGGGACATGGTTTAGCGTCTGCGTGAGGTGCAGCAGGCTTTTCATGAACTCCAAAGTTTAAAATCCATGTCACTAGTGGGGTTTCCATCCACCTATTTTTATTTGCATTTTCAAAAATTGCGAAAAAAAATGACTTGGAAACGCCAAAAATTTGCAAAAAAGTTTTTACACTTGGAGGGGA
The DNA here is from genome assembly GCF_041903045.1 of Epinephelus lanceolatus. Classification (NCBI taxonomy): domain Eukaryota; kingdom Metazoa; phylum Chordata; class Actinopteri; order Perciformes; family Serranidae; genus Epinephelus; species Epinephelus lanceolatus. The sequence continues at coordinate 6,762,738 of NC_135746.1, read as the reverse complement.
TGGATTTGTCAGTGTATCGATAAAAGTAAAATGCGACTTTTTGCTATGGAAACAGGTTTTGCGAATAAACGATGACGTACCGGATATCACGTCACACTTCTGCGCCATGGTGTTAACATGAAAAATGGACGAAGAAACCGAAATTTTTCTTCAATTAATAAAAGAAGCGTACATTAATGCCATACTAGACAGAAAACAGCAAAGAAACGCGACCGTGTATCAATAGCTACAGAAGCAAATGATGGATAAAGGCTTTGACAAACAATGGCAAATACTAAGAAGCAAGTGGAAGAGTTTGAAACAGTGCTACATGGCTGAGAGGCGTCGGATGGCTACCAGCGGTGAGGGAGGGAAAGCTAAAACCAACTTCAGGTATTTTGAGCTAATGGACGAAATTCTGGGCCAAAGACCTCTGGTTACATCTATCAACTCTTTGATCAACAGCTCAGGTAAGGTAATGGTATTATAACATTAGAGGACGAAAGGGTGACTGACGTAAGTTAGCGACCAGCATGCTAGTAGTCCCATTTGTGATTCGCAGATCGCTGAATGAATGGATAAAACGGCAAATTGCTTGAAATATAAACTCTAAAACACTCAGCGCCCACATTCCAGGCTGTTGAATTCATGAAGCATCCACATAATTTGAGCTATAACGCAGTATATTTAAGGAACCAATGTTTACCAATAGCCCTTTCGTCCTCTATATTGTGTGAAATACTGTGTTGTTGTTAACAGTGGGCATAAGACGCTCTCTTATGACGTCATCTCATGGTGCACTCTTCTTCTACGGGGTTGTTTTTATTTTGTTCATTTTTCACGAGAAGCGCCACCTACTGCTCTTCCTGTTGACTCCCAATAATCGCAAAACAATAACGAATGGAAACGGGCATAAATTTGCATTTTCTTTTGCACATTTTCACAAAATTCGCTCAAACAGTTCGATACATTTGGATGGAAACCCCACTACTGTTAGACTCTCAGAGCAACGAACGTAGTTTAGAGAGCGTGACAGTCTGCTCAGGGTAGGTGGAAGGCGAGGTCGATGGGTCCAACAAACCCCGGACTTTGACCCAGGAGACCAGTGATTGAGACCAACAAACAACTATTTCGGCTGTGGCATTTGTGCTGCTCAAAGTTGGATGTTTCCTTGTGACATCTGTGATCTTTTTCTAATAATAACTAAGTAGTTTTGTGGCCTAAAGCAAACCGCCCACCAGTATTGTAGTGGTGTGTATACACTGGTATACAGGGTTTCTTTTTCTGCCCGTTTACTGTATACACACCTAAAAAGCCACTGGAATATATAGGAGAGTAAACCTTCTTCCTCCTCGGTAACCTACCCATCTACCTGGTAGTACACCCACCTCATCAACTACCACTACACCACTGACCCCTTCTCACTGCAGCGATTGTGCCACTCAAGGCCAGCATCCACAATCTTTTCTTAACCATAACTATGTAATTTCGTTGCCTAAACCAAACTGCCAACCCCTCACTGACCTTTCGTGTCAAGATACAACCTAAAAGGCGGCCCCCCACCATTATAATAATGTCAGTGTGACGAGTAGGGATGAGCTCATGTTGCAAATTAAAGTATAGACTGACAGGTGTTAACAGTCAAAAATATTTTCAGCAGTTAACTGTTGACATCCCTAATTACACCATAATGACAAATTAAGCGTCGTCTGTCAAACTCTTGTGGAGATACATCGTGCTAGGTGAGTAAAGCTGCTTCACACTGAAGTCGCCTGCTTTCTAGAATGAGACAAAGTGTTGCAAACAGCGCTGAAAATGCCCTTAAAGCTGCTTTAAGAATAAATGAACCTCTTTTCATGATTAGCAGTAATTCATAAATAAAGTACAGTGAGACAGGGGTTAAGTCATGCTGCTGCAACTCTGTTTCTCAAACACCCCGTAACCTTCTCTCTTTTTGTCCTTCTTGCATCAGCACTATTTGTTGAAGATCTTAACGAAAGACAAAGAAGCAAATGTATATTTTATGAATGTGTGCCTCTGGTTTATCTTCCTTTGTGGGGCTTGTGTATACAATCGAAACCAGCTCTCGAAGAGAAAAGTGCTTTTTCTTCTCCTGTCCCCCGATGTCAACGACAAGGTAAGTTGTGGCTTTGGCTGGCTTTTTGATATGCATTTCAAACGGGGGAAAACTTCACAACCATAGAGACTAATTTGCAATGGAGATTTCTTTTTTTTTTTTTATTATTATTATTATTATCGTTCTCTGCTTCGGAAAGCAAAACAGTCAAGGGTGTCAAGCGAGTGACAAGTTTGTTTTCCTGTAATGATTTCCGCAAACTTGAGGTCTGTTCTGTTTTGTTCCTTAGACAGTTTGACCTAGTTGGAGTGCGAGCACGTCCCCTCTCTCTTTCCCTCACTCATGCATTGTTAAAGCCGTGGGCCCATATTAGGCACTCCCAAGTCATCACATGTCAGAAGGAGCTAATACAAACTGTGTGTGTGTGTGTGTGTGTGTGTGAACAGAGACATAATATTTTATTTGCATTGAGGGAAATTTTTTACCTTTTTTTTCGCCAAGTTTGAGCCAACGAGAAGCTCATCAGGATTTTTACAAAATTACCTAAAAGCGACCAAAACATGCTGTCACCGCTGAGCAGCTCACTACAATGAATTAAGTGACACTCCCTCAGCTGTGAGTCTGACATGAAACCGCCATCTATCCCCGCTCCCCAAGTAACCCTCTGCATGGCCACAGCAGCATTGGATTATTCATTTGAAACATCAGCACTGAAACAGGCCCCAATGTCTGCGAGAAAAAGTTTCTGAGGCATCCTCAAATGGCTGTGGGGGAAGACTGGGGCCCAGAGGATTTGACTGGAGCGCACCCAGCAATACTCAAGAAAAAAACAAAAAAGGCTAAAAAAAAAAAAAAAGAAGAAGTGCTTTGTTAGAAGAGCGAGAGGCATCCCTTGGGCTGTCTCTTTGAATAAGCCAGGAGTAAAGCATCCACCAGCACCACCAACCCCGCACACCCTCCACTTCTTCCTCTCACTCACTCACTCTCGCTCTGTACCCACCGTCTCCTCCCCCACTCCTTCACCTCCCCACCTCCTCCCCTCTCCCTTCAGAGCGACAGAGGTATAATTGTGCCACGGGGTTTTAGGTGGTGTGACATATCTGTCACCTGGAGACGTGCCGTATCGTGCTCTCCGGAGGAGCCTCGCCTTCCTGTTGGGTGTCGTGTGGAGAGAAGGAGAGAGGTAGAGAGGGCTGGCTGGGGCTGTTTGTTGACTTTTGTCAGCGCATTGATGCTTTGTAAACTTTCCATCGCCCCAAAGTTTTGTTACCACGCTCCATGTACACGAGGTGCCGCGGCGACCACATGCGTGCTCCATGGCTTGGGCTCTTTTTGAGTGTCATTAAATCTAATGCGCAGCCACTGAGAGCGAGCAGCGTCCCTGCGTGCTTTCATAAACTCAGAGAACACCAGGTATTGTTGCACAAGCACGTCATGCTCCTTAACACATGCTAGACAACACGGCTCTGTCCCTCCTCGGAGGAGAGTCTGACTTTAAATGAAAAAGTCCCATTTTTTACATAAATTATGAGACGTACGTGGTCCTGAGCCGTCGCTCCCTCAAATAGGCCTTCACTCTCTTTCTTTCGCCCTCTCACTTCACAGCCAAATCAAGAATTCTGTTGGCAGTGAAATATATTGAATTTGACAACTCCAAGAAAGACTTTCTGGAGGATAGCGTTTTATTTTGGGTGACCTAATTGTACGCTCCCCATGGCTGCTCCTTGTGCGGTATCTCACTCACTCCTGAAACAGCTTCATTTCTACATTCAAATTATTCATCATCGCCTGGATTTATTTCCTCCTTTCTTCACTTTTCATACCTTTGGTGTTCTCTGCGGGGATTTGAGATGAGGAGGGAGGAAAAAAAAAGTGCTTCTTTGTTTTTTTTTCGCGAGCTATTGTTGAAACACCTTAAGTCTCTGGTGTACGGCAGAAGCTGAAGTGATAGACAGGGCTGCCCTATTTACAGCCAGATTAAAAAGAATCACACAGGAAGAGAGTGTTAAATGATGATTGTCTATGACATTTAACAATTGATTAAAGAAAGATAAGTTTTAATAGGTGGTGGTGATGGTGGTGTGGGTGTTTGGGGGGGGGGGGGGGGGGGGGGGGGGGAGAGAGGAGGGAGGGGTTCTTCTCAGCAGCAGTATTTTTTTCATGCATGCCACATTCTGCTGCTCGTGACGATGAAATGATAAATTTAACATAAAACATCTAAAGTGTATCAAAAAGAGCACAGGTGTTGAAGCAAATGAGGATTTTTTTAAAAAAAAAACAAAAAAAAAAACTTGTACAAACACAGTCGTACTTTTTCCTCACATGGTGCACACGCAAACACACCAGTGTATGTTTTATTAAAATTAAAATATCTAATAAGTTTAATTAGGAAATGTGCCTTTTTTAAAGAGCGCTTTCAGATGTTCTTTGTTTTTGAGTTTAGAAAGCATGAATATTATCTGTCATGCTCATAGTAAACCGCATCCGTCCTCATATTAACCCCTCGTGTGCTGATGCTGATTGTTATCACAACAAACATGTTGCCAAGCAGCGGTGGAAGAAGTATCAGAGCTTTTAGTGAAGTAAAAGCATCAACACCACAGTGTAAAAATACTAAAATACAAGGAAAACTCTACTTAAGTGAAAATAAAAATGTATCAGCATCAAAATTTACTTAAAAAAAAAACAACAAACACAAAAAAAATAACTTGGAAATACCATATTGAAGTTCGTCGTTCACAGGTCGATCATTCCTGCATTCTAACTTTTTACTGTAGTTTAATTCACCCTAATATTATGTACTGTAACACTGCCTGGGCTGCCACAAGTCCCACTTATCTGAATAAGGTTTTTCATATTCAAAAGAAGCTTTTAAGACTAATTTTGCTAAACGAAAATGTGAATCAACTGCTTCTCTCTTTAGAAAACATCAACCTTTATGCATTCTTAAACATAAACCAGACTTGTGTATTCGTATATAAATATGCTTATCTCACTCATGACTTTAAGTCTTCCTCGGACATTCGCTCATATTCCACAGGACACTTTAAGGACCTTTATTCTCCATATTGTCGGATTTCTCTGAAATACAAAGGACCGTCTGTTTGGAACAACCTTCTTGTTTTCTCTACAATCATCATCTACATTATTGTTTTTCAAAAAAACATCTGAATAAGACTCTTATTTGCAAAGACTCAAAACTTCATTGATTTTTTTTGTAATTTGTTTGTGGTTTTTTTTGGTTGTAAATTGCACAGCTCTAACAATTTAGTTTTACTTCTTAGTCTGGAACTTTTATTCAATGATGCGGTCTTTGTTTTTATCTTCTTTTTACATGTAATTGTTGTTATTTAATAGGGGAGTTATCTTCATGAGCCATGTTTTAACTTTCACTTTCTTTTTCCTGTATTTTCTACACATGCATGTACAAATAAACTGAACCAATATTACCAATATATTGTCTTATTGGAGTATAATTACTCATGCATTAATGTGTTCATCACTTTGATGTTGCAGATGGTGAAGGTGGAGTTCATTTTAATTACTTTATAGACTCCTAGGCAGCTTATGTTTTAATAATACGTCATCATTTATTAGTTGATTATGTTTTGTATTCGTAATCTAAATGTGCAAAGTAACTGAAGTTATTAAAGTAAATGTAGTGGAGTATATTTGTCTCAAAATTGTAGTGGAGTGGGCGTATAAAGTACCTCAGAATTGAACTTAATTACTGTGCTTGAGTAAATGTACTCACACCTGTGTTGACACCTCACTTCCTGCTCAAATGCTTGAATCTGGAGTCAGAGGACCACAATAACCACAAGTACGAGGATCAAGTTGGTTGTTTCTGCATTTTTGTTTTCACATCTGTCTCACAACTGTTTTTCTCGAGCAATTTCTCATAAAAAAAAACAAAAGTTGTCTTCGACAGCACATCTGTTTCAGTGAACTATTTTTACCTCCGTGTTTTAACTGTAGCAAACATTTTCAAGAATCATAATCCAGTTGAGTGTGTTGTATTAGTTGTGTCTGCCAGCATTGTCAAACATCACGTCAGCCTGTCTCTCGGCATGCTAATTACATGTGCAAGACAAGAGAGCATTAGAATATAGGGGCAAATAGTACGAGCACCTGACACGACCGTAGATAGAGACACTCTGTGGCAAGTGGGAGACACGTGTGCTGACAAGGAGGCAGACAGACGGAAAAACAGACAGACAAACACAGAGTCATTGGTGGAGAAGTTACGCAGCTTACTGAAACTCCACCGTTTGCTCTTGGTGTAAAGGACAAAAGTGACAGATAGCGTGGGATATTTGTGTTTTCAGAAATAGAATGACAAAGAGTCCGTCGGTGGAGGGCTGCCGGCAAATGTCGAGGTCAGTGAGTTATCAAAGTGTGACTCAGAGCTGCGAGGTAAAGATTTGAAAAAAATAAAAAATAAAATAAAAAATCACATGCTAAATTATTTTTAGAATTTTGTTTTCAAGATATGACAAACTCCAACTTTCACTATACCTGCGTGGCAGACTGAGTAATACACCCTTCACTCGAAGCACTTGTCGAACATGATAACTGTTTGACATGTAAGCCCACACAGTGGCATGCATAATTTTTGGGGCTGTAAGAAAATAGCTTAAAATTGGGCACAGGAAGGTCTGACAACAAAATAAAAGTCAAACCTTTCCTTTTTTTTAAACACTACACAGTCATAACATGCTGTTGAGTTTAAATCTGAATCTCATTATGATTCACACAGAATGAAACACAGACTCACTGCAAAAAGAAACTAGTTGTTTTAACTTGAGAAGTTTGTGTCTGGTCTTAAAGTTTTAAGTTGACAGCAAGTTGAAGACATTTTGTAATTAGCAAATGAACTTTTCGAGTCAAAGAAACATAATCTTAATTCGGTTGTACGATACTACTGATGGGCATGATTGATCCAAGTGAACACCACTGTGATCCAGAGTACACTGTAAAAAGAAACTAGTTGTTTTAACTTAGGAGCTAAGTGTCCAAGCTTCCTTAAAATTTTAAGTTGATTGAACCTGAAAAGATGAGTTGAGGTAAATTTGTGAAGATTTAAAACAAATGAACTTGTCAAGTCAATAAACTTAGCCTTAACTTAATTAAGTTGAACCATGTTAGTCATGCCTTAAATCCATCCTAGTTGATTTTTTTAAATTTGTGTGCTAGTTAAGTGAATGTACGTGAATATTTCTAGCAAAATGAACTTCATCTTAATTGATTTGAACTATGCTATTTATGTATTAAATTGATTCTAGGTGATTTTATTTTCCTTTTGCATGTACAAGGAAACTATCAACAACAACACCACCACTAACAACAAAAAACTAGTTGATTTAACTTGAAAACGTTAGCAATAAGGCTGTCTTAAGATTTTAAGTTGACTGGATTTAAGTGGACAAGTTGAGGTCATTTTGCAATGTCTCAATACAAATAAACCTTTCTAGCAAAATGAACTTGATCTTAATTGATTTGAACTATGCTATTTATGTATTAAATTGATCCTAGGTGGTTTTGTTTCCTTTTGCCTGCTTGCCAAACAGATGTACAAGGAAAATATTTTCCCGAACTACTACGGATTTAGAAATTCAACAAAGCTACACAGTCAGAAATTGCTGTGAAGTTTATGTCTGAATTTCATTGTAATCTACACAGACTCAAATCATCAAATATATCACTGTGAAAAGAAAACTAGTTGTTTCAACTTAAAAAGTTAGTGTCGTCGCTGCCTTAAGATTTTAAGTTGATTGAATTTGAAAAGACAAGTTGAGGTCATTTTCAAAGATTAGAGCCAAATAAACTTGATCTTAATTGATTTGAACTATGCTATTTATGGGTTAAGTGGATCCTTGGTGATGTTATTTCCTTTTGCCTGCTAGCTAAGTGCATGTACAAGGAAAATGTTTCCCAAACTTTCAAAAAGCAAAACTACAGCTGTTAGATTTATATTGCTGTTAGATTTATATTTTAATTCCACTGTATTGACACAGACTGAACGAAACTAGTTTGTTTAACTTTAAAAAATTAGTATCGTGGCTGCTTTGAAATATTAAGTTGACGGAATTTAAAAAGACAAGTTAAGGTAATTTTGCAATGATTCCACACAAACAAACTTTTCTAGTTAAAGTTGATTTTAATTCAGTTTAACTGTGCCGCTCACGGCTTACATTGATCCTAGTTAATGTTTTTCCTTTGCCTGCTAGCTAAGTGCATGTACAAGGAAAATGTTTCCCAAACTTTCAAAAAGCAAAACTACAGCTGTTAGATTTATATTGCTGTTAGATTTATATTTTAATTCCACTGTATTGACACAGACTGAACGAAACTAGTTTGTTTAACTTTAAAAAATTAGTATCGTGGCTGCTTTGAAATATTAAGTTGACGGAATTTAAAAAGACAAGTTAAGGTAATTTTGCAATGATTCCACACAAACAAACTTTTCTAGTTAAAGTTGATTTTAATTCAGTTTAACTGTGCCGCTCACGGCTTACATTGATCCTAGTTAATGTTTTTCCTTTGCCTGCTAGCTAAGTATGTGTACACTGAAAATATTTCCCAAACTTTAAAAAACAAAACTACGGATGTAGAAATTCAACAGAAACAAACCAAGTTCCCCTGCTAAGAGTCAACACTGGCAAATACAACTTCATCTGAGAGTTTAATGAGTTGAATTGCATTGTGCTGTAAATAGTCTCTCTCCGTAGGGCACTGCATTGGCCTGCGGACGGTTCCTGGCATGTCTGTGAAGTGTGGCGGTGCCCTGTGGGGACGGGAAAGCACACACACACATATACACACACACCAGCCCCACCAGCATCCCCCCTCGCAACAGCTGCCGTGCTGCAGGAGGCAGCCGTACCCCTCGCTGATCAAATCTTGTCCGTCACATTTCCCCTAATTAACGGGCATCTGCTTCCCCCATTTTCCCTACATGGCTACACACTTTCCCTCTGTAGTTCCAATCATCTGATCGTTATGACCTTTAACCCCTGCGAGCTCGTCTGCCTCAGAGCATGCCTGCGTTCGCCCGCCTGGCTGCTCACACCTCTCGCCCTCCTTCCTGCTTACCTGCCTGCCACATACCAGCTGGGGAGAAGCGAGGGCACGCAAACAAACAAACCAATGAGGCGGCGTTCATCTGTTCACATTACCGTCTTTTACAGTGGTTGTTATTCCTGCCAAACTTCTGCTAGATTTCACTCGTTTTCAAAAAAAATCCCACAAATCAGGAAACTGAAACTTACGCTGTGACAACTTTCTTTTTATTTCAGGAATGGTCCAAACAAACTCAGAACTTCACTCATCTTAAAATCCAATTTTTGTTTTCCCCAAGAGCTTTGGCTCTTAAGAAAACTTATCTCATTTTGGTAAGGAAAATTTGCCTTACAGTACCGCAATGATTTTTATTTCACTAATGACATAATTAAAGTGTGGTAAAAGCCTGGATTAACACCAGTCACTCAGACCCACAGCCAGCCGCCACTGAGAGGAACTCTCTTTGTCAGAGGGTTTTATGTGTTATGGTAGGGACAGAGGGTGATGATGATGATGTGTGTGTGTGTGAATGTGTGTGTGTGCATTCCGTCATTCACAACACAGAGGCACCTGAGCAGGCACCAGCTGGCAATGTGAGAGGTGCGCTCTAATTTAAAATGCATCTCATTAGAAGCAACCCATAGCCTGTCACTATACTCTTCCTCTGTATAAAGACACACAGTGGAATTAATGATTTTCTCAAGAAAGAAAAAACCCCCAAGAAATAGCTGTTGAAATGTTTCTCTCAATAAATATGTAACATAGGACAGAATCACACTTAATAGCTACTTTTTCTTAATGTTTAAATATATATTTGTTTTAACCAATGGGAGGTTTATGTAGATTTTCCTGTTGAAGTTTGACCTTGAATTATGTGCATTTCTATTGAGCAGAGATTGAAGGCTTTTGTTTGTTTGTTGCTATTGTTTAAAACCCATTTCCCATTTGCAGGGAGAAATATACTTAAGAGAAGTGTTTATTCATTTGTAGAGATGGCTCCACTGCCAAGGAGAGGAGACTTGATGGAAGCTCAGATTCATTAAAACTTAATTAATATGCATCATTATGTAAATGAGGGTGCAGTTAATGAGTTTTTAAAAGAAGCATTCCTTAATTAGTTCACTTTTAATGGCATCATCATTTATCTTTTTCTTCTTTGAAGCAGAATGATGCACTAGATGCAGGCAGTTCTAAAATGCTAATCTACGTTTTATCATCTTATTTTTCTGATTTCCATGTGATAGCGACGACATCTCGAATCTTGTCGCTAATGAGGGACGTTTACACGTTTTAATGTCAGTTATTTCAATTCAAGACACTGTAAAAATTTTCTGGGGAAAAAGGGGGAGGATTCCAAACAAACACAAAATGCTTATTGCAAAAAAAAAAAAAAAAAAAGATAATTAAAAATGTATCGACCAGGAGAAGTTAAATCCAGACCCTTAGGCTACTCACAAATGCAGTCTTTTTTTTCATCCCGTTTGGGGGGGGAAAAAGATCTCAACAGTTCCATATCCCAGAGAACAACACTGGCAGGGTGTCAGAAGACTTGACAAAACCTGGAGACTTCTGACAGCGTCACACTTCTGGATAATTGGTCTCCAGCACTTCCTGTAAAAAGCGGGCGAACTTCCTCCTTTACAGAGGTCCCGATAAAACTTTCTTCACAGTGTTGCACCTCAACCAACACTGTGTTTTCTCATTCATTGTTATGCATGCCACGCAGCAGTTTAAACCATAAACTTCTACAGGAAGTGTTTTTTTTCTTCTTCTGTTTTTTCATTTGTTGTTGTCAGATTTCAGTCTCGATCGGATCCTGAGAACATGTGAGGAGCAGTGTTGTCAGGTGAGAGGTTGAGACTCTTAAACGTCTTTGTCTAAAAGAGGATTGTGTTTGTGTCGTGATCTGTCCAACGTGTAGCGCGTGTGAAGTTTAAACAACTATAAAAATAAATAAATACAAGCTGTTAGGTGATGTTTTGAAGCTTTTCATGAAGTGTTTTACCATCTATAAAACATAGGCAGCAATTGTAACATATAATGTGCTCAAAATGTCCACCAAATATATTGCTAAAAAATATATATACATTGACAGGCAACCATGCACTGCCATTCAAAATAATCATTACCAACTGAATCATAATCACAAATAACATCAACACATTGCTGCTATTATTACTACAAGCTCTTGTAACACAGTGTTCTGCAGCTCTGCGTGTGGTTTGTGAAAGTGGTGGTGTAACCCAGCTCCTCTGCTGTGGGTAAAATCAGTGTCTCTGTTTCATGACTTCAGTTGTATTAATAAGTAGAATGCTAGAATGTAATACGAGTGTTACGTCGCCTATGTCACTGTAAACTCTTACAGTTTTTCTGAAGTGTTTATACGCCACTAACAGGTCATAAAAAGGTCACAGTGTGTGTCCCTCAGTCATGCTGGCACACTAAAATACCACTCAGTCATCTAGTGTTGTCAAAAACATCGATTTATCCAGACATATCAATCCTGAATCTGTGAGATAGTTTCATAACTTGCTTTCCTTAGTACTGATTCTATCAATAATTCTTTATCTCAGTAAGTTGACCCCATAACCCCGCCTCCTCTTGCTCACCCACAGTGCTGTCCTTGCATCATTTATCTTATTTGCTTCAGTTGCATAAAGGTTTTGCGTCACCGCTTCAGTTTGTTTTCTGTGTGCACTTCATTTAAACAATATCACATGAGGGGGAGTGATGTTGTACTGTATATCGTCACGGCTAACACCTGTGAGCGGAGTGATTTTACTCTTACGTGTCCCTGTGATGTTGCACTCTATATCAGCACTCATGGAATGCCTCTCGTCCAATCAACTTACTCGGTCGGAACTAACCGTTGTATAATGCCGTTTACTACAGCCCCAACTAAGAAAATAAAAGTGATTGTCATGTGTAAGCCCTTGTTATATTTATCTTTTATTGAAAAATCTTAAATGGTATGTTACCAACACAGGGTTCCTACACAAGTATGGAAAGTATGGAAATAAATTTGATCAATTACCAGGTATTAAAAGGTATGGAAAATGAAAAATAAAGTATGGAAAAATATTTATGTTTCCAGACTATTACCACTGTTCTAAAATACTGTTTTCTAAAATAGAAAATTGGGTATTTTCAAAAATAATTTAATCAATCCGGATCGTCTTTTATGCCGGGCCAAGCACAGTTTGTGTGAGAGCAAACGTCTCAGAAAACATATCACCCCTTTTGCCTGATTGACAAGTGGTATGTCCAGTCCGCTACCCCATGACCCTCCTCCAGCCCCCCCAAGTATCAAGTTTCACTCCAACACTGCACCTTCGACAAGAAGACGTTTCACGTGGTTCACAATGGGTAGATGCAAGTTTTTGGATCGATGGCTTGACGATACCGTATATAAATACTGGTTGGCCAAGGATTCCCAATTCACACACAGAGCTAGATGCAAGCTTTGTGTGAAATCGTTTGACATCGCCAACATGGGGGAGAAGGCGATTCTGAGCCACATGAAAGGAAAAAACACCGACGTCTCGTTACTGCATCGCTTGCACCCAGAGTCCCAACCTTTTTGCCTCAGCCCAGACATTGAACTTACCTGAGTTTTTATTTGCATGCCATTATGGTGCTTGGCTACAATCGCCTATTAAGAATAATTAATATGATGTGAAATATGATACACTGATATATTTACTCAGATGTCACATATTCTCTGAAAAAAAAAAAAAAAAAACGCTGAGAAGTCTGGAAATTAGGGTATGGAAAAGTATGGAATTTTGAAATTCCAAATGTGTAGGAACCCTGCCAACAGGGGCGTTATAGTGAGATGAAAGTAGGGGCTGATTACCGAGGGCCCAAGTGATGGCGGTTTGGCTTTGTTTGCATTTTATTCTAAGCAAGTAGTAGTGTACCATAAAAAAGACACAAAATGGTTTATTCCACCCCTGCACTAGGCTTCATCATCTACATGTGTGCTTTATTATGTATGCTGGGCTATTAGCATGAAAAAGAAGTATTCAGTGACGTGCATGAGTGTGACGTCGTTAGCCCCCAAAGTCAATTTCTCCTCGTGGTACCGAAAGTGTGTATATTGATATTTTTTGTGGTATTATATTGAAGTTAGAAATTCTAGTATCGTGATGACATTACAGTCGACAACACTTTGAGAACCCGATCTGAGATTGTTTCAAAATGCTCTGAAAGGGTCAGTTTACCTGTTACGTTTCTGAAAATTTCTCCTGGGCAGATTCCCCTCAGACTCCTTTCAAACACTGGGTTGCAGAAGATGTAGGAGGGTATACATGATAACAAGGCAGTAACTACAATATATAATGGCACACACACACCCCAATAGTCAAATCTGCTCAGAATGTCCTCTTCCAATATATTGATTACAAACAAAACAAAGGTACCACCTTGCTATGCTATGACACAGAAATAATCATCAGCAAATGTGATCATCATCATAAATAAACTGAACAAATTGCCATTATGGTACACTACTGGATCTAGCGTTACTGTGTACTGCAGTTCTGCATGTGGTTTGTCCAAGTGGTGTTGCCATACCTCAGCTGAAATCGCTGCTCAACTGCTGTACTTTGGTTCAGACACTGTCAAACGCTGACCTGTCTCCATTTCATCACGTTACAACGTAAGAAAATTACAAAAGTAGAGTGTTGTGTCGGCTTCATCATCACTTCGTGTAACATCATTGTGATAGATTTGAAAAATGTCCTGTCAGAACGTTGGCTAGCTAGCATACATTGTGTGCATTAGCATTAGCACAGGACCCCAGACGCCCCAGTAGATTTAGTCCCCCCCCCCCTCAGTGTTGACTCCATGGCTGCTGCCTGGGTCACAAGCTTTTAGGGCTCAACATGGTTTGGCCTTCGGTTATATAGCTGAGCTCCAAGTTGTGACTTGAGATCCTCGAGCGTACCCTCGCTAGTCGTCCCCAGGTCAAGGATGGTGACTCTGCCTGAGGAGACGAGGTTCTCTAGCACATTACCCGTTTTTAGATTACTGCTTAAACGTTTGTATAAGAAGGCTTTTCCTTTATAATGTATGATTTCTAACTTAAGTATTTTTCCTTTGTTCTGTTTTTACCTCTCAGCGCACTGCGTTTCCTGAGCTTTTCTTTTCTCTTTTGTATTTATTTCTCAGGAAATAAGAGTGCATATTAATAAACACCACTGTAAATATGCCAGAATTAGCCTGGAGGCTAATTAAGAAGCAGGTTTAAGAACAATAATGATGATACAAAGCAAATCAATTAGCTTTTAACATTGTTTTTATTATTCTAACTGTATTTTTATTGTTTGATTTTAATGCACTTTGCGGAGCACTTTGTAACCTCCCCATGTTAAATAGTTGATCACGACCCTGCGACATAATGTGAACTGTTTGACCTGCGTCTGCTTCATCCACTCACACACACACACCTCCATCCTTTCACATCTTCTCCTCTGATGAACACTTTGATTGTTCCGCCTCAGAAGGAATCAGTTGCATCATTCCTCGGAGGGACATCAGCACTGGGCGCTACAAGCCTTTTGCATTAACAATAAATGTATCATGCATGAGTGTGGTCCCCTCCTGCGGATTGATAAGTGGATGTGAATAGGAAAAATGTGGTATATTGGCTTGTGAGTGAAAGAGGGGTGAAATGGCACGGGGTGTCTCAGAGTCCAAATGTGGTGGCGATTTTGTGTCCAGAATCACGTGAAGTGATGATTTCTGACGGCAGCGGTGGCGATGTACGTGTCATCCATCTGCGTTAAATTCATATTAATATAAACGTCTTATTACAGGAAGTTAGTTTATTCATGTAAGTTGCAACACTACTAAATAAAATCCCCTTACTTAACTCACTGATTATTACGATCATTATTATTACTATTACAGTTATTTTTGCAGCTAGTGTTGTTGTTCAAGTGCCTTTGTTTTGCTATTATTATCTCTCTGCTTCCCCTTATAGATGAAATACAGCAGTTTCTCTCATTATTTAGATGTGCATTCCTGTGGAATCAATTCTCATAGACACATATAAATTATTGTTTAACGAGAAGCTGTATCCTATAAATTATTCAAAGCACCTGGGATTACAATACGAGATCAAATGATAGGAAAGAAAGAGCACTCTGCTGGAGGCAGCCCGCACACGAGCCATCACATTCCCAGTTTGATGTTCCACACAATCTGCTTATGCAGGAATAATTGGGGAGTAACAGACACCATGTGTACAGATGCACCGGCCTCGCTTTTTGTACGCCATATTTGGAGAGAGGTAATTGGGCCGCCGGACATGGTCAGCAATGTCACGGCGACTCGTGTACACGTTTGTCCTTTGCAAAGTTACACAGGAAGCTGCTGAATAACAAGTAAAAAAAAAATAATAATCAGCTTGTTTATTCTCTCCTGCAGGAATCCTTAAAAAAAAGAATGAAAGTTAGGGAGGAGCTCCTTGTTTACAACTACCACACTGAGAAAACTGTAATAATTTTTTTCATGGCCACTTTCCCCGTCTGGGTGAATTTAAACCGCAGGTTTCAGTAGGTAAGAATACGGAAACAGTAGAATTTATTGGTGTGTTACGGTGCCCTGATGTGTTGTAAAAAGGACACTCCACTAGATAAGGAGGAAGCCATTGTGTGGCGTGTGACTGATGGAGAAAGGGGATTTAAATTGAGTCCTCAGTCATAAAATAAATAATGTGTATGTCACCAAAGTGGGGAGCAGATAGAAAGAGAAAAGAGAAAGATGACAATGATCTGCTCTCACAGGAACCCAGGGCGTTGTAGGCCGCGAGACGGAGGGCATTGTGGGACTGTTAGAAACATGAGGGATGCAGGTGCACTGAGGGATGAATGTGGTTTTGCTGAGTGTGTGTGGATGAGAGGGGGGCACATAATTGCCCCCGCAGATGGGTGAAGTGTAAAGAGCTGGGTGCGGTGAAGAGGCGAGGGGGGAAGTGTGTGCCATGGGTGCATGAACTACTGTATGTGCATCTATTTTGCTTTGCAGAAACCTCAAGCAAATGAGTTAAGAGCACATCCAGTGTGAAATGGGGAAGAGAAAAAAACGTCGCTGAAATATTAAAACTTCAGCAGGAGGAAAAAGTTGAAGCGAGGATAAAGAAGAGTGTGTCCAAAACAAGCGTACGGCATAAAAGATGTGAATTACTCTTTCTACAAAGTGCAGTGAGTTTAACAGGTGCTGCAATACCCACAACAGGACTACTTTTTCTTTCCTCACCTCTCTGGAAAAAAAAATGAAATAAAAAGACACAGAGACTCGAAAACTCAAGGAGGAAGTGGGATTAAGATGAAGGAAGGCCGGGCCATGGGGAAGGAGAGAGTGAGAGAAACAAAGATAGAGGGAGCGAGAGAGTGGGAGGGAAACAGGAAGAGGGAGATCATAGCGAGGGAAAAGAAGAAGACCGAGAGATCATAAGAGATGGATATGCATTTGCACAAGAGAGGGAGAGAAAGATGGAGGGGGAAGAGGGAGCAGGAGACCGTAGGGGACTGTCCCCATTCCTGCACCCCACGCTGAGAGCTCCTCTCCTCGACCGTGCCACTTCCGATCAGCCACGCAGACGAGCCTCAGCCCCCATGACAGAGCTGCTGAGACTGGCGGTGCCAGCTAAAGGCTGGATCCCCACTGAATATACTGACGAGAGAGCGAGAAGTTTGGGGGCTCTCAGTAGGCATGTTCCTCCCTCTCTTATTCATTTCAATTACAAGGGGCTTGTATTCCTGCAGGGCAAGGCCGTGTCGTGTGATCCACTGTAATGCAGCGAGGGCGACACGGAGAAGACACGCTGATGCACCGTTATCTGCATATTATATGGGGCTGGTTACATTAGTGGCTGGAGTGCAGCGGGGGCAGGAAGTCTCTCTGCAGAAACAAGTTGATGTAAACAACATAAACACCAGATAAAAAAAAAACTGTTAAACACATCTTGAAAAAAAGCTTCATTTATGCCACGCTGCAATCCATGCACCTTGTTCTGGATTCAAGTGCTTGTACCGGGCAGCACTTGAAATATTTGAAGCCGGATTGAAACACATACGAGACCCCAAAACATTTTGATTTAATCACGTTGTGGTCGCAAACACTCGAGATGTAAATGCTCCGCACAACTTGCCCCCTTATGTGAATTCTGCTGCTTGAAAACACACACGTGCATGAACTTGCACACATCAGAGCTGAGCGTTGTTACACTCCTATTGTTCAAGTGCAAGAAAGAAAAAGCAGGAATAGAGAATGTGTCTTTATGAGCTCGTATTGATTAATCTCCAACTCGGAAAAAAATATATATTTAGAGATCCTTCTACCTGAAGTCTTTTACTTCCTATAATCTTTAGTTCAGTTGCAGAGGAATCTGGGTGTTTTGTAGTATGACTTCCTTTTCAGTGAGGGCTCCCTTTGTGCAGGCAGAGAATGTGTTTTATTTGTATTTATGCATATGAATAGCATACGCTGAATGCCAATGATTAGATGGCTTAAGTTCCCCTTCAGAGTTCATATCCTCCATAAAACTGTCCAATTATCTGTTCATGAGCTGAGAGGAGGATATGTATGCATGTGTCTGAAAGCATGCCCAACAGTGCCACCTAGCCCTTGAGAGCAGCGAGGGGGGGAAACAGTTTTTAATATCTTCCTCTGTTTCTGCATTTCGTCTTTTATGATCCGTGAGCAGACTGCTGTGAAGTCAGCATTATTGTGTGCTTTGATTTAAAGTTTTGCCCAGTTTTTCAGATCTTACACCTGGCAGTTGTTTTGGAAAATATGCGCAATTCAAGTCATTACATTTCGGGTTTTTTAATGATCGGGCTGATACTAATAATTTCCTTTCCGTACAAAACAGGAAAACCACAGCACTCTATTGTGAAAATTCGAGTGAAATTCCAACACGGCATATAATATGCATACCTTGTCAGTGGTGCAATATAATACCTCACTGTGAGCGAGTGAGTAATTTTTCGCTGTGTGAGTCTGAGTCTGAGCAGGGGAGTTATTCTCTGCCTGATAACTGCCAAAATAACAGCAGATAATTAGGCCCTTTAGAGCGCTGGGTGTCTCTTAACAAAGGCACCTGCGTTTCCTGTGGTGTTTGCCGTGCACCCCGAGTGATTGTCATTTTTAATCTAGCACTCCCGCTGAGACTTCTTCGGCAGCAGCCTAGTCTGTAGGGTGCCGGGGGTACCTGCATGGGAAGCGTGCGTGCATGTGCATGCTTGTGTGTATCCGGTTAGCCAAGCATGTGTCGGTGCATGCACATGAAAGCAGACATGTGTAAAGAAAACACCCCCAGTGTGTTTTTGTGCAAAAGGTGTTTATGTATACGGGATGCAGTGCTGTTGGGTGTAAAAAGAAAATCTTGCATTCTGCTCACGCCTGTAATTGCCACAAGTTAAAATGCTTGACATTAAAATTGACATCACACCAGAGGTTAATGTTATCAGTCAGCCTCCGCAAAGGAAATGACTTCCCCCAACGTGCAGGGCTGCGTATTCATAGATGTGGCTTAAACTCAGGGACTGAGGCGACTTCCACTGCAAATGTTTGCAAATGTACAGAAATGATTTCCAGTTCATCTGAATGAAATAATTTGTTCTGAGCGTCCTCCCTCATCTGACTGCTCTGACAAGAAACAGACACCCTCCTCCTCTTCCTCGCTCGCTCCCAATAAAGAAACAAACAGAGAGCCAAATAAACCCATTGCAATTCCTCTCCAGTGCAGCCATCCACATCCTGGACTGTGCCAGGTTGGGGAAATCATTGGAATTGTTTACCCCCCATACACCCACCACCACCACCACCCTCCCCAATACCACCACCAACACCCCACACACACACACACACACACACACCTCCCATCTTCATCTCCTCCTCCTCCTCCTCCCCCCCCTGCAGCTCCCACCCCTCCTTCTTCTTCTCCTCTACAAAATGAGATGCCCGTGTCTGATCGCCTGAGCCAATTTGCAGACCCATGTGGCACCCTTCCCTTCAGACCTGGGCATTGTGCCTCCCGCTCCCTGGCAAAGAGGCGAGGAATTATTTTTATCCCCCAAACACGCGGATATGCACCGATGATTTCAAATGCCTGCCTCGCACATTGTCAGGGATGATTTTGGCCAGGTGCCAAACCTATTATATTGATCTCTCTTTCTCTGTATTTCAATAGCCACAGACAATGCAGATTTACTGCAGAACATATTAGGGAAATAAAAATCAGTCTCAGGCACTAAACTCGCTCAAACTGATGGTATGCATATGAGTGTTTGTGTGTGTGTGTGTGTGTGTTTGTGTGTGTGTGTGTGTGTGTGTGTGTGTGTGTGTGTGTGTGTGTGTGTGTTTGTGTGTGTGGATCCCTGCATGCTCGTGCTAAAGGCATTTTTTTTTTCTTCCTGTGATTTGTTAACAATACTCTCAGGTTTGGGTCTATCTCCATGGCAGCCAGTGTTTTCATTAGTTAACCTAATATGCAGCTCCTTCTAAATAAATGTCTAATTACATTCTGACATATTCTCATCATGTCATTGAGTATCATAACATTTGAGCCATTATTTTTTTTTTTCTACCTCAGCTTATTGCTTTGGCATCTAGATCTTTCTCCTTGGAGTGCGTTGCTGGCATGTCGGCTCTGGCTTTGGTTGGAAACGATGAGACCTCCGATGTTTGCCGAGGTACACACGGGAATATTCAAATGTTGAAACTGGCAGGGAACGGGGCTGTCAGCTAATGAGCGTGTCTATGAGAAAATGATTTGGTTGTTTCCTGAGAGGGAAATCACAGAGAATGGCTAAATGGGAGCTCTCCGAAGAGACTCTGCCGAGGCTCGGTGCGCGGCGATGAGACCGCGTCGGGAGGCCGGCGGGTTGGATGAACACTGTCTGTCTGCCTCGGTGCCAATGTCATTAGTGCTGAGGACTGAGAACGACCACCATGTCCCTTTTGATTGCCATTAGAGCCTGGAGCCAAACAAAGAACCAAACAAAAAGGCCATGAATAGACTTGGAGTGGAGGTCATGCCAGCCACAGAGAGGCTTCAATAGCAGAGCTTTTGGTCGCCTTTAACCCAGCAATTTTCAGCCTGTTTGGCACCGTGGAACACTTTACCAGACAAAACATACTGTATCAATCATGCACAGTAAATGGATTGATCACACAACATTTCATATAAAGCCCTGGTGGCTGATCCTATAAAAGAGAGAATATCAAATGTAAACAAAGCTCTGTGTGATCACAACTTTATTTCATTCCTACAGGGAAAATGTTTTTGTTTGATTCCGCATTAACCTTTGAGCCGAATCTAAATTAACATGTTAAAGGTACCCTGCAGATTTGTCAACGTTAGTAGAGCAGTGTTGTGACGAGCAGGGCCCCATGTTGTTAATATCTCGTGCTCTAACATCACACTTTCATTATATAATAAACTAAAGATGTTTTTGAATTTCTTTGATAAAAGTCTCTTCAGTTATGTATATTATCAGCTTTCATGGGCTTTAGAAAAGACACACAGCTCATACAGACTTAAAGAGAGAGTTCAGATTTTTTTAAGTGGGGTTGTATGAGGTACTTATCCATAGTCAATGTATTACATATAGTAGATGTCAGTCGGCACACCCCCAGTTTGGAGGGGCAGCAGGACTGACAACACAGATGCTAAGCAGTGTACTGCTGTGGACGGGGGGGGGCAGCAACTAAATGTTTTTCAGCCATCCCAAAAAAAAAATCAAAACCAGTTTAAGAGTACGCTTTACTGCGAGTATTTTCACTGCTCTATCTTACTATCAGGCAATGATAACTGACGGGGAACTGAAGTCTCTTTAAAGCCAGACTCCAAATCAGTAATTTTAGCTCACTAAACACAGGAGCTGCTGGTCTACTGCTGCCTCAAACAGTTAAATGAGCATTTATACTTGTGCAGTGGTGTGTCTGTGTCACTCTACAGTTACACCTCCAAAACACTAGTTGGCGGCGGGGTAAGTGCTGTAAAGTTTAGTTGATTCAAATCACACATTAAACACACATTAAACATGGCTTAATAGAGACAATTTCAAATCAGTTTCACTATAACTTGCATCATTCACAAACACTTCCCCACATTTTCCCCACATACAACATGCTAATATTTTTAGCACAAGCCTATGGCATTTAACATTGAATAAATTAGCCTTTCGGCTAGCGGACCTTTCCTCTAGTCATATAAAACCAGAGACAACAGCAACATTTAACAAAGGTAATGTTACAAAGTTTGGCTCCATTACAGCTCACAAGGTTCACTGACAAAACAACTGTCTTATACTAAACACGTTTTCCAAACAAACACAACATGCTAACATTATTAGCACAAGCCTATGGCATTTTACATTGTATGAATTAGCCCAGTGACTAGCGGAGATTTCCTCTGCTCATATGAAGCCAGGATAAATCACACACAAGACTTAAAATGCTATTTCTGTGGAGGCTTTATTGTCTTCACAATTTATTGTTTCTTTTCTGTGAAATTAAAGTAAATAAAAGCTTTGTTTCCACTGAGGGAAATGGTGTCAGCTTACAGAAACAGACAGGAGGTCTGTGTCGCTACATTGCTTACCTTCCGTGTCAGACTCCAGCCTGCTTCTCCAAACTGGGCCCATGCCAACTGATGTTTATTGTATGTAATACACTGACTACAGAGTCTATGTACCTCATACAGCCCCACTTCAAAAAATCCAAACTGTCCCTTTAACAGCACGCTGTGCACAAAAAAAGCAACATTTAAAGCACCATATCAGCATTAGAATCAGGCGCCAGCTACTCTGTTTGTATCCCACTGACCTGACTGACGCACCAGCCACGCTCGGTCAGCCGTGACCTTAAACAATTGTCTACATTATTGCCATTGGTTTCACTTAATTTGCTGAGTAAATTTACTGCTGCTGTGAAATAAATGGCAAAAAACTCAATGAGCTACAAGTTGAAGGCTTCAGTGAACTCTGATAGAGTGATATAATCCTTCCTGTAGGCCAAACTAAAAGCAGTCATGTTACATACATAAATGAAGCGTCTTTAACTTCAATGATATTTTTGATATTCAGTTAAAAGTTGTTGTTTTGTTGTTGCCGCTATGCTTGCCTCCTTCCTCTACTTAAAGGGATAACTCTCCCCAACATCACAAATACAAACCAAAAACACAGTGAACTTCTGGAACAGACAAAAAGTTCTCCCGGCATAGATGTGGGGTTTTCTTCATGTTTTGGCTCAAGCAAACACGGCTCGCTTTTTTCTGCTTTGCCTTTTTAAACCTGATTTATTGTGCACCCTCTCTGTAGCATTTCCCCGTGTATGTGACCCCCGCTGCAGTTAGATCAGAGGGGTCATCTTCGTCTCGTCGCAGCAAATGTTTTAAATGTAAGACATTTGCGGACCTGGCATAAAGAAGCGGTTAATGAGGGTTTTTACTGACCTCTGAGCATCTTTGACAAGAGTAACACCTCATTGTTTGGCCTTGAGTTTTTACTCACTTGTTTAGACGAGACATCCTGTGGTAATTGAGGTCAAAATGTCTTCACATCGGTGCACGTCGTACAATGGGCAGATTTCGTGTTGATATTTCTGTTTCTTTTAAGAGATGATCAGGTGCAATAAAAGCCTTTTAGAGTATAATCCGTCAGAGGTTATTTTGCTCGTGCCCTGACACTGCCCAGGCATTCCCATTTTGATGATACTCATTTAGTACATAAAGTGGCTGCGCGGATACATCTAACTAAACCTTTCTGAGACAGTTCAATGACAAGAAGAAGAAGAAACAGTTTTATTGCTGCATTAGCTTTGATTTTTAATGACCACCAACTACCCACAACTACATTGAACGGACAGTGTGTAAGATTTAGTGGGATTTAGTGGCATTGAGAGGTGAGCTTCGCAGATTGCAATCCAGCTGAAACTTCTTACAGTTAGAATTCCTTCAGTGATCAGGAGACAAATTATCCACAGAGGTCTCTTCCTCTCCAAAACAAACAGACCAGGTGATTTAAACTGGTGAAAACACTCAGTGTAGCAGTTTTACATCACAAATCAGAGTTTCTTCAATGCTGTTTTGCATGTTGGAGACGGGCCGCCATCACGGCACCTGCTGTCCCACTCGCAATAAAACACGTCTGGACTGATGGTCTAAGGCAGCTTATTCCGTCATATTGCTTTTATCGACCAACATGAGAGCTCAACAGAAATTAAGTAAAACAGAAGACAAAACAATGCGTTAAACTTAAATCATTAAATTTGCAAGTATACCAGACACAAAGAATTATAAATAATACGTTGTTGCCCTCGACCAGCGCTAAACACCATTGAACTCTCCCCGTTCGACTTTTTAATTCTTTAATTTCCATGTTGTTTATCTCGGTCTTATAAACGTTACTGCACCGTTAACCTTTCGTCAATTTCCGTCTTTTTCTGTGTCTACGGTCTCTCCAAAATAAAAGCACTTCCTGGTTCACCAGAAATGACAAATTAAGCCTGATTTATGGTCCTGCGTTAAATCAACGACGTATCTACGTCGTAGGGTACGTGGGTACGCAGGAGGCTCGCCGTAGCCCCCGGCGTAGCCTGATGTGCACCTCCCAAAAAATGTAACTACATGTCGAGGCGACGCAGACCCAGCGCAGACCGAGAGGGCTGTGATTGGTTTGTTTGGTAGCAACGCATTTCCGGTTCCGTATTTCCAGATTGCGCCATCCCCGCCATCTTTAAACATCTTCTGTTGTGATGTAGATGTTGCAGTATTAACATACTTTCTTCGACATCCACCAACTCCAACTCCAGCAAGATTCTCTCTCTCTCAGTCGCTATTGTTCACTGTGACCGGAAAAGCCGGAAGCTAAACAAAGAATCAAC
The DNA here is from genome assembly GCF_041903045.1 of Epinephelus lanceolatus. Lineage (NCBI taxonomy): Eukaryota > Metazoa > Chordata > Actinopteri > Perciformes > Serranidae > Epinephelus > Epinephelus lanceolatus. The sequence continues at coordinate 6,738,722 of NC_135746.1, read as the reverse complement.
TAGAAACGACGATAACCATTCAGGAAAGAAACACAGCCCCCTACCGCTCTGGCGGTGAATTGCACCGCGATGAAATGGAGTGACGGAGAAGTTCGAAGGGTTCACGACGGCGTCACGGCAATGACGTAGGTACGTCGTTGATTTAACGCAGGACCATAAATCAGGCTTAAAATGCAACAAACACAATACTGCTGCTAACTTAACACATCGACTACTGAACACTGGGGTCATTTACACCTGCTAATGTCCTTTATGGAGATTGCCAGGTTGCACCGCCATGTTTCCACAGTATTCCAGTGCAGACAAACCTCTAAATAGGGCTATTCGTGTTTTCGCAATGACCACTGTAGTTAGGAGCCCCTCCTTGACAAGAGCGACGGAAAATCACAGTTATTTTTAATGTGAAACGGCTTTATTCAGTCCGTTCATTTACATGACATTGAAAAAAAAAATCGATTTATTGTGTCAGTCTGACCAAAACTGGACTTTTAAAGTACATGTAAACACATTAGTCCAGCTGAAATCGTACTAAATTGAATTTCTCAAAGCCAGACACCCAGATAATGTGATTAAGAGTCAAATTACTCCTGCATGTATACAGTCAGTTGCCAGAGCTGTAAAGTTGTCCACCATGGTAGCAGTTAGCTGCTAGCTAACCGTAGCTGACTTGTTTTTCGGTTGTGTGTTCTCTGACATAATAGGTCAACTGGAAAATGGTCCAATACTAACAAGCTGAAAGGGGGCATATCTCCACCCATGGTAGCAGAGTCAGACATCCTTCGGTCCCCTCCCGTGCTTTTAACTGTGACTTAACTGTGCATGTAAACATGCTGAGTGTTTTCACTGGTTAAATTCATCCAGTCCATTTGCTTTGGAGAGGAGGAGAGACCTCTGCAGATTATTTGGCTCCCGCTGAAAACCTCCTGAACGTCTGGCTCTTAAGTCATCAGAGAAAAAAGTGAGCGCTGATTAGCACCTGTCTGACATGCCAAACAGCAACAGAGAAATACTGATTTGTAACGTTAAACTGCTTTATTCAGTGTTTTTACCAGCTTTAATTACTCGGTCTGTTTGTTTTGGAGAAGAAGAGACCTCGGCTCAAGGTAAAAACTGCTTGAACGTGTGGTTCTTAAGTTATCAGTGAAAAAAGGTGAGCACACATTAGTGTTTGCTAGGCTAACGGCCTGTCTCCAACATGCCAAACAGTGTTTGTTTTGTTGGTTCTTATTTTCAGGTGATTATACACTAAATAAAACATACTTATTATACTTATGCAGGTATATCCCTGTAAATCTTACACAGTGGACCTTTAAGAGGCATTGTCGTAGTGGTGCCAGACCCATCATACAGAGCTATATAACATTTAGAGATAATTATATATTTGAGGATTGTCAAGCATGTCGCCCATTGCAGCTGGATACATTGATTTTTGTACAATATTTGTGTTTGTGTGTGATTCCTTGCATCTGTGCAGGATTTCTCTGCCGATCCCATAAGACTCCTCTGGCTGGCGTCCCATCAGAACTCGTCTCTTGAATGAGAGACGGCTCGATGGTGCTCAGATGGAGAGAGTATTGTCAGAGGAGCTGCATGTGACTAATCAGGACTGGGCTCGGCTCCCTGCCTCCCCAAACCATATTCTGCTGATTCAAAAGGCCACAGACAGAGACTCCGTGGTAATGGGAAAGCATGATGGGGCCATCAGAGAAAGTCAAGAAATATTGTGGCTGATATTGCTTTGGTTGATGTCCAACACGATAAGCGGTAATATATCAGCAGGGCTGTTGAAAGCCATTATGGGATTCATTATATGATGTAGATAAACAATTGATTGATCCACCCTGGTGTCAATAATCAGCCAACAAAGCAAGTTACGGATCAAACACACGGGTTGCTTGTATCTAACCAGCGGTCTGTTTGTGCCTTCTGCCATATGCCACCCATCTCCCTGTCTCTATCTTTTTCTCACTCCCTTTTTTATCTCCTCCTTTTCTCTCTCTGGTCATTCTCCGCCTTGCTCCGTGCCTCCACACACATAAAATGGAGGGCAGCGGTGAGGTTCCAATTCAGAACTCATTTGTGGTGCTGCCGGCCCCCTACCCGCTCAGCAGTTGCCGAGGGGACCCAGGGGAGCCCTATCACAGCTCTATATGCAAATGTCCTTGCACCTGGACAACAGCGTGGGCATGCTGGGACTGGGAGCTTATTTATGCAAATCTCGGGGAGACAGTCACAGCACAACACAGAGCCGGCCACAGACACTGGTGGCCGTATCTCCCTGGCAGCACAACTAGTTGGAAAAACGTGGAAAACATGAAAGATGTGGAGCAAGTGGCAAAAGAGGGAGGAGACGGGTGTAGAGCTTATGGTGAATAAAATGTATGGATGCTGCAGACGGGATTTGGTGGGCTTTTTTCCCCCCTGACATTCAGAATCAGAAGTCTGGATTTAATGTCTAAGATGTGACTGTACAGGTATGTAACAATTATTGATGAAAAGATTTTTTGTTTTGTTCGTAACGCACACGTAGAGACCACACACTCGCAGACACGCACCGCAAAGGTGTTTGTTTACCGTCTCAACACCACTGACAAGAGGCAATAACGCTGAATGTGTTAAAGCGCTCCGCGGCGAAAAAGGAGAACAAAACCAATCTTTGTGTCTCAGCTGGCCCTGCCTCCCGACTGGGCCGCACCACTGTGAGAGACATCACACAGGAAAACGCTCCCTCTCCGCACACAACGGGCCACATTAATGTGCAAATGTATGCAAGGAAATTTCAGAAAAGCCGAAATTACTGAGCCAAATGAGGTAGCTGCACTCAAATTGTTGGGATTATGAATAATTACCGCACGTTTTTCTGGAACTTTCCTCAATTTCCTGTGAAACAATGACTTCAGAGGGTTAATTGAGGAAAAATCTAAATGTGGTGTGAAGTTATTGTTAGGCAGTGGCTGGAGGTGGGAGCTACCTGTGCCCAGTTTCATATGCTGTCACAACACCAGCTTGATTCATGTCATTATTTTCTCCCATTCTCCCTGCCATACTAAGTCTCCTGTCATTTTGAGACCCTGCCACTCCGTCCTGACCTGCAGTCACCTGTCACCTGACTGCCCCACCCACCTACTCAACTGTTCCCACTTCCCTCATCACCCTCGCAGTGTGTACATGTATATATATATATATATATATATACACAGGCCCATATCCTCCTCCTCCTCCTTGTCAGACCATCTCATGTTCCTCACTGTGTGTTCATCTGCCTGCATGAACTCTGGCTACATTCACGTTACAAGCAAATGTGGCTTGAATCTGATTTTGTTTTTGCTCACGGGTGACAAAGATCTGATGTTTTTCAGAGTAGTGAGGACACAGAAATTAAATTTTCCAATTAGATCTGAGCCACTTTAATATGTGGTCCCAAATCAGATACATATCCAATCACTGAGAACTGTTGTATCAGAATTCATGTATGTTTTTCTCAAACATCCAACAGTCAAGGCAGAAAGATCTGATCTGGGGAAGAAAACAGAATTGAGCAAAGCCCTGTAACATGGGGGGCTGCCCATTGAATTCCCAATGCCTTTTAGTCCGAATAAATTTCCTACTGGACTGAAAATCCATTTCTCCAACAGTTATCCCAAAAACAAACACAGATTGCTTGAAAGTCCTGTTTCTCTGAAAGTACACAGACAACCCAATCACCAGAAAAAATGTTTGCATTAAGTTTATGTAAACCATAGATACGTCACATTTTTCAACATTGCTGTGGTTAATGTGTGGTGAGGTTTAGGCATAAAAACCACTTAGTTATGATTTTTAAAAAAACATCATGTTTTGCTTAAGACACAAAGGTTGGTAGCACAGAAATGGCTGAAAAAGCAGGGACAGGTTGGTGAAAAACAGCTGAGATCTTTGGCTCAGATGCTGGGTCAGGTCATTTTTGATAACCGCCCAGTGATGGCAGTATCGACAGCCACAGTTGAGACAGTTTATTTGGTCTGGGAGTGTGTATTTTTGGAGAAACAGGACTGTGTATCAGTTAGCGTTTGATTTTGGGATGATGGGCTGTTGCAGAAATGGGTGTTTGGTTCCATGAAACATTTGTCAGACTAATGGGGATTCATAGTTTTGGGCTGTGGGAACAAAGGCATGGCACCATAATGTGAACGTAGCCTGTGACTCCTCACTTTTTGCCTGCTCCCTGCCTACAAGTAAAGACAAACTTCTATCTTTATCTGTTTGGGTTGTGCTTTTGGGTTCACTTTACTGTGTCATACATATGCTCAATCAGCGGACATGGAACGAGTCCGTCGTGACAATCATTTCCCTTAGTGTTCCCCCAACATGTCTGATCCGTCTCATTTTACACCTGCCAGATTGTTAATTATATTCAACATTTTGTTTGTCAGTGGAAAGGTTTGTAAATTCTGTTTGGCTGAGGTGATGACGAGGTACTTTGAACCAATTTTTTTGCTTAAAATCTGCGGTACTGCATTAGATACACCCTTTTCCACCAAAACGTATATTTACTTTCTTTTTAAAATACAGTAAAAACCTGCTAAAAAGCAGGCAATAGACTCCTTTCCTTCTTTTTTCTGGTGTCTCACGTTAAATGTCACGGATTCACAGGAAAACAGGGTTAATGAACAGTAGAAAGCAGCATCGTGGCCAGTGAAAATATTATAGTGGTTACTTCTTTTTTATATCTGTTACGTAGTCCATCTGTCTTTCAAACTTGGTGCTGACTTAAACAAAGACTGAGCGTTGGTTGGATGCAGACAGACAGAATTCTAAGAGATGATAGTGTAATACAGGGAAAGGGGTGTAAATTAGCGTGTCCACTCAGGTGTCATGTTTCCATCACTGCCGATCGAAGCTGATAAATACCCATGACTACTGCAGAGTCATTTGTCCTGGGAATGAATAATAATTGTAACTTGCAGACAATAGCCAGGTGTTAGTGGATTTTTTGTCCAGAGGGAAAGGGTCTATAGTAATATAGTCATAGAAATATGATCAGTAACGGGCAGTGCTACGGAGTACAATCTAGTTACTAATCCCAGTAATTATCCCCAGTAATCCCAGTGGGGACTGGTCTGATTCGTGGTAGTTTGGTGCCTGGGCTGCAGGTTGTTGGCCTCTACTGAAAGAGGATTAATGCTGGTAACTCCAAAGTTGTCTTATTTACCTTAATGTGGTTTCCTCTTAGTTAACTGTTACTAAGCTTACATTCAGAATTGACTTTGTGTTGAGGCAAGACCAGCCATTGGGCATTATGGACAGGGTGATTTTCCAAATTGGGTTCCTAAGCTTTGCCACGAGCCTGTCATACCTGATGCTTCTTCACACTTTTTTCTGGCCAGACGTTTGGTCATTTTCTTGTTCTCTTTTTCTTGCTCTTTGTTTTTTAAGCCCCTGATTGCTGGTGATCCATTTTGACCAAGCTCCACATCTTTACATTCACGGCTCATTTATGCCAAATACATATAACTTTTATTTTCAGTGATATATGTCAGTAAGTGGGTTCTTATACTTGATCCCATGCCCCTCCCTGGGCCTTGAGCCAGAGGTCATCTCTACCGTTTAACACCCCTTGACAGTGGGGCTGATTGAAAGTGTGTGAACTCTATAGCTTCACTGCAAGGACTTGACTTCTGGAGTGCTGGTGCATAAAGTCACTGAGGCAAAGCTCGCTGTTAATAGTCGGTAAATACCTTCAAACTGTGTGGGTGGGCAGCTTGTTAAACCACACTGTCTCGTTTTCTATTTATGTCATGGATGTATTAAGAGTCCTGTATTTAGTGTTGGAGGCGGGGCCCTGTTCATTCCTATGAAAATTGTTTAGTGGCGCATGAAGCCACGATAGCTTGATTCCAGTGATATGAAATTACCCACGTCTTCCATATCATGGGGCCCATAGGGCAGGTGTACTAGAGACTGAAGACGACCAAGTGGCTAACTCTAGTGTAGCCCTCTGCTAACTTGAATGGGGACCAAAAATGTTTTAATTGTGCGGCTCTTCCAGATTTGAGATATGTTCACAAATGAAATGGATCAAATCCTGATAGCTGATAGTGAACAGAGTCATTTTGCAGCAGTTGTGGCGCTCCAAAAAAATGACCCACCGATTTACGAATGTCTCTTTCTCGGTGTAAGTGTAAGGGAAAAAGGTTTTTTTAGGCCCTAGGGCATCACATGACGGACCAGGATGTTGTAATTCTACATTCAGCGAATATGTAAAATTGTCTTCAAAGCCCAGAGCTGTTGCTGTGGTTTGATTTATGTTTAATACTCAATATGTGACCTGCGAGTGTGGAGATTTTTAAAGGCATCTGTGACAGAGCTGAGCAGAGTAATTGAGTAATGCAATGCCATTGTAGCTAAATACTTTTACAGTTGAATAATTATTTAAGTAGTACGTGCACAATAAGTAACATGTGAAAGCAAACATAATTTGGCCAGCACTGCTTAAAAAAAAACAATGAAATCTGGCTAACATCTCTACAATCTCCCAGTTCAAGAAAAATATGCAATGCCCCTTTAATCTGAGGACTTGAGAGGGCAGACCAGGTGAGAGCGGGGTGTTTTGATTTTAATTAGACCAGTGGCTGACGTGCTGAGCCTTAAACAGCAGTGGTCATGGAGGAAGGGGGTCTCATAGCGCTGTTATCCACCCCGAGAATGATGCACCAGCCTGGGGGCTGACTGGCAGCTTTGATGCTGTGATCACCAGGATGCTGCCTCTCACCTTCTGGTTCAAAAACCAGGAGAGTGAGGGGGAGAAAAAAAAGACGAGAGAGACAAGGTGGTTAAGAATGATGGCTTACGATTCTTTGTGGTTTGATTGAGAGCAGCAACAAACTCAGATATGGCGTAAGGTGCTTTAAAAAATGTAGATGAGTCCATCATGAAACGCAGATGAAAGGAGTCTTTGGTGATGTGGACCAAGTAAGAAAAATGTCAGAGAAGAAAATGACTTAAAGAAAAGCGGTAGGAACGGAAGGGGAGGGGATGAAGGAGGGCTAGGACGGCTGTTGTTATTGTGTTTGATGTAGTGCTTGACAAGAGAGAGAGTTTAGAAATCCTTGTGTAGAACGAGGCAGAGGAAGAGAGGGTTCATTTAAATGCATGCTCACTCAGGGCCCATACGGAGTGGGTGTCTGCTGAGAATTCATCATGGCCTTGCTGATAAAGCCTCAGCCCCTTAGCGAGGGGAAAGGAGAGACAGATCACTCTCTTGAGGTGAGATTGCCTCGTGGATGGACACTTGTTATGTAGAAATACACAAAGCTGACGGATATTACCACGGCACTTTCGGACTGGTTTGTCATCCCTGCATCCTCCATCCATCCGTCCATCCATCCAGGTTGAATATGAAGTGCTCTCTGGGGATTGTAAGCTGCAGGCTGCATCAGTGATTAAAGCTTTGCAACAATTAGGAGGAAAGTTTTCAGAGAGAGAAATTCATCCGTCTCGTCTTAAGAAAGCATCCAGGTAGTGATTTGTTACAATTACAAAGGATCGGTTTAAACTTAATTAGACATTAGCAGATGGTAAAAACCTGTTTACCCAAGGATAAGTGCTTCATGTGGCATTTTCAATATAGGCTTACCACTTTAATGCTGATACATGCCTTAAACCTACATTGAGTCTTTGACTGACGTATTATTCCCCTATAAAATTGATATGGGTCAAATGTTGGTGAAGGTGTTGGCAAACATTTTACACATCCAGCAGGTACAGAACAACATTTGAATGAAGTCTGGAGTTCTGTTTTTGTCTCCACCAACTCCTAAGGGAAATATCTGCCTCTCCTATCCAAGATAGCCAGAATGACCTGGCCCAGCATTGGCCCAAACTCGGTATGCCTGAAGAAATAAGTTCAGCTATGTCCAGATGCCCAACTAGTTTGAGACTCAGGATGAATGACGCCCCAGAATCGGGCACAATAAAGTGGCTCAACTACGGCTGTCGGGACAGCCATAACTGGGCTGTTATCAAAAGTGACCTGGCCCAGCATCGGCCCAAGCTGAGCATGATGCCGTGTCCAGTTGCCCTACTCAGCTAAGATTCAAGATGAATGATGCCCCAGAACTGGGCTAAATAAATTGACCTGGTCTAGCATTGGCCAAACTTTGCATGTGGGAACAATAAGTTGGGCCACATCTTGTTGCCCAACTTAGCTAAGACCCGGGATGAATGACGCCCTAGAATCAGACCGAATAAACTAGCTCAATTGTGGCTGCCGACACTGCCATCACTGGACGATTATCAAAAATGACCTGACCCAGCATCTGCCCATTTTCGGCTTGATGGAAGAAACGAGTCAGGCCATGTCTGGTTGCCCAACTAAGCTGAGACTTGGGATGAGTGACGCCCCAGTTTCGGGCCGAATACTGCCATCACTGGGCAGTTATCAAAAGTAACCTGGCCCATCATCGACCCAAACTCAGCATGATGGAAGAAACAAGTCAGGCTGTGTCCGGTTGCCCTACTCAGCTAAGACTCAAGATGAATGATGCCCCAGAACTGGGCCAAATAAACTGACCTGGTCTAGCACTGGCTAAACTTTGCACGTGGGAACAATAAGTTGGGCCACATCTGGTTGCCCAACTATGCTCAGACCCGGGATGAATAACGCCATAGAATTAGACCGAATAAACTAGCTCAGTTGTGGCTGCCGACGCTGCCATCACTTGGTGGTATCAAAAATGACCTGACCCAGCATCTGTCCAGATTCGGCTTGATGGAAGAAAGAAGTCAGGCCACGTCTGGTTGCCCAACTAAGCTAAGACTTGGGATGAGTGATGCGCCAGAATCAGGCCGACTACCGCCATCACTGGGCCGTTACCAAAAGTGACCTGGCCCAGCATTGGCCTGAACTCAGCATGATGGAAGAAACAAGTTGGGCCGCATTCAGTTGCCCTACTCAGCTAAGACTCAAGATGAATGATGCACCAGAATTGGGCCAAATAAACTGACCTGGTCTAGCATTGGCCAAACTTTGCACGTGGGAAGAACAAGTTGGGCCATGCCTGATTGCCCAACTTAGCTAAGACTCGGGATGAATGACGCCCTACAACCAAACCAAATAAACTAGCTCAATTGTGGCTGCCGACACTGCCCTAGAATCGGGCCGAATACCGCCACCACTGAGCTGTTAGCATGAGTGACCTGGCCCACCATTGGCCCGAACTCAGCAGGCCTGAAGAAATAAGTTGGGCTAAGTCCAGGTGCCCACCTCGGTTGAGACTCAGGATGAATGATGCTTTGGAAGCAGGCCAAATAAACTGGCTCAGTTGCTACCTGAAGAAAAAATTTGGGCTAAGTCCAGGTGCGGACTCAGCTAAGACCCAGGATGAAGGATGCCCCAGAATAAGGCCAAATAAATTGGCTCAGTTGCGGCTTTTTTCATAAAAATCCACCGTAACTCAAGTGTTGTTAACCTTTGCCAGTGAACGATGTTTACGCTCAAATTCATAGGTTGCAAACTGATATGTTCAGTTCACTGTTCACCAAAAACATGACCACGTTCAATGAAGCTGCAGAGTTAGATTATAATTCTCTGTTGCATGTCAACGGGAATATTAGTGAAATATTCATTGTCATTAGCCACATACTTACTTACTTACATACTTACTAGGAATATTGTGTTTTTTATTAAGGGCAAAAAAGTGAATATTTTGTGAATATGAACATAGTCACTGTGATGCTTTCATATTAGTCATTTAGTCTGTTATTATAGGAGCATAATAGTAGAGCAGCTTCAAACAAGGCAACATCTACTGGCCTTGACTATATGTATAATGAGCTGACAGTGTTTGTAGGAAATCTATGTTATTGCAACTGCTTTATGGCACAAAACAGATGTTTTCCAGCTCAGGTGGGGCTGCTCAGATAAACCAAATGAAAGACTCAGTGTTATTATTGACTGTAATGAAACCAAGGTGTTACAGTTTATTTGACTCAGATTTCTATACATACATACAAACTGATCACAGATGTTAATTTAAGTCAGGCAACATTCAGGTGGACCAACATAATTTAATGACACATCATTCAGCTTTGAGGAGCAATTAGCATAGATCTGCAAACACAGACAGGAGAACAATGGCCTGACGTGGTAAGTGCTGAGTATGTGTGTGTGTGTGTGTGTGTACTGTATGTGTGCATTACAGTGTGTCATTATCATACCACAGAAGGACTGTACAGAAGTTAAACAATAACTTGTTTGTAAGTTTGTTCTGATAACGTCTCTTCAACAATTTAACATACTGTACATCACACAGCAGAGTCATTAATATTAAATATTATGTTATTATACCAGAGACACTTGACTTGATTCATGCACCTGAATTACATCTGTGTCTGCTGTAACCACACCTATTCATTTTCTATTGTGGATGTTTTCTTTGTTGTTCTTGTACTTGGGTGTTAATTATGTGCATTCGGTGTATTTATTCCTATGTGCACATATTTCATGGTAACTATATATAATTTTTGACTCCTCGCAGTATAAATATGCCAGTGACACAGTAGTTACATAACGCAGGTGCAGGTGAGGATGTCTTTAAGCTGAATCAGCAGGCACGTTGTATTTTTCCTTGTCTGCTTGTTGTGGCAATTAGCTTTTGAACCTCCGTCAGGTCCTTGGACAGAGCCATCCTACCTGCATGCATCTGCCCCTCTGCAGAACGTTCCTGCTGCTGCTCATCATCCAAAACATTCTTTCCTCTCCCTCTGTTTCTCTGTCTCTCCGTTACACACACACTAAAATAAGTCCGAACTAATCCAAACACCATCTTCCATCTGCTTCCACTCCAATCTCCTGAAAAGTTACTGATTTTTTTTTTTTTTATTATTTTTTATCTCTAATGTGATAGACGAGCAAACTTTTTTTGGAGTGCAGGGGGATTTGGGGGGCTGGCATGGCGGCGATGGTGGCGGTGGTGGTGAAGTAGGCAGCAATTAGCGTGGCGCTAATGAACTCCCTCTCATTATCAGTGAATCAACAGGCCTGTGCTAATTACGGTTAGCAGGACAGACTCCTCTCTCCCACTGCGACGGGCTTCAAGGTCCCTCCGGAGCTGCAACACACCGGATGGTCTGCCAGCAGCCACAGGTGCAAAGCACTCACTGCCAATGTTAAAAACAGAACAGAACACATGCACAAACATGAGGTCTGACGAGCGCACAGATCCACAGACCAGTCCTCTCTCTGTCATGTTGTGGTCATCTCTTACAGATGGCCCCCCAGGACAGCCTTTTTTTTAACACATTTGTTAGAAATTAAAGTGCTGTTAGCCCTTTATCACCACATGGTGAGCACATGAGAGAGGTATGATTGAAACACTTGTGGGGCTGTTACAGGAACTCACCTGGATTCTGTTAGCTGCGAGTGTTTTTAGCGTCCGTTGCTCTTTCGGTCTTAAAACATAATTTCAGTTTATTACAGCTTTGGTCTTATTTTCATTGTTTTGGCACCGTTCCAATCCGATAGCAATATTAATATTGTATAAACAAGAACTCACACAGAGATCTTAAAGCTGGGTTATTAAATATTTTTATATTATCAATGGATTAAATGATGACATGCAGCCCAGTCGCCAGATGAAAGTGTTAGAACTCTAAGTTTCTGCACCATAAATACATGACATGCAAATTTTTCGTACCTATCATATCAACATTTTTAACGTGTGAGTTTTGCCATCAGGAGGTGGAGAGGATGGATGGTGACACCTAGGTGAGACGCAGTGCTGGCTGTGGCATAGGCAGTATAGATGAACGCTAAGGGCGCCGTCATCCATAGGGGGCGCCACAAATGGGAAAAGAGAAAAAAAATCACAATGTACAGTACAGGCCAAAAGTTTGGACACACCTTCTCATTCAATGCGTTTTCTTTATTTTCATGACTATTTACATTGTAGATTCTCACTGAAGGCATCAAAACTATGAATGAACACATGTGGAGTTATGTACTTAACAAAAAAAGGTGAAATAACTGAAAACATGTTTTATATTCTAGTTTCTTCAAAATAGCCACCCTTTGCTCTGATTACTGCTTTGCACACTCTTGGCATTCTCTCCATGAGCTTCAAGAGGTAGTCACCTGAAATGGTTTTCCAACAGTCTTGAAGGAGTTCCCAGAGGTGTTTAGCACTTGTTGGCCCCTTTGCCTTCACTCTGCGGTCCAGCTCACCCCAAACCATCTGGATTGGGTTCAGGTCCGGTGACTGTGGAGGCCAGGTCATCTGCCGCAGCACTCCATCACTCTCCTTCTTGGTCAAATAGCCCTTACACAGCCTGGAGGTGTGTTTGGGGTCATTGTCCTGTTGAAAAATAAATGATCGTCCAACTAAACGCAAACCGGATGGGATGGCATGTCGCTGCAGGATGCTGTGGTAGCCATGCTGGTTCAGTGTGCCTTCAATTTTGAATAAATCCCCAACAGTGTCACCAGCAAAACACCCCCACACCATCACACCTCCTCCTCCATGCTTCACAGTGGGAACCAGGCATGTGGAATCCATCCGTTCACCTTTTCTGCGTCTCACAAAGACACGGCGGTTGGAACCAAAGATCTCAAATTTGGACTCATCAGACCAAAGCACAGATTTCCACTGGTCTAATGTCCATTCCTTGTGTTTCTTGGCCCAAACAAATCTCTTCTGCTTGTTGCCTCTCCTTAGCAGTGGTTTCCTAGCAGCTATTTGATCATGAAGGCCTGATTGGCGCAGTCTCCTCTTAACAGTTGTTCTAGAGATGGGTCTGCTGCTAGAACTCTGTGTGGCATTCATCTGGTCTCTGATCTGAGCTGCTGTTAACTTGCCATTTCTGAGGCTGGTGACTCGGATGAACTTATCCTCAGAAGCAGAGGTGACTCTTGGTCTTCCTTTCCTGGGTCGGTCCTCATGTGTGCCAGTTTCGTTGTAGCGCTTGATGGTTTTTGCGACTCCACTTGGGGACACATTTAAAGTTTTTGCAATTTTCCGGACTGACTGACCTTCATTTCTTAAAGTAATGATGGCCACTCGTTTTTCTTTAGTTAGCTGATTGGTTCTTGCCATAATATGAATTTTAACAGTTGTCCAATAGGGCTGTCGGCTGTGTATTGACCTGACTTCTGCACAACACAACTGATGGTCCCAACTCCATTGATAAAGCAAGAAATTCCACTAATTAACCCTGATAAGGCACACCTGTGAAGTGGAAACCATTTCAGGTGACTACCTCTTGAAGCTCATGGAGAGAATGCCAAGAGTGTGCAAAGCAGTAATCAGAGCAAAGGGTGGCTATTTTGAAGAAACTAGAATATAAAACATGTTTTCAGTTATTTCACCTTTTTTTGTTAAGTACATAACTCCACATGTGTTCATTCATAGTTTTGATGCCTTCAGTGAGAATCTACAATGTAAATAGTCATGAAAATAAAGAAAACGCATTGAATGAGAAGGTGTGTCCAAACTTTTGGCCTGTACTGTATATCTTTTGCTATTTTCTACTAACACCATTGCTACTATTATTTTGAAATATTACATAAGGTCACAACCCTAGGTGCCTCGCCTAGGGCACCAGATGTGTCAGAACTGCCACTGGCGAGACGGCTGCCAAGCTGCAGACCAATGTTCAAGAGCAACAACCATGACATTGCTGCCACAACTCGATCTTTTCCTAACCATAACCAAGTTGTTTTTGTGCCTAAACCTTTAACCACACATGGGATTGTTTTTGAACTGGGGTTGTATGGTGTACCCATCAATAATTAGTATATTACATACAGTAGATGTCAGTCAGCATGGCCCCAGTTTGGAGAAGCAGACTGGGGTCCGACATGGAAGCAAAGCAATGTACTGCTGTGGATGGGGTCAGCAACAAAACCTATTTTAATCATCTAAAAAAGTCAGTATCAGTTTACGTGTCCACTATATATTTAGAGTATTTTCCTGCTTTACCTTATCGTAAGACAGTGATTTCCACCAAGGTTATATCACTCTCTTCAAACCCAGACTCCATTGAAAAAAAAAGTGATTAACATCACTGAACAAAGGAGCTGCTGGTCTACCACTGCCTCGATCAGTTATTTTTTTTTTGTGTCATGGTCTGACTATGGCTTTAAAAGGGGTTCGTTTGGATTCACCAAAGTCATAAAATAACACAAATTAATTAACTGATCAAGGCAGCAGTCGACCAGCAGCTCCCATTTTAGCGAGCCAAAACTAATGTTTTTGTCAATGGAGTCTGGAGGCTTTGACGTTAACGGCTTCCCAGTTGGAAAGGGCTGTCTGCTGAGAGGTAAAGCATTGAAAATGTTGTCAATATAGCATACACTTAAACTGATATTGATAAAAATAAATATTAGTGTAAGTGTACGGCTTCAGTTCCCTTTCTGTGCTCTCATCAAAGCCAGGGAGGTTAAATCACTGTTTTTCTCAATGGAAGTTCTCCGACTGACATCTACTGTATGTAACACACTGACTATGGATAAGTACCTCATATAACTCCATTTCAAAAACCCTGAAGTATCCCTTTAAGCTGTTCAGGTCCTGCTCTGAGCTGTTTGTGTTTTAACTGCCATATTATGGCAAAATCTGTCATCTGTCCTCCAACAACCTCCCAACATACCCCTGCTCTGCAAACAAGTGTTTTACAATAGACACAGCAAGATCCATTAATCAAACGCCACTTGTGAGCCGGCAGTGGCCCTCGCCTATCAAACACTCTAAATACTTATTGAAAAGCACAACTCCATTGATAAAGGGACTAAAGCCTTTCCCGTGAGTCACTGAAGCGAGCAAACACCACAAAGATTCTCGGTGTCAGCCCACAGCAGGAGCCATAAGATGGGACCTGGGCATGTAAAACAGACCCCCCCTCCCTTCCCTTTCCATCCATAACTTAAGCAGAGATCAGTGGCTAACACTCTTAATCCCAAGGGGGTGCTTTCTGAGCTGTAATTTAAAAATAGCGTTTTAATAACACACCACTGCTACAGTACATTAATCTCAGAATTAATTATCTACCCCACCCCCAGCCTATTTGCTTGAAAGAGGCTCTTTGCTGCATTTCTTGTGTTTTAGTTCTATTTATTCCAAGAGTGAGCGGATAAAGAGATGCATGTGGAGTGTCTTGTGTTGGTAATTATGCAGTTGCTAGTATATTACCAGTGCGTATATGAAAACCAGCGCATAAATTAGAGCTGCGGGGCGTCATAGGCGTAAATGGTCAGTAAGGTGTGATGCTCTTTAGTGGCACGCGATTTCTCTCCGAGTGTTGCAAAGTAAACAAGAAACGATTCAATTAGGTGGCGCATTAAATAAAAATGAGAGCGTAATCTAAAGATATTGTAGCAAACAGCTGTGGCGTGGAGAATAACTTCATGTTACATTTTTATGCAAGAAACTGTTTTTAATCAAACGTCACTCCCAGCGATAGGAAATCAATTCCGAGGAGAAATTAAAGAGCATAACGTGACTGTGAGCCCGGCCTAAAGGCAGCACAAATATTCAAAAACAATATTAAACTGCGATAAATAAAATATGAACCTTCTTTGGCAATATAGCATTCGGGCGTCAGGGGACGTGGGCACTTAATGCAAGTTAATGAAACACAAGAATCATGTTTAAAAGCGCGGCAATCACTGAGCATTTGTCGAAAGGTGATGATCGTGTTGCCGAGCCCTCTGGCAGAAGTTGCGGGCTGACAAGAGATCAAGTTGAACACTGACGGGGATTATAAGTATATTAGCTGGGGATGTTCATAAAAATTATGTTAAAAAAAAAAGCACAAATCCTTCTTGCTCTCCCCCCCCCCTCGCCTCCTTGTTCCCCTGATTGACTGACTGACCTCTATTGTCATAGCTCCACAGCTGACAGTGATCTCCACACATACATCACTTTGTATGTTCTCGGCTGAATGGCGGCGACGTGCGTGAACTCTGCATGAGGCAGGTGCCCCCGGGTCTGTGTATCACAGATAACCTTTACAAGGAGGTGCAGTTCACGCCTCCCGGCCCCCGCGCCTCCCCGCTATCACATCAAAGGATCTGGATGTGGTTAAATTCAGACACTGGAGAGACGGTCGGGGCTCGGCATGCATGATTGATGTCGAGTTTGTAACATTAGGTATCATAAGGTGTAATATAGGAGATAGCGTGAAGTGTAAGATTGCATTTGAGCGTGTTGAAGGAAATAGGAAAGTGTTTGACAGCTCTTGGTGTTTTATGGTTTCCTGCTGGTCTTTTTCTGTTCTGGATATCTGACTGTAGCTATAAAAACAAAGAGCTGCCATTAGTTTGTGTTATGCAACGTGTTTACTCCTCTGTATCTGTCTGCATTTTGTCTTTACAGGAGCAGTGTGTAAGATTTAGGGGGATTTAGTAGAATGTGGCAGTGAGAATTGCAGATTGCAACCAGCTGAAATTCTCCCAGTTAGAATTCCTTCAGTGTTCATTGTTTAGGAAGTTCTTACCAGGAGCTGAATTATCCACAGAGGCCTCTTTCTCTCTGAAACAAACAGACCAGCTGATTAAAACCAGTAAAAACACTGAATAAATCAGGTTCACATTATAAAATCAGTGTTTCTTCTATGCTGTGTGGTATGACGTAGGCGGACTGCTTGCCTAGCACCTGCTTTGTGTGCTCACCTTATTTCTGATCCAGGTATTTAGCGTGAGCCAAAGAATTCTCAGAGGTCTCCTCTCCAAAACAAAATGTCCAGGTGATTAAAACCAGTAAAAACAATGAATAAAGTAGTTTCATGTTACAAATCAGTGTTTCTCCAATGCTATTTGGCATGAGCACCTGCTGTTTGTGCTCACCTTAATTCTCTGATAACTTAAGATCCAGACGTTCAGGAGGTTTTTCCAGGAGCCGAATTATCCGCATGAGTCTCTTCCTCTGCAAAACAAATGGCCCAGGTGATTAAAACAGGTAAAAACGCTAAATAAAACAGTTTCACGTTAAATCAGTGTTTCTCCAACGCTGTTTGGCATGTCAGAGAAACGTCATTAGCCTAGCATTTGCTAATATGTGCTCAGCTTTTTACTCTGATAACTTAAGATCCAGATGTTCAGGAGGTTTTTACCAGGGGCCGAATTCTCTGCAGAGGTCTCTTCCTCTTCAACACAATCTGGTGATTAAAGCCAGTAAAAAACAATGAATAAAACAGTTTCTAGTTACAAATCAGTGTTTCTCCGACACTGTTTGGCATGTCACAGACAGGCTGCTCGCTGAGCACCTTATGTTTGTGCTCACCTTACTGTGATAACTTAAGATTCAGATGTTGAGGGGTTTTTTAACAGGAGCTGAATTATCCGCACAGGTCTCTTCCTCTCCTAAACAAACAGACCAGATGATTTAAACCAATAGAAGGACTAAATAAAGTCATTTATGATTAAAAAAAAATGTGTTGTTTTGTTTTTCTAGCTCATCAGTGAGGGTCTTTTCACTATGGTGGCTGACGTGAAAAATGCAAATGTCCCTATCTAGAGCCAGTGTTTGGTTTGTCCCTTCTGGACTACTGTAAAAACATGGTGATGCAACATGATGATCTCTGTATACAACGACTTGCTTCCCATGTAGGTATAAACACAATACAGCAGTTCTTATTTTCAGGTGATTATACACGAAAGAAAACATCCTTGTTATGTTATATTTCTACCAGTATATCCTCCTAAATCCTACACACTGGACCTTTACATAAATCCCTCACACACACTCTTACACACACACACACACACACACACACACACACACGAAGAGAATCCCTTCAAGACTTTCATGTTTCAATTAAGGTTTGATTGAGTTATGAAATATACAAGTCTTGCAACCAAACCATGACAAAATGACATACATTTCTGTTGTTTGTGACATGACTCTCCTCAGATTTCTGTGCCTCCTACATGACATCCTATTAATTTTGTTTATATCGAGGCAGGTGGTTGTCAGTAAAAGTCATTTTGTCAATCAATTTTTTTTTCGGACTGACTATTTTTCAAATGAAAAAATAAGTTGCTAATTTTGTCAGTGCTCTTTCTAGACACTGCAGGTTTAATTGCTAATTGTTAACTGGGAATGAATGCATTTGCATATTAATTAGTTAGCCCATTTGCATTTTTAATTTGCTGCCTTCAAAGGGGGTGAGATAAAAGGTCGCACAATTCTGAATAATTTAAATAATTTATGCTCCATTGGTGAAAAGAAGCTGAACAGAAGTGTTCTGCGGATATTAACCCCTGAGAGCTTTTACCGAATAAAGCACTCCAAAAATTGTTTTAACAAATCTAATTAAACGGAAAAAGGTCTGAACACACAACCACCCAGAGCACTAGGAGCTAGAGTGTGTCCTCGGGAACAAAAAACGCTCAGGAGAGAGTGATGGAGGGTGCATGGATATGGAGGACGAGACTTCCAGCCCTCCATCCGGATATGAAGGCCTCTCGTAGTCTTTTCATCATTCAGATTGATCAAATACCCCTACAGGAATGCTGATGGAGTCAGTGCTTGGTAATAGTAATTCTCTCTGAAGTTAAGCTGCTCTTTGCAACGTGTCGTACTCCATAAGCAATCAAAGAGATGCATGTACTGTGGTGGATCCTTGAAAGTTAGCCGAGACTAATTTCGACTGCGCGTCCAAGTTGTCATTTTAATGAATGGACACTACCGGCACGAGTGAATTCATCAGATCATCACAAGGAAGTCACAACAAACAACCATGTGCTCCTTACTTTAACTTTCTTCACCTCCTGGAACTACTCAAGTGTCCGTTTAGAGTTTTAAAAAAAGCGTCTTTCCATTTTTGGGTGCAAGGAGCTGATATTTCCTCTCCCTCTTCTTCAACCAGGTCCCGACTGCATTGTGAGACTGTCTCCTCGCCTTTGTCCCAGTGATCTTAATTACAGGCCCTGGGCCCTGAGCAGAGAAGCCCATTTAAATCAGAACACATCCAGCTTCCATTATGGGCTTGGCATTTGGTCTTTGTGCCCATGCTCTTAAATTACATGCTGCCAATCCTAGTGGGCACGGGCAAGATGAGGAGCGGAGGATGGGTGAGAGATGAGGTGAAAGGGGGATGAGAGAAAGCAGAGGGGGGCCACAGGCTACACTTGTCGACAGAAAAGCCCCCCCTCCTCTTCTTCTCTTTCTCTCTTCTTCTTCTTCTGCCCTCTTTATCACTAGATAACTTATGTAAAGTAGCAGATGAAACCCATTCCCATTCACGTCGGCCTGATTGTCAGAATAAGCTTGCATTCCTTTGAAAAGTGATTGACCGCCTGAAAGGGTACAAATTAGGGGCCTGTTCGTCTTTTCTTCTCCGGTCGTGGGGTTTATTTGCGGCAGATTCACCCAGGCCCAAAATTAAGTGAACTCAGGCAGGGATGAATGGGAGAGCTCTGATTGAATAATTGATTTCTTTTGTGCGGCCTGTGTTTAAGAGGGATAACTAGACATCCTTTGGAGTGTAATGATTGTAATTACTGCGATGACTGGTCATGTCAAATATGACACAGGAAAGGACTGTTATTAACCTTTATTCTCCACATAGCGAAAAAAAAAAAAAAACTAACCCAATATCCACTTGTCTCTCCCGTCTGCATATGGGTTTCACCTCTGGTGGAGGCATGGCTGGTGTAGGTTGAATGCATGGATGAACTCATTCCCTGTCTCCTACTCCTGGCCCATGAAAGGTAGATGGGTAATTGACTGTGCAGTCGGAGTCACTGGTGTGTCAATGACTCAGGCGGCTAGTGAGCCTTGGGGTAACTCTCAAAGTACAATGCATTATGGCTGCAGAATTTAAGTGTAAAAGATAGGAGTTATAGCCGTGTTCATGATATCTGTCACATTCCCATATGCCTTGACCTCTCAAGCAGTGCGGCCCGAATTGGGCTTTAATGCACTTGATGCATTTGAGGGCCTCAGTGAAACAGACATTCATCATGTAGTGATCAGACACAGTCTGCTGAAGTTACTGGACACGCTGTCCGTATGAATCACTGATACCATCGCTGATCTACTGAGCCTTCATCCTGCCCAAACACTGAGGTCTAAAGGCCCAGCTTTAAAGGAGCTGTGTGAAGATATCCATGGCCCTGTTCATACCTGGTACTAAAGGAAAACTTCACTGACCCAAAATGACCATTAGTATATGAGTTAGTTATGATAGATTGCATTGAAGCTTTCTTTTCTCGCATGCCTCCTCGAAAAATGGCTAACTTGATTTATTTCTTTACAACAACAGAACTGTATCAAAACATTTATTTACAAACTCTCATATAACCCCAGGTCTCATTTATCCAGTCATATGCTCAGGTCTTCACAAACACATGCATTTTACTAATAATCTTAGTATTTAAAACTGTAATGAAAGTGAAACTTATCTATGCTCTCTCTTTTCTGCACGTGTTTTAAAAGTTCTGAGCATACAACTGGATAAATGAGACTAGAATTGTACTGCACAAGTTGTGAGATAGTTTGTTAAGGCATGTTTTGATATGTTTTACCGTTAAACATGGCCCTGTGGAGGCATGCGTCAAAAACATTTTCTTCATGAATTCAATATAACATGGCCTGACTGACTGATAAACACATGGTCACTTTATGTTTGAACAAGCATCCTTGGTAATCGGATCACAAGTGGACAGCTCTAAGTAGCTCACAGGTCTGAAAGCACCAAATGCATCTTGAGATCTGATCGCTTTGACCACCTTCAGAGGTGGTCTAGCCATACTCTGTCAGCTGTGTGTACGCTGATGTGTCCTGGCGTACATTGAAGAACTCAGCCTGCTCAGCTGATGTCCTCGCTTAGCTGACTCAAACATTTTGTTGCTGCACGTACACAGGTTAGGCACAGCACTGAAGGACTGTTCCCGGAGCCCTCTCCTCCCAGGCTGGCAGATGCTCAGTTCAATGTCTGCCTGGTTAGCACAAGCTAACATAGCAGCAGCTGTTAAAGGGTCCCAAAAACTCAAACTGACACCAAGACAGCTCAACTGCTAATAACCATAAGGTAGCATTAGCCGTGATTTAAAAAAAGGGAAAAATATGAATTCAGATAGTGTACAGTTGTATTTATCTGTTTAATAAGGAAATATGTGTAAGAATATCACCTTGCTTAACATTTTGTAAGCTTATTTTGTTAAAGCGCTTTAGCATCACACACAAATACTGTCATGTACCCTATGCCCTGGTAAAACTCCAGGAAATTAAGAAGGTATGAGAAAATAGATACGGCCCAACACTGCTCAGAGATTCAGAGTCAGAACTGTGATTGCCTGAGCACAGCTTTAGACATAGAGGTGGCTGAGCTAGCAGCTAACAGTGCTAACAGAGCAAACAGCATTAACAACAGCAACGGAGCTAAGAGAGTTCACGTCAGGGTAAACGGAGGGTGGGCACTACTCGTCCACAACCATGCTGTTCTGGCACCATGAATTGGGATGTTGTAATCAGCGCTAACCACCATGTGAGAGTAGTGCAGAGTGTCAGGGATTAGCTAGCCATTGGGATACACACACACACACACACACACAGGGACTCACATGCTCTAACATGCACGCGCCACCAGACTGGCTGCCACAACAAATAACAGAGTAGCTCAGATTACAGCACACACAAAGGTAGCATGCCTTCATTCTCGAACACATTCTCACTCTGATCTCGTCACATTTTAACATTTGGTCATGGACTTTCCACGTCCACATACGACATGAAAGGTACCCTGGGTGCGTTGATGGTTGACATTCTAGGACATCGTGTCAAGTTCTGCCTGTTACATGCATTGTCTTCTTTCAAAACACACTTAAGTTTTCACAGGATATTTACAGTTTGCATACAGTCTCTTTCAAAATAAAAGCACTACATCAGTACAACACAGCAAATTGACATTTTTTTTTTTACTTCAACAACAGAAACATGTGGTAAGGTTTAGGAAAAAAGAACAGGGTTTGGCCTAATAATCTTAAGGTGTGGACACACCAAACCGACAACAAAGAACTAGCGGCGACGAAAGCCAACTGTTGCATCGTCTACATCGCCTCACGTCGCCCTGTGTCAGTTGCATTTTAACACACTACACAGACTACATCCGACAAGCAGCACGTACGTTCTGCGCCTGCAAGGGGCTAGCTCAGAGACTAGCGGAGGCTAACTGGCTGTGCTTCCTTCCGGTCATGCTGCGGCTAACGCTCCGCTAGCCACTCCCAGCTAGCCCCGACTGTCCATTTAGAGCCACGGCTAGCTGGGAGGCTAGCAGAGGCTAACTGGCTGTGCTTCCCTCTGGTCATGCTGTAGCTAACGCTCCACTAGCTGCTCTCAGCTAGCTCTGGTTTGTTATTCAGGTTAAAGTGGGAAGAAGCAGCGGATCTGTCAGGCAGCTGAGTGAAGTGGAGCCTGAGGAGGAAGCACCGGTTAGCCCCAGTTTCACTACAGGCAGATTCACTCGCTACAGGGCGAGGGAATAAAACCTGAACAGCCAATCAGAGTGATCTCTCTCACCGACAAGCTCTGCCACCGATTCAATATGCTCAATCGGCTGAAAAGCCGCCGACGCCAAAGTGCAGACAGTGCAGGACACACCGCAAAAACTAGGGCGACAGACGCTCACCGACGGCCCGACTTTGGTTGACGGCCGACCGTCGGCTTGGTGTGTCAGGGCCTTTAGGGGACGTTGACACCACTCTCCTGGTTGTAAGTCAGTGTTTGTTTGTCACTGTGAAACTATAACAGCGACTGGCAGCATTTCATGCCAATGTTCAAGAACGGCTTTTTTTCATAGGTGTCTGACGCCACAAGTCACCGAGTGAGACCGAGTTTGCATTCCCTGCTCAGGATGCCATTACTCCACTATGTCTTTACATAGCAGATAACTGATTGCTGCTATATTAATACTCTGAATGTTGCAGCTCATTTAAAGTTGACTGGTGTTAGCAATTCTCAGCTCCAAGCTAAGCTCTGACCCAAACACTCTCACTGTCCTCTCTTCAACTCAGTATAATGAAGAGAGTGAAAAGCTCCGTAGAGCTAGGAGGACTTCAGCTTTGGGTGATAACTCTCTGTGAGTTCACCACTACAGTCAACCCCTTTCACATTACACATAGTTATCTGATCCATCGCTGACATGTATAAATCTCATGTTATTTCAATGATATAGTCCAGCTCAGCTTTAATTCTTATATATAAACAAGTCTCTCCTTGAACTGCAGAGAGTCAAGACTACAGTTATAATGTCAAACTGAAACTGATCCTGGAGCTGCTCCATAGGCACTGAATAATTGAACAACGGCCAACTGTGACTGCCCCTGTGGTGATTTTACTGGGATATGTAGACATTTTATGATTCACAGCTGTAAGGCCTACAGTCAAATAAAACTCATTTGGATGTTAAATCTCAAACATTCTACGAGCCCACAGAGTCACACGCTAATTCAGTGTCGGCGGACCTCCTCCTGGAAGTGTCGTGAAATCATCAATTCAACACTCCATGCGGGGATTTCCATTTTAGGCAGGCAGCTGTCTGTGTTTGTGGATGGTGACTGTCCAAAATGATTTGGAAAGCACAAATCAAAGTCTCATAAAGGGTTTGCCTTTAAGTGCAGGGCCCACGGGAAACTTGACAGTAGCTGTTGTAGGCTTAAAAAAATGTTGTTTCCATAACTGTACCACATTTTAACAGCTGTTCCAGAGACGAGAGCTAGCAACAGCAGTTTCCAAATCTTATCTAACACCAGTTCTTTTTTAACCTTTTCTTCCTTCATTTCCAGAAACAATCTACGATGTGTCCGATCCACCACACCTATCCAGCTCCAGGCAAAACTTTCAGAGACATTAGATTCACTAACTTGTCACTGGAAGCCCCGGGCCTCGTTGCCCTTCAGTTGAACCTCTCGAGTCAGCGCTGCCAGCCTTGCCAGCTGTGGAGACAACTGAAAAACTTCATTTGCAACTTCATTTGAAGCCTTTAATTAGGTACCACAAGCACTTGTACAGGGATAGTGTGACCAGTGAGCTTCAGACAGATGGCACCAGGGAAACAGTCATACATTTTCCACATGACCTAACTGAGGCATGTCATGTTGATATCCAGCTCAAATTGTTCATTACATTTAAGAAGCGAAATCATAGCGTAGCATTTTTTTTTAGCCATGCTAGCAGCATGGCTCAAGGGACGGAAATGTCAGTGTTTCTGTCGGCTTGTGGTCAAGGTTTTCAAACTGTGAGGTGCAAAGATAGTGTGTGAGGTGAAAGGGACAGGTGCATGCTGCTGGTGCTCTAAAAACAACAGGAAGTCAGTTACTGTAGTTTGGGCCGCTGATGTGGCTCGCTCATTAACCCAACACAGTCAGCAGGAGCAGCAGCAGCTGCATGAGACTTTTTTTACTGCAGAAATTTTGACTTGTCATCGCAGGAAAAGCTCAGGTGAAACAAATTCTTCAACAATGGCTGAGTTCCATCAACTGTCCCAGGAAAAACCATACCAGGACCCTGGAACTAGCTCACCTAAATGGAATGCAGCTCAACTCACATATATATTTATAAAGCACATTTAAAAACAACTCACATTCACCAACGTGCTGAACAAATGGAACAAGTGGCTAAAAACACGGACATGAGAGGCAACATAACTGTCAGGTACAGCTCACACATTCAGACACAATACACACAGGAACACGTCAGAGAAAGCCACGTCAGGGGGACTCAAACACTAATGAATAAAAGTAGGTTTTGATCCTGGACTTAAACGAGTCAAGGCAGGGGCCAGATCTGATTGGGAGGGGGATGTTGTTCCACAGTTTGGGGGATGACACAGCAAAGGCACAATCACCCCTGAGCTTGAATCTGGAGCGTGGGACAGCCAGGAGCCCCAGGTCAGCTGAATAAGGGGTTAGGAGGTCTGCGATGTAGGATGGGGCCAGACCATTAGGGGTTTTGTAAACAAACTGGAGAACCTTAAAATCAGTTTGGAAAACCTTAAAGTCAGTGCAGTCATTTGTAATGTTATCAGTTAGACCTAAAGGTAATTTTCCTACTATGGTATGCTAAAATGTAAATACATGTCTGACCCATTATGTTCACTTTCAGGTTCATACTTGTATTTTTGGTTTCTATTAGAACAAAAAAAACATTATTTTCCTCAAACTGTCTGAAACGCTCTGTTTTAGCGTTTGTCTCCTCAAGCCCCCCCTCCCAAAAAAGACAAGTCTGCTCTGATTGGTCAGCGTTTCTGGGTCTGCCGTATCAACAACATAGTGTTATGTTCACACCAAATACAATGCGAATTTTTGCAGTGTTCAAGTTCCAACACGAGAATATTTTGTGTTGACTCACGTCATAGATGCGAATAACTTGCATCGTATGTGCATGGAATTGCTGAATTTGATGTATGAACTTCCACAGGTATGTCCTCAGCGTCTTACATCCCCCAGAGGATCTCAGTGCTGATTGGCTATGGCAATTGGCTATCGCGGTTTACAGCTCTTGCTACTAAGCTCACTAAACGTATGAAGCGAAATCATGCTACTTGCTTGATTCACGCCACTTAATTCACGGATTTTGCATCACATGCATTGCACCTATTGCACCGCTCAGCAGTATTTTTGCATCTAATCAAGTCTTTACATTAACTTTACATGAAATTAACTCCTGCAAATTGTTTTATTTGCGCCGGGTGTGAACACAACATTGTAGAGAATAGCGGCATTTGCTACCGTGATTATTGTTACGCCCCGGTCTAGGGGTGTGGGTGCGTAACATAAGGACACACAGGAACACGGGAGTAAATGTACAGGTGAGCAATTTATTGCTACACACTCCAAAAACACACTGTACAATATGGCACACAAATGGAGCAATTAACATCAGGGTGAACCCAGGCCAAAACAACAAACAAAAAGCAACCTGTCTACCGACCGGCGAAATAACTGATTCCTAACAAAAACAAAAGAAACAAAAATGCAATACTAGGCCTAACTCCCTAGGCTAACGAAAAACATGAGAAAACAGGTATAACAAAAATAGCAGCTCACCCCTACGCTCTGTGCAAACAATAATATGTGACAGTGACTATTTACAATATATACACAAACGACTCAGTTGGCCCTAAGGCGCTGGTCTTAACAAAAGAATTGATTATTTAGCAATCAAGCTAAATAATCACACGTGGGTCACACAACAAAGTATTTCTAAATCACTAATCAAAGCCTCTTAATCAATATCTTTACAACCAGAAATGATCCAGCAGGAATACGATCCAAAATGGTGGAAAAATCCCCAATATCAGCAGCCAAGATTACGTGTTTCTCTGATGTTAGCATGTAGCTAGATGTAGCAGTGTACCTACAGCTGGAGGACTGACTATGTATAGCTGCACTTTCTCCCATAGAAAAAAATCACCAATAAAAGCTTGTAAACACAACCAGTCATGTTCTAGCAGGAATATAATCTGATATTGGGAAAGAAACAACACTGGCAACCAAAATTCCGTTTCCCTGACGTTAGTGTGTAGCTACATGTAGCTTAATGTAGCAGTGTAGGCTAAGGTTAACACTTGTAGTAGCGTGCCTGGCGGAGATGACCATATAAAATAATTCATTATGCTGTGATGACAGCTTGTAGCTAAAGAAGAGAAAAAACATTGGAAACAGTATTCACAACGGCCTCAAGCCGGAGGGTTTCACTCACAAGGACACAACATAAGTAAAAGCATAAAAGGTCCTCATTTTTAGCTGGTAACTAGCTTCTGGCGCTCCAGACCACTTTGTTGAAGGAACGATGGTGAGGTGTTCGGGTGCCGTTCACCAACAATGGCTTTATTGTAGTCTTCAGTAGCCCTGAGCTTACCTAGACACTTAATTATACTGCCATCATCACTTGTTGCCACATGTGGTTTTCACCATGACACCCCTTAGAGAGCTGCTTACCACCTCATACAATGTCACACACTCACAGGTTACCCAAAAGGCCACCGCCCTTAAAGGGGAAAAGGGTGAACCGGTAACACTCTGCCTGGCTCAAGTGATGTGCCGCTCCATTGTAGCGTCAGTATGAGAGAAAGCTAATGACAGCATGTGGCCTGCATTTCAAGGTAACAGAGAGTGTTGGCAAGACATACCTGAAGGCCCAAGGTCTCATAAAGACAAAGGCAAGAGAGGCACGTACCATTGTGGAAATGCTCACATACACATCCATAAGATATGATTTAAGATGCAGTGAAGATGGTGACAGTGTAGTGTTTTTAAAAGTAGTGCTGCACCTGACTAAGAATATTCCTAGTCGACCAATAGTCATTATTCAGAGCCATTAGTCGACTAGTCTCCTGCATGTTTGCGATATTTGAGTTGAAGGTGTGAGAAAGAATAATATCAGTAACATTGTTAACACTGTGCTACATTACAGTGAAATACAAAACCGTACTAATGAACCTTCATTAATATAGGCCTATATTTTATCTCCAAGTGCACGTCACACACTGAGCGAGCTGCCTGTTAATGACGCTGTGGGCTAATGGGCATGTAGCTACTTCCATGTTTCAGATGATACGTCATGTTTGTAGTCGACCAATGAAGATGAGTTTACATATCACCTTGGGTTCGTCCTTCACCTTCTCAAAATGATCCCACACTTTGGATTTCCTGCCCGACATTTTATTAACTACCCTGTGGAATAACCGCAGGTACCAGCCCTGGAAATTAACCTGACGAGGACACTTCCTGTGTCTGTCCTTTCAAATTAAAGTCCTACATGGTCCAGTCATATACAGTCATGTGAAAAAAATAGGACACCCCATTAAATATTCAGTTCTTTAATAACAAATGTTCACATATCGATGTCTGATCTTGTTTTTCTTTATCTCTGGGAAAGAAAGTGATTTAATTGCAGGTAAACAACAAAAGTTAACCTTGTTTTACTCATTAAACACAAGATATCAATTAAAATGCATATTCTAACTGAGGAAAAAGTTAGGACACCCTACCCCCTAATAGCTAGTGTTACCCCCTTTGGCTGAAATAACTTCAGTGAGACGCTTCTTGTAGCCGTCTACCAGTCTCCGACATCGGTCTGAGGAGAGTTTGCCCCACTCCTCAATGCAGAATTCTTTCAGCTGTGAGATATTTGAGGGGTTTCTTACATGTACAGCCCGTTTCAAGTCACCCCACAGCATCTCAATGGGATTAAGATCTGGGCTTTGACTCGGCCATTCCAGGACTCTCCATTTCTTAGTTTTCAGCCAGTCCTTGGTGGATTTACTGGTATGTTTTGGGTCATTGTCATGTTGCAGGGTCCAGTTCCGCTTCAGCTTTAATTTTTTTACAGATGGTCTCACATGTTCATCAAGCACCCTCTGATAGACGATAGAATTCATGGTGGATTCTGTGATGGTGAGCCGGTCAGGTCCTGCTGCAGCAAAGCATCCCCAAACCATGACACTTCCACCTCCATGCTTTACAGTTGGTATGAGGTTCTTTTCCTGGAATGCTGTATTGGGTTTACGCCAAACATGTCCTCTCTTCTGACGTCCAACTAATTCAATTTTAGACTCATCTGTCCAAAGAACATTATTCCAGAAGTCCTGGTCTTTGTCTTTGTTCACTCTGGCAAACTTCAGTCTGACCTTCATGTTTCTCTTAGAGAGCAAAGGTTTCCTCCTTGCACACCTCCCATGAAAGTTAAACCTGTGCAGTCTCTTTCTGATTGTAGAGGCATGCACTTTCACATCAACAGTAGCAAGAGCCTGCTGTAGGTCCCGTGATGATACTTTAGGGTTTTTGGAGACTTCTTTTAGCATCTTGCGGTCTGCTCTCGGGATGAACTTGCTTGGACGGCCAGACCTGGGCATGGTGGCAGTTGTTTTGAATGTCCTCCACTTGTATACTATTTTCCGGACGGTGGAATGGCTGATTTCATATTCTTTTGAGATCTTTTTGAATCCCTTACGAGACTCATAAGCTGCTACAATCTTCTTTCTGAAGGCCTCAGACAGCTCTTTTGATCTCACCATGGTGTTCACTGTCACTTCAGCAGTCTGGAGCACACCAAACTAAATGTCTGAGGTTTAAAAGGGCAAGCCTCCTTCAAAATGCTGAGTAATGATGTTCTAATCATGTGCACCTGATGTGATACACCTGTGTGTGATTTTAGCCATTTTAAGTGGGAATAAATGTGGGGGTGTCCTAATTTATTCCTCACCAGAAATTGCATTTTTTTTTAAATTACATTTTACAGAAAGTTATAAAAATCTTTTCTTAAGTTTTAATTGTTTAGTTATATTACCTGAATCTCCCAGTATTGTTAGAATTGATATTAAATATCCATATGTCCAAAAACACACAGGCTTTCATAGGGTGTCCTAATTTTTTCACATGACTGTAGGTTTGGATTTATTTTGAGAAGGCGCAGCTCCGTATGGAATTTGGTTGGAACGTTTGGTTGACTGTTAGGGGGCAGCCCTAATTAAAAGATGTGTGTGTACTGATTGGATTAATGGCCATGACATTTGGTACATTCATTCACTTTGGTGATCATGTGACTTTCTTCTGGCTCCATCACCACGTCACAATTTCAATTTGTCCCACACTTTGGATTATGACTTAACACCTTAGCATGCTAACCAGATGGTGACCAGATTATACCTGCTAAACGTCAGCACGTTAGCATAGCCACTGTAAGCATGTTGACACCCTGCCATTAGCATTTAGCTCAGAGCACCACAGTGCCTCAGCACAGCCTCACAGAGCAGCTAGCATGTCTGTTGATCTTCTCTGACAACATTATTTGAATGCAGCCTTGCACCGTTCACTGCTTCCTCCTTTAGTCTGCGTCTCAATTAGTCTGAGGAGTATTTAGGACCCTCCTGCTGGGATATGGCTGCATCTCTGTTGATTCTGCTGTTTCCTCGGGCCCTGGGTGCCTTTCATGTGAGATCCTGTAGGTGCGTCAGATGTGTGTGTTAAGCTAAAACTGTTTTCATGCAGCTGTATCTGCTGGTTATTTTGCAAAGCAGTGGCCACAGAAGAATCACACTGCTGTGAAACTGTTTAAGTGTTTGCATCTATTGTAACTAACATGAAGGCAAGCTGGCGTCAATTTAAACTTTTTATATCATTATTTGCATTGAAGGGAATTATCTCAAAGGTAAGATTTAATGAAAGGCAATTAACCTGATGAGAGAATCTGAATTTTAAATGACAGTATCACCAATAACAAGCAAAAAAAGTTAAGTTTTTTTCCCACGAGTCTACAAATGAAGACACACACTTAGTCTGGAGTTGGTTGCGACTGTGCCATCCTGCTATTTGTGTTCCTTAATGACTTCCTAATTCCTCATCAGTGGGTAGCTAGCCTCCACAGCAGGCAGACAGAGAGCGGTGGCAGGGTGCCATCATGGAACAGGTGGTCTTCCATGTTGTGCTTATGGTGTCCGTAGGCCTCAGTTACATCCTTTAGGTGGCTTTTAAATTGGGAGCATTTCAGAGGGTTCAGTGCTTCGCCCTGAGCTGAGCGTTTTCTGCTTACACTGTTGAACGCCTGACTTTGACTGCAGATGCTGATTCATTTGTGGCTGCTGCTGTCTTGGCTGGCTTGGTTTTTTAACCAGAGGCGGAGTGGAGGGGGGGGCTCCTGGGGCCCCAGCCCCAAATGATTACTCAACATCCTTGAATCTTTGAGGTTTTTAAAATCGATTGACTTTGTGTCATTCAGATGATTATATATGCTCATGTTCTTTATGACTGGGTAAATGTTCTTCTGTTGGTCTAATAATTCAGTTTAGAGTTTGAAGACCACACTGTTGCGGATCTTTAATTTGTAATTAAAGCAGCCCAGGTTATTATGGCATGGATTCTAGGGCTGCCCCCGACTAAGAATTTTCCTAGTCGACCAGTAGTCGTCATTTAGAGCCATTAGTTGACTAGTCTCCCGCATGTTTCTGATATGAATGTAATGATTAAATGATATATTTTGGTGGTTTGAGTTGAAGGTGTGAGAAAGAATAGTATCAGTCACATTATTAACACTATGCTACATTACAGAGAAATACAAACCGTACTAATGAACCTTCATTAATATAGGCCTATATTTTATCTACAAGTGCACGTCACACACTGAGCGAGCCGCCTGTTAATGACGCTGTGGGCTAATGGGCATGTAGCTACTTCCATGTTTCACATGATACGTCATGTTTGTAGTCGACCAATGAAGATGAGTTTACATATCACCTTGGGTTCGTCCTTCACCTTCTCAAAATGATCCCACACTTTGGATTTCCTGCCCGACATGTTATTAACTAGCATGTGGAATAACCGCAGGTACCAGCCCTGGAAATTAACCTGACGAGGACACTTCCTGTGTCTGTCCTTTCAAATTAAAGTCCCACATGGTCCAGTCATATACAGTCATGTGAAAAAAATAGGACACCCCATTAAATATTCAGTTCTTTAATAACAAATGTTCACATATCGATGTCTGATCTTGTTTTTCTTTATCTCTGGGAAAGAAAGTGATTTAATTGCAGGTAAACAACAAAAGTTAACCTTGTTTTTTTATAGTGAGTTTGTTGTTGTCATGACATCCGTTAGGGTTATTAATGAAATATCACATGCAATTTTATGGTGGCGTTGAAACTATGTTGCTGAGTGACAAAGAAACAACTGAATCATGCTGACATTACCACGGTTTCGAGTAAGTACTAATTCTGGTTTTGGCAACATGTAAATCTGGTGCCTGTATTCAAAGCCTGCGGGTATTTTTGAAGCTTTATTTAAAAGAGGGATGACTTTTGTCAAGTTTTCCATCAGAGTAAGGCGACATCACTCCTCAAATCCACCTCTGACAGCTTCATATATTACAACAAAATGACAGAAAATTCAGTGTTTATGGTTTTATTTAGACAGTGTGTACAGTGCATATTTTTTAAAAGTATTTAAGTGTTTTCTTTTTGCAAAAAAATAATATCTCTGTTTTTCTTTATTTCACATTTTCCTGTGCACTCAGGGAAATACAATCAGTCTGGTTGTGGTTGATTGATTTGTTGCAAATGAACTCATTTACAGTTAGTTACATTTAATACAATGCAGAGTAAACACAGTAACGCCGGGTTCAGACTGTATGATGTCAGCCCAGAAACAAAAGGAAAGCAAATAATAAGAATAGAATGAAAAGAAAAAAGATGGTTGGTTGATGGGGGGTGAGGATGTAGTTATTATGTAGCAGATACACTGACACATTTCAACAACACTGTGGTTAACATGTGGTCGGGTTTAGGCTCAAAAAACACATGGTTATGGTTAGATCATGTTTTGGCTTAAAATACCCAGTTTTGGGGGCACAGTGTCACTTTTTGTGGACTGTCCCCACTAGAAAAACAGCGTGGTGTGCTACAAAACACCCATGTTTGGTGCCTGAGAAGCTGCTAGAAAAACAGTAATGGGTCACTGCAGATCACTCAAAGATAATGATTTGGCTTAAAATGCCTGGTTTTAGGGGAACAACCTTGGCAGGAAATGCAGCGATGTCTCAGTTAAAAACAATCATTTTTCATGGCACTAGCCTCGCTGGAAAAACAGCACTTTGAATGTCATGGCCTCATGTTTGGTGCCTGAAAAGCTGCTAAAAAAAAGCAAGAGATTACTACCGAGCACCTATGTTCAGTGCTTAAAAAGTCACCAGAAAAAAAGGCAAAAGCTTGCTACAAAACGCCCACATTTGGTACGTAAGACGCTTCTGGAAAAGCAGCAGTAGTCACTACAGATCACTAAAGGATCAGGGGCACAACCTTGGTAGGAAATGCAGCAATGACTCCGTTAAAAACAATCACTCTTTGTGGCACTAGCCCCGCTGGAAAAACAGCACCATAAAAAAAGCTGCCTAAAAAGCCACTGGAAAAACAGCATTAAGTAGCTCCAAAACACCCATGTTCCGTGTCTAAAAAGCTGCTGGAAACACAGTGAAGGATCTCTACAAAACACACGTTTGGCGCCTTACAATCCGCTGTTAAAACATCAACAGGTTGCTACAAAAAAGCCTACATTTGGTGCTTACGTAGCTGCTGGAAACACAGCTATGTATGAGTCACTACAGATTACGAAAACATCATGTCTTAGCTTAAAATACCCGGTTTTGAGGCACAATCTCTCAGTTAAAAAACAATCACTTTTCGTGGCACTATCCCCGCTGGAACACAACAATGGGTCACTACAAAATGTCCATGTTTGGTAACTAAGAAGCTGCTGGAAACACAGTGTTGGATCACTACAAAACATGTTTGGAGCTTATTGAGCCACTGGAAAAACATATTGCTATTAAACACCCGTGTTTCTTGCCTAAAAAGCTGCTGAAAAATAGAGAGTGGTTGCTACAAAACATGCATGTTTGGTACCTAAGACACTGCTGGAGAAATAACAAGGTTTTGGCTTAAAATACCTGGTTTTGGGGCTCAATCTTGGCAGGAAATGCAGCATTGTCTCATTAAAAAATCACTTTTCATGGCACTAGCCCTGCTGGAAAAACAGCACAGTTTTCCATGAAACACCCATGTTCGGTGCCGAAAAAGCTGCTGGAAAGACAGCAATGACTCACGAAAGAACTAACACTTTTGTTGTCTGTTGGTTTTGAACAGTGTTCTGCAGCTCACCGGATGTCCCTCCTAGATGGCACGCCATCAACCGTCCCCTCCACCTGCCAATGACAAAGCCAGCTCACAAACTTCCACTTTAGAAATGTTGATATGAACATAAACATGCAAATGTAACATATTCATTGTTTGCAGGGATGTACAGCGTCAACATTTTCTTCTTGCAACTGGGTCGAAAGGTCACCAATGGGTGCCATGGAAACAGTATTTAGAAAGGGATCAGCTACCACACTGTCTAGTTCAGCGTTTTGCATGTACATGTACGAAAAACAAAATTTCTGTACCAAATACAAACTCTTAATTGTTGGTATTAACTGTGATGTGCTCAGTATTTTATTATAAGCTTGATAAATAAAGTGTTTATTGATGGAACCAGCTTCAAAACTGTCACCATTTCCAGTGATTAAAAGTAATTTAAAGCATCATACACTCTGAAATGGAGACAAAAAAGAATCCTGACAGTCGGAAGTCCCTTCCAGCTGCAGTGTACCACATTCCTTCAAGGAAAAACTGACACCGACACACATCCCAGTGAGCCTGTCCGCCATGACACCTCTCCTCCACCACGCTGGTCAGATCACTCAGAGCAACATAACAGTACACATCTACCAGGCCTCCTCTGATCTCACCCGGGAAGGAGACAACACTTTTCATATCAATACCCTGTCATCTCACAATGTGGCATCTTCCCCCTTTGAAGGCACAGTAGCATTGTTGCAGCTCCTCAGATGTGAAACTCTCGCTTTTATCATCCTGTTTTGGGCAAGGAGGAGAGGAGTGGGAGATGAAGGAAGCGATTTCTTTTTAACTTGGACCCACCAAAGTGGAAAGAAACGGCGTGTTGACAGGTGTGTGAAAGGATTGCTGCTGGGTCAACTGGGGAACTTCAGAGACCAGTTTAGAAGGCTTCATAAAGTCTCTCCGAAGAGGAGGAGGAGCAGCGCTCGCGAATCAGAAGTCAGCATGGAAGGCGAGTTTCTATGGATGCCTGCACATGCTTTTACCATAGATTATTGTTCCTTCAGATCTCGCCACATAATGAAAGGCTTGCTAACGTGCCACCAAAGACAGCTTAAGACAGAAGCTGGAGAGATTTGCTCCTTGTCCTGAATTACCAGCCAGCTGTAAACTACAAGTCCCATTCCACAGCAGGAGGATCACTCCTCCCATTAGCCTTGGCATAGTGCCGACTGCAAATGTGAGATCCGTGGTCGTCAGGAGGCCCAGTTGGGACAAGACCCTCTGTCACTCACGGCGACACATGTCATAAACTCATTGTCTTGCCATCAATCCGGGGACCTAACCACCTCCACAGCAGATGGAGACCCAGCAGGAAGACAAGGGGCCATGCCCTGAGCCTCTGCCCCACACAGAGTGCACGCGGCGGGAGTAAGAGGGGCCACAACTATCGGGGAGCCCCATACCCTGGATTGGACCTCCTGTGGCTACACCTCTGGATGAAGTCCTAATGTTGTCCATGATTAATTAGAGATAAATGTAAATACGCCGTTACTGCTGTGTAAGGAAACTGACTCGCTCCTGACACGGCCTATTGTCTAACTATTTAAAAGTTTGTCTCTTTCTTCTGCTTCTTTTTGTGTCAGCAATTACTTTGCATCAATCAGTAAATACATAAAAATCTGGAGCCACAGTGAGCAACATCTCTCCCGACTTGAGGAAATAATAGCGATAAACACGGTCTGTGAGGGATAAAGATGTCTCGCCTCCCCTGAATGGGGACATGTAATGATATTCATAAAGAGATCACCTACTGGGGACACAGGAAAAACTGTTCCTAAGCAACAACGTACACACTCCTACAAGCTACATTCTGGGAAATTTTGACCGGATTGGGATGCAAACAACAGAAAACCCTTAACTAGGCCATGTTATGAGTCTGCTCCCTATGGCTGAGTGTCTGGGTGTCTCGTCTGGCACAGATCCCCCCGACTAATGATACATACTGTATTTCAACTAAAGACAATAAAGAGAACACAGGCAAGCTTGTGGTTTGTTACTAAACCAAATCTAACCATTGTTACTCAGTTCAAAATGAATTTACAAGTCAAATAATATTCATCAAAGGGTAAAGGTCACAGAGGTGGTACCTTTGAAAGGGACAGTTTGGATTCTTTGAATTTTCCCACTAAAATTAGTGTATATGCAGGTTTTTTAAACACGGGAAACGCTTAAAACAGGCGATCGACTCCCATCACTATTGGACCAGAGTCGGGTACACAGCTCTGCAGCAGACAGGTATACCTTTCTGTATTTTTATGCCTCGGCGTCGGTGATAGTCGTGGCCAGAGGGATTATGATTTTTCTGTCCAACTGTCCTATAGTCCGTCCTATTCTTGTGAACACAATATCTCAATAACTACATAGAATTTCTTCATTTTGGCACAAACGTCCACTTGGACTCAACGGTGAACTGATTCGATTTTGGTGGTCAGAGGTCAAGGTCATTGTGACCTTGCATCCACGTTATTCTCGTGGACACAATATCTCAAGGCGGCCTTGAAGTTTGGTGCAAACATCCACCTGAACTCAGGTATGAATTAATTAGAATTTGGTGGTTGAGGTTCAAAGGTCAAGGTCACTGTGACCTCACAAAACATGTTTTTGGCCATAACTTTGGAATTCATGTGGTAATTATGACAACATTTCACAAAAATGTCTAACAGGATAAAATGAAGAGATGACATTTTATATCCAAAAGGTCAGAGGTCAACTCCACTGTGACATAATGTTCTGCATGAAACACTTTTCAACGTCATATCTCAGGAACAGAAGAGAGGACATTTGGTCAGATACTGAATTGGTGACACTAATCTTGGGCGTCCATCTTGAAACTGTGCAGATCATATAGATCTTCTGTGTGCCAGGTTGGAAGTGTGTGTGAAGCATCAGTGTTTTCACAGATGGGGATGGGTAATTCCTTTATTTTTTTTCTGGTGCATCACATTTGACATCACAGACGGAAAACAGGTTAGTAAACTGTAGGAAGCAGCAAGGAGGCCAGTGAAAACGTGAAGGTGTTTAGGTGTTTACTTTTTTAACATTTATATATATCTCACGCAAGGTTTGATCACTGCGTGGGTATTTTTTGATTATATTTTATGGCAGCCAGTCATTACGTCGTACCGACAAAGGGGCTAAAACTATTGCGTCCACCCGGGTTTCATATTTCCAACACTGCCAATTGAAGCCAATCAAAGCTGGAGCTGATAGATACCCGTGACTACTGCAGAGTCATTTGACCTTGGGGTAAATGCCTGCTTAAACCTTTCTGATTAAATAAAAAAGCCAGATGTTAGTAGGTTTTTTTGTCCAGTGGGAAAGGGGACTCTATAGTAGATGTCTGTTTGCACAACCCCAGTTTGCAGAAGTTGCAGGAGTGTCAACACAGAAGCTACGCAATGTTCTGCTGTGGACAGGGGCAGCTGCAAATGTGTTTTAGCCACCTGAAAAAGTCTATATCAATTTAAGTGGACGCTATATTGAGAACATTTTCAATGCTTTACCTTACCGTCAGACAGCTCTTTCCAACTTGGAAAGACCAGGCTCTATTGACAAAAACAGTCATTTTGGCTCGCTATAAAACAGTAGCTGACAATAACACAAACAATATAACTGATCGAGGCAGCTGTAGACCAGCAGCTCCTGTGTTCAGCCATGTTAAATTATTGGTTTTCTCAATGAAGTATGGCTTTGAAGCTAGCCATATAACGGCTTCAGTTCCTTGTTGGAAATCACTGTCTTAAATTGAGGTAAAGCAAAAAATATTCTAAATATAATTTACACTTAAACTGGTATTGATTTTTTGTAGGTGGTTAGAATATATTTTGTTGCTTCCCTCGTCCACAGCAGTACATTAATCAGCCTCCGTCTCTGACTCCAGCCTGCTTCTCCAAACTGGGAGCGTGCCGACTGACATCTACTGTATGTAATACACTGACTTTGGATAAGTACCTCATACAACCCACTTCAAAAAATTCGAACTCTCCCTTTAAGCTCTTTTTAAAAAGACCCGTACAACTTACTGCACGCTAAACGCACACTGTAAAGGTCAAGATTTGGTCAACCCAACTATCTAATTCCTTCTCCCCCTCCAGCACTCAGAGGCCATTCCACATTATCAGTTGATGAGGAAACTCTGATGGCCCCGGTGCATTAAAGAAGTCTTATGTCCATTTAATTTAATTAATTGGTGAGTTCTGCCCTCAAATTTGTATCGTTGGATTACTGAGTGTCAGTTGGGTGAGGAGGAAAATCACAAAGCCAAAGAGGAGAGTGGGAGTCTTTTGAAAAACATGAAAATATGAAACTAGCTCATGAGGCAGTCTGTTGTATTTTCTTCTGAGGATGTTATTTACATCTGGTATAGAAAGGCTTTAGACACTTAAACGCACCGTCTTGCCGCCTTCGCTGCTTCGCGTGCATTTAATGGTGTTAGATTGAGTGTGATTTTTTTGTGGTACTCAAATCTTAAGCGTACTTGCTGTTACCCTCTTCATCTGAAAAGGCCTAAAAACAATTACCGTTCAATAGTGAGTGATGTTTGTTTCTCCCTGTCATTAATTACAGTTAATCAAAGACAGCAGATGACTTAAAAGCGCCACTCTGCAAAGAGCTCCCAGAGGTCAACTGACAAAACATTATCCTCTGGGTACAGCACTTCCAGGAAAATGATCAAACAACAGCACGAAAAGTAAAAGCAAAAAAAAAATACACATTTTTAAAGGACGGCGTGATAGATCGTCCTCGCAAATGCATCACAAAATTATTAATCAGCACCTCACTACTATTATCTGCTCCACAAATCAACACATTAAGGTGAAAAATGCAGGCGTTCAAAATCCTTATTTTCTTTCCATGAGGACTCGACCATTTATAAAAAGATTAGGGAAGGTAAAGATGCTCCCTTAACTCTAATGTGCATCAGCTTTTGCTGTCACCAAGTGACGAGTCTTTGAACGGTGTGTCTGTGTATCCAGTCCTTTGCCATGGTTGAGCAAGAGGCCAGCAGAAAGGCTTCATTGCCCTCTTGTGGTGAAAACATGTGACATCTATCCTCCTTTGTCAGTCTGCCTTTGAGGAGGCCTTCTATGAATCACAGCATGAATACTGTATGTGAGGATGTTTGTCATATGGAGCACATGACAAGGTAGGAAAGAGAAGACGTGTGTGCAGCTAGAGGGAACTGAGACGTTTCCACTCTTAATTCTGTGCTCGACCTGAGGAGTTGAGTGTTGATTGCACATTTCACAGCTGTAACAGACTGCGGGGCCGTGAGGCAGGTCGGACAGCTCGACAGTGGGCCGACTCCGAGAGGAAACCAACAGTGAGGTAAGTCACAAAATGTCAATGTTTTTTCCACTGTGAAAAGTTGTGGATGGTACCAGTATAACCGTTCCTTAGCGTCCCCATGTTTGGTCCCCCCTCTGTTGGGGTACCTAGCACACAGATCTGGTACTAAAAGGTGGAGCTGTGAACACTGCAGTCTGATTGGTCAGTAGAGGACGGTCACTCTGCTCAGGGCTGAGTTGTGTCTGGTTTTGAGGCTCATGTAACCACTCTTCATACTGTGGAGAGTTTTATTAGTAAACTGTAACTATAAAATGAAAGGATGTTTTGCTGCCTCTCACAGCAGCTGGAGTCTGAGAAAAAATAACTTCATTCACTGGGCCGACTGCCGGCAACTTTTAAGGTGGGACGTTTACTTGTAACATTACTCAATGCACGAGGTGACGACGTGAATTTCACTGTGACAACTTACCATTACCATAGCGTTGTTCCTGTGGGCTACAGCAACACAAAACCCTAGAGCTTGCCTGAGAAGGACTAAATGCACAAAGCTGCTGTTTTTAAATATGTCATGGAGAGAGACTCTCACTGCAGCCTGTTTTATTTTGTTCTGAAAATGTCTGCGTGCAGCCTCGTTCTGTGCAGACTGATAAAGGAGGAAATACAGTGAGTGCTGGACGGAGCAGTGAGTGACAACAACCCCGCCCACATTTAAGAGGACTGTTTGCAGTGGAAACACTAGGGTCTAGGTACCATGTCTGAAGGGTTACTGTTTTATCCAAAGGTACCATACCGAAAGTGTTTGGTGGAAACGGGGCTGCGTTGAGTGAAACACCTGTAGAGGACTCAGAGCAGCGTTTGGATCGGCTCCTCATCAGATTTACTCTACACTGTAAACCCCAATCCATCCATGGCACAGAATGTTAGTATAAAGTCTACACAAATGCCCCTGATTGTCATAATGACAAAAACTTTATGCTCACTTAACACAAAAACCCCTTCTGAGCTCGACATAGTTTTTTATGTTAAGTCAACAGTTTTTGAGTCGTGAGTTGACAGGATAAGGGCCCAATGAAGACCTGAAGACAAGCTACATTCACAGAGGCTTCAATCTGCTAAACAGCCTCGTCCTGTATTAGAACATTACACAAATAAAACAACCAAAAAGCTGAGAGAGCAACAGCAAAGAGTCAGGAAGAAGAGAAGACAGTAAAGGGGGTCCCTTAAGGTAAAAGACTCTGTGGGCCCTACGATGCAGAAGATCTGGTTAATTTTTATGCTTTTGTGTCTTCGCGCACCACTGAGCAACTTTCACAGAAATAAACGACACTGTATCCAGTTCTTTTTATACACTTGTGCGCATGACCCACCACAAAACCACTACTTGTGATTTTTACACTTTGGGATTGTATAAATTAGACAAATGAGACATAATAAGCTAAGCTAACCGCCTGCTGGCTGTAGCTTCATATTTACTGTACAGACACAAGTTCTTGTTAAACTCTTGGCAAGAAGACAAAGAAGCATATTTTTAAATTAAAATGATTGCAAACATTTGAGATATTTTCACACCAGAATCAGTTTGGTACACCTTGTCAGCTGTGACCTTCTTGGCTGGTGTCTCAGAGTGAGACCAGCCTTTTCTCCTCGTGGCAGGTCGGCCTGAGCTGACAGCAGGTGGTGTGTGACTCACTGAAACAGCGTCAGAGATTTGACGGCCAACTGGAGGCTTCGGTTTTGGACTGAAAACTTTTGTGTGTTCACCATCAGGCATCTCCCAGCTGAGACTGTCCCTGTTCATGTCTGTGGCTGATGTGGTCGTCCTTTCTTTGTGTATCTTACCAGACTGCAACAACACAAAATAAAAATATGATTTAGAATTTCGCACAACATTGCACCATTTTTACTGGATTTAGAAAAGTCAAAAATCGTACCTGTATCCTTGAAGGACAGGAGAACAGAATGTCAGGTCTGCTTTTAGGTTTTTAGACCCTCAGTATGAAAGACAAGTCCACTCAGGCACCTTTCTCAAACACACAGACACACAGGACAACGCGTAGACGAAGTAAACACATCTAACAACCAAAAAAGGGAATTAATACTTTGTTCCAGCAAACTGAGAGTAAATATATAGCGTAAGAACAAAGAACTGAAATTAACATTATTCGCTCAAGGGCTAATGCTCCAGGGAACTTCCTGCCATAATTAAAATACAACCATAAACTCCTGTGTCCTTACTTTGGCGCTGCCCTTCCTGGATCCAGGGAAGGACTGTAGATTAATGTGGGTCCATGAAATGTGCACATTTCTCCCCAGAAATTCCCAGCAGGAGTCTGATTTTAGACTCCGCCGGGGCGACCCTGACATAGTGAACAAAATATAATTTTCAGGAAGCACTACAGTAGGTGGAAATAAAATATTAACACTGTTTTCTCCTTCAGCGAGAACACGAACAAGAAGCATTCTCTCCCAAATCCATGAGATTGTCTACGGAAATGTCGACGTTTGCTCCAGTTTTCCTCCTCATTTCCTTTGCTCTGTACTCGCCATTCGACATGCTGCTTCTCTGCGGCTGAAGTAACTTGCAACAGAATGTAATGTCTTAAAAACATAAGAGACGGAACAGCTGCACAGATGTTACAGCAATGTGCCTTCGCACAAAGGCTGGCATCTTACTTGTACCAATAGTCATAGTGGAGGGAACATCTGATCAATATTTAAAGCAGGCCAAGTTACAGAAGAGTGTGTAACACCACTACACAGATGGATACTAGTTTTCATCATGTTATTATGAAATCTAAACGTAACATATCGAACTATTTAAAAAGACAACCTATGGTGACTGTTTCAAAAGGTAAGTGACTCCTGTAATGAATCAGTGTTTGTGTATTTCATATTAAATCTCAACAACACAACTTTTGAAATCTTAATCATCAGCCATATCAAAGATACTGCCGGTCCTGACTCTTCAATTGACTCTTCACTGGGTCCCGGCTTGGACGCAGACTGGCCAATCATAACGTAGCATCAGGCCAGTTCAGACCAGGGTCCGACTAGCCTCACGTCACCAGGCTCTTCACGTACGGCGAAGAGCCTGGTTTCCATTCACTCTGAATTTTGTCTGGATTCTGGTTCCGGTCTAGAGAGCAGATCCGGAATTCACCAAATTCACCAAAGTAAAAGTGTTCATCAAAGTAAAAATTTAAATTCTGGCGCACCATCGTCTCGTCGCATCCTCTTTCACCGTTTTGACAGGTGTAACATTATCAGGCAGCGAAGTTGGTGATGCCATATTGTTGTTGTGGTTGTTGTTGTGGTTGATAGAGCATGCTACATGGCGAGTATCACACAGTTTTCTTCTCTCTTCCGCCCCCACCGCCCCAAACTTTATTGAAAAAATGCATTTACAAACTACAGGTATAATGTACAAAACTAGGATCAAGTGCCTATTAAATAAAACAGACAACTAAAATAGACAATAACTTGTAATACAATTAAATACAATAAAAGAAAAGGGTTAACTTAAGGGCTTGGGGCTTTTCTTGTAAATTATATTCTTTAAAATAAAAAGTTTCACCGCATTTTTATTAGCTTGGTGCTTTTATTTTGACGGAAAGGCGC
This sequence comes from Epinephelus lanceolatus, assembly GCF_041903045.1. Classification (NCBI taxonomy): domain Eukaryota; kingdom Metazoa; phylum Chordata; class Actinopteri; order Perciformes; family Serranidae; genus Epinephelus; species Epinephelus lanceolatus. The sequence goes on along the minus strand of NC_135746.1, from coordinate 6,696,170 downwards.
ATCAATCGAATTCTGGATCCTGTCTCGCCCTGGTTCCGGTTGCTTACCAAAACGGCCACTAAACGGCCCCAGACTAGGGTCTGACAACAACACAGCTGTGCTCCATTGAATCTAATGCAGTCGTTTCAGATTTCCTTCATCTTCAGGCTGGTTTTGTGGATTTGGAGCTGAATGTTGTGCCTGGGGCACGTCGTGTATTAATGATACTCGTTACCTGGAGAGGCTGGAAAAAGATATACGTTTCTTCCCTGTTCCAAAACCAAAATCAAACCCTGAAAAGTGTCAAGTTAGCTAGCTAGCTACTGAAGATATTTGCTATATTGAAGACTTTACTGAAAATGAACCAGCTGTGTGTCATCGCAGTGTGTGCAGATGAATGTTGTTTGTCTTCCCCCGAGAGATCCCTGCCCGTCCGGTGGCAGAGGTCCAGGTGCTGGCAGCAGCACAGGGGCAAAGCCAAACAGTGTTCATCTGCACACACTGTGATGCCACACAGCTGGTTCAATATCAACAAAGTTTCCCTTTATATTCATTGTCTTGTGTGGCGATCAGCAGTGATGTGGTGGTTCACTTTTACACTGTGATCTGTAGCCTATAGTTCGGCTTTAGCTTCTAACTATCTTTGTCTTTTTAACCTGTTGTTGCTGCTGAGTCAGTTTGACATCCTGGATATATCCTTCAAACACAGACTGCAGACCCCTCTGTCTGCTTCTCTCTGGAATCACTCTTTCATTTCTCCAAAAATATGATAATATTTCTTCAGGGAGTGCAGTTAGTTACACTGTGGGCTCCATGCTTACTCTGACAGCTTGTGGGACCCTCACAAAGCCCTGGCTGTAACATAGGCTAGCTCAGTGGTGTCATCAGATGCACGCTTCCTTCTGCACAGTGATGCGGTTGGTGGATGTGGCTCAAAAGAAAGAAAATAGTTCCTACATGAAACTTCTCACAACAAGGTCTGTGGATTATAGAAAAACAAAAAAGCACAAAGCTTGCTTCAGGCACACCGACAGAGCCAAGGATATTATAAAATGCCTTTATTAATTAGGGCATGTCAATATAAAATAACTACGAAATGCCGACCGGTTTCGACCACACAGGGTCTTCGTCAGGGCGTGAAAGAGACAAAAAGCTCTGTCTGGTCAGGTCTGTGGATTATCTTGAGTAACCAGGTCATGATTTCTGGGAAGAGATATTGCTGTTGATTTATTTTTTTGGTGCTTTGAGCACCACAAGCTGAGTGCCATCTAGTTCCATTATATTGGAGAGAAGGCAGACATGTCTACCGCCGATATCTCCAACACTCTGCAACTCACACCAGAACAATCTAGATCAATAAACAGCACTACAGGTAAGAGGAAAAATATGTGTTTTTTTATTTTGGGTGTCTCTTTAAGTAAACCTGTGCATGAATATCTCTGCAGTCACTGTGGTTGCCTGATACAAACGTAGACAAGAAAAACAAAATATCCATGGCAACTTGAGACACTGAGAAACATGAGCCGAGGTAAAGAAAAAAAGAACAATGGCTGTCTGAAATCACCCCCTCATACGCTGCCTCCACATAATAAACACTTAACTCCATGGTGAATACTGAATTGAGATTGAAGTTATCATTTTGCACCGCCACACTGTCTGTTCAGATGTGTAATTATTTATATGTAATTATCATGTAAGGGGACAAGTCCAAAATAATCGTCCGCCTATTCACAGTCCCTTGAGTGACTAAGCAAGCTTAACTAGTTGTGTGTGTGTTCGACTCACGTTTGGCCCACAGCTTGATGGCTCTCAGGGCGAGCCTGAAGTTATAAACGTTTGGCTCAGGCCTGAGGATCTCCTCTTGTACTCTGTAGCCTACAAGAAAGGAATACAACTGGGGCGCCCAGTAGCTGAGGAGGTCGGCGGGTGCTAAAGGCTCAAAAGCAGTGTCCTTGCCACAGCAGCCGTGGCTTCAGTTCCAGCCCAGGGCCTTTGCTACATGTCGTCCCTTCTCTCTGTTTCTCCCTGTCATGCTTCAAAACTGTCCTCTCATTAAAGGCGAAAAAGGTAAAAAAATAGTCTTTAAAAAAAGCAAAGAATACAATTTTCAGATACTATTGCTGCAGGATTTCATAAAAAGTTGTGATCTTTAATCTGACTCTCACCACTGAGTCCCCTGACGTAGTGTTGATCTGTGCCCTTCAACAATAGTGCTATATCGTAGGCAACTGGACTTGCTTGAGTTTCTTGAAGATGTTTCTTGATCCGGGCCATCTTGTGTGTCGTTAGGGTTATATGGGTCCACCTAACCTTAGGGTTAGGGTTAGGGTCGGGTTAGGGTTAGGTGGACCCATCTGACCCTGACGACACACAAGATGGCCAGGTGGGTCAACGACTCACATGTGACCTTAACAACTCTGTAAGGGTTCACACCCACACAGAGTTTAAAGCCCTTGACTCCACACCAGTCTGTTAGAACTGAAGAAGCCTCTTGGATGAGGGGTGAAACGTCTTCAAGAAACTCAGTTAAGTCTAGTTGCCTACGATACAGCACTTATGATTACCATGACCTGGATGACTGAGAATCTCCACACACGTAATCAGAAGGTCCAGTCTTTTTTACGCCACGTGGGCAAAGACTAAGTCAATCACACAAAGATCAAGACACATGCCAACAAATCTTCGTTGTGGAATGCTGCAGACAGTTTTCACCTTTTTCTTTAGTTAAATTACCTCAGTCCCATCACCGGACAGTTTGATGAGTGTGACAAACGCTTCTTCAATGGCTTGAGGACAGCAATACTGTCATTCACTTGTAACAGGCAGAAAAATGTCCTTTAACTTCTGTGCATGGATGGATTACTGACTTGGCCTACCAGGCACAGGCTCAGGGGCCCAAAGTGTCGGAGGCCACCCTGGCCTTCATCTGCAACATTTCACTCATATTACTGTAAACAAAGGAATACTTGGCACATCTGTTTCCAAATGGGTGCGTAGGAGAGGGACGAGCAAAACACAACTTGTAGAAAAACTTCCATTGTTCCATTGTCTAACTTGCAAAAAAGTTTTTGGAAAACCTGTTTGCCTGATGAAGGTCTAGTTACAGAAACGTTGCAGCGTTAAAATAATTAGTGTTGCAAGTTAGAGGGTGTGCAGGAGTTTTTCTACAAGTCAAATTACTGTAACGTACTAACTGGGAAAAGACTCAAAATGACCATAAAGAGATGCAAAGAGACACAAAACAACCACAAAGACACAAAATGACCTTATAGATGCAAACAACAACAAAAAAGTCTGTGTGTCTTGTGTAGGAGCGGAGGTGGGGCCCTTTGCATATCTGTGCCCAGAGGTCCGTTATCTCATAATCCACCCATACCTGCACACAATGAATCACTTGACTGACCTGTATATCTTTGACCTCTTCCTGAGCGTTCAGCTTGTCAGAGAAGGAGGTGAAGAAGTCTTTTCTTTCCAGAAATCTGGGTCTAAGACAGAAGGGATATCAGCTCCTGTCAAAACAGTGAGGTCTATATTTCATCCATTATCTTCACCGTGTATTATACATTCATGCTTCATGCCCCTTAACTTAAACTTATAGGTGATTCAGGTAAGTTCTCAGGCCAGGACGTATTAGAAATGTATTAACAATGCAGTAACATGTTTTCATTCTCATAATTGGAGTTGTAAAGATAGATGTCTTACCATTTGTTCACAGATTTCTTTGAGACACACTTGTTTCACAACCTTCTCTGCTCAAATAAAACATGAGGAGCATTTTCAGATATTTTCATTTGTCTGAAGCAAAACAGGATCAAATCCGAAAACGATGACATGTGAGAGGAAAAAAGACACGTGACCTTAAACTGTATATTTAAGGGCTGCGTTCAATTTGTTTCTGTATTTTTGTTTGTTTGAGAAAATCCATAGATGTTTACCAGTGAAACGTCTTTGTTACTTGTGCTTTCTATTAAAGCTCTTAATGAAAATTAGTCCATTTGTTTATATGATGACAATAAATATAGACAAAGTTAGTGAGTCACAAGGAAACAGTGGACCAGTCAGCAGGTACAGAGCCAAGTTTTTTTTCCTCAGGAAATATTTGAGAGCAAGCAAACTAAAAAGAGTGAATATTAGAATTGTATTTGCCAGATGACCGGAGTAATGACTTCAAATCTAAGATAATGTTGCTCTGTGTCCACTGGATGTGTAAAGACGTCAGTTTGTTAACAAATTTACCACATCAACTGACAGTAAAAGGGGATCATGTGTCAGTGTGCACAGCTTGTTTGCACTGCCCCCTTGTGGCTGCTCATTGAGGTATAAGGCCATATATTCATGGAGCATGTATAGTGATCTGTTAATTCATGTCTAAGCTTACAATTTACCATCATGCTTGAAAGTATTTAAAAAAAGGTAAAGTATGTGTTAGCCAGATATGTGTAATTAGTGCAGGTGTCACATCTGCCTTAATTTAAAGGCCAGAGAGCAACTGAGGTTTCTTATATCACAGAGATAAAGACATACGTCCAATTTTAAGACAGTTTGACTGACATTTTAAGCAACTGTTTTAAAGTTCCTTTCCTTGTTCCTTGTTGTCTTACAGAGATAATTAAGCCCTAACAGAGAGTAAGTAGCCTACGGAAGTCCAGAGTGGCCTCCACACACCTTTTCTTTATGGTAATCACAGCAGGTCAGCTAAACATGCTGATTTTGACAGAAAAATCATTTCAAATGACGAGACCTCTGAAATCGTGACCTTAACTAGACCACCGTGGTGTCTTTGGGTTGTTTTAAAAATAAAGTGAATTTAAGACATGCACTTAGTGATGGGATTTCTTGTTTACTTGTGAGAGCTGGTTCAAAGATGAGGTTCCTTTGTTTGTTTTTTGTTTTGTTTTGGTTTTTTTTCTGTGTGTGTGGTGGGGGGGTGTTGGTGGGTTCAACGACGAATCTCATTGGTGATTTATCGCATCACGGATATTGTGATGTGGACCCAGAGTAGACTCCGCAGATATAAAGTTTGGTGTAGCCATAGCAACAGCCTTTATAAATAACAAGTAGTGATGTGACGTTTGCGAATGAGCTGAGTCTTTGAACCGGCTCTTTGAAGTGAACGAGTGAGCGGCTGCACTGTCTTTCTCCTTCACAAACTAGTCTCTCTCAACACTCTAAAGAGCCGGTTCACTCGTTCACTTCAAAGAGCCGGTTCAAAGACTCGGCTCGTTCGCGAACGTCACATCACTACATGCACTAGTTTGTCTGGGTTTTGTATCTGTGTTCCAACAAGTATCACAAGAGATACCTATTTATTATAGATCTGAGTAGATTGTGAGGCAGTGATCAGGGGCAGTAAACTTTGCACTGGCACAAACCACCTCTAATTGATTAATATCAGTGGTGTAGTGGAGGGGAAGCGCAGGTGTACAGGATATACCCACCTATCAATCAAATTGGAATATATAATGGAGTAAAGCCTACCCATTCCACTGCCACTACCCTACTGATAAAGATTATTAACATCTGTGGTTTATCATTTTGAGAGTTTCTCCCAAACCTTTGTATGATGTTAGAAGCAGGAATTAAACTGACACTAGTTATTATTGCTGTGATCATCTTCATTCACCTTTGCAATATAAAGATGTTGTTGACAAGACATCATATTATGCAGGACAAACTTGTGTTTTAGATTTTGGAGTAAGTCAAAAAGTCTGTCTTTGCAAGAGTACCAAATTCTGCTGGGGGCAATGTTCAGGAATGCTTTTCAGGTTTTTAGTCCACTCTCTCAAACTTCCAGTGCCCAAGACTGTAAATGATGGAGTAAGAGAGTTGCGTTTTGCTAAGTTGCTTTATTGTGCATTTTATCTTCTATAGTTGTGCGAGGACTCTTTTTCATTTCTTTTCTACATGATTGCCACCACACAGAGTCCAAATACAGTTTTCTGAGGTCAAGACCATCATCGAGATGGCCGACAGAGAGTAAGTCAGAACCCTGATATCTTGGTGCCAGGACATCATGCTCAAGGACAGCCTCATCCCTCAGGCCGTAGGACCAAGCTCTGAACTCATCACTCTGGTCACTGTCACTTTATATGACATGTCACTTTACCTTTCTATAAACTGTTTGCATCTATTTACAGTTTTGCTAAGCATATCCATTTTACCACTACACATTGCTTTTACATGCTGGGTCCTCACACTAATACTAAACTTAATTATATCCTGCACGACTATACGTCCTTATATGATTAGGACAGATAGATAGATAGATAGATAGATAGATAGATAGATAGATAGATATAGATAGCTGTGATGAAATACAAAGTAAACACACACTGGATAATATCCCATAGAGATCAATTGGTGTCCGACTGTTCAGAGAGACAGTCATTCTCTCCATGGGTCAGTATGTATGTTGCATTATGTTGAATTTGTCTATGAACTGTTTCTGTAATTGAAGCATTCTCTGACACAAGAATTTCCCATAAATAAAGTTCTATTGAATTGAATGGAATTGAATATGAACCTTGAACGTCGCGTCACATCAATAATATTTGTCACTTCGTGTAAAATGGTGTGTGTGTGAATATAACTGCTGCTTTTATAATCTTTGACTAATTATACAGGTGAACTACTTCTACAGCTGTTATTTTAATAACATTTGCCAGATCGCAGACCGTAAACAACAACAACCACCTCCTGTTTGTGACTGTAACGACAGGCGACGACATTTCCAGACAGCGCTCATTTCTCCGGAGGACCCTGAACGCCTCGCTCAGAGCAGTGGACTGAGAAGGGCGATGAAAACAAAAATGGACATCAAACGAAAATAGCCAGTAAGACTCAAAATGCATTGTCTCACCTTAAAGCGTGTGTGCAGCTAAATATATTAACACTATAACGACATTAAACCGTTTATTCATCATTAATAGTGACGTTACGAGCAACGACAGCTAACTCGGTAGCTAAGTTAGCATCGGTAGCTTAGTAACGTTTGCTAGCTTTATTAGCTTCGTGTAACATCACCGGTCTGACACTGGACACTGAGGCTAGCTTAGCTTAGATATTAGCTAGCATGTAATGGTGTAAATAGTGTTAGAGGAAAGCATCTTGTTAGCCGACGGTGACGCTAGCAGCCGTTAACTGTTACTGTTACTTCACACCCCCTTTATTACTCTGATGGATCTGTCTAGCTGCTGGTAGTGAAGTCAAACAGCAGCCATTGTGTTGTCCCGCAGGACAGAGCTGCAGACATGTTGTCTCAGATGATAGACAGGCTTTTATCTGCGCCATAGCTACAGAGAGAACATGACTAACACTGGGGTGTAACTGTATAATATTGTTTATAGTCTGGCCATGATTGTAGTTTCACTGGTGTCCTCCGGTGGTCGCTGTTGTGCATCTGAGCAGGTTTCCATCTTCATCTTCATGATGTTTCTCATTACAGTTTTATTACTGGGACTGAAGCTGGTGTATGTATGGTACGGAAACGAATTGCATTCACTTGACAAATAAAAAAGCCACGTTTTTCTGAGTAATTTCTTTTCTGTTTTTCGGAGTAATTTATTTATTTTTCTGTTTTTTGGTGTAATTTTTTTCCTGAACAGGAGTCGAGATACTTCACAGTCTCGCGAGAAGCTCCCACCTGGCACCTGCAAGTGACCGGTGCCTGCGTAAAGTCGACAAACTAATGATAACACCATCTATATGACTTAAAGACAAGAGTGTCTCCCAGTGTCTCAAACCCAAAACAAAGTAAAACTGGATTAAACTAAACAAGCGGGTCATGTTTGCTTCCATTATATCGAGCTCTCAAGAAAGGAATGAAAGTGTCTGTTGTTCTATTGCTCTCTTAACTCAGAAAACAAAAACAGAAAAAAATTACCCCGGAAAACAAAAAAAACAACAACACAAAAACAGAAAAAAATTACCCTGGAAAACAAACAAACAAACAAAAAAAAAACAGAAACAAAATTACCCCGAAAAACAAAAAAATTACCACGAAAAACAGAAAAATAAAAAAAAATTACTCCGAAAAACAGAAAAAATGACTCAATAAAACAGATTCTTTTTTTATTTGTCAAGTGAATGCAGTACGCTTCCATAGTATGAAGCCTCCAATTAAAGATGTTCAGATGTGACTATCTGCAATGATTTCCACATATATTCAAGTTATAATTCCATTAAAGATAAATTTGATTTCCTGGCTGGTGTTAAGATACCAAGGCCCTATTTTTTAGATGTCTAAAACAAAGATATTTTGACTCAGTGGGCCCCTGAGCCTGGATGCCAGGTAACAGGCCCCTCTACACCTCCCCAGCAAGCAGGTGCAACATGCCTGTTGTGTCCACCCACAAAATTGAAGTCCCATTGATAAGCTGAGAGGCTTAACACTCATTTAAATTGTGTCATGATGGTTTATATCCTGTGACATCCAACCCTAACCTAGGACTGGGCAATATGAAGCTATTATATCGTTACCGAGATATGATAGTATATCAGGGCTGCAATGATTAGTCGACTAATCGATGACTAATCGACTATTAAAATAATCGGTGACTATTTGAGTAGTCGACTATTCGGTTTGAGTCATTGCTCATAGAAAAGCACTATAAAAGTACCCCAAAATACTCTTATTGCAGCTTCTTATGTTCACATATTGGCAGCTTTACACACTCTCCCATGACGGTGAACTAAAACCCTTTGGCGTGTTTGAATGCTTGCCTTTACCCAATTACTTGTTATATATACATTATTTATGATTATTGATCAAAAATCTCATTGTGTTAATATTGTCTGAAAAACAACAAAACAAAAGTCATACCCACAACTTTGTCGCATGTGTTTTGTTTTATTTTGTCTCCCAGTCCTAGCATTGATGATTTTAAAATATCAAGATTTATATCATGTATCTGGATACAGCCTAAAATATTGTGATATATTTTTGGGTACATATCAACGAGCCCTACTGTAGCCACAAGGACACTGAATGATGACCCTGCCTAATCTTAAATCTTGACATTTATTTATTTCATCTACCACTTTTTTGACTGTTGGGACCCTGTTATTGACCTGATGACTAAGCTCTTTGACGAGATATGCAGAGGCTCTGGCTTAACCCTTTGAAACCTGGAGCGACATCTCTTTTCTTGTGCTGCTTTAAGAGGCCTTTCGGAAAAACATGGGAAAAAGGCAATGAGCAACTTGGCGAGAACTGTCTCACAATTGCAAAAAAAAAAATATATATATATTAAGGAAATTATTTAAAAACAAAAACTAGGGAAAAATATAATATTTATAATAATTATTATTATTACATTTTGAAATTATGTTACAGAGTTATTATAATTTTTAAGCACTCTTTTCAGGTCATTTCCTTGTTTGTTTGTTTGTTTTAAAACTTTATTTCTTTTTACTGATTTCTTTCTTTCTAATTTTTTGGGGTCATTTCTTCTTTTGTTGCTCATTGCCCTCTTCCTGTGTTTTACAAAGAAATCAAGCCAATTTGCTTGAGGTGTCAAAGGGTTAAGGGTCCCTTGTAGAACCATTATGTAATCCACCAATGACTACACTACATGATAGGGCTGTACCTAGGGATTATTTTCATTAATCAAGTAATTGATTAGTTGTTTTGTCTTTAAAATGTCAGAAAATGGTGAAAAAGTGTGTCCTAAAGTCCAAAATGATGTCCTCAGAGGTCTTGTTATGTCCACAACTCAAAGATATTCAGTTTACCCTCATGGAGTAGTAAAGAAACAAGGACATATTCACATTTAAGAAGCTGTGATCACAGAATTTGTACCTTTTTTTCTTAGAAAATTAAGAACTAGTTTGGGATTCATGTACTAGTTGACAACTAGTTGAGTAATCGATCACTTATTTTAGCTCTACTACATAATGCAAATTTCAAATAGGGCTGCACGACATGCAACAAAAATCATTTGCGATTATTTGGACAGAAATTGCGATATGAGAAGTGTTTTTAGTGGTATGATAATTTTTGCATTTCGTTTTCATTGAAAAAAATAAGAATTAAAATGAAGATGATTTAATTTTTGCTGGGATCTGTACCAAACAAGCATGTTCCCTTATGTCTGAGATATGATTTGTAGGCTGGAGTATCTCTGTCGTACCACAGTGCTTCATTTATAATGGTATGTTGTGACACATTTTACCTTTATCAAAAAATTCCAGCTCTCAATTAATTTCAATTAATTGTGCAGCCCTTAGTTTAAGTATCTGCAACTGAAGACAGAGAAGAGCTCCTGCACACTCTGTCAGTTATCAGACATGTCTAGATAAGGTGTGAAGGGAAAAAATATTACTTTAATAAAAGAAAATTCCAGCAGTTAGTGAGACAGTTTGCAAGAGCTCTGTGCTTTGCACCTCCTCTGACACACCTGTCATACATTCAGGTGTGCAGAGATTTTGCCAAACATCTTCAGCCGGCATTGTAGCTACTCAGAACTAGTGGAGGCATAAAATTTTAGTTCATACTTGTCACAGTTCATACTTGTTGTTTGGGTTCCTCATATCACTCATATGCTAGATTTTTCCACCAGCAGCAGTACACCTTTTTTGTCCTCTTAATAATGTTTTCTCAGTGTAATTGCATTTGTCTGATTTCATAACAGGCCGTCAATGTCAGACCTCTGACTGGCACGTCACGAAGAACCTGAGGGGAAAAAAGAAGTGAGAGGCCAGAGTCCAGAACAATGGAGGCTCGCTATGGTAACATTGTGTTCAGCTCCAAGTTCGACTCAGGGAACCTGGCACGTGTGGAGAAGGTGGAGAAGGGCAGCTCCAGCCCTCCTACTGACACAGCTCCCAGCGGGGGTGCCCTCTCAGGGTCAAATCTCACCCCTGACTATGAGTTCAATGTGTGGACGCAGCCAGACTGCGGCGGCACGGAGCACGAGAATGGAAACAGGTAAACGGCATCAGCATCTTTGTGGGTAACTGTGATTACTCGCTGCACATGACCCTGACACTGAGTTACATTACTTAAAGCAAATTGTGTTTTTGTGTTTCAGATCGTGGTTTTACTTCAGTGTACGAGGTGCTGCACCTGGGAAGATACTGAAGATCAATGTGATGAACATGAACAACCAGAGGAAGCTCTACAGCCAGGGCATGGCTCCGCTCGTACGCACGTTACCTGGCAAGAACCGGTGGGAAAGGATCAGAGACAGACCCACATGTGAGGTACATACACACACTCAGAATCTGTCAGGGAGAGGATTTAGGCGTCAGGAGCCAGTGAGACAGGGTGCTGTCAGTCTGGCTTCCAGACAGCAGCTATTATTATCTTTCTCATAATGTGTGTCTTCTTCATTTCCTCTGTCTTTTCCTCAGATTATAGATAACCAGTTCATCCTCTCATTCACTCACCGGCTGCTGGAGACGCGAGGGGCGACCACCTACTTCTCCTTCTGCTTCCCATTCTCCTATAGTGAGTGTCAGGAGATGCTGCAGCAGTTTGACAAGAGCTACCCCAACGCTGCTCAACTCAGTCCGAGCAGGTAAAACACACACACAATACATTACCTGTATCTTCCCCTGCCCCTCTAATTTGTCCAATTTCTGATTCACCGATCTCCACCCTCTCTCCCTGACAGCACCCCAGGCAGTGTGTATTATCATCGGGAGTTGCTGTGCCACTCTCTGGATGGCAATAGAGTGGACCTGCTCACTGTGACCAACTGTAACGGGATGGAAGAGGAGAGAGAACCCCGTCTGCCTAAACTGTTTCCTGACACCAACAATCCAAGACCGCACCGCTTCTCCAGCAAAAGGGTACCACTCAGTCACACACAAACACACAATCAATGTCCTCTTTGTTGTGTGACACCTTTATTGGCTTTAGTGACGACATGTAAGGTCGACAGGAATAACTGAATAGTGTCCAATCAGTGAAGCTGATCCTTGGCCCTTGTCTGTCCACGTGTGTTTGCAGGTGTTTTTTCTCAGCAGTCGAGTGCACCCTGGGGAGACTCCCTCGTCCTTTGTGTTCAACGGTTTCCTCAACTTTATCCTGAGAAAAGACGACCCACGTGCTCACGCCCTTCGAAACATGTTTGTGTTCAAGCTCATTCCAATGCTCAACCCAGACGGGGTTGTTCGTGGACACTACAGGTAAGAGCTGCACATGTACTCACATGCACCATCCTCATGACGTCAACATCTTTTGACCCAGTGATTGGATTAGTTTTAACCAATGGTTCCCAACTGGTGGGTCACAGTCTAAAAGTGGGTTTCAGGTCAATTCCGAATAGGCCTTGCAAACGTGTCTAGTGTGTAAAAATGCACTTTATTTTTAAGTACAGTGACTTTCTGGCACAGAGCTTTTATTTGAAGTGCTGTTTCATGCTGTAGAGTGAGTGACTAACGGACAGGTACTTTACAGAGACAGCAAACTAACTAGATGACTCGTCCAAACGCAAGTATGATGCTAAATGTATTAAACTGTGTGGACCTCGAACTAATCACTAAGGAGAAATCTGGACCAAGTGGCTGGACCAGTTGGGAACCACTGGTCTTAACTCTTGTCTTGACTACTACTGCATTGATTTATGTACTACGGCCGCACGGTGGTGTGGTGGTTAGCACTGTCGCCTCACAGCAAGAGGATAAGTGGTTAGAAAATGGATGGATGGATGATTTATGTACTTCTTGTTCCTAATAAGGCTTGGGAATGTCACACTCACTACTTTGAGAACTCAGTTCTTGCCTATTTTTACACCTATTTTCCTTATTAAACAAAAAAATACAACCATGCACAAATGTAAGTTTCTCTCTGTAAGCAAACTTACACTAAAGCCTGATTCACACCAAAGATTTGCGACGAGATGAAACTGTTTTAGGACGTTGCAGAGAAAAGTTGCAGCAGTGTGAACTGGTCTGTCTGAGCTCGACTCAAGCCGGCTGATGGTGTCACCTGCAACTCCTGCAAATTGTTGGCGGTTGGTTTTAGAACATAAAGCATGTCACCTGTTTCAACAGCCAGTGAGCTTGTAGTGAAGTCCACTGGTCAAGTCAAAATGACCGCAGACGGCGTGTTGGCTTGCTGCAGCAGGTGATCCATCCCCGCCGAGCCCTCTGTTTCTGTCTTCGCGGTGTGCCCCTGGGTTGCTGCTGCTGCTCACTGTATGTGCTTGTATGTGTTTCTCAATTTTACACATTAAAATGACCAGTTGTTAACCGACATATTCAGACTTCTACATAGAGTTAGCTTTAGTTCTTCAAACTTTGGATGAAATCAGTTTGAGTATGAGGATGTAGTGCTCCATGTAAAGACCGCTTCTTTCATCCCACAGCTTGGCTGTCACAGCAGTACTATCTGTGTGAACACTGTGCCTCTGTGTTGTGCACATGCTTACGTGCAAAAAAAAACAACTAAGTAGTAACCCTGTTACCTGTATAAGAGGCCAAGAAATCCACTTTTTCGAGGAGAAGTCTAGCTGGAGAAACCAGGTTTCTCTCAGCCCCTACTCCAAGGATAAACCGGTTTTCTCATGTACATGACATCTAAGAATGCAGGCTCCTGCAGAAAGCCTGTAAACTGTAACCTAGTTATTTAAGTGCATTAACAGGAGCAGAGGTTACAAGAGCCAGGTCGGATGTCGTGTTGACCCTTTCAGCTGAAACAAGTTAAACCAGCGTTACTGTGTCTGAGACAGTGATGTCTCGAGGCTATCAGTTAACAGTGACACTACTTTGTCAGTGTGTCAGGGGACGCTGCTTCCTCTGCTGCCGATCAAACATGTCATGTTGTGCATCTGTACCATCTTCTCTTTCTCTAAAAAAACAACATTATGTAATTAATGCAGAGAAAATGTCACTAACTGTCACTTAGTGTTTGTAATACAACATTCGGACTCCTCCCTCCATACGCTACTTGTACATACGCTGCAGGCTACTGTACTGTTGTAGGAGCGTTGCATTTGTTGTAATGGGAAAGCCAATACTTTAACTAATACTAATACTTTTAACTAAGCTAACCACTGGCTCCTGCCTGTCCAACTGAAATTAGGCTAGCTCCATGTCGCCCTTCTTCTCATCCCCTTTTGGAATGAGCGCCGTCTGCTTGCAGTTTCACCTTGCTATGTCTGCAGTGTTTTTTTGAAGCTGTGTCTTCGAGTTTCGTAGCTTCCTCTTGGATGTGTGTTGCTTATGGTCTGGCACCTGAGCCTGACCTCACCTGCATGCTGTTATTGGTTGAGGTTACACACCCTTAAATGTCAAGGAAAATAAGAGGAAAATAAGAAAACACAGGCAGAGGGCAGAGTCTCTGCCAGGAAATAACTGCCACACATTCTTGGTGGGTCATAAGTGACAATTTATGACTTTTGTATGAGTCTATGTTGTCTTTTTGGAAAATCGAACCAGGAACCCTCTTGCTTTGAAGGGACAATGCTACCCACGACACCATCCCCCTAATATCCCCCTAAATCCTACACACTGGACCTTTAAATTATACTAAATGCAGCACAATGTAACATGGGTTTCCAAGACCTATCGCAGCGGAGAAATGAAGAATAGGGCTGTTTTTTAAGAAGTAGTTACCTGTGTCTGTTTTGCAGGACTGACTCCAGGGGTGTGAACTTGAACCGACAGTACCTGAACCCCAGCCCTGAGCTGCACCCTTCCATCTATGCAGCCAAAACACTCTTGCTCTACCACCACACCCACAACCGCCTGCACAACACACAGTCCAGCCCTCACACTAACAGCCCCACACACACGCAGGCCCCGCCCCTCAGCATCAAACCCGCCAACCAGCATCAGTCTCCGCCCTTCACTGCGCTTGAAGTCAGCTTAAACCAACGAAACGCAGAAAAGGATGCAAATCCTGCGCCGGCAGAGGTTCCCATGGTGATGGAAGAAAACGCCTGGGTCAACACGGAGATGGGGAAGGGGGACCACAACAGCTCGTCAAGCTCCACAGAGACTGTAGCTCCTGTTACTGTGGAGGTAACAGAACCACAGGTGGAGGAACAGGAACAGGAATCAATTCCACCCCAGGAGGGGGGTGTGGCTTATTATGTGGACTTACATGGCCACGCCTCTAAACGGGGATGCTTCATGTATGGAAATAGCCTTCCTGATGAGAGCCAGCAGGTGAGCACCCTCCCTTTGCGGTGTCTTCATAAAGAGTAAAATAACATTTAGTAAATTTTTTTTTGTAGCAATGAGTTTCTTTTAATTCATTGAAGGTTATGTTTGGTATTTTTCAACCTGGACCCCATTTTCTTGTGTTTTTCTGTCTAAGTGACAAATGGGAACAACTGTTTTTGAAAACGGTCAAGTATCGAGTAAGAAGGCTGCAGTTGCTAGTGGTAAAAAAAACCACAACTTAATTCACCCAGTTAAATGAGAAAATGTGCTGGCTCTATACACGCTATAGGGACTGTTTATTTAAATGGAGTCCGGTGATTTCACGGCTGTTTCTGATTAAACAAAAAAGACCTTACTCTTTAATAAAAAGGTCTGTATCTGAAGGGATCCTTTCCATAATGTTGTCAGACACTAAGAATGACAATCTGAGCCTGTCAGTGGCAAAAACAAGCTCTGTTGGGGTGCTTTCACACCTGCCCTCTTGTTTATCCTTGTTTACCCTCGTTTGCCCCCTCAGTGCGGTTCGTTTGGGCAGGTGTGAACACAGCAATCTCACTCAGGTGTGCACCAAAACAACCGGACAGAGACCTTCTTGAAGAGGTGGTCTCAGTCCGGTTACAAACGATCTCTGGTGCGGTTCGTTTGTGGTGAGAAGGTGTTCCGACCTGGATGTGAAGCAACTGCAGTCACATGACACATTGTTTGGGTTAAACATGAGCATGTTACAGTCCTGGAGGATTATTAATGTGCACCTCCTCCTGTACTGCCTTAATATGCACATTCAGCACATCCAATGCATCAAAACATTGTTTTCTAGTTGGAGCCGCGCCTCGTTTTCAAACTGTATGGTTTGACTAAAATGAACAATGACAGCAATTTAGTCCACGATGAGCAGCGCTAAAATCAACCTGCATCAACCTCCCTCCACTGTGACATTAGAACGTGTCACATTTATCTTGCAAGTGTACTCTTCTTCAACGTTTGCTTTACTTCCTGGATTTTCCCCACAAATTCTGACCAATCAAGAGCAGCTTTCTTCCGCAAAGCTTGTAAATGCTGCCGTGAGAACATGAACCAACTCTAGGCAATAATACAACTTTGGAACAAAATGAGTCCCTGATTCAGACCAAAGGAGACGACTCTAGGTCTGAAAGCAGCCTGAGTGATGTAAATTGGCAGCGTTTATATGCCCAGAGTGGTTACACTGTAGCCTGTTTCACTACTAGTGACTGCAGCCTTCTTACAAAAAATATTGTTCCCATTAGTCACGTAGACACAAAGCACTGGAAAATAGCATCCAGGCTGAAAAGTACCAAACTTACCCTTTGAATGTGTCCTTGACATATTTGTTTGTCCTCATACAGCAGCCACAGCAGATGGGTACTTTCTGTGTCATAAATCTGAGCTCCTGTGCCCCCCACTTCTCCTCTCTCCTCTGCAGGTAGAGAACATGTTGTATCCAAGGCTGATAGCTGTGAACTCTGCCCACTTTGATTTCCTGGGCTGTAACTTCTCTGAGAAAAACATGTACGCACGGGACAAGAGAGACGGCCAGTCTAAAGAAGGCAGCGGGCGGGTGGCCATTCACAAGGCCATAGGGCTGCTTCACAGGTCAGATTTCAATGGATTTGAAGTTTTGGAGAGTAAAAAACAAGCCTTTCTGTATTGAAAAGAAAATCTACTATCCCACTGTTGAAAGCACAGAGTTCTGTTACTCATGTTAAATTTTGACAAACTTGTCCAGTCCCGGTCCAGCTGCAGAACTATTTGTGTTGGTGGAGCCAAATAAATTACAGAATAAATTCACAAATTATAACCTTTTACCACTTTTTACCATTAATAAATGGCGCTTGTAGAGCTGTTGTATAAAAGCAATATCACACTCAAGGTCGTGCTGTTGGACTGAATATCAGCACAACCATGATTATCTTTGGCACTCGGCCTGTGACTTCATGCCAATGACCAAATCACAGCCGTGCTGATATTCAGTCCTACAGCATGACCTCAAGTGTAATCTGACTCTCAAGACATCTTTTTCTCAAGCTGTAAATGTAGTTTTCAACATGTTCCTGTTATTGGTTTCCCACCAGCTACACTCTAGAGTGCAACTACAACACAGGAAAAACCATGAACACCATCCCACCTGCTTGTCATGACAACGGACGAGCGACCCCTCCTCCACCGCCATCATTCCCTCCAAAATACACTCCAGAGATATTTGAACAGGTAGGAAAACAGGAGTGGTTTCTGTACGAGCATTCCTTCTCTTTCACAGAAGAATGTGATTCTTTGTTTAAGGATTGCAGGTTTTTAAAGTATGTGAGTGAACTTTTTAACACAGTACATACCAAGCTATTGACTCCCTGTCATCAGCTGTGTTTCCACACTACCTGCACGTTATGTTTATTGTTGTTTTTTGAACTGCAAAACTCCTTTTTTGAACTGCGGTGCCCCTATCTTCAAACCAATGGACCTTAAAAGATGAGGTGCTTGTAATAGAATATTAATCTTGATCACAATTTTGGCTTCCCTCAATTAAATGAACTGATCGACTGTGATGGTGATGTTAAAATTGCGTGCAGGTGAAGAAGAGCCTTATTCAAGTCTTATTTTGATGCAAAGATTTGTACGATTAGCCGGAATGTAGCAGAACATGGAAGATAAATAACATTAAATCTAAAATATTTTGTACCTAAAATCACAGAATAATTGTTGTAAAGAATCCTGATCTCAATATTGATCAGAATAATCCCAATTATTATTTTGACCATAATCATGCAGCTCTACTTGTGAAGTAAACTTACAGATGTTGTTCATCAGGTGGGGCGTGCTGTGGCGATCTCAGCCCTGGATATGGCGGAGTGTAACCCGTGGCCACGTCTGGTGCTGTCTGAGCACAGCTGCCTGATGAACCTTCGAGCTTGGATCCTCAAACACGTCCGCAACACCAAAGGCCTGAACACACAAATCAACGCTCATCCTCCACCGAGAATACACCACAATGGCAGCAAGGTGTCACCGCCAAAGAGCTTCAACAAGTGAGTTTACACACACGTCTTTATTAAACCCCAGAAACACAGAAGACAAACTTCAGTTCCTCTCGTGTATTTGTCACATGAAACATTTGGTTGATGGATTTCTGTGTTTGTTTTGATCCTCTGAGCAGCTGTCTGTCTGGCTCAGCGTCGGAGAACACGCTCAGCCGCATTCGCTGTAACAGCCACAGTAGCAGCAGCCAGACGCCCTCCCCGAAGATGCACAACTCCCCGAGCTTTACTTTTGGCTGCCCCCCAGCCCGAACACACACACAGCACAACGGCACGCACACCAGCGGACGCGGAGGCAACAAGACACTCGGGCCAGTCAGGGGTAAGATGATCCCTCATCCATCTGCTTGTGTTGCTGGCTGGCATTCTCTATCACCTCTCCCTGGGTGAACCCAGGTGAACGCTTTTCTCTGTTTCTCTCTAAATATCACAAATTCTGTCGTCTAGTTTCTCTCTTTCCTGCTACCATCCTCTCTGTCTGCTGTTGGAGTTGTTAAAAAGGCTAACAGGAGGTTCATGTGTCAGTGTTTGTGTGTTAAACAGCTTCAGGTGTATTGTGATGGTCGTGTGTAATCGGTCTCAGCTTTGGCATTAGCTAGTTTTTTATGACGTGAATAAATGGATTAATATCCTGGATCTCTGTGGCCTGGAACATCGGCATGACCCTTGCATGACCTTAGCATGACCCTCCCTGCTCCTGCTGTCTGTGCATACATGTTCTCACCTTTAAAGATTAGTCCCATCCTGATGACATCACATGAGCCTTGTTCCAAGACACCACGACCACACTGAATATTTAGGACAAAAACTTTGTGAAACAAACTGACATCATTTTGAGTCCACATGTACACAAGTATGTTTTAAAACGTAGCTTTTTCTTTGTGTTTTGACCTTTCGTCCACATGTAATTTGCATTTTAAGTCACTGAAAGTAAACCTTTTATAAAACTCCTTCCAGAGTGGAGATTTTCAGAAACTATGTTTTCAATGTTGACATGTCGACACTAGGGCTGCCACGATTAGTTGACTAATCGACTATTAAAATAATCGGTGACTATTTTAGTAGTTGACTAATCGGTTTGAGTCATTTTTCATAGAAAAGTACTATAAAAGTACCCCAAAATACTCTTACTGCAGCTTTTTACGTTCAGATATTGGCAGCTTTACACACTCTCCCATGACAGTGAACTAAAACCCTTTGGCGTGAGTGTGAAACAAGACATTAGATGACGTAATTTTGGGGTTTGGGCGAGACAGACCGACATTTTTCAACATTTTAACACATTTTTCGATGAAATGATTAGTCGACTAATTGAAGAAATAATCGTCAGATTAGTCGACAATGAAAATAATCGTTAGTTGCAGCCCTAGTCGACAGTGAAAACTTTTTGGCTTCAGTTTTTGGCGTATGGCAGCATTCACACCAAATTCACTGTTGGGGATGAAAACTCCACTCCTCCTTAGGCTGCGGTAGTGGGGCCATAGGGGCAGGGTTTTCCTGCCTATCTAAGACAAAGGCGGGCCGTCTGGGGCTGTCAAAAGCACCATGAAATTGAGTTCGAATATTTTTATATTAATTTAGTAGAGTTTGAATAATATTCAAATTTATTTATTTTTTTATTTAAAAAAAAAAAAACACAAAAAATAAGATGCTTATTGCTGACGCAACATGAACGTGACACTCGGATGAAAACACCCATTCTGACCTCAGTGAAGTGCCAGGTATGACCAACTTCTGCCTCGCTATCTGAGCAATGTTTGGATACTTCAGTGCGTAGTTTTCCACCAAGAGTGGATCCTGGCCGGCTCGTAGTGGTGTCTCATTCTGGTAACGTTTCATCTCTTCTTCAGAAAGGGTAGGCAGGGAGGCAGCAGGTGCAACACTCTCCCTGTATGTCTCCCCGGACAGGTCACACATCACGGACAGCGCAGTGGGTGGTGTTGGCACAGCGGGCCCCTCCGTCGGCGCCTCTCCCTCCATCGTTGCGTCCCTCTCTGGCCCGGCTTGTGCGCAAGCCGTCTCCGCCTGAACGGGATTCCCGTGATATACAACATTATTGATAGTATTAATTAATTATTAATGATATTCGAATTGTCAAATTTAGGTTCGAACTTATAAAAAATATATATATTCGAATATATTTCGAACTTCGAATTTTTTTTGACAGCCCTAATGGGGGCGTTCAGATATAGCGTCCTGCCCCCCGGTTTATCCGCTTGACGTGAATTAAACCGGGTGGAGCTCTTAAACCGGACTGAACCGGTTACACCGGAAATCGGCAGAAGCCTAATGCACGATAATATAATATCGGCATCGAACATGCAAACTTCACACATAAGGTCCGCTCTTGCTGTGAGGTGACAGTGCTAACCACTGCACCACCATGTCGCCCCCACAGTTACTCTTCCACTATATTGATGAACAGAGGCATCAGAATGAGCTGCGGAGGTCACTGCTTCATGTAGTCTTCATAATGCCTTTTTTCAGGCTTCTGATTGGCCAGCCTCTTCATGGTTAGGGTTATATTGCCGCTTTTTGGTTTGCCATGCTCTTAACGGTGCCTTTAAACGGTGCTTGTGTGGATGAGATTTGTTTTTGAGAACAGTGGAGGGGAAAATCCTGTTAATAAAAACACCACTGACCGCGTGGACCAGGCCGGACACCCAACTGTTGCATCGTTACCCTCGTACAGATTCTGACTTACATGTCATGAACAGGCTCACGTAAAGTGTCTGAGCGTCTTATTTGTCTCGGCACATGGCTCATGTGAAGGACACTTTACGTTTGTATGTGCACCCACTCCCCGCATGTCTCTGAGCTGGTGTGCGTGTGTGTGTGTGTGTGTGTGTGTGTCTCCCTCTCTGTAGACCCTAAGCCTCAGGAGAAGAGACGCCCCCCCCACCACCGCTCCATCCTACGGTCTCCCAGCAACAGCCACACACCCTCCCGCCCCCCACTCTCACCCCCTTCCTCCTCCTCCTCCTCGTCTTCCTCTGTGTGTGCAGCGGGCTCCTGTCCCCTCCCAGCCTCCGTCAGTATGACAGGTCTGTACTCCCTCCAGTCCCCCAGCCTCTCCACCTTGCTCCCCTCCCTGCAGGCTCTGCCCCGCCCCGGGCTGCTCTCCAAACTGAGCCCCCTGCTCCTTCAGGGCCTCCCGCCACCCACCAACACTCCAGCTGGGCCCACCCAGGACTCAATCTAACCTGACCTGTGAGAGCTTGGGCAGAGTGTGTGTGTGGGTGGACTGAGTGAGTGTGAGCTCTTAAAACTGCCTGGAGTACCAGACAAGGGACTGTTGCTACTGAAACGTTCACCTGCCTGGTACTCCAGGTACTGTGGGTCAGTACACTGTTTGATCCCGTGTGTGTGTGTGTGTGTGTGTGTGTGTGTGTGTCTGAAACATTACTGGTGCTAAGCTAAATTCTCATCAGATATTATGTGTTTCCTTCCACACATATCTGTGTAACGACATGTATCTACAGTATTAGCACCTTAGGATGAATAATAACACTTGAGAGTGCAAATGTTCCTTAAAACTCAATTGTGACTGAAATGTGTTTAAAAATGTTTTTTGTTTTATTACGAACCATGAATCAAGCTTTGCTTATTACACTGTTGGTAATAACTGTTCTTGTGGATGTCCTGCAGACCGGTTAGTGAACGTGTTTAGCAAAGACAGACAGCTGCTTGTCTACGTAACCTCCACTGTCCCTCAGGACTTACAGAAGATACAGTATAGATCTATGGAAGTGTGTTGGATTCATAAAAGACACCTTATCTTGTAATTATGAGTTACTACCTTATAATTAAAATGAAAGATGTAATTCTAAGATCCTAATCTTTGGAAATGCATAAATTTAGATCCATGAAGCATCCAATATTTGTTTGAAAGGATACTTTGCCAATTTTCAAACAGCTTTGTATCATAACTGTGGGTAATGTGAACTGTGGTAAACTTACCTCCATCTTTTCCTAGTCGACCAGTAGTCATCATTTAGGGCCATTAGTCGACTAGTCTCCTGCATGTTTCTGATATGAATGTAATGATTAAATGATATATTTTGGTGGTTTGAGTTGAAGGTGTGCGAAAGAATAGTATCAGTAACATTGTTAACACTGTGCTACATTACAGTGAAATACAAACCGTACTAATGAACCTTCATTAATATAGGCCTATATTTTATCTCCAAGTGCACGTCACACACTGAGCGAGCTGCCTGTTAATGACGCTGTGGGCTAATGGGCATGTAGCTACTTCCATGTTTCAGATGATACGTCATGTTTGTAGTCGACCAATGAAGATGAGTTTACATATCACCTTGGGTTCATCCTTCACCTTCTCAAAATGATCCCACACTTTGGATTTCCTGCCCGACATGTTATTAACTAGCCTGTGGAATAACCGCAGGTACCAGCCCTGGAAATTAACCTGACGAGGACACTTCCTGTGTCTGTCCTTTCAAATTAAAGTCACACATGGTCCAGTCATATAGGTTTGGATTTATTTTGACAAGGTGCAACTCCTGATAGAGCTTTTGTTTTGTTTTGTTTTTCTGCACAAAGCGACGAATGTGCTGACATACTAATATTAATCCATCCACATTTAGTAACACTAATATTTTCCAGTGTCTCGTATAATTACGAGACAGTAACTCATAACTATCATATAAAGTGTCTTTTTTGTGAATGCAAAGCACTTCAGTATATATCTACAGTTAATATTGGAGATGTTATACTAATGGATTACACTACAATGAAAAAGTCTCTTTATTCAGTCTGTAAAGATGTAACAAGCTGAGGAGCGTATCATGTTACTGTGCAGATATTTAGGAAATAGTCAGACCTGTCAGTGTTAAGATGTAATTCTTTCCACACAGCTGCTGTTTTAATTGGACCTGTTCATGATCAGCTCCAGTTCGGATGATAGACTTTCACTTTTGCCGTATTGCAGTCAGAGTTTTGAATTATTTATTGAAATTGGGTTTGCAGAATTAGACTCAACATAGAGTGTCTTCTGTTCCTGTGAAATCCTTTAAAGCACCTTCTTATCTTTTGTTTCCTTTTCAATGTGTTTTCCCTCTTTCATATTTATATGTAAAACAGTGCAGGCTGATCACACCGTCCACTTCTAGTCATATTTGGAGTCAGTTCAGACTGTAGACTCTATTTTCTTGTGACTGAAAGGACTGTCGTTTATTTTTTTTGTAAGCCAGTGATTTATTTCTTCGTTATAAATCTGTATCATTCCAGTGTCAGTCCAGTGCTGGTCCTGACATTATGATGCTCACAGTGTAGCCTACTGCCAGAAACCTCATGTGGACCATCGCTGAGTTGCTTTGGGATAAAAGGGTTGATTTATGGAGCAGTTTGCCAACAAGCAATATCATATCTTTGTTTGGTCCAGCGTGTGAGCAGTCTGACTGAGTCACAGCCGTGCGTAGAATTTTTCTAATATAATTACATTATTTAATTTGTTGTAAATAAATTGTAGAGTTTTTTAATTTTATTACATGTTTCATCAAACTGGTGAAGAAAACGATGATCATTATTTATTCAAGCACATTTGTGTTTTAGTGTAAAGCGAACCTGGCGGGTG
This sequence comes from Epinephelus lanceolatus, assembly GCF_041903045.1. Classification (NCBI taxonomy): domain Eukaryota; kingdom Metazoa; phylum Chordata; class Actinopteri; order Perciformes; family Serranidae; genus Epinephelus; species Epinephelus lanceolatus. The sequence goes on along the minus strand of NC_135746.1, from coordinate 6,672,434 downwards.
CTTAGTCGGCTATCGATGGTTACATTTATATAATTTGTGGTCAGCAGAGGTGAGAAAATATTATCTTGTCCCGGTCTATATGTAAGCCTCATATATCGATTGTGGAGTTATAGTGTTCAGTCAGTTTAATTCAGTTTTATGTGCTGTCATCCGAGTACTTGATGACGGTCTGTGTTTTAGGACCAGCCATTTTAGATGCACTGAAGATGAAGACGCAAAGCGTGTGAGACCTGGAGAGATTTTATGAGCAGCAGAAAAACCAGATTATGAATCGACTGGCTTGAAATAGCCTTAAACTCGCTGTAGCTATCGTCTGTTCCACTGCATTGTGACGTTGTAGTTATGGTGTGCCTTGCTCTGATGTCGGTTGTAGGCAGTAGGTTTTTGAGGCTCTGATAATTTTCTATTTAACCAGAACTCTTGGATTATATTTTGGTAGGTTATTCATCCCGCCCCCTCATCTGCTTTGTTTGCCGTTACAGGTTGCAAAAAACAGGAAGAAGTAGTTACAGTTTATTTATAATTTAGTGGCTTTTTGAGTGTACAGGCCTAAAACACTGTACGGTTAAACAATATATATACACACATATATATATATATATATATATATATATATATCTGCAGATCATGTTTGGACATTAAAGCTGGGGTAGGCAGAAATCTGGAAAAGGTGAAAGAACGGCAGAGTCTGAAAAAACATCCTCCTCCTGCAGCTCTCCTCTCACTGTCCTAAGCCCCTCCCACCAGACAACCACGGCCACACTTTGATTTATTTAATCTTTTGTCATTGTAGTGTGGCTCACAGTGTACTTGCTTAGCCCCCCCTGCCCTCTCTCGTTATCAGACCACAAATGAGACAAGAATTAGCCACCCCACAGTCCCTCCAGCTTGCTTCCTACTGCTGTGAACTGCTTTCCAGAGCAGGAGAGCAGGCAGCAGCTCCCAAGATGAACCGTTGGTCAGGAGCTGTAGCAGCTTTTGTTCGGCCAGTGCAAACCCCCAAAATAATGGATGTAGCTACCGTGACGTCACCCATTGGTTTGTGGAGCAGCGAAGGGTGGATCTGACTTAAAGCCACCTACCCTTAATTATGTGAACTTTAAGCCTTAATAACATTTAACGGGTGAGTTATATTAAAGATTCACCCTCCGCACAGTTGTCTTGAATGTAGGAATTAGCTGTGGAGACCAAAACTGTGTACCAGGCTGCAAACATGTTTATTTCCGCTGTAAAGTTGGGCATCTTAACACGGGGGTCTGTGGGGACTGACTCGCTCTTGGAGCCAGCCTCAAGTGGCCGTTCGAAGAACTGCAGTTTTTGGCACTTCTGTGTTGGCTTCATTTTTCAGCCCTGAAGGTTGCAGCTCGGACTGGAAAATAAACTGTATAAATAGTGGATGTAGCTTCCGTGATGTCAGCCATTTGTTTGTGAACTGCCATTTTGAAGTCCCAAGGTGAGCAATTTGGTCGTCGCTGTCTTTGCTTTTTAGAGCCAGAAGTGACCATACTTGGATGAGAGGTTGGAGCTGTGAAGGAGGGAGAGGTGGGTGGATCAGACTCGCAGACTGCAGCGACTGTGGCAACACCTTGCAAACAGTCTGTCACTCAAGCAGCCCTGCCCTTAAATATGGGTAACTTTGGGCCCTTAATAAAATGTAAAGGGGTGACCAGCCCCTAAGGTGAGCCAGCCCTAGGCCTTGATCTCATAGAATGCGTTTTACAGGTTGTAAAATGTGAGGTGCGCCACACTGCCGTTTTTTTTTTTAACCGAATGCCACTAGTAAAAAAAAAAAATGCCTGCTGTACCTTTTTATTGCCAGGTAGCCACCCATCACCTCCTAACATTGCTGTGTAATCAATACACTGTTTATTTATTTATTTATTTATTTGACAGTAATCAGTGTGTAGTTCCTGATATGTTGAGGCAGAGGGTACTGTCTGTAGCTGTGGTTGAGGGTGAGAGGCTGTCAGCAGATAAACAGAGATCTGTGTGGGTACATGAGACCCTAAAAAGAGGCTGGATCATGGGGAGTACCACCAGTTGGTCCAGGAGCTTCGTCTTAATAATGGCCATCTCCAGGCATATTTTAAGATGACTTTAAGATGCCTGTCTGTCGTCAGGCTGTACAGCTCTGTGTATCCAGCAACTGCTACCACCAGTTTCTCCTCCAGTGTTTGCCAGCTGTAAACTTGTCGCGACCACCACAGAACCTCTCAAATCATCCAAATGGACAGTGGGGAAAAGGCGGAGATGACATGAGGCATTTTTCTGCTCTGAGTTGAACTTAAGAAGTTCAGAACACTCCGGCAAAAACACCAGGCGCTTAGAGTGCAGACACGCAGTTTGCATCGCAACATAAAAACATCAAGCAAAAAGCTTCATTCTCATTAACATCAATTACAAAAACACGCCTCCAGCTGCTACAACACTTTCTGTGTGATCAGGGCCTCAAGAGGCCATTTGAAGAACTGCAGTCCTTGGTACTTCCATGTTGCCGTTATTTTTCGGCTTCTGATGTTGCCACTTGGTCACAGCGGGCTGGTGGTCAGCAGCAGTACCATGTCTAACCTGTGTAAATGGCAGCAACAGAAAACTTGCTGATCTGGTGGGGAGTCACGGCAGTCCATTCCTCCGGGGCTGCTGCCTGCTCTCCTCCCGGCAAATTGGTCTGTAGTCGTGGAGAGTGAGGCAGAGGACACACAGGGATCCAAGGCTCTAGCTAACGATAGCTAGATAAACATTAACATGCAGTAGCAACTGTGAGCCTTTAGCTTCGGTTATCAGAAGGCTAAACTATTAGCAACATTTTCTCTCTATCTCTAAAATAACTTTGCCAAAACTGACAACGGTCTTATTTTACTTATTGTCAGACTCTGTTGTCGTCTCACTATTTGATAAATCCGCTTTCCATTTTTGGGTTGCTTTGCAGCGTAGGCAGTTTTTGCCAATGCTGGAATAGCAACTTTCTCTGCAGAATTTTCCGCCATTAAATCAGGCTTTCACTGAAGGGACGTGCACACACATCTGCATTTGTAGATCAGCTAATAGGAACGCCCTCTCTCTGAAATGACCTGTGATTGGCCAAAGTCTCTTGTCACGGCCTTTTCTTAACATTTTCTTCTTAACAGAGCCAAGAGAAGGAAGTCTAGTGTTGTCTCAGTCCACTTGAATTACAATATGGTCAAAATTTATATGGGATGCTTGCCCAGTGACGCCAAAATGAAACTGCCTACCCCAGCTTTAAGTTAAAGGGGCGTATTAGGACTTTTGTTGTTGTCGCTGATCAGAGATATCAAACTAAAAGTGACGCCAGTGATTCTCTCGGAAATGTTTTCTAATATGGACTAAATGCCTGTAAGTTGAGCAGGAGTGAAACTCAAACTGTAAATGTGATGGTCATGACGCTCTCTGAGGACATAAAAATCTGACTCAGTGCTCCTTTAATATCACTAAGATGACGGTTTTCACGTTTGCTCTGCCTGCTGCATTCAACGCAGTGACTCTAGATCAGTGCCCTGACAACTGTAGAAAGTGTACTGTAGTTTCATTCTGCTTTCTCACTGTGAACTTAAACGTCCTGTTTCCCGGTTGTGTCAGTCCTAAAGCTTATATCCAAAATACCGTAAGGAAGCTTTAGGTGGGAACACACTGTATGCATAGTCACATTCTCACTAGGTTTCTCTGCTTTATGCTCCTTATGAGAACTGTGCCGTTTCCTTCAATGTGGTGCTAACCTTCTATACCAGACGACGGTATGGTAGTTCAGTGTTTGTCTGTGTAACAGAATATCACCTTCTTGAATGTGCTGCTGTCTTTTACCGCCTCTCTGTTTAACCTCTGGAATAAAAACTATCCCTTTGTGAAGCAACTTCTGTGTGTGGGTCCTCTGCTGTCTATTGACTCTGTGTGTGTGTGTGTGTGTGTGTGTGTGTGTAGTCTTTATATTTCAGCTTCATGTAGGATGTAGTTGGTTATAAAACTTATTGATAGTCAAACCTCTCTCCTGTTAGACTGTGAGTCAAACCACTGAAGTGCTGTGTGTGGGATAAAGAGAAGAAGAATCTGTTTTGTTTTGTTTCCATGAACATGGTGTCCATCTTTAAACATTGTGTCACTCGTCTGCCACCCTCTGTTTCTCCTGTCCTCTCTGCTCCTCGTATTTATGTCCCTTCGTCTGGTTAACAGGCCTCAGCTGCCCAGACTTTCAGGCAGGAGGACCCAGTTCAGCGGGCTGGTCCAGAATGCCTCTCCCCACGCGTGCTGGGCGTGTGGGGAGAGGCTGCCGAACCCTCACTATCACTCATCACCCTGCAGAGGCCCGCACAGAGGTTAGCTGACCATGCTGGATCACTCACGCACAGCAAATCCTCCTCATTTCTTGCATAATATATATTTTTTATTTTGCAACATATCCTACGCACAACATACACTTGGTTTATGAAGTCTCACTGTGATGTCTCCATCTGTCACAGACGACTAAAGACTTGGGGCCTGAACACATCCTGTCCTCCATCAAATTTAGCAAGTGAGTCCAATCTTGTCTGTTGTCTTAAATCTCACGGGAACATTTTCAAGACAAATGGGTGTGTGATGATGTAAAAAAAGGGTTGGAATACAAAAAAAATGAATGATATAAATATGAAAAACAGAGCACAATAGTGAAGAAAATGATGGATACGTCCACAAGCTGAAGTTCTGGGGTTTAAGCCAGCAAAGACCCTTAGAAGTGAAAAGAACTTACAGGTTCAGGAATAACTTACAGGAATAACTAACCGGTTTTATGATGGTGAGACAGACCCTGATTCATTTGAGACCATGTCTCTGCCAGGCCACGCCCTTCTGCGCCAACGCTGTCAGCCCCAATCAGTCAGTTGCGAAAACAATTTCAGGCCATGTTTCAGCAGCTTATTACAAATATCAACCAAGTCTGATGATGTTTGGAGAAATTGTCGTCAATTTATGGCCAAATTTTGCACCAGGCCAATGCACTTTTTTTTTAAACTGGTGGCGCCCTATGGAAACGTATTGCATTCACTTGACAAATTAAAAAAAAAAAAAATCAGTTTTATTGAGTCATTTTTTCTGTTTTTTTGGAGTAATTTTTTTATTCTTCTGTTTTTCTGTGTAATTTCTTTTTTTATTTTTCATGGTAATTTTTTTCTGTTTTTCGTGGTAATTTTTTTTCTATTTTTCGTGGTAATTTTTGTTTTTGTTTTTCGGGGTAATTTTTTCTGTTTTTCTGAGTATTTTTTTTCTGAGTTAAGAGAGCAATAGAACAACAGACACTTTCATTCCTTTCTTGAGAGCTCGATATAATGGAAGCAAACATGACCCGCTTGTTTAGTTTAATCCAGTTTTACTTTGTTTTGGGTTATGTGTCCAACTGATTGTGGAGAAACACTGCACTGCTCAGCAGATCTGAATGGGCTTGTCGTCTGAACAACCGCAAAGTCTTAAGGTGCCTGCATAAAGTTGACAAACTAATGATAACACCATCTATATGACTTAAAGACAAGAGTGTCTCCCAGTGTCTCAAACCCAAAACAAAGTAAAACTGGATTAAACTAAACAAGCAGGTCATGTTTGCTTCCATTATATCGAGCTCTCAAGAAAGGAATGAAAGTGTCTGTTGTTCTATTGCTCTCTTAACTAAAAAAAAAAAAACACTCAGAAAAACAAAAAATTACCCAGAAAAACAGATTTTTATTTGTCAAGTGAATGCAGTACGCTTCTGTAGTGCCCTCTATTGGGTGATTTAAAAATTATTTTACACACATGGTTCAACATTGTGATGACTGGATAAATATTTTCTGATTTGTAGTTTGATTTATGTTATGCCACACCCATTTTTTTTTACATTTGCAACATCCCCTCATTGTCAGTTTAAATGAAACTTTTAGGATATGTTTCAGATACTTATGTGGACATATTCTGCAGGATTTTTGATGATTGGCCCCAACGTTAAGGAGTTAGGTCTGTTCATGTGTTGAGCCTCACCCCAGTTAAAGTTAATCGGTCAGTATCTTAAAAATGCAATTAGGCCTTTTTCCAAACCAGCTTCTAAAGCCTCTCCCTATCCACGTACGCTCTGTTTCAGTGTTCACACGGAGTGTCCGCCACATTAAGTGCAACCCCAAACCAATTAGGAGTGGAAGTGGGTTATAAAATCCTCCAGACAGCGAGCCTGTTCAGAGGCGACTTATTGACCATGTGCAAAATAAAACTGTGTTCGTCATCAAAGAAGCGCCGTACAAATACAGTACCCCGAGGAAACTAAAATTTAATATTGTCATACAGATATTAACATCTTAAATTCTACAGAGTTTAGGATCAAAGTTACACCTCTCCATGTCTTTACAAAACGGTAGTCGTGTTAATCTCACAGTGAAGTGTTAAAGGAACTGTTGCAAAATGAGCAGCTTATAAACATCAGAATGAAAAACAAGATGTTTACAATAGTAAAAGACAAGAATTGTCACCAGTGAATCTCAGGGATAAGTTTTATACCCTTTTATGTATTAATTATTTGTTTATTTATGTACTTATTTATCAATTCATTTATTTATTTTAATGGCAAAAGGATACTATGTGCTACTAAATTTCCAGTAAACAGCAACATGAATCACATAAAAGTGAAACAAATACATATAAATAACATAAAATGGGAGTAATTTGCATGTCTCCATGGTTACAACATATAACAACAGCTCCTTTTTCTGCCACAGAGAGGGAAGAGTATCTCAAAGCTTGCCTCTGTATTTATCACCTACACCTTGATGTAGGGTGCTTCATTCAGCTGTGAAGGTGACTACGAACGGAGTGACAGGATCTGGTTTTAGGTCAGCCCATGAACAACTTTTGACGAGATTGGTGTTGTTTTGATACACAGAACATTTGGTAGGAATTTGACGTGCAGTTTAGGAAGAGATTTCAAAAATGTGATTTTCAGCAAAATCAAAATATCAAAAAATCTAGTCATGCGGACGAAAATTGCTCTCTGGGCCTTTTGTAAAGCACATCGAACTGGACGTGTGTCGAATTTCAAGTCAGTCAGACTCACCATGTGTGTTGCATAGCCTTTCCAAAACTGCAGCGTTAGACCCTTGTTATAGCGCCCCTGTCAGGACAGTGTGGTTCATATTTGTAAAACAGCATTTGACAACTTCCAGTCATTGGTGAAAGTTTCACTGTTTACGACATACAGTCTCATGGGGATTTGAAAAAAATGTTTGGGAAGTTAAAAAAAAGGCACAAAAACAATAGGATTTGAACCTCTAATTGAAAAGGTGACACATCTGCATGTCACCATGAAACATCACATATTCACCCTGCTATGATTCATTTATAAGGAGCGAATAAATATGAACCTCTCTGTTGCCCACTCAGGTGTGAGCTGCAACCTCACTTGAGCCGCATCCCCATCCGGAGGGCGGGGTCGACGGAAACCCCTCCTGCACCCGACAGTAAAACGTCCCCTACCAGCATTAACCCCGTCTCATCTGGAGGAAAGGAGGAGTCGGCCACCATGAAGGTCTGGAAGCTGCTCAAACCCGGCCTCCATCGACACTTGTCGCTGTCAGGCATGTATACACACATTCACATGCACGTGTTGTTAGCTGATTGATCCAGAGTCAGTTATCTAATCAATGATTGGATAGTGAGGTACAGGGTTCTGCAGATTTGTCATTTAATAAAAGATGGGTTTTACATGACAAACTTTTACCTGTGTTAATGACATATGCCTGCAGGTGAACTCGCCACATCTCCTTCACCCCCTGGAGCGCTCTTTACAAGTCTCCCCATGCAAATATTTGACTGTCGTCCTTCCTCTGAACACTGAGTATCTTTTCTTACCTGGAGCGTCCACTCCTGAAACATTTCATGGATGCAAGGATCTTCCTCCAGACTCCCCCTGTGCTGCCTCCTTCACCTCTGGATGGATGACTTAAATGAAACTCTTAGGGTGACACCATAACTCTGGAATACTACAAAATACTTAAAGTTTTTTTGGGGGGCACTAGACTTAATCAGCATTATGTGAACTCATTCAGCAAGGGCTTGAATGTAACAGACGTTCATTTATATATGAAGTCCCACACTCCAGGTTTAATCAGTGAAATACTTCTTTATCCACTTAAATGGCTCAGCACAAAATTTTGTACAGACATTCGAGGTCCTCACACACTGTATCCGACTGACTTTTGCCATCCCCTATGTTCTCTCACACTGATTGACGTAGCTCGACGGCTATTGATGGCCAAGTGAAGCCTCGTGAACCATTTTCTTATTTATTGACCCCACTACATGGCACTTTTGGTTTAAAGAAAAAGGCTTATGAAATGGCAGTTAGTGTGCTTTCCACCTTTTGTTGAACAGAGTACCATCTTCATTTGGCCATTACTTTATAACTATACTGGATTGCCATGAAATCTGGTACAGACATTAAAGATAACTGCACTTTTCTTCTGTTGCCACCTTCAGCACCAAATTTCCATCCATCTGTCTATCCATCCATTTTCAACCGATTATCCGAAGCCGGGTTGTGGGGACAGACGCCCCTCTCTCCAGCAACACTTTCCAGCTCTTCCTGGGGGATCTCAAGGCGTTCCCAGACCAGATGAGATATATAATCCCTCCAGTGTGTTCTGGGTCTGCCCCGGGGCCTCCTACCACTTGGACGTGCCTGGAACACCTCTAACAGGAGGCGCCCAGGAGGATCATGATCAGATGCCTGAACCACCTCAACTGACCCCTTTCTACAAGAAGGAGCAGCGGCTCTACTCTGAGCTCCATCCGGATGTCTGAGCTCCTCACCCTATCTCTAAGGCTGAGCCCAGCCACCCTTCCGAGGAAACTCATTTTGGCTGCTTGTATCCACAGTCTCATTCTCTCTGTCACTACCCAGAGCTCATGACCACAGGTGAGAGTTGGGACGTAGATGAACCAGTAAATCAAAAGCTTTGCCTTCTGGCTCTGCTCTCCCTTCACCACGACCATCCAGCACAGTACTCACAACTGTGCCGATCCATCTCACGCTCCATTGTACTCTCACTCGTGAACAAGACCCAGAGATATTTTAACTCCTTTGCTTGGGGCAGTAACTCCCTACCAACCCAGAGGGGGCAGTCCACCATTACCATGTCCTCAGACTTGGTACTGACTCATCCTGACCCGCTTCACACTCGGCTGCAAACTGCCCCAGTGCCTGCTTTAGGTCACGATGTGATGAAGCCTGCAGTACCACATCATGCTGGGGTCGACAAACCAAACCCCCTTCCTCCGTCTGGCTGCACCTTGAGATCCAGCACCAAAGTTCAGTTTGTCCTAATACCTGCAAAACTAATGACACTCTGCACGTATCCACAGTTATCGTGTCTTTTATTTCACTCTACAGGTGTATCAGGGAAAGAGGGCGCCATGCAGTTGGCCTCTAAAGCACTGATGAAGAAGAGCCCAGACAGGAGTCTCCACTACAAAGGAAATGCGATTATAGAAACTGCACACGAGCAGGATGAAACAGTGCAACAGGTGAGAAGCGACACATAAAGACTGTGTGTCAACAAATGCTGAAAACATGAATTAATCAAATTAAAACTTGGCTGTGTGGTGTTGTGTTTGAAGGTTGAGGAAGCTCCTGTGATGCCTCTGCCTGAGGCGGTGAACATGTGTGAGACAGTGACGCTGTGTGGAGAAGCGTAGGAACTGCACGGAAGAGGAGACTCGTGTTCGTATCTGCTAAATGTGAACCTAAGTTACTTTATGTGATGAAACCAGTTAGAGGAAACAGGAGCGGGCATTGTCATCACAGAGGGATTATTTGAGGGCATCTTAATGTGCAATACAACAATTCTCATACTATTCAGATTTTTACAGAGCAAACATGGTGTTTTCAACCATGACATTCAACATAGTCAAACTGCAGAGCTGCCCGGTGCCACTGAGCAGCTTCACTGCAGCAGCTTGAGCTTTAGTGCCTTGCTCAATGAAACCACGACTGTGGCTGAAGTTTTCCACCTGATCAAGAATCCGTAGACTTGAAATATCATTTAACCTTTCAGCTACCGTTACTGTACTTCACCTATCCCTTTTTTTTGTAGTTCTAGTCGTTGTCTTCTGCTCCCACAGAAAGATGTTCAATGCACTCTGACCAACACTGTAATGCACTGTTAGGTATTTTTACTGTTACAGCAAAGGGTTGATTTTTATTCAGGCTGACAAGCACAGCTGCACCTTTATAACCTCCTGATTTCCATTGTGACTGTAGAAACAAATGTGAGTGAAGTGTGTATTTAATGCAGTTATTCCAGAAGTTGTTTGTGTTGTGCATATAGTGCGTCTAAAAGGAATTCATCCCCGATGGACTTTCTCAAGGAGGATTTTTGACAACAGCAAAGAAACTCAAATGTGAATTTTAAAACACTAGTGAGCCCAGGAAGTGCAAATATAAATGAATAAGCTGTATGAGTATTCAGTCCCGTTCGTACAGTTATCACTGGTCCAGCCAGCTGAATTGTGACTGAGTGTTGATCACCTCTGTGTGACAAGTGACTGTAGCATAAATACACCTGTGCCTCGAAGGTCAAGCTACTTGTTAGAAAGGATGATAACGACAAGGCTACTGAGAAGTACCAATCAGAGTAATGTAACAAAAAAAATCAAGGCTGTACGGCTGGGTAGTGTTGAAAAAAATGATGACACCAGTACCCTTTGAGTGGCACTGATACCAGAGTATTTGATACCCATCACAGGCGTTTAGTATGGCCTCACATTGGAGCGTTTTGGTGGCAGCTCGGCTCACTGAACTGTCAACTCTGCTGCAGTAGTAGGCCTATTACACATTGTATTAAATATAAGGATGTTTGCAGTGGAGGCGCCCAGTCATTCAGTAGGTAGGACATACGCCTCACATAGAAAGGCAGGGTCCCTGCAGCAGCGGCCGCAGGCTCAATTCCAGCCTGCAGCCCTTCGTTGCATGTCGTCCTCCCACCATGCATCAAAATATTTAAACTATCCTGTCACTAAAGGCAAAAAAGCCCCAACAATAACCTAAAAAAACACTTGTAGTGATTATAAACAAGCAGAACCATACAATGTATGGATGTATGAATGTAAAAATCATTTGACGAGTTTAATTACTACTTGGTATTCGTATACATCGGTGAACACCTTAAGGTATTGTGTACAGGTACCCAGCCCTCTGAAAATCACCTGTAAAATAAGGACGGTTATCGAAAATGAAAAAAGATGGCACAAGTGTAAATCTGCCTACAGCAGGCCACCCTCATTATCAATGTGAAATGGACCCTCCTGAGAGAGGACACCAAATCCCATGTAGCCTGGCAGTGGCTGCGTCTGCCGCAGCCCACCAGAGAACTGTGATGTCAGACACTTTCCACATCATCTTACTGTCACACAAGTGATTTAAAAGTAAAACAGTCAAAGTAGTGAAACCTGATAAAGTCCAAAGGGTGTGTTAATACTTTTATACACACACTACATATTATGTGTATTGAAAATAATTTCCCCGTCACATTCCTTTGGAGCTTTTTGCTCCACAGCTCACCAGTGTAAGACCCTGTAATTTATTACCATACATATATATATATTCATATCATAAATATTTTGTGTAAGCAAACAGTTACAGGACGTGTCTTTATAAATGTAATACGCATATCCTAAACCCAGTGACATATGAACTGATTTTTACCAAATTACTTATACTGTGACTGATATGATACTGTGTTGGAACTTGAATCAAACGTGAAGTTTGAATAAATCAACTTTGAAAAACAACTCCTTTTTTAACATTATAATAAGTCATTGAGAATGTATCTTAAGCGTGAGGCTGCAGAATAACTTTAGAAATAAGTGAAACAATGCAAACGGCATTCACATATTTTTATTAGAAAAAACACTAGTGTGCAATATAACAAAGAAATTCATCTCTTGGGACTGGAAGTGGGGAATGTTGTTTCCATGGTGGTGGCAGTGAGTCCCATCTCACCTGTGGGGAGGAAAAGACTGTGAGCAGGTTCACAGGAAACAACCCTGGAAGGAATAATTGTTTTGTGGTTGAATCTGTTTTGACTTTGACACAAGACTAAGAGAGGTCACTAACAAACAGTTAAGTATGGTTCCTCCACATTTTGCTGATGCTCTGTTATCAAATGACAACTTAAAGCCATGTACTGAACTGGAAAGTCTAAGTGTCTCTCCATGTGCCGTGATGACCTTTAATTCTGAGTGTTTCATGCAAATTTAACACAAAACTTAGATATCGGCAACCACAAAAAAAAGATACCAAAGTGCTGAACCATGTTAGCGCAGACATAAACTGCACTCACCTCTCCAATCATATTGGTGGGGATTCTACTCCTGTTTCTTGGGGTTATTGACAGCAACGTAGTGATACAACACAACCAGCAGGAACAGGGACACGCCAAGCATGTTGGCAAATATGGCCAGCTGCACGTCCGTCACCATTCTGCAAAAATAGAGACATATTTGTAAAAGTGTATGAAAAAAGTATATTGCAAGAAAAGTATATTTAGTCAAGAGCAGATAAAGAGCAATTTAGTTTTTTGCACGCTTTATCAGTTAACTATTAACTCATGTTTACTTTGCATCATCTCTGTCCATCTTTGAGATATCTGAATGCATTTTTTTTTAACTTTTCTGTCATTTGTTTGCATCCATTTAAATGAAGTTAAGCTGCACACATGGCTATCTAATATTCACAATAATAGTAGGCATGATATTCATCTCAGGAAGTCAGTTTTTAATCCTTATATTGGGGGAAAATGCAATAAATGGCTGCCTGGACAGAAGAAAAAATCATTCAAAAAACCAGAAGTAAAGATTGATGTTAATGACTCATGCTTATACTCACTTCTTATATATGTTGATGTGTCTTATGCTCTCGTATTTTCCTCTATATGTTGCTATCAATGTAAAGCATTTTAAGTCTACGTGTCATGAAATGTGCTATGTAAATATGAGTTAATAAACATCTGACAGGCAGTGCTATGCTAACACCTGACATGCCACTCACTGGATTCTATACATGCATTGTTTGCGTGTGAATGTGAAAATAATCTGATCTATCGGAGTACAAATCATTACTTTATCAGTGATTACATGGTGACGTTTTATTTGAAAAATCAATCTGCGTAACGTTAGCCTAGCTAGCTAGCTAATACAAGCAGCACTGTCTGAACTGACCAACACAGAGAATGCTACATATAAAGCTTCAAGAAAATTACAAAATTAAACATACTGCAATGGTGTTTCACTAATGTTATTACTTACGTTATGACTTAATTTTGGCTTTTTCTCCCGGTTTGAGCGACACTTTAGCTGCTCAGCACCAAACAAGCAGATCTGTCTGTAACTTCCGGTCGGAGCGGAACGCCACGTCACGTTTAAGAGCGTAGAAATAGAAATCAGACCGTAGTGATGAATTAACACAAATAAAACAAAAATGCGACACATCAGCAACTGTTATTCATATTGTTTTCTCTAGAGACACAATAATTATTTAAAATAATATCATTTTTTTTTGCATCCGAGCGGATTAAATTACGTTTTTCCTATTTTTTTAATCGCAAACCTCCAGGCCAGAGGGGGCGCTAGTGAGCTCCGGCCAACTGGATGCTCACGCTCCGTAGGAGGGGCCCAAATGTTCGACATCGCCTCACCCGGCGTGAACGACAGCGGCTAAGCTAGATGGTGCTTCGAGTGGGCAGCTAACGGTTGGGACTTACATTTCCAAAGGCAAGAGATATATATCTATCTCACTGGGGAGCCAGACAGCGCCACCATGGCTCTTTACGAATATGTCACTCAGGACCAGCTCGCGGGCTTCGACAAGTACAAGGTATGATTTATAGCATGCTAGCAGCTAACGTTAGCCACTGAGCCGACAGTGTGTTTAACAGCTAGCTGTCACGATCTGCAGGGTGCTTCCACGGCAAAACGTGTGTGAAGGTAGCCACAGTGAGCTAGCGTCATACCAGCAGCTCGTGAAAACGTCCTAGAAAAATAAAAGCACGGTTTAATGTGGTCAGTTACCAAAAGTATGATCTGCTCAGTTTCATTTTGATTGTTTATGTTTGCTGCTATGACCATACTGTTGATGTTTATGCTCCCGTTCTCACTAACCCCTGACTCAATAGCATTCAGGTTTAAAGAACGAAAGTAAAACAGCATTACGCTCTGCATTATAAGTCCATTAAATAAAGATAATAATGATGATAAAGGAGTAGTAGTAGTCACATACAGGTGCTCCCTGGATACTTCAGGTGCACTGTGTTTATTCCATCTCATGAAGCGCTCATTGCATCCGTAAAGTATACTATATATAAGAATGTAAAGTGCAGATCTCCTTCAATAACAACCCAAGGCACACTGTAGGGTTTTTGCAAAAAATAAAATGCCTTTTTTTACATGGCGATATAGATTAAAAAGTGCCAACGACTCACAGGTCTCACAGGTCAGGACAATGACCCTGAGGAACACATGTATCATCTTATATTTGTTGATTGAGAGTATACTTTACTCATGCAAAGAGCCCTTCGCAAGATGGAATAAAAGTAATGTTATTTAAACTTTGCAAAGTCACATCTTAAATGTCAGTGTCAATCTTTGGACGCAATCATACGTACATCTACATCCTATTTATTCTGTGTAACATGGCTGTGCAGTTTCCTACCATGCAATAATTTACAACTTATTGTGCAAAAAACATTTGTAGGCTATATTTCTATTCATTAACAGTAAATATACTACACACCATGTGTGTTCAGTTATCCTATGCAACCATCAGTCATCGACTTATTCATCTTTGTACAAGTGAAAGGTGTTTATAGATATATTAATTTATCTTATTTGTATTTTTTTTAATCCTTTTAGCACTCAATCACTTTTCCATTTCTTCCCTCTTGCTTCTGACCCTTGAGCTGCTGTTAATAAAGTCTTAGCTTAGCCTATCTTTGCTTAGTTTATGATGTTGACGAGTAGTATTTTATTTTGAAAGTGACTACCGGAAGTCTCCTTGTTTGCCGTCTTTAGCTTGACATTGGCGCAACTGTGCTAGTAGTTAGCTAGCTCATCTTTCTCTTCGGCATTGCCTGGGTGTAAAATAAGGCTTTACATTTTGTTTCCACACATTTCTGAGAGTCCCTGAATGTCTCCTCTTTGTACTGACGGCCAATTATTTCGCTAATATTGTGAACACAGCTGATAAAGTGACCCAAGTAGCTGCTGTGAAGGATAACTCAGTGAAAGCACTCAACTTGAACCTGCACAGTGATGGGAAGCCCCGACAATAAACGGGCGGTGACAAGTTAAATCACTTTTCTGAGAAATTCTTGCGACCACAGAATTGTGTCGTTAAACGGTTTGAAACAGTGTCATCCTTTCTGAATGTTACTGAAATGTTGTGTTGTTTATTTAATGCCCATAAAGATGCGCATCAGTGTGGCAGCACAGATACAAAGAGCCTGTTGTCTTGTCACTGGCTGTGGAGGACTGTAGGAAACAGGAGTGGCAGCTGTTAAAGGACACAATGCTATCCAGTTTTGATACGTGTAGATAAAAGTAGTTTATGATCAATATCACACACAGCGTATCCATCTAGTTATCATACAAGCAATAGAAGCGATTTTGAAATTGGTCCAGTACTGGGCGAGAGACCAGCAGCAGCAAACCAGCAATGTAACCACTGGGGGCAATTGTGCACCTTCAATGTACAGCCAATGAAAGCCCTTATTTTTGCCACTGACAGGCTCAGATTGTTAATATAAGTGTCTGACAATTTATAGAGAGGACCCCTACAGAGATAGACATTTTGTCAAATAGTAAGATCCTTTTCAATTAACCAGAAACAACCCCAAAACACCAAACCCACTAGACGCCATTTAAATTAAGAGTAATTTTAGCGTGTGTAGAGCCAGCAGATTTTTACATCTAACTGGGGGAATTAAGGGTTTATTCCAACCTAGTCTCGCTCACCAGACCTTTCTCAAGAAAAGAAAGGTCTGGCTGCGCAGACTTTCACTTTAAGATTGGAGGAAAAAAACGCCCCAGCTTTTTTTATTTCTTTCAACCAATCACAATCGTTCTGGGCGGTGCCACAGCAACGGTGTGCTTGCAAAAATATTTTGCAAAAATTTTGTTTTGGTGTAGCGCGCCCACAAAAATATCGCCTACAGGACGCGAACCATGGCAGAAAAATGGCTACATCCCCGCAAGATCAAACACCACAAAAGTTAGTAAAGGACGTGTTGAAAACGGTTGAAAACTGCTACACAACCGGAGGTGGTAGGGCAGGACTTCAGCGGGTGGCTCGTTCCGCCCCATGAGAGGCTGATCTGTGCAGCGAACTTCTGCTCACTCAGACTAATTCCAACCAAACTAGAGTTGGTTATTGTTAGAGCAGTCGAAAGATGAACCAAGATGGCTTTTTTTGTTTTATTTTGCCTCTGTCGACTTTGAATGAAGTGTGTTTCATGATGATAAAATTACTGTTTGTTTAAATGGAGTCTGGTGGGTTTGCATTAGCAATGTTAAGTTTTGTGTTTTGTAGTTGCACAAAAAGGATCTTTGTCCTGGACAAAAAGCTCTATCTCTGTAGGGATCATCTCCATAATATTGTCAGACATGTATAATAACAATCTGAGCCTGTCAGTGGCAAAAACAAGCGCTTTCAGTGGACGTACATTGGCGGTGCACACTTGCACCGAATGGTTGAGCCGTCTAACTCAAAACCCCTAGTAGTTATTTAGACACAAAAACATGGGATAAATGGTCCGGATAAAAAAATACTTGTTACCCATTAAGACTGTGCACTGTCAGTTTTCATGCACTCATATCCTCAGTCATTTTAACCCACACGTTTTGCAACAGTTCTTAGACCGATATATTTCTTTAGTTCTGTATTTTCCTGTTCATTGTCCTTAAATGACTCAGGTGTAGGTCGTCCAGACTCTCTTTAATTACCGAGTGAAACTGCTCCGTGAGCTGTTTATCATGCAGGACCTTTTTTTCCAATAATTGCTTTTTAAGTGGCTCAGTCCACGTGTCGGCCGCTGTGCTCGAGCTTCAGCGTCTGTAGAACGAAAAATGACAAATGTGAGTGAATGGATGGACTCTCTTTGACGCAGTGTTTGTAATAAAGGACAGACAAAAGCACACGAGAGAGAGGGATTGTGCCGCTGATCGTCTCGCTCCGTCTTTAAAGCTGTCATCCATCTTCCTGCCTCTCACATCTGTCACGCTTAACAGAAACCGCCGCCTCCCTTGGTGTGAAAGCAACTTGTGTGTCTGTGTTTGTGCGTGTATGTACAGTTCTGTTTGTTCAAGATGACATTGTGTACGTGGTGATGATTAATCACATTGGTTATCTTGTTGATTTGAGGAACAGAGTCTTTTGATATTAAGCAACATCATGATTGTTTATTTAAAAAAGGTGTTATAATGGATCAGACGATTTTAGACCAAGCACAAGCTTGTCCAAGTTTGAGGAAGAGTGCTGCGTGTCCTCAGATGGCTGTTGTAGTATTAACTGCTTCAGTGCAAACACAGGTATGTTGTGGTTCATTTGAACTCCAGAGAGCCCACTGCAGTTATGACACCAGTGCAGTTTAAAATCAATAATTAAACCTCTTGTAACCACCTGAAAATGCAGATCTGAGTCCCCTTCCAAGTGAACTAGGCGTAAGGGTAAAATTTAAAACTAAAAAGTGCTCCAAGAAAACTGGGAGGCATCAGAGAGGCAGGATTTTTGTTCTTTATTGGGAAGCTTAGCATAACCAAACACACAAAAATCACCTTTACACACATCTGAACTTGCATGAGCAGCAGAGAGGTTACATTACGCCATAGCACCCACACATTTTCAACATGCCTGGATAAAGTATCCGAGACTGGGATCAGGTTTATTTTGATCTGCATGATGACAGGCCAACAGAATGATCCAGTAAACAAGTTACACGTGATGCCATATGACCTTTATTTTACAAGCTGCAGTTGACTTGCAATGAGATGAATCATATATAAACTGTTTGTGTTTGATAATCACATCCTGACTGATCTGATTTGTGTCTCTTTGCAGTACAGCGCAGTGGACTCCAATCCCCTGTCTGTCTACGTCATGCACCCTTTCTGGAACTTTGTGGTGAAGGTGAGAAAGACCTGTTGAGGTGTGTGTGTGTGTGTGTGTGTGTGTGTGTGTGTGTGTGTGTGTGTGTTTGTGGGCGTACATCATTAATGAGGTTTCCAGCCGTCTGCTGTGATACAGTAACAAGGCGGCCTTATCCACCACCTCCGCCTCCTTTGTATGTCACAACACGCCAGTCTCTGTAATAGCTTGTTCTGGCTTTTGGAGATACCGTGTTTTTCTGAAAGCAGAGATAAACCGACTTGAGTGAGTCTGGGCTCCTGTGAATTAGTGCTGGGCGATATGACAACATATAGCCGGAACTAAGGCAGAATTTATACTTCTGCGACGCCACACCTATGGCATAGGCTCTGCGTCAACATAGAGCCTACGCCATAGCCTGACGTCCACCTCCCCAGAAATGCAGCAACACAGACCTCCTGTCTGTTTCTGTAAGCTGACACCATTTCCCTCAGTGGAAACAAAGCTTTTATTTACTTTAATTTCACAGATAAGAAACAATAAATTGTGAAGACAATAAAGCCTCCACAAAAATAGCATTTTAAGTCTTGTGTCTGATTTATCCTGGCTTCATATCAGCAGAGGAAATCTCTGATCGTCGCTAGGCTAATTTATACAATGTAAAATGCCATAGGCTTGTGCTAATAATGTTAGCATGTTACATTTGTTTGGAAAACGTGTTTAGTATAAGACAGTTGTTTGTCTGTGAATGCTGCGAGTTATAGTGAAGCTGAGTTGTGTATTTGTGTTTGAAATTGTCTCTATTAAGCCATGTTTTTCCCAAATTTCCCAACCAGTATCCCCACCTGCGAAGAGTAGAAATGTGTCCACCAGTAGAGATTTGGCAATGCAGTTTGTACAACAGGAGCTGTTCAGGGCAGACTATGTAAGAAATCAGGGCTGGAGTCTTGTGTCACCATGTGCTCTTGTGAAACCAGCTGTCTCACAAGGTAACATGATTTGGGCAGACATGGAGGAGGAGAGTGACGCTGTAAATACAGAAACCTGTAACACTGGAAATTATCGTTCTCAGAAACCTTAAAGCTTCTTTTTTGAAAGAATTTTATTTTTACTGTTTTTGAGATTTGTTTTTAACTTTATTGTTGTCTCATGTGAGAAAGTGTTTATTGTTTGTGTGGAAGATCACAATAAAAGAAGTAAATAATAAACTGTGATGTCAAAATAGTCACTGTATTGTGATAAATACTGTTACTGTGATATAAAATTACATACAGAAGGTTTTGACCATATCGCTCATCCTTAATATGATCATTATGTCAAAAGGACCTGGGGTCCATTTCACAAAGCAGGTTTAGTGAAAACTCAGAGTCTGTTAACCCTGAAATGAGGGAAACTCTGAGTTTTCCGTTTCAAAAAGGGAGGTAACTCAAACCAGAGAAAGAGGGGTAACTCTAGCCTGTTTCAGAGAGAGAGGTAACTTAAGCTCTCGGTCAGTTACCGTAGTAACAGACTCTATGAACCTAACCTGGTCGGGACCAGGTTTTTCTCAATGAACCTCGAGTTTCTCTCTGTCTCCACCCTCTTTCAGAGCCACACACTCCATTCGATTTCCTCATTCATTCAATCAGCAGGCGAGTTTTGGCGTAGCCTAGTTCTGCCGTCTGTCATTTTAAAAAATCATTTAAAAAATCAGAGTCAGTATATTAGAAGTCCATTAGGCACAGTAGGTGGCGACTTTTTTCACTAACATGGCATGTCCTTTTGATAACGATCCCGTGGATGAAGGTGCAGCATTACTGCGCAGAGAATTAAATATTCGTAGGAAGATGGTTATCAGACCGCGCATAGATGTTTTAGCATTTCCACACAATTATCTTTTTGAGCGATACCGTTTCACGTCACAGTCCGTCATCTACATACACAACCTAATCCGTCCTTATTTGCAACATTACCAATCGTAGTCATGCTTTCACATCCCAGCAGAAAAATTTGTGTTGCGCTGCGTTTCTTTGCAAATGGAAGTTTTTTGTACAATGTCGGAGACGCTGAGCACTTGAGTAAGGCAACTGTATGCAGGGCGGTCAGAAAAGTGTGCTCGTTTTACGGGCATCTGCCTTCTTTCTGTTGGCTGAGTAGAAGTCTGTGTTAGTTTAAATGGGCTTAATTATTTAACAGAACATGATATAGATGAGAAGACATTTATGTGTGTGAAAACAGCATTATGTTGGGGATAAAACTGCACAGTCAAACAGCCACTTAATATTTACTTTACAATGTAAAACATCATCAAAATCAGGTACCCCCATGAGATTATGCCGAGGTCTTACCTGTTTGAACAGTGTTTTTATATTTCATCCTAAACTGCTGCCAAGTGCGCTTCTCCTCCGCGGGATTGCACCAAAATGAAATAAATTAATAGGCTACCATTCAAGCAGTTTTCCCCTGTAATATTATTGTGATTGCAAAAGACTACATTTAAACTTACGCATTGACCGGAGCAGCAATGTTCTCCCACGCTGTCTCCCTCTCTTTTGCAGCTGCAGCGGTGTTGCACTTCTTTTTGAAAACGTGTGCAAACTCGCCGTATGAGCACATTAAGATTTCTAATTCTAGTGGGGTGAAAAACGCAGCCCTCCTCTTCCCCGTTGCCATGGTGACTCGTCGAATCGGGGCTCCATTGATGCTGGCTTTTTATTGTTGTGGTGCACACGCTTAACTCCAGGTGAAACTACTCAGAGTTTATTAAACTGATTCAAATCAGCTGTTTTGGAACCGGAAACTCAGAGTTTCCTATCTCAGAGTTCAGGATTAGACTCAGAGTTTGTTGAACCTGCTTTGTGAAATGGACCCCTGGATGCTATTTTCCCATGTTTTTGTGTCTAAGTGACTAATGAGAGAAACTCTTGTTGAAATTGGTCCAGTTTAAAGAGAAACAAAAGGCTGCAATGTAATTTCTACTGCCGATTGTGCATTATCAATTTACGTCCATTAAAGGGCTTGTTTTTGCCACTGACACTGTGTGACAACATTTTATCATCAGTGTCTGACCTTTTAGTGATGCTGTCTGTTTGGTATCGTGTGTAACCAAGTCACACTCAAGGAGAAGTCTCACTCTGAAATCTTGCAGACTTCTCAATATTTTGATAATCAGCTAAATATTCAGCAGTGACACAGAAAATCTTCTAGATAACACTAAGCTGCACTTTCTGTACTTCAACACGACAGACTCTTCCCATCACTCCTCTCCTCACCTCTCACTAATGTGTCCGCTGCTGTTTTTCCTGCAACAAGTCACCTCTCATGATATTTCAGAATGAGCCTTCTTATTGAGACTTGGTTACACACGTGAACAAACAGACCAGATCAAGCGAAAGGTACAAAGAAACATTTAATTTCTCTGTAGGGATCCTTTCCATAATGTTGGCAGACACTTTAATAACAATCTGAGCCTGTCAGTGGCAAAAACAAACACTTTAAGTGGACGTACATTGACGTGCGGTTCGTTTGGGCAGGTGTGAACACAGCAGTCACACTCACGTGAAAATGGGGTCCAGTTAGTCAAATACCAAACTTTCTCTTTAAGGCTGTTTATCTATCTTTATCTGTCTCTATGACATTGTGTTTTACAAAATTCACACCCCTGTGCTAAAAGTATCTCAGCCTAACAGTTATGTAACTGTCCATAAAGTGTGACAGCAATAATTACTGTCTACTTCTATAATTAAGTGTCAGTATTCTGATGAGGAGATTCTTTGAATGACGTGTTAATTAACTGTTACTATCTTTTTGTCTCTGTCCGTCTCTTCCTCAACAGTTTCTACCGACATGGTTGGCTCCAAACCTCATTACATTCACAGGCTTTATGTTCCTTGTGTTGAATTTCCTCATGTTGGCCTTCTACGACTTTGACTTCACTGCCTCAGGTTTGTCCCTTAAACTACTTCTTTTTCCCATAGTTGTGTTTGAGCAGTACATGAGGGTGTGTTCAGTTTATTTTGTCTTAGATGAGAATCAGCTCATCTGTGTAGAGGGTGGAGAGAAAACTGGAGGCTTGCATGTTGGCAAGTTTGTTTATTAAAGGCAAAGTCCATCACTTGCTGACACATCAGTGCCCATGGTGGCTCAGGGTAATCACTAACCCATGACATTCCTACAAACACACACACTGACCTACGACTGTTAACATGTACAACATGATCTGTGCAACATAAACAGAGAGTGACGCACAGCTCCTTAAAGATACTCTGCTCCATCAGTCTGTTGTCTCATATAATGACTCACCTTTCACACACATGATTGTACAAAATAAAAGCACACACAGGCAGACATGACTCATACTGTCACCTTTAGACTCGTCACAAAGACTGGTCACCATGTCCTCACAAGAGTATTTGCTGTCAGGAAATTATACATGCATGTTAATGGTTCACCCAAAGATATGATCCTCACAAGCCACTTTTTCACTACCTCTTCAAGGCAGGAATTTCACACCGTTCTGTTTAAAAGTACAATCAGAGAATGGGGGACAGAGTTGTATCGCCTCTGAGCCCAGACTGGAGGTAGAGACAGTGCCGAAATGACTTCTGTATAAACAGACAAACAAACAAACAGCTGGCAGGACGGGATCGTGGGCAGCACAGTTGGGATCTTTTGACAACATATCATGCGTGCGACCCACCGCGGGAGATTTAATTCCTTTTTTTAATTCCTTTAAGGGTCATTCTGACTAATTATATAAACTAGTCCATACCCATTGGTAGCTTTGTCACCTTCTACCTATGCCAATCCTCAATGCCTATGTGCAGTTTCACATAGATTGACCACGTCAGTGAGTAGAAAAACGTGGGACAGACAGAATGACTGACTGACAGAATGACACACTGACAATTTCCATGATTATTTACAGCATACCATACCATGACTTAAGGCCCGTTTCCACTGAAGAAGTTCCTGGTACTATTTGGGCGACAGGAACTTTACAGGAACGTCCTCTCACTCGGCCCTCTCAACTGCCGTGTCTCCTCTGTGCGGCAGAGTAGGAGGAAGGTTCCTGTAAAGTTACCGAGCTCTGGATGTGACATAATAGTTGCGCAACCATTTTGACCGGGGCGACGCGGCACATTTCTTGCTTTTCTTCTTACGACTCGTTTTAAAAATGCGACTCCTCATCTGCTGAGTTTTAAAAATGCCGGCTATTTTGTTGCTTTCTGTTGACGTCACATCCCGCCTTGAGTATATCCAATCAGGACCAAGTAAACCCCAAGCCCCACCCAGGAGTTTTTCGGGGCCGTTCTGAGTACCTACTCTGAGGCAGGGACTTGTTTAGCCCCTGTAAACGTTCCGGAACTCTGTCCTTCGGGGGTGGTTCCTGCGGTGGAGACACGCACCAGCGGCCCCGGCCCCGTAAAATTACCCCGAAGTTCCGGCGGTGGAAACGGGCCTTTAGTCATACCAAAAAATTAGAAGAAAAAACCAACATTGGTCCACAGGGGGAGCCACAGCGATCGGTCGCATTTTAGCCATTTTGAAGCATTTTTCTGTTGTTATAGCTCCACCCAGTTGCCAATTAGAGTTAAATTTCTCCAGTCACCTTGAGGCGTCCTGTTCTACAAATCTACCAAGTTTAGTAAAAATCCATATGGTGGTTAGGCCTAGATAAGAAATTAGCTCTCTAGCGCCCCCATTCTGTTTGATGGGGTCAATAATGGAGGGGTCCCCTCAGATTATGTGTGGTCACATGCCTACAAAGTTGCATGGTGATCGGTGAAACCCTTGAGATGTTATACACCTTTATGTGATGAGCCACGCCCTCCACAATATTCATTGCCTTATAGAAGCTCAGTTTTAGTAAGTTTTCCAACTTTTGCCAAGAGGGAACTTTAGATATTGGTCCCTAGATTATGTTCACCCAGTTTCATGCAGATCGCTCAAACTTCCTAGGAAGAGATCGATTTGAAGTGTTTTTCAAAAAATTCAAAATGGCAGAAAATCTATATAAGCGGAAGTTATGGGTTCTTGAGGCAAATGTGTTCCTCATGAGGAGAGGCATCTCTGTGCAAAGTTTCATGTCTCTACGACATACAGGGCATGAGATATGCCCATTCAAAGTTTGCAATTTCACTCGGTTGCTATAGCGCCCCCCTTTGGCCAATTGATGTAATATTGCTTCATTCGCATCCTCCAATGACCCTCTACCACTGTGCCAAATTTCACATGGATTGACCAAGTCAGTGAGGAGAAAAACGTGGAACAGACACACAGACAGAGTTTTCGTCATTATATAGTAAGATTCTGTAATACCGTGACACAGTGAAACTGCAATATTTTCTGAGACGCTTATCATACTGTTAAAATCTCATGCTGTTGCAACACTAGTTAGCAGCTAACTCAAATAAGAGCAATGGCTGAAAATGTCTGCAAATAGGGAAAACAGTGAGGTCTGGGAGCTCCTTAACCTCCGAGCAGAGGATGAGATCAGTGTCATATAACAGGGGTGATAAATGATTGTTATTACATATAAAGTGCTGCCGACATGTATGTTTTATGTCTCACTAGAGGCTGGCGCTGTTATGTTACATGTTACGCCTGTTACACCTCCTTTGACTCGACAATGTCAGCATGCAGTCTATTATCACATACTGGAGCAGCATGATGTCGCCATCATTTGGTTCTGTGTAAAAATGCAAAGGCGACATGAAGAAGGGACTCTATGGCGACCTGATAGCGCAATCTCTATGTAAAACGGCTACAGAGTTCTTTGTATCTTCACTGTCCTCACTGAGATCGATGACTGTGAAGTCAACAATGTCGGCATCCACACTGATGAACGATAGCTTTCTGTAAACATTCAGCACAAAGCATGTGCACTGGATGTGTCGGCAGCTTAAATAAATGGACAATAAATGGAATTGCTCTGAAAGTGATTCCAATGATACCGTTCACCACTGTTTTCATTGGTGTCATGATAGTTGTGGTGTGGCCCATCCACTTGAATTAAATAAATCTTTTAAAACGATATTTATTTACAGTCACTGTTATGGTTATTTTCCTCAGTGTCGACGGCCCTTTAATCTCTTGCTCTCAATTTCTCTCTGTGTAGCTGTGTGATTCATTTTTACATTATTTGTGTCTCAGCTGCAGGACATGAACATGTGCCTAGTTGGGTCTGGGTTGCTGCAGGGATCTTCAACTTCTTGGCCTACACACTCGGTGAGTCCTCACCCCTGCAGCCCATGTGTGTTGTTCTTCTTTGACTCTTGAGGGGTGCAGGGGCAAATTCCTCCTGATGGAATGTATTCTGTACAGTGACTCTTAAAATCAGACTCTATTCTTAACCAGTAAGGCTGGAGTACAAGTCAGATATACTGCTCCTGATATCCTGTAGGTTTTAATATATTTAATTCTGTTTCATCGCATGATTATCATTGAATTCACTGCTTTGCGAGAACGATTTTGTAGTGAAAAAATACAAGACATACAGTCTGTGGTTTCAGCTGTAAGCACTTTGATCAGCCGCAACATTAAAGCCACTGACATGCGAAGTGAATAACATTGATCATGGTCTTCTGGGAAACCTCGGGTCCTGGCTTTCATGCAGATTCCTCTTGACACACACCACCGACCCAAACACTGCTACAGACCAAGTACACCTCTTCATTGCAGCAGCACTCCTGGATGTCAGTAGGCCCCCAGCAGGGCAATGCGCCATGCCCCTCTGCCAAAACTGTTCAGGAGAGTCCTGAGGAATGTAACAATGACCTCAAGGTGTCAACCTGGCTTCCAAATTATCCAGATCCCAATCTGATTGAGCTTTTTAGGGGCATGCTGGTACTTCTGAGGTCCTGTGTCCATGCCTCGACAGGTCAGCGCCTACTCCGATCCACAGTGGGGCCTCTGACCTGTCGAGGCATGGACACAGGACCCCTGGGGTGTCCTGTGGTGTCTGGCACCAGGGCGTTGGCGGCAGTTTTCTTTGAGTCCTGCTGGTTGCGCCTCATGGATGTTCGATCAGATTAGGATCTGGGGAATGTGGAGGCCAGGTTGGCCTTGAGCTCTTTGTAACACTCCTCTGACCATTTCCAGGGCAGTGTTGGCGGTGTGGTATGGTGCATTGTCCTACTGGGGGGCCACTGCCATTAGGTTGGAGTGGGTACTTGGTCTGTAGCAGTGTTTGGGTACATGGTGTGTGTTAAGGGGCATCCACATGAACGTCCTAGCAGAACATTGTATTGTAACAAGATGATCAATGTTATTCACTTCACCTCTCTGGGGTTTTAATTTTGTGGCTTATCACTGTGCATCTGGTGCAGGGTGCAAAATTATCTTTTTTGTCCAATGAATGTTCAAATTTTACCAGCTACTCAATACAGTACCATTGATTTTTGTGGCTGATGAGTGAAACAAATTTACCAGCTGCTTGCACGTTTTACCAGACTTTGGCTGGTGGATGATGCTCATTTTGTCCCGTCTTAGTGGCATAGTGGTATGTCTTGATATTCTGAAAAAGTAGGACAGCTGAGGCAGCTGGAAGACACTTTCCCATCACTCGCTTGGCTGATGCTATCACTGTAATTCCTGCTTAAAGGAATACTTCAGCTACAAACTCACCATTTGTAAATCAATTAGCCATGTCATGTTAGCTTGAATTCATGAAGAAACATGCATACCTTCACAGAAAACAGCAAACATTGATTTTTAGATGTCAGATTTAACAACAGCAAAACATTATCAAAACATCTATTTACAAACTCTCACACAGCTCCTGCAGTATAATCCAAGTCTCATTTATCCAGAGTCAGTGCTTCGTGAACACATACATTGTCAATTGTATTGGAGTCTGGCTTTGAAGAGAGTGTAGATAAGTTTCATTTTCAGTGAAGGTTTTAGCAAAAATGCATGTATTTTTGGCAGTACTGAGCGTACGGCTGTATGAATTACACTTAAAGGTATAGGTAAAGGGATAGTGCACCCAAAAATGAAAATTCAGCCATTATCTACTCACCCATATGCCGAGGGAGGCTCAGGTGAAGTTTTAGAGTCCTCACATCCCTTGCAGAGATCCAAGGGGAGAGTGGGTAGCAACACAACTCCACATAATGGAGGCTGACGGCGCCCCAGATTCAAACGTCCAAAAACACATAATTGAAACCACAAAATATCTCCATACTGCTCGTCCTACAGGCTACAATGAGGCTAAAAACAGAGTTCAAATGACGTATTTCCAAACAACTTTTTATGTCGGGGCTTCAGGACACTTGGATCACTATGGACGAGCTCATTTTTGGGTGCACTGTCCCTTTAAGTTTATAAACAGATGTTTTGGTACAGTTTTGCTGTCAATTGTCGTCCTCAATCCATCAATATATGCATATTTTAACTGTTATCTGTAGAGGCATGCAAGAAAAATGCTCTTCATGAAAGCAAGGCATGACTGATTTTTGGGTTAAGTATTCCTTTAGAACCAGCAGCTAATGATGAACCTGTGAGGCTCAGTTTTTGGCTTTTTAAAAACCCTTTGATATGAAGCAAATCAGATACAGGAATGCAAGTCCACAAGAAAGTTCCCTCTGGATCCTGAGCTCCAAAGGCCTCCTGTTACCCTCTAGAAATGATTAAAAAGTGCTTGAAATGGGAGATTCCCCCCCCCCCCCCCCCCCCCCCCCCACCCACTTGATTCACCTCTCTCAAAGCATATAGGCATATAGCTGAGCTTGTCAGATAGGATTCCTGATAGGTCACAGTGTAAAGTTCTTTTGTATTCAGTTCATTCAGTAGTCACACTTCTTTTTGTTTGTTTAAATTTAGATATATTCCAAGCAGCAGTTACTGTTTAGGTGCCCTTTAGCAAAACATTTCAAGCTTTAATGTGGAACATGATAGCATGACATTCAAAACATCCTGAAACGCCCTGAGTGTCTCATAACTGACCCAAATCAGACATCCGCGACCAGTAAGAGTCTGGAAGAAAATGCATCAGTATCTTTGAATTGCATGAATACATAACATCACAAATAAACAAATATATCTACATAATATATATATATATATGTCTTTTCTGTGTAAGGAAACCTTTATGGCTGTGTTCATCATTGTTTCCATGGACACAGTGAATAAACAAAGCTGAAAATTAGATTTTTTTTAATCCTTTTTCAACTGATTTTAAAGAGGGAACAGATAGGGTTTGTTTTTTTTTTAGCTTGGCGCCACCTTGCGTCAGCAGTGTTGCTCGCACTGTCACAAAGACCAAATTGACCGTGGGGATCAGACATAATCAATAAAATGTAGGCTGTAAAGTCACCAGTATACCTCTATGTATATGTAGAATGAGAAGGTGTGTGGACACTATACTAAATAAATGAGTAAAGAGACCGAGCAACAATTATCAGATTTATCTGAAGAAAAAAACAAATAGTAATGCAAATAATTATACCAGAATGCACAGTACCAGTACAAACAACTCACGGTAAATTATAATCACTGTCTACTATAATCACTATAATATTAATCACTGTCCGAGGGCTGCCATAGAATGGCAACGAGGATGTCAGCCGACCAACACTCGCTACCCGCTCCCTGGTTGCGGCGATTTGTGATGCTGGCCAGCTAGGAATGAACTAGCAGCCAGTACAGTACAGTCCTCTCTGGTCTAGCTAACATTTAGCCGTGTTACTTACTGATCCATTAGAAAGAAAGCTAGCTGGACATGGGTTTTGAAACCTCTTTGGTCACGGAGCTCCCTCCATTTCTTGAACGCCTGACTGAGGTTTACTCTTGTTTTTCCTCTTCTTTTATCACTCTTCTTTTTGCTCTTCTTTGCCTCCTCACACAGAGGAGCTCCTTTTCTTTTGGGAGGCCGTTTTTCACTTGTCTCCACACTTTGTCCGTCTGCCATTGTGCTCCTGACTCAACTATCTCATGCCCCGGCCAGTTCCTCATAAGGACCAGCTCCAGTCCCTGATTGGCTGACCGACCAGTTTGGCAATACATGACGCGTTTTCTGCCGTAAAGCAGATTTTTTCCGTGAAAATTCGTCCCCGGTGGCAGAAGCTTATTGCAAAGTCACTAAGTAACCTATGTAAATGCTGATAGTCTGATTTTACTGTGTATACTACCCTGTGCAACCCACATTATTTTCATAATGGTATATATAGGCAAAAATGCTGTCTGTTGCCTCTTTAAAGACTAAAGTATGTGAGGAACAGTAATACAATATTGTTTATTCAATGTGTTAAGGGAAAATAACACTTTTATAAATATCACCAGTAAGTTAATTTCCTCTTTCGGCAGAGATGAACTCGTCTAGCTTTGGTGTTAATTAATTTGTATGTGCTACAGTACCTAGCTACAGTCTTCTGACAATTATTTAGCAATACAATAGGATACAGTCAGAACTTACATGTTAACACTTGTATTGTTAGGCCTTTTAGTCACATAATAAACATCTAGCTGTTCATGCTCAGATGTCAAATATGGTCTGAGAAATCTACTAAGAAGTCTGGAAATTTGAGTCTGGAAGAGGATGGAAATTTGAAATAAAATTGTGTAGGAATGCTGCACACAGCCTGTATTTACTCCCAGCTACTCACTTATTACGCCTGCCTGGTCAACACATCGGCTGACTGGTTTATAGTTCACATAAATGAGGCTCTACAGTTTTGTGTCAAGCTGCCCTGGTCAATATTTGTTTATAGTGGATGTGATGAATGTTTGTCAGAAGGGTTTTCTTGCAGCAGATATTTTGGGTGGAGGACCCAAAAACTAAATTAATGCAGTTTTAATTGTATGTAAAAAGATTGTTGTATTCCAGGTCATGAATTTAAAGAACTGTTTGATTTAATGCTGGTTGAATGTTCACCATTTGATGCGATTACCTGAGGCGTTTAAAGGGTTACTTTTCTTTCCAGCATTGAGTTAAACCACAGCAGCAAAAAAGGCTGCAATGTAACGTTAATGGGCAGTTGCACACCAACAATTTACGTCTCGTAAAAGTGCCTGTTTTTGCCACTGACAGGCTCACATTGTTATTGTAAGTGTCGGACATCATTAGGGTAGGAACACGACTGAGATAGACCTTTTTGTGAAAGAACAAGATCCTTTTTGTTTTACCAGTCACAGGCTCAAATTGCCATCGCCAAACCCACCAGACTCCATTTAAATAAATACTAATTTTATAATCGTAAAACACTTCATTCAAAGTTGACAGAAAAAAAAATAAAGCTAACACAAACCATCTTGGTTCGTTTTTCCATTGTTTAAATGATCACCAACTCTGGTGTGGTCGAAATAATTCACCCAGTTAGATGTGAAAACATCCTGGTTGTATACGTGTTAAAATTACTGTTTATATAAATGGAGTCTGGTGATTTCAGGGCCTCGTTTCCACCAGACACTTGCAGTATGGTACCTTTGGATCAAACAGTAACCCTTCAGACATGGTACCTAGACCCTGGTGTTTCCACCACAAACAGTCCTCTTAGATGTGGGCGGGCTTGTTACCACTCACTGCTCCGTCCAGCACTCACTGTATTTCCTCCTTTATCAGTCTGCACCTGGTTTATCATCCACAGAACGAGGCTGCACGCCGACATTTTCAGAACAAAATTGAACAGGCTGCAGTGAGAGTCTCTCTCCATGGGATATTTACAAATAGCAGCTTTGTGCATTTAGTCCTTCTCAGGCAAGCTCAGGGGTTTAGTGTTGCTGTAGCCCACAGGAACGACGGTCTGTGACACTTTTTTTTTTTTTTTTTTTTTAGCAGTAAAGATTAGAATATATGCAGTTCACATAACACAGTCAAAATCAATGTATATTTTTTAACACTTGAAGATCCACTTATTACTAAAAGTGTATGTCATCCCAAGAGAGACAATAAAAATTAATGGAATGGTCAAAGTTGTCACAGTGAAATTTAAGGTGTGCTGATGGATTCACGTCATCAACTCATGCACTGAGGAACATTACAAGTTAACGTTCCACCTTAAAAGTTTCCGGCAGTCGGCCCAGTGGATGAAGTTATTTTTTCTCAGACTCCAGCTGCTGTGAGAGGCAGCAAAACATCCTTTCATTTTATAGTTACAGTTTACTAATAAAACTCTCCACAGTATGAACAGTGGTTACATGAGCCTCAAAACCAGACACAACTCAGCCCTGAGCAGAGTGACCGTCCTCTACTGACCAATCAGACTGCAGTGTTCACAGCTCCACCTTTTAGTACCAGATCTGTGTGCTAGGTACCCCAACAGAGGGGGGACCAAACATGGAGACAGTTAGGAACGGTTCCACTGGTACCATCCACAACTTTTCACAGTGGAAACAGAAAAAATCAAACTGAACTAAACTGTACTGTACAGCTCGGGGGAATCAGGGTTTTAATGGATGTAATTGACAGTGCACAAATTACACTACAGCCTGTTTCGCTGCTGCAGGCTGCTGGCTGCAGGGGTTTCACTCCATACTGGACCAGTTTCAAAACTTGTTGTCTCCATTGGTCAATTAGACAGAAAGACGTGGGAAAATGGAGTCCAGGTTGAAAAGCACCAGAGTTCCCGTTAAAGGAGATTGTAATTTCAAGATACCGATGTGACTGTGCCACACCCTTATTCCTCTCCATCCCTGTCCTTGCAGCAAGATGAGTCACTATAACAGAGCAGTATTTACACAGAAAGGTGTGACACTTAAGTATTATAAATGTTTTAACAGGTGCTAAAAAAAATTCCAGGATTAAGAGCCACTGAATAATTCCTCTCATTAGAAGGCACACTTTGAGTTTTTGTTTCCGTGTGACAGCAGTTTGTAGCATTTCTCCACAAATAATGAATTAAACTTTTAAAGTTATAATAAAAGCACCAAAGGGGTGAACGGAATTTAATCCTTTATAATTATACACAGCTCTCTCAATGACAGTGCCGCAGCTATAGATGCCCTCAAATTTGCCCCGGGCTGTTTGGCAGCCAAATAAATAGTTATTTTACTGTCAGATTCTTTCTCTGTTTGTGTTTGTTTGTAGACATTAAATCTGCAAACCAGAATAAAGTGGGTTTAAAATCCAGCTGACCACTTTGTGAACCATTGAAATAAAACAACTTTTTCGTTGTGGTGTGTATTATGAGGATGTGTTCGCAGATGACTTCCATGTGTGGATGAAATGCGTGTCGTTCAGATCAGATGCTGTGACAGTGAATTGTGAAAGAGTTACAGTTATGTGACTGTGGGCAGCAGCTATGGCTGAGTATGAAATACTGTATTTTTATTTGAATGTTCACATAAACATGATCTCTGTCTTTTTTCTTTGTGTGTAGATGGCGTTGATGGTAAACAGGCTCGTCGCACCAACTCCTCCACACCACTAGGGGAGCTGTTTGACCACGGCCTGGACAGTTGGGCCTGCATCTTCTTTGTGGCCACTGTCTACTCCATATTTGGGCGTGGGGAAAGCGGTGTGGGCGTGGCCACACTGTATTACATCCTGTGGGTGGTGCTGTTCTCATTCATTCTGTCTCACTGGGAGAAATATAACACTGGCATCTTGTTCCTGCCGTGGGGGTACGACATCAGCCAAGTGGTGAGCAGGACGCACAAATACAAACACACACACACAGAGGTTAGCGCCGGTCACCTTCATGACACACCGTCCTTCTGATGACTTGATGTCTCGTGTCTCGTCTCCTTCCAGACCATCTCCCTGGTTTACTTGGTCACTGCTGTGGTCGGCGTGGAAACATGGTACCAGCCAGTCGTGTGGCGATTCCTCTACAGAGACCTTTTCACCTTCATGATCATCGGTGAGCTGTGACTCGTCACTCTGAATTCATTCATTCACCCACTGCAGAAGCTATAACAAGTCATGTCTTTTGATTCTCAGCCTGTTCCTTCTGTGTGACCTTACCCATGAGCCTCTACAACGTCCTGAAGTAAGTCAACTTTTCATCAGCCTTCTGTTCATACTTGCCAGCCCTCCAGTTTTCCCAGGTGACTCCTGTTTTTCACTGTGACCACAGTTTCCTCCCCGGGTCACAATTCTACCATATTTCTCCTGATTAATGAAAAATGTTGACACCTTTTTTCGTTTTCCTTATCACAACCTGTTTCTCGCACCGTACAGTGTGTATGAGCCCTAATGAATGAATGAATGAATCATCCCCGAAGGTTTTTGTAGTGACATTAGGAACAGTTAAAAGAGCAGCTGCGGAGGATCTCAGTGTTCGTGGAGGGACATAAGGTGATAGGGAATCTGTTATACAGAAGGGGGTGATGCCATTAAGTAAATAAAAGGACTTTAAAACCAATTCTAAAAGATACTGGGAGCCAGTGAAGGTTACGTAAAACAGGAGTTATACGGTCTCTCTTTTTAGTTTTTGTTAAAACTCTTGCATTGTTATTCTGAATGCTCTGTAATTTTCCAGTGGCATTTTTAGGTAGGCCATTGTAAAGGGCGTTAACAATAATTAACACGACTGGAAACAAAAGCATGAACAAGCTTCTCAGCATCTCACTGGCTCAGTAGAGGTCGTACCTTAGCTATGTTGCGTGAATAATAAAATGAAAGTTTTGGTTAATGAATTGAAATGAGTTTTAAAATTGAGATCAGAATCTAAAATGACAGAATCTAAGACTCTAAAAGGCTGCGCTTTCCTCCCCATCACTTCCTCCCTCCTCCTCTGACTCTCCATGGCCCAGGGGCACCCATCGAGTGTGCATGAGTCAGTTGTGGGTCCCTGGTGTGGGCCAAACTTACAGCTGGGCTTTCGTTCCTCTGTCTGGCACTTTACTGGAGTAACAGCTTAAAAGTAGTTAACAAAATAATGCTGATGCAATACTCTCACTTTATTTTTATTCTTTAAAAGTTGTCCGAGTGCAGCAATCAAACTCTCTGAAACTTACATTTTTGGGTGGGAAGGACCCTCTGACCCTGCTTTGGTTTGGAAAGCCTTTTTATTTTGGAGGTTGGCAGTTATGGCTCTGTTGTATTGATGGATTATTGTTATTTCACGCAGCGCTCTGAACTCTTCACCCTGTGTGGTTTTGCAGGGCTCACCGCAGTAACACTCTGAAGCACAGCAGCCTGTACGAAGCCTTCCTGCCCTTCCTCTCTCCCTTCCTCCTCTTCATCTTGTCCACCATTTGGGTGGTCTTCTCTCCATCCAACATCCTCGAGCTGCAGCCCAGGATCTTCTACCTCATGGTGGGGACAGCCTTCGCTAATGTCACGGTGAGTGTCGGCTAATTTCACAACCACACTACATAACTGTCTGTGTTCAGGTGTTGACGTACCTTTATTCATGTGTGAATGTGTTTATTCTGCAGTGTAAGCTGATTGTGTGTCAGATGAGTAACACGCGTTGTCAAGCGATGAGCTGGCTGTTGCTGCCCATGGCGACAGTGGTGTTGCTAGCGGTGACCGGGGTGGTCACCAACGATACCATACTCTTGTATCTGTGGACAGCTGCTGTCATACTAGCACACATACACTATGGCGTGTCAGTGGTAAGAACACACACACACAAATACACACATGCATACGCACACAGTACCTCTGTTTAAATAAAGAAATTAAAAGTCATGTCAGCTAAAATTATTTTTTTAAAGTATTTTGAAACAAAACTCCTAGATCAGAGGGTTGCAGAGTTTTAATGAATGAGTGCCAGTTGAGTGAGGATGGATGGATGGATGGATGGATGGAAGGAATGAATGGATAAATGTGATGAGCACTTTGAGCAGTTGAAAGACAGTTCATCCATTTACCATCATATGG
Source organism: Epinephelus lanceolatus (assembly GCF_041903045.1). Classification (NCBI taxonomy): domain Eukaryota; kingdom Metazoa; phylum Chordata; class Actinopteri; order Perciformes; family Serranidae; genus Epinephelus; species Epinephelus lanceolatus. Next base: position 6,637,545 of record NC_135746.1, on the reverse strand, counting down.
TCAAGGGTTGCACAGGAGAAGTGCACACACTATCACTTTTTAATACCCATGACATTTTTATGACATACTATGACATTTTTTTAATGTTTGTATGATGTTAAACTATGATGTTTTTTCTTCTTTTCTGACATGCTATACTATGACATTGTTTTACCTTTTTCTGACATGCTATACTATGACTTTTTTTTTTTAAAACTTTTTTATGACATGCTATACTATGACATTTTTTTTTTTTTACTTTTTTCTGACATGCTATACTATGACATTTTTTATTTACTTTTTTCTGACATGCTATACTATGACATTGTTTTGACTTTTTTATGACATGCTATACTATGACATTTTTTTTTATTTACTTTTTTATGACATGCTATACTATGACATTTTTTGACAAGCTACACTGACATTTTTTGGATTTTTGACATACTATACTACACTATGATATAGTATACTTTTTTTTTTATACATTTTTACAAAATGCTCTTCTATGATTTTTTTTTTACATTTTTTTGACATGCTATACTATACTGTTTTTGTCATGCTGTACTGTGACATTTTCTGACTTTTTTTAACATGCTATGCTATCATATTTTGACATTTTTTAGACATGCTGTACTATGCTGATTTTTTTTTTTTTTTTTTTTTAACATGCTGTACTATTGGCATTTTTACGACATGTTATACTATACTATGTTATACCATTTTTTTAATGTGTTATGCTTTGACATTTTTATGATATCTTTTTGATGTTATGTTGTGACATTTATATATCATATACATGACATTACTGTGACAATTCTAAGGGCATATTATAGACATGCTGTACAAAATAGTTATTTAATCTGTTTTTTGTTTGTTTGTTTGTTTGTTTGTTTGTTTTTTTTTCCCGTATCTAGGTACAACAGCTTAGCAACCACTTCAACATCTTGGCCTTCTCCCTGAAGAAGCCCAACAGTGACTGACAGGAGGAGGAACGAATCGGCTTGAAAGAAGCAGAGGTTTAAGCTCCTCTGCTTATCGACACTTCACTCTCATCACCACGGAAACCGCATCCCCTTCCCTCCATCCAAGAGGACACTGCAAGTGGAATGGACTGTGGCCCCGTTTTCCACTGTCTCCAAACACACCCAGACAACAAACACACACATTCCTTAACAACCAACCAACCTCTGGTCTCTGCGATGGGGCGGGCCCAGGGGCTCTGGCTTCCGTCATTGGTGATTGGCTAACTTGGTTGAGCCAATGAGGTGCAATTGTTTCCTACGGAAATGTGCTTCAGTCATGAGGACAGGAGCCATGCAAACACACACGCACACACACATGTACATACATGACTCTGCTTTCGTGCAGATAATTTATATCTCATGGCAGGTATTTAAAACAAACACAGCCACACACACACACACACACACACACACACACACACACACATTCACAGTTACACTCACTTAGTATTATGAATGTATAATATGCCTTGGGGAAACGCCATTTAAGTTTTATTATATTAACAGGAATGCCTCAAGTAGTGTCGTTTAAACCTGACCAAACCTCTAAATAGTGGCCGCACATCCACAGCTGTGTCCAGAGTTTAAAGGTTTAGTCACTTTTTGTTTTAATCATGGGATGATTTCAGTTTGAAATCCCAGTGATATGTGTTAATATCTATATATATACTGTATGTGTTAAAGGGGTTTGGGGCATTTTATTTTCAAACTGAAATGAAAGTTAAAAAAAAGATTAGTCCTGTAAAACATTGTATAAATTTCCCTCTAATTATTTCCACATTCTGCTCTGTAATGACGGTTATCATGAGTGAACAGAGTTGGATTTTGACTAACCAGGGCAAGAACTGACCAGGTTGACCTCTGACCTTCTGAGCTCTTACTAACCTTCCACTTGGACCTCTGACAGAGCACTGACCTCCAGCTCTCCCTACCCTCCGAGGTGTCGTGTCTTCATGCTGATTCGTTCTGTTTTATTTTTTTTATTTTTATTTTTTTTTTTTTACATACATGGAGTATTTTGTTTATCTGTTGCCATGGCAGTAGTTTGTGGTTTTAGTCGCGCAGCGCTTGAATGAAGAGTGCGTCCAAAAACCGTCATCGGAGCGGACTCACTCTGAAGGAACAAGCCGTCGCACAGGATGCCACAAACGCCACAACACCGCCTGGTGTCACACTGCTCTCACAGATATTATCACACCTTTTCTACTGTCTGTCAGAGAACTGTTTCTGTCTGTTTAACACTGTTTGTCTGTGTGTGATGCAAATTATGTTTTAAATGGAGAAAGTGCATATTCAGCAGTGGCTGCGGACTGGACTCCTCATCAAACAGGGATCTGACAGGGCTTACCGATGATTTGTGTCACCTCCCACTGCAAACATGTTCTTAATGTTACAATGGGGACAGTTTGTCAGTTTGGACGAAGTATGTTGTTTTGTGTGTAACTTGTCTCTCTGAAGTGACTAATCTTGTCTGTCTGCAAGGACTCTCCCAGACCTTCAGTATCTGTTGACAAAGTAAAAAAAGACCCAGCTACACTGAAGAGTTTCACATTGCAAGCTTGGCCTGATTGGAAGTTAAATGGTCAATATGGAGCCGAGACGAAGGGATGAAGTGTTTGGGATTTCTACGATTGGGAGTTATGTGTCTGTTATGCGAGTCTGACTTTAAAGTCACAGTAACAATCATCTCATATACTGTAAAAGTGTGACGATATTTTATGATTAAAGGTACATTAGACACTGAGGATGAAATATATGAAAATGTACTTAGATCTTAGTTTTACATTTGAAGTACAAAACTTTTGTTATTGAACACTGAACATAAAACTGCAGCTACGACCCTGTAGAGTCTCTGTAGTGCCGTCATGACTGGGAGAAACTATAAGATCCAACTTTACTGCCACGACACCCAGTAACTTGTCCCAGGTTGGTTTCCAGTACCAACTGGGGAACACTCGCTTGCAGTCGTAAGCACATAAATAGTTGAAATTTGATTTGCCCCTCATCTGTGACTTTGGAGACCGTAGATTGTAGTGACGTGAGAACAACTGTGAGATTTCACCACCGAAAATGTTTTCTGGTGGCTGTCTGGGTATGTGCAGATTCATGTGTACAAGTCTGTTAATGTATGGGTGTATACTCTGTATGTGTGGGTATCTGTGTAAATACATATATTATTTCTTTGTTTTTATTTTATTTTCTAAACCACAAATGGGATTGTTATCCAGTAGGCCGCGGGGCAGTGTGTCGGCTCTGAACCCTGCAAAGCTACGGATTGTCTGTAGCGGTTCCTAGATCTGACCACACGGTTTTTGTTTTTTTTTTTGGTTTTGTTTTGTTTTTATGATTCTGATTTTGCAGTTCTATTGGCTGATTGGATCTGGTCTTGTCTCTGGGATAGTTTGGAAAGGGGACGAGCTCTGAAACACTGCGTACAATGCTAAATGCAACAAGGGATTTCATATATCAACAGGAAAATGTTAGCTGGGTGAAAATGTGTGCCAACGAACAAAAATCAGGCAGAAACAGCAGAACAGCCCATGAAACAAGTGAAACTCATGCAGCTCAATTCATTACTTTGCTTTGGATACAATTTTAAAATTTCTAAGCTGCTTTTTTGGGCATTTTTTTGTAGTGTGCTCCTCAGCTTCACTCAGTTCTTTCTAGAAAAACAATCTTAACCTCCCCTCCATCCTGGATCAACAAACCAAACTGTTCAAATTGTGACTAAGTTGTTGTTAAATGCTGCCCTGGCAAACAGTCCAGGGCTTCAGTGTGGCTACTTGTGATGTTGTATTTAACCGGTGAAAGAAAGGGCGGTCCAGAAACAAATAAAAGTGAATTTCCTTTAACCACTACTGTGTTGTACCCAGAAATGTGAACTCTTACAATGCTTTTCTTTAAGGTTGAGTGAATGTAAAGTTCCTTTCAGAGCCACTAGAGACCAGCAGAGAGCAGCTTTATGTACTCTGCATATTATATTTCTTCCCTTAAAGCCCTACCAATGAGTACTTACAAACTTTCACTTCTCTCCATTGCTTACATTTCTTACAAAATATTTGCAGCTGCATTAACGTGCTTCTTAAACTACCTTTTCTTTTCACACACACACACACACACATCACAATATAACACACACCTCCCATTTGAAGCACATGTAGCAATGCCCGTAACATGCCCGTAATATGTAGAAATGTTTCGGTGAATATGCATTCAAAGTCAACAATATTTGTGTTTTGAAACTTTAACATAAGGAAATACAGATAGAAGTTGACTAAAAACTTGAAAAAAGATTTGCCATAAGTCTATCAAACTTTCTAAAGTTTTCCCAGAAACCAAAGTTCGTCTTCAACTAAGTGCAGAAAAATCAATGGCTGAATGTGGAGGAGTTACATACAGCAATGCTTGCACTAACATCCATGATCAAAACCATCCTATGTAGATAAGAACAAGGATAAACAATAGTACATTAAAAAGTAAGAGGCTAGTAACACAGCAGTTAAGACCCCTGTAGGAAATCAGTACAACGACTCCAAATCAGCCAAGCAGATTTTCTTGAACAGATCAAAGTTTTTGTTTTTGGAGAAATAAGTTAACTTAACAAGTAAAGCCTAACATTTTGCAGTGAGTGCAACGGATAAAATGTTTTTAGTGTGCATAATGGGATGAGAGATAAGCCACAAGAGGTGTGTATTTCAAGAAGTATACTCGAATGTAAGCAACAGTACGCAGGGTGGACAGCAGATGGAGCTACAGAACAACACATGTAGCCTCCATGACTTCCTGCTGATGGTTCCAGCAGTTCAGAACAAAGAGCAGAGATGATGACAGTATTGTTTCTGCACACACTTCCCTCTAAAATGAGTTTTGCAGGTAAAGAAACAGTTGGCATTTTTATGGTCATCTTCACAGTGTGAACATGTGCTGAACTTAACACCTCTGACTCATTCGGCTCTACTCTCTGTTGCAGACTTCATTAGTAATTGATTGTCTCCTCACCCACAAGAGTGAGTCTGGCAGCAAAATGTTGTGCGTGTGATTGTTTTTCATCATCTCTGCACTCACAGGAACTCTTAAAACCCTCAAGGAGCACATGCAAGACGTTTAGGAGCGGGTGTTGACTCAGAGTGAATGAAAACTTTCAAACAGAGAGAAATTGGAAATCCTCAACTAATCTTTAAGAGAAAGTGCCAGAGAACATCAAAAGATAAAAGCTATATGGTTTGTATATCACTGAGTCAGTTATGTTTGAATGCGAAGGCTCAGCATGTCTGTCTTGGATTGGTGCTCTATTGTAAATGTGTAGGTGCCGAGTTCTGCCTGTCAAAACAGCTGGCAGCCGATCACGATAGGCGCTTATCTTGACGGGATCTTTTTCATCCAGAAATATGACTCTCATCGTGCAATGATTCATCCAAACACTGCTGTGAGCGAGCCAGAGGTTCACTGGTGCATTAAGTATGTGATCCGACTCATTGTCTGTGAAAAGCCAAATGCAGAGAAGTTCAAAGTATTTTCTTAGACATTTTGGACGACATGCAATACTATGACTTTTTTCAAGATTTCGAATGACATGCTATACTATGACTTTTTTTTTTTTCAAGATTTCGAATGACATGCTATACTATGACTTTTTTTCAAGATTTCGAACAACATGCTATACTATGACTTTTTTTCAAGATTTTAGATGAAATGCTATACTATGACTTTTTTTCAAGATTTCGAACAACATGCTATACTATGACTTTTTTTCAAGATTTTAGACGAAATGCTATACTATGACTTTTTTTCAAGATTTCGGACAACATGCTATACTATGACTTTTTTCAAGATTTTGGAAGACATGCTATACTATGACTTTTTTCAACATTTTGGACGACATGCTATACTATGACTTTTTTCAAGATTTTGGAAGACATGGTATACTATGACTTTTTTTTCAAGATTTTAGACGACATGCTATACTATGACTTTTCTTCAACATATTGGACGACATGCTATATTATGACTTTTTTTCAAGATTTTAGACTAAATGCTATACTATGACTTTCAAGATTTTAGACGACATGCTATACTATGACTTTTTTTTAAGATTTTAGACGACATGCTATACTATAACTTTTTTCAAGATTTTGGATGAAATGCTATACTTTGACCTTTTTTTCCAAGATTTTAGACAACATGCTATACTATAACTTTTTTCAAGATTTTGGACGAAATGCTATACTATGACTTTTTTTCAAGATTTTAGACGGCATGCTATACTATGACTTTTTTCAACATTTTGGACGAAATGCTATACTATGACTTTTCTTCAAGATTTTAGACGACATGCTATACTATGACTTTTTTCAAGATTTTGAACGACATGCTACACTATGACTTTTTTTTCAAGATTTCGAAAGACATGCTATACTATGACTTTTTTTTCAAGATTTTAGACGACATGCTATACTATGACTTTTTTTCAAGATTTTGGACGAAATGCTATGCTATGACCTTTTTTTTCAAGATTTTAGACGACATACTATACTATAACTTTTTTCAACATTTTGGACGACATGCTATACTTTGACTTTTTTCATGATTTAGAACGACATGCTATACTATGATGTTTTTCATGATTTTGCACATTACGCTATACTATGACTTTTTTTCAAAATTTTGAACAACATGCTATACTATGACATTTTTTTCATGATTTTGGACGTCATGCTATACTATGCCTTTTTTTCAATATTTTGAACAACATGCTATACTATGACTTTGTTTCAAGATTTTGAACAACATGCTATACTATGACGTTTTTTCATGATTTAGAACGACATACTATACTATGACATTTTTTCAAGATTTAGAACAACATGCTATACTATGACGTTTTTTCATCATTTTGGACGACATGCTATACTATGAAGTGTTTTTCATGATTTAGAACAACATGCTATACTATGACATTTTTTCATGATTTTGAACAACATGCTATACTATGAAGTTTTTTTCATGATTTTGAACAACATGCTATACTGTGACGTTTTTTCATGATTTTGGACATCACGCTATACCATGACATCTTTTCATGATTTTGAACGACATGCTATACTATGACATTTTTTCATGATTTTGAACAACATGCTATACTATGAAGTTTTTTTCATGATTTCGAACAACATGCTATACTGTGACTTTTTTTCAAGATTTTGAACAACATGCTATACTATGACGTTTTTTCATGATTTAGAACAACATGCTATACTATGACGTTTTTTCATGATTTAGAACAACATGCTATACTATGACTTTGTTTCAAGATTTTGAACAACATGCTATACTATGACGTTTTTTCATGATTTAGAACGACATGCTATACTATGAAGTTTTTTTCATGATTTCGAACAACATGCTATACTATGACATTTTTTCATGATTTTGAACAACATGCTATACTATGACTTTTTTTTCAAGATTTTGGACATCATGCTATACTATGAAGTTTTTTTCATGATTTTGAACAACATGCTATACTATGACGTTTTTTCATGATTTTGAACAACATGCTATACTATGACTTTTTTTCATGATTTTGAACGACATGCTATACTATGAAGTGTTTTTCATGATTTAGAACGACATGTTATACTATGAAGTGTTTTTCATGATTTAGAACAACATGCTATACTATGACATTTTTTCATGATTTTGAACAACATGCTATACTGTGACATTTTTTTCATGATTTTGGACATCATGCTATACTATGCCTTTTTTTCAATATTTTGAACAACATGCTACTATGACATTTTTTCATGATTTTGGACATCATGCTATACCATGACGTCTTTTAACATTTTGAACAACATGCTATACTATGACTTTTTTTTCAAGATTTTGAACAACATGCTATACTATGACGTTTTTTCATGATTTTGAACGACATGCTATACTATGAAGTGTTTTTCATGATTTAGAACGACATGCTATACTATGACATTTTTTCATGATTTCGAACGACATGCTATACTATGACATTTTTTCAAGATTTTGAACAACATGCTATACTATGACTTTTTTTCATGATTTTGAACAACATGCTATACTATGACGTTTTTTCATGATTTTGAACAACATGCTATACTATGACTTTTTTTCAAGATTTTGAACAACATGCTATACTATGAAGTTTTTTTCATGATTTTGAACAACATGCTATACTATGACATTTTTTCATGATTTTGAACAACATGCTATACTATGACTTTTTTTCATGATTTTGGACGTCATGCTATACTATGAAGTGTTTTTCATGATTTAGAACGACATGCTATACTATGATGTTTTTCATGATTTTTCACATTACGCTATACTATGACATTTTTTCAAAATTTCGAACAACATGCTATACTGTGACATTTTTTTCATGATTTTGGACAACATGCTATACTATGCCTTTTTTTCAATATTTTGAACAACATGCTATACTAAGACATTTTTTCATGATTTTGGACATCATGCTATACCATGACGTCTTTTAACATTTTGAACAACATGCTATACTACGAATTTTTTTTCAAGATTTTGGACGTCATGCTATACTATGAATTTTTTTTCATGATTTTGAACAACATGCTATACTATGACTTTTTTTTTCAAGATTTTGAACAACATGCTATACTATGAAGTTTTTTCATGATTTTGAACGACATGCTATACTATGACATTTTTTCATGATTTTGAACAACATGCTATACTATGACATTTTTTCATGGTTTTGGACATCACGCTATACCATGACGTCTTTTCATGATTGTGGACGTCATGCTATACTATGACTGTTTTTTCAAGATTTTGAACAACATGCTTTACTATGTCTTTTTTTTTACATTTTGAACAACATGCTATACTATGACTTTTTTTCATGATTTTGGACGACATGCTATACTATGACGTTTTTTCATCATTTCGAACGGCATGCTATACTATGACTTTTTTCATGATTTTGAACGACATGCTGTACTATGACTTTTTTCATGATTTTGAACAACATGCTATACTGTGACTTTTTTTCAAGATTTTGAACAACATGCTATACTATGACGTTTTTTCATGATTTTGAACAACATGCTATACTATGAAGTGTTTTTCATGATTTAGAACAACATGCTATACTATGACATTTTTTCATGATTTTGAACAACATGCTATACTGTGACTTTTTTTCAAGATTTTGAACAACATGCTATACTATGACGTTTTTTCATGATTTTGAACGACATGCTATACTATGAAGTGTTTTTCATGATTTAGAACAACATGCTATACTATGACATTTTTTCATGATTTTGAACAACATGCTATACTATGACATTTTTTCATGATTTTGGACATCACGCTATACCATGACGTCTTTTCATGATTTTGGACGACATGCTACACTATGACTGTTTTTTCAAGATTTTGAACAACATGCTTTACTATGTCTTTTTTTTTAACATTTTGAACAACATGCTGTACTATGACTTTTTTTCATGATTTTGGACGACATGCTATACTATGACGTTTTTTCATGATTTCGAACGGCATGCTATACTATGACTTTTTTCATGATTTCGAACGACATGCTATACTATGACTTTTTTCATGATTTTGAACGACATAGTATACTATGACTTTTCTTCAAGATATCAAATGACATGCTATACTATGATGTTTTTTCATGATTTCAAACAACATGCTATACTATGACGTTTTTTCAAGATTTTGGACAACATGCTATACTATGACTTTTTTTCATTATTTTGGACGACATACTATACTGTGACTTTTTTTTCATCATTTTGGACGTCATGCTATATTATGACTTTTTTTCATGATTTTGGACGGTATGCTATACTATGACATTTTTCCATGATTTAGAACAACATGCTATACTATGATGTTTTTTTAAGATTTTGGACAACATGCTATACTATGACATTTTTTCAGCCTTTTGAACGACATGCTATACTATGATTTTCTTTTCAGTATTTTGAATGACATGCTATACTATGACGTGTTTCATGATTTTGGATGACATGCTATACTGTGGCGTTTTTTCATGATTTTGGATGACATATTATACTATACTATGACCCCATGTGATTTCACCCCAGATTAAAATTAATTTACAGAATGTTTTCAGATTTTTTTTTTTATTTAAACTTGTATTTAAAATCAAGGGTCAGTATTGTAACTCAGTTGTAATGGCCCTTTAAAGAAAAGTTTATTTAGTGTCACACTGGAAAACTTTTAGGAGCTTGATATAAACACTAGTTCTGACTCTGGAGTTGAACGCCCCTGTTTTCTGATAACCTACCTCCTAGAGTGTCAACCTGCTGTGAAGGTTGAGCTCCCATGTGTGGAGGTTAAGGGCAGTTTCAGGTGCGGAGGTTAAAGTGACACAGTGTCCCTCCAGTCAGGGTGTATTTTAGTGTATTAGCTGGTGTTGATCCTGAACTGACAGTTAATCAGAGGTGGCATCAATTAAACAGTGTTCGGCTCAGGTGACTGCTCTGCGGCGCTGGACGTTTTGTGCGCCGCTGACCCCCGTGACTCATACACACACGCTGTCATGGCGAGCAGCCGGAGCCCAGTTAACCACTGCACCACCCTGGACTGCACCCCCTGCGAGGTGACACTCAATTATGGATGACCATCATTAGAAACCAGACACGCCGGAACACAGGCTAGCCCAGACTGACACACACACACAAACACTTGTGATGGGCACGGTGATTATTCTCAGAGACACCCAAGACTATTGAAGTGCTAATGGGGTAACACCATCCATTTAATTTCATAACTGCTGCACCTGTAACCCCTGTGGCCTCCAGGTGACCACCAGCATGCATTTCTATATCAGTGTAACTAATTACATTATGTTTTTTTGTTTTTGTTTTCAGGAAACTGAATTTTGGATGATCATGCAATAACAATGTAGTGTTCTTCTCTACTATCTGGAGTTTGACTCTGGCAGCAGCTGCACATTTGTTCTTTTGTCTCTGCTCTTAATCCTGCGTTTGTTCTATGAAAAAGTGAACACAAAGGACACATCTCTCATCAGTCATTAACAGAGGGATTAAGCTGCAATACATCAAATGATGACACAGACAGTGTCCAATAAAGGTTTCAGCTTTCAGACAGGAATCTGTATGTCTATCCACATCTTTATTGTCTCTATTAACTTTATCTTAGCTATGGCAGCTTCATGGCTCTAAAGATGACAAATACCTCTAAAACCATTAGATTAATTACCATGCAAGTCTGCACAAACATACTGTAAGCCTCTCTCAAGGCTCATTTATGCTCCCTTTGTTTATGAAAAAAGATAATGTCCATCACTGCCTTCATACTTCCATGCTTCCTTCATGTTGGCATAGATGCAGCAGATAGATGGCACTAGAGGGTGGAGTCAAAAGTTTACTACAACAACAAACGAAGCATCAGTGGAGGAGGTCGTAATATTTCACCTTTAAATGGAGGCAGTACAGTAGACGGTTGTGATCTATGTGGTCATAACGTTACGTCCCCACATGTTAACCCCAGGCCTTATTTTAGGCATCTAATCACAACCCAAACTTACTTACAGGTTTTAGGATTCCTTCCTGCAGCACTACATAAAGATGGACGACCTAACAGCTCCCCAAACATGAAGCCAAAACATCTCGATCACCCCCTAGTGGCCAAACTAAAAACTCAAAGAAAACGTCACATACATTTTTCCCCAAAGATGGTTTTTGTTAATTTCTCTGATAAGTTCTGTTTTAATTAGTTATTTGACTTTGTAACATCATGATTCACATCTATGTGAGCCAATCAATGTGCTCACCATCAATGACACTGCTTGCGATTGGTTAGATGGGTGTATGGGTGGGAACTCTGTACTGGCTTCAAACGACGTGCGATGTGGCAGTGACCATGTCTGGGATAATCTAGCTTAATCTTTGTACAGTGGGAGGAAGCTGGGACACATTGTCCATCTTTACAGTCTATTGTCTGTACAGTTTGGGTTTATTCACCCCAAATAGCCACCAACAGTCCAGCTGACAAATACATGAAATTTACACAAGGTGAACATGGGCTTTAATTTCTGTCTGGACACACCATGTTACTCGATACCTACAACCTTGAGTGTGTACAGCGAGTGCACATCCATACTCAACTGGACTGAAGATCATGTGGATTCACACCTCACAGAAGCCTCTGGAAAGGTAAAATAAGTAAGACAGGGAGAGACACTGTCTGTTGTGAGGTTTCTCTAATGAGTAACTAGCACCTCCCCAAAATGACAAACATCAGAGGAAGCAGTCGACATGTCCAGACATGTTTAACAATGCCAACAAACCAAATTAAACACACAGATGCATGACTAACCCCAGTGACCACAACTGGCCGTCTCTATAGCATCTTACCTAACAGGGCGTGACAGTGGCTGAAACTTTAAGGCAACTTCCTACGTTCTGTATAAGTAACTGAGAGCGGGAGAAACGAGCCAAGTTTGTGCGGAGGGAGGAGGTGAGGATCACCAAAGATCGAAGGTAAGAATGCATCTCAGGACAAAAGACGAGACAGTAGGTGGAGAGGTAAACAGTGAAGGTGAAGCATCCTTAGATACTCATTAATAAAGTCAATATAATAAAGCCTTGTGAATTGCCTCCTCTATGAAGCCAGAGACATTATTAACTCAACAGGAAACTGCCTCCATTCTTCTCTTAAAATGACACCAGGCTTTACATCAAGGTTCTGTTCATCAGCATCACTGCAGAAGTAAAAAAGGCCTTGAAACCCTGCTGGAACCAGTGTATAGTGACTGTATTATTGTCACGCAACCAGAGTTGTTGAGGCCAAGTACTAGTCAAATCTCACTTTAAGGCAAATGAGCAATCCTGAACCCCAGCAGCTATTGGTCTGGCATTGATAAGCCACAGAGGGCAACGGCCAATATTTTGTGAGATGTGGTTTAGCCAGCGGGTGTCTGGGCTAAGACTCCTCTCAGTGCGCCGGTCATTTTGGCCAATCTCTAATTCTCTCTGTTTTAACCATTGCCTTGTACCTCTCCACAGGGACTGTTTACCTGTCTCTCTAACATGATTGGTAGATACCTCTCAAACTACAAACGGAACCCAGAACACCTCCGATACCACAATCTCTCAAGATTCTGCATACATATGTCAATATCCGTTAATAGAGTTTAGCTCACTGGTAGTTGGGTTGAAAAGGCTAATCTGGTCTTCCAGGTCTCTGAATGTTTTAATCCTCCTACAGACTGAGATTTTAGCAGTCTTATTAGTTTAGTGCAGCTACACTGTACGACATGGATCTAATAAACTTGGTTACAACATCGTGTTTGATGTATGCAGACTGTACGATGATAGTGCCTACTGAATCACAGGCTACAACATACGATGCAACAGCTTTCCATACTGTGGGTGCAAGGATGCTGCATGAATTATCACTTCTACAACTGTAAAGCACAACATAGAGTCACATTATTAAATAACCTAAAGTTTTGTGGGCACTATATACTGTGGTGTGTATGTGTGTGCTAGCTGCTAGGTTGCTCACCTGGCAGCCGTAACTCCGCCCCTATTTCCTTCAATGCTTCGTCCTTCTTTACACAATCATGGTAAAAGCTGGAGGACACATCATATAGGCAAGGCTTCAGCTGCCACAACTCCACAAGGTTTTCCTCTTTGCTGGAATCACACACATTTCATTTGGGTTTAGCGCCAGTGCGTCATTTCATACTGTATTTCTATTGGTAGATCATAAGTGCTAGATCGCAGGCAACTGGACTTGCCTGCATTTCTTGAGGACATTTCATCTCTCATCCAAGAGGCCTCTTCTGTTTTAACCGACTGGCGCAGAGTCACAGGCTTTAAACTCTGCGAGGGTGTGGACCCTTACAGAGCCGTTAATATCACGTGACTCATTGACCCATCTGGCCTTCATGTGTGTCGTTAGGGTCAGATGGGTCCATAACTGGTGTCATAGCCCACTTTCTCTGTAAAACGATGGTCGTTCCAGTTTGATGCTTGGAGCCTGGGACTTGCAAACGTCTTCCAGAAACGCAAGTCCAGTTGCCTACAATGCAGCACTTATGATTACCATGACCTGGATGACTGACAATATTCAGCGACATAGACATAGGTGGTAACAGCAGTCACACGGTGAGATGGTCATCCCAAATTTTTGACACTGTCAGAATTTTATCCCAGGCTGTCTTTGATCGCAAGAACGTGACAACGGCCATCCTCGAACCCTTCTCACTGTTTTAGAGCCAGGACCAAAGATATTACCTCGTTTCTCTCATGCCGGCCATCTTAAATAGCGATGGGCAAAGCAGTTTAGATGTTACTGAATCCCTAGAATCAGGTCATTAAAAAGACGTGTTCAAAAGATTCATTCACCGAATCGTTCAGTGCTTGGCGGGAGGAGCCCTGACTGTGTACTGCGTAGTACACAGTCTGCTGCTGCTGCATCTGCCCTGCACTGGTGAGTCTCATTACTGGCCAGCCTAACGTTTTAAGTTGGTTTATCTGGAAACTTAGTCTGATAAAACAATGTGGAGGTGTGGGATTGTGTTCATGTGGCTTGACTCCTGGCTACATTAGCCGTTAGCTTGGAGAAAACAGTCTCTATGAATGTGTATTGCTGAGAAGAAATGATTTGAATCACTCAGGGATCAGGGTTATGTCCTTCACCGAGTAATTCGTTCACCGAGTGATTCATCACACGGTAGGCAGTCCCTTCCTGCACCCTGGCTGCCTCGTAACTCGAGAGTGATTCATCGTTTGCACGGACCGAATCGGCAGTTCCACTCCTGGCCTGCACGCTCGCTGCTGAGCTCAACTGAACTGAGAAATGAACGAATCAGTTCCAGAAGTGATTCAGTTCAGTACGTTCACTCAACGGATTCGTTCTTTTGAACGATTCGTTCACGAACGACACAACACTAATCTTAAGTCTGGGACAGCTCAAAGTCACACAGTGTATACTGGGCTTTACAGGGAGTGAAGTCCAAGTCCCAAGACTTCCTTTTTGTGACTTCCGTCTGGTTGGAGTTAAGGTCTCAAGCCTTTACCTCTGTATTCACTGTTCTCTTGTTGTCACAGCCACACAGATCTGTAGCTATTTCAACCTGTCGATTCCTCTTTCTAAAGACGCATAAGCTCTAGGTTGACTTTCACTTTGCTCTTTGCTCTGATTTTTTGGATGCTGTCAAGAGGTCAACACACTGAGTGAAAGAGTACAGAAGTGAAAGCATCACTGATAAGATCCTGTGATCGCACGGATCCCGACAACAGGTTCTACATCACCGTTTGATGTTACAGCCGCATGCTCTTCTGACGGAACAATGTTCACTGTAGCATGCATGTAAACACAATGTTCCAGTAGCTATGGATACAACCTTATGCCCAACATGCATTATTAATCAGTTTTCCATACCTTGTTTGTCCATTTCTTACGCACATGCACCATTCAGTCAGTCCGACTGAGCTTAAGAAGGATAATGATGCTCGTTTAGACCAGCAAACATCTCAAGCATCCAAAAAAAGCTTTTTATTTGTCCCCTGCATCAGCGCTAATATCACACTAAAATTAGCTTAATTGTTTCTGAAATACTTTTTTTTTAGAAGTGTATTTCTTTAGGCTTACTTAACTTGGCAGTTTGACTGTTAACCAGCCGTTCGTGTTTAGTGTAATGCCATTGTCCACTGTGAATGTGTGTGTTTGTCTGATACAGTATCAGAGCTTACTGGTTCATATCAGTGTTAAGTAGCCAGAGAGGTAACTGGAGTGGGGGATATATCCACCTCACTGGGTTCAATCTGTCCTCATTGGGCACACGCAAAACATGTGCTGTACGCCAACACACACACACACACACACACACACACACACACACACACAATCAGAGTATCAGGTAACAGCCCTTTAAATTATTTAGTAGCTACGAAGAGTGCCGCGATGCAGCAACCAGATTCCTCCACATCTCTGCAGCTCACCGGAATATTAATGATCCAGAGACAGTGAGAGAAGAGGGCAGAGAGGACGTATGAATGAGGGGAAAGACACTTGTCACAGATTTGGAGGGAAACACAGCTTGGATTTTGTGGTATACATTAGTTTTGCAGTGGTAAGACGAATCATTAAGAAAACACATCCTCACAGTGGTCGAGTGAAGAAGTGGCTTTGTACAGTCAAAAGCTAAATACATTACAATGTGGCCACATTAAAGACTTGTGTTGTAGCTGAAGGTTCATTCATTAATGTAAAACATCTTTAAAATGGTATTAAAAAGTGTCAACGTTTTAAGTTTAGGATACTGCCATGATTCGACCGTAGCCATTTTGGTCCATTCTACAAAACACTTCTCATTAGGCCTGTTTCCACCGCAGGAACTTCAGGGTAATTTTACGGGGCCGGGTCGTTGGTGCGTGTCTCCACCGCAGGAACCACCCCGAAGGACAGAGTTCCGTAACTTTTACAGGGGCTAAACAAGTCCCTGCCTCGGAGTAGGTACTCAGAACGGCCCCGAGAAACTCCTGGCTGGGGCTTGGGGATTACTTGGTGCTGATTGGATATACTCAAGGCGGGATGTGACATTTTGTAATTAATAACATGGTTATCGTAGATTAGCTGGGCTAACCATTAGCTGTTAGTGGTGTCTGTAATAACTCAATAAACAGTCCGTGAATAAAATATTTTTTCCAGTGGATATCTTAGTTACAACATGATTGAGCTAGCAAAGCAGTTTTGTGTTGCTATGTGTGGTATTTATTCAGTTTTAGGAAATCACGATGTCTAGAAAGCATCAGCTGACAGGGACAGCTAACAGCAGTAGCAAAGCTAACATCAAGACGTCATGTGTTAAAAGCCTCCCATTGTTGGATATGACATGAAACTACTCCAGTTAGCATGTTGTGACTAAGACATCTGCTGGAAAAAATATTTTTTTCACGGACTGTGACCGGAGTTATTACAGACACCGCTAACGGCTAACGGCGTCCCTACACCCCTACATCACCCTGGTCAAAATGGTCGCGCAACAATTACGTCACATACAGAGCCCGGTAACTTTACAGGAACCTTCCTCCTACTCCGCTCTCTCAGTGGAGACGCGGCGGTTGAGAGGGCTGAGCAAGAGGACGTTCCTGTAGTAGTTCCTGCCCCCCAAATAGTACCAGGAACTTCTTCAGTGGAAACGGGCCTATTGTAGCTTGAGAAGACTCATCGGTTTACCAAACAAATAGTTGTGGTAGTACTAACAAAATCCTGTGTAGTTATCAGTGTAGAAAGAAACAAAGCGGGCATGTATTTCTAATTAATAAACAGGTAAGTTACTAATAACTCTGAATCAAAGTACGGATGCATTCTTAACTAGTCAGTGGCCTAATTTAGAAAATCGGCAGATGCTAATGCTAGTTAGGTCGTTAGTGCAACATTTTTTGCTGACACTAGATATCGAACAAAAGCCAGAGACTGTATCGTATTAAGATGCTGTGAGCTGCAGATTCACCACTTCTAAGCAGAAGGCAAATGATAACGTTATCTGCCTCCATCTCACTCAGACTCACCCTGGGTCTGGAGCTGCCTGTACCGGAGAGCAGTGTTATTTTAAGGAGCGTTCACTCTGCAGCTACTTCTAGTGACTGAAATGTCACCAGACGTACACTGCACACTGCCTGAAGACGAAAAAAAAATCTGCTTGAAGAATCTCAATTGACTGGGGGTGTCTCCGACTGACGATTGGAGTCTTTGACATTCTGGGGCAGCCCCAGTAAAATTAACCTTATATACTGTAGTAAAACATGGCTGCTGTGAAATTACTGCTAGCAGCCCTCTGGTCACTTTTCTGTAGCCACAAAAACCCATATTTTGCTAGAGTGGAGATATCACAGCAGAGTCACAGCATAACTCTGTTTTTACCTTTGTATATTCCTCATTGAACTTTGCAAAAAAGATCCCCATGAAGACACATAACAAGACCGTAAAGCAGAATTGAGACTTGTTTTTACTTTGATTTTCAATGTCAGTACAAAAATGTTTTTAAGAACAGTCAATACAAATATAACCATATGTGTTCAACACACACACATGGTGCACTTCTGCATGTCACATTGTGATGGGTGGAGACTAACATGAAATTCCCCAGGAAAAATATTAACAGTAGCGAAACCAAAGCCTAGTTACTGACAGCCAAATTAAATTTGATGAGCTTAGGCAGAGTTAGAATTTTTGGCACTGCAGCATATAAAGGCTGTATGTACTGTTTATGGTTTATTTGGGAAGAAGTTCTGTTGGTGAGCAAGGCATTAATGGAACAGTAGAAAATAATAGCTTAAGCATCTTTTTGTAGCTGCCGTTTACACTTGTCCTTCAAAATGTTTATGCAAAGTTCTGAACAGCTGCCCTGTCTTTACTCAGTCTTTCATATCAACCACCCTTCTCCTTATTCTCTTTGGGTAAAGGAATACTTAAACAACAAAATGAGCATTTGTATCAATTATTCACCTAATAACTTTTTTTGCTCGCATGCCTTCAAGGTGAACGAAAAATCCAAAAACAGAGACAATTGACCTATGGCTAAGCCACGCCCCCTCCACTCACTAGGACAAACTATCAACATTCAGTGACCGGCGCTATGGCAGGTGTCACAGTACACAGCATTTCGCAGGAGGCAATTGATGATTTTTGGGGACATAACGATCAGATGTCATGAAGAAGTAACCAAAAGGGCCTAAACTACGCATTGGAGGGATATATTCATCATTTTATTGTTGAGAAGGTCGATGAAAAGCTTAAATTACAAGCCAAAATTTACAGGTCACAGTGTAAGCTTGTGAACCGCATCTGGTTGCCGTCGCCATCAAAGACAACAAGTTAAAGTGCCACTGAAGTTAAGGTTTTTGGCTCAGAATATGAGAAAAGGATAACGGCCTTTTTACCATCTTTACCAAGAGTGTCTCTCCGTTAGTTTGGTGCTACAGTATTTACACTGAATCATTCAGCATAACGTTTGCCAACCTTTGTTATCTCTGCCATTACAGATAAGTTAATGAAGCTAAGCTCCAGAAGTTAACGTTAGCTTAACTAGAGCCCTTTGGACAACAGCTAACAATGATGTACGATCACCAAAGTACAAAACTAGAACAAAATAGGCTAATGAACTCCCAGCAAACAAGGTGACATGATGAACAACGCAGCTAGGAGCTAACGTTAGGCTAACTTTAGCTAACGTTAGCTAGAGATGTTAAAGATAACTTTATATTTCTTTCCAGCAAAGTGACAATATGTTGCCTCAAACACAATGTTGACTTACCTTAGAACAGATGTAGACATCATTGTTAATCTTATTCACGTTGAGTTGATGTTGTGGTCTAACGTTACCACACAACTTTATCCAAAGGAGACACTTTTCTCGGCTGAGATGTGGTTTAAAGTGTAAAAATACACCTGGTCGCCCAGCCTCTCAGGATACCTTGTGTCAGAGTTGCATGTACCCCATGCACACCGTTTGACCATTTTTACACTTCAAATCTCAGAAAAAGCTCATAAAACCGAACAAAACTGACTTTCTGTAATGCATTTCAATGGATGTCCAGGCAGAGTGTCCGAGTGTATGGGAATGGCTATACGCACTGTGATTGGCTCATCGCGTCTGAGGGCGGGACTTAGCCATAGGTCAATTCTTCATAAATTGAAGTAAAAGGGTTTCGTGTTTGACAACAGCAAAACTATATTGCAACATCCATTTTACAAACTCTTACCCAACTCGTATAGTATAATCCAAGTCTCATTTCTCGAGTTGTATGCTCAGTACTTCCCAAACAGACAACCCTCTCCGACGGGGAGCTAAACTAAGTGAAACTTATCTATGCTCTCTGGAAATCCAGACTGAAAATTACAGTAATTTAACCTCGCTGAACACAGGAGCTGCAGGTCTGCTGCTGCCTTGATCAATTCCTTTGTTTGTGTTATTGTGTGACTTTGGTGAATTTCGAACCCTTTTGACGTAGTTTTGCCTTTGTTAAACGTGGACCCCATTTATTTTTATTCATCATGAATTTTCTCCATTTTTGAATTCTTTGTTCACTGGAGGCACCCAAAAAAAGTTTTCTTTACAAATCTAACATAAAACAGGCACTTCTTTTAATACAGGCCAGTATTTCTCAAATGTCCTGTGTGTAGGATTTAGGGGGACATACAGGCAGAAATGGAATATGACATACTAATAAGTATGTTTTCTTTAGTGTATAATCACCTGAAAATAAAAACCGTTGTGTTTCATTACCTTAGAATGAGCTGTTCATACCTACACAGGGAGCGGGTCCAGGAAATCACCATGTTGTACCACCATGTTTCTATAAAAGCCCAGAATGGACAAACCAAACATAGCTAAAGGGCCATTTATGTTTTCACATCGGCCCCACTCCATGAAAGTGTAGAAAAAACACTTATTTTTTTAAGTGACACAACTCTTTTCAGTGTTTTTACCAGTTTAAATCACTGGGTCTGCTTCTTTTGAAGAGAAGGAGACCTGTGTGGATAATTTGGCTCCTGGCAAAAAACCTCCTGAATGTCTGGATCTTAAGTTATCGAAGAAAAAAGGTGAGCACACATTAGCAGGTGCTAGGCTAATGGCGTGTCTAAAAAGCCGAACAGCATCAGAGAAACACTGATTTGTATCATGCAGCTGTTTTATTCAGTGTTTTTAACGGTTTTTAATCACTTGGTCTGTTTGTTTTGTAGAGGAAGAGACCTCTGCAGATATTTCAGCCCTCCGTAAAAATCTCCTGAACGATGAAGGAATTCTAGCCGGGAGAAGTTTCAGCTGGTTGCAATATGCAGTCCTCATCGCTAGATGCCACTAAATCCCCCTAAATCCTACACACTGGACTTTTAATTGCTTAACTGCTTCCTAAATGTGTCACCAACCTCAGGACTATCCTCTCCTTTCATTGCACCTTTTCTGGCCTCTATCACTGCCTCTCTATTGTGTTCTCCCATTTATCAGTAGTCCATGCTGTGTAGCTGGTTCTTCCTATCTGTCTTCCCCTGCAGGGCTGCAGGAAGCAGCGGCAGATTCAGGTCCGCCACCCGACGCTGGAGAGATGAACGTAACTGAACTGAGTTCCTCTTTGTTCCGTTCAGCCCTCCTCCTGCTGTCCCTCTCTCTCCTCCTCCTCCTCCTCCTCCTCCTCCTGCTCCTGACGACAGATCCCGTCTCTTGCCCCTCTCCTGCCGGAGGCTCTTAATGACCAAAGTATGTTGTCTCTGCGAGGGGAAGGCAGGAGGTTTAGACCCGTTCACCAGGAGTCCTGGGGGCCCAGGTCGGGTCAACCCTACCCATGTCATCTTCCTACCTCGTCCATCTTTCAGCCCCACGTTGCGCAGGCGGGGCAGTGGGGCAGAGGGTGACGTCCGTGTGGTCTCCATGGTACCCAGGTGGTCTCTGTCTGAGGGGTGTGTGGTGTGTGTGTCGGCCTCCAGCAGCATCCTGGGAGAGATGCCGCTCTTCTCTGAAGAATAAAACGTCTGCAGCTTCTCCAGGCGCTCGTTGATGCTTAGGTGATGAGAGTGGTCGTCCTGGTGGCGGTTGTCATGGAAGCAGTCTGACCCAGGGTCTGCCGCCCCGTCTGACTGAGTCGTCCTGAGCAGGTGTGTGTGTCGGATCGGCCTCGACGTGCTGCTGTCTCTGATTGGCTCGGGGGGTAACGGGACTTGGCAAGGGGCAGAGTCACAGAGTTGAGATGCAGAGCTTTTAGGAGGAGAAAGATGGACGAGTTCCCTGTCTCCAAACACAGACACTGGAACACACACATACAGATACAGTACAGTCACACACTGTTCTGTGAATGTGAGCAGCTTCTGTTTCTGTATACACTACAAATCCTCACCTTCAGGAAACAGCGTCTCTCTGGTGTCCAAGGTGATGGCGATCTCCTCATCAGTGGCTCCATCCTCTGTAGAAAGAGGGGCGGGGGAGGGGAGGCGAGGGGGTATTGAGGGGGAGGCAGAGTGAGGAAGCTGGGGTAGAGATGGAGAAGGTGGACGGTTCTCTGCGTCCTCTCTGTGGTCCTTCCTGTGCAGCTCCTCAGACCTCTTCTTGTTGCTCTGACATTCAGCTGTCTGTTGGGCTCTCAGAGGCCTGCTGGACTGTTTCGAGCCTTTTTCATTGGTTGGTTCACTCTGAAAACAAGTGGTGGTTCGATGTCAGGAGGCCAAAGACTGTAGTCATCTAAAATAACCTTAAACAGTAAAGTCTAGCCCACATGAAAAGCTTTTTCGAATCTTAACAGATGTTGAAAATGTGACAGACCCCACATGTAATGATTAATTTAACAGTTCTGTTCTAGTGTGTGCGGAGAGCAACAATCTGCACAAAACATTTGTTTTGCTCCTACCTTTCAGATAGAAAGATTTTCTCTGTGTCTCTTGGTCCTTTCAGTTCTGATACTGCTGCTCTTTTCTGTGGCGTACATCAGGGCTCTGTCTTAGGTCTTACATTATTTACTTTGTACTTGCTTCCACTTGGTCAAATTATTAGCCAGTTTATGGGTAAATCATATTAGTGTTATGCTGATGACATTCAACTGTATGTCTTGTTTAAGCCTGATAACACCAACAACCTTGCTGTTCTTTACAACTGCCTGATTGCACAATTAAACACAGACTTGACGGAGGTTCTGATAATTGCTTCAGATAGTACAGCTTCAAAGGTTGCCCAGAGTGTTGGTCCCTTTCGTCAGCTATGCGGTCAAATTTTTGATTAGGTCTGCATTTTTGATCAGGTCTGCATTTTCAGGCATTTTTTTTTCTTTATATATGGATGTGCATAATTAAAATGACAAATAAAAGAAGTCTGAATCTGAATCTTCTGTTAATAAAAATGGAGTTTCTCTGCAGTAAACAACATCAGTGAGCCACACTATTGTACTGGGTGGATTCTTTCCTCCATTACCATGAACGAGGGAGCTGTAGTTTCCTTTTAATCCTACATAAACCCTCCGGCTCCTGTAAATACTGACTTGTGCGCTACAGGTGAATTAATCCACAGCTTAAAATAGTCCTCAACACATGTACCACTTCCTCCTGTTTGAGTAACATTAACCATTAAAGTTTACAAAATTATCTATTCATGACAACAATTTATGTCGTCATAGAAGTGACAGTGACTCATTGGGCTTGGAGGTGAGTACCAAAGACAGAGTCGGAGAAGCCAGAAAGTACTGAGCGATGGACTAAATCATTGTTGGTTTCAGTCCATTTTGGGATTTGCAGACAGTAAAAATCCTTCTCCTTTAATAGAACACTACAACTTTAACATATCTAGATGATCACTGTGTTTGTTTTTAAGATATCATTGACAAAATTACCTGTTGCTTTGTCTTTGAGTCAGTGTTGTGCCTCTCTCTCCATGTGTTCTTGCTTGGAAGAGTCCAGTCATTGTTTTCCAGTTTCTGCCAAATCAGTTATTATAAGCTGTTAAACCTTCACAGCAGAACATGAGAATAGTTGCATTACACGACCCATTTGTGTCTGTGTGTGTGTGTGATTAGAAATGAGGTGTGAACCTTGCTGGCCTTGGCTCCCTTCTGGCTCCTGCTGAGCTTGTTGAGCAGCAGGTGATAGGAGGCCATGATGGCGGATGGTCGGTTGATGGTGAGCGTGTGAATGATTTCAGAGACCGAGTAGCCCAGCGTCTCCGTCATGTACGCCAGCACAGATGAGTTGAGATCCTCTGGGCTTAGTCTGGGAAATAACGAGAAAGAGCGGGGATAAAACAACAGTTAGAAAGATAAAGTGTGAAGAGCGGAGCTGAGAGAAATGTTAGAGGTCATTAAGGATTTGTTGGTGAGGAATAGCGGGACCAGTAACTGAAGGATTCTGGTTTGATGGTTTTCAGTTGTGAGCAGAACGGAGCTGGAACTGTTCCTGCTTCATTCATGTGGATTTCAAAAAATGTATTATTTCCAAGAGGAGCCATACATGATTGAATTTCCACACTGCGTAAAGTGATAAAAGCCTTTTAGTCATGCTGTAATACACAAAGCTGTTACCCTACTGACCACAAAAATGTTCGTTTTGTTCCCCACACTGTGGTGTTTGCTGCAGAGCTTTCCCTGAGGAGAGCCTTTGTTTCTCACTTTGTTCTCATGGTACAAACACACACACTTAGAGTACAAATATTGTGTAATAAAAAACAAATGTGAAAATATAGAAGGAATTTACATAGTTCCCCTATTTTTCTCATGTTTAGATGTATTCAAAAAATACAGGACAGAACCTTTTACAATAACAAAATTGGTAAGCCCTTCTGTGTGGAGTTTGCATGTTCTCCCCGTGTCAGCGTGGGTTTCCTCCAAGTGCATGCAGGTTAATTGGTGACTCTAAATTGTCCGTAGGTGTGAATGTGAGTGTGAATGGTTGTCTGTCTCTATGTGTCAGCCCTGTGATAGTCTGGTGACCTATCCAGGGTGAACCCTGCCTCTCGCCCAATGTCAGCTGGTGGGCTCCAGCCCCACCGTGACCCCCAACAGGATAAGCACCTACGGAAAATGGATGGAATTCTGCAAAAAATGTTTGTAATGCCTCAGGGTGTGTCTGTAGTCAGTGTGTCAAAGTGTAGTCGCACAGTAGATCTCTACCGACCTGTTTTTATGAGACAGTGTGTGCAGTGGTTTCTTGGCATATCCCTCGTTGATCCATCTCTCCTCCATCGCAGCTCTGATACTGGGTCTCTTTGCCGGGTCTGGCTCCAGGAGAGACAACACAAACGCCACCGCACCTGAAGCAGGAGCATAAACGAAGACATGTCATGTTTGTTTTCTTATTTTCCAGAATTTAAATGTCAGTGAGTTCTGCGTTTGGTCTGGTAGAAATTCTCATCGCTCGGGTTAATTGGATCATTGCGTGATGTGAAAAGTATCACCTCTGCTGTTTCCCCTCAGCTATACAGAGTTTTAGCCTCCTGCCAGCAACTTTGCTGCTTGGGTTCTCTCTCCCCTGCTTTGAGCTGACCTGCTCAGCACCAAACAGTTGTGGAGTCAAAAAACAGAGTTCAGAGGAAGGCGACTTACATTCACCAGTGTTCACTGCAAGCTATAATCATCTTAGCATTAGCCAGCAGAAATAATCACGTACATAAAAAGCTGACGTCTGAGCATAGTTTGTTAGCATTCATCAATGGTTGCCTTCATGAACATCAGTCGAGATGGAACAGTAACAGTTGGTATTCTAAACTCAAGCAACTGATGGTCAACTAGAGAATTTATGCTAAATAAACCGTACAGATATATATTAAAAAGAAAAGTAAGTGCTTCAACATGCCTCATATTCATCCAGACGATGACCATGCAAGGCTCTGGCCTGCTCATCAGGAGCAGTTTTGGATCAGTGTCTTGAGTGGATAGGGGCCCTAACACACCAGGCTGATTGTTGGCCGTTGGTGAGCGTCAGTCACCCCAGTGTTTGTGGTGTGTCACACAACATTGTCACTAGTCGGCCCTTGTCTTGTTTGTAACGTACTAACTGGCTAACTATTGTCTTCAATCTGTCCTGTCGGTCTATGCTGCTTGCTGGTATGGAGAGTTATTTCCTCTCACACAGGTGCAGAACATAGGGACTACAAGGCCGTTGGCTGTAGTCTTTGAGCTGTGCTCAAGCGCAACCTTTTTGCCAAGACACAGGCAACTTGAGGCAACAGTTGACCTTTGTCACCAGTTGTTCTGTGATGTCAGTTTTGTGTGTCTGGGCCCAAAAGACACTTTGCCATGCAGACTGGTGGAGTTAATAATCAGACCATAAACCATGCAGGCAGGATTGTTTTTAATGCACCTTTAAGTTTGTGTTACACTTGTCTGGCCAAAAGGTACCAAACTAAAAAGACACAGCCAGTGTTGCACAACTCCTCCAGTCTGCCAGCCTGATGTCACTCACTGTGACTTCACTGAAACTGTATCAGCGACGACAGCATGGAGAGAGGCAGCATTTCCCCTTAGGAGAACTAATTCAGCCTGTCAGCCTGTGACACGGAGCCGTCCTGTGACAGCCAAGCGGGATTGATAGTTTGACTCCAGATGAGGATCCTGATAAGCTCCACAGTCTGGAGGAGCAGGTGGATTCCAACAGGATGGCTGCCACATTCACAGATACATAAGCCGAGACTGCTCCATTCAGTCTGCTGCTATCAGCTGCAGCAGTCAGGGTCAGCTCAGTTTGTTTGGAACTGATAAAAATTAAATGCACTATTTGTTGATTTTAAGCTATGAACCTGTGGAATAATATTTTCTGGAGACACTTTCAGGCCAGTTAACAAAAGGATTGTGCAGCTTTTGTGGCCACTAAACCTGTAGTACCCACAAAGGGTGAAATGCAGCCTTGACTGTCATGCCAAGCAAATAGCGACTCAGTACCTGTGCTATTTTATTTTACTTTGCTGCCACTCAGATGTCCCATGATTACAAATAGTCTCCGTTCGGTGTCCAAGTGCCAAAGACTTATGTTAAATCTTATCAGTACAAATCATCTGTTAATCTGTACACTTATATTTCATACTAAACTTCATCTTCTGTCTCTTCTTTTTTTTTAAAGATTATTTTTTGGGCATTTTTTGCCATTGATGAATGGGCCGGCTGTGGTGTGTGGGGAAGTGGGGGGTTGAGGGGATAGCGCAGGTTGGATTCGAGCCCGGGCTGCTGCAGCAAGGACAGAGCCTTTGTATATGGGGCGCCTGCTCTATCCACTAACCCACTGACGCCCCACTCTTCTGTCTCTTCTGACTGAAATAGTCACACACAGTTACAGAGAAATTATTACTGCCTTAAAGGGATAGTGCACCCAAAAATGAAAATTCAGCCATTATCTACTCACCCATATGCCGAGGGAGGCTCAGGTGAAGTTTTAGAGTCCTCACATCACTCCAAGATCCAAGGGGAGAGTGGGTAGCAGCACAACTGCACCTAATGCAGGCTGACGGCGCCCCAGATTCAAACATCCAAAAAAAACACATAATTGAAACCACAGAATATCTCCACACTGCTCGTCCGTAGTGATCCAAGTGTCCTGAAGCCCCGACATAAAAAGTTGTTTGGAAAAACGTCATTTGAACTCTGTTTTTAGCCTCATTGTAGCCTGTAGCTCTGACTGCCTCTTTGTACACTGCGCTCATGTGTGCGCTTGTGCGAGACCGTGAGACATCGGCACCGCCTTCATGTGTGTTCACGTGCTTTCGCTGGTGTCGCGCGCACACGTGAGCGCTGTGCACAGAGAGGCAGTTAGAGCTACAGGCTACAATGAGGCTAAAAATAGAGTTCAAATGACGTTTTTCCAAACAACTTTTTTATGCTGGGGCTTCAGGACACTTGGATCACTACAGATGAGCAGTATGGAGATATTTTGTGGTTTCAATTATGTGTTTTTTGGACGTTTTAATCTGGGGCGCTGTAAGCCTCCATTAGGTGCAGTTGTGTTGCTACCCCCTCTCTAATGGCTAAATTTTCATTTTTGGGTGCACTATCCCTTTAAGAGAGTTGATTGAACTGAAGCACACTGACAGAATGGCATATTAATCCCAAATATGTTTTCTCTCTGTCACATTTAAATCCCTTGTCTTAAGCTTGTAGAAATGCTTCGGCACCTTGTCGGTCAGGACCTGTAGCTTGTGGTGAATTAGTGAATTTTCCAATTGTGGGATCAATAAAGTTTATCTTATCTTATCTTAGTCTGACCAATTGTTCTGCTGACTGCATTCTTGGAGTAAAGGTAACATTTATACTTTGCCATGTGGATAATTTTACTCAGTTGCAAAACTTTACAGGTATATTTGTGCTGTAATATCTTTAGCGAATCAGACCTTGAGACGGAGCAGATTACGATTGCAAGTGATGTGCAGTTCATGGTACTTTTAGTGGCCGCGATCGATTCTTTGTGAATTCACCCCACAGTTTGTTTGCAGTGCTTAAAGTCTCATAAACAGTGTTTAAGAGAAAATGACAAGAAAAAGAAAAGAATGAGTTAACAGAATTACAAATGGGTCAGTCTGACGAGAATAACTGGCGGAAGAAAAACAAAATGTGATCGGCAAAAGTGAAGCGGAGTTTTAAAGAAAAAAGAACAGCCCCATTCAGAGGCAGAATAAAGTCTGAAAGTTCAAGTCGATTTCTAAGATGCCCGCCTGTGGCAGCGATACAGCCACTAATCCGATCTTGTCACAGTTTCAGAGCTTTAGAGCCAAGCTGGTTTTCCCCTCAGTAACAGGAGCTATGTTTGTTTGTGGTGACATGGCGCCATGACAGAGTGTAATGGAGTGACGATGTGTGAGAGAGAGACCAAAATAAAACAGAGAGGAACAGAGACACTGAGGCCACTGTGTGCTCAGTACAGAACAAGTGGAAGAAGTAGGAAATAAATGAAACAGTTTTTCCTTTAATTCTCTGTCTCCTGACAGATCTGTGGTCTGCAGAGAGGAAGCTGGATCCTGGTTTGTGTTTGCAAAGAGTCACCAACAAAAGACTAACATTAAAGCGGGGTTAGGAGATCACATCCAGTTTAAATCTTACCTGTGTGAAGCTCAGAGTATTCAAGTGCTGACTGTGAAACTGAAGTTAATCAGTGTGAAGAATGTCTTTCATTTAAACTTTGAGATTTGACCCATTATTTTAAATGATAATTATTATTATTTGCATCCTGCATTTTTATCCTAATTTATCCAAATTCAGCATCTATCTAATGACTTTTCTGTGAGGGTTTTTCATGTCATTTCATGCAACTATTCCCAATTTCCATTGAGATTAGGAGCACAAACTCTAGTTTACCCTAGAGTCTTCTTCATCTTCTAACCGCTTCATCCTCTTGAGGGTCGCGGGGGGGCTGGAGCCTATCCCAGCTGACATCGGGCGAAAGGCAGGGTTCACCCTGGACAGGTCGCCAGACTATCGCAGGGCTGACACATAGAGACAAACAGCCATTCACACTCACATTCACACCTACGGACAATTTAGAGTTATCAATTAACCTGCATGTCTTTGGACTGTGGGAGGAAGCCGGAGTGCCCGGAGAGAACCCATGCTGACACGGGGAGAACATGCAAACTCCACACAGAAGGGCTCCCACACCCGGGATCGAACCGGCAACCCTCTTGCTGTGAGGCGAGAGTGCTAACCACCACACCACCGTGCCGCCCTACCCTAGAGTCAAAAATATATATTTCCCTCTTACCTGTAGTGCTATTTATCAGTCTAGATTGTTTTGGTGTGAGTTGCTGATTTGTTGGAGATATCAGCTGTAGAGATGTCTGCATTCTCTTTAGTATAATGGAACTAGATGGCCCTTTGTTTGTGGTGTTCAAAGCACCAAAAAAATACATTTAAAAAAACTCATCAGCAGTTATTTATTTTATTTATAACCTTATGTTACCAGGAAGTCCAATTGAGATTGAAAACCTCTTTTACAAGAGAGACCTGGTTGAGGTAGCAGCCAATCAAAACACATTAAAATGCAACAAATACAACATATAATACAAAAATTCCACAATAAAATGAGGACAACTTTTCAAACACTGTGGCCTCTCAAGAAAAACAAGCACATGTCTCTATCATATATTCTTTATAATGCCCTAATGCAATGTCTCCTTCCACACCCACCAACTGTATCACTGCACAGACTAAACGTGCATCTATTCATGGATGCATGTGCTAAGTTTGTAAAAAAAAAAAAACACTTTAATTTTGAAGTCAAGTAAAGCTACTTGACAAAGATAGCAAACTAGCTGGATGACATGGCCAAACACAAGTATGACGCTGAATATATTAAATACTTTGTGGACCTTGAAGTAATAACTAAGGAGCAACCTGGACCCAGTGGCTGAACCAGTTGGGAGCCACTAATCTAGATTGATCAAAAGCACTACAGGTAAGGTCTTCAACAAATTAAGTGCAGAAAGTTTCTTTTTACCAGACAATGAGTTTTTAAGGAGATGTAGTTTACCATGACCTGTTTCGACTGTCACTTCAGTCTTCTTCAGAAGTGTCATCTGATGTGCATCATGACGTGTCTTTATCAGCTGGTAGTATCCCGGAGGTGTGACCAGCCTGGCAAATCGGATTGCCAGGCTGGTCACGCCTCCCGCCGCCCGGTGTTCTTTGGAGGAGAGAGTCCCAGGTGTGTGACAGCATGAAAGCCCCCTCA
The DNA here is from genome assembly GCF_041903045.1 of Epinephelus lanceolatus. NCBI lineage: Eukaryota > Metazoa > Chordata > Actinopteri > Perciformes > Serranidae > Epinephelus > Epinephelus lanceolatus. The sequence continues at coordinate 6,607,312 of NC_135746.1, read as the reverse complement.
TCCCAGCTGATGGTGTTCCTGGCCCTAGCCTCCTGATCTCTGTGGCCTCCTTGATCAAACGTTTGAACTTGTTGCTTTCCGATCCAATGACTAGGGCCAGGGACACCATCAACCGGGATGAGGGGGCTTTCATACTGTCGCACACCTGGGACTCTCTCCTCCAAAGAACACCGGGCAGTGGGGGCGTGACCAGCCTGGTAAATCTGTCGGATTGCCAGGCTGGTCACGCCTTCGGGATACTACCAGCTGATAAAGACACGTCATGACGCACGTCAGATGACGCTTCTGAAGAAGACTGAAGTGACAGTCGAAACATGTCAAGTTAAACTACACCTCCTTAAAAACTCATTGTCTGGTAAAAAAAAACTTTCTACACTTAATCTATTTTGAGTAGACAAAATGAACCTAATTACACTTGAACAACAAAGTTATTGTGCAAACAAAAAGACACAGTGTTTCACAGTGGGGTTTTTTCAATGAAAAAGCCTCTCAGATGAAATGTGGAGTTACCTTTGCTGACGTCACTGGGGATGCTGCTGATCTCTCCGTTGACCATCTTCTGGTGCAGCTGCTTGATGTTGAAAGGCTCAACAGTGAAGGGCAGAGTCCCCGTCAGCATGGCAAACATACTCACACCTCTGCACACACACACACACACACACACACACACACAAGAAAAATACGAAGACACACATTTACAAGATGCACACACAATAATGCATTCTGCAATTTGTTTCAAACAGTAAATAACACCACAGAAAAACCGCCTTTTAAATAAATCCCCACTCAGGCCTCCTCACACACTGAGACTTCATCACTTACACTGACCAGACGTCCACTTTGGGCCCATACTTCCTGTGAGCGAGCAGCTCAGGGGCGGCGTAGGCAGGACTTCCACACTGGGTGTTGAGGAGCTCCAGAGACAAAGATTCAGCCTTCAGAGTGTTACTGAGGCCAAAGTCTGTGTGAAACATCATCGTTTTAACAGAGGAGCACATTCACAGGCGCACCAGATAGCTAAGACAGGTTCTGTCACGTTGATCCGTCCAACACTGAGCATCAGTATCATACACTGGAAAAAATAATGGTCGTAGCCACCATGACGTCACCTGCTGGTTAGTGGACTCCTGTTTTAAAGCCTCAAGGTTGGCATTTTGGCCGATGTCATCTTGGATTTTTGGAGCCAGAAGTAACCATATTTGGAGGAGAGGGTGGCGCTAACCCTTGTGCTAGCTGCTAGCTTGGTTAGCACGGTGCATTTACAGCCATGGTTAACTCTGACAATGCTAATGCTAATATTTGTTAGAGAAAACAGGCTAAAAAAACATTACAACAAAATGTACTTACTGCAAAAACTGAACATCTGACTCTTTAGAAGGTCTTTAAGTACAACTAAACTCTGGACAAACTTTTTAAGGTGACCAAAATGTTACAATGAACTTTCATAGATTGAAAACACACTGAAATAGCGAGAGGCCTCTGATTGGGTCACCATGACATTCTTACCCCAAAGGCCAAAACACACTGGCAATGACAAAAAGTACGCCCCTATTATTTTAAATGTACAACCCCACACCGGAGGCAGTTCATCATCAGCATCATCCAGCATTCACAGGTTACAACAAATTCAAAATGCAGCCGCACGTATTCTCACTGGAACTAAAAAATATCAACACATCACTCCCGTTCTTAAATCTTTGCACTGGTTACCCGTTAAAACAAGAATTGATTTCAAAATCCTCCTCCTGGTTTGCAAAGCTTTAAATGGCCTCGCACCTCAGTACATACCAGACATGCTCATCAGTTACACACCAGCAAGAACCCTCAGATCCATAGGCATCAACAACCTACATCAACAACCCCGCACAAAAACTAAGGAAGGGGAGGCAGCTTTTTCTGTTTATGCCCCACGCAGGTGGAATACCCTGCCTGAAAAGGTGAGAAGCGCCACATCAGTGGCCACTTTTAAAAGCAGGTTAAAAACTTTTCTTTTTATGACAGTATTTGGTTAGGTGTGTGTGAGTGTGTGTATAGGTGTGTGAACATGTGTGTTTGATTGGACTTGTTTATCTCGTTTTATTTTACACTTGCACTTTGTTACTTATTTTTGATTATTTGTTGTGAAGCACATTGAGTTTACCTTGTGTATGAAATGCGCTTTATAAATAAATTTGACTTGACTTGACTTGATCATCAGCGCTCCTGGACGCCCCGCCCCGCCCCGCCCCGCCCATGGCGCTTCACATCACAGTCCTATTTCCAGCCCCTGGAATCAATTGCATCCCCCAACTTTAATTAGTAGATGTCCACAAATGATTTTAAGCTCATGCTTAGGTGGAGGAGGTACAGTTCTGTAAGAGAAAGTAGTATTATTTTTGTGTGGTCATCTGTTGACAGCACAATGCGTCCAGTATGTGCTAGAGGCGGCACTTGACGCGCGTCACCTGATATGTGTTTTCAGCTTAAGCCTAACCAATCCAAACAACAAAAGCAGCGAGTACTAGCTGCTCATAGGGAGAGCAGGGTGGATTATTCCCTTATTATTGTAGGGTTTGCAAATTTGCATCCTGTGAGACACAGGAATCCCAAAACCATGTTCAGAGGCCAGAAACCTTTTTGTGTACCAGGCTGTAATAATGTTTATTTCTGCTGTACATGGCAATGCTGTTGGGCATTTTAACATCTATGGGGGTCAATGGGGACAGACTCACTCCAGTCTCAAGTGGCCGTTCAAAACCTCTGTGTTGGTTTCATTTTGATCAGTACACTCTCAGTCAGATGTCAACATACCCACAATCTTTATGTTGTTGTGTTCGTCCAGCAGGAAGTTTTCAATCTTCAAATCTCTGCAGAGAAAAAGAGGAGAGAGAGCTGGTTGGTCACAAGAAAGAAAGACTGTGGTTCACTTCAGTATTTTAATGAGCTCTGTCCTTTATCCTACAGCGATTGTTTCCTTACAGATGACCGTGTTGGCGTACTTAAATTGACAAACACAATAGTGGTTGTCCAATTTAAGAACTCCTGCAGTGTGTGTTTGGCCTTAGTCAGCATTTTCTGTGTATTTATGGACAACCAGATGAGATGTGACCAGACCAGCCCCACAGAAACGAAGGAAAACCTGAGCTAAATTTAGGTTTGGGTCGAGCTCAGGGTGAACAGTTAGTGGTAATTTGGGGGACTGGTTTGTGTTGGACTCCTAAAAAAAACCTGCAGCCATCATGATTTCCAACTCAAGCCAAACTGAAACTTACAGGCAGGAGAAGTGAAGCGTGTCTTGACTTACTCTCTCCTCTCCGCCACAGTAATATCTCTGTGTTCACCTGGGAAAGTTGCCTCACTCCCTTAAAAGTACCCCAGCCTCACCACCAACCACACCGCCTGCTCGCAAACTACCGAGCTAAATGAAAATCTGCGGTTAGGCAGAGAGAGATCCCCTATAAACTATAGCCTGGGAATCAGCCATGCTCCTTTCATCTGCCTTCATCTAACCAACAGACACTCCAGGTCCCAAAAATCCAGAGAACGCTGCTCACACAAGCCGAATAAAGTTCAAAGACAGACGGAGGGAGAGAAGAGGGAAAAAGGGCAAGAAAGAGCGAGAGCAGACATTGTCATAAAGGAGAAAATGCATGCGGTAAACCTACTGGATGTGGGTGGTAGGAGGTGCATTTAAGTACAAATTTTCCATTTATTTCCAGTTTAATCATCTCTGTGTGGGACTGCGGTGGAGAGTGTGAGAGCGAGGGAGTGTGTGTGCATGTGTGCGAGCATGAGGGTGTGTGTGTGTGTGACAGAGAGAGGTGCTATTGAAGGGTTCAGAGCGCCATCGTTGAGGGACTTCATTAGAGAGGAAGTCCATGATGTTGTGATGATGTGTGAATCATGGCGCCGGCGCAGGATGATGAGGTCAGTGCCTGGTAATCACATTCCCACCTTCAGAGGAGCCAAGGTCTTAAACCAAAGCCCAGCGCTGTGTGTGTGTGTGTGTGTGTGTGTGTGTGTGTGTGTGTGTGTGTGTGTGTGTGTGTGTGAGAGTATTAGGTCTCTGACACCTACACATACTAAAATGCCACTATAATAACACTCTCAGCTCCCACACTGCTCTGTGCCATGTACTGCCTTTCTTGCAGCATTTCCTCCTCTGTAGGCTGTTAATGCCCTGCAAACTACACTGTGTGTGTGTGTGTGTGTGTGTGTGTGCTCACAAGTGTGTGTATATGTGTGTGTGAATCTACAAGGTCTGACCTTAACATCCACCATGCAACAAACAGCTACTGTTGCAGGAAGGCTCGGCTGACTCACAGTGGACGGTGACATTTAGAGAAAATGACATTTGAGCACCGTTCTTGAATACTTCACCCATAAAATGATTATTTGTATATCAGCTTCTCACCCTGCGTAACGCTGAATTCATGAAAAAACGGATTGTTTCTTGCATGCCCCCAGGGACTTCTTGAGGAATTGAAGTCACAGGGGTCTGCGTTTTAACTACAGCAAACCCATGAAAACCTCCGTTTATGGGGTGACCTCTAGCTCACCTGTGGGCCGAGGCCTTTGCAGCAGGTCGGGTTCAGTCCCACCCTGTATCCCTTTGCAGTGTTAATATTAACAGCTATTTTAGATTTAGTCTTAGCGTTAAGACAAAAATACATTTTAGTCAGTTTTATCTTTTAAAGTTTTAGTCTAGTTTTAGTCCATGAAAATTAGTCAATAATCCAGTGACAGTAATTCAGGTATCAGAAATTAGAATCAAGGTGACAGGTTGTAAAAATCTACCCTGGAAATCCAGAGTTCTCGCGAGAGCACAATTTGAATTTGCTCAGCGAGTCACTCTGGCAATCAGTAATGATGCTCATTACCCATGCTGTTGGAGCCGAGCTGCACCAATCACATCGGTGTATCTGATATAGGCGGGCCAGAGGCGAGCTAAACAGATGACGACAGCGCTGCGACGCCGAAGTCTGGAATCAGTCAGTAAACATTGCAAGATGGCTACGGATGAACACCAGTTGTTTGAAACGGCTTTGGCCGCTACAATGAACGAGTTAGACTTGGCTTTTTCTCTAAAAGAGGAACAGAAGACGGCGCTTGAATCTTTCCTTTGCAAGAAGGACGTTTTTGCTGTTTTGCCGACTGGATACGGCAAGAGTCTAATCTACCAGTTAGTTCCGCTGGTAGCTAAGCTCTGGATACGTCACCCCGTGTATTGTTCTGATTGGTCGTAGTGTTATCCAATTGCGTGCAGTGATATTTACAAATGCATGCTTGGTGCCGCCCCTCGAGTTGGGCCATTTGCATTACTCATGGCCAGACCCTAAATCTTTCTAGATTTGAGTCTGGATTTCCAGGCTAATAAAAAACTACAAATAGAACTACAAATAATTTGTGCACACTTCCAAACTGTCATTTCTCCAGCAGTGTTTGACAGGTCTATTTATGCTCTCAACAAATAACTAATGTGAGACAACTAGGATTTGTCCCCATGTTCACTGTAAACTCTGAGTGATCCATGTGACTGTTCAGAAGTAGAAACATAACTTCTTTCTTCATCTGCAACATGTTAGTCTGGAGGTTTAAACTGGTGTCCTCTCACAGAGTTGGTGATTCAAACTAAACTTTCATCTCTGTCAGAGAAAACTGAGTTCAGACTGTTTACTTACAGCACAGCTACACTCACAGATACTACCTGCCTGTCAAACACCATCAACCCAGAAACCTTCTCCGGTCCGGATCTGGGGGGAGCCTTGCAGCTGCCATTCAGGGGCTAGCGAAACATCTTGGCGCCAGCTATTTACTGGAGTTCGCCAGCCTGTCGTTCATGTGGCATTTGAAGATAACAAGCATGGCTGACCTCGGCTTTCAAAATCCAATAATACATTTTCGTCACATCTCATCTCATCAACAAAAATGAAACATAGATTTTGTTTTAGTTCTTATTATCAAGATCTAAAATAAGCTCTAAATAAGAAGTTATTTATTTTGTTTACATTCACCGTCTCCAACCCGGCACCAACATTATGTTTTTTGTCCACAGTTTGGTGCAGCATTAGTTCAAACATGACTCAGGACTGAAAATGAATAGGATGTGATGCAATGTGTATCAACTGTTTATTTTTTGAGACATACATTTTTTATAAGTTCTCAGCACAAGAACAAAAAAGTGTGGACACTGTGAACAATCAGAAACGACGCAGCTGACACCGTGCAAAGAGTAACTAAGTACAAAGCAGATGTCTCTAGAACATGTACACGTACTGCACACTGTGTGTGTGTGTGTAGAGTCACCTGTGTACAATGCCGTGTTTGTGCAGGTGTTCCACTGCAGAGAGGATCTGACGAGTGTAGCGCCGCACCTCCCTCTCCTCCAGCCTCTTCCTGTCACAGATCCTGTCCATAAGATCTCCTCCAGCACAGAGCTCCATGGCCATGTAGTAGCTGTTCTCTGTCTCCAGAGTCTGACACACACACATATTCATCATGAGCATATTGATTGGACTGAGCTTATTCAACAGCAGCAGATAAATGATAACCGTTAACATACTAATTGGGGCCAAATTCAAGCAGGTGCAATGTTGTAAGACTCCATCATGACTTCATCTTGCAGCTGGAGTCAGTCTGAGTAGGGCGGGCCATGCCTGTGCCACAGTGTGAGGGTCCAATGACAGTATTCTGCATAATAATCATTCTGTTATAATTTCACAGATATGACCCTTCAGAGCAATGAGTGTTTGTTTCCAGTATAACAGGCTGTTGTACAAATGGGTTTTGGTCCACTTGCTCTATTGGCTACTACTGCTGGTAGATGTTTGGAGAGAGAGGTGTGGGTGTGGCTAAGAGAGGAGTCAGGAGTGGTGGGGTTGTGTCCAGGGCTACATGCTATCATATCTGTCAGCGTTTTACAACAACGCTGTCACACCAGGACTCAAAATGACAAGCATCTATCGTCGGGCTCTATTGGCTGGCAACTGGGACAGCCTACTGAAGCAGTGATACAGCTACAGCAGCCTCCTGTAGTTTCAATGGACCACTCTGACACTGTATGTTGAGTGATCTATGCCTGCATAGTGCAGTATGACGGGGCAAACCATTATATGTAGGGAGGAATGCAGTGTAAATTCCAATATGACTATTCTCACAGAGGTCGCATGGCCAGTGATCAGATGTGTAGACCTATCGGATATAGGACCACATGTTAAAGTGATATATATATAAATAGATATACACTCACTGGCCACTTTATTAGGTACACTGTTCAACTGCTCATTAAAGGGATAGTGCACCCAAAAATGAAATTTCAGCCATTATCTACTCACCCATATGCCGAGGGAGGCTCAGGTGAAGTGTTAGAGTCCTCACAACACTTGTGGAGATCCGAGGGGGGAGTGGGTAGCAACACAACTGCACACCTAATGGCTGACGGCGCCACAGATTAAAACGTCCAAGCACACATAATTGAAACCACAAAATATCTCCATACTGCTCGTCCACAGTGATCCAAGTGTCCTGAAGCCCCGACATAAAAAGTTGTTTGGAAAAACGTCATTTGAACTCTGTTTTGTAGCTCTAACTGCCTCTCTGTACACTGCGCTGTGTGTGCGCTTGCGCGAGACCGTGAGTCATGGGCACCGCCTTCATGTGTGTTCACGTGCTTTTGCTGGTCTTGCATGCACACGTGAGCGCTGTGCACAGAGAGGCAGTCAGAGCTACAGGCTACAATGAGGCTAAAAACAGAGTTCAAATGACGTTTTTCTAAACAACTTTTTACATCGGGGCTTCAGGACACTTGGATCACTACGGACGAGCAGTGTGGAGATATTTTGTGGTTTCAATTATGTGTTATTGGATGTTTTAATCTGGGGGGCCATCAGCCTGCATTAGGTGTGCAGTTGTGCTGCTACCCACTCCCCCCTTGGATCTCCGCAAGTGTTGTGAGGACTCTAAAACTTCACCAGAGCCTCCCTCGGTATGAGGGTGAGTAGATAATGGCTGAATTTTCATTTTTGGGTGCACTATCCCTTTAACGCAAATAGCTAATGAGCCAATCACGTGGCAGCAACTCAATGCATTTAGTCATGTAGACATAAAGACGACCTGCTGAAGTTCAAACCGAGCATCAGAATGATGAAGAAAGGTGATTTCAGTGACTTTGAACGTGGCATGGTTGTTGGTGAGTATTTACTGGGATTTTCAGCACAACCATCTCTAGGGTTTACAGAGGATGGTCCCACAAAGAGAAAATATCCAGTGAGCCAAAATGCCTTGTTGATGCCAGAGGTCAGAGGAGAATGGCCAGACTGGTTCAAGATGATAGAAAGGCAACAGGAAGTCAAATAAGCACTGGTTCCAACCACGGTCTGCAGAAGACCACACCAGGTGCCACTCCTGTCAGCTAACAGCAGGAAACTGAGGCTACAATTCTATCTATCTATCTATCTATCTACCTATGCATATGAATATATGTGTTTTTATTTTTCTACCTCCAGCAGGACGACAATGTGAGGATGTCGGACCATCTGATGAATGCGAGGTTCTCTCTTCATGTTCTTCAACACGTACGAGTCCTGCCGTGCTTTCTTCTTGTCGATGACCTTAATGGCCACCTAAACACACACAAATAGACACACAGACACATATTAACAAGTCATGTTTGTTTGTTTTTTTAACCTTAATATATTGAATGAAAGTCTTTGCTGCTTTGCTCTGTTCTTTTCTTTTTTTAACATCTCCTTCTAAATTGGGTAATTTGCTCGCTCAGATGTGAACAGGAACAGAACCACACAGGGAGATGATCAGTGTAACCACAGTCCTGCCAGTAGTTGTGGCTTCAGAGTGTTGCTTAGGGGAACTTAAACAGTACTTGTTAAGAAGTAAAGTGTACTGCTCATCCACCTACATTTTCTCCACTTATGCAGACATTTACACCCACTGGCACTTCAGTCACAAGCCCCTATTTAGTCTCTGAATGGAACTTTAATCTGTATCATTACACACTAAATCTTCAACCTGTATATCAACAGTGGCAAGAAAAAGAGAAGGAGCTTGATAGAAAAATAAGCATAAACTCTCCCTGGATAAAAAATAATTTCTGTCAAATTCTTAGGAAGTCAACTTTTATTATTTATATTGCTCTCAACACTGTTTTGAGTTTTGAGTCGGCCTGCACAAGAAATTAAAATTATAAAAAAATATGTGGTGGTTTGTCTTTTAATTCAAGATTAAAGGGGATCTATTATGGTTTTGGATGATCACATTAAATGTGGCAAAGGTTTCAAATAAGGAGGTAAACACATGCAAAAGTAATCTTGAACACTCTGTTTCCAATGTTTTTTTTCTACCCGGGCTACAAGCTGACATCAGCTCGTGGCAGATTTCTTCCTATGGTCATCTGCTGCAGGCACGCTGCTCCAATTGTTTACATTACGTACACTGCGACATGTAACTTCATGCTAATATCAGGGAAACATGTGATCTTGGTTGCCAAGGTTAATTTCTCCCCAATTTTTGTGTTTCAAAGCCTTTCCTGGAGGTTTTTCCAGTAGCAAGTGCCTCAATACTCTGTTAGTCTTTCCCTGGCTACAATGATGGTGCAGAAACGCTGAGATACAGACAGCCTGGAAACACTGACCAATCAGAGCAGACTGGGCTCTTTGGGCACGGGGAGCTTAAAGAAACAGGGGCTAAAACAGAGTGTCTCAGACAGAGAGTGAATACAGGTGTTCCATCAGAGACATGAGGAAAATAAAGCATGTAAACAAACAAGTTCTAATAGAAACCCAAAATACAAGTATGAACCTGAAAATGAGCAGAAAGTGTCTCCTTTAAAATCCAATTTCAAAAAGCCTCCAAGGTCGACAGTGTTTACACATTTGCAGACTTCACCTCCACAGGAACATGACCTGGGGAGGGTAACAAGGGTTAACAGGAGCAAACACCCCAGGAGATGAGTTTGGGTGTTACTATGGTGACAAGGTCAGGTACACATGAGCTGGGGTCAGGCACTCAGTGACCGGTGAAAGAAAGTCTCACACACACACACACACACACACACACACACACACTAGCATAACTGTCTTTTAGCGTACTGGGAATTATTCTGATTGTTTTATACCAGGACATATTCTGTGCTGAGCTTTTGTTTTGTTTTTACACAAGTCTAGATAAACTGAGCAGAAACAGATCCACTTCAGACCTCTTTAAACAGCCCAGTCGCCAGAAGGAAATGTTTGCATTGTACATCTCTGCAAACCATGGATATGTTACATTTGCATGTTTCATATGTATCCCATCAACGTTTCTATCGCACCATAGTTTAGGAGCTGACTTTGTCATGGGGAGGTGGAGGGGATGGTGGATGGCGTGTCACCTGGGCAAGATGCCTGACAAGCTGCAGACCAACAGATAACAAGACAGATTGTGATTTCCGGAATTACTGCTGTTTTTCCAACGGATTTTAAGGCATTGAACATGGGTGTTTTGTAGCAATCCATGGCTGTGCTTTCAGGGGCTTTTTAGGCACTAAACATGGGTGTTTTGTGGTGATGTGTTGCTGTGTTTCCAGCAGCTTTTTAGGCACCAAATATGTTTTTATTTTAGCGAGCTGTTGCTGTGTTTTCAGGAGCTCTTTAAACACCACAAGTGGGTGTTGTGTGGTGACCCGTCGCTGTGTTTCCAACGACTTTTTAGGCACGAAACATGGGTGTTGTGTGGTGACCCGTCGCTGTGTTTCCACTGACTTTTTAGGCACCAAACATGGGTGTTTTGTGGTGACCCGTCACTATGGGCTCTAGTTTCCCGGCGCGGCGCAGGGTGGCGCAGGTGGCGAACCCCGCGCAGAGCTAGTTTCGAGCAGTGCAACCCGAGGAGCTCAGTTTGGTAGTTTGGCAGACTGAGGTGCGCTGAGATGGGTGTGGCGGTGCAGCATTGGGAGGTGTCGACAGATCCAGCTTGGCACAGTGACAGTTTCGTGCCAAAAGGCTTTGCCGAAGGTGCGCTAAAAGCTCGCCAGCTGAAACCAGGTCTACTGTCAGCGCAGGGGGAGTGCAGCTGGTGTAAGCCGAAGTTTGGCTGACCGGCGGAGAGGGGCTCATTTGATTGGTGTGATGTGTGTAAAACCCACTCCACGCCTTCTCTCCTCCCTCTTTCCGACTTGCGCCGGTAGGAGGGACGGAGGTGGGAAAGAGGAGTAGCTGCGCCAGCGCGCACGGCGTGTCAAACTTGCAAAATCCGCCTGGCCACACCCAGTTGGCGAAGCGCAGGTGCGCTGCGCCCCCGCCTCGCCCGGTCTGCGAAACTAGAGGCCTATGTTTCCAGCAGCTTTTTAGGCACCAAATGTGGGTGTTTTGTTGCAATATGTTTTCAGGGGCTCTTTAAACACCACAAGTGGGTGTTTTGTAGCAACCTGTTGCTGTGTTTCCAGCAGCTTTTTAGGCACCAAACATTAGTGTTTTATAGCGACCCGTTAGTGTGTTTCCGCCAGCTTTTAAGACGCCACACATGGGTGTTTTGTGGTGACCCATTACTGTGTTTATAGCAGCTCTTTAGACACCACATGTGAGTGTTTTGTAGCGACCTGTCACTGTGTTTTCAGCACCCTCTTAGACACAACACTTGGGTGTTTTGTAGCAACCTATCACTGTGTTTCCAGTGGCTTTTAGCCACCAAACGTGGGTGATTTGTAGCAAACCATCCCTATATTTTCAGGGGCTCATTAAACACCAAACATTTGTAGCAACCCACTGCTGTGTTTCCAGTGGATTTTTACGTACCAAACATGAGTGTTTTGTAATGACTCGTTGCTGTGTTTGCAGCATCTTTTAGACACCAAGTGTGGGTGTTTTATAACAACCTGTCACTGTGTTTCCAGAAGGGATAGTGCCACGAATGCAATTGTTTTTCACCAAGACATCACTGTCTTCCCTGCCAGGATAGTGAACAAAAAGCAGTTGTTTTAATTTGGCATTTTAAGCCAAACATAACCATGCGGCCAATTTTAAATGTGAATGTTACATAATAACGTGCAAATGTAACATTTCCTAAGTTTGTAGAAATGTACAATGCCAACAATATTTCTGTGAAGTGGGTTGCTTTAATTCTGTGAAGCAAAAGTTCTGTTCCTGTAAAAATGCTTGTGAAATAAAGTAATTACAGATGGATCTGACTGTGTTTTTGTACACATAACAAGAATAATAATACCCTGCTGCCTTCTTCAAACACAAGTGGGTATAATAATCAGGTACAAGCTCTAACCATGTAATCATAATCTTGTATGTGTGTGATCTTTTTCTTGCCACCCTCCAGTCTGAGACATGCCTCCTCACGTCTCCTCACTCTTATTCTCATCTCAGGGAGAAAGCACCGACCTTTTCGCCCGTGCCAATGTGCAGCCCCTCCATCACTTTGGCAAACGATCCCTTGTTGATCATTTTCCCCACCAGATAGGATCCGACCCGTTTGGAGTGGGGGAAGCTCCGCAGCAGCTCCCTGGGGACCTTTAGAAAAGGCAGAGGCAGCCGCTCCCGGCCCGGCCCAGAGGCTTCCCACTGGGACGCACCACGCTCTCCCTTGCCCCCTCCCTCCGCCACCATGTCCTCCGGAGTGGGCTTCAATGCTGCAGCTGGCATCCCGGACAGGGCCAGGGCCCCATGTGGCCACCTCTCACACACACACAATCAAATCCAAAAACAGGACAGACCACATAGAACGCACATACTAACACACACAAACACACACTTGTTGACTGAGGAAGGCAGAGTGCTGCTAAAAATCCTTCTCCAGGAGCAGGTGCATGTCCTCGGATGCAGATTTTTTATCCTTCCACTCTCAGGTAATTATATCCTTTAGTCCAGACTGTGTGATGGAAGACTCCTCTTTTCCTTTTTTGTCATTTCAACAAATTCAGGTGCCTCAAAGTGTCCCTCTTTCAATCCAACCATGGAGCAGGTTACGTTGGCTTCTTTCCCCTTCTCTCACTCTGTCTCTCTCTGCCGGTTAGTGGATGATTAACTGTTGTGTTCTTAGGTCAGCTCCAGTGATGAGAGGGACATTCTACACCGTAATTACCCCCCCTCCCTTTGCACTCACTAAGGTACACACGGATACTCACAGTTACACAGTAACTCTTTAAACTCTCTTATTCACTTCCTTGGATTCTTCATTAAAATCTTATTTTCTGATTATGTCCATTTCTCGCTGACACAATCAGGCCGCTGTCTTCACAGTGAGGACAGATCAGTGTTGTTGTGACAAACTAATGTGGACTGGTAAAAGAAGAGGAACGGGGGAGAGGGATCAGTGTGAACTGATCTTAGGTCTTAGGCCTAGGAATTACATTTTTTCCACATGCATGAGACCAAACGGTTCAAGTCTTACATTCTCCATGTGTTATCTATGGAAATTTAAGAAAATACACTTATATGCTGTCTTTCCGGGAGTTGGATGAGAAGATTGATATGACTCTCATACCTGTACACATAATATGTAGCTACAGCAAGCAGCCTTTAAAGGATAACTTAGGTATTTTTCAACCTGGGCCCTATTTCCCCATGTGTATGTGTGCGTATCATTCATAGGTACAACTCGTTCTAAAATTGGTTCAGTATTGAGGGAGGCGGATGCAACCGGGAGCCGCGAAATGAGCTAAAACGGTAACGGGGGCAAATGTATCCCGTATAAGTTTGCGCATTAAAAGTGCTTTTTTTCGCCACTGACCGGTTCAGATCGCCAGTGCTATCTCTGTAAATAGCATACTAAACATTTCCCTTACCTCTGGGCTGTGTGATGTCACGAGCTTTGCTCCACTGTGTCTGTAGCTCTCTCTACTCGTGGGACAGCCGTTTTCTTGAGGAAGAGGTGTTTCGGGATTGGATGTCTTCTCTTCTTCGGCTGGCAGTAGTCATCTTGGGAGAAGTGAGCACTGCAGACCCAGTGGTCTGCAAGGCGCAATGTCTGGACATGAGTGTTAGCATCCATTTGTAGCACAACTAGCCACAACTTCAGCATCTCGCCGTCCAACAAAGGCAGCCTACGAAAGCTGTACGGGGTGTTGACATCCTGTTCTTGCATTCAGATAGGCACAAACACGAACCATTGTTTTCAATCGATGCAGTAAAACTCTCAACTGTACTCCGGGACAACCAGCGCCACTCTGAGCGGCGCTCTGCATGGCTCCTCTGTTTTCTTCCGGCAACAAGCAAAGCTCTAGCGGGATGACGTCACAGCCCAGAGGTAAGGGAAATGCTTAGTATGCTATTTACAGAGATAGCACTGGCGATCTGAACTGGTCAGTGGCGAAAAAAAGCACTTTTAAAGCGCAAACTTATACGGGACGCATTTGCCCCCGTTACCGTTTTAGCTCATTTCGCAGCTGCCGGCTGCATCCGCCTCCCTCAATACTGAACCAATTTTAGAACGAGTTGTACCTATGAATCATACGTACACATACACATGGGGAAATAGGGCCCAGGTTGAAAAATACTGAAGTTATCCTTTAACTTAACTTAGCACAGACGACTGGTAACATGGTGAAACAGCCAGCCTTGCTCTGTCCAATTGGGGATAAACCACATTACTTATAATGTGTTTATCTGTGAGCTTTAGAGGTGCTGGTGGGTGGATTTTGGCTGCTGCTCTTAGGGTCTTCATTTAGGATCCTTGTGGCCTGAGGGTACAAGCTCCTCCTGAACCTCTCAGGTTGGAGCTAGGAGCAAAGTTTCTGCTCGTTAGATGCATTAAGTCTTTTTCGAAATAAACATACAATGTCTGTAAAACACTTTGTATTTCCTTGGCTGTTGCAACTGGCAATTCAGACAACACATCACCCAGTGCTGCTGAAGTCACTTCATATGAATATTTCATTATTCTTTATTTTAATCCCAAGTCGTCACATATCATCGCTACACGCTACGCAGCCTCTTGTATGGACTGCACTTGCCTTTCTAGTCTGCCGAGTCCCGACCACTCGCTTTTTACACTACATGTCACATTCACACACTCACACACACTGGTGGTTCATTATCTTGCCAAAGGTTGCTTTGACATGCAAACTGGAGGAGCCAAGAATTGAATCGTCGAGCTTCCGATTGGTGAACAACCCGCTCTGCTTCTGAGTCACAGCCGCTGCAACTCAGCAATCCTCAAGATCCCAGTGACTGCACTTGACAGTTATGCTTAGAAGCCCAGAAATATTTCTGTACATATTCCATCTGTGGAGTTGTCTTTTTTCAAATTTTGATCCAGGACTGGACCTCAGAAAAGGCACTGCTGGGATTTGAACCCAGGATCTCCTGTTTACTAGACAGGCGCTTTAACCAACTAAGCCACAGCGCCCTTGTGTCTGCTGATGACATGCCGGGACCCGACAACCAACAACAGGACATCAGCAAATGCACATGGTTAGGTTCAGAAAAAACATATATCAAGGTTTTACTCTACATTCATACAGAAAGTGAACCTTCTGGGTGAAAGTCCAGTGATGCTGGTTTCATCCACCACCCCTCCTGTCTGCCATACAGAGACCATTCAGGTCCTGGTGGCATTATTAACTTATGCCGCTCATTGATGTAACATATAGATTGGAAACGATGCCTGTTCTTCATCGGTGTCTGATGCAGAAATCAATGAGGAAGCAGCGGTATTTGATGACTTCAGAATACAGAATGATCTGTACGACATCTATTGCACGTCTGTCCATTTTTTGGGGGAGTTTTTCCTTATCCGCTGCGAGGGTCCAGGACAGAGGGATGTCGTATGCTTTAAAGCCCTCTGAGGCAAACTGTGATTTGTGATACTTGGCTTTATAAATAAAATTGATTGAATTGTTTGAATAAGAACAGGTTGAATATCCATGATGACAATGGCCAAAATGCCTAACTCGAGGCTTCAAAGCAGGAGCCCACAGCGTCACGATGGCTGCGTCCACGTTCTGGGACGCCGCAACCAACATTAGGACATCAGCAAACGCAGGTTAGGTTTAGAAAAAAACATCATGGTTTTACTCTACAGTCATACGAGTAGCGAACACCAGCCTTCTGGGTGAAAGTCCAGTGATGCTGGTCCCACCACCCTTCCTGTCCGCCCTACAGGGACTTTCCAGGTCCTTAAGTTATGTCATTTTCCGGTGGCGTTTAAAACTGATGCCATCTGGTGGCATCATTAACTGCTGCCACCCAACAGTGCAACATACAGACGGGAAAGGATGCCTGTGTTTCGTCAGTGTCTGATGTGGAAATCAATGACTGAGCGGTGGTATGTGACGACTTCAGAATGAGAACGAGTTGAAAACGCACGACGGCAACAGCCTAACTCTAGAGTTCAAAGCAGGAGCTCACAACATCGTGATGGTTGCGCCGCAACCAACACCAGGACATCAGCAAATGCATGTGGTTAGATTTTGAAAACCCCCCACCATGGTTTGGCTCTACATTTCATGGGAGGCAAACGCAGACCCCCTGGGTGAGGGTCCAGTGATGTTGGTCCCATCCACCACCCCTCCCACAAGCCCTACTGGGACTTTCCAGATCCTTTACATACATTGTCCTGTGGCATTATTAACTGCTGCTGCCCGACAGCGCAACATACAGATGGGAAAGGATGCTTGCATTTTGTCAGTGTCTGATGCAGAAATCAACGACTTAGCAGCTGTATTGAGAATGGGTTGAAAATCCAAGATGACAATGGCCAAATTGCCTAACTTGAGGCTTTAAAGCAAAAGCCAATCATGATGGCTGCATCCATTATTTTATTCAGTCTAAGCCTTCTTAGCATACCTTCAGCAGGGCAGTTATCTACTTCCTTTATACCTTGAAATCTGGTTCAAAGCCTGCTCCATAAATCCCCATGGTTTTATATGAATGAAGAGTTTACATGTTAATTTCAAGTAAAAACTGGAGTATTAAGGTTTTTAAGTGATGATATAATACTGGAGCGAAGGATCAGAGCCACAGAAGCATGTGTTATTATGACAGCGGTGATCAATGGAAAGCAGCAGTGAGGTTTTGTGCTGATGAGTGACGGGTGGCATTGAAGTATGTCTGCTTTTCTGCTACTGTGTGTATTAAAGTGCGTGCGTGTGTGTGCACGTCAGGGTCAGATTGCAGTGTGTTGCTGCTCGATTCTTCCTCACTCAGCTGATGAAAGGAGGGATAGAGCCTTATATCCGCCATGTAACCCAATACACTCACACACTCTCACACACACACACACACACACACACACAAAACCTTATGCAACCTTTAACTGAGCGACTGTAGTAGCCAAGTGAAGCTTCTCCAGTTACCTTATTTCATTTTAAACATGTTGATACTGTATAATGTGATTTGGCATTCAGAGTGCACACACAGCTGCAGCAGCCATGACAGTTTTCTGCTCTTTTGTGCGCACCGAGGCGCCATTAAACTCGGTGTAATCACAATCAAAACACTTTGTCGACCGCTTTTCTCCCTTTAGGTGACCATGCCAGCGTTTTAAAATCTCTTTATGGGATACAATCATTGACCAACTCAGGTCCAAACTGTCTGCGCCATAACGAAGAGAGACACATAAATATAAAACGCACCCATATTGGTGTCAACAGTTTTTCCAGAATATTCTGAAATGAGCCGCAGAACACAGGAGCAGCCCGCCATTAGTGGTTTCACATCAGTAGAATCCAAAATGCTGTGAAAACATTCAACCAAACCCCTTCAAGAAAATCAGTAATTTTCCCTACACAAATCAAATCTCACATCTTAATCTCTCTTTTCTTCTTCGTCTTCATGTGTGTGTGTGTGTGTGTGTGTGTGTTCATACGCCAGGAGCCCTACACTTCATAAACGGGTCTTAAGGCCCTGGCGTGTGTGTGGGAGGAGGTGTTAACACACCCTCCCTAATGCCGGGGAAGGGTGTCAAGCTGTATCTGGCTCTGTATTGGACGGACGCAGAGGAGGAAAGAAAGAAAGGGAGAAAAGTGTGACAGGGAGAGAGGAAGTGGTGAGGTGCGTCCGTGCCCAACAAAGTGACGGCTGAGGGACAGGAAGTGAGTGAACGACTACAGCAAGAGAAAGACCGGATGAGTGAGAAGGAGAGAAACCGAGCTTCACAACTGAAAAACAAATGTGAATTAATAAGACCTCAGGAGGATTTTTATATAACCTCGCTGCTGCTTAAATGTTCTGCAGAGGCTTTTTTGTGTGTGTCAATGTGTGTGTTTTCATGGTTCAGAAAAGGTCATTCTCACTGCCAGAGACCGCAGACTATTTGTGTGTGTGTGTGTGTGTGTGTGTGTGTTTTAGGCATACATACATATTTGTCAACTGTTTCTGAAAGTGCTGCAGTGTGTGTATGTTTTTGAGTTTCTCTTTGCATCCACACACATGCACATAGAAGCATCATTTACATGCACTGTAGTGTAATTGTGAGTGTATACATAGCCCAGTGTGTGTATGTGTGTGTGTTGTGTTGGCGCGGAGGAATGCTGGCTTGCCTGTAGGACTTGGCGACCTCCTCGGCGGTCACATTAAATGAGAAGAGAAACCCCCTTCTGCTTCCTGCCTGTAATAAATGGATCCCCAGCAACCATTAAGGCATATTTTAACACCAAATAACTCCCTGAAACCACACTAGAACAGACACAGGCGACCCCCACCCTCTCACCATCTCTCTCACTCTCTCTGTCTTCGACTCTGTTTCTTTCATTTCTCCGTCTACCCTTTTATAACAAAAAAGAAGAAAAGCTAAATGTTAAAATAAGATCTTTTTGGTGCCGCGGCATTATGTGCTTCGCTGTCGGACTTTGTGGCCTGTTAGAGTGTTTCATGACTCTTGATGGTCTCAGTCTCCTTTTCTTTCCTCTTCTTCAGATTGTTTTTGCACCGTGGACCATTTGTTCTGTGTTTCATTGTGGCTGCTTACTGAATGAACGAGAAATACAGGTAGACCTCTTGGTATCCTCATACAGACGTCATGCAGTGCTGAATGCTGAAAGGTAGTGAAAACATACTCGTTCCCTCTATGGCACTGATGACCTACTTCAGTTAGAATCAATGGGATATACTGGAGGACATGACAGAAAGTAATGAGGAAAGTGCGAAATGAGTGGCTGGGCTCAACCTTAGCGATAGGGTGAGGTGCTCAGACATCCAGAGGGAGCTCGGAGTAGAGCCGCTGCTACTTTGCGTTGAAACCTAATCATGCACAGCCCTGGCTTGGTGAAGACCTAGTGGCACAACAGGGGATGAAAAACTGAAGCCAATGTCTGCTGAGTGTCTACCACAGCGACAACGTTGCTTATGTACCCTAACCATGGTGTAATCCCAGATTCACAGAGTGTAAGCTTACCTATAGCTGACGCTATTTCAGTGTGTTTTAAGTTTATGAAATTTTAATTGTAATATTTCAGTTCAGCATTTGGTTGCACAAGAAGACCCTCTATGGAGTCGGATGTTCAGTTTTTCCGGTAAGTACATTTTGTTTTAATAGTTTTAGGTCTGTTTTTTTGCAAGCGAAAATTAGAAGGCGCATCATCACAGTTGACCATAGCTGTAAATGCACTGTGCTAACTAAGCTAGCAGCTAGCGTTAGGGTTAGCTCCAACCTTACGTCCAAACAAAGTCACTTCTGGCTCCAAAAATCAAAGATGGAGAAAGCCAAAATGCCAAACTCGAGGCTTCAGAACGGGAGCCCTCAAACCAATGGGTGACATCAGGGAGGCTACATATACTATTTAATACGGTCAACGATGAAAAAACAAAACTGTAAACTGTAAACAATTAAACCTCAGTGCAGTCTCTGCTGCTGTAAGGACACACTGCCAAACTACCAGGATGGAAAATGGCAAGTAACACCGGAGATATTACTGGAGCTTCTGAAGGAGCACTGACAGGATGGGTATGTTTTTTTGAGGTGTTATTTCAATTGTCAACAAGAATAGCTGATTGCACCTTTAAGGCAGTCAGACACAAAAATGATAGATACAGGGCCTTACAGTTTGTAACTTTTAGAAAAATAACTTTTTGTCATATTTGATGAAACTGTCACTTTATTCACACAGTACTACGTGAGACAGATAATCTGTAAAATAAAGCCATGTTCCGCTCCCTCCTCTTAGTGCTTCTAATGGCACCTGCAACAATACACCACACCTGAATGAAAACAACCAATCAGAGCCGAGGAATGTCTAACGCAGCTGTCAGTCATGTAAATCACGGCTCATGAGCTGTGGTCAAACTGTCAAACGAGGCAGCGCTGATCAAATATGAATCAAGATTTCCATAAATATAATGTGCTCAATTTATTGCACCGTTTAGCTGTAAAATGTAAAAGTCTGTGACCCATTATATGCAGTTGAAATTATATGTATAGAATCTGTTGTCAAATGTATTTCTTCTCATGTTATAGTAACGGTGGGGGACCACACCATACATGTTAGTGGGACACTGATTTCTCTTTTTTTGTCACCCTCTCTGGACGGGGTCATCCCTATGTTCCCCGGGTTCTATGTTCCCCATTTAACCCTGCAAAAAAGGTTCTATGTTCCCCGCTTACACAAAAAAACGCTGCACTTAACAGCTTATTGTAATTTCTCCCCTTTATGTTCCGTTGTGTGTGTTTAGAGATGTTAAAACAACATATTAATGCAACTGCTATGTTTCCTGCCTTTTATGGATAAGCGGGGAACATAGAGCCTTTTTTTAGTAAGAGGTAAACATAGAACCCGGGAAACATAAAACCTTTTTTGTGTAAGTGAGGAACATAGAACCTTTTTTGCAGGGTTAAATGGGGAACATAGAACCCGGGGAACATAGATACGCTCCCCTCTGGAGTTCTTTAGATTCCCTTAAAGGGATAGTGAACCCAAAAATTAAAATTCAGCCATTATCTACTCACCCATATGCTGAGGGAGGCTCTGGTGAAGTTTTAGAGTCCTCACAACACTTTCGGAGATCCCAGGGGAGAGTGGGTAGCAGCACAACTCCACCTAATGGAGGCTGACGGCGCCCAGATTAAAATGTCCAAAAAACACATAATTGAAACCACAAAATATCTCCATACTGCTCGTCCACAGTGATCCAAGTGTCCTGAAGCCCCGACATAAAAAGTTGTTTGGAAAAACGTCATTTGAACTCTGTTTTTAGCCTCATTGTAGCCTGTAGCTCTAACTGCCTCTCTGTGGACCACGCTCACCTGTGTGCACTTGCACGCGAGACCAGCGAAAGCATGTGAACACACATGAAGGCAGTGTGCACACACACGTATGGAGTATGTAGATAAGTAGATATTCTGTGGTTTCAATTATGTGTTTATTCTGGGACGACGTCAGCCTCCATTAGGTGGAGTTGTGTTGCTACCCCCTCTCCCCTCGGATCTCCGCAAGGGATGTGAGGACTCAAAAATTTCACCTGAGCCTCCCTCGGCATATGGGTGAGTAGATAATGGCTGAATTTTCATTTTTGGGTGCACTATCCCTTTAAACCCATGTCCCCCAACTGCTATCTTTGTGTCTCCTCTTAAAGGCGGGTTAAAAAAGACACCAAGCTGATTCCATTGCATTACTACTACCCTCATGGCCAAACAGTGCATGTTGTTACAGTGGAAGAGCCCTAATCCCCTTGGCACAACTTCTTGGTAAAAGGATTTAATGTCTTTTCTCCACCTGGAAAATTCAAGTCAGAGGATCTGTGAAAAGATTCCACAAAACTTGGAGCTCCTTCTCTCCTATATAAACTCTCTAACTCAGAGAGACAATTAATTTGCTCAATAAATGAGTTAATAGTCTTTATTTTTATTCTATTTATTTCTCATAATTTTATCTATTTATTATCTTCTTCTTTATGTCTTCTGGCAGTCAGGAAAGTGTGATTTGTACCGACTGGGACATTTGGGAAGGTGGGTGGGAGGG
This sequence comes from Epinephelus lanceolatus, assembly GCF_041903045.1. Lineage (NCBI taxonomy): Eukaryota > Metazoa > Chordata > Actinopteri > Perciformes > Serranidae > Epinephelus > Epinephelus lanceolatus. The sequence continues at coordinate 6,585,441 of NC_135746.1, read as the reverse complement.
CGATTTCGGGCTGATTGGTTCGGGATGTGTTGTTTGTTTCTGTGTTTGTCTGTGGGCTGAAACATTTAACACTCCAGAAAAAATATATACTTAAAAAAAAAGGCATTGAGGTGGTTTTAAACCTGCAAGTCATGTGTCCAGTATTTGAAATTACATGTTTGCACAGTATATCACAGTAGGATAGACATCAACACCAGGGTTGCTCTCTGGCGTCCACCTCTGCTGTCCCTGTCTGCCCTCCAGTGGACACAACAGACTAATGCAAGGACACAGCTCTGAAACCCAACAGCTCAACTTAAGAAATGAATTCATCAGCAGACGAATAGAAAAGAAGTCATTGTCTGTTTATTTCTCCCCTCTTTGTTCTCTCTTTCTTCCTATGTGTCTTTAAAGAACTCAAGTTTCTTCCCTCCGAGGCAGGAGATTCAGAAAAGGTTTGGTATCAGTCCCGCATCATAACGGCTTCTTTCCAAGAGGTTCAGCTTCAAGGAAATCACACAATAAACTGGAACACTGTGCTTCGCTCTCACCTCCTGCACACGTAACCCACAGCTGAGTGAAACAAGTGTGCAGCATGTTAACACTCATTGTGTAAGGCTTGTTGTTGTCAAAAGGGGTTTGGGGAAATGTAGGAAATAATTAACTGAAGTCAACAATGCTGCTCAAGGGAAAATGAGTCACTCCATAACAATATGACTCCTGCAGCGGAGCACAGCGATGTTGTGCAACAGCATGAGAGGAGGCATGGATGGACAGAGGAGAGAGAACAGCTGATAATGACAGAGAACACCGACAAACGTCGGAGCTCATCTGCTTTAAATTAACTGATATTAAAAAAAGAATGTGGCTGGTTTTTCTTTCCAGGATCGAACCTTGCTGTGATGATGTCACTGTCTGCTCCTGCATCGTAACTCAACTCTTCATCGTGTCATTAGGAAGAAGGGCAGCTGGCTGTCAATCCCTGATGACTTCATCCGTGGCCGCAGCCTCCTTGACGTGTCATCGTCTGTCAGTGACACCCGCCGTCACTTCGGCGTGTCATCATCAGTCAGTGCAGCGCAGCGTGTTTAGCGTGTCATCAGTCAGCGCCTGCATGTTGCTGTGGTTTCAACCTCTCATGTTCTGTGGTCTGAGCTTCACTGATGCTGATTGGAAATAGTTCTCTATGGTTTCTAAACAGACAAACAACTGTGCTGCACTCTAAGACTTTAAGCTGCGTCTTCCACATCATATGCTGTGAGAGCAGACTACAGAGCAAACCGCTGCTGCCCGCAGAAACATTTCAATGAGATCAGGTTGCATCATCGCTGAATTCAGGCAGAAATGGTGCTGAATTACGTCTCTAAACAGTTAGGGGAAGTGTGTTTTGTGAAAACATCACGTGCCAAGAAAAACTGAACTAAAGAAAGGGTACAAAAAAATTAAATAACACTAGTAGCGTGCTTTGATTTAAGGCTGTCTTGAATTCTTAACTCACGTCTAGACGCAGTGTGGAGATGTTTGAGTGTTGACGCACCAGATAAACTTGTCTGAAGAATCACTTTTCCAACATTTCAAATGCAAAGGAGCTGTTGAGACAGCAGAGAAACTGGACACTGTAATTAAGGCTGCAGCTATGATTTTAGAAATACACAAGTAGTAATTAGTCTCCTCACTCAGCTGAGAAATGTGTGACACAGACGACAGAAAACTCAAATTAAATATTTGTTCATTTAACTGCTCAGTTACAGTTTCTGTACATTTTGTCTCCCTACACGACGGCCTGAAGAAAACGCTGCCATTGTACGCTTCTGCAAACATTTCATGTGTATTATGTTAGTGTTCCTAAAGTGGCGTGGTGTACAAGCTCACTTTGTCATAAGAAAGTGGAGGGGACGATGGATGGTGTGTCGTCTACACCAGTGGTTCCCAACTGGTCCAGCCACGGGGCCAGATTTATCCTTAGTCATTAGTTCAAGGTCCACACAGTTAAATACATTTAGCATCTTACTTGTGTTTGGTCATGTCGTCGAGCTAGTTTGCTGTCTCTGTCAAATAGCTGTCTGTTAATCATTGACTCTACAGCAGGAAATGGCACTTCAAAAAAAAACCCCTGCACCAGAAATTCACTGTACTTAAAAATTAAGTGTGTTTTATACAAACTTGACATGTTTGCAAGTCACCTGTGGTCCATTCAGAATGAACCCGTGACCCACTTTTGGTCCACAACCCACCAGTTGGAAATCACTGATCCAGGCGAGACGGCCGCCAAGCTGCAGGCCACTGTTGGAGACAGACAAACAACAAAACCAATTGTTTTAATTGAGTCATTCCTCTTTTTCCAGCAGGTATAGCGCTACAAAAACGGGGTTATTTTTTCCCAAGACATGGCAGCTTTTCCAGCGGAGATTGTGCTCCTAAAACCGGGCATTATAAGCCGAAACATGATCTTCTCAGAATTGGTTACGCTAACCAAAGTGTTGTTGAAATATACATTTTCAACGTATTTGCTACATAATAATGTGCAAATCTGTCCTTTACAGAAATGTACAATGCCAACATTTTTTTTTGGTGAGTGGCTTGTCTAATTGACCTATGGCTAAGTCCCGCCCTCAAACGCGATAAGCCAATCACAGTGCGTGTAGCCATTCCCATACACTCGGACATTCTCTGCCTGGACGTCCAATGAAATGCATTACAGAAAGTCAGTTTTGTTTGGTTTTATGAGCTTTTTCGGAGATTTGAAGTTTAAAAATGGTCAAACGGTGTGTATGGGGTACATGCAACTCTGACACAAGGTATCCTGAGAGGCTGGGCGACCAGGTGTATTTTTTACACTTTAAACCACATCTCAACCGAGAAAAGTGTCTCCTTTGGATAAAGTTGTGTGGTAACGTTAGACCACAACATCAACTCAACGTGAATAAGATTAACAATGATGTCTACATCTGTTCTAAGGTAAGTCAACATTGTGTTTGAGGCAACATATTGTCACTTTGCTGGAAAGAAATATAAAGTTATCTTTAACATCTCTAGCTAACGTTAGCTAAAGTTAGCCTAACGTTAGCTCCTAGCTGCGTTGTTCATCATGTCACCTTGTTTGCTGGGAGTTCATTAGCCTGTTTTGTTCTAGTTTTGTACTTTGGTGATCGTACATCATTGTTAGCTGTTGTCCAAAGGGCTCTAGTTAAGCTAACGTTAACTTCTGGAGCTTAGCTTCATTAACTTATCTGTAATGGCAGAGATAACAAAGGTTGGCAAACGTTATGCTGAATGATTCAGTGTAAATACTGTAGCACCAAACTAACGGAGAGACACTCTTGGTAAAGATGGTAAAAAGGCCGTTATCCTTTTCTCATATTCTGAGCCAAAAACCTAGTCTGGTTCCAGACCATAGACCCCGCCCACTCAACTGAGTAGGCTTGCATCTCTGGTCTGGCATACTGCAGTGAATTTGCGATTTATCTCGTCCAAACGATGGACGGACCAATGAATGTCGGGGGTCTAGCGATTAGCCAATCAGCGCCACGCTGATGTCAAGCTGTACGCCGGTGGGTAACTGGTGAGGATAGCAACAATGGCGACCGCTACAGATCCTACAGACCACATTAACGATGCTATTGAGGTATTTCGCCGCTACTTGCGTTAATGGAGGACCAAATTAAGGAAGCTGCTAAACTGGATTTAACAGCTATGCAGCTGGGCGTGCACAACGACGGAGACAATTTAAACAGGCAATGCTCGCTTGTTTTCGGCACCCCTGAGGCATGGATACTAACGACGTCAGATTCTGGGTGAGTCGTTGATCTCTACTGATTGGTTAGGGAAAAATCAAATTCCCTCCCCCTTGTAAATCGCCTTCAGTGGAGGCGATGTCAGACTGAAGGGTCTGGGAGCTTCAGTCTGACACTCAGGCTACCAAAAACCTTAACTTCAGTGGCACTTTAACTTGTTGTCTTTGATGGCGACGGCAACGAGATGCGGTTCACAAGCGTACACTGTGACCTGTAAATTTTGGCTTGTAATTTAAGCTTTTCATCAACCTTCTCAACAATAAAATTATGAATATATCCCTCCAATGCGTAGTTTAGGCCCTTTTGGTTACTTCTCAATGACATCTGATCGTTATGTCCCCAAAAATCATCAGTTTCCTCCTGCGAAATGCCGTGTACTCTGACCATAGACTGTATAAAAGTACTGTAACTATGACACCTGCCATATAACATTCACTGAATGTTGATAGATTGTCCGAGTGAGTGGAGGGGGCGTGGCTTAGCCATAGGTCAGTTGCTTCAAAGCATTCTTCACACTGGCAGGGACATCATTTTTTTGTGCACAGTCCTGACTCCTCTTCATTAATTAGAATGTTTTTTAATGCCTACAAACAGTTTCATGTTAAGATACTGACTCTAAACAATTTCAGAGTCAGGCTTAAAAATCTGTAAAATGTGTCATTTGTAAGTGTAGTACATGAACTCCAAAGTCACACAGCAATACAAAGACAGACTAAAACTAATGACAAGCAACAGACTGTGACACCCACGTTGTAAAAAGGAGAGCACCTACGGGGAAATTGCTCTGACAGCAGTCAGACTTTTTAACCAGAGCACAATCTAACGCACAGGGCTGGGTACCAGTAAAGTATTAACCAAAATAACACAGTATGAAGTCATATCGACACTTTTCCACTCAAATGATACCTGCATTCAGTCCTTTTCGTACCCAGATCTAGAGAAAAAAAAATTTGGATAGTTTTGCTAGCAGCCAATCACTGCAAGCATTCTTTGATCTAATGCAACATGTAATCACTACTGCAGCAGTTTGGTGAAGTCAAGTGTGGTTCATTTGATAGAACTGTCAGTTCAGTGTGTCAAGATGCCACCAAAATGTTTGAAAGTATGGCTGTACTACACACCTGTGGCATCTGGTGGTATTTTATACAACTGAAATTCTCCATTCACATGATGGGTATTGAATGAAATAGAAAAAAAGTATCAAATAAAGGACTCTACTGCTATCAGTGTCACTTTAAAGGTATGGTATGCTATTTTATTTTTAAATAATGTAACACTGTTACCTCTATCACCCTCCTCTATCACTGCCCCGAAACTGGAATTATCTTCCTCCCATTTTTAACAGTCATCTTAAAACACACTTTTACTAACCAGCCTTTAATTGTGAATAATTTGAGTCATTGTTGTTTCTGTCACAATGTGGTGAAAATATAAAACAACAAGGATACAGTTTTTGCTATAGGTGCAATAGTAACAGTAAAGATAGGTTATCATTACTGTTATTATTATTTTATTGCTATTATCATTCAAATTTTTGTGTTTCTCTTCTTTCTTTGTGCTGTAAGAGAACTTTGGATCAACTCTGTTTGTAAATAAAAATAGATAAAGTTGACTTGACCAATTATAAAATGACAGCTATTTGCACTTTTTACCTCAGGTTTATATCCTATTTATAGATGTTTATTCATATCATACATACTAACAAAACTATATTATTATACTATATATATATATATATAATCTACATTATTATATGTGTTTAAAATCGTGTATTCAATATATACATATTATATTGTATATATGACATACACAACAAACATAAACTGTGCAATTATCCTTTATATCTTTTATTATATATTATACCAAGTAATTTCATGTTTTTTTCTCCTTCTTGTGTTACTGTGCAATAACATTGATAAATATTTATATTTCAATGCTATACACTCATGTGTGTATTATAATTACTCTGCGCAATCACCCATCACTTTGTTTGTTACGTAACAAATGAAAATGAGAATAAGTTTTTTTGTTTTGTTTTGTTGCTTTTTTTGCTTTACTGTCCTGCATACAAAGACATAATGGATGTACTTTAAAGTAAAATTGCCTCAATTTATGTTGATTTCATTTGGGTGCATGACCATGAAAAATATGAGTGATGTTTTAGAAGAAGACGCTTTGTTGTGGCAGACTTTGTTTACCAGGTCTGTGATATAAGGCAGAGTATTTTGTTTGGGATGGAGCCGTAACATAACTTTTATTTTGGAGAAAAAATAGGGAGTGCTGCGCTGCGTTAACACACTGTGTGTTAGCTGTCAGGTAAAAAAGTCAGGTGCTCTTTAAGGATGGGGCAAATAGTCACATAAAGATAAAAACACAACAACTGACCAGCTCACTCAGTGTAAAAGTCCACTGCACAGGTTTTTATCTTTATGTGAACATTTATTGTGGATTGATCACTGCAACAATACTGTAATGGTGTCTTGTAAACCCATGAGTGTTAGATACTGTCAATCTCACAGTATCTGTAGAGGTGAAACATGTATAGCTTTGATATTATTTTAGTTTTTGTTCAATTTTATTTGTACTTTTGTTGTATTTTTATCTTGTTAATATTTATCACTAAATCACCTTTTTGCCTTTGATTTTGTCTCTTGAGCTGCTTTAACGAGTGAATTTCCCCAGAGTGAGGTTAAGAAAGCTGATCTAATCTTTAATCTGTCCTCTTATCTAACGTGGTCTATTGGTGTTGAGTCCTTGGCAAAAAGTTGACTTTTTGGTTCAGAGTTTCAGTGGCTGTAAAGTCCTTTTGTGCTGCCTGAAAGTTCAGTGTGCAGAGTATTGTAGTTCAAACACACACACACACACACACAATACATATCCATAAAAAATGTCTTTCCCAGAGCCTCAGTCCATCACACTCCGCTAATCCCACACAATCCTGACCAAGCCTGAAATGGGAGTTTGTGTCACGGGTGGTTTAGAGGTTTTCTACTGTCAACAAAACACTGCAGAGAGAAAAAGAGACAGACAGAGAGATGGAAGGAGAGACAGACAGAGAGACAGAGAGGGAGGTTTGAGAAAATACAGAAAGAAAGGGATGAAAATGAGCCCACCCCTTTGAGCTGAGAGGCTGAAAACAGAGCGTTGTAACATTAAAAAGTGCACTCCCACTGCTGTTAATGTGGACCGTGTGTGTCTGTGCCTGAGCACGTGTGTCCATGTGTGGTTGTGCACCGTGCGTTAGAGTCTATGCATGTGTACGTACGGATGTGTGTTTGTGTGTGTGCGCTGGAGCGGTCTGCTGCGCCGCTCCCAAATTGAAATGTGAAAGAAACGTGTTGGAAGGTGATGACAAGAGTGAAGTGAACCAGTCGTTTCCTGAAGGCCCAGGCCAGATGTGTCGCACACAGAGCCTCAGAAATCTGCAGCACATTTCTCTTTAATAACCAGGATATTTAACCAGGGGAGGCGGGATGACTGTGGGGAGGAACTGAGGGTGAGTGTGTGTGTTTGTGTTGTGCATGTGTGTCTACCTGTGTGCACAAATGTGTGTGTTAGATGTTTGTGTTTGCAGGGGAAATGTATGTGAGAGCTTGTGTGTGTTTTGGGGCTGGATGGGATGTGTGGTTTATTACTTTAATTGGACTTTTTTTCAGACTGCAGCGCTGCAGAAAGGGAAGGAGGGAGAGGAGGAGCAAGAAGGCAGAGAGAAAGAAGCCTGACAGACTGATGGCCACACCTCCGATCACCACTCAGGACACACACACACACGCACGCACACAGACACACACACTGGGTCTATTCCATACTGTACTCAGCTGCTGACCACAATGCCTGCCACTTCCTCCAGGAGCGAGCCCTGGCGCCTAGAATAACAAAGAAAATATTCAGCTCCATACTGTCTGATGTCTTAATATTTCCAACCCCTCTGTTCTCATATACGCATGATTCATGGATTATAACTTAGAAATACAATCAGATCCCTTTCCACTGATCCTTCTGCTAGTTAAATAAAGCTTTTTGAGAAGTAACTGCAGGGAGGAAATAATGCAGGGGTGTTGCAGATTCTGCCGAGGCCAGAAAACTCTGGGTACACTATAATATAGTGTATTTACTGAGCAGATTGTAGAAGAAGAACAAGAACAAGAACAAGAAGAAGAAAATGTACTTTATCAATCCCCGGGGGGAAATTAAATTTTTTTTCATGCTGCTGTCATATACACACGAAAAGGCGTCCCGAAATATACACACAACAGGACCTATACCATCCTGAGACCCGAACTTTTGTTTGGCATGCATTTTTAATTTCTCCTAGCTATTTGTGATCAGTAGGCTTCAATAAGTATAAAAAAGTAAACACTGACAATGACAATAAAGTCCCAATGTCCTCAAACAAGACAGCTTTAAAGTCGACCATAAACTGTGATCAGGTTTTGGACCTTGTCCACTTTTGTGTCGGGGTCAGCTGCAGACTGACTTGGCAGAGATGGCTGCCATCTTGTTTTTACATAAATTAATGTATTGTGGTCTTACTACCACTAGATGGCACAAAAAAGTGTCCACAAATGAGGACAGCAGGTCTGAGTTAAAGGGAAATTTCGGTTTATTTCAACCTGTCTCCTATCGTCCTAAATTTGTTTCAAGTGACTAGTGACATAAAAATAATAGTTAGCATGTTAGCCGTTAGCCTAGATACAGCCGGGGCGCATAGTAGCGTCAGACCTGTTAAAACGTAAGTGAACGGGCAACCTTCAAGTGCAAAGTTAGTCCACTAAACAAGCTTTTTTTCCACAAAGACCGCCTCATATCGTTAGGATAAATGTCAGAGAACATATAGAAAATGACATGTAAACGTGTTGTCTTACCTTACCGGTGTGCTGCCATGTTTGTTTACCATTTGGCTCTGCTTTCCAAAGCGCGGCCGAAATATATCTTGCGAGCTCTAGATAAAGCCCAGCTGGATACTACTCCAGGTGGAGGTGTCTCGTCCTCGGTCACATCCAGACCTTGAAAATAAGGCTGCAACCGGTCCTATTCCTTGCAACAGAGGCATTCCTCTTCTGTGGGCCTCAGTTTACTGAGTGGGCCCAATTTCAGTGGGATGAGACTGTGTGAAAACTGAATTTCACATCTTTAAAGCATCAAGAAACATTTAACTTGTTGCTGTTATTGGTTTGTTTTCATTCCATCCTTTTTTAACGGCATCGGTCACATGATGGACAGCTGGTATTTGTGATTTTAAAACATTTAACGATCTTCCACAGAGAGCAGGAATTAATCAAACAACATATGTCGTTACAAGATTTATTTTGTCTGTTGGACACACACACGTGAGCAAATACAATCCTGACGACTGGTATTTACAGGTCAAGTGTTAAGGATTTAGGGCAGGGGTGTGCAAACTTTTTTAAGTGGGGGGGTCATATTAGATAATGTGAAAATACCTGGGGGGGCATCAGCATCTCATACAAACAGGACAAATGTAAATGTTTGATTTTTCAGTGAAAAAGTATCCAACTTTCCACTGCTCCTAGAAGCAATGGTCGTGACTGTCAACTTTACTTTAAATGTCTGCTGTTAGGTAACTGTTCAGTTTACTTGTTTACCGTATTGTGTCAAAGGCCACATTAATCTATTTTGAAAGACAAGCTAGGGGACATTTAAAATTGGTCTGTGGGCCATGGACTTTGGGGGGATTTAGGGGGATATGTTGGCAGAAATGGAAAATAATATAATAAATAGGTTTTCTTTAGTGTATAATCACCTGAAAATAAGAATCGTTGTGTTTTGTTACCTTAGAATGAGGCGTTTATATCCACATAGGGAGCAAGTCTTGGTCTCCGGAGATCGCCATGTTGCACCGTCATGTTTCTACAGTAGCCCAGAATGGTAAAACCAGACACTGGCTGCAGATAGGGACATTCACATGTTCGCGTAAGCCACCGTAGATAACAGCCAGTCTGCCATAAATATCAAACTGACCTCTGGGGATAATCCGTTCAGCTCAAACCAATCAGATGAATTCAGAGGCGGGCCTTCTGTGGTGATGATGACAACAAGTGGAGCATACTTGGTTTGTGTGAAATGAGACTGTAGCCTCAACTACTTGCTAAAATTCTACCAACCATACTTAGGCCCAACAATTGACTGCAGACTGTCAAACTGTCCCTGACTCATCCTAAAATAAACCTTGAATTACCCATCATTCAGGCGAGGCTCCTGAACCAGCTGGTGGTTTCTCCTCTTTCTGTGGGTCTCATATACTCACACAAATCACCATTTTCCCGTGTCCAACATGCTATGTGGAAGCAGCTTCTTACCTTCATCAGAGCCAGAGCGAGTGTCCCCAGCCTGTCCATTTTTTACGCAGATTTTAAGGTACAGATCTGTGAGTTTACTTCACAGCAAAATAACAGTTTTGCAATCTGGCCTGTGTTTGATCCGGGGTGAAGGCATGAAGAGATTCCTTTTACAGAAAAAACATCTAAATATGTAATTTCGACAAACAGACATGAGTTTTTATGACTTTAATCAATGCCAGAAGAGAAACTTTAGAACAGTGCAGGGAGCTGCGTTGGTGGGGCCATGTTGCTGAAGTACTGGCCTAATTATTTAAAATTTGTATTCATTACAGAATCAAATGTTCTCTGTCAAGATGTCTTGGCTAAAAATTGGCCTAAATCTGTATTTAAAGGATCAAAAGCACACTGGTCCAATCTGGGTGCTGACACTGGCCCAGAGTTAGTTTGAGTGTTGCTAACTGTAAAGTCTCAGCCCAAACTGGCAGTTCACATCCCCAAAACCTTCCCAATTCTCACAGCCTTATATGGGCCACAACCAGCTCACACTTTGTCTTCTGGTGCCAGAACACAAACATGTGCCGACCCACAACAGCACCAACACAACTTGTCAGCTGCTGGATGTGAATTTCTAACCCAGAAACGGCTCCACAATCAGCTGCAGCGGGGGAACGTGAATGGCCACATTGTGAGAGTTGGAGAAGAAGAGGTGCAGCTTGTTTGGGCAAGAGGAAGCCGCTATTTACACAAAAGGTGTCGGACCAGCACACATTTAATTGCTTTGGCTTGTGCGTGTCTGTGCGAGTGTGCAGTGAGTGTTTAGCTGTGTAAGCCTGTGTGTGTGAACATAATCGCCCATGATATACAACATTATGGCCGTTTCTTAATAGCAGTGTTTTAAGAACGGCCATTAATGCAGCTTGTAAAATATTCCCAACACCACGCCAAACACTCACTTCAGCTTCACCTCCCTCTCTCCTGCTCTCACTCCCTAACTCTCTCCACCTCGCTCTGCCCCGCTCTCTTTCCCTCACCTCATTTGTGGGAGAATTTATTTAACTTGTTAAAAACAATTCTCTGAATATTCCCAGCTGAGTGACCAGGCTTCCGTTTTTTTCCCCCTCCTTCATTCTTTCTCTCCGTTCGCTCTCCTGCTTTGTTTTTTTCCTCTCTTCTCTTAAACTAACCTGTATAATGTTGTCAGAACTGCTCGAGAATGAAGTGCTAAGTGTTGCTTTTTATGGGGAGGAAACAGACTGGAACAGCGTGTGTGTGTGTGTGTGTGTGTGTGTGTGTGTGTGTTTTCTGATGCCTACTCGAGACACACACATATATATATACATACGTTTACACACACACACACAGAAAACCCCAGAGTGAATATGTTATGAATTACAACCTGTTCACTGATGAGACAGCCCCGAAGCTTTGAGCGAGTAGATCATTAGCGTTTGCATTTCGGAATGTGTGTGTGTGTGTGTGAGAAACAGAGAGAGAGAGAGAGAGAGAGAGAGAGAGAGAGAGAGAGAGAGAGAGAGAGAGAGAATGTGTGTTTGTGTGTGTTTTAGGGTTGACAGTATCATTAAGGCACCTTGGTGAAAATCTGTTCTCAATTGTTGTGGTGATTTCTGCTGTTTTAATTTGGACAGTAAAGGCCCTGCCAGCTCTACCCGCCGTGATGCCGTGACCACTTAGCAATGTTAACTCCATTCCCATGCACACAAACCCTGCACACACACACACACACACACACACACACTTTGTTTTATGTATCGGGTCCATAAAAGCTCGGCACATAATTTGTTTTCCAAATCCATGATGTGCCATGAGCGAGGAGTCTTTGTTTAAAGGGTGTGAATAATGTGCAGAAAATTACTCAAACTGTCTTTCAAAGCATTTTAAAGCAAAAACCGATGTCCTGCTTCTTCTCTGTTTCTGCATCACAGCTTTTGTTTTAAAAATGTAAGTCAACTAGTACCAGGAAATCACACAGCAAAAATAAAACGACAAAATGGAAGCACAGAGCTGGCAACAAATTTTTAAAAAGTGCAGCGATTTAAAGAAAAAGTTGTGCTATTTGTAAAACAATGCAGAGAGGAGGTTGAATCGTAGTATGTATATCCTCTTGAGACCCTGCGTCCTCATATGAGGACATCACATTTTGGGTTTACTTTACCTTATACTTCATTCCACTTAACTCAGACCTGTTGTCCTCATTCATGGACACTTTTTGTGCCATGTAATGGTAGAGAGAGCACAATTCACTAAACCATGTAAAAACTAAAACGGAACTAAAATGTAAATGTGAATTCCACAAGAGATAAAAACTCATGATTATACCATTCTGCGTTTCTACTTACTAGTAATGTTAACGCTACTATCTAACGTTAGCACTGTAACCTTATTCTAAAACTCATCAGTCATCACTGACCCCGGATAAGTTTCAGAACTCGGCAGGACAGGTAACGTTACGTTTAGTTTGCTTCTAATATAACATATAACGTTACATGACAACACAGCATCCAGTTGCTAACGGCTAACATTAGCCTACTGTAGCGTAGCCTCTGAAACATTAACGTTATCTTCCTGGTGCGTTTCCACTTACTAGTAATGTTAACGCTACTATCTAACGTTAGCACTGTAACTTTATTCTAAAACTCATCAGTCATCACTGACCCCGGATAAGTTTCAGAACTCGGCAGGACAGGTAACGTTATGTTTAGTTTGCTTCTAATTTAGCATATAAGGTTTGCTATATGACAACACAGTATCCAGTTGCTAATGGCTAACGTTAGCCTACTGTAGCGTAGCCTCTGAAACATTAACATTATCTTCCTGGTGCGTTTCCATTTACTAGTAACGTTAATGCTACTATCTAACGTTAGCACTGTAACCTTATTCTAAAACTCATCAGTCATCACTGACTCCGGTTGAGTTTTAAAACTCCAGGGTTGCGTTTGACTGTCTTGGTTGAAACATTACACTCGCTCTCCTCTTCCGTGTATCTAACGTTACCTTGCCAACGCCTACATCTATTACAGATGTAATGAGGACATAATGGAGGAGGGGGGAGTAGGCCTTTGGAGGGAGGTGGAGGTGCAGGAGGAGGGGGATGGGAGTTGTGGATGTTCAAATTTTTTCTAAGTGCTTTGTGAAATGCAAGAAAGGTAAGAGTAGCTTTAATCATTATTGACAATGTTTAGTTTTTAATACTTATCGGGTCCTACTGATCCCAAATAGCTAGGAGAAATTAAAAATGCACACCAAACATAAGTTCAGGTCCAAGGAGGATATTAGTATGTGTGGGCAGCTCACCAAAGCCATGACCAGATGATGCAGTCAGCACCGGCCTGTGGCATAGGCAGCATAGGCGAATGCTAAGAGCTCTGTCACCCATAGGGGGCGCCACATATAAGAGAAGGAAAAAAAATCAAATGTTTATGTTTTACTACTTTTGTACTAATACTATTACTACTATTATTTTGAAATATGACATAAGGCCACAACAACATCGCATTGCAAAGCCTACTGAATAACAAAGGCCTTTTTTTTCTTGGTTCCTGACGCCCCCCGGCCCCCATGCCTCTCCAGCTTCTTACACTTTACCTGCTCTCTGGGGGAGATGGGTGAGTAATTCGACGTCACATGAACCCTGACACACGCTGTACCGTTTTAATGTCAAAATAACAAAAGCTCTCTGGTGTCTACTCAGCTACCACTACACTACTGAGAGGAGTGTATGTGGTTATCGTCAAGGTTGCATTAGATAGGAATTGTGCAAATTTGCAGGAAATCCCAATCAGTCTTTTTTCAGCATTGGCAGTATAAAAACAAAATCGGGGAGTGGGGAAAAATGCCGCCTGCCTACTTTTGTTTATACAGGATGCGCCTTTTTCGGGGCAATGGGGGGGCGTGAGCAAGTAACAAAACGTGTGGCTCAGCGTGTGATGTAAACAGTGACGTGGGAGGGAAGCCGCAGCTGGTCAGTCCTTCAGCGATTCTCTCGTAAGTTGGCCCGTCCTTCGCCGTCCCCGTCATCTGACAGTTAATGGCCTCTTCGTTTGCGAGGGCAAGGAGGACGCGCAATTCCTTGCCTCCCCAGTTGCTCATCTTTACAGTGTCTGTCAGGTTTGCGTTTCCCTCTTGCTACTCATTCCTGCTATCAGCTGTTTCCTGTTAGTCCACCGCCAGTGGCTCACATGTGCTGCGTCATCAACAGCCCCTCCAGTGGCAGAAGGACGCCTTGTTCTTTTTAAACCAAAAAGGTTCCGCCAATATGTCTACCCTACGCCGCAGAAAATTGGGCACCTCGGATCAACTCTCCAATCCGGCTCTGTGTGTCTAAACGCTCACAGCTTGCCTGCAAAACGCCGAAAATCTGGCAGTGTAAAAGGGGCTACAGTGATTGTTTTAGAGCCACGACCAAAGAGAGCGCCATGTTTCTTTCACGTTGGTCTTTCATGTAGACAGCTCAAAATCACAGTGTATGCCAGACTTCATTTTTTTGGGAAGACCAGCAAGCAGGGACGCCTTTACTTAAAAATGGTAAGTTGGATACGCCAGACTTCATTTTTTTGGGAAGACCAGCAAGCAGGGCATTACAGTAATCAATACGACTGGAGATAAAAGCATGCATTAGCGTCTCCGTGTTAGCTCGGGAGAGAAAAGGGCGGACTCTGGCTATGTTTTTTAGATCATAAAAACCTGTTTTTGTTACATGCTTAATGTGTGGAATAAAAGTAAGCTCAGAGTCAAAAATAATGCCCAGGTTTTTCACTTGAATTGATGGATTTAAGGACAATGCCTGCAATTTAGATAAAAGGTTCTCTCTCTGAGCCTCAGGACAGATGATTAAAACTTCAGTTTTGTCCTGGTTGAGCTGTAAAAAGTTTTCTGCCATCCAGGATTTGATGTCTAAAATGCAGTTAAAAAGGGCATCAGGAGACATGGAGATGTACAGTTGTGTATCATCAGCATAACTGTGGAAGTTAATACCATGTCTCCTGATGACACAACCAAGAGGCAGCATGTACAAATTAAAAAGTACAGGACCTAAAATTGAGCCTTGGGGTACACCACATTCAATTTCATGGATCTCTGAAGAGCATGTATCCATCCTTACCAAGAATTTTCTATCTGTGAGATAGGAAGTGAGCCACTTAACAACAGTACCAGAGAGGCCGAACAGCTGTTGGAGTCTGTTTAAAAGAACAGGGTGATCTACTGTGTTGAAGGCAGCACTTAGATCCAGTAGCACCAGAACTGATAACTTGCGTGAGTCCAAGGTTCACCTGAGATCACTGACAATCTTCAGCAGGGCTGACTCTGTACTGTGATTCTTCCTAAATCCAGATTGGTATTTTTCAAAGATGGCATTATTATATAAAAAATCATTAAGCTGAATAAAAACAAGTTTCTCTAAAATTTTACTTAAAAATGGTAAGTTGGATACTGGTCTGTAGTTGTTAAGAACATTAGGATCTAAATTGTTCTTCTTCAAAAGGGGTTATATGTCACACTAGAGGCTGACGCTGTTGTATTACACCCCTCATGCCAATTTTGATTCCATGATGCCAGGATGCTGTCTATAATCACACATGGGAGCAGAATGATGCAGCCATAGTTTGGTTCTCTGTAAAAATGCAAAGGCGTCATGAAGAAGAGTCTTCTTATATTCCTATGCACCATCTAAGTGTAAAAAGGGACCGTGAATAAATGCTACAACTCCTCAAGACCCTGGACAAGTTGTGTCTTACTTGCCACCTGCTGATTAAAGTGCAGGTTAGCTCCAAAGTTAGGAGAACAAAGTTAGCATCCTATTGGAACCAGACCAGGCTCACTTAAGGTGGACTGTTAAGGTGGACCAGCTGTTCTCATTATAGTAACAATCTCAGACGCTCCTGAACAGATAATGGAGAAATGTCTGCTGAGTCTCTCCTGAGTTTGAGAGATAATTATTGATATTCAAGTTATATATTCAAGTTTAAGTCGTTTTTTGCTTCCTTTTTTTTGAAGTATTGGTTCTGGCACCATTTTAAAAGTCTTCTTTTTAGCTCCAGTATCAGGAAAAAATCCAAAAAATAGCCAACCCTTGAAACATTGTTGGTCATATGAGTCATATGTTAAAATGACCTCTATTCTGTGCGAGGTTGAATTCAAGCTTCTTTCGCTTCCCTCCCTCGCTCCAGGCCCTCTGCTGTCCCGACTGACAGCTGCTACGAGCACCTCTGACTCTGCCCGAGGACGAGAGAAACTAAAACACAATTGGATTGGAACTAAAACAATTCCTGAAGCAGCTGCATCAGAAAAAGAAATGAATGCAACTAACCAAATACCGCAATCCAATTAGAATAGAAGAAATGGAAATGAGTTAAACCGCTTAATATCACACGTATAAAGGCTGAAGCAATCTTACTGTCATCAGTAAACTGCACACAGCACACTGATGTTTTCCAGCCCGGGATTAAGCAGGGACGAGTCTTTTCCTTTTAAATTGATTTCCATGGTCTAAAAACAGCCGCTCGTACATCATGTTGGAACATTAGTGGGGTGTAATGGTAGTAATGGTGGTGCTGCTGGTGCTGGTGGAGCAGCGAGGGGTCCTGGGATTCAAACGGAAACCAGATGGATGCTTGGATGGCACCGGGTTCTTTTGCCTCACCCAACAGGAAATGGAATTACAGGCGATTATTCACACTGCTTCCAGCCTCAAATCTCAGCTTACATGTGTATGATATCTTTGTTTGCAGTGTGTGTGTGTGTGTGTGTGTGTGTGTGTGTGTGTGTGTGTGTGAAAGTGATTAGGTCTGAGAGGTGTTGGTTGTTAAATGTAACTAATAAAGTCTGTTGCCTTTCATTAGTGTGTGTTAAAATGGTCGGTCAGGATTAGTTTGTGTTTGTGTGTGTTATGGTGTAGCTGACTTTGACTGTGTCTGTGTTAACTGGGTTATATTTCGTGTGTTGAGACGGCCTGCATTTCAGCGCCTGTGTGTGTGTGTGTGTGTGTGTGTGTGTGTTTGTGTGAGTGTGTATTCATTAAGCATGTGTTATGTTGTTAATAGCACACCTTGTTGGCCAGGCAAAATGAGGTCGTTAAACTGCTGTACAACTATGCTTGTGTACTCTGACTTAACAAAGACTGGTCTATATTTGTGAACGTAAGAGTAGTGTGTGTGTGTGTGTGTGTGTGTGTGTATTGCTTCACCTTCACACAGCTGTGTTGCAACATGTGAGATGCTGGTATGATGGTTGGTAACTCAGCTAAAGAAACACTATCCTTTGCTCACTTTGTTCTCTTTGACTCCAGCCAGTTGATTATAGTCACCAGTGCTGTACATGAACGTGTTTATTGAATGTTTTCATGTTTTTGGTAAATGGTGAACTGAATGTTTCCATTTCCAACTAATGAACATGAGCGCTGTTCACTCTCAAAACAGTTAGCAACACTCACACACTGTGATTTATGGCACCCAAGAATTAATGGCATCCAGCGTGCAGGTGTTGTGGCGATATGTGTTTCCCCCGACCTAAATCTGAAACCTTTTTCTTAACACATCCACAGAGGTGGGAGGGAGGGGAATATGGAAACACTTTTCGATGGGGAAACAAACTTAGACACAACACCAGCATGGTTATTGCAACTGGCAATTCAGACAACACAGATACCAGTGAAGTCAGTTCATATGAATATTCAATATTCTCATGAGTGCTTTGACACTGGACTTCACATCTACATAATACATGCTAGATATCCCCTTGTGTCTGCTGTTGACATTTCGGGACATCAGCAAACATACATGATAAGGTTTAGGCAAAAAAGCACATGGTTAGGTTTACAAAAAAAAAAAGAAACATCATGGTTTGCCTCTACATTAATACAGGCAGCGAACAACGGGCTCTCCTGGGTGAAAGTCCAGGGTTTGTTTGACCCACCCACCATATGGACTCTCATGCTCCTAATATGTTACCGGCAGCATTTCAAACTGACGCCATCCAGTGGCGTATCATACCAGGGCAACAGGTGCCATGCGACATTGTTACGAACTCTTGCCGCCCAATCCCGTACCATAGTGATGCGACAGGTGCCATCCAGCTAACCAGTGGTGTATCATAACACCACGAAAGGTTATGTGTAGCCACATTACAAACTCACGCCACCCAGCAGCGTATCATGCCGCTGCAAATCCCTTTTTTCATCAGTGTCTGACGCCGAAATCACTAAAAATATGGTGGTATTTGATGACATCAGAGCAGGCTGGAATATTTGAGAGATTTTATGAACAAATCAGTAAAGATTCCAGCAGGAAACAATCTTAACATTTTTATGCAAAATCTTCCTGCTGGGTCTGAATGACGAACAAAAGATTTTATTGTATTTTAACAAAAATGGAAAACAGTTTTCGCGACTGTGACCTTAGTTCAAAATTCAAATGATACACTATGAATGTGAACTAGTTCATTTTAATCTGTGTGAGCTGAATTGTGAGCTTGCTCTTGTGAAGTGTGAACCTTCATGCACAAATTAGTCAGTTTTTTGCTGTTATTCTGAAAACTACAACATCACTGCTGAGCTGTTCACATACATGGCTAATTAAAATGAATATTCCACCATACTCCCATTTACATGCAGCTGTACGTGCTACAATTAGCATGCTCTTACATGTTAGCGGTTAGCATTGTTGCCTCACAGTAAGAGGGCTCCTGGCTCGAACCTGGGGCGGGAGCCTCTATTCCCTGCCTTTGGTTTGGCCACACTTCGCCGCAAAATCACATGACCGCAGCTTTCTTAGCTCGCAGTGGCTGACGCAGCTTTCCATAACATTGCATAGCATCTCGCCAGATGCCACATTTCACCACTGTTTGGTGTGTTTTTTGTGGTCATGGTTGAATTGCAAATAAGGTTATGGGCCAGGTGCTGATGGATCCACAGGTAGAGAATATGTTTTCATTAATATTGATCCCACACAGTTTGAATTAAACCTGCAATAATTTCACTTTTGTTGGCCACTTGGGGGCAGTGTAACAAGCAATAAACACAGCACTGACATATCATCACCTTAAAAAGCTGATGGCAAACATGTTAGCGAACAATCATCAGCAGACACAGAGTGACATTAGAATGTATTCATAGACCATATCAGTCTGTTTAGTATTCACACTTCTTTTAGCTCTGTTTTGGGTTTTAGAGATGTTTTCACCGAGAACAGCTGCCAGCTGTGTCTGGAAATGAGAGTTAACCAACAGATTAAAGCTGTGGTCTGTAAAACCAAAACAAAGAGCTGAAAGATGCTAAAACACTCCATCGAGCTGAGACGTTTGATCCTTTTCTGTGGATTCAACACTATGAATCTGACACATTAACTACAAATTTAAATTAAAGCAGCTCTAACTGTGTCTGATGTGAACAAAACATGGAGTCTGTGGTAGCAGGTATGTGGAGGGCGGGACAAGTTTCTCCGTTCCTGCCTATCACCAGGAGCACAGATGATGATGTGTTCACACAGCTGCAATCTCAGATGTGGCTGTTTTAGCAGCTCCTAACTCCACACCTCGCAACGGGATACACTTTATTACAACACACACACACACAAATGTGCTCGCAGCACCCCTCCCAGTCAGGCCTGGCAACTTTGTAGTTTCTCACAGCTCGGTTCCCTGGATTCGTAAAAAGCGAGGCCAAAAAAATCTAACCTGGATACCTGCGACATGCTTCAATCATTCTGTGCCCTTTAAACAGAGAGGGAGGTGGGAAAAGTCTCAGACACTTTCAGTTTAACCGACTCTAATCTGTGTGCTCTTTAGCAGCTCATTATGCCAGCTAATTAAGACGCAGAGAGAAAGTTAGAAAGAGGGGAAAAAGAAGGACGAGGGTGAAGACAGGGCTGCTGTGTACTTACTGGAATACAGTTTCGTATTTCTTAAAGACTTTAACAAAGAAACAAATCATACCCTTTCAGTAGCAAAATGGACACACGTTGCTTTGAACTGAAAGCAGTGAGATTTTTGACAATATTAGAAAGATGGGTTAGAGGCCTTCTTATTATGCTTTCTATATGTTTTTAATCTTTAAACTAATCCAGTGAGAACTCATGTATCAGAAATTAGAATCACATATCAACACTTACAATCTTGCATTTCTCCAGCAGTGTTTGACGGGTTTAAGACTTACGAGCACACATTTAGTGATCATCATTTGAAAAGCTCAACATCTCTATTTATGCTCTGAGAAACTTTGACACCACAAATAACTAATGTGAGACGACTAGGATTTGTCCCCAGGTTCATTGTAAACTCTGACTGATCCATCTGACTGTTAAGAAGCAGAAAAATAACTTGATTAAACCCTGAATTCTTTCTTCATCTGCAACATGTTAGTCTGGAGGTTTAAACTTGTGTCCTCACAGAGTTGGTGATTCAAACTGAACTTTCATCTCTGTCAGAGAAAACTGAGTTCAGACCATTTACTTACAGCACAGCTACACTCACAGATAACTGAGCCTCCTACCTGTTCAAGTGTTGGAGATATCGGCTGTAAAGATGTCTGCCTTCTCTAGGATATAATGGAACTAGATGGCACTCGGCTTGTGGTGCTCAAAGTGCCAAAAAAAGTACATTTGAAAAACTCAACATCAATGTCTCTTTCCAGAGTCATGACTCGGTTACTCAAGATAACCCACAGACCTTGATGTGAGCAGTTTCATGTAGGAACTATTTTCTCGCTACTGAAATACACCTGCCAACCGAATCACCACAGAGAAGGAAGTTTGCATGTACTGCTAGCTCACGTCGCACCACTGAGCTACATTACAGCTCAGTTGAGGTGGATGCCATTTAAAGCCCTTTAAATAGGAATTGCGTCTTTTTTCAGCATTGGCAGTATAAAAACAAAATCGGGAAGGGCGGAAAATTGCCGCCTACCTACTTTTGTTTATACAGAATGTGCCTTTTTCGGGGCAATGGGGGGCGTGAGCAAGTAACAAAACGTGTGGCTCAGCGTGTGACGTAAACAGTGACGTGGGAGGGAAACCGCGGCTGGTCAGGCGGCGATGCTGTCGTAAGTCAAACCCGTTCTTTACCGTCCCCGTCATCTGACGGTTAATGGCCTCTTCGTTTGCGAGGACTGGTCTGTTTAAACTAAAAGGGTTTCGGCAATATGACTACCCTACGAGGCGGAAAATTGGGTGCCTCGGATCAACTCACCTTTCCGCCTCTGTGTGTATAAACGCTTGCAGCTGTCCCGTAAACCGGCCCAACATTTGCGGAAAATCTGGCAGTGTAAAAGGGGCTACTGTTTACATCTCTCTCTGTCAGGAGCACAAGCTTTTCGTCCATGAGTGGTGATACCGTTGGTGGATGTACTTCAGTTACTAACCTGTATGTATGAGTCTGATAACGCTCATTCAATTGAGTGACAACACTCAAAATGCGCGTTTCAATACACCTTAACAGATTGGAGGAGTAGCAGTCTCACTAGTGGATCAACACATTCTCACTCCGACCTCGTCACATATCAACATTTGGTCATGAACTCCCCACGTTGAAATATGACGTGCAAGGTACCCTGGGTATGCTGGTTGTTTATGTTCTGGGACAACGTGTCAACTTCAAAATGCACTTCTGTTTTCACAGGAAATGTACAGTTTGCATATACAGTAGTCTCTTTCAAAATAAATGCACTACGTCGGTACAGCTCTGCAAAGTAACATTTTTGTCCTTCAACAACAAAAGCACGTGGTTGGGTTTAGGAAAAAAGAACAGGGTTTAGCTTTACAAACATACGGGAAGTGAACACTGGCCTCTCGTGTAAAAGTCCGTGGTTGTTAGACCCATTTACCACACCCCGCCTGCCCTATTCTGACTTCCACCGTGTTAACTTTCATTGTTGTCCCGCCACATTTCCCCCTGATGCTGCCAGGCGCTGTTAAACAATAACGGCTACTGGCTTCTTCAGTGTCGATGACACATTCTCACTCTGATCTCATCACATATTGACGTTTGGTCATGGAGTCCCCAATTCAACATATAAAATGCAAGGTACCCAGGGTGTGTTGGTTGTTGACGCTCCTGGACACCGTGGCGTGCCTGTTACATGCATTGTTTGTTTTCACATACACTCCTGTTTTCACAGGAAATAATCAGTAAGAAATATACTATTCAGACCTTCGCCACCTTAACTTCCATTGTTGTCCTGCTACATTTCCTCGTGACATCACCGGGTTCCATTAAACAATAATGGCGACTGGCCGTGTGTCATGCTGACATGAAAGGAATGACTGACTCAGGAAGTCAGTGACCAAGCGCCACTTTTGATGACTTTGGAGTGAGACTGGGTTGGGTGGATATCTAAACTATCTGCGTGACCTGGCGGTGGTAGTTACATTTCTTCTCATAATGGTTTTACTTGTGCAGCAGTTGCCCAATTCAGTGATGGATTTTCAAAAAATCATCCCAGCAGGTTAAGTTCATCGTACTTTACCAAAACAAAGTCGACCTTTTCAGATGTGTGCTGCATTAAGATGCTTGTGTGCCAAGCGTACAAGCTGCAATCATGAGTCAAACTTTTATCATCTGTTAATGAAGGCGGATGCAGTTTGCCTTTAATTTAGTGCAACTTTTATGTCTGCTTTTAATGAGTCGTACACCATGTGCGCCAATGTCATATGTTAGCTTGGGTCTTTCCTGTGCTGCCTGCCTGCATGTCTTCCAGTGCTAATGTGCTAATCTGCTGTTTAGTCCAACCAGATGGGCTTCTCCCCCCACACTGGGGGAAGATGGGGGAGAGGAGAGAGAGGGGAGAAGAGGAAGTTACCTGCAGAGATCTCCCCTCATTAAAAATCCCTCTGCCGAAATTACACACCCCACACTCGGCCCCTCCCTTCCCTCTTCCATTCCCCCTTTCCCAGGATAACCGTGCAAACTTTTATTAGGCAATGACAGGCTCAAACACCCAAACTCTCCTTCACTCCTCTGTCTCCATCTCACACTCTTTCTCTCTGCAGCTATTTACTTCCTTCCAATTACCCGCTCAAATCCGTCTACAGCTAACGTCTGACGGTTAGCCCGAATAGAGTCGTCATACTTTGGCATCCACATCACAGGCCTGTTGGCATATGTGCTGACTTCACATAAAACTAACACATTCCTTGCCGTAGATGAGAATAAAATGAGAGCTGGAGATGAAAGCGGGCGAGATCTGAGAGCGAGATTGATATATATGTGTAGAAACACGATACGTTAAAGAAAAGGAGATGAAAAACACATATGAAACCTAATCAGGGAGACCACACGTACTCTATCCATCACTCACACACATGCATACATGCACATGCTAACAGCTCTCTTGCTGATGCCCTCTGAACGTCTATCAAGTTCAGACCATCATGCATGAGCGCATTCAACAAGCAAAGGGAGGTGTAGGGCCGAGGGCAAGGGGAAGGAGAGGTGGAGGGGAGGAAAGATGGAGGGGGGTAAAAACCTTCCTTGGAGTGCAAATAAGAGAGGACTGTTTAAAAGCCTGATTAAAATTCTTATACTTTATTACTCTGCTCTTTAAGTGGGCTGTTGACAAAAAAAGGACCCAAAAAAAGGAGTGAAAGAAAGAAAACGAAGGCAGTGCTGTGAGGCAGGGCCGACTCTGAGCAGACTTTTTAACAACGGAAACTCTGCTGCTTAAAGAAAACTCCACAAAGCTTACTGAGAAACCCCCTCGTATCACGAGAGGAGAAAGGAGCTGCTGAAAACCTTCATATCAAGTTTTGAACTCATGGAGAAACGTTACCGAGGTTAACGGTGGCCATCTCTCCCTCACACACACACAGGCTCCATCTTTCATCACAAGACAATGATCTCTTTTCCTGGACTGTCTACACACTCACACACTCAAAACCAAACCGCGGGACTAAAAACGGTCCTTGTCATAGTCTATTAGGAGTAAATTTGCTGTGTCCACAGAGTTGTTTCTCTCTTTCCCATTTCAGCCCCTTTCACTCTGTTTTGATTGCTCACTGGATTTGGTACCTCTCACCGCCTCACAGTATTTAGGAGGATTTAGCTGCTGCCATCAGCCACACACAGTTTGATCAACAGATAACATCAGTTTTCCAAAGGAGTGAGTGACTCCAGCAATCCGTTTTCTCCTGTCTGTCGAGATACCTACAATTACATTTTTAATGGGTCTTTTCCTCCTCCATCTTCTCCTTTGCATGTTGCTCATGGACTGTACAAAAATAATGGACGTAGCCACCATTTTGATGCGTTGAATTTGGCATTTTGTCCATCGCCATCTTGGATATTTGGAAGCAGAAGTGCCTGAGGTGACTGTTCGATCCTTAAACGGCTGCATTTCAAGACGGCTACGTCATCCACTCCCACCAAAGGAATGTCAAGGATCCTTCGAATTCTACTGAGGACAGAGTCCTTCTTTCAGAGAATTTTCAAGGATGCATGTGTGTATCTTCATTGGGCATGGAGCATCATTTCCCTGTATTGAAGGCAGGGCCTCTTCACCTCGGAACTCGCTAGCCTGTTCCAACATGTGTTTACTGAATGCTAGGACAGAGTCTTGCCTAATCTCTGAATCAAAGAGGATAATTTTTTAATAAATATATGTTCATTGGTTTAGTTGTCAGCGTTTTCCAGTTTCAATGATGGGTAGAAATGAAGCTCAGCGTAGGTTTAATCAGGAAGACTTTCTTTATGCTATATCCACCCACACTCTCTATTACACCAATCAGCTGACTACGGGTCTTCCTTCTCCCGGTTAGCCAATCAAACTTTGCCAAGATCTCCTTGAGCCATTCATGTTGCTGCTGCCAAACTTTAAAGTGATAGTGCACCCAGAAATGAAAATTCAGCCATTATCTACTCACCCATATGCAGATGGGGGCTCTGGTGAAGTTTTAGAGTCCTCACATCACTCGTGGAGATCCGAGGGGGGAGTGGGTAGCAGCACAACTGCACACCTAATGGCTGATGGCGACCCAGATTCAAACGTCCAGAAACACATAATTGAAACCACAAAATATCTCCATACTGCTCGTCCGTAGTGATCCAAGTGTCCTGAAGCCCCGACATAAAAAGTTGTTTGGAAAAACGTCATTTGAACTCTGTTTTTAGCCTCGTTGTAGCCTGTAGCTCTGACTGCCTCTCTGTACACTGAGCTGATGTGTGTGCGCTTGCGCGAGACTGTGAGACATGGGCACCGCCTTCATGTGTGTTCACGTGCTTTCGCTGGTCTCGCGCACAAGCACGCACACATGTGAGTGCAGTGCACAGAGAGGCAGTCAGAGCTACAGGCTACAATGAGGCTAAAAACAGAGTTCAAATGACGTTTTTCCAAACAACTGTTTACGTCGGGGCTTCAGGACACTTGGATCACTACGGATGAGCAGTATGGAGATATTTTGTGGTTTCAATTCTGTGTTCTTGGACGTTTTAATCTGGGTCGCCGTCAGCCATTAGGTGTGCAGTTGTGCTGCTACCTCCTCTCCTCTCCTCTCGGATCTCCGCAAGTGATGTTAGGACTCTAAAACTTCACCAGAGCCTCCCTCGGCATGAGGGTGAGTAGATGATGGCTGAATTTTCATTTTTTGCATGCTTTATCTACTATGTCTTTACCACCCTCCTGAAATAGATGACATCACGCTGGGGTCTAATCGCCAAAGACTTTTCACATTTCTCATACTTATGTGCACATGTAAATAAATATTTTTTTCACTCAGAACAAGTCTCCCCTGATTGAAATATGCACCCCTATCACCAGACAGAACGTTCATATTTGACAATTCTGCAAAAACTTACTTGACTTTCAATGTCCAACACCAACATTGAAAGAACTGTTCAACATTTTGAGAAATATGGTTATTCTCTTTGAAGCCAAAAGTCAGATGAGAGGTTCAATATCACTCACATGTCAGCAGAGTAAATATGAAGCTACAGTCAGTAGCCTGTTAGCTTAGCTTATCACAAAGACTGCTACCTTTGCTCTGTCCAGAGGTCATAAAATAAAAATCCACCTTCCAGGAGTCTTGTCAGCACGCTTAGGTTGCAAAGCATCCAGCAAAGACTGGAAGAAGTTACTGTGTTCAGCCAGCGGACGTAAGAAAGACCTGGATACTGTGTCACAGCTCAGTTCTTAGGCTGGACAGAAAGAGTGAGACACTAGTTTAATTAACAAATAAAGTGATTCATTAACTGAAAAGCATTTAAAACAAGTCACAACAATAGATAGCAGAAATTTGTACAGTCAGGAGTGTAGGGAGCGGAGGAGGAGGTTTGCCTTCACTAGGTCTGACTAATGATTTATATGTGCATGAAGGGCACTGGGCCCAGGTGCATCCCATGCAGCCAAGAAGTCTTTGTGCTTGGTGAACCAGCTGCTGGTTGTAGCTACATACGCTACTTAAAAGATGGGAGTGGTGTCAATATTCCACATTCACCGATATTTTCCTCCAAAGTGTCAAACTATTCCTGGGATACAGGGCTGATAGAAAAATTGTCATTTTCTTGCATTATATCTTGTTGGTAGGCCACTACAGCTTTTGTTTCAAGATGACTACGTATTTTGTTTTTGAAACTGGCATTATCAGCAATGTGTATATATATATATATATATATATATATATATATATATATATATATATATATATATATATATATACAGTATATATATATATATATATATATATATATATCATGATTTCTTGAGGTGACCATCACTGATTCTCCAACTCTTTCACATTGCCTTAAACAACAATTACCACCTGTTTCTAATGATTTAATTCAATATGAGTTACAGGTTGTCCAACAAAAAAGAAAGATTGCTTCTCACTCATCAGCAGCTCATATAACAACAGTTGTGTTACAGACTGACTCACAGAAGGAACATCGTGACTACTCTCTTGTTGCTAAGTTTTGGAGCTGAGTGCTTCATAAAGTCAAGGTTTCCAAAACATTTTCAAATCAGGACTCGTATAAAAAAAAAAATGTGTTTCATGCCGTTAAGCCAAGGTTGATGAAAACACATTAAAACTCAGCAGAAAAGAAGCATGACCCATTTAAGTCTGTAAACTGCAGTTCAGAATCCAAGCTGTAAATCACAGGTCTGACTGTGGCTCCAGCTTCAAAAGAAACTTTTATTTAATGTATTACATCAACACGCAAAAAGCATATATTTGCCCTAAATATCTGTCTGTCTATCTGTGCACTCGTCCCTCCAGAAAGGTTTGTGTGGAACATTATCTTTCGACCCAAACACATGTGGACAGCCACACAAAATATGAGTCCTCCTCTCAACAGTCCTCTGCGCTCTTGATTTATGAAATAATTACAGTATCTGTTTCCTCACTGCCCCTCTGTCCACACTGTTTGAAATATAGGCAGCACACTGGCATGAGTTAAAGGAATAGTTCACCCGCAAAATGACCATTTGTATATCAGTTACTCAGTTACCCATATTACCCTGAATTTATAAAGGAAATTGTGTTTTTCTCGCATGCCTCCACAGTGAACAGGGAATCCAAATATAGGCAAACATTCCTCCTGAATTAAAGTAGTTAAAAAACTCTCAGTACTTCCCAAACACATATATTTTTGCCAAAATATTACAACTGTAAAAAATGTCAGTGCAAACAGTCTCAGGCACAGATAAGTATCGTGCATGGTCTCATGCATGTTTGAACTATGCTCAAGCAAAGCTCAATTGTACGCATGTACCCCAACACATTCTCACTCCAGACTTGTCAAATACTGACGCTTGGTCGGTGGCCCAACACTTCAAAATATGATGCGCTACGTACCCCTCCTGCATCAGTTTTGGATGCCCAGGGACGGTGTTCCAATTAATGCTCATAACATGTACTGTGTCTTTTAAAAATAAACTTCCGTTTTCACTGAAAATGTACAGCTTCTGCTCTTAAAAGGCACAGGATTTTTTAAAAAATAAACTTAAAATGGGGTGTCAGTAGCGTAGTGGATAGTGCCGGCGCCCCATGTACAGAGGCATCGCCTCGCTGCAGTGGTCGCGGGTTTGAGTCCAGCCTGCGACCCTTTGCTGCGTGTCAGTCCCCACTCTCTCTCTGTCTCCCTATTTCCCACACTGTCCTATTCATTAAAGGCAAAAGCCCACAAAAATAATTTTTAAAAATAAATAAATAAATAAAAATAAACTTAAAATGTAGGTAATAGGGGGGCCACTAGTGCACCTGGTAGAGCAGGCACCGCATTTACAAAGGCCATGTCCCTGCCGCAGCAGCTGTGGGTTCAATTCCAACCCACTGCCCTCTGCTGCATGTCATTCCCCCTCTCTGGAGCTAGGGGTGGGCGAAATGGCACAATGGTAACCTGGAAATCCAGATGCCCCGCCCCTAGCAAATTCGAATTTACACTGCACGGGAATCTGGCCCCAACAAGGAGAGCCTGTTGAATCGCAAATCGGACCAATCAGATCAGTCTATCTGACAGAGGCGGGCTCTGGGCGGGCGTAACATGATGACAACAGCGCTGCGCCGTACGAGCCGAACAGCCAAGATGGCAGCTGCCGAAGGACCGCGTCCATTCAATTTAGCTTTGGAAGAAATGCTAAGCCTGAGTCTGGATTTCCAAGCGAGCACAATGGCACAATATTTAAGAATATTTTTGTGATATGATATTCTTGATGATATGACAAATTAGTTAAAAAAATATATATAAATTATTAATTTATGAACATAGAACTGCAAAAAATAAGTGACAAAGTTTTACATGTTTACCTGCCTCTTTCTCATTTCTTTAGTTTGTGAACAACAACAGTAACTCAGAGTGAGATTCAGATTCTGTTACAATATTAACAGTTTAACAAAATAAAATCTACCACAAATTACACATTTAAACAGCTCCCAAATACAAAAAAATGTCCCCTGGGATCTATATATATAAATGAACAGGTGATTTCCTTCTTTTAATAAAATCCTAAATGACTGAGTTGTTTTTTTTCCACCTGGACCTTTATGCTCTGCCATTTCTCCTCTAATCATCACGCTGTAACCTGTGACAGGCTGTTATGATACCACAACTATCACACATTCACATATATGGAGTTTTTTTTCAAATAGGTTTACATTACTAAAGGTTTATGACAAAATCACTTGATGACACACAGTGAGAGAGGAGAGGGAGAGACGCTGTGCTGCTGCCAGAGGAGCCGCTGAATGAGTTCCCTCTGAGCGGTCACTAAAAGAGTCTGAGAAGTAAAACATTCAGGACGCCACAGTTTATTCCACACTACTGAAGCTGCTCCTCTTTTTGGAACCACCGCAGAGTCGGTAATAATTTCACTTTCAGCCATGCTTGTTGTTGCCGTGGGTAACAGTATGACGTCAATATGTCAACAAGCTGAAATATCAGAGGTATCACAATCTGAACTTTTTGTATCATGTTAAAAATTATACCGGTATTATTGTGAACAAGATGATATGGCACACTGCTCCCTGTAGGATCAAAAAATGCCACTGCCCGGTGCTAAAGGCACTGACCAAACATTGGTATTAGACGAGTTGGAGTTAGACTGGATTACATGCCCAGGAACACTCAGGACCTCCTACTCGTTGGCGGAAGCGATTTATATCAAAACATCTTAGCAAAAATACATGTGTTTGGCAAGTACTGAGCATGCAGCTGGATAAATCAGACTTAGAATATCCTTTATGAATCATGCGAGAAATTGTAAACAGTGATTTTATATAGTTTTGTGGTTGTTTAACGTGGTCCCCATTTACTTCAATTAATGAAGAATGTTCACTTTTTTTGGATTCTCCATGCACAAATGTGGTAAGTGAGAAAGTTTTCTTCATGAATTTAAGACACCATGTGGTGAGTAACTGATATACAAATGGTCATTTTGTGGGTTAAGTATTCCTTTAATAAAACTGACTCTAGGAAAAGAGAGGGGACGAGAGATAGGCGAGGAGAGACTTAAGAGGACACAGAGGAAGGCAGTATAAAAAGTAAGTTTAGAATATGATGAGGCTGTTTGTCACTAATCCCACAGATACTTTAAGACTCCAACACTTACACTGCACTTTTTCCCAGGCTGGTAAACATTCATCGCTGAGCTGCCCAAGAAACTGCCTGTTGTAATTACCTGCTCTGCTCGGATCCCATTATGAAAGGGAAACAAACTGTCACATACACCATTAACTGTTCCTACAACCCCCAGTAATACACGGGTGTTTTTAGAAAAAACTATAAATGTTGTTTACATAGCCCGAGAGTCAAAGGACACGGACACTGATACTCTCTGACAGTAAAGCCTGCTGCTAATCTGTATACGTCTAACCAAAGGACTTTTTCTTGGCTCGGGGGCGTTCGGAACCTCTGAAACTGGGCTTTCACAGCACCACACAGTCAGGACAGATTTAGCCGAGAGCGTCTGATTCCGAGCTGAAATGCTGCAGCTTTATGCAATGCTTCATTTGTAAAAGATGTGGTGTGTGTATGTGTGTGCACTTGTCACATAGGCACTGCTTAACTTCCTTATTCC
Organism: Epinephelus lanceolatus; assembly: GCF_041903045.1. Taxonomy (NCBI): domain Eukaryota; kingdom Metazoa; phylum Chordata; class Actinopteri; order Perciformes; family Serranidae; genus Epinephelus; species Epinephelus lanceolatus. The sequence goes on along the minus strand of NC_135746.1, from coordinate 6,554,854 downwards.
ATCAAACACATACAGGTCTTATATCATTTTCACCCAAGCAGCTATGAAATAATACAGCTGGGCTTCATCACTTAAAAGAACAGTTCAGCCCCACATCAAAATACATATTTTTCCCTTCCCTTTATCAATATTAGATTATAGATTACTTTGGTTGCCAAGTGTTGGTGATATTGGTTGTAGAGATGTCTGCCTTCTCCCAAGTATAATGGAACTAGATGGCACTCAGCTTGTGGTGCTCAAAGCGCCAAAAAATACATCTGAAACACTCAACAGCAATGTCCATCCATCCATTTTCATCCACGTACCGGGGCTGAGCAAAGTACTCCAGACATCCCTATCCCCAGCAACGCTTTCCAGCACTTCCTGGGGGATCCCGAGGCATTCCCAGGCCAGATCAGATATATAATCCCTCCAGTGTGTTCTAGGTTTACCTCGGGGCCTCCTTCTAGTTAGTTGTGCCCGGAACACCTCTTACGGGAAGCGCCCAAGGGGCATCCTGATCAGCGGCCAGAACCACCTCAAATGGCCCCTTTCAACACGAAGGTGCAGCGACTCCACATCTTCCTTATCTCTAAGACTGAGTCCAGCCACCCTGTGGAGGAATCTCATTTCAGCTGCTTGTGCCTGTGGCCTCATTCTTTCGGTCACTACCCAGAGCTCATGACCATAGGTGAGATTTGGGACGTAGATGTACCCATGTAATGATTCTGTGATGTTTTGTGATGTCTGTGATATGTCTGTGCTTGTGTTATCCATGATCGATCTCAGTAAATGTTCAGTTAGTGGAAACGAATTTCCCTCTGGGACGAATAAAATAAGTCTAAGTCTAAATCGAAAGCCTTGCCTTCTGGCTCAGCTCCCTCTTCACCAAGACAGTCGAGTGCAATGCCAAGGAGCTGAAACTGAATTGGTCGCCTCTTATAAATACTTAGGCATATTGATTGATGACAAGCCCCATATTGATTATCTTATTTCTAATCTGAAACTTAAATTAGGTTTCTTCTTTAGAAATAAATATTGTCTTTCACTTCAGGTAAGAGAACGATTAATCTTAAAGGGAAATTTCGGTTTATTTCAACATGTCTCCTATCGTCCTAAATTTGGTTCAAGTGACTAGTGACAAACAGATAATAGTTAGCATGTTAGCCGTTAGCCTAGATACAGCCGGGGCGCATAGTAGCGTCAGACCTGTTAAAACGTAAGTGAACGGGCAACCTTCAAGTGCAAAGTTAGTCCACTAAACAAGCTTTTTTTCCACAAAGACCGCCTCATATCGTTAGGATAAATGTCAGAGAACATATAGAAAACGACATGTAAACGTGTTGTCTTACCTTACCGGTGTGCTGCCATGTTTGTTTACCATCTAGCTCTGCTTTCCAAAGCAGTCACTTAAAGTCACTTAAAACAAATTTAGGACGATAGGAGACAGGTTGAAATAAACCTAAATTTCCCTTTAATGACCTTTTTACCCTTACTGGATTATGGAGATCTGCTTTTTATGGGGGTCATGTCACTGTCCAACTGTCCGTGGTGCTGAACGGCTCGCGGCGGGCATATGGTGCGCCGCGACCGGCTTGAGGCAGAGCAGGCTCACGGCTTATGTGTTTGCCACTTTCTTTTTCATTTTAATCCACACCATGATCTTTTCCTGACCCTAACCAAGTGGTTTTTGTGCCTAAACCTAACCAGACCTTAACCACAGGGCATCATGATGATTTCGGAATGGACTTCGGAACAATGAGTTTAATATGGTTGGAACAATGGGATGTCGAACCAATGGGCTGTCGAACCAATGGGCAGTTCCCCTTTTTATGAATGCACCTGATCAGTCTCTAAAGAAACTGGACATAGTTTGTCACTCCGCTTTGCGGTTCATGACTGGTAGTGATCACCGTGTTCATCATTGTTCTTTGTATGTTGCCGCAAGGTGCCCCTCTTTATCTGTTCGCAGGTTCTCCCACTGGTTGACTTTTATATATAAATCTATACTTGGGCTTCTCCCCCCATACTTGTGCCTGTACATGTGCAGAACCTCCAGCCATTACAGCCTGTGATCCCAGAACATCATACAGATGCAGGTCCCAAGAGTCAGGACTGAGCTGGGGAAAAAGGCGTTTAAATTTTCTGCCCCCTCAAGCTTGAACGACTTGCAAAAGGATTTAGGACTGACTGAACTTATTGGCCTGGGGGAATTCAGATCAGTTTTGAAGGATCGAGAAAGGAGATCTTTCGGCTCTTGTGTTTGTCTTATGTAATCTGTAATTTGTACATTTTTATGCTGTTTGTATAATTCTGTGTGGTGTTGTTTGTGCACTGCTTTCTTAGCCAGGTCGCTCTTGTAAAAGAGGTTTTTAAATCTCATTGAGTTTTACTTGGTTAAATAAAAGATAAATAAATAAAAATAAAATGCCTGCATCCCTGCGAATGCAGTGCCAAACCACCAATCCATCTCACACTCCATTTTCCCCTCACTCGCAAACAAGACCCAAGATACTTGAACTCCATTACTTGGTGCAGCAACTCTCTCCCAACCCAGAGGGGGCAATCCACTGTTTTCCGGCAGAGAACCACGGCCTCACACAGCAATGTCTCTTTCCAGAAATCATGACCCGGTTACTAAGGATAATCCACAGACCTTGTTGTGAGCTGTTTCATGTAGGAACTATTTTCTTTCTACTAAACTACACCCACCAACCGTATTATCACACAGAAAGGAGCGTGCATCTACTCATGGACAAGAACATTAATGGCGTCCTCCTCGATTGGGCTGTAACGTTAGCTAACTCAGTGGTGCTAGGTGAGCTAGCAGTAGATACATACTTCCTTCTGCCCGGTAATACAGTTGGCAGGTGTAGTTCAGTAGGAGAAAATAGTTGAATTGAGTTTTTGAAATGTAGCTTTTGGTGCTTTTAGCACCTCAAGCTGAGTGTCTTCTAGAGCCATTATACTAAAGAGCAGGGGGGAACTGCCCATTGGTCCGACATCCCATTGTTCCGACCATATTAAACCCATTGTTCCAAAGTCCCATTGTTCCGAAATTATCATGATGCCCTGTGGTTAAGGTCTGGTTAGGTTTAGGCACAAAAACCACTTGGTTAGGGTCAGGAAAAGATCATGGTGTGGGTTAAAATGAAAAAGAAAGTGACAAACACATAAGCTGTGAGCCTGCTTCGCCTCAAGCCTTTCCCAGCTGACCCAGAGCCGGTCGCGGCGCACCATCAAGGCAGAAATACGCCCAATCTAGGCTCATAAACAGTGCTACAAGTAAGAGGAAAAATAGGTATTTGTAATTTGGGGGTGAACTGTCCCTTTAAAGAAAAACTACTTTGAGAGCAATATACAGACGGCACAGAGCGACAGACTGGAGCTGTCTTGTATCCAGTAATATTAAGATTCATCTGTCACAGGCTGGAATTACATTGTATTTTGCTTTTAACAGGATAAAATATACTGGCACGATGTAAGAGAATTTTAATTTATGTTTGTAATGTATTTTGGGATTTACTGCAAAATCAAAATTCATCAGAAAGTATACAAAACCTCATTATTCTTCATATACTGCAATTTATAAACAGTGTTATTCTGTATTTGCAGCACGTACTGTACATGGATGTAAGAGCAGTTGATGCAGGAACATACTCTTTCACATCTGTTTTTGCATTAAGCTAACCTGCTGCATCACAATGAGGTTTTTCAAATGGATTAAAGCAGCATTAATTGATTCTTTGTTGCTGTTTGGCCACTTGGGGGCAGCAGAACAGGTTGTAAACAACACTGACCATATGAAGTTGATATGAGAAACATGTTGCTCATTTACACATCCAGCACATCAGGAGCCACTTTAACATTAATTTAAAGTTGTGTCGCCCATCCTCTGACAAATCCAAGACTTCACTCTCCATTTAGCTCATTTTTGGTGTCAATGAACTCCTGAAAGAAATATCTGGCTCCTCAGCTGTTGTGCTGCACTAGTTTCACCAGCCAGTCGCTAACTTTGTCTGCCTGCTGGTGCTGAGCTTGTAGCAAGTTTGGGCTGAAATGGGGTCAATGAGAGCAGAGTCTGAGGCCTGAAAAACTAAAACAATATGCTGACAGATGCAAAAACGCTCATTAGAGCTGAGAGGAACCACAGAGGTGTGTGATGTGTGGGTAAAGCATTAAAAGCTACTTAAACACAAGTCATTTGATCCATTTGGAAGGTCAAAGGTCAGTTAAAGGTACAGGTGAACGCTCTTGGAGCTGGGAGGGGTTAAAGAGCAAGTTCTGTGTGTTTTAAACTGGACCCTATTGTCCCATGTTTTGTGTCTAAATGACTCATGGGAACAACAATTTCTGAAATTAGCACTGAGCAAGCAGTGAAACAGGCTGCAGTGTGACTACTCAGGGCATGTTTGTATTGTCAATTTACATCCACTAAACATGCTTGTTTTTGCCACTGACAGGCTCAGATTGTTATTCTTAAGTGTCTGACAACACTGTAGAAAGCGATAGACCTTTTTGTTGAAGAGTAAGATCATTTTGTTTAACCAGAAACAGCCCCAAAATTCCACCAGACCCCATTTAAATAAACAGTAAAGTAAGTTAGTTTACTTGTGGAATAGTTTTGAAAAGGAAATGAAAATGTGTACAACACTTGATAGATTTAAAAAAATATTGAGAAATAAGATGATTAAAGAATATAAAACTTTTTTGAACGCCAGCGTGTGTACATGAATATTTGTTTGGGACTTGAGGATATGTAGAATATATTGTTTGTTGTTTGTTCCATTTTCATTGCTTAAATCTAAAGAGAACAGTAGAAAACTCTTAACATGAAAAGGGGTAGGTGCAATAAGCTAAAGCTTTAGCCTACATCTTTTCAGACAGCTTAACTTGCTCTGGTTTGTCACTGCTTTAAAAAGTATTGATTTATTATTGTTATTATTTTTTAGCACTATTACACTATTTCTTTTTTTTTCTTGTGTATACTTGGTTTAAGCTGGAAAACGACCAAAATAAACTACAACTACTACTACGACTAACTTAAAGAGGCAACAGATAGGATTCAGGTTTTTTAGCTTGGCGCCACCTAGCGTCAGTGGTGCTGCGTCGCCCTGTCGCAACGAACAAATTGACCGTGGGGATCAGAGATAATCAATAATATGACTCTATTAGACTCACTAAATTAAATAAAATGTAGGCTGTAAAGCCACCAGTATACCTCTATGTTGTGTAGAATGAGAAGGTGTGTGGACACGATACTAAATAAATGAGTAAAGAGACCGAGCAACAATTATCAGATTTATCTGAAGAAAAAAACAAATAGTAATGCAAATAATTATACCAGAATGTACAGTACCAGTACAAACAGCTCACAGTAAATGATACCAATATGCACATGTAAACAGTCCCCATTCTAGAATAAACGGTACCGTATGGAAACCATGCGGCCGATTGGAGCTCAAATTGAATGGGAAACAAAGTCCAGTTTTCACTTAGCTGGGCGTAACTTAGCTGGGCGATGTCCGTCGATAGGTGCCTCCGTGAGAAGAGAACAGAAGGAAGGGAGGGGGGTATCACTGTCCGAGGGCTGCCGTAGAATGGCAACGAGGATGTCAGCCGACCAACACTCGCTACCCGCTCCCTGGTTGCGGCGATTTGTGATGCTGGCCAGCTAGGAATTAACTAGCAGCCAGTACAGTACAGTCCTCTCTCGGCTAGCTAACATTTAGCCGTGTTACTTACTGACCCATTAGAAAGAAAGCTAGCTGGACATGGGTTTTGAAGCCTCTTTGGTCACGGAGCTCCCTCCATCTCTTGAACACCTGACTGAGGTTTACTCTTGTTTTTCCTCTTCTTTTATCACTCTCCTTTTTGCTCTTCTTTGCCTCCTCACACAGAGGAGCTCCTTTTCTTTTGCTAGGCTGTTTTTCACTTGTCTCCAAACTTTGTCCGTCTGCCATTGTGCTCGTGACTCAACTATCTCATGCCCCGGCCAGTTCCTCATAAGGACCAGCTCCAGTCCCTGATTGGCTGACCGATCAGTTTCGCAATACATGATGCATTTCCTGCTGTAAAGCAGATTTTTTCAGCGAAATTTCGGCACCGGTGGCAGAAAGTTATTACAAAGATTGCAAAGCCACTAAGTAACCTATGTAAACACTGATAGTCTGATTTTACTGTGGACACTACTCTGTGCAACCCATATTATTTTCATCATGATATATTTAGGAAAAGATGCTGTCTGTTGCCTCTTTAAGTGTGTATAGAGCTATAATATTTTTACATCGATCTATTTATCTTAACCAAACCAGAGTTGGTAATTGTTGGAACAGTGGAAAGATGAACCAAGATGGTTTGGGTGAGTTTTATTTTGTTTGGATCGACTTTGAATTAAGTCTGTTTTACTATGATAAAAATACTTTTTATTTAAAAGGAGTCCTGTGGTTTTGGTATGAAGGAGTATTAGGGCCACACTGAGGGAAAACAAAATATCAGAGATTTCCAGAACAAAGTCATAATATTATGAGAAAGAAGTGACATCGAGACATTTTCTCATAAAAATTACATTTTTATTCTTGTAATAATATGACTTTTTACCTTGAAGTAATGTGACTTTATTCTCATGAAATAATTACTTTATTTTCGTAATCTTTTTTTTTCTCAATATGGTCCCAATAGTACTTTGGCAGTGGTGATTTTGGGGCTGTTTCCAGTTAAACAAAAAGTATCTTACTTTTTCATAAAGAGCTCTTTCTTTGTCTCTTTCAGTAATGTTGTCAGACACTTTGTTTCATAAGTGGACATATATTGATGGTGCAAATATGCTTGGAGTGGTTACACTGCAGCCTGGCCACTCTCGCTCAATACTGGACTAATTTCAAAAATTGTTTTTTCCATTATTCACTTGGATACAGGGTTTCCCACTCATTCATTAATGTATGGTAGCCACCATGAATGAGAACATCTGCCGCCACAATTAGATTTTCTATCTTTGGAGATTCATTAAGAGCGCTACTAGAATATATGTACCGATTGGTTATTTATAGCAGTGGTTCCCAACTGGTGGGTCCCGGTCCAAAAGTGGGTCATGGGTTCATTCTGAATGGACCACAAGTGACTAGTGAATGTGTCAGGTTTGTATAAAACACACTTTATTTTTAGGTTTTATTTTGAAGTGCACACAGGCATACCCCCCCACCCCCTCTCCACTGTCAGCAACCACCACACATACACTCTAATTCTGTGGGTAACGTTGCAGACGTATAAACATGTGAAAATAGTGTCCAGGTTGAAAAGTACCAAAGTTATCAATACATTAGCATGTGGTAAAAATGTTATCTCATCTCAACACAACCAGACAACACGCCAAACAAACAAACAAACAAACAAACACCACCCTGGTGTGATGGTGTGATGTCAGCAGGTGTGGTCAGTGCCGTCCAGCTGCATCCTTCTCCACAGGGGTGTGAGCAACATCCTCACTGCCTCATTAACAAATCATAAAATCTTCACATGGGCATTCGTGCGTGAGACGATGTTCAGATGGTGCGTTCATGTGAAAGATGAAAGAGTGAGAGCGTCGGCCAGCTGATGGTGAGTACAGTCACACACACAAACACACTTAACAAGTCGACTGTGACAAAAATGTGTAGTTTTCTGGAGTAATTAGAGGCTTTGAGTGAAGGACTGCCAGTGTCTCAGCTGGTGTGCGGCCAAAATAAAGTCAACAAGTCTTAATTTACTAAAATATATTGAAGGATGACTGCACAGATGGGCCCGTAAACAAAGACATGTTGGAGGGACGGGTCGATAAATGATGCATGGATAAATGTGAAGGGGAAAAAGGCACAAAACAAAGCTCAGTCTTTAGTCTACAGCACCGTAGCAGTACAGAATAGAGTATGTAATAATAATATCCCACTCTATAAACATCAGTCCAAACCATATTCCTAGTAAATTCTTCAGCTTTTATATCATTTTTCTGTCGGTATACGCGAACCATTTATTTGCCGCCTTCTCCTTCCATCTGTTCGAAGCAGTCAACATCTTTGGAGTTTATTTGGAGCCACAATGACACGTGGCAGTTTTGCAAGGATGAAAAATATCCCCCAGCTCTTAATATATGGTGAAAGCCTATAGTTGTGAATTCAGAAACTGTATAAAACGCATATACACACAGTAACATGTGCGACTGGGCTATAATATGTTTGGACAGAGCAGGATGCCAGGCAGTGCCCGTTAAAGGCTCTAATGTGGCGGTGGTTTCATGGTGGTTGGCACAGATCAGCAGGAAGAGGGCAAAGAGAGGGATATAAAAAAAAAAAGAAAAAGAAGGAGTGATGGGGGAGAGGGGGGGTCTGGGAGAGGGAGAGCAGGCTAAAGAAAGAGGGCTATAGTTACAGAGGCACGCCACAGGCATCAAACAGTGGTGGATATATGAATTTTCTCTCTTTCTCTCTGTGTCCTCACTTCATCCCTCTCTTCCTCCATCCCTCCTTCTCTCCCCGGCCCATTCACAGTGTGGTCCTGGGGTGATCAGAGTAGACCCTGCCCTCTCTCCCTCCACTCTCATTCTCTTTCATCCCGTCTTTTCTTTTTGCCGTGGAGTGAGTGGAGGGGGGGAATCCAAACACTCATACTTCCCCTAAACTCATCTTTTATTAATCAGACCTCAGCAGCGTGTCGGTGGGGGGAAGAGTGACGCACACGCTGGTTTGTGAGTTTTAAATGTGCCTCGTGAACACACACACACACACACACACACACACAAGAAGTAAAAGAGCAAGAACATGCAACTGACCGCTGACAAATGCCTCGGGGTGTTTCATATTTCCTCCACTGCAAAACAGGCCATCGCGAAAAAACAGCAGAGTGCTCAGTTTGTGCCTGAGTATGTGTCAAAGAGAGAGACAGAGAGAGAGAGAAAGAGGAATTAGCGAGACAGATGACTTGCCTGCACCACACGACCTCCTTCTCCCTGTCATTCATAAAGCTTTGCTCTTCTTTCCCCTATCTCCCTCACACACACACACACACACACACACATACACACACAACGGCTCACAGGCGGAGCAGAGCGGATATTCTGGGTGGTGTTATTCCAGGTGTGGAGTCGTTGAGGTCTCCATGCTGTGACCCTGTTATCCTGGGAAGAGGGAGAGTATTAGAGGCATGCCGGGAGAGGAAGAGACTCTATATCAAAAACACATTTCGCCCCGAGGTTGTATCACTGCAGCTATATGGCTACAAATAAAGAGATGTGCATGTATATATATACACGTGCACACAGATTAGTGTGTACATGACATGCACATGTGCAAACATGTGAATGCAACTGTATGTGTGTGCACTTTATCAATCATTAAAAGGTTGACCAGTACAAGAAGAAGTAGGGTCACACCTACAGTCTTCCTTTTCTTGCCAGGTCCCACGTCAGTGATCAAACTGCTGAAAGTGAAATTCTGGTGAAAGAGAGAAAAACTCTTCACCTCTGCTCACAAACTTCAAAATAAAAGCTATGTATCGATGTCTTTACAACTTTTAAACTCACTTAAATTTAAGAGAATATCAGTGGTCTGTGGTTGGATAACAAACATGTTTTTGGAGTGATATTCAGATATACAATATCCGACACATTGTGTAGGACTCAGAACAGTGTAGTTTGAGTTCCCTATTTGAATTTGAGAGGACAATTTTTTTTCTTGTGCATTTTTCAGGGGTGCAGACGACAAGAATAAAGCTGGCTTTAAGTTGTAATCACTTTTCACGTTGTCAAACCCAGCTGTATAATGTAACAAAGTACTTCATTACAGTACGTAAATATTTTTGGGAGTATGTGGACTTTATTTGAGTTTTTATATTTCTGTCAACTTTCACTTTTACTCCACAACATTTCCCCTACACATCTTTGTTACTTACTACAAAAAAGGAAGGAAGGGAGGAAAGGATAGACAGGTGGATGAATGAAGGAATGGCAAGGAGGAAAAAACACTGGGTTATGTTTTTTTAAGTTGTGAAGAAGACCTCGTATTTCTTCAAGAGAAATGAAGGCTCGATTTTTAAGGTGATTTAAACGCTTCCTTTTTTATAAACAGCATTTACTTGTAATTTTACTTGAGACTTTGAGACTTTTACTTTAGTTATATTCTGACTATATCATGTTGATCTGTTCTGTACACACGACACTGACTGCACGTCTGTCCGCCCTGGAAGAGGGATCTCTCCTCAGTTGCTCTTCTTGAGCTTTCTACCATTTTTTGTCCCTGCTAATATTTTGGGGGGAGTTTTTCCTGATCAGCTGTGAGGGTCCAAGGACAGAGAAATGTCGTATGCTGTAAAGCCCTGTGAGGCAAATTGTGATTTGTGATATTGGGCTTTATAAATAAAACTGAACTGAATTAATAGGTACCTTCTGACAGTCATTTTGTTGGTCAGATATTTTTACTAAAACTGTTGCTCTCATGTGCTTCATCCACCACTGGTCAATACAACATTCCTTGTGTATTTGTTTTCTATGTTCCTTTCTGTCGTGTTCCAGTTTTCTTTTTATTTTCATTGCAATCATACAGAAGCGTATTGCATTCACTTGACAAATAAAAAGCCCTGTTTTTCTGAGTATTTTTTTTTTCTTTTTTTGGAGTATTTTTTTTATTTTTCTGTTTTTTTGGTGTAATTTTTTCTGTTTTGTTTTTTTTTAGTAATATTTTCTGTTTTTCTGAGTAATATTTTCTGTGGGTTTTTTTGGTTTTTTTTTTCTGTTTTTCGTGGTAATTTTTTTTCCTGAACGAGGAGACGAGATACTTCAAAATCTCGCGAGAAGCTCCCACCTGGCACCTGCAAGTGACCAGTGCCTGCATAAAGTCGACAAACTAATGATAACACCATCTATATGACCTAAAGACAAGAATATCTCCCAGTGTCTCAAACCCAAAACAAAGTAAAACTGGATTAAACTAAACAAGCGGGTCATGTTTGTTTCCATTATATCGAGCTCTCAAGAAAGGAATGAAAGCGTGTGTTGTTCTATCGCTCTCTTAACTCAGAAAAAATTACTCAGGAAAACAAAACAAAAAAATACCACGAAAAACAGAAAAATAAAAAAATTACTCAATAAAACTGATTTTTTTTTTTATTTGTCAAGTGAATGCAATATGCTTCCGTACAATCAGTTTCCTATGATTCCACCCATGTATATTAATTCTAAATATATTAATTTATAAATCATACATTGTTGGTAATTTTTCAATGTTATATTAAGGATTTCTTGTTGATAAAATTATCTTTATAAAAAAATAAAAATAAAAATGTTTTCTCAGAACAACACTAAACAATTTCTGGCTTGTTAAAAGAATAATCAATCAGGCAGAGTAAATCCTTGTGTCTGATTGGTATGTGATTACAAGTGATTAATGAGGTGATCACTTGGTGGCTCCTCTTAAAGGTTACTCGTGCACTTCACAGTAAGAGCTGCCTGAAAAATAAATCTCATTGCTCACACCAGGGGTGGCACGACATCAGATTTTCACTATGATTATCATGACCAAATAACATATAGAAAATTGAAAATAATAATAATGCTGTCCATCACATTCATCTTTAGCTTTGTTTATTATGAGTTTTGTGTATTTTTGGTGAATGAATGGGACTCAGAATTCAGGTGTAGGGAGGTGGAAAGAGACAAAGCGAGAATGGAAAGAAATGGAAATGATTTAAGAGGTGCTGGAATATTTACCTGACATTATCACATTTGTGCCATCAACTTGATATTATTATTTCATTTTTCAGAAACCACAGAATATCTTTGACAGTCCTAGAACACACATTCTCAGAAGTTTGCTAAATATAAGCCCCGGTCAAACTTTTACAGTCATCCTCACATTCTGCGTAATACTGCAAAGTGTGCCATTTTGACAGACACACAGATAACTCATTAAATTACTGAGCAGCTACTGACGTACAACTGCCCACTGACATACTGTGCATGCATGGATCTGAGAGACTGTGTTTTTGAGTGTGTGTGTAATTGTGAATCAGTGTGCATGATGCTTCCTAAAACCTTCCATGACATGAGTCTCATTCAGAATTAAAACATGTGTCATTACGACCAATTAGATCCTCTGAAAAGCTTAAAAATATAAACTGGCACAGCCGAGGAAACACAGAAACCTTTTTTTTATAACAAGGTAATAAAGTTTCACATATACATATGCATGTTTTGTGCACGCTCTAACGCAGACATTTCTTAAATACAGTAATAAAACAGCATTCCTAAAATCTGCGCTAAATGCTAGTTAGCTCTGGGCTGGACGCTGAACGCAGGCGGGGAGGAGTGGCAGGCTCACCGGACGCCTTCGCCGCCAATTCTCAATTTTAACGACTTCGTTCTTTGATTAAAAAACGCCTAAACGGTTCCAGTTGAGCCAGAGAAAGAGAAAAGGAATAAAACTCCAACATCTAAGAGATGAAAATAACCGTTGTTCTCCAGTTTTAAGAGGCACGTGTGCTGGGGTTGGCCTGAGACGTCAGTTACGAGCTGCAGATGTTTGTATGGTTTTTTATGATTGTTGTTATTTTCAAATTGCGGCGTTTCCGTGATGAGCTGGGCGCTCGTTAGTGTGTGTGTGCGTGCGTGCGTGGGCGAATGAGAGGGGAAGATCCAAAGAAAAAAGTCTGGAGTACTTGGAGCTTAATTAACCATAGTTCTAATCTGTGCGCTTTTTAGCAGCTCATTATGCAACCTAATCACAGGAAACTATAGAGGTGATTAAACACAATGATAGACTACCCGCATATGCACACTGAGACACACACACGCACTCACACACACCTATGAATTAAAGAATTCCCTGGCAGTGAACAATAGGGGGCAATCAAAACCTCTGCGTACACAATCCCTCCATCTAATGACCTCATGCAAACACATACACACACATACGCACACACACACCACTCAGATCAAATCACCGTGTGGTTTCACAGGTTATGAGAGAAGAAAATGTTTTCACCTCTTTTTGCTGGATGGAGAAAGTCATAAAAACAGCACCTGCTCGCTTGTTCTCTCCCCACCCCTCCTCTCGCCTGTCTTCGAGGCAGTGAGGTAATGAGACCAGTTGTTTTGTTGCTGTGTAACAGCATAAAACACATCACATTTCCTTTATCCAAAGCATCTTAAACTGATCGGGCAGCTCAGGGTCAAAGACAGCGGCCGGGGTCAAACCTGCCATGAGTTCAAGCAGTAGGCCGCGTGTATAAATCACCCAGATGAAGACAATGAGGTGATGAAATGAGCAGGTTACCTTGGCAGCATATAAACATGAGAGCAGAAAGTATTTTGGACCACGATGTGCCTGTTTAACAGTGTGTTCAATGCCAGCAAATAAACAGCGCACTTCCGCAAATTATGACTCAGCTTTGTAATTAACAGACCTTAGATCAGCTGGAGAAATATGCATAACTGTGTCTCCTGCTGACTCGGGTACATGTGACTGGAGCCAGTCCTGCAGAGCTGTTGGGTCTGTTGACCTGACTGAAGTTTAAGTCAGTTACATACAGCACAGTTACACAACCATTCTACAGATTATCATGAAGGCTTTCCATCATTAAAGCAAACCAATGATGTGTTTCCTTATTTTCTGTCATATATGTTGTTATAGTGTTGGATGTTAAAGCTTTAAATAACTAGGTTAAAGTAATCCCTGTGGGCAAAAACCTCAGGCTTCAGACTGTTCTGAATACTCTGTTTACGTCTTTTACTACTTTCAAGATAAGCTGACGTTAGTTTGTGACAGATTTCTTTATTTGTACATCTGCTCCAGGCTCGCTGCTGCAAGTTGAGGCCCACACACACCAAATCGATTTCAGAGAATCAGTGGTGACGAAAGCCCAATGCTGCGTCGCCTCACATTGTCTCAAGCCGCCTGTGTCTTGCCAAAAAGTTGCACTTTAACACACTGTAAAGACATCTGCTGAAGGCCAAGCAGCACATACGTTCTGTGTCTGCGTGAGAGGAAATAATTCTCCATACCAGCAGATGGCAGTAGTGTGTATTCATCATTCAAATAGGGAAACTGGAGGACTGTCATGACCCGAGTTAGCCACTTTGCCAACACGGTCTCACTCTGAAGTTGTCGAAAACCTGCACTTGGTCAGTGACTTCTGGTGTCAAACACTGACAAAAAAGCTGTCCTTTCACATCAGCATGATACACGGCCGGTTGCTGTTACTGTTTAATGGCAATGGAAAACGCGGCGAGACAACAACAAAAATTAAGTTGGTGGAAGTCCGAGTAGGGTGGGTGGGGTGGGTGGGTGGGTGAACAACGCATATTTAACGTGCAACAGTGAACAGTGATACAAACCATCAGGAAGCGTTTTGGCAAAAGAGCTCAGTGTCCAAAGAAAAAAAATCTTATATATAACAAGTTTGTTTTGGTCTCACTCCCTCTTGATTTTCGCTCATTGTTTACTTTCCTCACTTCAATTTATCTTCTGGTTTACTGAGCTGAACAGCCAATAAGAGTGATTTTACCCACTGATGGACTCTGCTGTCACCGACACTGATTCAACATGCAGACAAAAGCCAACGGGGGCTGACAAGTGGCAACAGTGCACCGACAGACAAACTAATCTCTAGGGATGCACCGAATATTCGGTAACCGAATATATTCGTCCGAATATTGCAAAAAAACACACATTCGGTATTCGGTGGAATAAGTTAAAAGCAAGGCCGAATAATAGCGGCATGTTTTGATAACGCAATCAAACAGCGGGCCGTGACGCACGGAGTAAAATGTCAGCAGTGTGGCGATCCGTCCCTCACTGCACTCGCATTTGTGACTAAAAATAGTTTTGAGCCAGCAAAATAGGCTTAAATCATTCAGCACGCTGTGCAAGCAGCCTACAGATTTCAACCAGCAGCAGAAACGAAAAGCGAATCCCACCGATTGTGGGTTGAACGGGGGTCACAGACACAGACAGTAATGCATTCCTGTCAAATACGGCGGCCATCGGCTTACCGGCGACGGATAAATCGGCTCCAATAATATCCTCTTCTTGGCGTCATGACTGCCCAGAAGTACCTGAACAGTCGAGCCAGCCGAACACAGACCGTACGTGATGTGTCAGAGGAGAAACGAGCCGTTCACGGCCCACAAACCTCACCGCACTTTAGGGACTGTTCTTTACTGATGAAGGGACTTGTCAGGGGAGGAGGGTGGCTGGTTGATTCTTATTTTATTTATTTATTTTATTTTGATCCCCCCTATGTTAATCACTTATTGATGCTGTTTTTGGAGTATGAATAAGTCAATAAGTAATTTATTCCATTGAAATATCATTGATGTATTATAGAAAAGTGATTTATCTTTTTATAAATGACAAAAGGCACAGCTGCCTCATTTTCGCTGTGGTATCGTGATACTACTCAGAACCATGATATTTTCATTGGTATCGTACAGTGGGTCCCAATTTTGGTACCGTGACAACACTAATCTGGAGGGTTCATCTGCAAAAACTAATGAAAAACTAAACAACGATATTCGGTATTCGGTACTCGGTACTCGGCCAAGCATTTAATATTATTCGGCTTTGGCTTCGGCCACAAATTTTCATTTCGGTGCATCCCTACTAATCTCTCAAAAATATCTGGTTTCTCACTCTGTCTTTAAAACTCTACAGTCACTCTGCAGAAGGGGAACCAGAAAATGTAAAATGTGGAACATTTAAACCAAACTGCATCTATGATGAGCCAACAAATAAGTCTGTCAGTTGGATCTCATGATCAGCCTCAACCTTTAACTTTCATTTTCCAATGAAAATTAATATTCATGATGACAATAAGAGCCAGAATCATTTCTGAATTGGTAAGAGGAACAATATTGTTTCATTCCCTTCAACTATTTAATGTTTCTCCAAATAAAATATCCATCCAACTACTTTAATCGCTTCATACACAATCACAACTTCTCAACAAGATGCAGCTCAGTGGATTTTATTTGTTTTAGATTCAAAAGTGAAATGGGGAGAAATACCTTTTGATATCAGCCTATCCCAGCTGACACTGGGTGAGAGGCAGGGTTCACCCTGTTCAGGTCACCAGACTATCACAGGGCTGACACATAGAGACAGACAACCATTCACACTCACATTCACACCTACGGACAATTTAGAGTCACCAGTTAACCTGCATGTCTTTGGACTGTGGGAGGAAGCTGGAGTACCTGGAGGAAACCCACGCTGACACAGGGAGAACATGCAAAGGGCTAATGTTTCTTTGAACACAGGTGTAGTTCCGAGTTGGCAATCTGAATTTGCAATTTGACTCACTGCTCCGTAGTTCTAAACATTGATTTGCATGTCATGGATATAAAGATATTTTGTTAAACCCTGACTTCATCTTCGCACTGATAAAAAGTATTTATAGACAGTGAAAGAGTTTAATTGTATCTCAGTTTGATCTCGTTAAAATAATGATGTGACAGGCTGTGTAGTGACAGACCTGGTTTTGCTCAGCCATGCATTTTTGATCTGCGAATACGAGGATGAATTTAACGCCAGTCCAGCAGCTTCACACTGTAACTCAGAGTTTTAGAGAGGCTGAGTCATCTGTGTCTCTCCCTGTCTATCTGTCTGTGTGTGCGTGTGTGCATGAGACAAGCGTTTGCAGCCAGAGCAGGAGTTCAACTTGAATAACATCCGAGGCGCACGGAGGCCTGAATAAACGGCGTCACGACCAGAACCGGCTCGTAAAAATATTCAATAAATGTCATAGATCCATCAATTCCTATCAAGCGCGTCAGTAAATACCGCGTTTTCAATGGAAGGTTAACTTTATGAAAGAGAGCAGGGGTCACTTCACTTGGATGACGAGCGACTCCAGGCCAGCATAAGCAGGATATGCTCACAGGGGCCCTGGCCGTTTGCTTTGCAGTGTTGGCACAACTGCAAATAGACATAGAGTTAAAGTTATGACTTTCCCAGTGGAGCCATACGGGGGATCCGGCAGTTCTTGTCTGGGATTTGGCCCCCCAGGGTGACAGGGGACCCCTGAACCTGCAGAGAGGCAGATGGCTGAAGCTAGATGCTGCATTTCTCTCTGCATATATCACCTTATGTCCGTCTGCTGTTTGACTCTCGCTGCAGATTAACTGTAGCACTAAACTATCGTCTCCTCAGGAAAGATCACCTTACAAACCTGTGGAGAGGTGTCACTTCTGAAACGCACTTTATCACCACAGCAGGGGAGAGCGGGGTCGGTGGTCACATTCATTAGATCTCGCTCCCTAGAGGGCGCTGTTAAAAAATTTTGGCACTGAAATTTTCAAAATTGGGGTTAGAGGTCACCTGTAGGGTCATTTCAGGAGCAAGACCAGGCCCCCAGGAACGCCGCTCAGCCTTGCAGCTAATTTTTCCCAGTGGCCACTGGCACAAAAAATAAATAAATAAATAAATAAAATTCCTGCAGCCCAAAAAGCATTTTCCCTATAAACCACCAGTATAAAAGAGACGTCTGTTAAACTATTGACCGGACCTCAAACTGCAGACAAGATCAGCTATGACTCTTTCTATTACGATTTTTTTGATCCATGGAGGTTTATAATTGTGAAACTTTCCTTGAGCTGAGAAAAGCATTTTAAAATCTGTGACGTCATCACAATGTTAAGTCTACAAGCTGAGTGGGAACTCATGAGGGGAGCCAGCGAGAGAAAGTGTGCTTCACTGTTTGTGGAGGGGAGCAGATCTTTCTCGGGGGGTGTCATGGTGAAGACCCATGCAGCAGAATCAAGTGTCTAGATAAGCTCAGGGCTGCTGTTGGACCTCATGAGAGGGCCATGTTGATTGAAGACTGCAATAAAGCCATTGTTGGTAAACGGCACCTGAATTCCTCGCTGTCCTTTCTTCAGCAGAGTGGTTCGGATTGCTAGATGCTAGTTACCAGCTAATAACGAGCCAAGCTAAATTAATGCAAATAAGCCTGCATAACACTAGACATCAGTATAAATCTATGTGAAGGACACTTAACATAGTGCTGCAGGCATGATGTTTTTTGTAGGCTGACCAAACAGCCAATGAGATTTTTCCATTGGATTTTGGATTATTGCTGAAAATAAGCTCAGACAGACGTTTATGATACTTATGTTTTGTTCAGGAAGATAATCTTCACAATCCTCAAAAGTAAAAAGCTAACATTAGGCTATAAATAAACTGGTGGCATGAGTTAACATCACCACCACAACAAGGCTGTAAAGCTTTGCTCAACACGATGATGTTCTTGTCTTTTGTCGGACACTTTAAGGTTTCAAAATTTACGAGTGAGGTATTTACTGGTGTTACAGAACAAATGTAAAAGTCTCCTAAGCTCACCCACAGACCTTATTTCAAGTCTCTATAGCCAAAACCTATTTGAAAACCAATGCTTTCGAGACAAGAGAACCAGGAGCATGGATGGATTACTGAACGGGCCTGAGCACAGGCCCAGGGGCCCAAAGTGTCAGGGGCCACTGGCCTTCACCTGCAATATATCACTCAAATGAACACATAGTGACCAGAAAGAGAGTCAGAATGACCAAGAAGATGCAAAGGAACCGCAGAGACTCCAAACAACAAACAAAAGCATAACAATTATTACTGTTAAAAAGGATGAAGACACAGCTAAATAGTTTTCTTTTTCTTAGCTAGGCTACAACGTGTGTTTGTTAGCTGAGACACTGGCGAATGAAATCCCAGTTTGGGATGCTTGTTCTCTTCAAGGTTGGTTGTCATGTTGTTCTTCGTGTTGTTCTTTATATTGCTGTACAAAAATAAAAGCACACTAGGAGGAAGTGGTGTAAGGTAGTTATGATGAGTCCCAGTGCACATTATTAGGACAGGCCCTAGTGTACTGTGACTGACATCAATATACATATTACCCAGCAATCATCACTGTATATCTGAGAGAATATCAAAGAAATGAATAATTTAATTAAACAGTTTTTATAGTTTATTTATAGATTTTACAGCTTATATAGAAAAAGCATATAATTCTGTTTTAGATTTGACTATCTGAGGACATATATAGCACATGGCACTGTTTAATAATTTATCTTTGAGCGCAGGTTTATTTCCAAGGTGGTAATCTGAATATCTTGCAAGGGCCTGCTCTCTCCATGGGGCCCCAGTGCAATCTATATACATACATGCCTGAAACAGCAATATGGCATTGTCTTGCACATGATTTAAGAGACCTGACACTGGATGTCAACATCAACATACTCTTTACCCAACTTTTTTTTTTTTAGTTTATGTAGAATAAGCATATAATTTTGATATACTGACAGAGATGGGTTTGACTTTTTGAGGGCATCTATAGCAAATGGCACCATTTTTTAATAAATATGTCTTTAAATAAAAGTGTCTTTCCGAGGCTTCTGCCAGAAAAAAATCTGAGATGCCAACAGCTTTCCTGCGGTCTGGTAAATTTTCATACACTGCTTTGTGTCTTTTCTGCATCAGCTTATGATGTAAATGTCTCTAATGTTGTCAAAATAAAAGTCCTCTTCCTGTTTTTGTTGGGGGGACAAATGCACATGTTCTAAATATGTTGATGGGGACGTGTCCCCTGTGTCCCCCCACCCCCCCCCAAAAAATCCACACCTATGCGTAATGATAGCTTTTGAGGGATTAAAATCAAAGTAAAAAGTGTGACGGCCAACCCTGTTCTCCCCTACTTTATCTCTCTAACACACACACACACACACACACACACACACACCCCTTCTCCCCGCCGCTCATGCCACTTCCGCCATAAAAGCCCTGGCAGTGCTCCACGTGCCCATTAGCACGCGCTAAATAACTGTTAACAATGTATTACCCAGACTCCCCTGCTACACGCTCGTACCCTGCCCGGCGTCCCTTCAAAGCTCGCAGGTAATTATGTCAAAGGTTTTTAATAAACAGCCTATTGAGAGCTCAGTGGGTTCCGCCCACGGTCACGGCGACAAACTGGAGCTTTAAAGCGCCACTTGGTGAAACGGTGACGCGCTCTGATTGGCTGAATGACACCCGGAGCTGTTAGCAAGCACCAGGTACACGCGCACCTGCACGTGAGCCTGTGATTTGGGCCAATTTGCAAACAAATGCTGCTGAAATTATGTGTATTGCTGTGGACTCAATAAATATTATTAAGCCTTTTTTATCAACTGAAATGTTATCTGCTCAAAGTAAATTCCTTATTAATGAATTAATAAATTATTTAGTAACATGCTTATTTTTCAGTGTGGCACAAAATGGCGGTTTAAGGCTCCGCAGTAATAAATTAAAGCAGCAGGCCGAGCCAATTATATCAGCACAGCAGCAGCCTGTCGTGGTCACCCTTTGATTTACACTTAGTTAACTAAAAATAACCTATTTGAAATGTTCCACACACGGATAAAAGTCTGCAGGTAAATACTGAGCTTACAGACTTTTTTCCAACTAAGTTCCGGTGCTGACAAATTGAGACACTGAACAGAACTGACAGGGTCTTACACACACACACAGTCTGCAAGAAATAAATAGCATGCGTTCAAATACCTAAGAAATTAAATGTGCATTAAAGGCCAAAGATTAATGTGCAAACCGTTTCTCACAGAGGATGCAGAGCCTGGATACAACACTGAGGGTCTGCAACAGAGGGTTCCCACTGTGTTTAGAGCCAGACAGAGACTGTGGATCGTCGCCTGCACGGACACAATGAAAAAAATCAGCTTATATATTTCTACAGGCCGAGATGGAGCGTATTCTACAGTCCCACTGCCACTTCCGGTCATCCTGGCCACAGACAGAGCTATAGAAGTGACTGTTTCTAGATATTATACCACCTATTTGTTTTATATGCGGAGAACCTGTGGTCAAGTTTTTAAAGTTTTATTACTTCAGTGCTTTTGTTTATTGCTTTATCCCCGTTGTGTTAAGTTAAAATCATTTTATTATCACTCTGAATTATTTGGCCTATTATATCATGAGGTATTAAAGGATCACTGGAATCATATTATGGGACCACAGCACCTGCTAACGTAATAAATAACTAAACGAAAAAATAGTAACATTATTTTATTACAAAAACGCATGTATCATTATCTGTAGAGCTATACGAGATATCGCTGCAACGAAACTGTGTTTCTCGGTGGTGACTGGATGAAGCCAACTGTGTGTCGGCCTAATTATAATGAAACAGTAATGCGATTAATAAGGCCCGGAGTCCTTCTGGTGCACGAGCCATTTATCCAAACTGTTAAAGGCCACGAGAGCTTAATGTAAATGAAATGTGATATAATTATTGTATTATTAAATATCAATAATACATTTTGAAATACGCAGAATTATTATTATTATAATTATTTAATAATTATCTGTTTTTATTTTATTATTTGATTATATATTTATTTATCTGATATTTTTTTCGGCTTTAAATTATTTATTTATTTTGTCTTTTTAAAGCGCCACAATTAAAGTCAGAGTTTTATTTTTCCACCATGATAAAATAGGAACATGACGACCGTCCCTGATTTATTTATCTTTATTTTATTTACGATGGTCAGTGCATTAATTTCCTGCAACGCCAGTTTAAACTTTTGTCATATTTCAATATGTTAAAATAAAAACAAGCTATTAAGCTAAAACATTTTTTAATTCACGCCAAGTTTTCGGCTGATTGTGAATCCGAATTGGCTCAAATATAATTCAGAGGAAACATAATTAACGTGGTGCTGTTACTAAATCATCCTCCTGGTTATTGCTGTTTATAAGAAACATTTCTAAAAGTTAACAGTGTGTTTCAGGAGAAGTCCTGCAGCTCGAGTTGAATCCAAACTGTAACCAACATTAGATTTAATTCTCACGGTGTCATTAAGACACGTCACATTCCTCAGTGTCCCGCGGGGAGCGAAACACGCGAGGCTTTAGATCTGATAACTCGCGCCGATATGGGCACGGAACCTTCCTCTTGACGTCCAATCATTTACACTGAATTTATGCCAATAAACGATGGCGACGGCTTGTTTATTTAAGCAACAAGCCACGAGAGGCCTCGAGCCTGCGGAGAGTTTAGGAGGAAACATCACTGAAGCAGAGAAGGCCTAATGAAACCCTCATGTCACTAATGGCGTTTCATATAATCAGATACAATTATTATGTCAATACTTTAATAAATAACTAAAAAAGAGACGTTGCTAGGCAACAAATTAGCAGATTAATGCACTGGCTGCTTCATTAATATGTGAAATATTGTATATTAAACTGTTCTGCCGTCAGTTTGTGCTCACTGCAATCTAACATCAAGAAATCACTTTTAGAAACCCGCATGCGCACACATGCACGGCCTCATTGCCTTGTTTATTTATAGCCAGGTTCTCCCCATCCATATGTTAACGCCTGCACGCGCGCGCGCACCAATGCGCTTTCCCCGCGCGACCACACGCTCATTTACGCGCGAGAATCCACCTCATGTCTCAGCTGGTTTTATATTTAATCACCTTTGTTATCCTGAATCTGCATCACGACCTGAAATCTGTTCATTT
Organism: Epinephelus lanceolatus; assembly: GCF_041903045.1. Lineage (NCBI taxonomy): Eukaryota > Metazoa > Chordata > Actinopteri > Perciformes > Serranidae > Epinephelus > Epinephelus lanceolatus. The sequence goes on along the minus strand of NC_135746.1, from coordinate 6,532,341 downwards.
ATTTTATTTACTGACGCAAGAATATTTCACTCACATTTCCAAACCAAAATAATAAACAGCATCTTTAAGCCCATAATAATTAATTATCATTAAATTGACATCTTTAACTTGAAGATAAATCTTTAATGTATTTATGTGTATGTGCAGGCTGAGCCAACAGTCGTTACAGGGCCGCAGAGGCCCGGGAGTGCTTGTGATTAACAGCTATAGGTTGTGCTGCAGCTTCATTTCCTCTCAGCCGATGGTTCATTTTTTCAGTTCAGCATTTGTGATGTCAGAGAGAAACAAGGGCTGGGATTTGTCAGGTTTTGCCAAAGTGCATGATGTTTGTTTGTTGTTTGTTTTGTTTATTACATGCAGCTTGTTATAATAATTTTATGAAGTGAAGTTTTGGTTGTGTGGGAATGTTTCTGCAGTTGGAAACACGGAGCATGCTCGGTGACAAGGTCTGGAGAGCTGATAAGACTGCTGCTGTTTCTGAAATTATATTTTTTTGTTCAAGATGTATTAAAAAGAAAAACAATAAACTAAATTTGAACAAATATTTTCATGGGCCATGATTACATATAGGGGACCAGCAGAAGATAATGACACAATGACTCTCACACGCGCACAAATTTGCTGTAGGAGTAGTTTATCTGCAGGTTTGTGGCTACGCGGCCACCGTCCAGAGGTACTAATGGCCAGATATGCAAAGCATGTCATGCCGGTGTGTGAAAATGCGCGCGATGCCCCCAGAGAGACGCTCCTCGCGCTCCTTCACCCTGCAGACATGATTCATTCACCAGCTCCACTTTTACCCCATAAGGCGGCACGAGCGGCCCCCACAGCGGGCGGGACCACGGGAGAGTTCCGGGGGGCTGTGATCACTCGTGATTGGTTGCTGTGCGCTGTGACTGACAGGTCCCCCGCTCCGGCTCTGCTCTAAGCTCCGGTTGTTGACGGTCTCCAAAAGTCCGCACGGCTTTCACGGATAACGGAGACGTTACTACAGCTCGTCCCGGTTCCCTCTGTGTCCTCCGCTGTCCGGCTCCAGAGGCGGACAACCCGCCGCATAAAAGGCACCGGATTGTCACTGTGGATTCCCCCCGTGTTTTCTTTTCACCGACTGTCCGTGTTGTGAACTTTTCTCGCTCCCTGCAAAGCTCGTGACGCCGTCTCCTCCCTCTCGTGCCTCTGGTCCCGAGACCGAGGGAAATGGCAGAGAAGCGGCGGTCCCCGTGCGCGCTGAGCGTAAAGGCGCACGCGTTCTCCGTGGAGGCGCTGATCGGAGCGGAGAAGAGACGCAGGACGGCCGGGGGAGTTGCGGGGTCCCCCGGGTACGAGGACGGGACTGATGTGTCTGATCTGACCGGGAGCCCGGGGCCGCGAGCCGACAGAGCGTGCACCAGCGACCGGAGCAGCGAGGCGGAGTGTGCCAGTGACGGATCCCGTAAGTAAATAACAACAACAAAAACATAATAATAATAATAATAATAATAATGATAATGATAATAAAATTAAAGCAATAAAATAAATTATAAATGACGACAGGCTCTTTATACGGCAGCATCACCATATTAGTCCTACCTATTATTTTGAAATGAATCTAAAATAAAATCCATGTTACATACAATTATAATTTCTCACTGTAGGCTGTAATCACTGTCACATCTTTCTACTATTATTCCGCTAATTATTTAAAAGGCTACGTACATTTTTACTAATATTAATTTTCAAGAAAACGATTTAAACTTGCTCTGATTTTCCTTTTTAATAAAAATCAGCACTGTTTTCTCCACCAGGATCACGCATGCTCTCTTCTCTTCTCTATCGCTGAGGAAAATTAAATAATAAGACGCACAAAAGTAAAACAATGCTATCCTCTGGTCACTGAGCCACACAGTGGAAATGTGATATCATATCGTGGCCCCTGGTCTAGTAAATATGAGTGGTGTGAGTGTGACTAATGTGAGGCGCTTTATGAGTTGTGTTGCAATCATAAACACGCCAATTAGCAGCGTATAAAGGCAGGAAAGTGCCACGGAAAAGGACGCGAAGAGCTCTGCAGCAGAGAAAGAGGCACAAACCCGAGCGGCCCTGACAAATTAGGATTTAAATCTGCTGCACGTTTTAAAAAAGGCACTTGGCTGAGTGGGCTCGTCTTTGTGTTCGTTAGGCCCACGTCTAGTGTCCATAAATTCCCACCACCTGGCGAGGCCTGTGTGGAACAGCGCAAATAACAACAGCGGTGAGACACATAAACACCATTATTAGGGTGTCCTCTAAACATATCCTCCAACCCAAGTGCTCCATCATGAAAACCATTACACTTCCTGCTGGGACTGGAAGTGGAGTTCGGTTATGAGTGTACAGTAAAGTTGCCATTTTTCTACTGTATCATAATATACCATATATTCAGTAATGAGCAGGGTGACTTTAGTTTGAAGACATAAAAGTGAAATATTCTGACAAAATCATGAGGCTGCTTTAAAGCGTTTTAATATCCTTGCAGTATAAATAAGTTGCAGTGTGTGGGAACATTTGTGACTTTTTCGTGGGCTGCTGAAAGTTGTTTTTTTATCATTGCTACACTCACTGCAATGAGACCATTTAAATGATATATATGTGCATTAATATACCCAATAATAAGTCATATTAATAAGGGCTGTATGTCAAAGCAAAATGTGTTCTATCTAACGTTATAGCCGTGTGTGTGCATTTAAAATGTATTCTGTTTTTCTCTGAGTCACAAGACGCGTAATAACATCCTGCACATGTGAATGTTTGGGCCTGTGTTGGTGTTAATATGTGTTAAATGTCGCGTCTCTCCGGTGCAGCAGAGAGCGAGGACGCGCTGCTGGAGAGCCCGCAGCCTGCAGCTGTGTGCACGGCGCCGGTAACCGGCAGCGGAGAGGAGACCCGGGTGGACCTGCAGGGATCAGACCTGTGGAAACGGTTCCACGAGATTGGCACGGAAATGATCATTACCAAGGCTGGACGGTGAGAGCCTGATGCTCGGGGGAAAGAGACTGCTGAAGAAAGAGTTGTGCTACACTGGGGGAAAAGAGCTTATAATAAAAGCATGCAGACAAATATTTAATATATTTGTTTAATTTATTGCAATTTGCACATGCGCAGGGAAGCGCAGATACACTGGGATTCTTGTGCGTAATTCTCAAAATCAGCTTTGTAAAAGAAGAGGGGGCAATTAAAATATAAAACAGTAAATAATAAAATAAGAGTCATAATAACACTGACAAATAATCTACTAAAATAAGGCACTGACGCAGATTAATCAGCTGATTTGACAGAGCTGATTATTTCTCACAGATCTAACAGGACGACAGTTTAACAGCCTCCTCTGCTCCAGCTTTATTTTTATATCAAACTCGAGTAATAATGAGTGTGTGTTGTAAATCCATGTCGCCTGAAGCTGATCGGAAATCTACAATGCTGATGATTTATTTGGTTTTCCTGTCAGGCGGATGTTCCCCGCTATGCGAGTGAAAATTACGGGCCTGGACCCACATCAGCAGTATTACATTGCCATGGATATAATTCCCGTGGACAACAAACGGTACAGGTAAGACGCGCATTTACGCACACACACACTCCACAATGCCTGCCAGTGTTAGAAGATGTTATGATGCTTTTATACATTTAAAAATGGCATCTGAGACAAGTCTGAATAAAATATAAATATCAGAGTGAGTGTAAATATAAGAGAGGTACAGAGGAGGCCTATGACCTCACATGCATGTCCTATAGCACCGGAACATTACAGTAATTGTCGTTAGCATGTATTCTTAATTTAGACTCCATACACACTGATCCTGGGACAACCCAAGATTTTTCAATTGTGCAACCCCAGCTCTGTCTCCACAAATGGCGCTTGGCAGCGGGCTGCTGTCACGGCGGTTTTGCCGTCCCTTTTGGAGAAAGGCCTTTTGGATGCCTAACCTCTCCACCCTCACGGGTCAAACCGACAAATGTCGTTATAACGCAGAAGAAAACAGCGTGTTATTGCAACGGCGTCAAACGCAGCCAAGTCTTTGCATGCTATACACTGCAGCTCTGTCATTTCCAACGTCCAGCAGCCGTTTATATGTGAACACATTTTTAGCGGCGCGGCGGAGTGACGAGTGACACAGAGGACATGTTACTGGGCCAGGCTGACAAGATAGCGCACAGAGCCAGAGAGGCGACCTGCGGAGGAAATGTGGCGTTCACATGCGCGTCTCAGTGCAGAGCTGCAGGCGACAGCGCGCCGCACAGAGTCTGCAGCTCTGCACTCAACCAAACGCTGAACAGCAGGTGATGAACGCACCTTGAGTCAGATGAGGAAATAATTAGTCTGGGCTCTAGCTGAAGGCTGCGAGACTTTAAGCCTCAGCTTTAAGCTGTGACACATTTAATTGCACGAACCGAAAATAGGACAAAGCAGCTTCAGGCCTGCTGTAAAATCAAAGACAGTTGATTTGGCTTTGTTCAACTTCTTTAGATTAAATGTTGCACATAAGAAAAATAAGTTTATGTTCATTAAAATAATGTGTGATTTCTTCTGTGTTTAAATGTGCGATATAAATAAAGTTATAATTTTAGGATAAAAGTGGCTCAAATATGAAATCTGCAGGACAATTAAATTACAATTCGGACTTGATTGATAATTGGATGGAGTCATGTTATTCCCGTCACTGATATTCAATCCTCGCTCTCTTTCGACTTTTTAATAAAGGTCTCTACTTGTGATTATTAGTATTATTATTATTGATCGCTGGTGACAAAATCTTTTTTGTGGTGTTTTTTTTTCGTTGTGCAACTGACTGTACAGTGGGGTGAAAAAAGAAACAAACTTGGGGACATTGTGTTCATTTACCTCCCTCTGCGTGTGTGTAGGTACGTGTACCACAGCTCCAAGTGGATGGTGGCGGGGAACGCGGACTCGCCCGTGCCGCCCAGAGTGTACATCCACCCGGACTCTCCGGCCTCAGGAGAGACGTGGATGCGTCAGGTGGTCAGCTTCGACAAACTCAAACTGACCAACAACGAACTGGACGATCAGGGACATGTGAGTGACACAACCAAGAGTGTCTGGAAAATAATATATGATGCTACTATATGTCTGTGATAGGCATGGGTATATATGCATATTTTTGTATTTGTACCGTTTTAACTTATGTAAAGTGTCATTATATCACCATAAAATGTATATATTATTATTTACAATTAAAGCCTCTTTAACGTTATATAAGACTATTTAATATACAGCTCAAACACTTGATCTAACATTATGAAATCTTGTTATATCTCAGTGTTTTAGTTTAATTGTTGAAGCCGTTGTGTCATGAATATGTTCTATTTTCTAACTGATTTTATATAAATATATATACATATATATAATTGTGTCTTTTAGCAGAGAAATTATTCTGTTTCCTGCCCAGTGACTACAGATGAAAACTAGCTTGTAGCTAACTCTGGTGCAGCTAAGTAGCTGTGCACTGTCCCTGTTAAATAAATAAATACAAAATAAATAAATATATTTATATATATTTTTTGTGATAATTACACTACTCTTTTTGTATTATTTGAAACAGTTGTAAACGTAAGAATTTAAAAGTCAAATTTTATGAGACAAAAAAAGCCTGCAACTGAATTTTTCTGCAGTAATAACAAGAAATATGACAAATATTAAAAATGTAGAAAAAAAATTCACAATTTTGACACTGTTGCAGGGCAGTAATTATAAAATATATTGAGGGGGACACATCCCCGTAGATAATAAAATCTTCTCACAATGTTCCTCAATATATTGATTAAATAAATTACCAAAAAAACCCACTGCTATGATATGCATTGCTGTCGAAAATAATATAATAAATAGCATTATGTACTGCAGGTCTTTGGGGGGCGGGGGCAGACCTCCTGGCAGATCTGGTCCCCCTCCCAGTGTTGACTCCATGGCTTCGGCCTTACATTGTTGCCAGCTCCATAATTCCCCGTCTAAGTTTTAGGTCTCTCATATGAAAAACTGTGGATGTTTCTGTGTGTGCAGGTGCATTTATTAACACGTGCTATTTTATAGCTGTGAATAAATAACTTTAAATCACTGTTGTGTAATTTAAGCCTGACAGATTTTCCCCCTCCCTGCTCAGATCATTCTGCACTCCATGCACAAGTACCAGCCGCGGGTCCATGTGATCCGTAAGGAGTGTGGAGAGGAGTTATCCCCAGTGAGAGCCATCCCTGCTGGGGAGGGCACCCGCACCTTCGCCTTCCCCGAGACTGTGTTCACCACCGTCACAGCGTATCAGAATCAACAGGTAGCAGAGCTGACCTCCACACCAACACATTTCCTCCTAAATCCAAAGCCGCTGAAACGGCCAACGTGGCCAAGAAACCCAGCAGTGCTGCTCTGAGTGGAGCCGCCAGCAGAGAGCCTGTTACAGTTTGTTTTGTAGTTCCGTACTGTTTATAGTGACTAACTAGTGATGACTGATAAGGGTTTAAAATAAACGTACGCAGGTCTTAATGGAGCAGCTTCAGCTACGAGTTTCAAACAGAACGGATGATAAGAAAAGTTAAATAAAAAACAATTTCTGAATTGTAAAAATTTTGTTTTGCACGCTGGTCAGGGCAGCATTTTAAAGGCAGATTCTTTTGTGAGTGTGTGAGTGTGTGTGTTTTGCAAAACAGAGATCGAGAGTGTGAGAAAGTTCCTGCAGTTTTCCCTGGAAGTGTTTTACCACTTCTACCAAGGAAATGTTTATTGGATTGATTGTTAAAAAATAACCTTGTTTCTCACTCTAGCTGATTTTTGGAGTAGTTTTCTATGTTGCTTGAGCGTCTCATAATTTCTGAATTTTCCCACCAAATTTCAAAGCTACTGGTTTTTCTGGATTTTTGCAATATAAGCTTTGAAGTAGGATGTTAGCCGGGGTTGGTCGGCCCACAGTGCAGGATGGCTGAAGTCAGAACATGGTGGCAATGCCTATAAAAAGTCCCTTTGGATGCGGGTCACAGAGCTGGGCCTTAAACACCACCCACAGCCTGGGCAGCCCTATGGCAGCCCCACAGACATGTGCGCACACACACACATGCACAAAGTCACATATATGTGCAAGGAAACAAGCACATGCATGTAGTCCTATATATATTTAATGTGAACAAACAGCACAGTTGGCAGAAACCATCACATTAATGTACTTATTTATAGATCTGACTTATTACAGACAACGAAAATTATTTGGGCTGGAAAAAACATCTTCCATTACACAGTGTGTGTTATCATGGACTGGATTTTTTGGGGGGAAATAATTAGAGTCTTATTTTACTTTTCAGATTACAAGGCTGAAAATTGACAGAAACCCGTTTGCCAAAGGCTTCAGAGACTCTGGCAGAAACCGGTGAGTTCAATTCAACCACAGAGATTTTCACATTATCTAGTGCATTAGGGGTAATGTGGGATGCATGACTGCATTATATTCTGGCTTGGTTGTGGTTTTTGTCACGGCTATTTCAGTCTGATTTTATGGGGAGCAAAGCTTTGTATTTATTTATTTTTTTCAAATGGAAAACGTGCAACAGCCTCCCCATTAAATCTGTCCTAAATGGCAGCACAGAAATTGACTCAACTGAACAGACGTGGCACATATTATTATGATTTCACCGTGTTAAACGATGATGCATTTTCATTTAAATGTGCTAACTTTAAAGGCACATTAATCCCCACAACTGCACAGTTACAGGCACAAGCTCTGAGAGGGAAAAATCTAACCTCGGCTGCAAACCTAAATGGAGCGTCAGATTCCAGTCGGCCTCGAGAACATAAACATCAACAGCAAAATAATAAAAGTCAAGAGTGTCCTGAAGAAAATCTGTATAAACACATTTCTAAACATATATAAACACAGCATTAAAACAACACGGCAGTAAAACTCCAGCAGTCTCCCAACAGCCACTCCCCTGAGGCCGCACAGAAATCATTAGAGAGGAGGGGAGAGGAAGGGGGAGAGCAGGAGAAAGAGGAGGAGAGGGAACGTGCAAGACAGAAAATCTGAGAGGGAGGAAGGTAGAGAACAGCAAACTGGATAACCCTGACAGCTGACCCTATAAAAGTTAAACTCAGGAAGGCCGAAAAGAAAAAGCTCCCCTTAAATATTACAGGAAGAGTTAAGCAGTTTGCTAAATAAACTTGTGCTCTGATAGGCTGCTTTGGAGCACACACAACCGCTCCGGGCAGCTTGTCTAAATTATCACCGTGGCTACAACCCCGCGGGGGGGAGGACTTTTATCCTCACGCTAACGAGGGGTAACAGAGCACTCGCATTACCCCGCCACAGCAACCCTCTGCCCCACCTAGAGGAGGAGGGAGACGCAGATTGGGGGGAAGGGGAGTCCCACCTCATAAATCCTTGCTGCGGCTTCCTGCTCCTTCGTCCTGATTCGCCCGTAAAAGCCGTGTGAAAGCAATTACCTCCGAGCACCCGGCTGGCAGCAGCCAATCGCAACGTGGCGTTTATGCCCCTCATTACCTGTGGTCTCCATGGAGACAGCGAGAGAGGGCCCCACGGGCGACTAAGATGGCCGCCAGGTGGTTGGTGTAATGTGAGGCATGCTGGGAGAGGGCGGCTGCAGCTGCATCGGTGACTAAACAAAGTGCGAGACGAGTGGTTCCTGCTCTGAGTGGTTTTCTGATGATTTGTAAGTAACGCTCGTGTGTGTGTTAACGTGTGTATTCGTGTGTGTTTTACAGGATGGGTCTGGAGGCCTTGGTTGAGTCTTATGCGTTCTGGCGTCCATCTCTGCGAACGCTCACATTTGAGGACATCCCTGGCATCACCAAGCAAGGTAGAGTCAACTGACAGGAGCTCTCTGAAGACGGAGAATAAGTCACGACATCCAGCTTACGAGGCAGTCTTTGTACGAGAAAGTTGTTGGCATTGTATGTTTGTGTTATCCATGGAAACGTTTCATAGGCATCATATCAGTGTTTCTAAAGTGATGTTATATATGAGCCCACTTTGTCATCCGGTGGTGTAGGAGGGTGGTGGATGGCGTGTAACAAAGGCGAGACACCTGCCAAGCTGCAGACCAAGACCAACAAAAAACAAAACTAGTTGTGTTTCCAACAGGCAAACATGGGTGTTTTTCAGCAACCCGTTGCTGTTTTTAGAACTGGTTATAGTGTAACAAAAAGCAGTTGTTTTTTACAGAGAAATTGTGCCACCAAAACCAGTATTTTAAGCCAAAACATGATCGTTTCCTAACCATAAGCAAGTTGTTTTAGTGCCTGATCATAATCACAGTGTTCAAATGTAAGGAGACCTACAGACGTACAATTGCAACGTATCTGTGGTTTGCAGAAACGTACAATGCCAACATTTTTTCTGGTGATTGGGTTGAAGCCCATTCCACCCAACTTTTGACAAACACACTGATGTTATTTGGCCGGCCACAACAGGTCCTTGTCTGGTTAATGTAATAAGGTCATTTTCAGGGACGACTGATAACAACATTTCAACTCAGTGCTCAGTTGTTCAGAAGTAATCTGATCGAATTTTGGTTTTCAGATTGGATCAGATCTTGAAAATGGGTCATTTGATCATATAATCCAGTTTTGATTTTTTTCAGGATCAAACCTTCAACGTGTGTTGTCAAAAACATTTTCATAGGGTTGGGATACCTTTGATGCAAAAAAATCTGGATTTTCCTGATCGCCACAGAAGGCTGGATTCAGGCAACAAAATGCCATAAAAAATTTAAACTGGTCAAACATAAACAAATGAAGTACAAAATATAAACAGATGTATGACTGCTACAGTGATAAGGAAGATAAAGTAGACGCTATAGGCTACCTATTAGGCTTTTCAGTATAGTAAAGACAAAAAAAAAAGGATTTTGTTGTCATACAATAAACCCCCAAAAATAGCTGTCAATATCAAACAAAAACTACTTAATTTTAACTTTCATTTATCATTTTATATTAATAAGAATGACTCAGTCAAAAGTAGTTTCTAACAATTGCATTCCCAATGCTGCTTCCTGTCTTTACAAAAAAAAAAAAACACCCTGATGCTGGCTGTTCTACCAGTTGTTCTTTACTCAGTCAGTAGTCTAAATTATGTTACAGTCACATTTAGGGCACCTGTCACCCAGATTTGACTATCTCAAAACATTTGCAGGCCTATCTGGATCAGGGTGATCCAATCTAATGTTGCTCTGAAAAAAACAGCACAAAAGTAGTTGATCCAGGAAAGCAAAACGTGAGGTTTTAAAATCCAGATCGTTCTGATTCAGATTAAATATTTAGCACAACTGCACCCAGGGTATGTGTAAATACAGAGTAGTGATCCAATACCTGCTCACTCCAAAAATGTTAAACCAGTAGACCTATACCTCACTGTGTAGATCTCACTAGAGGTCAGGCAGCATTACATGAATACTCCACCCTTCCAAATGAGACTTGTTCTGTGTAACGTTTAATTTGTGAAGAAAACTTGGTTTCTCTTGCATGCCAAAGAATCCAAAAACTGAGAAAAGTCACAGGCGGCTGCATTTAACAACTGCAAAACTATATCAAAACATCCACTCACAAACTCTCACACAATTCGTGCAGTGACTCCATCGACTCAAACAGTAGTTTTACCTCACTGAGCCTGAGAGCTGCTGGTCTACCTCTGCCTCCATGTGTTTGTTTGTGTTGCTGTGTGACTTTGGTGTTTTAAAAAGCTAGTTTGGATTCATAAAATTCACACAATAACACAAACAAATTATTTTAGCTTCAGACCAGCAGCTCCTGCTCCTTCAGCGTGGTAAAATTACAGCTTTTGTCAATGACGTTTGGCTTTGAAAAGAGCACAGGTAACTTCCACTTTTAGTTAAGTTCCCCATCAGAGGCTGTCTGAACATATGACTGTATAACTGAGACTTGGATGATACTGCACGAGTTGTCTAGTTTTTGAACACAACAACTCATTTGTTTAGATTTAGGTTTCACTTTTCTGTTTTTCTGTTTCTTTAGGAATCCCAGGAGCTCACGGTGGGATCGGACCAACATCTCATCTGCTCTCCACGTCCCCGTGCTCCTCACCTTTCCAGGTCTGCCCTCTGAGCCCGCCTGACTACACCTGCAGCCGACCCACACACCCGCTCCATCGTTACAGCAACCCCCCGGAGCCGTTCCCCTCTCCCAGAGGTCCATCAGCGTATGAAGGCGAAGGATTCTGTTCCCTGCCCCTCCCTGCCTCTCAACTTGGCTATCTATCCAACCCCACCCCGCAGGGCTACGCTGGGCTTCGCCTCCACACACCGCCCTACAGCCTGTACGGTTACACATTCCCTCCGTCACCACGCCTCGCAGCCAGCCCTGATAAAATGGCCGCCGCTGCCACTGCCAATCATCAGAGTGCCTTCCTTGGCTCGTCTCCCAGTGGGACTCTAACGGACAGTCTGGGCGTACTCAGCGGAGGACAGCAGGGCTTCTTGTTTGACTCCCGGACTTTAGGACTGGCAGGTAGCCAGTCGGGAGGTGGGGCCTCACAGGTCACTGCCCACATGGGCTGAATTTGACTCCGGACATTTCACGAAAAACAAAATGACACCCTGGAACGGGTGTAAGTTGCTTTTCAGAACGAATTAATCATCCATGTGCTGAACAAGCATCAGGACAAACAGAGAGGAGGGACAGATGATGCCATCGTCTCTGTGAGCATAAAGAGCTCGTCAAAGCTCCTTTTAACTGAAGGGAATATTTTTACCAAGTTCGTATCATTCAGTTATGTTCTCTAGGACATGCATGTGCAGCTGCGGTGGTCACTATAGGGAGAAACTTCCTGCCGCTTTGGATACAGAGTCCAAACAATGTAACCCAGTGACTGAACTGGAACTGAAAATGGATTGGGCAGAAACTGGGCTGGCCCAGGCACTCAAAGCAAGCACTTCAATCCCTGGCAGGAAGCCCTGAAGCAGTAACTATTAGACTCACACAGCATTTTACATTGCCTCCGTGAGCTTGCCTACTCTGGATGGAGTTACTGAACACTACTTTTAAACTTGTTTTTATGGGATACATTGACTAAACTCCTTTTGTCGATTAGACTCTGTGTCATGCCTGGTGGTGTTCTCCATCAAGTCTTTGGAATAACAAACAGCTAAAGTCCATTCAGTAACATGCACTACAGGCAGGGCCTTTCACCACTCAGACTTTAAAAACAACTTTTACACACAACACCAGGAGCCTGTCACATATTAACATGATGACATCACGGTCATGAGAGACCGTGGGAGATATCCCAGTGACAGTTATGGACTGACGAGGTTAAAGCTGTGGGAGGATGATGGATGACGGACTGAGCTACATATTCTGAGTCTGGTTTGACAGACGTTTACTTGATGCAGCTGTTTGGACGTCGGGCTGAAGTACATCTTCCCTTGTGTGACACAGACGTAACTGCACATGACAACTCTGTACATAGCGGGAGGGAGGGAAGGCGGGCGGGAAGAGAGATGTGTATATAAAGGGCTGTGTGACCCTTCGCACTTAAAAACCCCCAATGCACCTGCTTCTGCTCTTTAGACCGGGTCAGGTACGCAACAGCCAACCCTGAACTTGACCGAAAAGCTTTTCTTTGCAAACACGCGCTATATCAGCAGCACGCCCTTTGGCCAAGGACATTAACATGTTCTGTGACCTTTTTGAGCCAAATAAAATATATCTATTCATGTCACAATGTTAATATGTAATCAGTATCTTACTAATTTAACTGATTTGGTGTTGTTTATTAAGGCAGTTGTGAACATACGTGTGTGTGAGTGTTTTCTTTACACATTTTTTTTTTTTAAAGGAAAGCAATTACAGTGCTTACAATATAATATTTCCTTGTGCAAACAAAGACGGAGGACTGTGTGTGTTGTCCCTCATGTATGTGCATGTGTGTGTGTGTGTGATAGAGCAGTCATTTACTGGGGTTGTTCCACAGGCTCTGGATTCCAGAGAAATGAAAAATACCACAAGAAAAAAAAAAAAGAAAAAATACCACAGGAGACAGGGAGAAATAACAACTCTTAGCACACACACGTACGTACACACACACACACACACACACACAAATAACACATCGTCCTCATTGTGTAATGGCCGTGCAAACTAATACCTACAACTCTGCCGAACCGACGAGTCACACGAGGCAGGGTGTGCGGTGAATGTGGATGTGGGTGTGATGGTGCGGACATGTGTGAGTGTGCACATTTGTGTGTGTGTGGCAACAGGTGGTTGGGTTGAGTGTGTGTGTGACCTCACAGTCTCAAAGTTCATGTAGATCCCTGAGAATTGACCCCCCCACCCTCCTCCTCCGAAGTCATACAACTCTGCTGAAAGCTTCGCCAAGATTTTTCAGAAAGCTGTTTGCTTTGTCGTTTTAACCCATTTTACCACCTGAACAAGCACATCGACTAACGGCTCCGAGAACCCGAGACAAAACACAGAGACTTTTCTCCTCTACCTCGAACCCAAAATAAATTTTGAAAAGAAAACAAGGCAAGTGCCACACTTCATCTTTTGGACTAGCTACTAAAGAGCCTAACGTTGGCAGACAACAAAAACTTCAGCAGCTCCCCAAATTATACAGTGTTTTATCTTTATATCATCTCTGTGGAATAGTGTCAGGTACCATTTACAATTTGAGTGATACTGGTCCCTGGAATTTGGTACCGGTATCCAACAGTACAATTTTTAGGTATTTTACCTTCTCTAAAATAAACAAGCTGCAGGGGTGACGTAGTTGACAAAAATGCAATTCTGCTTTTTGGCTCTCTGCTAATCACACAAAGAGCTAATCTTCTGTCTCTGACTGTCTGCTTGTGTGTGTGTATGTGTCTAGCAGTGATGCTGGGCTGATACTAAAATAATGTGGGAAAGAAAGAAGACCAGACACTGAATTTTTGCAGCAGACTGGTGCTGTAGTGATAATTTTGGCTGCTGGAAAGTTGCTGATTGATTTAACGTTAATCAGTACTTGGTAGTACCGACATAATTCAATCACTGCCCTTAAATGTACCAAGTTAGGTACCCAACCCTACTGTGCAACCAAGAGATTACAAAAAACTACAGCTAGAGTTGCAAATAGATCTGGGAATTAGACCCTGAAAACACTCCTTTCCTGAACAGGAACCAGTCCACGCTCCATATTTGGTCCGGACGGGGGCTCAAACAGGCGACCCTCCAGTTCCCAACCCAAGTCCCTATGGACTGAGCTACTAGCCATGTTTCCAACAGCCTGTTTAGATGCGCATCTAGAAGTATCGCATTGGAAAATTATGATGGAAACGCCAAAATTCGAATTAAAATCCCCTGATTTGCACAAACTAAAATACGCTCACTTTAGCCGGGTTTTGGTTGATGCAAAAAAATGTTGATTCGCAAAACGGGGGATGGAAACAGTTATGTTCGAATTAAGTCTGACGTAGCGCACCTCTCTCCATGGTGATATCCACACTCCGGGCCGGGAAGGCGGTAATGCATTTACAAGCTGGTTGCCAACCGCCAGAAAACATAGAAGAAGAATGTGAGACTTGTTTTGTTTCCGGTTCTGCAGAAAAGTCGACGAGTTCATAGTTTTCACCAAAGCCCGTACATTTAATGGAAACACACAGGATTCGTATTTCTTTTAATGCGCATTTCCCAATGATTCAAATCACTTTTGGATGGAAACATAGCTAATGTTTCTTTTCAAAATACACTTCCGTTTTCACAGGAAATTTAACGTTTACATTCAGTCTCTTTCCAAATAAACGCACTACATTGGTACAACACCGAAAATGTATGCTTTTTTCCTTGGTTGGGTTTAGGAAAAAACACAACAGGGTTTGGACTTAGAATCTTACAGGAAGCGAACACCAGCCTCTTGGGTGAAAGTCAGTGGTTGTTGGACCCATCCACCACCCCTCTCTCCCTCCCACCCTTCTCGAACTTTTGCCCCTGAATTTAGGTTGTTGTCCGGCTACGTTTCCCCCTGATGCAAAGGCCAGCTTTTCATTGGTGTCTGATGCCAGAAGTCACCAACAAAGCGCTGGTATTCAACGACTTCGGAGTGAGACCAGGTTGTCTGGTCAAGGAAGTCCCATAATGTCAATACAAAAAAAAAGAAGAAACAAAGAAATCTTGGAGCCAACAGCTGGGTTACAGTAGACTAGATTCTGCTAGCCAACTCTCGTGATTCAATCATCACAGCAGTTTGTTGCTGTAGGGATAGTTCTGGTTTGCTATGAAGCCAACAGAGCAGCTGCGGAGCTCAGTGGCCGGCTTCAGGACGCTTCCGCCTCTTGTCTGAAGTTAAATCTGGCAGCTTCGTAGCGCTCCTTTGCCGGCCTCAGGTACCAAAATTTGCCAGTGATGGATTTAATGTGAATCAGTACTCCATAGTGCCGAGGTAATTCGGTTGGTACCCTTAAAAGTACCAAGTTCAGTACCCAACCCTACTGTGCAACAGAAAGATTGCAAGAAACTACAGCTGGAATCGCGAATAGATCCGAGATTGAACTCTCAAAGCCATTTCGAACTCACATTGTACACAGTTTAAATGCAATTAGTTTCTTGATTTTATTTTTTAAGATATGGCAGTGGTCATACACAACTGATGCCTGTGTATACGACCACTGTAAGGGGCTGTACACATGCCACATTTTTTGCGCTCTCTAATCTGAAATTTAAATTGTCCGTTAGGTCACAACTGTACAGCATACTACTAACACTGCAGAGCTGCACTTGTTGCAAAACTTTGATCTGTTAATTTAGCTTTGCAGGAACCTGATTTTTCACCTTTCCCAAGTATTTATCCCAAAAGTTGCTGACTCTCTGCTGCTGTCACCCGTTTCCTCGCCCTCAGTTGTCTCCTGTCACTCTGAAGGTGAGAGGTGCTGACGAGAGGAGCACATGTGAGGGGGGGAGGGAGGAGAGCTTATTTTAGAACCCAGGAATGATTGGCTTGTTGTTTCTGAGTGACAGGGGACGGGCCCCCTGCCTGGTGCATCCGTACCACACACACACTGGAACAGAAACACAGACAGAAATATGCACATTTACACACAGTGCTAGTTTAGTCTCCTTCAGTTCCTTTGGATATGTGGCTTTGTCGGAGTTCTGATTTAGGGAGGATAGATCAAATTTAAATCTACATCAGGCACACACACTCATATATTCACACACACACTCCTGTATGGTGTCAGTGGTCCGGTGATTCTCGGCTGAAGGTGGGGACATTAACACTTGTGTATGACCAGGTGCCGACGTGACAGATTTGACACGCTATCCGCCTGGAGAAGGAAGACAAGAAGGGAGGACAGAGGAGGGAGGAGGGACAGGGAGGCAGCAGAGAGCAGGGGCACTATGTGTGTTTATATGTGTTCAAGATTTGTATAAAGTTATCAGTTATCTAATCTGCTGTTGGCGATGTCTTTGGGGCAGAGCAAGCACAGATTAGTTGTCCTTCATTTAATGGTTGTGATTTCCTCTACATTCAAATACAAGTTATCTCATAGACATGTAAAACACATTGTCACTCCGACCTCGTCACATATCAACGTATTTTCATGGACTTTCAATGTCCAGTTAAGACGTGCAAGGTACCCTGGGTGTGTTGGTTGTTGATGTTCTGGGACGCAGTGTCAACTTCAGCCTCTTAAGGTGCGGACACACCAAACCGACAAAGAACTAGCAGCGACGAAAGCCAACTCTTGCGTCGTCTACATCACCTCAAGTCGCCCTGTGTCAGTTGCATTTTAACACACTACACGGACTACATCCGACAAGCAGCACGTACGTTCTGCGTCTGTTTGGATTCAAACAGAAAGCTGGGGCTAGCTCGGAGGCTAGCAGAGGCTAACTGGCTGTGTTTCCCTCTGGTCATGCTGCGGCTAACGCTCTGCTAGCCGCTCCCAGCTAGCTCCGGTTTGTTATTCAGGTTAAAGTGGGAAGAGGCAGCGGATCTGTCGGGCAGCTGAGTGAAGTGGAGCCTGAGGAGGAAGCACCGGTTAGCCCCGGTTTCACTACAGGCAGATTCACTCGCTACAGAGGCGAGGGACTAAAACCTGAACAGCCAATCAGAGTGATCTCTCTCACCGACAAGCTCTGCCGCCGATTCAACATGCTCAATCGGCCGAAAAGCCATCGACGCCGATGCCAAAGTGCTGACGGTGCGGGACACACCGCAAAAACTAGGGCGACAGGTGCTCACCGACGGCCCGACTTTGGTCGACATGCATTGTCTTCTTTCATAATACACTTCCGTTTTCACAGGAAATTTACAGTTTACATACAGTCTCTTTCAAAATAAAAGCAGCAACAAAAGCACATGGTTAGATTTGGGAAAAAAGAACATGCACCACCCCTCCCAGCCACTCTACTTGGACTTTCGCTGTTTTAACATTCATCCTTGTTCTGCTGTGTTTCCCCCTGACGTTGCCGAGCGCTTTTAAGCTATAACGGCGACTGGCCGCGCATCATGCTGACATTAAAGGACAGCGTTTGTGTCAGTGTCTGACACCGCAAGTCACTGCCCAAGCGCCGGGTTTCGATGACCAGATTTACATGTACACAGGGAGACCTTAGAATCTATGGGAAGATTGCAGCATTTTTTTTTTTCTGCTTTTTGCTGCCGTTGTGGCGAGCCCAAAGAAATTAGTTGCTGAACTAAACTGGAAATCAGAGTAGGGCTGCCATGATTAGTCAACTAATCGATGACTAATCGACTATTAAAATAATCGGTGACTATTTTAGTAGTCGACTAATCGGTTTGAGTCATTTTTCATAGAAAAGTACTATAAAAGTACCCCAAAATACTCTTACTGCAGCTTCTTACGTTCAGATATTGGCAGCTTTACACACTCTCCCATGACAGTGAACTAAAACCCTTTGGCGTGAGTGTGAAACAAGACATTAGATGACATAATTTTGGGGTTTGGGCGAGACAGACCGACATTTTTCAACATTTTAACACATTTTTCGATGAAATGATTAGTCGACTAATCGAAGAAATAATCGTCAGATTAGTCGACAATGAAAATAATCGTTAGTGGCAGCCCAAAATCAGAGTAATCAACATTTTAATTGAATCAACTTAATATGTCTGAATCAGGACATCAGTATTTAAAGTAGGTAGCTTGTGAAGTTTGGTCGTTATTTGAGTTCTGATATATTCAATTGATATCTTGTATGTTAATTTATCGTTTAGTATGTTGTGTCATCTTCAGGTTGTAAACAATAATTTAAAAAAACTGTATGTTTCTGCCCTCTCAGACAGCAAAAGATGAATAAACACCTTTGAGTTTGATTTATTTTATCCTTTAGTTACTTACAAATGTTGAAACACAGATCTCACCAGTGTGATCATTCTAATACTTGAATTTCGAGGGAACACGTTTGCTCATACATGACATTTTACAGGGCTATAATTTGTGGTACTGCTTCATTTAGCAGGTATCGTTTTGTGGCATATTTTTCAGAGGATAGTTGTGAGTAAATGGTGCCTTACCTGTACTGGCTGGTAGAGAAGAAGTGGATTTGGCTTGTCACCTTAAAACTTTTTTTTTTTCATCTGGTATTTTAATGTGTCATCGCAACAAGTTTCACAGTAATACAATCACTATGTTTAACGTATCAGCTTTACTCGTATCTATTAATATCTAAAGCAGACAACTTTGATTTACTGTTATCATTAGCTGTACATAAATACACACTTTGCGGTGCTGCCAAAGCATCTCATCATGACACCGAATACCCCCAAAGCTCCGCGGCATCAAACCAAAGCTGAGAGACATCAGTTTTCATTTTAGAGTGTGTTTGCATGTGTGGGTATGAATTCACGCCAGCTCAGACATACCAATATGGTCATACACTATAAACGGGAAGCTTAAATGAGAGAGTGAAAAAAAGAAAGTTCTGGATCTACTGACTCTGTTGATTTACAGAATATAACTGTATGTTGTCATGACAACACTAGATATGACGGTTTACAAAGTATGCATTTACAAAGCTATCTGTGCCTACACACACGTAAGCACAGACGCACACGCACACACACACACTCACACACACACACACACATGCACGCACACTCACACACTGCTTGCATTGCTAAAATATGAAGTCTTCCATTTTCCACTTGTCACTTGGTGCTGAATATTACAAGCACCTACAAGAACTCCTGACCTATCCTGTCAAAGTGTTTACACAGTTCGGCACATGAGCTCAACAAATCAACACCAACTCGAGCGCTCTTTAAAGGAGCAGTTCACCCCAAAATAAAAATACTTTTCCTCTTACCTGTAGAGCCGTTTATCAGTCTAGATTGTTTTGGTGTGAGTTGCAGAGTGTTGGAGATATCAGCCGTAGAGATGTCTGCTTTCTCTCCAGTATAATAGAACTAGATGGCACACTGCTTGCGGTGGTCAAAGTGCAAAAAATTTATTTGAAAAACTTAACAATTACATTTCTTTACAGAAATCATGATGCAGTTACTCAAAGTAATCCACAGACCTTATTGTGAGCAGTTTCAAGTAGGAACTATTTTCTTTCAACTGAACTACACCTGCCAACCGTGTCACTGCGCAGAAGGAAGCGTGCATCTATTCATGGACAAGAGACTCATGCTCATGATAGCACACGATATAAACATCAATGAAGTCCTCATTGGCCGGGCTGTAACCTTAGCTAGCTCAGTGGTGCTAGCTGGCTATAGATGTACTCTTCCTGCGCCGTGACACAGTTGGCAGATATAGTGTAAAAAGAAAATAGTTTCTACATGAAACTGCTCACAACAAGGTCTGTGGATTATCTTGAGTAACCAGGTCATGATTTCTGGAAAGAGACATTGATGTTGAGTTTTCAAATATTTTTTGGTGCTCTGACCACCACAAGCAGTGTGCCATCTAGCTCTATTATACTGGAGAAAAGGCAGACATCTCTACGGCTGATATCTCCAACACTCGGCAACTCACACCAAAACAATTTAGACTGATATATAGCACCCCTATTACCACAAAACAGCCCTGTGGTAAATGTGTGGTTAGGTTTTAGGCACAAAAACTTCTTGGTCATGGTTGGGGAAAAGATCATGTTTTGGCTTAAAACACCACATCTGGAGCCTAAAAAGCCGATGGAAACACACTGACAGGTTGCTACAAAATACCTATGTTTGGAGTCTACAAAGCTGATGGAAACACACTGACAGGTTGCTACAAAACCCTTATGTTTGGAGTCTACAAAGCTGATGGAAACACACTGACAGGTTGCTACAAAACCCCTATGTTTGGAGTCTACAAAGCTGATGGAAACACGCTGACAGGTTGCTACAAAATACCTATGTTTGGAGTCTACAAAGCTGATGGAAACACACTGACAGGTTGCTACAAAACCCCTATGTCTGGAGTCTACAAAGCTGATAAAAACACACTGACAAGTTGCTACAAAAAACTATGTTTGGAGCCTATAAAGCTGATGGAAACACATTGAAGGGATGCTACAAAACACTTACATTTGGAGCCTAAAAAACCGATGGAAACACACTGACAGGTTGCTACAAAACACCTATGTTTAGAGCCTATAAAGTTGATGGAAACACACTGAAGGGATGCTACAAAACATACACATTTGGAGCCTTAAAAGCCTATGGAAACACACTGACAGATTGCTACAAAACACCAATGTTTAGAGCCTAAAAAGCCAATGGAAACACACTGACAGGTCACTACAAAACACCCATATTTGGAGCCAATGAAGCCGACAGAAACACTGCAATAACTTGCTAAACAACAACCAGTTTTGTCGTTTGCTGGTCTCAAAGAGCAGGCTGCAGCTTGGCAGGCATCTCACCTAAATGACTCACCATCCACCGTCCCCTCCACCTCATGATGACAAAAGTCAGTTCATACATTATGTCACTTCAGAAACAGTTACATGATTTGTGTAAAATGTGCAGATGTAACACATTCATGATTTGCAGAATTGTACAATGCCAAGATTTTTTTTCTAGTGACTGGGCTGTAAATAGCACCACAGGTAAGAGGAAAACTGCCCCTTTGAAATGATCATACTGTATACTGGAGACTTTTTGAGCCAAAGGAGATACAATATAGTGTTTCATCAGAGACATATTTTAATAAATTGGATTAAATTATTGTGGCTTACATTAAAAGTGAGCAATAAGCAATGAAAGCGTAAGAAAACATGCTGCTGATGAGAAAACTGTTCACTGACATTGCCTTAAAATGTTCCCCATGTACAGAATGATGGTCTCTGGCATCCTCAAACACTGAGTCTTAGTGAAAGTGGAATAAACCTATTTACCATATCTTTCCTCTACACCCGCTGCCTCTCTTCCCTCGGGGAATTGGCTACCCCGAGCACTCAACACAGAAGTTAGCATTTGCATAGAGGCCAGTTATGTGGTTTTAGCGTCCTGTGTGATTGAAGTGAGCATTAGCATATGGGCCGACGAGGTGACCACGTGGCCGAGCGTGCTCAGAGGGGAGTTGTGGCCTGCTGTACGTGACCGAGCATATGAAGCGGGGAGTCCACAGGTGAGGTCATGTTGGGCAGTGAGAAAGTTCCCTGAAGCACAAAATAAGGTTTGGCACAGACACTAGCAACCGTCAGAGGCAAAAAAAAAGAGGTCTGTTTGTATCTGATGAGCAGCTTATTAGAATTACAAATGGCGGTTTAGACAAACTTTATCTTGAAAGAAAGGAAAAACCTCAAGTTTCTTCGAGACAACAGAACTCTGAAAGGTTTCTCAAACAGGAATTTTGTAATGACCTTTAAATACGTGTCAACACTGTGAGTCAGCTGGATTTCAGTGAACGACATCCTCTGAGAATTCAGGATTAGTTTGCAGTGTTTCTCACTTTAAGGAGCCAGAGATTTATGGAGGACAGAGGACAGGACTGAATATTGGAGCAAAGAGGCTCTTCTTCCCCCGCTGCTCTTCCAGGAAGTGCACCTGTGCTCTGGGGGGGGGCTCAGCTGGTGACAGGAGGAGGGTGGGTGTGCTGATGATGTTGCAGGCTCAGCTCAGCTACTCCTGCGTGACCTGTTAATGGCCTAGCGGGTATTTGATGACAGTTGCAAGAATTTGAGGCTCAGGGTGTCCTTTACAGCCGCTAAATCTTTGTCATCATATCTCCCCCCGCTCTGCTGATTTATGGCCAGCACCGTGGGGCATGTTTCTCAGTACCCCCCTATCAGACATCCCATGAACTCTGATCTATGAGGGGGGTGTTGAGAAATAATTATGACACAATATTTTCCTGTAATCTTTCCATGTCAACAAAAAGGACTTGAGCACCTCCGGATAGTCTCTCTCTCCAGTTCTGTGGGGAAATACAGACACACACTCTCGAATACACGGTGAATACACATGTACAACACTGCATGCCTCTGTGAGACACTGAGAAGGTCCAATAGACTGAGTGTCGAGCCAAAATGAAAGCACAGGCTCTGCAATGTCTTGTAAATGTCTATCAGTTCTTTAAGCATGTGATCTGTGGCTGCGTCCCTCAGGAGCCCTCTGGCCAACTCATAACCAAATGCAGGACAGTTATTCACAGCTGCCTTAGGAGGACAGTTTTAAGGGCTGAGGACTTTTGGGGGACTTAAATAAACACTTGACCTAAGAACCTGCTAAACTGTGGCACCAAAGAGAAGATGGTTAACACCCAAACTAAAATGCATAAACAGTATGTGGACACCAAACAGTTCTATAACGTTTAAAGTATGAAGTTGAGCCCCGACTAACAATTCTCCTAGTCAACCAATAGTTGTCATTTAGGGCCATTAGTCGACTAGTCTCCTGCATGTTTCTGATATTAACATAATGATTAAATGATATATTTTGGTGATTTGAGTTGAAGGTGTGAGAAAGAATAGTATCAGTAACATTGTTAACACTGTGCTACATTACAGAGAAATACAAAACCATACTAATGAACCTTCATTAATATAGGCCTATATTTTACCTACAAGTGCACATCACACACTGAGCGAGCCGCCTGTTAATGACGCTGTGGGCTAATGGGCATGTAGCTACTTCCATGTTTCAGATGATACGTCATGTTTGTAGTCGACCAATGAAGATGAGTTTACATATCACCTTGGGTTCGTCCTTCACCTTCTCAAAATGATCCCACACTTTGGATTTCCTGCCCGACATGTTATTAACTAGCCTGTGGAATAACCGCAGGTACCAGCCCTGGAAATTAACCTGACGAGGACACTTCCTGTGTCTGTCCTTTCAAATTAAATTCACACATGGTCCAGTCATATAGGTTTGGATTTATTTTGACAACTCATAGAGTTTCACGTTTGCTTGCTGTTCTTTTTTTTGTGCAGCTGAGCAACCAATAAAATCTTGCCGACTTCGCTTGGTCAGCTATTAAGGGGCAGCCCTGATGAATATGTCAAGATTATGTAATTAAAAGACAAATGCCAGAGCTGCTAAATAGACCCTGAATAATGAAATAGCTCCATTCGGATCACTCCAACCCATCGCTAGAAATGCGTCACCAACAAAACCAATGTTTTCCTACAAGTGTCCGAAAGTGTTTTTCATGTTGCAGATGACCTCACTATATAGTCCTCTACAAAGAACTCCCTATATAGTGAGTAGGGAACAGTGAATGAGTGAATGATTTCGGACACAGCCAAAGACTAACGGCCCATTTATGCTCAACGTTAAATACGGATCCGGATATGGACGGAGCCTTCTGTCTGTGCTCCGCGTTCATTTCATCCGTTTTTCTGCACGTTTCCATAAAGCTTACGGATACGGGCCAAACAGAACAGTACCACCGGAAACCGCGGGGGCAGTGTTGCTGTCACTACTCGATACATAGCTCTAGTGAGACACGAAGAAGAAATAACAATGGCTCACAGTTGCGGAACCCAGCTTGAAACTTGCTGCCAAAGCTTGCTGGCTGATTCCTGTAGTGAGAAAGTGCAGGATGACAGCTAGTTGCCCTGCCTCATTCACAGGCGCGCTGTGCGACTTGTCATGCTGGATGTGGGGGGCCACCCGGGGAAGCAAGTTATCGAATGCCCTGGCGGACATCCTAAAGTACTGGAAATGACGCTCATCGTCAATTTCTCTTATCGGCAGTACTAGAGAAAAGATGCTGCCTCTGTTTTTGTCTTTTATGCAAGAGGTACATTATCAATATCTCCTCCATAGTCGCCATGTTTGTTTTTGAGTTTGTTGTTGTCATAAACTTTTGACTCTGGGCTGCCCCCTGGTGGATATATTGGTAAACATCCATGCCAACGTAAAGGACGCATGGAAGAATGTTGGCAGTGACGGTAACATCGTTTGAAACAGACATATACATTTTCGTACGTAAAGGGAGCATAAATGGGCCTTAAGGCAGGAAAACATACAAAGACAGGAAGTAAAACCAGACATAACAAGAGCATGAAGATCACACACAGAAAACCTCAAAACAAAATCCCCGGATCATGACAAATGTGTGTAGAAGTGTGTTACAGTCAATGAAGTACACATTTACATCATGAAATTACCAATTTGCTGACATTTGATTTGAGCACCACATACGAGACATTAGAAATAACTGGTCAGCAGTAAGCTGGTTACTAATCCACAGCAGACGCTGCTGGAGGTGAGTGACAGGGTCGTGCTGCGTGTGCGTGGGTGTTTGTATGTTTATATCTTCTGTGTGTGTGTACGCTTCCATGTAACAAAAATAGTGCCCCTTCCTGGGCCCCGACTCTGACATTCTGCTGCTAATAGGGAAGGAGCGTGTGAGTGTCCATATGTATGTAGCCCTGATGTAGCCCTTGCCTGACCGTGGCCCTGTCCAAGTCTTAGCATGCTCATTTATAGCCAAGCAGCCCATCAATCTTAATAGAGGAGAGAAGTGCAAAGAGCCGATGAAATGCCAGACATGATCACTATTCACTCAATGGGGGCGAGGAGAGAGAGGCAGAGGAGCAAGATGACGGAAAGATGAGAGGAGGGGAGATGGAGGAGGAAGGGTGAGGGAGCACAGAGGGAGTGAAAGTGCGGAGGGAGGGAGTGGGGAAGAAGGATGGGGTGAGAAAGAGAGAGGTCGCAAGTTGTTTATCCCTGTAGATGATAATAATGATCTGATCCTCTCTCTTCTGTCTGTGTCTCGCTGCATGAGTGACGGCTAGGGTCACGTGAAAAAACGCTAAGCGAGCCAAGGTGAACATGCTGTCTATTTGTGTCTCACACACACACACACACACACACACACACACACACACACAGACCCTGACACACACTCTAACCTCTGGATTCTCTTTGTTTAATTAACTGTTTGCATGTAAAGTTTGTAACAATTTGTGCTTGACGAGCACAGTCTGGTGCTGGATGGGTCACATGCCAGGCATTAGATCACACTGTGCTCTGTGTACGTGATGTGGCCATACTGAGACCTGGCCTGGAATGGGTTCGTGTGTGTGCGCGCGCGCGTGTGTGTGTGTGTCAGTGGGGGTAGGAGGTCTGCTGAGAGGTGGGGAATGGTGAGAGGATATTTGGCAATGTGCTGCGAGACTGTGCTGACACAGGACACTGCGTCTTCATACAACAACAGAGCTGTCGCTCATGCGGGCACGAGGTGCAAGAGAGTCAATATTTACAGACTGACAGCGGCCATGTTTGTCTGCTCACATCATAATACCATCAGGGAAATAATGCAAATAATGCGAAGCTCATACTGTGAGAATAGCAAAAGGAATATACCCTGAGTCAGTCGGGATAAATACAGCCACAGTGTTTATGTGTAGGTATGAATATTATTTCCATTTATAGGCTCCACACACCTGCAGTCTTTTTCACAATTACAGTAACATTTTTTCCAAACCATAAAGCAAGAGGTTTTTGTGCCTAAACATTAACCACACATTAATAACATACAGATGTAACATCCATGGTTTGCGGAAACATGCAACCAGAGACCGTTGATAAACCGAGATGGCCCACTTTAGATTCATTTCCTGTATCATATGAGTCCATTTATTCCAACCAGAAAGTGAACGTGAGTAGAGATTATGATAGTTTCCCTCAACTCCTAGTCACTGAAATAAATAATGGACCCATTTTTCACAAGCCCCAACTCTACACCTCTCAACAATCTGACACTGAAATTGCCTCTTTTTTTTTTTAGACAAAGAAATCAGGAGAAAATTAACTTTGTTCAAGACATGTTTCTGTTTTAGCAACACACTCAGATCTTACACTCAGATAACATCAGATGTTAAGCTAGCAGATAAAAACGCTCAGCAAAATAAGTAGCAAACAAACAAATTTGTAATGTATATAGTGTTGTATACAAATGAGGTAGGGAGATGCCGGGAAGAGACGACTACTTCCACTTAGGGGGCCGAAGGTATATATCATTTCTTACCAGTGGCGTAGCTTGTAATACGTTATCTTCTGTTATAGATTATCTTTGATACAATGCCAACATTCATTCTGGTTATTGGGTTGCATCTGTATAACACAGTGTTTGTGGCATTCACACTTGTATTTTCTGTAAGTAACAATACCATGTTGATTTACTGTTTACTGTTCACTGATTAGTACAGACTACTTTTGTTCTCCTTACTAGAGATACTCAATACAACTTTTGTAACCTCACTATTATTCTCTATAAACAGATATTGGTATGCAGAATCTATAGAGGGAATCGCCTTGTTTACAAATACTTCCGGGTAGAAAACCAGCAGAGTTTATCTCACATTTTTCACGTCACTATATCACCATTTAGACTAATCTGATGTTTGTAAAGTCTATAAACACAATGATTGAACAAACATTACTATTTCTGTGTGCACGTTTTGTAATTAATAACATGGTTATGGTAGATTAGCTGGGCTAAACGTTAGCTGTTAGCCGTTAGCGGTGTCTGTAATAACTCAGTAATTCAATAAACAGTCCGTGAAAAAAATACTTTTTCCAGCGGATATCTTAGTTACAACATGATTGAGCAAGCAAAGCAGTTTTGCGTTGCTATGTGTGGTATTTATTCAGTTTTGGGAAATCACGATGTCTAGAAAGCATCAGTGGCTGCAGCTGACAGGGACAGCTAACAGCAGCAGCAAAGGTAACATCAGGACGTCATGTGTTAAAAGCCTCCCGTTGTCGGATACCACATGAAACTACTCCAGTTAGCTCAATCGTGTTGTAACTAAGACATCCGCTGGAAAAAATATTTTTTTCACGGACTGTTTATTGAGTTACTGAGTTACTACAGACACCGCTAACGGCTAACAGCTAACGGTTAGCCCAGCTAATCTACGATAACCATGTTGTTAATTACAAAACGTGCACACAGAAATAGTAATGTTTGTTCAATCATTGTGTTTATAGACTTTACAAACATCAGATTAGTCTAAACGGTGATATAGTGACGTGAAAAATGTGATCTACCCGGAAGTATTTGTAAACAACAAGTCGATTACCTCTATAGGCAACAGTACAAGATTTTGTACTGGAAGCATTTTGGCTTCTGCTTGAAGTCAGTCACGTTTGACTGGCTGGTAAGCAGTCCGTGTGGACACCAAAGAGGTGCAACACATTGGCTGAAATACAATCTCAGTCAGCAATCATCAGACAATAAGCTAGCTTTTAATTAGCTTTTTTTTTTTTTTTTTTTAGAATTTATCTCCATTTATATGCAGATAGCCATTTGTAGTTGCTGACTACGGTGGAACCTCCAAAATATTTGCCATTGCTCCCAGATCAATAGCGGATGGGTTACGTGATTGTCCTACAATTAATTACCATTTCTATGCTGACGATACTCAATTATACCTTTCCTTTGACAATAGCAACACCGACCGATTAAACAACCTCCACTTGTGCATTGCAGACATCAATAACTGGATGGCATCAAACTTTCTACAGCTCAACTCAGATAAGACAGAAGTTATCATCATAGGTCCAGACTCATCACATGTTGCCTCCCATCTCGGTCCCCTTTCATCCCACATTACTAACTCTTGCAGAAACCTCTGTATTATTTTTGATAGCCACCTCAATTTCGATTACCAGGTCCAACAGGAGAGAACACATCACGCCAATTTTAAAATCCCTTCACTGGCTCCCAGTCTGTTTTAGAGTGGTTTTTAAAATTTTAACAGTTACTTTCAAGGCTCGTATGGGGCTAGCCCCTGAATATATAGCTGACCTCCTGACCCCATATGAGCCTGAACGCAACCTGAGATCCTCTGGTAGGTCATTGCTGGCCATCCCTTGGTCAAACTTGAAGACCAAGGGTGACCAGGCCTTTTCTGTTCAAGCCCCTCATCTATGGAATAACCTGCCGGAGGAGATCAGGGAAGCTAACACACTGTCTTCTTTTAAGTCCCTTTTAAAAACTCACTACTTCAGACTTGCTTTTAACTAATTTGAATTATCTGTTTGCTTTTATTGTTTCTCACTTTGTGTTTTATTTTATTATTTTTATTCATTTTATTTCACTAACTGCCTGCTTATTGTCTTTTAATATGTAAAGCCCTTTGTAACTTTCGAAAAGCGCGTTACATGTGATTATGGAAATGTACTGCCCAAGAGCACTAAAGCCAAACTAAATTTAAAAAAAAAAACAGACAGGGTGTAAGATGCTGGACTTTGTAGATCCAGTAAAGCTTTATTGGGATTTTCACCCTGCAAGTCATTAGAATAATGGGCTGTAATTTGCTTGCACTTTGTATGTAAAGAGAGATTTTCCAAGGGGCAGAAACCTACTATGAAAATACATACTGGAAATAATAATCTGACATGAGATTGGAGAAGTGTATTCTGCAAATAAAAATTGGGATCATTAACATAATTTCATCTCCTGTGGTTTTAAAATAAGCTTTTAGATTTTTTCAAGTCTGTCTTGAAACAGCACTCACACAGCCACACATACGTTAAAACAGATATCACAATTTCAAACAATTCCAATGAAAGAGATGGAAGACTAAATCCACTCTCCTTGTTTTAAGGAATAATGTGTTCTAACCTTTAGCCAAAGCAAATATGAAGCTACAGAAGTGTGACAGCTATCTTCCAAAGTTAGTTTTTTCAGTACAAATTTCCCTCTTTATGTTTCCACAAAGACATTTTCCTCGCAGTGCTCCAGTGGAGGGATAGAAACACCAAGACGGATATCTGTACTAAGGAGACTATAAATCTGGAAGACACCGACTTTATTTGTTTAACTCAGACTGCTCCTGATATTTGCTTGAACTGAACTCAAGAAAGCATTTTTGGCACAAGATGAGGACTGGGGATTTTGTTCAGGAATATTTCTGTCTTGTGCTTTTTTACACATACCATGGCAATGTCGGAATAGACGCAGCAAAGGACAGTGCAGCAGATGACAGCAATAATGCAACATTTATGAACGCCATAGAATTCAAGAAGATGGAACAAGGCCGAATGAATGTGTACACGACGAAAGACTTCTCTTATTATTTTCAGGAACACAGCAGGAGTAATGATGAGGAGCTGTTTTTGTCTGGTGCCAATGTCCTTGGGCCGACA
The DNA here is from genome assembly GCF_041903045.1 of Epinephelus lanceolatus. Lineage (NCBI taxonomy): Eukaryota > Metazoa > Chordata > Actinopteri > Perciformes > Serranidae > Epinephelus > Epinephelus lanceolatus. The sequence goes on along the minus strand of NC_135746.1, from coordinate 6,502,804 downwards.
AGTGCCAACGACGTGGGACACACTGGGGCAACTCAGGGGACAGACGCTCACCAACAATCCAACACTGACCGTCGGCAGAAAATTTGCTTGGTGTGTCGGGGCCTTAGGAGCAGATATCTTCTTGATTTGAGCTGTATCTGAAGATATTCACAGTCTACTTTATGTTACTGAAACCAGAATCTGATTCCCACAGCTCCTTGCGGATTAATTAATTGAAATGTTTTACATTACACCTTTAATGTAGAATTATAAAATGTTTTACAAACCCAGAAGAAGCAGCACTTGTATGTTTTTATCTCTTCAAAACGAGCAGCTGATTTATCTTATTATTGCATGAGATGGATTCACTTGTTGCTCTGTTCAGCGAGATAAATCAAGCACACATCAAAGCAGTTCAAATATTTGAAACCCTATTCATGTTCTGTATATTTTGCCTGCAGGTCTGAAAGCCAGGACCACAGAGGGCAGTGCGGTGAGGTGAACCTGGGAAAGACTGCAACAGCTGTGAGAAACCATCAGATCTGCCATTCCTCACACTTCAACAGCCAACAAGAAAGCGATTTACGACGTACGGAGAGGGAGAGAAAGAGACGGAGAGAAGGAAGGACAGAGAAGAAAGGATGGACGGCGGAGAAGGAGACATAAACAGAGAGAGAGAGGGAGAAAGAATGAAATAAACAGACAAAGGGGTAAAGACAGAGGAGCTGAAAGGAGATGTGATAAAGCAAGCGAAATGAAAGAGGAAAGAAAGCTAAATAGACAGAGTAAGAGTGACAGAAAAAATAACAAGATGGCTGACAGGGATAGAGTGGTAGTGCATGGAGCGAGAAAGCAAGACAACAAACTGAGAAGTTAAACTATTTAAATATGAGAATATCATGTCTACACACTGCACAGCGTGTGCTACACATGATCCTGTTCTCTGATTCTCTCTGGTCCACCAAACATACAGAGGGACATACTGCTTGATCAGCACTGTCACATACATGACAGACACACAAACTTACACTCTCACATATCAGCTCCAAGGTCGTGCCTTTAACAGGGACAGCTGAGCGAATAGCATCACAGTGCTACTGCCAAAAGGCATGGCAGGCGGCCTAATGACACTCGAATATAACAATCTCTCTATACTTCAATCCAGCGACCGCTTTGTGTGTTCCGCCATCTTGCAGCACCACCATCACTGAAGTGGCAAGTCGCTGCATGCTGACAGTGACGGCAGCAAAGGTAACTGATGACAAGCTTTGATATTAAATGTCAACGTTATTGACCGCCAAATAACAGTTATGTTTGTGTAACGTTAGCTAAGCAGATATTTCTTGTTTCACCATGAGTTTTTACAAAGCTAAAGTTTGCCACAACTTTTGGAGCTGCAGAGGACTGCACAGGCTATTTCTGATGCTGCTGAAAGTAATTTGAAAGTTGTCGAAAACCGGTGCTTGGTCAGCGACTTCTGGCGTCAGACACCGACGAAAAAGGCTGTCCTTTCATGTTGGCGTGATACGCGGCCGACTGACATTATTGTTTAACGGTGCCCAGTGCCATCAGGGGGAAAGGCGGCAGGATAACAACTGGACCTGCACTGCGCTTGTATAACGCCCTTCTAGTCTTCCGACCACTAAGAGTGCTTCTTACACTACCTGTCACATTAACCCATTCACACACACACACACACACATTCATAGACAGGTGGCCAGCAACCTGGAGCAAATTGGGGTTCAGTATCTTGTTCAAGGATATTTTGACATGCAAACTGGAGGAGCCGGGGATCAGACAGCTGATCTTCCAATAAGTGGACGTGGATGACCCGCAGGTTGGTGGGGTGGTGGATGGGAGCAACAACCACTGACCTTCACATGGGAGGCTGGTGTTCACTTCCTGTAAGATTGTAAAGCCAAACCCTGTTCTTTTTAACTGAACCCAACCATGTGCGTGTTTTGGCAAAACATAACCACGTGCGTTTGTTGTTGAAGGACAAAAAGAGACTGTTTGCCAACTGTACATTTCCTGTGAAAACAGAGGTGTATTCTGAAAACAGACAATGCATGTAACAGACTCAAGCTGACACGGCATCCCAGGACATCAACAACCAACGCAACCAGGATACCTTGCACGCTGTATGTCGACATGACAATTCAATGAACAAACATCGATATGTGACAAGGTCAGAGTAAGAATGTTACATAGAAAGTAAAGGTGAAAGCAGAAAACTACAGCCGTCTCAGGATAGCTTTCATTCACACCATAGACTATAAAATAATGGATGTAGCCATCATGAAATCACACACTGCCATTTTGAAGCCTCCACTTCGGCATTTTGGTCATCGCCATCTTGGATTTTTGGTGCCAGAAGTGACATATTTGGATGAGAGAGTGGAGATAAACCTGATGCTAGCTACTATGCTTAGTAAGGATGCTGCATTTACAGCCGTGGTTGACTTTCATAATGTTAATACTAATGTTAACTAGCAAAAAAAACAGGCTTAAAACCACTAAAACAAAATGTACTTACTGGAAAAACTGAACATTTTACTCCTGAGAGGTCTTTTTAATACAACCAAACTCTGAACAAGGCTTTTAAGGCTACAGCTACGCCTGCGCTCCGTGAATATGGGGTTACACCATCGTTATGTTAGCTAACCAGTGTTGTTGCCGTGTTGGTGACTTGTCAATGGTTTGCATGCACCTGTCACTGAAAGTCGCTCTACCCATAGTTATGCAAAACTTTAAGCCTCAATTACATTTTAAACAGCTGAGTTATATAAAAATGTACTTCCTGTACAGTTGTCATGAATGTTAAAATTAGCTACAGGGACCAAAACTGTTTTTTGTACGAGGCTGTAAACATGTTTGTGTGGGACTGACTCGCTCTTGGAGCCAGTCTCAAGTGGCCATTAGAGGAACTGCAGTTTTTGGCACTTTGATGTTTGGCTTCTTTTTTCAGCCCTGGAAGTTGCCAATTAATTCAAATGTGGTCTGGGGCCGTTTAGTGGCCATTTTGGTTAGGAACCGGAACCAGCGCGAGAGAGACAGGATCCGGAATTCGATGGATGCGCCTTTCCATCAAAATAAAAGCACCAAGCTAATAAAAATTTGGTGAAACTTTTTAATTTAAAGAATATAATTTACAAGAAAAGCCCCAAGCCATTAAGTTCACCTTTGTCTTTTATTGTAAATCGATGGTGCGCCAGAATTTAGTTTTACTTTGGTGAACACTTTTACTTTGGTGAATTTGGTGAATTCTGGATCCACTCTCTAGACTGGAACCAGAATCCAGACAAAATTCAGGCCTAGTCCACACAAGCACAGGTATTTTTAAAACCAAACTTTTTTGGCCTCCAGTTTTTAAAAAATCTGCGTCCATACGAGCGGTGTAATAAAAAATACCTCTGTCCACATGACACCGCAAATTCCACTATCAAGCAATGTAATACACATGCCAAAGCAGTAGGTGGTGATATAACTCCTAACTGTAAGGCCATTGTAGCCAATCAGAAGGCAGTAAAACGTCATTACCGGAAAAACAACAACAAGCGTACTATTATGCAGCAGGAGCAGTCTCCATAATAGCACACTCTTGCACCTCTGTTGCTGGATGTGGTTGGGTAGCGTTAGTTGTATGATACAGCCACAAAGTGTTGATATGCTGCTAAAGAGCAGCAGTATTTTGTTTAGGTCCATCCTCAAATTGTCTCTCGCACACATTGGATCGGGTAAAAACACAGCTGTTTTCTGTTTACGTCGCACACTGTGACGTCATACAATGGAGACGAGACAAAATAACTGCGGTTATCCTGTCCACACATGACTGCTGACACCGGACTTTTCCAAAAAGTTTACCCTGGACTCCAGTTAAAATAACTCCGGTTACAGGGGCCCAAAACTGTGGTTATGTGTGGATGAAAGGCCAAACCGTGAGCAAAGAGTCACGGTTATTTTTGAAAAGGCAAGAACTTCCCAAATACCTGCGTTGGTGTGGACAGCCCCTCAGAGTGAATGGAAACCAGGCTCTTCCCCGTACGTGAAGAGCCTGGTGACGCGATGCTAATCCAAATGTATTGTAGGGGAATGCAACCGCAGTAATGGCGACTTGTTTACTTCCATATGTCCCTGTACTCATCTATATACTTAGACTAAAAAGACTGAGGTGAGCTACTGTCCCCATACCAAGGTCAAAGGTCAGGTAATCTACAGAATGATCTTCCAAGGCTTGACCGATGCAGGTGTGGTTGACCTCATGTCCTCCAGGTAAGGAACAGTCGCCCTATACACTGCTCCAACCTGCTGCTCCAACAATGAAAAATATTTCCTTCTACACCTCCACCCTACTCCACCTCCACCTCCGCACACACACACATTTCCTCCTGTCGTGTTCTCGATTTCTGTCTGCTTGTCTTGTCTGCGGTGGGTTGGTGGTGTGGAAAGCTTCGTTTATTTGGTCTTTTAATACAAGCTGACCCCCTGTCCGCCAGCATGTGTGTGTGTATGTGTGCGCACAGGTCCAGAGAGCACTCTCCCATGACAACTACGTCAACGACCCGGAGACGGTGTCGACAGAAGACCACACCACACGGGGAGAACACACACATCAACTCAACACACATGCGGACAAATACACATTAACACATATACACTCATATATCCAACAAAAAAATGTACAGCACAGTGTGTGTGTGTGTGTGTGTTTATGTGTGTTTTAGTCTTGAGGAAATCTTCAGCATGTGTTAGATGAATCCCCGGGGCTCTTCCTCAGCTCTGATTGGCTGGCTGGCTCGCTGTGTTTGTTTCCACAGCGACAGAGCTGTCACTGCCTCCCACCACCCAGGTAGAGCTGTCAATCACACTGGCTGCCAGCCAACCACACGCAGGCCTCGCTGCAACCGATCACAACCCCGAAACATCACCAAAATAATAATCATGATGGTGAGAAATTATAAATGCCTTTTCAAAACACAGTTTTACTGGAAATACAGTGAAGCATTTAAAGAGCTTCTGCTTTATGTTGGAAACAAAACTGGTCTCTAATCAGATTTAAAGAAAAGGTTCATTTCAATGGATAAAATATTTCAGTGCTAAAACTCAAAACAGCCGTTGTTTAACCACAACTTGGCCTTTGCTTTAAAAAAGAATTGGCCGTACGCAGTTCTTTAATCACAACCTTCCATTTGGTGCTGTTCAATCTGCGTTTCGTCATACCTTAAATCACATCATCATTATTATTATTGCCCCTCTTATTTATGACCTGAATACTCCACAGGGTGTGTTTCCAAACAATCATAATCCATCTTTGAAAGCTGACTTCACTTCTTGTCTTAAAATGAAGAATCTCATACCAAACAGAACGGCCTGTTTACTGTGAGGGTAAATAAATAAAGGAGTTGCTGATGTGTCAATAGTTCAAAGCTGGATTTGAAATAACATTATGAATGTATAGAATGTGGAGTGACAGATAAATTAATTTGTTTATTGTGTCATTTATAACTTGGTCTGACCATAAATGGTTTTGATAGGAAAATCTTGTTTTAATAAACGTCATATTTGAAATGTGTATATAAGGGCCTGAGCATCAGCATCTTTTTTTAATTGTTCCCAATAAGGAGAAAGCATATGTGGCCGAACGCAGCCGCATCCAGAAGAGGCGCTACACCCGGCATCTTTTTTTTTAGAACGCTCTGGCTTTTTTGTGCGGACGCCCTAGTTGAAAATCTCTGAACTTTCAAAGAGCTGCTGGTGTTGTCAATGCCGCTCCTTTAGCTGATGTCTCTCCTGAGCCACATGTCAGTCAGAAACTATCACAGCAAAGACAGAAAAGCTTGTCTGTGGAAGCAGATCAGCCAGACACATAATGTTGCTGGCGAGTGTTGTGCTTTTATCCTCTTGCACCTCATAAGCTTGTTGAAACTGTGTCCTCAATGCTGTGTTCCAGTGGATGGAGTAAATTTATGGAATGGGTTAGAAACAGAAATGATAGTGTGTAATACACATCATAGATTTAAGATATCATTCGGCCAAATGCATACAGTGTCTGCACTGTTGTGAATATTTTTAACACATACACTAGCTAATGTGTCAGTCTTAAGACCTTTGCACAGAGTCCATTTTTTCATCTGAAACTGTCGCACATCTAAAACTAAATACGACTTCATGTTATGTCAATCATGTTTGCACACTGAGGCCTCTAGTTTCCCGGCACGGCGCAGGGTGGCACAGGATGGCGAACCCTGCGCAGAGCTAGTTTCGAGCAGCGCAACCCGAGGCGCGCTCAGTTTGGTAGTTTGGCAGACCGAGGTGCGCTAAGATGGCTGTTGCGGCACAGCAGAGGGAGGTGTCGACAGATCCAGCTTAGCGCAGTGACAGTTTCGTGCCAAAAGGCTTTGCTGAAACCAGGTCTACTGTCAGTGTAAGCCGAAGTTTGGCTGAGCAGCGCACACGTCACCAAAACCTCACAGGCAGGTTTCCAGAATATCAGGCACATTAACGATGCAATAAATACCCACAAAAACCACTATTTAATGCAACTATCTGCAATCAGCACATAAATGTATCTCTATATCGACTGTCCCGTCACATCTGATGTCAGATCAAAGGGGATTAGCACCGTTTGTTATGTTTGGCACGCGTAATGGAAATCCAACCTGATTTGATTAACACAGCTGCAAACTAATGAGTTCACATCCCTCTCAGCCAACCACAAACAGCCACAGCATCAGATAGGGAGTATATATTCAGCATCTGTCATCTTAGAAAAGTCAACAGAAAAGAAACAGAGTGAGACTGCAAGAGAGAAAGAAAGAGAGCATGCGCACGAGAGAAACGCAACATTGATTTACAATTGTGGTGACCTCCTCTCAGGCTACCTTTGCATCATCAGCTCCCGGACCAAAACATCAGTTTCCTCCTGGGAAAAGTTTGGCCATCTGACGCTGCTGCTCTCTTCTGCCATGGCGAATTGAGACTCATTTGATTGGTGTGATGTGTGTAAAACCCACTCCACGCCTTCTCTCCTCCCTCTTTCCGACTTGCGCAGGTCAGAGGGACAGAGGTGGGAAAGAGGAGTAGCTGTGCCAGGCGCACTGTGTGCCAAACTTGCAAAATCCGCCTGGCCACACCCAGTTGGCGAAGCGCAGGTGCGCTGCGCCTCCGCCTTGCCTGGGCTGCGAAACTAGAGCCCTGAGTGCGAAACCTTTATCAATCATTAAAATTTGTGGAAACAGGTTTGATTTTCTGTGTTTGTTGCATCTATCAGAGCCTTTACAGACGTTTAACATCTCTAACTCCGCCAGGACGCTGACGTCCTTGCTCCCACTCTTCCTCTGTTAAATGATATCTCACAGACCATGTGATCTTTGGTATTGCCAGATTCAGGAAGTTCTCGCCTTTTCAAAAATAACATCGTTTTTTTTTTTTTTTTTTATTTATTATGTATTTCGCACCAGAGCAGCCTAAACACAAAGTCCAAAATCGCGATGAATGGTGGCAAGTCATGTCATGCCGTTTTTCGACGGGAAAAGTTAAAAGATTACTTGCGATCTTATGCGGAGCCGTCAGTGGACACGTAGCTGTTTTATAAAAGGTAAGAGTCTCACTCCTACCACTATTTTTGGCTGAGATACACCATCTAGAAAGTGGGATCATAACTTTCAAATTTCATATGGCTTTATTTGGTGATATTTTATGGTGTTTCTGTGTCATAAACAACATCAGCTATCATAATCACACCTGATTTCAATAAGGTACAATGTTTGAAGCTGGCTGAGTGTTGTTTGATCACTGACAGTACTGTTTTGATGCCGAGTGAGCGCTCTTGTCATTTGGAGCTCCGCCTGGATCTTTTCATGGAAAAAACACTGTAGAATGGTCATACTTTGAGCAATCTTCCTCAAATTTGAAAGAAATGTTCATTGATAGTGTGCCTACAGCCCCACAGTGTCATTTACCTGCTCAGATGAAGCCACAGACAGTTATTCATCCTGAAATACATTTTTTATTTTATTTTAGGCAAAATCTTCAACTTTTTACTGACTTCAGAGGCCCATTACTCTGTCTCTGTATCACCTAAAGTGTTTCTGACACTTTCACAGGAAACTGCAAGACCTCATGCATGCATGTAGTCAGAGAGGTTCAGAAGCTACAGTCATTTTAATTTGGATATGTAATTTTAGGCATTTTTGCTACAAAATGGAGGTTTAACCAAGAATCAGCCACGACAGGACAGAGGAACGGGGTGCACAGAATCATTTCATCAATCATTTCATAGCTCACTTTCAACAGGTCAGTAATATTCAGGTGGATGATGATGATGAAGAGGAGGAGGATGTGGACTGCACACAGAATGCGGAGGACAGCTCCGCCCCTTCATGCAGCTGCCAAATGAAAGACAGGGAGGGAGCGATGACAGCCAGACAGGTAACTCCAGAGGAGAGAGGCAAAGGAGGAAATGTGTCTTTCCATTTTGTCACATGTTGAGAATTTTCATAACAAATGGAAGAAAAAACTCATCAGAATCAGTGTGTAAGGTTTCTGTGCGTAATGATGTTTTTCAGATGACGGGTTAAATAACTCATATTTTATCAACAGTCTCTTCAAACACACTCACTCTATGTGACAGTGAATAACTTCATAATTAGGAGAGCGATGGCCAAGCAAGCAAGTTCCTCCAAAAACAAAGTCCTTAAATAATAAACTTCTTTATTACAGTGAGAAACACAGATGAAGTCAATAACTTAATTATAACCACACTCCACTGAGAGGACTGCCAGGTCTCTTATTGAATGTATTGTGCATGATTGCTTCCTGGCACAATTCACTGGGACACCTGACTGGAGCAGAGCCATCGTTAATGTTATTAATTACACCCGCGCTGTTTTTACTGCGATAAGTCCCATTTGCCACAGTGACAAACGTCTGTGAGTCAGTTTTAGCACAACAGATACTGTACGCTAATGAGAAAACAACAACGTGTCCCACTGTGTGGTTATAATGAAGTTTGCATCTAAACAAGTTACAATTGAATTTTAATCAAATTTTCAGCCTTTTATTTTTCTCAGTGGTCCCCCTGACACACGACAGATTTTCCCCAAATGACACAAATAATGAGGAAGATCACAAAAACTAAAAATAGAGTCTTTTCTATTTTGAAATTCTCTCAGCAGTATTACTGAAGTCAGCTTCAAGTTTTGTTGAAGCATACTTTAAGTGTGTGGAGGAGATAACCACTGGTTTCTCTAAAACATCATTAACTGGTAATGTTGGGAAAACCCACACTGTTGTTCTAATGGTGTTTTTAAAACCCTAAATGACTTTCCTAACCATCTGGATGAAAAATATTCCATCTGCAGCACAATAAAAAAAACAAAAAAACATTTGTAACCCATTTCCAAAGTTGCGACTGTTTCCTGTCCAGGTAGCTGGCAGGTTGCCATGTTTGTTTTGATCTGGATACACGTAGGCTAATAAGGTAAAGTGTTACTGTAATTCCACTGCGACATGTAACTAATTACTTTTTCAAACAAAAAACGCAGTTACAATTACTGAAATTTAAATGTGCTCATTACTTGAGTCTTGGTCATAGCACAGAAATGCAGCCTATTCTCCTGATTCTTCCTGGCTATGATCTATCTTCACCTGTAGTGATGTGGGGATCAGGTGAGCAGTGCTCAGCCCCACTGTCTTGTTTGTGTGCATGGGTTTGAGAGGGAGTGACAGAGAGAAGGTGGAAGGTGGACTATTGCGCGCAGTGTTTCTGTAAGTTAATGATAACCTAAAACCCATAGTCACCAACCTCGGCGTTAAAATGGACAGTGGTTTTAAACTTGATAAACAGATAAATTCTGTAGTGAAGACGAGTTTTTATCATCTGAGGCTTTTATCTAAAATTAAAAGTGTAGTATCTTTTAATGACTTTGAGCGCTTGATTCATGCTTTTATCTCGACCCGTTTGGACTGCTGTAATGCTCTCTATATTGGTATTAACCAGGCCTCCCTTGAATGCTTACAGTTAGTCCAAAAAGCGGCAGCACGGCTTTTAACAGGAACCCGAAAGCATGACCACATTACCCACGTTCTCGCCTCCCTCCACTGGCTCCCTGTCCATTTTAGAATTAATTTTAAGATCTTGTTGTTCGTTAAGTCGTTAAATGGGCTGGCGCCTGAGTATATCGCGGACCTCATTCACATCTACACCCCCTCCAGAGCATTGAGGTCCGCTGATCTTTTGCAGCTCGTTGTCCCAAAATCGAGACAAAAAACGACCGTGCTTTTTCTGTTGTAGCTCCGAAAGTATGGAATGAGCTACCCTCCCACGTCAAAATGGCCCCTACCCTGGAAACTTTTAAGTCGCTTGCTTGGCAACTCCAGACGCAACCTGCCGTCGTGCTCTTGAAGGCTGGTACAAAAGAGTACAAAAGTAGCGCCCAGCACCCAACCTCGCGTTTTCCAGGCGGCATGTGTATGGGCCCTTAGACTGTCAGTGCACAGTTCAGGCATTTTGATTTGCATTCCTAGAGATATGGACATTATTTGTCCCCTCATCGAGATCAAGGACAATTTAGGCCCGTTCTAAGGAGTTGTAGTTGTACGTGCAGGATCTGACTTACTGTTAGGGTCAAAATAAACGCATGATTAAGTTGGTACGACACCGCCAACTGGCGTACGTACGCACATTATTACATTCAGCCAACACATGCAGGTGGTTGGGTTTAGGAAAAGAGAATGGGGTTTGGTTTTACCATGATACGTGGAGGGAACACTGTTGGACCCATCCACCACCCCTCCCACACGCCTTACTTGGACTTTCGGCCCCTCAACTGATGTTGTCAGGCTGTGTTTCTCCATGATGCTTCCAGGCACCATTAAACAGTAACAGCGACCGGCCACGTATCTTGCCGACATGTGACATGAAATGACAGCTTTTTTTGTCGGTGGCTGACGCTGGAAGTCACTGCCCAATCACCGTTATTCAACAACTGCTGAGTAAGACCAGTTAAGAGAGGCGCAAATTGGAGAAAAGAGCCACCACGAAAGATAGTAGCGTAAACATCAGGAACGATTTGGGATTAACACTCTGACATGTGGACAGGAAGAGCCAGAGGTCGAACCGCCAACCCTCCGATATTGGCAACCTGCTGAGCCGCAGTCTTCCCAAAACACCGCAGTCACCCCAAAAATGTGTCCTCCTTCAAACCAGATTTGTTTTTTCATCAGTGAAAGTGATCATGTGATTATGTGTGTGTGTGTGTGTGTGTGTGTGTGTGTGTGTGTCAGTCAACACGTGTTTTGTGTTAATCCTCGTCCTTGCTCAGTAGTCACACACTCTGCTGTACACACACAGAGCAGTGTGTCCCCTGTGGGCTACAGTAGCTCCCTCAGTGTGTTTGTGCCTCCGCTCAGCTGAATACAGTAAAGCCTTTTCACTGTAATCACTGATCAATAACAGTGATCAGAGGCCGATCATCAATACTGTTCCATCTGCTACCATTAGGCTTCAACAAATAAACACACACTTTAGCTTCAAACAGGCCGCTCTGTGGGTTAAATTACTTTTCTCAAGATATAAACAGAATCATTTTAAACACAAACGAACGTCATCTAAACACACTCATATATGCTGACACACAACACACACAATCCCCTCCCTAACACACACTCACACACACACACGCAGGTCTACAGTATGAAGCCATCATTAATGCGCTGAGCCGGATGTTGCTGTGACCTTTCTCTTTTTAGGCCTGACCCCAGCAGATGACCCTGGAGAGGGATTAGTCTCTGATACACCTAATTAACCCCACAGCACACTGCTCAGAGTGGAGCAGCCACTCACTCACTCACTCACTCACTCACACCACAACACCCTGACTCTCTTATATCTATACTTAATGTCCCTGTCTTCTTTGTTTGGTTGGGAAATCTTGTCTAACAGAAAATGTCTAAGAAGGAGAACATCTTTTCTGAGCAAAAAGTTGTCCGTCTAACACCTGCAAAATTCATCTTCATACCTCGAACACCTCACATTTAAATCAGCATCTTAACCCCGTTTCCCAAAAGTTCTCAGACACCCCGTCCACCCTGACCCATCCACTAACACTCCTCTGACCCTGTATAATCCCTGTGAAGCCTAAACAAGTGTATTTTGACTGTGGAGTTTGCAGAAAGGAAGCAGGTTGGATTTCCACAGGAGTTTAAACCCAACAAAAACATCCACATTGAAATCTGCAGAAATAATAGCCTGAGTGTCAGACTGAAGCTCCCAGACCCTTCAGTCTGACATGGCTTCCATTGAAGGTGATTTACAAGGGGGAGGGAATTTGATTTTTCCCTAACCAATCAGTAGAGATCAACGACTCACCCAGAATCTGACGTCGTTAGTATCCATGCCTCAGGGGTGCCGAAAACAAGCGAGCATTGCCTGTTTAAAATGTCTCCATTGTTGTGCACGCCCAGCTGCATCGCCGTTAAATCCAGTTTAGCAGCTTCCTTAATTTGGTCCTCCATTAACGCGAGTAGTGGCGAAATACCTCAATAGCATCGTTAATGTGGTCTGTAGGATCTGTAGCGGTCGCCATTGTTGCTATCCTCACCAGTTACCCACCGGCGTACAGCTTGACATCACTCGTGGCGCTGATTGGCTAATCGCTAGACCCCCGGCGTTCATGGGTCCGTCCATCGTTTGGACGAGATAAATCGCAAATTCATTGAAGTATGCCAGACCAGAGATGCAAGCCTGCTCAGTTGAGTGGGCGGGGTCTATGGTCTGGAACCAGGCTACAGAAATAAGTCTGCTAACATCACACAAACACAGACTCACATTGAATTTAAAAAAAGGGGGGACCAATCTGCTTTCACTGCAGGACATAAATAGTTCTAATTCATGGGTAACATATGCCGCTATCTTCTCCATTTTGTAAAATGTCCACTGTAATACTTCTGTCACTTTTCAAGTGTACAAAGGAGCGCTAAACTAACAAATGGCTCTTTGAAAAAGTTGTCTGAAATCATACACCGTTATCCCGATTTAAATTTTTTCTGTGTCTCTCCTCTCTATAATCGTAATCAGACCGAACAGTTCTGGGGACTCCCTGAGAGTCTAGTTGTTCAAACAACTAACAGGTTTCAAAAACTGTAGTTGCCAGTGCTGCATTGTCTTACGTGTTCAACCAATCACCCAGTGGCGGCTGCTGGTCTTTCAAACAGGGGAAGCTCACTTTAAGTTTACATCATAAAATGTGTCATGTTGTAGCGAGGCAGCAACTTATAAAAGGAACATTTAATTGAAGCCGTTTTTCAACCACACTCGCGCCATAGAACCACAGCAAAACGGCACTCTGTCAGAAGACTCCACTCGCAAATATCCACATGGGACTGAGCTGGAAATGTGGAGATGCTTGTGTGTATTTCCAAAGCGCTGTCAGTCACAAAGGGGTTCAGGGTCCGTGTACTTCGCGGCCATTCGTTTTTCGTTTCAAAATAACAAATTAAAACATGGAAAAACAACCATTACCTGTTTTTTTGTTTTGAAATGACCAAACGAAAAAGGAAAAAAACGATCCGTCTCCCATTTTTTATTTGCTAATAAAGAAAAGAAAAACGGAAAATGAATCGTTATCCATTATCCGTTATCCGATTTCATTTGGGAATTTAAAAAAAAAAAACCTGTGGGAAACTCCTTTCTCTATTTTTTGTTCATTTCTTCTCTGTGACCAGTAAGTTGCATTCATGTGGTCTATGAAATGTACACACAGAGCATGTACTTTTCCTATAACTACTAGAATATTGCTTTAACTGACATGTTATGCTAATAAATAACTTTTCTAACTAATCTAGGTCACTCTACATGGACAGCAACTAACGGCATACCACATTACACATTACATGTCCGCAAAAAATGATATGCAATACGTGAATTAATAAAAAGTTTTATTTCCATGGACCAAACGTTCCTTTCTGTCCGCCAGTTTTCTGTGAAAGTGACGTCAATTTCAGTCAAGTCGGCAACTCCTGTTCCAAAATCATCTCTGAGTTGTTTTTCCGACATGAGCGGGCGTTCATGTGTATTTTCCCAGTCGGAAAGTCATTTTTCTGATTATTCCGACACCACATGAATGCAACTTACTGGTCACAGAGAAGAAATGAACAAAAAATAGAGAAAGGAGTTTCCCACAGGGTTTTTTAAAATTCCCAAATTAAATCGGATAATGGATAATGGATAACGATTCGTTTTCCGTTTTTCTTTTCTTTATTATCAAATAAAAAACAGGAGACAGATCTTTTTTTCCTTTTTCGTTTGGTCATTTCAAAACAAAAAACGGACAATGGTTGGTTTTCCGTGTTTCAATTTGTTATTTCGAAACGAAAAGCGAATGGCCGCGAAGTACACGGACCATTCAGCCTTCAAGACAATTCCTCCAATCATCATGCATACACCGAGCGTCCTCTCCTGCCTACCGCTCCATTAGGTCCCAGGGAAGCTGAGCCTCCCTGGAAGTGACGATTTTGTCACATTTATCCAATGACCGTCTTGCTTTGCTGCATGAAAAAACCTGCTCAGTGCTGTCTCATAGGAATGCTGGGAGGCTCCGCGTCCACCGTGCTGACACAAGAATGTATGACAGGGAGGTCGCGTTTGAAAAAACGCATCCTAGTGCACATTTAATGCAATGTAAATTCTTACTTTAATGTAAATTTAATGGTGCATATATGACCATTTCTTCTATGCAATTTTAGGGTAAGTTCAGCCTCCCTTGTTGTCTCAGAGCAATCGCCCCGCAATCACTGTACAATTAGGTAACGTAAAAGTCATCTTGTGCCAAGACACGTACTCTGAAATAGGAGCTAAAAATGTCCCTTTTAAAGGGGCTCTGACAACTATGATTGTTGAAGTTCTTGAGGTGCAGACAAAACAAAAAGTAGGGTTATTAAAACTATGAAAAGATTCATCCAGTCCAAAAACACCTGCTGATGACTGTTCCAAACAGGTGTGAACTCTTTTGCCTTTAGATGTGGTCAGACAACATGTCAGCTAGTTTGTTTTAAGCAAATCTGATCCCTTCCAAGGTGTCAGTGTTTTAACCGAGCGGAGGAAAATTATACACTGAGAATGATGGTTTATATAATAAAGAATAAATTAGGAATGTATCAGGCTATATACAGCTGATAATGATCTATTACAATATACTTGATTTGCCCTAACACAGACCCTACACTGATATCTCCCATGACTAGGTTCCAGCCTATTCTCATTCCATGGTTGTCAAATACCGACACTTCAATGTCTTTATGAGATGAACCAGGCTTTAAACTTGCTGCAATAGTTGACGCTAAGAGCAACTGACGTATGAAAGAAGAGTCGAAAAGAAAGTTCACATTGGGTGCTACAGAGGGGAAGTGAATGGGTCAGACAAACCAGACTTTCACCACAGTTCATGTGCCAAGTGAAACAAAAAGGTTGTTTTAACGTAGTGTTACATACTTTATGTGCAGCTGTCGGGCATTAAGGTGCATCACATTACTGTTTTGTTGCTCAAACCTCACCGCAACCGTTTCTCAACATTAATTACAATGTGTTTCAGCTGAGCGTCACATAGAGACGCTAAAGGTTACCCTGTGAATCGCAAGGCGTGACAAGGTGTCGGTATTGACAACCAGGGAGTTGAAACAGGTTGCAAAGTTCACCTCAGACACACACATGAAGATACACTCAGCTGAGTTCATGATCAGAGCCGCACGCACAGATACAGCACAGTATGTAAAGTATCCTGGGTTGGGTCAGGGCGACGCAACTGGACACCAGCCTTCAAAACACCCGACACTTTATTTGCAAAGTTACCAAGCAACACGTCTCCAAGCTTTGACTTTTAATTGGCTGTAGTAAATAGCACCAATACTCTGAGTTTTTATTTCGCTGACTGAAGTTACTGCGTTTATCAGTAGATTTATGTGACAAATGCCAACTCCCATCCTGTTCACACCTCCTCGATTCTGCATGTGTGTGCAAAGTACATTTGTATTTCTTTTAATCTGTGACGGACAGTTTTTGGGTGCAGGGCAGTTAAATATAATGCAGCCTAAAGACACCAGTTAACCATCAACAAACACACACACGTTACAAAGGAAGCAAGCCTCCACAGCAACAACAGGAAACCAACCATGTCCATCAGCGTCAGTGTTTGTGTGTGTGTGTATGTTCTTTATCTCTTCACAGAGACTTATGGGTCCCTCCCTACAGCTGCAGCTCTTCCCGGCTGTGTCATTTTGATAACTCAGTGGCTGTGAATGCGTGTCTTTGTCTGCACCGCTGTACAGAAAGCATATGTTTGTGTAAAGCATCCAAGGCCAGTGTCTGCCACACAGGTGTGAAGGTGTGAGGAAATGAATAAAACTGCAAACGCTCATGTGTGCGTGACCTTGTGAAAGTGTGTGTATCTGCGAAAGAGATATCATACACACTATGTGAGCCACTGTCTGACTTTGGACATCTCACACTATCACATTACATCTGATTGCAGTCGCAGAGTTCTACAGCTCGTGTGTGCTTTATTTTTAATTTCTGCAACATTTGTGGTTCTACTTTTTGTTTCGGCAGCCTTTCCTGAGAGGACAGAGGACTCGTGAGGACGGGGGCAGAGGGTCTGAGTTGGAGGGCAGAGAGGATGGGGGGGGCAGAGAGGATGGGTGGGGGGTTTACTGGTTATTACAGGAATCCAGAGAGCAGGACAGATGGTTAGACACTGGTCAGAGTTACACAGCAAAAGGTTGTAAAAGAGCTATGGGAAAACCATGTGTGTGTGTCACCTAGGAACGCACTCTCACACAGATGCACACATATGTGCACCCTTACACTCTCGCAATCATGTGTTCATTTGCCACAGGTGATGAGAGGAACGGGTTGGAAGCAAAAGGAGAAACAGACATTTGGAAAAAGGCATTTTGGATTGTTCACATACGCCTGCAGACAGAGCACCTCATCTCATAACATATGTTTCAGTCAGCTCTTTTTACCAGCTATTATATTACTACTATATTAAGTTGTGTATACTCACCTTTTGTCTGTACAGTCAGAGATGTTATGTTGCATGATTACAACTCATGTGACAGCCCAGCCGCCGCAATAAAATGTTGGCATTGTACATTTCTGCAAACTACAGATACGTTACATTTGTATGTTTCATGTGCATCTTATCAACGTTTCTAAAGTGACGTACTTCAGATTACATGTATGTAAGCTGAGTTTCTCATCAGCAGGTGAATAGTGGATAAAATGATACCTAAGCAAGATCTCCACCAGGCGACCGCCAAAGCTGATCGCTGTCACTCTAGATAATTCTTCAAGCTTTATTTCAGCCGATGCACCGCAGCACATTTCAGAAGCCAATAAAAATTCATTCCTTCATCTTCAAAAGGAAACATTTTAACTGCATACTTACTGTACTTATGGTAGAAGCTAAAATATCAAGAAAACATGACAGAATCAAAAATCCCCAAATCAGGCAGGCAAATGGTCTAAAAGTCAATGGCCAAAAGTTGGCCGATTGACGCTGATGTTAACAGTTATATTTTCATCACTAATAAAATGCAGGGGATATGGTGTTTTACTTAGAAATGATGTTCTTGTGTTACTTTTTGCACTATAACCTACCTCTGTTAAACTGGCAATAATAAGAAGAACTCTGGTACTGTGAACATACATGTGAATGTCTTAATTCATATAGGCTTTGCATGATTATTTTATTTCCCAGAGGTTTACTGCCTTTTTGCACATCATATTTTTAATTTATTTTGTGTTCAAATTGTTCATATGCTGCTTGTTCCACACAATTTCTGATATTGAAAGTATTTGAAAATAGTAAAATGTTCTTCCTTCAATTTATATCTTTGTAACGAGTGTTTGAACTATATTTAAGCCATCAAAAGCAGGTATTTCGGGTTTTTTTTAAATTGAAAAATGTAAAAATTTAATCGGCCGATATATCAGTTATCGGATTTTTTTATTCCATAATACTGGAATCGGCATCGGCCCCAAAAAATCCATATTGGTCGGGCCCTAGTCAAGATGGCGATGAAGATAACAAAAACTGGGTCTGCCTGCAACAGACGGTAAAGCTTGCTGTTTTTAGCTGAGCTGATTTCCGTAAAACTTTTGGCTCCTACCAGCCGGATAACAGGAGTGAGGGCTCAGTGGTCACTCAGTACGTTTACATGCAGCTTGAGAAAATCGGATTATTGGCTTAGTTCGACTGAAATCGGACTTTTAAATGCATGTAAACAGCTTACTCTGACTGAAATTGGACTATCCGTAGCTCGACTAACACACCTAGATACTTTGATTGAAAATCGAACTATTGCTGCATGTATCCACTCAGTCTGACTGGAGTTGGACTCAGCATTCTGCGCATGCACCACTTTTTCTTTTGCAGACTTTCACCCGAAAGAAGAAGGAGATGACGTAGCGGCAGCGCAGTAATTCCCAGAAAAACAAACAAGCATCATGGCGACCGAGAAGCAGAAGACGCACTCCTGGACGGACGAGGACTACATTCATGGTCCAACAGCTAAAGGAGCTAAACATTTTCAAGTTTATGGATGGTAGGAAAACGCAAAACACGGATTTATTTATTTTTTACTTTGTTTTGGGGGGGGGGGGCATTTTTAAGTCTTTATTTGATAGGACAGACAAGCGTGAAAGGGGGAGAGAGAGAGGGAGTGACATGCAGCAAAGGGCCACAGGCTGGAGTCGAACCCATGGCCGCTGCGGCAACGGCCTTGTACATGGGGCGCCTGCTCTATCCACTAAGCCACCGACGCCCCAACATGGATTTATTTTAAAAAGTTTCTGAACAAGAACCGGAACTAGTTCAATACACACTATATTAAAAAGGACACAGCGCCGCCTATCGAGGCAGAGTCAGACATACTTGGTCAGAAATTCGATTTTCTCTTCTGCATGTATACTCAGACAAGACGAGAAGTCCGACTTGACTGATTAGCCGAGCTATGAGCTTAGCTCGACTACTGCGTGCATGTAAACGTACTGACTGATGGTATGAAACAGTCAATAAAACAGGTTTTTCAACAACTGTGAATCACCACAACCATGAGAAGTCCTTGAGCATACAGTCACAGATGTGCACACAAAATATGAGGCTGATTGGTCCAGTAGTTTGAAAGATTAGTTGTAGACAGACAGATACGAACACACACTCATACACTCCCTCACACAACCAAACGCATGATCCCTTCCACGTTTATGCCTGGTGGGGATAATAATACCACACAATAAATAGAGGGCTGCACAGTAAACCCAGTGATCGCTGACTGGTATCGGCCTATACCTCTTCAAGCAGTCCTTGATGAACCCCAAAAATCCTGATCAGGCACCCTTACCTCCTAGCTCTATTCAAAAACAGCCTGTTGGATAGTACGCTACGAATGGACTAGCATGCTAAGTGTTCACATTGCACATTTGTCAACTAAAATCATAACAGTAACACCGTCTCTGTACAGCAGCCAGAAAAAACAAGAGCCTTTCTCATAGTGTTTCTATTATTTTGAACCCTACACTCTGATATCGTCTTGCTGCACGCTGCAGTGCAACACTGCAAGTGAAAAAGGGTGAATTTTAAGGGTCATAAGAAATCCAGCAACAATCCACACACACACACACACACACACACACACACACACAGACAGACATATTTTCATTAGATGTTAACTATACATCGATGACAGACAGTCAGATGTGAATCATGTGTGAGATGTATGAGCGATGGTGGGAACGTGAGAAAGTGAGAATGAGAGAAACCGTAACTCTTCTGGTTAATAACGCATCACCAGAGCCACCAGGTCATGACCTCTGCTCACACTCCGTTTTATTTCAATTACACACACAAGGCCTTGTATCTTGTGTGTGTGTGTGTGAGTGTGTGTGTGGACTGAGATGGAGTGTGAATGGTGTTTATTTGGTCATGGGTCTAAACCGGATGGAAAGGTGTGGGTAATAGCAGCACAGGGAGATGATATCATGAACGTACACACACATGTGGCTGTGTGACTGTCAGTAGTATGGTCTTACTGGGATAGGAGCTCATGCTACATTGGCGTCCGACTGCCGTGTCCTTCCCGGCATCGTCTCCTGCAGCGGGTTGGTCGTGGGAACGGAACGCGCTCGCATTGAGGCAGATGACAGGCCGGCGTCTATGTCTGAAACAAAGATGATCGGACACTTAACACAGTGGTACCTAACAGAGACACTCTTGACTTAATTTGTTTCTTCTCCGTTTGTCTCCTCTCATAGTCTCCTCATCTTCACCAGTTAAAAGAAGAAATAAAGATCACTGACTAATTAAAGCTGTTACCATGACCTACGAGTTACCTCTCCTTCCCAGATTATAGATATGACCCGTATAATATCATAGAGGTAAGTTGTTGTCAGCAGAGCAGCACAGTTTGGTACGCCCTCATTCTGACTCAGCTGGCACCAAACACACAGGCTCCACTGTAAACACACAAACACATGTCGCATACGTGTCTAAACAGAGCACAACCAGAAACCAACAGTGACCATCACACAGAAAGTGGTTACAGATGAAACAGATGAAGCTTTTTCTCCCAGCCGCTGTGTCATCAGGCCTCCTGCTTCTGTAAAGATCCTGGCTCGGGATAGTCTCGCCTCACTGCAGGTGTAAGTGTAAGCGGGTGTGGGTGGAGACAATCCAGAGAGAGTGGGACAGACCAAAGCAGAGAAAGAAGGAGAGATGCGGGAGCAGATTAGAGGTGTCCTTGGCGCCTGTCTGTGGTTCCAGCGAACTGATGTGTCACCCGGATCCTGAGGGTGCTGACAGCAGAGCTGGGAAAAGAGGTTGTTGACGCCACTTAGAGTCATTTTGCTTTTTATATGATCTGGGAAGCTTTGTCTGTTTTGTCCGTACAGCTCCAGAGGAAGAAGAAAAAGTGCAGCCATTGTCTTCACATCTTTAACGAGATGTTTTTTGTTTACTTACAGTGGACACCATCAAGATAATATTTGGCTTTAGGAAAACATCATGTTTTGGCTTAAAATGCTCAGTTTGGTCACCAAAACACGGCTGGAGATCAGGGCTGCCACCAACAGTTATTTTCATTGTCAATTAAATTGCCAGTTATTTTCTTGATTAAAGCCGGGCTACAGGAGTTTACAATCCTAACTGAAATCAGGTTGCATCACGCACATAAAGAAAAACTTCACAGGTTTTCTTTCCTCTTACCTTGAACATGCACACACTACCAGTATAGACAGTTTCGATGTCTGCCAACAGTAGTATGCTAACTAATGTTAGCCTCAAGGGCTAGGATGTTTACAAGTGCAACACCGTCAGCTGTTCTGGGACTGACGTTGCCTTGTAACCCTAAGAGACAATCTTTTTCAGACACCTGGACCAGTGAAGTACAGAAATTACCTCGTGTGCCTCGAGTCACCCAATAATCTGTTCAGATCGGCCTTTGGAGAGACCACCAATCAAACTATTTAGAACAAATAGCAGCCGATAACGATCAATGGCCGATCAACTGGAGCCCCCTAAAGCCTAGTTCACATTACACAGTTTTTACCTGCGATTTTGACGTTGCAGAGGATCTTGAGAGCCACCTTGGGTCGGAGGTGAGTCGGCAGAGCGTCTGCCATGACGAGTCCTCATGTGTGAACAAGCCTATGAGCAAGTCGCCCCCTAAAAAACTGGAGAAGTCTGACACGACTGACAAGGAGCATCAGCCAATGAGAGGCGGGATACGTCCCACGTCAGCATGCAGGAGTAGTCTGGGGCCATTTAGTGGCTGTTTTGGTAAGGAACCGGAACCAGGCCAAGAGAGGCAGGATCCGGAATTCGATGGATGCGCCTTTCCGTCAAAATAAAAGCACCAAGCTAATAAAAATGCGGTGGAACTTATAATTATTAATTATAATTTACAAGAAAGGCCCAAGCCATTAGGTTAATCGATTTTCTTACACCCCTCATCACCCCAAATCGATGGTACGCCAGAATTTAAAGTTTTACTTTGGCGAACACTTTTACTTTGGTGAATTTGGTGAATTCCGGATCCACTCTCTAGACCGGAACCAGAATCCAGACAAAATTCAGAGTGAATGGAAACCAGGCTCTTCCCCCTACGTGAAGAGCCTGGTGACGTGAGGCTACGCAGGAGGACAGAGGAAATGTGAGGAGGACAAGCCGCAAGGTTGCCAGGTCCACTTATTAGCCGCGACTTTGGGCTTGTTTCTAAAGTGGAGTTGCTTATTTGGGCTTGCTCTCTAAACATCACCTTCCTATATATGTATATATATATCCATCTAGTAAGTTATTTAAATGCATGATAGTCGCTTCTTTTGGCTTGTTTCCATAGCCCTGGTTGCTTGTTTCTCTCCCAAGATCTGGCAACACTGACAAGCCGGCAAGCAACAACAACAATGGCGGCGTCCACAGGATCACGGGGAGCGCGTTGTGTTTGGACCCAGGCCCTGGAGGCAGATCTGATTCAACACTGGGAAGAATATCCATGCCTTTACGATGTGTCATCTCCAAGTTAAAAAAAACGTAGTTTGGTGACATCACCGTGTTATCTTGGGCTCTGTCAGCGAGGGCTCGGTGGAGAAATCTTGTGGTGTGCACACAGATCGTAACCCAGTTGGTGAGACTCCTGCTGACAGAAAAACACATCGCCATGTATGAACACTCAAAAGATTACAATAGTCTCCACGACGCAAAATCAGGGTGAAAATCGGCTTTAGCTAGAGGAGATATAGCTGAAAGGTAAATTGTCAATATTTTGGAATCAGTCCTTCTCAGCAGAAACACACAAAAGACTGAATAAAAAAACTGAAAACATCAATAATTGTAAGGCCGATGTGCATAACAGTTCAGCAAGCACAACAAAACAACTAGAACAGGGCGCCCACTGGCTCGTCTGATGGAGCGGGCGCCCCATGTGGAGGGGCTTTGTCCTTGCCGCAGCAGTTCCAGCCCAAGTGCTGCATGTTGTCCGCCCTCTCTTTACCCCTTTCATACTACAACTGTCCTGTCAATTAAAGGCAGAAAAGCCTTTTAAAAAAAGTAAAAAACACACATCAATAGCAGCACAGTAAGGGCTTAAACTACAAGGCTAGCTAACATTAGCCACCTGACTAAACAAGACTGAACAAAGTCAAATCTACCCAGAGTCCCCTCTCTTGGCCTAACCTCTCATGACCAGAGAGAATATCACATCAACAAACACAACCCCTCCACCGCTCAGTTCCAGACCTTGTTGAAGGGTTCCTAGACGGTAGTTTGTGGAACAGAACTGATGTTCCCAGGTCGGCCTTCACTCCCCTTCCTCTCCTCTCATTTATTTTCTCTCAGTGCTAATCTAAATTCCTCGTGAACACCTTCCATCACACGCCTGATGATCCGTGCAGCACGCCCTCCCTGACCAGACTGTTTCATCTGTCCTAAAACACACACACACACACACACAATACACACTGTAGTGTGTTCCTGGCCTTGACCTTTGACCTCATCTACCATAATTCCAGTGTGTTTGGATCCCACACACTGGCCTCTGAGCGCTAACAGATAAATCCTAACACAAACAGTAGAGGCACACACACATACTCATACAAACTGTTTGTATATGTGTGTTTTCATGTACATGCCTGACCATACATCTCTATCTGCACATGGCTGTGTGTCGACAGTACATGTACTGTTCATGCATTTGTCTGATGACTGTAGAAGAGATGTTAGCACGCTGTCAGTGTGTGTGTGTGGCCATGAGCGTTCTCCCCTCAGAGAGTTGTATTTAATTTAGGAGCATGGCTACGACTCCCTTGACTGCAGTAGGCGTCACGCTCTGCAACGCAGCGGGGGCCCAAAGAGTGGCCAGAGGAGGGACGAAGGAGAGGAAGCTTGTATTGCATCGGGCACAATAAGTACAAATTTGTAAAAGAACAAATCTCTAAATGCATCCAGGTCCAACTTTTCTTAAAGGGTAACTCTGGTATTTTTTTAACCTGGACCATATACTTATATATTTTTATGTCGAAGTGACTGATGGGAACAACAGTTTTTTGACACTGGTCCAGTGTAAAGCGAGACCAATGTACGTCCATCAAAAGTGCTTGTTTTGCTGCTGACAGGCTCAGATTATTATAACTGTCTGACATCATTATGGAAAGGATCCCTCCAGAGACAGACCTTTTCATTAAAGAGTAAGATCCTTTTGGTTTGACTAGAAACAGTGCTGAGATCGCTATCGACAAATACACCAGATTGCGTTTAAATAAACAGTAAGTTTAGTGTATATAGAGCCAACATTTTTTTACATCTAACTGAGTGAATTGAGGGTTTATTTCAACCAAACTAGAGTTGGTGATTGTTTGAACTGTGGAAAGACTATTTTGTTTCTGTTGATTTTACGATGATAAAATTAACCTAACGTTGGCCTAACACTATTCACTGTTGCAGACAAATAACCAATGTCGGAATAAAATCATGAGTTTTGCAAGAGTTGTGGTACATTCCCATGATCGTGATTGTTTGGTGTATGGTGGTCATAAAACCAAGTCCGAACTGTCTTAAAGGGAAATTTCGGTTTATTTCAACCTGTCTCCTATCGTCCTAAATTTATTTCAAGTGACTAATGACATAAAAATAATAGTTAGCATGTTAGCCGTTAGCCTAGATACAGCCGGGGCGCATAGTAGCGTCAGACCTGTTAAAACGTAAGTGAACGGGCAACCTTCAAGTGCAAAGTTAGTCCACTAAACAAGCTTTTTTTCCACAAAGGCCGCCTCATATCGTTAAGATAAATGTCAGAGAACATATAGAAAACGACATGTTAACGTGTTGTCTTACCTTACCGGTGTGGTGCAATGTTTGTTTACCATCTAGCTCTGCTTTCCAAAGCGCGGCCGAAATATATCTCGCGAGCTCTAGATAGAGCCCAGCTGGATACTACTCCAGGTGGAGGTGTCTCGTCCTCGGTCACATCCAGACCTTGAAAATAAGGCTGCAACCGGTCCCATTCCTTGCAACAGAGGCATTCCTCTTCTGTGGGCACTGGGGCACAGCATTCACAGGTACACCACCAATCTCCAGAGCTACGCAGCCTTGCAGCAGCCATTCCTCCTCTCTCGTCCTCTACCTGTTGCGCCTCTCTCTCTCTCTCTCTCCTCTGTTCTTCAATTTCACGAAGCTCTTCGTCAGTGTATTCTGGCTCAAATAAATAAGGGTGGCCATCAAACTCTGCAAAATCAAATTCCTCCTCCACAAAGTCGAAGTCTGGCAAAAAGTTAGCCAGTATTCTATAAATCTTTCATAAAATAAATGAATGAACTTTTCAGGCTACTGTCCGGTTCTGCCTTCCAGCTGTTGCTGCGTGTTCTCGCGAGATTTCGGGCACGCTATGAGATCGCTGCTTGTTCTCGCGATATTTTGGCCGCGCTTTGAAAAGCAGAGCTAGATGGTTAACAAACATGGCAGCACACCGGTAAGGTAGGACAACACGTTTACATGTCGTTTTCTATATGTTCTCTGACATTTATCCTAACGATATGAGGCGGTCTTTGTGGAAAAAAAGCTTGTTTAGTGGACTAACTTTGCACTTGAAGGTTGCCGGTTCACTTATGTTTTAACAGGTCTGATGCTAAATGCGCCCAGCTGTATCTAGGCTAACGGCTAACATGCTAACTATTATTTTTATGTCACTAGTCACTTGAAACAAATTTAGGACGATAGGAGACAGGTTGAAATAAACCGAAATTTCCCTTTAAGTCAGTGTTTTTCCTATCTTGACATTGCGATATATTTAAACATATTTAATATTATCGTACATTTTTGGTCTCTGTCAAGCAGCTGACCATTAGTCACTCACTCTACAGCAGGAAACAGCCCTTAACTTGTGTTTTTTACAAACCTAATTTGTTCATGAGTCACTTGCAGTCCATTCAGAATGGATCCATGACCCACTTTTGGACCACGATGCACCAGTTGGGAACCACTGTAGCCTACAGTAGGCTTAAACTAGGTCAATAATGGATTTCAAAAGATTTAGGTTTGATACGCTGATTGAATAGTGGATTCTGATTTAATAAAAATGCTATGATCCTTGACTTATTCTTCTTCCACATGTTGTGACCTTTAACATCTTTTGTCATCTCCTTACATGAACTGTGCAGGAGAGCGAACAAACAGAACAAACTGCTGGAATCCCGATGACACAGCAACTTGTCAAGATCCAATTATGCTCTTTGTTCTGTGGCGACACACATTATCCAAGCTTGTGGAGACTTTAACTTCTATGGTCAGATATCTAAAATTATGCTCCAATTTATTCCAAACTGTAAGCGCTCAGCCACAGATGTCTGTGTTAACCTCACGCTGCCGTCTCAGGACATGCACTGTCTTACCTCAAATCCAATTACAACAACAGAGACGAGCGGTTAGTGTGCGTTGCGTGCATGTGGGCTGCATGGATGGATACATACGCTACAAAAAGCGTGTATGTCTGTGTGTGTGTGTTTGCATCTGTTGTCTCTCTGCCTATATGAGAGCAGCATGTCTAAACAGGGCCGTGCTTCAGCCTTGTAAACACTAAACATAGTGGGCCGTGACCAGCGCGCTGCCATGCTGCTTGTGATTAGCAGGTTACAGCAGTGTGATCAGAGAGAGCCAGGCGAGCGGAAACCAGAGAATGTGTTTTATGTGGACCTTATTTTAGCATATATTTCCTAGAATTAGCTCCACCATGGCAGGACTAATTTCAGACGCAGGGATGTAAACGCTAAATATAACGTAGCAAACATCCGACAGATGCAAAGACAGAAACTAATAAAATGCAAACGCTTCTTTGCCAAGTTAGCACATAAACGTGCGTTGCTTCAGCGCACATACATATCCGCCCAAACACACACAGAGCATGTGCTGTGTGGGCAGCATAGCTGGGCTATATGTGTTGCCTGTAAAGTTTTCCTTGAAAATAAAGTTCTAAAAAGATTAACATCATAAACATAAACAATGTGCCTGAAATGCAAGCATGTGTGGAAATGTGGATGTTTCTATTTGTGTCCGTAACAGCGCCGGCTGAAGGACCAAAGGTCTAAGGTGTCTCATTATCAAGTTCAGAGAGCAGATGTCTTTGTACACAACACTTACTAGCATACAGAGGTGCTAACTGAGGTGGCGTGGAGGGATCAAACGAGGTCCAGTCCAAGCAGCCCATTACCGCCATAAACAACCACACACTCAAGTATGCCTGCCTTAACCCTCTTTGTGCTCTTGTTGCCCTGTTGTCCATGTCTGTCAGCAGCCTCCCCTACACACACCCACCAGCACCTCTGGCACAGGGGCATATGAGCAGTCAAAATAAAGTTATCTCGAAGTAAACATCCACATAGCATTATCGCAAAGACAGAGGGAGCGGGAGGAGGCGGATGAAAGAGGAAAAAGACGGAGTGAGACAGAGGGCGGTGTTATCTGTGTTCATCAGTGAGAGAGAGGAGGTGTTGAAAGGAGAAAGCCCCAAATCCTCCACATCTGTATCTGAAAGAGCCGGAAACACACATTGACACAAGTGAAAACTAATACCCCGTAACCAGCGCGCCGCCATCGAGCATATTAGGGCTCGAAAAACACAAGTAAACACTAGTTGGGGCAGATGTGATGTGTGTGTTGCAGCAGCAGTCAGTGAGGCGTAGAGGTGACGCTGTGCTATCTGGAACGCTGATCTAAACACATGAGCTCGCAGTCCCACACTTTAAAGACTGAGACTTGTTATACGGGAAGGTGTGTGTGTACGTATGTGTGAGTGTGTGTCGGACTAGCCTGTTTTGTATAAAGCCATCATACGCTGTGGCAGGAAAGGCCAAATCACTTACATATTTTAAAGACAGCAAGGGGAAGAAAAAAAGAGGAAATGAGTGGAAGGGTCTAACAAGAGCTGTGTGTTGCTCTGTGAGTGTGTTGGAGGGGTGACAGCATGTTGGCAACACCTCCAGAATTAACACCTTATCATTCACACATGCATCACAGTGTGTGTGCGTGCGTGTGTGTGCACACCGTGCGCACAGGCCTGTGTCTACTTTAGAGGCAGGATTATGAGACAGACAGAGGAGGAAGTGTAGCTGTATGAGAGGCAGCTTGGGTAAATATGGGCCATTATTCTTTTGCCAATCCATTGTTTGGGGGGTATTACCATTACCAACAGTAATTCACTGTGAAAAATGGTGGACAATATAATACGGACCCCCACATGTCTTAAAGCAACATTATGGCTGAATCCAAATGTCTGAGCTTCACCGCACTTGCAGACTGTGCGGGCGCGTTCTCCAGGAAGTCTGGGAGTGCTGAGGGCTGTCCAAATCTACAATTCATCCAGTCCACAAGGGGCCTAAAGCTGACTTTCTGCAGACTTCCAGAGTGTTCGCTTGGGGTGCAGAGTTCAGCATAATTCACTGATTTAATTGCCCATGATTCACTGCAATACGGATGTGACGTAGTTTTTTTCTTTCAATAGCCGACTAAAAAAACAAAATTTATGTGTATGTAAAAAAGTTACTGTAGCCTAATAAAACACTACTTGAATCATGTTGACCAGTTATAATATTCAACATGATTCAGAAATATGTAGAAATATAGGCTATACAAGGGAATCAAAATGTATTGTATCATTGTAGCCTACTCTATAGAGGGAATCGCCTTGTTGTTTACAAATACTTCCAGGTAAAAAAAAAAAAAACAGCAGTTATATATATATATACAGTACAGGCCAAAAGTTTGGACACACCTTCTCATTCAATGCGTTTTCTTTATTTTCATGACTATTTTCATTGTAGATTCTCACTGAAGGCATCAAAACTATGAATGAACACATGTGGAGTTATGTACTTAACAAAAAAAGGTGAAATAACTGAAAACATGTTTTATATTCTAGTTTCTTCAAAATAGCCACCCTTTGCTCTGATTACTGCTTTGCACACTCTTGGCATTCTCTCCATGAGCTTCAAGAGGTAGTCACCTGAAATGGTTTTCCAACAGTCTTGAAGGAGTTCCCAGAGGTGTTTAGCACTTGTTGGCCCCTTTGCCTTCACTCTGCGGTCCAGCTCACCCCAAACCATCTCGATTGGGTTCAGGTCCGGTGACTGTGGAGGCCAGGTCATCTGCCGCAGCACTCCATCACTCTCCTTCTTGGTCAAATAGCCCTTACACAGCCTGGAGGTGTGTTTGGGGTCATTGTCCTGTTGAAAAATAAATGATCGTCCAACTAAACGCAAACCGGATGGGATGGCATGTCGCTGCAGGATGCTGTGGTAGCCATGCTGGTTCAGCATGCCTTCAATTTTGAATAAATGCCCAACAGTGTCACCAGCAAAACACCCCCACACCATCACACCTCCTCCTCCATGCTTCACAGTGGGAACCAGGCATGTGGAATCCATCCGTTCACCTTTTCTGCGTCTCACAAAGACACGGCGGTTGGAACCAAAGATCTCAAATTTGGACTCATCAGACCAAAGCACAGATTTCCACTGGTCTAATGTCCATTCCTTGTGTTTCTTGGCCCAAACAAATCTCTTCTGCTTGTTGCCTCTCCTTAGCAGTGGTTTCCTAGCAGCTATTTGACCATGAAGGCCTGATTCGCGCAGTCTCCTCTTAACAGTTGTTCTAGAGATGGGTCTGCTGCTAGAACTCTGTGTGGCATTCATCTGGTCTCTGATCTGAGCTGCTGTTAACTTGCCATTTCTGAGGCTGGTGACTCGGATGAACTTATCCTCAGAAGCAGAGGTGACTCTTGGTCTTCCTTTCCTGGGTCGGTCCTCATGTGTGCCAGTTTCGTTGTAGCGCTTGATGGTTTTTGCGACTCCACTTGGGGACACATTTAAAGTTTTTGCAATTTTCCGGACTGACTGACCTTCATTTCTTAAAGTAATGATGGCCACTCGTTTTTCTTTAGTTAGCTGATTGGTTCTTGCCATAATATGAATTTTAACAGTTGTCCAATAGGGCTGTCGGCTGTGTATTAACCTGACTTCTGCACAACACAACTGATGGTCCCAACCCCATTGATAAAGCAAGAAATTCCACTAATTAACCCTGATAAGGCACACCTGTGAAGTGGAAACCATTTCAGGTGACTACCTCTTGAAGCTCATGGAGAGAATGCCAAGAGTGTGCAAAGCAGTAATCAGAGCAAAGGGTGGCTATTTTGAAGAAACTAGAATATAAAACATGTTTTCAGTTATTTCACCTTTTTTTGTTAAGTACATAACTCCACATGTGTTCATTCATAGTTTTGATGCCTTCAGTGAGAATCTACAATGTAAATAGTCATGAAAATAAAGAAAACGCATTGAATGAGAAGGTGTGTCCAAACTTTGGGCCTGTACTGTATATATATATATATATATACATATATATATATATATATATACACAAATATATATATATATATATCACATTTTTCACATCACTATATCACCATTTAGACTAATCTGATGTTTATAAAGTCTATAAACACAATGATTGAACAAACATTACTATTTCTGTGTGCACGTTTTGTAATTAATAACATGGTTATCGCTGTTAGCAGTGTCTGTAATAACTCAGTAACTCAATAAATGGTCTGTGAAAAAAATATTTTTTCCAGTGGATGTCTTAGTTACAACATACAACAACTAATATGTCACAGAGACTAAGGAATAATGTTCATATAACAAACTGATCTCACCGACAACAATAGTACAGCCAGAATATTCGCATTTAAAAAAAAAAATTTGCGATCTGCAAATCATGTTTATGTTTTGAATTTGTGTTTTGGCCTGTTGCGCCACCCACCGCCATCTACCAGTCACGCAGTCAGTAGAGTCTCAGCATTAGTTACAGTTACGACTGAGCTACAATGGCTGACGGTACAACTAAATCCCAAAACCCAAACGACCTCGTTATGATTCCCAAAAACGCCAAGACAAAACTCAAGGCAAAGCGAGGGTCTATATAGGAGATGCTTTTGAATGGTGGAGACGGTTGAAAGCGGAGAAGAATTTGAAATCGGATGTCGAAGTGGCTACTCTTCTCCTCGACAGGTAAGCTTTAGCCAAAGTTGGCTAACTAGCATCATAGCTAGACGGGGATGGACATTTCGAATACTTTCAAATGTTATTCATTTTCGATCACACATTGTAGCCCATGTGCAGGTGGGTCATCGACCCCACTGATTTTATTAGAGAAACAAACGTTAGCAGCACAGCAAGCAGCATTAGCAGTGTCCCGGTACGTAGCATTAGCAGCCGGCTCCTCCTCCGCTGTATCCCGGCAGCAGCGTTAGCAGCAGAGAAGCCGGACTTGCTTGAATGGTCCACTGGAAAACCGAAGATCAAGGACGCGGCGGCACGGCCCTGCCACGGCAGCCGCCCATGGGCAAACAAATCAGTCTTCAGCGTGCCGCTGTCCAGCAACCTTGAATCTGTAGGGGAGGGGGGGCGGACATGACTCACGGCAGTATTTTGAATTTGAGTGAAGCACCTTTAAATGCAGTATGCCAAAAATAGAAGGATGCCCTACTGCAGTGGCTTTCAAACTTTT
This sequence comes from Epinephelus lanceolatus, assembly GCF_041903045.1. NCBI lineage: Eukaryota > Metazoa > Chordata > Actinopteri > Perciformes > Serranidae > Epinephelus > Epinephelus lanceolatus. The sequence goes on along the minus strand of NC_135746.1, from coordinate 6,471,221 downwards.
TGGGCCCAAGACACACCAAAGGGCAAGCCAAAATCTCAAGGAACACCTGTATTTATACTTGTGCACAATAGCTTCTATAATTTGCGTTATCACTCTTATCACATAAATGAGAAAATATAATCCACTGTCCCACTCACGGCTTTCTCCTTTTAAATGTTATCATCCCTCACACTGGCTGCCAGTCAAAGCTTTTGATGTGTCACATACTAATATGCTTTAATAATGTAGTATGAATGAAGCATCGTGGAATACTCCCATCAACTGTGATCATGAGTTACTTTCAAACATTGAGATGGTGCAACAATCAAGAGCAATCAAGAGACCTGACCAGCAGAGGTCATATTTACTGGATCACTCCTGCTATCTGCGACTGAGCCTCTGTAAAGGCTAATAAAATAAATATCTAATGATGGACGGGTGTTGAGCACGTTTTTTTTACCTTAAGAAAAAAAAAAAGTTTTACTTCTCCATACAAGGTTCAACTGTATGTGATGCTTTGTTTGCTTCACATCATCCATCTCAAACATGTATCACATTCCACATGATGTTTCACCATTTACAGCCAGCTTTATGACGCATGATAACAAAAACACAGGAATCATACATAATTGAATAAAACCTTTCCTCCATGGCATGTGGGGACACAGGGGAAGGACTAATGCATTCTTTATGGGCCACGGCGACTCTGCATGGTTACTGACCACTCCAGGAAGCAGGAGATGGACCGTGGGCTCACCCTCCCAAAAAACTTCCTCTCCAAGTTGACCTCAGCATTTATTTAGATCTTCAACACACCACAGCCAAACACACACACGCATGTTTCTGTGTTGTGTGCAGTGTTAGCTGGCAGCAGGAGAGTTTGGTCTGGTGAATATTTGCTGGGCATACACTGAACAATTCTGACCTGATTTTTGAGAGGCACAACTCATATTAGAGTCTGACTGAACTGCTGTGCAGTATAGCAAGGACCAATAATGTTTAGGGGGCAAACCAACTTGAGTTCAATTCATCCAAACCAAACAGGGCAGGTGAGAAAGAAATGTCATCATCCACCCATGTCCAGAAGGGTCCGCACAGACCCCTGTGCAGATGCCCACATGCAACTCATTTTTTGCAACCATGCAGACTGTAGGCATAGCAAAAGCGCTGACTGTGTATGCTCCAGTCTCTTGCTACACACTCTGCTGCCACCTCACCACCATGAAGTTAGTTTTAAATTGGATGTTCGACAGATATTCACTCTGGACCCAGCAGCATCTTCTTATGCCCAGTTCAGACCAAAGACTCACAACGAGACATGTTGAAACAGGCAACTACTTGTAATGCACCATTCTGCACCATTCTATACAACTGTGGGTTCACACCAATGCAACTAGATGAGACTGTGTATCATCTCTATGCAACAACTCTCTGTAATAACCAGCGGCAATTAATCAGTCAATGATTTAATGATGTGGGGGCATAAGCACACGCAGGGAGCAGCAGCAGAGACCCACTATCTAACACTGGCACAAGTGAGGATGGAAACAGAGGGCTTGGCAGGGGATGGAGCTCCTGCTTCAGCAAGCAAACACGCTGCCTGTGGTCATTTTGACTTGACCAGCGGACTTTAAAGGGAAATTTCGGTTTATTTCAACCTGTCTCCTATCGTCCTAAATTTGTTTCAAGTGACTAGTGACATAAAAGTAATAGTTAGCATGTTAGCCGTTAGCCTAGATACAGCCAGGGTGCATAGTAGCGTCAGACCTGTTAAAACGTAAGTGAACGGGCAACCTTCAAGTGCAAAGTTAGTACACTAAACAAGCTTTTTTTCCACAAAGACCGCCTCATATCGTTAGGATAAATGTCAGAGAACATATAGAAAACGACATGTAAACGTGTTGTCCTACCTTACCGGTGTGCTGCCATGTTTGTTTATCATTTAGCTCTGCTTTCCAAAGCGCGGCCAAAATATATCTCGCGAACTATGTCTTGAAACAAACAAATTTAGGACGATAGGAGACAGGTTGAAATAAACCGAAATTTCCCTTTAAGACAAGCTGATCCGCTGTAGAAACAGGTGACGTGCTTTACTTTCCTAAATCAGCCACTGGCTATTTGACCAGCTGACTTGCAGGTGCGATTCAAGCTCAAACTGACCAGTTCACACCACTACAATGTTCTAAAACGGTTTCGTCATGTTGCAAGTCTTTGGTCTGAACTGGGCTTTAGTTCCACCTTCATCCAATGTTGGCAGTAGGAAGACGGTAAGCTCATGTCAAGCCCTCCTGTTTCTGCCGGGGGATGAAGGGACCGTCAGTTGTATGGTTAATAGAACCATGTGCGCATCTGCGTGACTGCGGCTCTCCACGGACATTGAGTACTGCAAGTATGCCAAGCCTTGAGAAAGTCAAAACTTGGACTGACCAGTTTTTGCAGAAATGGACTTTTGAGCTCTTTTTGGGACGTCTGTCTCCACATTGTTGTGAACATACCTCTGCTAACATGTAAACTTCTACCTGCCCCGACCCCTGGATCTTTCAAAGAAATCCTTATTGCCAGAACAGTCCAGAGGGCCAACAAACACATACAGTGTGAGCACTCAGGTCGTGGTTTGACGATCGGATCATAGATCAAGAGCTTTGGCTTTACATCGCAGACGATTTACTCGTACAGTGAGAGCTGGAAGTTAACAACATTTCTAAAGCAGGCTAAAATCTTACAGTGCTCGCCCAGCGTGACTGAATTTATCATTTTATTTATCATCACACTGAAAGATGTCAGTGGAGTCTGGGACTGTAGGTTATGATGCTGACCTCCTGCCACTTCCTCTCACCCTGAGAGTCATTCATAGCAGCAACTCAACAGCTCCCTCACTCCATCGCTCCCAGACTCCCCCCCCTCCCCTCCTATCTCTCCACCTCCCTATCACCCCTCTCTGCTCCTCCCCATCCTACAAGACTTGTGTGTATCACTTTAACCTTCAAAGATAAGTGATAAGTATGCACTTGTGTGTGTGTGTGTGTGTGATTGTGTGTGTAATTAATGAGCTTGCGGGGGTGGGGACATTCCATCAGACGGCTGTCTCCATGTACAATCAGTCGTTACCGTGGAAACACACAGAAAAGAACCAGATTTTCATTAAGACACACAAACTTGGTCGGAGGCAGACACCCTCCTTATTCCAACATTTATCCTATCTCTGACCTTTTAATTACACGCAATTACACAGACAAATACACACATTTATCTTCCTCCTCCGTCTCATATCACCGAGTGTATCCTGAGTCCATGCTAACCACGGTGGTTATTAGCCCTAACTTCTGGGACTGCTCTCTTTTCTTTGTAGTCAGTTGGGTCTGTCCGGTCGCTGTCCGGTTGGTGAGGCCGCGGTTATTTATCACCCGACGGTGAAATGGAGGGGGCTGCCGGGCGCCCGGGCCTTATTAGTGAGATTTACAGTGTGCAGGAAAGGCTCTTAAAGGGGGAAATTCTCCTATAAGCACCATCAGCTGTTCATCAGATAACACCCACATGACTGGACCAGGACGTGGGCCATGCACGAGAAGTCAAACACATACACACATACACACACAGAAAGGTAAAACGGAAACATGCCGATTTCCCATTTGGTTTAAAACATAGACCGGGGTGACCTCACACTGTCTGTGGTGGTATTTAAAACACTGAAATAATAATTAAACCTTAGCAGAGGAAGCACTAATATTTTTCTTGTATTATCTTCTTTTAGCTTCATTATACGGCTCATAGTTAGAGAGACTTAAAAATTATTAATGACATCTTTCAGCTGAAAAAATCCACACCTAAAAATGTCTGAACACATCACATTTCCTGTGTTAGCATGTAGCGACACTAGCCAACTTTTAACATTTGACGCAGTGCTATAATTTTGACGGCTTCCGTGTTAAAATTAACCTAGCATGCCAGATGTGAAAGTGCCCTTGTTTGCCTACTGTGAGCTACTCTTATTACAATCATATTTCTTAGAGTGCATCTAACCGCACCTCCACACACACAAATAGCCTTTACATCCCTAATGTGCTGGTGTTAGCAACATTTGCCACGGTCACACCTGATGAAGCACCTCTAATCAACCTTCCACAGTGTGAGTGTTAAAGTTAAATGTGTGCTTGTCGTATCTCACGTCTCTAAGCGGTTGGCCTGCATGCCCTTATCGGGGCTCTAAGTGCTGGAGAGGGTGAGAAAAGATGAACAGGGTCTCTGTCATATGTCTCTGTCACAGCCTCCGGGTTCAGATCTGCTCTGATAGCAGCCAACAGCATCATTTGTCACTTCGTACATGCGTAAGTGTTGTTTGACACACAGATACAACAGATAGTCACACATTTAAGAGCTGGTATTTACGGTTTACACACACACACATAAAATGTCACAGCCACTGCCATTTCCTCCAACACTACAGCTGCTGCAAAACCTCTCTCAAGATCTTGGGCTCTAGTTTCGCAGACCGGGCGTGGTGGAGGCGCAGCGCACCTGCTCTTCGCCAACTGGGTGTGGCCAGGCGGATTTTGTAAGTTTGGCACACCGTGCGCCCTGGCACAGCTACTCCTCTTTCCCACCTCCGTCCCTCCTACCGGCGCAAGTCGGAAAGAGGGAGGAGAGAAGGCGTGGAGTGGGTTTTACTCACAACACACCAATCAAATGAGCCCCTCTCCTCGCTCTTAAATGCACCCCGCGAAGGCGTAATGAGAGTTTACTCAATTCGCCATGGCAGAAGAGAGCAGCAGCGTCAGACGGCCAAACTTCTCCCAGGAGGAAACTGATGTTTTGGTCCGGGAGGTCCAAGCTCACAGTGTCCAAATATACGGAACTGCAAGCAGACCTCCACGGGCTGATGATGCAAAGGTAGCCTGGGAGGAGGTCACCACAATTGTAAATCAATGTTGCGTTTCTCTCGTGCGCACGTGCTCTCTCTTTCTCTCTGGCAGTCTCACTCTGTTTCTTTTCTTTTGACTTTTCTAAGATGACAGATGCTGAATATATACTCCCTATCTGATGCTGTGGCTGTTTGTGGTTGGCTGAGAGGGATGTGAACTCATTAGTTTGCAGCTGTTTAATCAAATCAGGTTGGGTTTCCATTACACGTGCCAAACATAACAAACGGTGCCAATCCCCTTTGATGTGACATCAGATGTGACGGGACAGTCGATATAGAGATACATTTATGTGCTGATTGCAGATAGTTGCATTGAATAGTGTTTTTTTGGGTATTTATTGCATCGTTAATGTGCCTGATATTCTGGAAACCTGCCTGTGAGGTTTTGGTGACGTGTGCGCACTGTCCGCCGGTCAGCCAAACTTCGGCTTACACCAGCTGTGCTCCCCCTGCGCTGACAGTAGACCTGGTTTCAGTTGGTGAGCTTTTAGCGCACCTTCGGCGAAGCCTTTTGGCACGAAACTGTCACTGCACCAAGCTGGATCTGTCAACACCTCCCCCTGCTGCACCGCCACACCCATCTTAGCACACCTCGGTCTGCCAAACTACCAAACTAAGCGCGCCTCAGGTTGTGCTGCTCGAAACTAGCTCTGTGCGGGGTTCGCCACCCTGTGTCACCCTGCTCTGCGCCGGGAAACTAGAGCCCCTTGTGTAAATCAGGAAACTATATATTTACTTGTGTGAGCATGCACACAAAGTCTGAGGCCCTACATGTTTGCTTATATCTTTGAAAACAGATATTTTCTTCTATGTTTTGGCCTCTCGTCCACATGCAGAGTTTTAGGTCACTAAAATGGTGGTCTCTATATACAGACTGTAGAGTCTGTAGGCAAACCCCGGAGATCTTGCCTCCGGAAGAAGAGCGGAAGAGGTTTCCGGTTGTAGGCTGTTTGTAGTCCGCGTGATATTGACCAATCACTCTGAATCCATCACAGTGGTTCAGCATATTTACTTATATATAAACGGAAGTCGGAAACGGAAATTCACCTCCTCTGGCCAAATCAAACTACCCTGGAAATCCAGAGTTCTCGCGAGAGCACAATTTGAATTTGCTCAGCGAGTCACTCTGGCAATCAGTAATGATGCTCATTACCCATGCCGTTGGAGCCGAGCTGCACCAATCACATTGGTGTATCAGATATAGGCGGGCCAGAGACGAGCTAAACAGATGACGACAGCGCTGCGACGACGAAGTCCGGAATCAGTCAGTAAACATTCCAAGATGGCTACGGATGAACACCAGTTGTTTGAAACGGCTTTGGCTGCTACAATGAACAAGTTAGACTTGGCTTTTTCTCTAAAAGAGGAACAGAAGACGGCGCTCGAATCTTTCCTTTGCAAGAAGGACGTTTTTGCTGTTTTGCCGACCGGATACAGCAAGAGTCTAATCTACCAGTTAGCTCCGCTGGTAGCTAAGCACTAAGTATTGTTCTGATTGGTCGTAGTGTTATCCAATTGCATGCAGTGATATTTTCAAATCCACGCTGGTGTCACCCCTCGAGTTGGGCCATTTGCATTACTCATAGCCAGATCCTAAATCTTTCTAGATTTGGGTCTGGGTAGGTGCGGAGTTACAGCTGCCAGGTGAGACACCTAGCAGCTAGCAAACACACACACACACACACACACTGCAGTATATAGTGCTCAAAATCTGTAGGATATTTAGTTTTGTGAGCCTCTATGTTGTGCTTCACAGTTGTAGAAGTGATAACCCATGCAGCATCCTTGTGCACTCAGTATGAGAAGCTTTTGCATCTTACGTTGTAGCCTGAGCTGTCATCGTACAGTCTGCATACATCAAACTTGATGTTGTACCAAAGTTTATCAGATCTGTGTCGCACAGTGTAGCTGCACCAACTTATAACGCTGCTTAAATCTCACAGTCTGTAGGAGGCTTTAGGTGCAGATTTATCAAAACTCCGGTTGCTGTGTGTCCATGTGGACATGTAAAACAGAGTGTCTGGGAAATGATGGCATCATCTCTTCAATTTGAGCTTTCCCATTGCTGCGTTGTATAATGAGCATGCGCCAGAAACAATAACAACAAAGGTAGACTACTGGTTTGTTTCTGTTTTGTCAGCACTGTCTGGTCTAATGATGACTTTACATTAAAACTTTGAATTGCTGCACCAATTCAAGGACAAACGGAGGCAGTTTTGAATCAGGCCCAGTCCAACCAGCAGATGGTGGGACAATTCTGAAAGTGGGATCGTCAGTTAGTGGAGTGGAGGGAAAAGATTTTGCATTCACAGAGAAGCACTCGTATCGCTGAGTGAGCTCCTTCATCCTTATATCAAAGGGGAATTAAGGTTGATGAGATATCCAGTCACTGCTGAAAAGGTAGGCTGTATATTACCAACTTTACGATGAGGGGAGTAGGGTTTGGTACCGAACTCTGAACCTTTAAGGGTACCAACCAACTTTCATCTGTACCACCACCTCACGTTAAATCCATCTGTGCCAAATGTTGGTACCTGAGAACACCAGGTTTCAACAAGTGGTGGAGGTGCCACAGAGCTCCTTAGCTCAGCTTCCCAGTGAGTCAAAACTACAGCTGCAGCCCTGATCTGCCGTGATAGTTTTGGGTAGTTTCTGGTCTATTTTATTTTCTTGATTTGATTAGTAATAGCCTTATATCACCGCTAGACGAGCACATAAACATACATACACAAAGGCAGACAGACAGAGAAAGAAGATTAGCTCTCTGTGATTAGAAAAGAGCAAAGGATCAGAGGGGCGTTTTAGTCTACTACATCACCCCTGAAGCTCCTTCAAAGTTACATTTTTGTTAAAAGAAGTAAAGTATGGCAAAAGGTACAGTTGGGTACCAGTGAACTGCAGGTACCTTAACTGGTATCAGTAACAGGTACTCAACCCTCAAGGGAAGACAATTTAGCTAATGCCGGCGAGAGTTTGGAAATGTTTTTGCTTTCTCATGTGGACGGAGTTATTTTGTAAAACTAGGGCTGACCCACATGCTTCTAAGCTTCAATTGTTGTCATGATAATTCAAATCCCTACATGTCCAAATCGGTATTCAAATGCTCTGTTTATATACAGTATATATTATTCTTAGTTATTCTCAGACAAGGACATTTAAGCACAGTCATAGTTTTGCGGCTCTGACTCGTTTTCATCTAACGTCTGTCACCAGCAGTCCAGCATGAAATGAGTAAGTTAAAGCATTTTCCACCTAAGTTATTACATATATTTGAGTAATCTACAAGTTTACTGTTGGCTACTGTTTGTCATCTACTCGCTTTCAAATGTCCGCCACAGACATTTACACAATGTCACGGATAAACATGGTAAATGCATGAAAAAAATCATGACACCTCTGATAATGGTGCGAACACATTGTGCTCATTTAGCACACTATTTCATGTAGTTTTTATCTGCTGGAGGGTCGCGTAGGGGAGCGTAGCGTGACAAAAATAGAAGAGCCGTATAAAATACAGAGTTGTCGCGCGACAGACGGGGGTTGTCGCGCCGCTCCCGTTGCCGGTGGAGCCGCTGTAATTGATTAACAGGGGGGCGAGCTGCTACGGGACTCGCGCTGCAGACGTGTTGCACCGCTGACGTGCCCGGTGGAGCCCGGCCGTTACAGATATGTTAGCAAGGTGCTGAAAAAGTCAAGTTCTAGAATAACTTTAAAACTGAGTTGCAGATATACCCAAGGAAACTGGTAAGCCACAAATCTACAACAAGCTTGGCAAAACTGTAAGTAACAGCGCAGTCATCTTGCAAAGTATTCCATTTCCTAGCTGCTGTGGCTAATGTTATTGTCACCTGCATGCTAACAAAGTGGCGAATTGTCCTGTTATTTTAGGTGCAAATAAAATCTGACTTATTAGTCCCTGATCCCTAGGCCCCGAGATCTCACAGGCATTACGAGTCTTCAGGTTATGATCCCTACAATACTTTGGTGCAAGAAATGACCCAAACTCTGCCTTGCTCGAGCAGATAGCAGGTTTCAGCACTAAAAAAAGCAGCTTTATGATTTTGATTGCTTTATAATGTTACCCAAAGTCTTGCAATCTCTTTGGCAACATGTTTTTGCTTGGCAAAATGAGTTTATTTAAATAGTGAAAAACTCTCCAGCAGCCGCTGTGGTTTCACTGGCATCAGACCGAGCAGGCACAAAGCCCGTCCAGGACTTCAAGTTTTGACATCCATTCAAGCCTTCAGCTGTGATGTTATATGTATGAGCCCGCTAAGCAGATCTTGTGGAGCACTTTCACTATCATCCATATGCAGAAGCTTCTTCCTTCCCCCCAGCCAGCGGCGGTTGTGGGCTGGACGCTCCTGACGACAAACGCCCTTCCTCAGAAGCCAAAGAGATTGGAGTGATTTCTTAAGTTGTTTTCTTGGCCTCCGCTACGGGTACAACAAAAGTGTTTCTATGTGAGTCAATGGGCGCTTATGTGTCTGTAGTATTTGCATTTGTGTGTGGGTGTGTTTATGTGTGTGTGTGAATATGATAACTATGAGGATGGTTATTTTAGAGTCAGTTCCTCTGCTTCTCTGAGGCTGTCAAAGAGACAGAGAGGCAGGATGAAAGACCACAGAGAGAAAACCGCAGAGGAAGAGTGAACGTGTGTGTGTGTGTGTGTGTGTGTGTGTGTGAATACAAGCGGCCGTATTTACATGGCAAAAGTTCATTTCTGCTCTTTGAAGTGGGGAGTATCAGTGTCTTAAGAAAACACACTGAGGAAAGGGCAGCTGACTGTGTGTGTGTGTGTGTGGGTGCAAGCGAGAGAAAAACAGAGCAGAAGAAAAAGAGATGAAACCATTAATAACTTCTTTATCACAGAGGTCCCTCTCTGCCTTCATCTCCTTCTCGTCCTCCCTTCATCCTTCTTCTGCCTCTCTAAATCTCTCCCGGCAGGCTTTCTTTCACTACCTGTCTTGTAGCAGCAGAGTGATGGGGCTTGGTGGCTCCAGCCCTCATAAATTTGATAATAAGTCTCTTCATTAATGTGATACTAACTCCTCCCTTCATCGTGCATGTGTGTGTGTGTTTCCCTGTTCTCACCCTTATCTCCTACAGAGACAAAAAGGGCAAGTCTCGTGAAAAAGGGAAAAGATTACATACACAGAAAACAGCTGGAGGGAAAAAAGAGCAGAAGATAAATGAGAAAATGATAAAACACACATAGATGATAGCTGGAGTAAGAAAGGGAAGTCTCCACATTAGAAATAAGACAAGATAGTATCAGGGAAAAGAACTGTGTGATTCAAGACTGAACTGTAAGGAGCGCTGGGCTGGAGTTCTGGATGTTGACAGAACAGAGTTAATATTGGTGCTAATTTTGTTACGAAAACTATGATGAGACGAGACTAAAATGTTAGTGGTGGGTTATCAGACCTTCAAAATGCATGATATTTTCCCCCAACTGTGACTGTGGTCTGTCTGTCAAACAAGTTTACAGTTGGCAAATAATGAAGCTGGTGGTGCTCAGTGGCTCGGCAGGGCTAATGGGCGCCCTGTAGTCTGTAGAATACAACGTACGATAGACAGCAGGTTGTCAAACTGCCCTAAAATATTCCTGGAAACAGCCATCATGGAGGAGAAGCTCCTGGACCAATTGGTGGTACTCCCCATGATCCAGCCTCTTTTTTAGGGTCTCATGCACCCACACAGATCTCTGTTTATCTGCTGACAGCCTCTCACTCTCAACCAGAGCTACAGACAGTACCCTCTGCCTCAACATGTCAGGAACTACATACAAGTCCTTTTTAAATAGGAATTGTGCAAATTTGCAGGAAAGCCCAATCAGTCTTTTTTCAGCATTGGCAGTATAAAAACAAAATCGGGGAGTGCAGCAAAATGCCGCCTACCTACTTTTGTTTATACAGAATGCACCTTTTTCGGGGCAATGGGGGGCGTGAGCAAGTAACAAAACGTGTAGCTCAGCGTGTGACGTAAACAGTGACGTGGGAGGGAAGCCGAGGCTGGTCAGTCCTTCGGCGATTCTCTCATAAATCGGCCCGTCCTTCACCGTCCCCGTCATCTGACGGTTAATAGCATCTTCGTTTGCGAGGACAAGGAGGGCGCACAATTCTTTATCTCCCCAGTTGCTCATCTTTACAGTGTCTGTCAGGTTTGAGTTTCCCTCTTGCTACGAGCTGCTCATTCCTGCTATCAGTACATGCGGCGTCATCAACAGCTCCTCCCACAAGTCATCAACAGCCCCTCCCGTAGTGGAAGGCTGCCTCGTTCTTTTTAAACCAAAAAGGTTCTACAAATATGTCTACCCCTATGAGGCGGAAAAATTGGGCACCTTGGATCAACTCGCCAACCCGGCCCTCTGTGTCTAAACGCTTGCAGCTTGCCGGCAAAACGGCCCAACATTCACCAAAAATCTGGCAGTGTAAAAGGCGCTACTGATTACTGTGATATGAATAAATAAATAACGATAGATTGATTACACAGGAAGGTTAGAGTAAGGAGGTGATGGTGTGGTTCCCTAGCAACAATGAAATGGTGCAGTAAGCGTTAAAAAAACAGCAAAACGCTTTCTGTAAGATTGGGGCCAAAGGGTGGCTCAACATTCTAATAGATGTTTTTGTTGTTGTTGTTGTTGTTGTTGTTGTTGTTGTTGTGGGTTGTTTTTTTTGTTTTGTTTTTTTGAAGGCATTATGTTTTCGGGTTGTCTGTCCCATCCTTGTGAGCATGATATCTCAAGAACGGGAAGGGAATTTCTTCAAATTTGGCACAAAGGTTAATCTGGACTGTACATTGGTTAAATTGATTATGGGATGTGTGAGGATTCCCAGAATGAAGAAGATGCCCCGAACGACGACAAGTTAATGACACCAATTCTTTGAAATGGGAGCACGGCATATTTACACTTTGCTACAGATGGCAGCAGCATGACAAGGTGCTGAGCTGAGTGCTACACCAATGGGTCGGTCCTCTCTTTGTCCATGCTCGAGCTCTCCCTCAATCCAGGACAAGGGCCAGAACAAGTAGGTACTTTACTTTGTAACATTTCTACTTCTGCAGATATTCCATATCACAGCAACCAGATGCAACCAACGTATCTCAGCTGAAACTAAAAAAACTGTGTCGCAGTTGTATGCCTCCGCATACCAGTCAAGTTTCTCCTACAGTTTACATCCATGCCTGTGAAAACATGGATGCTTCATACACATCTTTCCCCCAAACAGCACAGAAGATCTGTACAATCAGCACAGTTTCAAGGTGGACACCCAAGATTAGTGTCACCAATTCTGTATCCGACCAAATGTTTCCCCTTCTGTTCCTGAGATATGACATTGGATAATGGCCAGAAAAGTCTTTTATGCAGAACATTATGATGTCCCAGTGACGCTGACCTTTGACCCTTTGGATGTAAAATGTTACTACTTTATTATTCTATCCTATCAGACATTTGTGGGAAGTTTTGTCATAATTAGCAAATTAATTCTTGTGTTTTGCTGAAAAACATATTTTGTGACCTTCAACCACAAAACTCTAATCAGTTTACTCTTCAGTCCACATTAACATTTGTGCCAAATTTAATGAAATTCCCAGTGTTCTTGAGATATCACATTCACAAAAATGAGACAGACAAGGTCACAGTGACGTTGACCTTTAACCACCAAAATCTAATAAATTCACCCTCGAGTCCAAGTGAATGTTTGTGCCAAATGTGAAGAAATTCCCTCAAGGTATCATGCTCACAAGAATGAGACAGATGAAGTCACACAGGCACAACCTTTGATCTGTGGCCACCAAAATCTAATCCTCGAGTCCAAGTCAACCTCTGTGCCAAATTTTAATAAATTCCCTAAAGGAGTTCTTGAGATATCGCGTTCATGAGAATGACACAGACATGGTCACAGTGACCTTGACCTTTGACCTATGAACATGGAGCAGTACATTATGAATCCCAGTGGACATTTGTGCCAAATTTGAAGAACTTCCCTTGAGGCGTTCTTGAGATATCGTGTTCACAAGGATGGGACGGAAGAATGAACAGATGCTGCAGCTCATCGCCCTTCTGTTTTCTGCACTTAACAATAGAAACATTTTTAGCTGGTTTTAAAACTGTGTCATCTTTGTAATTTAAAAAGCAATAATATACTTAGTAATTGCTTAACAATAAAGCTTTTATCACAAAGCATGAAAATCTCTATAAATTAAATAATGTGCACAAAAATTCACCACATGAGAAATTCATTTACTGCGACAGCCCTGACATTAGCAGAGTTTCACAACTAACTGTTTGGCTTTTGTCAGATTATTTGAATTTAATTCAGTTCAACAGAACTTTATTTATCCCAAAGGAGGGAAATTATTGTGCCAGAGAATGCTTCAAATTACAGTAACAACAATTAACACTCACAAACCAGTGACAAACAAAACAACCAGTGTGTTCCCCGGGTCAGAGTCACACACTGAGTATCGATTATCAGTATCAGTATCAGAATATTCAAAATATACAAGATATAAAGTGTTTAAGGAGCAAAAAAAAAAAAACAGTGCCTAACTATGGAAGTCAGACAGGTACAAGAGTCACTAAAAATGAACTAAAATGGTGGAAAAAGCAGACTGCATGTAACAATGAGAAGTAAGGCAGACGAATAATAAGGAAAAAGCTACTGGTACAGTTAACAACAGATATCTGCAATTATTCGACCACAGTGTTAAAATAATCCAAAACAAAAACTTAACTACATTTTAGCTCATTTTCCAACACCAGTGACGGAGAGCCGACCGCAATAACTTTATAAGCCAAAAACCTTGGAAACAACGCGTGTTCCAATTTTATGCATCATTTTTAGTGTGCGCTGGAAACCTTTTCCACTGCTGTCTGCGCTGTTTGCAGAGCCTCTCTGTGTTTGTGTTTTCTCTGTTTGCTGTGTTGTCAAATTGGAGATGATTTCTTAATTTGCAGTAGACTAAGCTTTCAGGGCCGTCGCACAACTATTCAACTGTCTGTCAAACCCGTCACCCTTCACAGCATGAATTCCACGTCATCCAAAAAGATTGTCCATACAATTTTTTGACAGGCAGCATGTGAACCCTCAGATGATGATACCACGCTTTTGACACACTCCTGTCCAGCTACACACAGCATGCAGAGAGGTTTCACTGACTTTAAGATGTCTCGTAATCATTTTTATTGTGAGTGAGAGCGGGGCAGAGAAAGAGCGTGAGATAGAGTCCGAGTGAGACGGACGGATGGAGACAGAGAAGCGGGGAGCTCGCTCCATCGCCACCGTGTCTAAGGGAGCTGGTATCTCCAGATAAAATAATCTGGTTATTCTCAGCAGCACTGGGAGGAGACATGCCTTCGACATGGCGTGATCCTGCGAGTGTGTGATTGCATGTGTGTGTTAATTACATCTACAGGGAAAAGATACAGGAGATTATGACATTACAAGTCTTACTGGAAACCTGGATGAAAGAAAACATGAGATTGAGTAAGAGGAGTTTGACCCCGAGTCCTTGATTAACTACAGAGAGGTGCTGCCATGAAGCGTCAGACGGGGGCACACACGAACACGCATACAGACATTAACATAAACTTATGAATATTGTCAGGCACTGTAGGTTTGTGTCATGTGGTTAACATGTCTGCAGTCTTTATTTCTGATGTGAAAGGACTTACTGCGCACTGGAGCAGTATTCTGTGGTGAACTAACACTTGGACTAACACTTTCTTGGATTGCTGGTTTAAACCAACCAGAGGGGGATTTGGGCAAAAAGGCACCACATGATTTATGATATGATCAAATACAATATGCGTGATGCCTTCTAATTTCCTCTGTGTGGCATACAGAGAAAAAAACCTCTCTGATTCATATTCTTTTTGTATCCAGGCCCAAATCTGGTTAACCTCCTGCGGGCAGAGACCGCTGTAACTCAAATGTTTATGAAGAAAAACAGGACTTACTGGAAAATATTGATACAGAGTGGATTATCCATATTAAAGAAGGTCTTGTATTTGTCATGGCGGTCATATATTTCAGAGTATATTGTGGAATATGACAACAGTTCAGAAACACTATCATTTGGATTCTTGGCTTTCACCTATCATAGATTTTTATTATTTCTACTTTACTCTCTACTGCCCTCAGTAGTTTGACCCTTAGTAAGTCTATTGATATAGCTGCTTCTGTCTCTGTGAACATAAGGACATACTATGCAGGATTTTCTTACAAGCTCATTAACAGATGACCACACAAAGTGAAAGATCTGTACCTCTTCCACCTTTGTGTTAGCTTGAAATCATGTGAGGACGGCCCCTAATTAAACTTGATTTCTCAGCTGAACTGTTGATCTCCAGAGCTGTGACAGCCAGACAATGCCTTTTTTGCCATTGTCTTCTTTCTGTTTAGCTCGGGATATTTCTCAACCTCAACGAGTCATCCGGGCTTTGTAACATACGAGACACAGCAACAGCTACAGAGTTCTCTTATACATCCATGGTGAGGAGAGGAGTCAAGCTGCCATAGGAGCAGAGAAGTAGAGCTGCTATGGGAGCTGGTATGTACAAGCGGAGAGTGAGGGGAAAATGCAGCAACTCATCAGTCATCACTGACTCCAGTTGAGTTTTAAAACTCCGGGGTTGCGTTCGACTGTCTTGGTTGTAACGTTACACTCGCTCTCCTCTTCCGTGTATCTAAAGGTGCAGACACACCAAACTGACATCAAAGAACTAGCAATGACGAAAGCCAACTGTTGCGTCGTCTACGTCGCCTCACGTCGCCCTGTGTCAGTTGCATTTGAACACACTACACGGACTACATCCGACGGCCAAGTGGCACGTACGTTCTGCGCCTGCGTGAGAGAAAGCGGAGTGACAGAGTGGTACATCCTGTTAGCCGAGGTGTTACCTATCTGTGTAGCTGAACACCGCAGCACCTCCACGGACTATTACATTCAGACGGTCCCGGTGTTTCCTCCGCACGCTCCACTTCACTCAGCTGCCCGATAAACCCGCTGCTTCTTCCCACTTTAACCTGAATAACAAACCAGGGCTCGGTGCTCCGGTTGGATCCAAACGGAGAGCCAGGGCTCTGTGCTTCCCTCCGTCATGCTGCGCTAGCCGCTCCCAGCTAGCCCCAGCTCTCTGTTTGGATTCAAACAGAGCAGCAGGTCTGTCAGGCAGCTGAGTGAAGTGGAGCCTGAGGAGGAAGCACCGGTTAGCCCCGGTTTCACTACAGGGAGATTCACTTGCTACAGGGGCGAGGAAATAAAACCTAAACAGCCAATCGGAGTGATCTCTTTCACTGACTAGCTCCGCCGCCAATTCAACATGCTCAATCGGCCGAAAAGCCGCTGATGCCGACGGGCCGACGATGCGGGACACACCATAAAAACTAGGCCGACAGACGCTCACCGACGGCCCGACTTTGGTCGACGGCCGACCGTCGGCTTGGTGTGTCAGGGCCATAACGTTACCTTGCCAACGCCTACGTGTATCATAGACGTAATGAGAACGTAATGCAGGAGGCGGGGAGTAGGCCTTTGGAGGGAGGTGGAGTTGCAGGAGGAGGGGGATGGGACTTTGGAGGGAGGCGGGAGTTGTTGTGGATGTTCAAATTTTTTCTAAGTGCTGTGTGAAATGCAAGAAATGTAAGAGTAGCTTTAATTCCAGGAGCGTTGAGGCAGGAAATAGGGCAGTGGCGTAAAGTTAGCGTGTCCAGGAGCACCAGCGTGTGTCTAGCCGCCCCTGTGGAGTTGTACATTGAAAATAATAGGGGCATATTTTTTGACGTGCAGCGTAAGCTGCTGGTGAGTTGTGGCCTTTATACAAAAGTCATCCCTCTCAATCATCACTTATGACTAGGACCATATGGAATCTGCGTATTGTCAGTGTCTCCTCCACCTCGTCGTGCATGTGTGTGACAATCCTGTGTTGTATTCAGTTTGCATGAAAAATCAAAGTTAGTAGTGAAGTGAGAGGAAATGTCAAAAATAAGATTTATTGTTAAGAGATTGTCAAATTATTTTTTGTTTTCTCTGCTCCATATTGAGTAGAGAAAGTATTTGTGATTAAATAAAATTTCTGATTCAAAGTGTCTACTAAGATGTTTTAATGTATTGTGTGAGGTTATTTTTATTGAAAAACAATTGTTATCATAATTGAATAATTGTCTGTAATAGTATAAGCAAAAAAAAATAAATAAATAAATCACAGATTTTCAGTGTATTTATCTGCAGACCCTGCTCTCTGCCTGTATTGTATTATTTTCTTATTTCGCTGTGTCCGGGACACAATTCAATTCAATTTTATTCATAAAGCCCAATATCACAAATCTTAATTTGCTTCAGAGGGCTTTACAACAAACGACATCTCTCTGTCCTTGGACCCTCACAGCAGATAAGGAAAAATATCCCCCCAAAAAAACCTTTAAAAGGTGTGCAGATGAGGGCAGGCCTTCATTGTTGCCCCATATGAATTCTGCAGTGGCTCTGCTGAGTACGGGAAGATTTTTACAAAGCAGTGACGCTCTTCATTTAGTAGCAGCATAGTGCTGCTGCTAAAGGTGCCAGCTACAAAAATCATGGACACTGCACCGAAAAAAACCACAAATATATTGAGGCAAAACACCAAGCGGACAAAGCGTGTCCGAAAAACAAGAGTGTATCTGGTGTTGACTTTCTTTTTCTCTTGTGAGCACTAAAGAAGAGAATGCAGATGAAGCAGGACGCAGAGTTGGCCTGTTTTCTGTTGGACATATAGGTGCTGGCAGTTAGCTTAGCTTGCTAATGAATCAGCTTTTCCATTAAAACAAATGTAATGTTCCAACAGTAGCTTGCAGGAGATATTCTCAGCCAGCGGGACGTGGCTCTAGTGTGGGTCATTAAAGAGCTACAGTACGTTAAGCTTGGTATTTATTCCTTAAAAACTTCCAAGGTTATGATGATCAGTATAATAGGTAAGACTGTGTAAGTCAATTTTCTTACCATTGCAGCTGAAAGAAAATGAAAAATACTGTCTTACTCGAACACACAGGCTCAGAGAGGATCGCTGATGTGTCACCGCTGGCTGATACTTTTACCGACACTAAAAGCATGCGTTCATCTGGCCTCCACGACACCCGTGATGTGACATTCCTTTCACTTCTGCTCAAATATCCTACCACTCACACATTTTCAGGACTTACTGACTGCATTTAATGACATTCAGATGATATAAAGACTTCAATTCAAGGTTTCTCTCTGCTCAGGACCCAAATGAGTCCTTGGCTGCGATTGTTGCCTGGAGACCAACCAGCAAAAAAAAAAAAAATGGCCTGTGACCTATTTTGGGTCCTGAGCCATAGCTTAAGTAACCACTGTCATTGACAGCATTCAATAGGTCTATTTCCAACCGTTTTAGTGGCTCAATTTTCACTGCCCCATTGCAAACAGATTGTGGGGTTAAGGCCAGGAAAATAGTCATAGGTTGAAGTTGCATCCAACCGTTTTAGAGAGCAGAACTTTTGATGAAGAGGGTCAAACTCTTTAATATTCTACTTCTGTTGACATAAATTAGAAATTCAAAGGGTTCTGTTACTGTTTCAGTAAAAAAAGTGGCCGCACCAAGAAAGCAGAAAATGGATGAGTGTTATTAATCATTATAAACTGTTCTACACTATTATATAGACTACTTATCTCTGCCTGTATTTTACAATAACACCAGTCAGGGATCCAGAACATGGCTGATGGGTGGGCCTGGAAAAATGTGGATGTGCCCGGGTTTTTTAAGCTTCGTTATGTATAAAAATGAAATGGGGTGAAAGAAACTGGCAGACGGGGAGTGAATATTTGTATGCCTAATGCTCATATCAGATTACCACAGGCATATCGATGAGCCAATAGCTGTGTTTCCATCATCACAGAGAACATTAACTCACATGACTTATCGGCTGTTTCAGCGATCACGATGCTTTTTATTTGTTTTCTCAGCGTTTTAACTGTATGAGTGTGATTCTGGTGTTTCTTTTCATACTGTGAATGCTGACAGTTTGAAATAAAGAATTTAAAAATACTTGTTTCTGCTCCACTGACGAAACGAAAACAGCAGATCAGTTTGAAGCAATGCAGAGACAAAAGGCCCAGACACTCCAAACCGCCATCAAGGAACTAGCGTTGACGAAGGCCAACTGTTGAATCGCCTCATGTTGCCTGTGTTTCAGCCACAAAGTTGAACTTGAATACAACGCAAACACGACAGCCAACGGCCAAGTAGCACGTACGTTCTGCACCTGCGTGAGACGAAATAACTCTCCATAGCAGCAGGTGGCGGTAGTCCATACTCTGTGTTCAAAAAGGGAGGCCAACACAACGGATTTGACATGCTAGTTAGCCAGTTAGCACATTAAAAACACGACCAGACGTTGAAAGAACAAAGCATATTTACCGTGCACTGGTGAACGATAACAAACCATTACGAACTGTTTCTGCTAAAGATCTTGGTCGCTAAAAAAATACGGCCTTATCTAACATAACAAGGTTGTTTCGATCTCATGCCCTCTTGACTTTGACTTGACTTTGCAAGTACACAATAAATCTAGCTCACAAGATCATAGCAGATCCACTGGACCCTCGATAGTCTGAATATGCACCATAACCTTCAGGGTGCAGGTATAACACGCCCGGGATGTGGACTAAACGAGATATCACATTATTTGTCCTTCACAGCATTCGTCTTACAGGGTGGGCAAGCTGTCTGGGTGGGTCTGTGCCCATCCAGGCCCACCCATAGATCCACCTCTGCCTGTAACACGTCATTTCCATGCCAAAGCCGACACAAACACCAGCTCTAATGGACCTTCCTCAGGATCATGTACGACCCCAGTTCCAAAAAGGTTGGGACACTGAGTAAAACGTAAATAAAAAAACAGATTGTAATGATTTGCAAATCCTTTTCAACCTATATTCAATTGGATATAGTACAAAGACAAGATATTTAATGTTCAAAATTATAAACTTTATTGAGTTTTAGAAAGTTTACACTCGTTCTGAATTTGACGCCTGCAACACGTTCCAAAGAAGTTAGGACAGGAGCATGTTTACCACTGTATTACATCAGCTTTTCTTGTGTTTGGGAACTGAGGACAATAACTGTTTAAGTTTTGACAGTTGTGACATTCTTCACCACTCTTGCATGAACCTGCATTTATAGATGCAGCAACAAACTGTGTTTACCAACAGTGGTTTCCCAAAGTGATCCTGAGCCCATGTAGGAATACGTTATACAATCATGTTCTTTTTTAGTTTTTAAAATATTTTTTGGGGGCATGTTTTAGCCTTTATTTGATAGGACGGTGGTTGCATGACAGGGGGAGTAAGGTTGGAATGAACCGAAGGACATAGCCTTTGTACATGGGGTGCCTGCTCTACCAGGTGAGCTACTCAGCACACCCAGTTAAGTTGGTTTTTAATGTAGTGCCACCTGAGGGGTCAAAGGTCACAGCCATTCATTATTGGTTTCAGCTTTGCCCCTCACATGCAGAGACTTCTAGAGATGATATTGATGATATTATGGACTGAAGATGGAGAAGTCCTAAATTCCTGCAATTGTGCGTTGAGAAATGTTCTTAAATTGTTGGACTCTTTGCCCAAAGTTTTTTTCAGAGTGACAATTCTTGCTTGTGACAATTGAATTTTTTAAGGATGCCCCTCTTGTACCCAGTCATGATACTATCACCTGTTACCAATTGATCTGTTTACCTGTGGAGTCTTCCAAACTTTCCAAATCTTAAGTTGCCTCTGTCCCAACGTTTTTGAAAAGCATTACAGGCTTGAAATTCAGAATAGTGTACATTTACAAAAAACAGTAACGTTTACAAGTTTGAACATTAAAGCAGCTGTGCGGAACTTTTTACCATTTATAAAACTGCCCCTAGTTCTTATCACCCCCCCTTGAAGATCCGCATATTTATTTGAACCCAACAGCTACAAAAAAGCCTTTCTCTATATGGCTATTTAGCGTAGCCTCGGTCGGGTCGGACACACAGCGGAAGTCAAGAAACCAGAATACAGCACCCGGAGGCCGAAGTAAGTCTGCACTCATGCAGCGGCCTGCAGCCATTAAACCACAGAAGAAGAAGGAGCCATGTTTACAGAGAGTGTTCTTCGAGTAAGTGGTACACAACGGGCAACACTGAACACATAACAGTTTTACCAGATGTATCTATAAGGACTTGGTTGTACTTTCGATGTCATGGTGGATAAAGAAGGAGCACCATCTAAAAGAAAAAGAACAGACGAAGGCTAAACGGGACAGTGATAGGGCTCGAGCCCAAACACGTGTAAACCTTGGTCGGGCATTCACCAAGTGGAGAGAGCTGAGAGATTTGAAAGGTTTTAAAACTGATCCCGAGTTGGCCCTTTTCCTAATCAACAGGTATGTAATTTTTGTTTTTATTTAGAGAATATACCGCAACTTGTTAGACGTTGTTTCACTTCAATATATGATGACATGGAAGTTATAAGCAAGCTAAATGTAACGTTAGCTGATGTGAACCTGATGTGAAGCTTTTGTCTAGTAACGTTACAACAAACGCCACAAAATTATCTGTGACTGTGACCATGAACACAAATATACAGCAGGTAGTTGTCCTCAGTTTATAAGAAATTCAGAGCTACACCAGAACATTTATGATTTTCCTCTTGCTCTCCAAAACAAATGCATGCGGTAATTGCCAGTTGCAGTCAAGATTTTATGAATGAAGCCGAATGCCGGCTGCAGTCGGAATTTTACGACACCAGGCTGTGGGTGTCATACCGCTTCGACCAAAGGGGGCGCTATAATCGTAAAGTTCCGCACAGCTGCTTTAAATATCATGTCTTTGCACTGTATTCAATATAATAAAGGCCAAAAAGGATTTGTAAATCATTGTACTCTGTTTTTATTTACATTTCTACATGGATTTGTGCTTTCCAGTATGTCCACACAAACTGCAATAACTGCTGCTAAAATGTTCCTTCATAACCCTAAAAGGAATATGGCAATGCAAAGAAAAAATGTGATGCTCATGCAAATAACTGCCAAAGGTGTATGGGTAACACAGAGATAATTATTCAGTTATTTTTGCTTCTTTTCTCTGGGAACCAATCAGATTAGCTCATAAAGGCAGAGCCCCTCTGAGACTGTGGGAGGTATGAGGGGATTTTGTCCTCTCCATGTGTCTGCAAATGTGTGTGGGTGAATGCATGACTGGTTTTATCATCAAATGTCTTATAATGCTCCACTCTGACTGTGATGATGTCATAGCCGAACCCTCACTGATCCATCTACATCTGGCCAATCACAGCTCACCACTAGCTATCACCATCATAATTATCATCATATCGTGTTTTCGGTATCCTCTCGGACCCCACATTCACAGAGGTGCTGCAGCTCTGCTGAAACCAGCTCTGAGGTCACAGGACGGATTACAGAGGAATCCTGCAGCTTCAGATGTGCAGACATGAAAAAGCTGAGCAGCCTCTAGTGCTGAAATATGTTCAACTGCACCTATGGGAGTAAGTGTGTTTTTAAACCCCAGCGTTGCTGAGGTCAGGATGGCAGTCAGTCAGTTAAAACACAGCAGAGGCATGTTTTTTAGAGGTAGGGATGTTAAGAATCCAGATAACAGTACTATCATTAAATACCTTTGAAAGCCACGTCACGACGGGGAGCGTACAGTCAGGCTGGAACTGAGTGTGTGCTATCAGACTGATAAGATGCACAATCACCATAACAGGCAGACTGCATCCATCAAGGGTCCTCAACTCAGCCACAACTATACACCCACACTCCCCCCTGTATGTGTGGTTTGCTGTGAAACAAGTGCACACAGGAACTGTCTACAAAGTGCATCACCAAAAAGAGATTCTAAAAACATATTCAATTACTTCACTCTTACAAAGTGTTGTATCTCCAAAATCACTTCACATATCAATCAACCCGGTCTCACTCCAAAATTGAAATCCGGCGCATGGTCTGACTTATGTTGGCATGATATGCAGATGATTGTTGTACATGACTGGACCATGTGGGAATTTAATTTGAAAGGACAGACACAGGAAGTGTCCTCGTCGGGTTAATTTCCAGGGCTGGTACCTGCAGTTATTCCACAGGCTAGTTAATAACATGTCGGGCAGGAAATCCAAAGTGTGGGATCATTTTGAGAAGGTGAAGGACGAACCCAAGGTGATATGTAAACTCATCTTCATTGGTCGACTACAAACATGACGTATCATCTGAAACATGGAAGTAGCTACATGCCCATTAGCCCACAGCGTCATTAACAGGCGGCTCGCTCAGTGTGTGACGTGCACTTGGAGATAAAATATAGGCCTATATTAATGAAGGTTCATTAGTACGGTTTTGTATTTCACTGTAATGTAGCACAGTGTTAACAATGTTACTGATACTATTCTTTCTCACACCTTCAACTCAAACCACCAATAATTAAATTAATATCGGAAACATGCAGGCAACCAGTCGACTAATGGCTCTGAATGA
This sequence comes from Epinephelus lanceolatus, assembly GCF_041903045.1. Classification (NCBI taxonomy): domain Eukaryota; kingdom Metazoa; phylum Chordata; class Actinopteri; order Perciformes; family Serranidae; genus Epinephelus; species Epinephelus lanceolatus. Next base: position 6,447,804 of record NC_135746.1, on the reverse strand, counting down.
CGACTATTGGTCGACTGGGCAAGTTCTTAGTTGGGGGCAGCCCTACAAATGTGCAGTACTCTGTGCAGAGTAGACGGTCAGTGCCTCTTCACCCTGCTGGTGTTTGTAACGTAATGTAGATACATGGCGCTCCCATTGCTGAGAATTTAAAAAATATGTTGGCCTCATGAAAAAAAGCTAGCCATCCCTCCTTGATGTTTCGCCCCTTTAAACCCAGAACATCTCAGGATGGTGGGGCAGCGGTAAGGGACGTCTCCCTACCACTCCCTGCAGCTGGACCCGGGACTATGCAAGGCAGGGGCGTCCTTCTCCCTGAGCCAGGCCTGAACCTGACTGCATACCTCTTGCACCTCGACTGTGTGGAGCAGTGAAGACTAGGAGAGGGGTTCCAGCTCCAGGCTCTGGTCAACCATAGCTATCTTGAGCTCTTCTCGGCTGCCATGGCTATCTCACTGTTGGCTTTCTTTAGTTGTCTGGGTTACTAACCGATCTTTTGTAAGAAGTAGCGCACTGATGTTGATGGGAAACCACAGCAGCTGACTTCAATAGGAAATAAGGATGCATGCCACCCTTTGACAAGGGCCTCATCAATCAAGTCCTGGTACTTTGCTTTCTTTAGCTGGTAAAAGATGGCTAGCCTATCCTCCCAAGGGAGTGTAAGTTCGGCAACCAAGATGGTTTTCGTGCTCCTTGATATTAAGGTTAAGTTTGGTCGCAGTGATGTTACTGCTACCTCTTCCGGAAAGACGAGTCTACTCTTCAGGTCCACCTGCATCTCCCAGTCAGAGGCTCGATTCAAAACCAAAACCGAAACCCTAACACATTGACTGATCGGTTTGTTGAAGAGAAGGTAGAACTTGGGTTGACTAAGATTTTCTTTGGTTGATTACAGCCCCGCCAAACATCAGTAATTAAAAATAAATGGTCAGTACTGCACACAACTTCAGAGTTATGGAAGGAAAGAATGAAGAACAGGAATCTTCTGACACTGTTCACGGTTATATCTGCTGAGATGTATCACTGTGTTTTTATATATGGAGAACTCTTTTCCATTCTTTCCATCAGAGGCGGTTAAGGTAAGTCATGAACCTTTAAACTGTGTAGGGGTTAAGTGCTCTTGCATGGCTATTAAAAGGTAACAAGTACATCTGCCAAGTGTGTGTGTGTGTCACTGTGAGTGTGTGTGTCTAAGTGAAACGTACAGGTATCTTATTAGTACTCTGACCAGAATCATGGCACATTGAACGCACATAAAACTGAAGGTGAATATTCGTTTTTTCCGACCTCCTGAGTTCCTCCTGCTTTTTCCATTATGAAGCTGATCAGAAGTGGCACACGCAAATACGACACACACACTTTCTCTTGTTCCTTCTCACACACACACACACACACACACACACACCACAGGCCCTCACAGACCTATAAGTGCCTGTCTCTAAGCATTAAAACACACAGAGGCTCAGGGGATGGGCAGATCGGTCAGCTCAGATCCAAAAGACACCACAAGGCTGGACATTAGGCCCAAAAATTTTAAGGCTGATAAAAAGGATTTTTTCTCTACACTTACATCATTGCAGTCACACTGACCTTAACAACAACCACTAACATGACATCCTGCGATCTCTGGTGGATGGTGTGTCATCTATGTGAGACGCCTGCCAAACTGCAGACCACTGTTCAAGACCAACAAACACAAAAACTAGTTGTTATTTAACGAGTGTTCACCGTGTTTCCAGCGGCTTTTTAGCCATCTAACATGAGTGTTTCTCAGTAACACGTCACTGTTTTTGCAGCAGGGATAGTAACATGGAAAGAGGTTCCTTTTTACCAAGATATCGCTGCAATTTTTGTTTTAACAAGTAGATATTTTAGACCGAAACATGATCTTTCATGAACAACGCATTCTCACTCCGACCTCGTCACATGTCAGTGTTTGGTCATGGACTCCTCACGGTGATATATGACATGAAAGGTACCCTGGATGCTAGTGGCGGCTGCTGGTCTTTCAAACAGGGGAAGCTCACTTTAAGTTTACATCATAAAATGTGTCATATTGTAGCGAGGCAGTAACTTATAAAAGCAACATTTAATTGAAGCCGTTTTTCAACCACACTCATGCCATAGAACCACAGCAACACACACCTCAAACATTTTCACATGGGTTTATGGAAATAAGGAACTCCGGACAGCACTCTGTAAGAAGACTCCACTCGCAAATATCCACATGGGACTGAGCTCGAAATGCGACAATGCCGGTGTGTATTTCCAAAGCGCTGTCAATCACAAAGGGGTTCAGCCTTTTAGACAATTCCTCCAATCATCATGCAGACACCGAGCGTCCTCTCCCACCTGCCGCTCCATTAGGTCCCAGAAAAGCTGAGCCTCCCTGGAAGTGACGATTTTGTCGCATTTATCCAATGACCGTCTCGCTTTGCTGCATGAAAAAAACCTCCTCAGCGCTGTCTCATAGGAATGCTTGGAGGCTCCGCGTCCACTGTGCTGACACGAGAATGTATGACAGGGAGGTCGCGTTTGAAAACTGGTGATAAACAGCTGATGTTTGAACATCATAGTCATGATGGTAAATGCATCCTAGCGCACGTTTAATGCCATGTAAATTCTTATGTAATGTAAATTCAATAGTGCATATTTGACCATTTCTTCTATGAAATTTTAGGGGAAGTTCAGCCTCCCTTGTTGTCTCAGAGCAATCGCCCCCGCTGGATGCGTTGGTTGTTGACGTTCTGGGACACCGTGTCAAGTTCTGCCTGTTACATGCATTGTCTTTTTTCAAAATACACTTCAGTTTTCACAGGAAATGTACCATTTGCACAGTCTCTTTCAAAATAAACACACTACGTCGGTGCAACAAACACACAGTTGGGTGTTGGAAAGAAGAACAGGGTCTGGCTTTACAATCTCACGGGAAGCAAACACCAAAGTTGGTGTCTGGTGGATGCATTTACCAGCACTCCCGCCCGCCCTACTTGGACTTCCGTCTCCTTAGGTTGCATTTCCTCCTGATGCCTCCAGGCACCATTAAACAATATAACTGTAACTGGCCGTGTATCATGCTGACATCAAAGGACGATATGTTTTGTCGGTGTCGGACGCCAGAAGTCACTGACCAAGGGCCAGTATTTGACGGGTTGTTCCTAACCGTAATCAAGTGGGTTTTTTTGTGTACACCTAACCTTGTCAACCAGAGCGTTGTTAAAACATCAAGAAATTTAAAGTTTCAATGTATCCACAGATTGACAGGCGGATTGGGGCAGCATCAGCAGTGATGCAGGCACTGAACCGGTCTGTTGTGGTGAAAAGAGAGCTTAGCCAGAAAGCGAAGCTCTTGATTTACCGGTTGATCTACGTTCCAACCCTCACCTATGGTCACGAGCTCTGGGTAGTGACCGAAAGAACAGGATTGCGAGTACAAGTGGCCGAGATGAGTTTCCTCCACAGGGTGGCTGGGCTCAGCCTTAGGGATAGGGTGAGGGTGACTGTCTGGGCTTCTTTGCTGAGGCTGCTGCCCCCACGACCTGGATCTGGATAAGCGGAGGATGACGAGTACGAGTATGACAAATGTATCCACGATTTCAGTGACACTTAACTTACTGTCTGTGGGCCAAATCTGACCTGCGAAAGGGTGCCAGGCAGTCTCCCTAACCATTTTCTAATTCATAATGCAATTTTTTGTAGTTTTAATGTAAACAAGGCTCCAGGGTGCAAAAAAATTAACAAAATAAAGCTTGTTTATCAAAACATGGGGAGGTCCCCGAACCCCAGACAGAGGGCTGGACTCGAACCTCGAATGTCCTCAAATCCTGGAAATGCCTCTGTGTGCACGTCCTCACAATGAAGTCAGAAAATAAAGGCAGAGGGCAGAGGCTCTGTAGATGCAGACACCACCACACATTTCTAGATGGGTCATAAGTGATGACTGAGAGGGATTATTTTTGCATCACTCATTTAGGAACCTAATCATTTTGTCTCAAAGTACAGAGATGGAGTCAGGACATAGCTAGTCTAGCACAAAAGCTGCAAGCAGAGTGAAACAGCTAGCATGGCTCCTACCAAAGGGAAATGAAACTCCTATCAACACCCCAGACTCACTCACTGAGACGTTGTGCTTCATTAGTTTAACCCACATGTTAAAACACCAATTTGTGGTTTTAGGAGGTGTTACATTACCAGAACTATTTTTTGACCAACAACAGCAAAGCATAACTACACCGTTCATCTTGTCTCAGTGAGGTTGCTTTCATGTCTGTAAAGAGACCTATAATAATCCTTGCGCTTAGATCAGCTGTATCTGGCAACTTACACTCTGGATGGAGATGCTGCACAGAGATATTGGGTGGATTGATAACTATTACTTTTCAAGAAATAGTGCGGTACCAGTCTTTTCATTTAGCTCTTGTAAAAAAGCAGTACGCCCTTTCTTTGTATTTTCTTTTAATTCTTTACGTTCAGTGACTGACAGCATAATACGCCCGATTGTGTTCAAGGTGCTGATGCATGCAGAGGAATGCACACAGAGATTTTTGTTTAATTCTTGAGAAACAAAGTCCACAAAATAAACAGATTTGAAGTCGACATAACTACAAAGTGGAAATCATCACATTGGCTGAGCCACATGAAACAATAACCATTAAGTCATTCTCCTGCCCTCTTAAAATCTTTAATATGCTGAGTCTGTTAATCGTTTCCTCGCTGGGTAGGGACATGCTGAAATGTGCTGACAATCAAAATAGCATTTGGTTTATTTTCTCTCCTCATGGTTACCCTGTATACATGAACATAAAACATGAAATGCAACTCATGGCACTGGCCTCAGTCCCCTGCCAAGCACTGGACGGTCTGTGTGTGTGTGTGTGTGTGTGTGTTTGTGTGCCTATACCCTGTTGGCTTTCAGATTTATCTTGATTGTTTCCTTCCACGTCTCTTCAAAAAGTTTTCATGTTTCTCGAGGGTGAAACTTTATGTCGACTGTGGTCTCTGGGTTTGGTTATTTTTGAAAGCAAATGCGGAGGAAATATCCCAAACATTTTAACGGCCTCTCTTCAAAGGAAGTCGACTCTCTGTTGAATTTAATTAACAGACAGAATTGAGATTGGCCTTAAATAGCATGGCTTTTTTACTGTTCTTTTCAGAACTAAAACATAAAACCACGTTTAGCAGTCATCAAGTCTACGAATCACCACCCTGGTTTATTTAAGTACAAAATTAGGCTAAAATGGGAGAAATCTTTATAAACATAGTGGGACATTTCTGGGACAAGCTCGACTTGACTGCAGGCATTCACACCCAAGACGCTGCCTGCAGTTTTTAACAGCTTACATTTCAAAGATAAATATGAAAATTAGAAAATTACATACACCGTTACTCTGATGTTATGTTCTTCTGAGCTCAATATAAGCAACATCTTAAAGTACTGTACATTTGTGCCACTGGCCAAACTCAAACCGGAAACTTTGCAATTACACAGTCAGCAGTAGAAGTGTCTACTGGCAGAAATGGTATATAATATTCATGACTAAGTTTTCATTAGTTTATAATCACCTGAAAATAAGAACTGTAGTGTTTTCTTTACCTTATAATGAGCTGTTCATATCTACATACAGAGGAAGCCCTTGGAGTCCGCCATGTTGTTCTACAGTAGCCATTCGCCATTCGGTGGTCTGTATATGGGGCAGCTGCTTATTATATGTTTGTAATGGATCCCCGCATCTGCAGTGGGCACTGTCCCCAAGGTCCCATTTCCCAAAGCCTCCTACACCTGTCCTCAAGCGGTTGAGGGTTGTCCATTGCTGTCGGGGCAGATGCTGGCCAAGGATGTCCATGGGATCTTCAATAAAGTGGTGAAGCCTAGATGGTTCTGCTGACTTCCACCGGTCCCTCCATCTTGCCTTGACCCAGGAGGCTTTGGAGGTGACAGTTGGTATTGTGCGGAGCAGTCCTTGGGCATGTGTGATAAAGGGGCATCAGGACTTGAGGTGCGTGCGTTGTGGTGTCTCCGTAACGATCTTACGATCCAGCGAGGACAGGTAAGTGGTTTGTTGGTGTAGCTCTCAGGCACCTGGAGAGAAAAGTCCGTAGGGCAGTGTTGAGGGCAGCGTCCAGCTTCTTGACGTGGGGGCTACAGCACCAGACTGGTGCACAGTACTTGGCGGCGGAGAACACCAGGGCCTCAGAACAACCCAAACACTGGCTATAGTTAGCTAGCTAGCTATTTTCCGTAGTTCTCCTCCACACTTGGCACACAGAAGTTAAAGTTCTGCAACCTCACTGCTAGATGCAGCTAAATCCTACACGCTAGACCTTTATGTCCTATTTGCACAGGGATGATGTGAGCATAATGTTAGTCAGGTGCAAATCAGCATCTCTGTGATTTCAGGTTGTATTATTATTGTTGCCTTGACACAATTTTACATTTGTACATTTTTGCTAACCATGGATATGTTAACAGTTGCAAATTATCATGTGGTGGATATGTTGAATCTTTACATTTAACACTGGTTAACGTGTCGTTAGGTTTAGGCACAAAAACCACTTGCTTATGGTTAGGTGAAGATCATGTTTTAGGTGTATAGTCCTGGCTGGAAAAGGAGCAATGTCTCTGCAAAAATCAACCTTTTTACAGCACCCCTGGAAAAGCACAGTGACAGGTCGCTAATAAACACAAGTTGTTGTTTTTTTTTGTTTTTTGTTTTTTGTTTTTTTTTGTGTCTGCAGCCTGGCAGTTGTCTCGCCTAACCCCCAAATTCCACCAGATGCATGTTGGTTGCGTCTCAATTCAATCAATCAATCAATCAATTTTATTTATAAAGCCCAATATCACAAATCACAATTTGCCTCACAGGGCTTTACAGCATACGACATCCTTCTGTCCTTATGACCCTCGCGGCGGATAAGGAAAAACTCCCCCCAGAAAAACCCTTTAACAGGAAAAAAAACACGGTAGAAACCTCAGGAAGAGCAACTGAGGAAGGATCCCTCTTCCAGGACGGACAGACGTGCAATAGATGTCTGCGCTCCGGAACGGCAGCGGAGCCAATACATTTCAAATCTGGTCAATGTGTGTGCTTCCACCGGCTGCAGCTGCACTGCGTTCCAACTCCGTCACATACGCAGGACACAGAGCAGATTGTGCAGGACAGGAAGTCGTGCACAGAAACAAAATAAAACATCCGGTTAATTTTCAAAATAAAATACACAGTGTTCATGGCAGATCATATTTCCCTGCACTACACCTTGAAAACGTCATAATGGGCGGAGGCAGGCCTGAAGTCAACAGGTCAGAGATTTTCAGACGTCCTTTCACCCCGTTGACACCATGGACAAGGAGATATTAATCATGGAGGTGCACCGAGATGTCTTCCTACTACTCGTCTGGTTTTGTGGTTCTGGTTTTAGAAGCTACATCTTGTTATGTCACGTGATTATGTGTGAATTCGCGAGATCTCGTGGGTCCTCATGACTCCCGCTGTCCGGCGGAGCTGCACCACTCCGCACAGCAAATGCAGCTGGTGGGGGTTAATGGACGGCGGAGCACACAGCGGATAACCAGCGCAGCTGTTCCGCAACGCACACGCATCCAGTGGAATTCTGGCGTAAGTGTCACACCTCCCATTGTCAAAGTCAGCTTTACATCACTTTAGAAACTTTGATATGACACGTGAAACATTTAAATATAACCTAGTTGTGGTTTGCAGAATAAAAAGCTGTCATTTTCTTTTAGGGACTGGGCTGCTTGACATCATATCCAGTGGATAATGTTAGTAAAACCATATAAGATACAGACTTTGTTAATCCTATGCAAATGCACAAAACAGAGACATTGAAGGGTACATTCTAATTCATAAGAGGTCCCTTTGTAATACTACTCTCATGCAAATAGAGCTGTAGTCGAGCAGGATGAATCTGTTGTTGATCCAGTTGATGCAAATACAAACAGTTATAAAAACTGAACTATTCTAAAACTGTTTAAAAAAAAAAAAAGCATGTCAGCACCGTCCTATGAAAACCTCACATGTCCAACAGATCAACTTTTACGAGCTGGAAAAACTGTCCAATTTTCAGCTTTGTGACAATGCATTTCTCAGATAATCCAGTGAGGTTTGGTTTATTTTGCCTTAGAGGGAGGATAATGTTCTCAGTCAACCGAAAAAAGGAACACTGAATCATATTTGAAAAACTCCAGAGTACCAAAATTGAAGATGCATAGTTTTCACTGGGACGGGATGGCATATATCAAAGAGACACTTTTTGTTAAAGAAATACTTCCATAATTATATTGTATACTATTATAATAGACCAAATAGTACAAACTACACACACAGACAACATTTTCAGATAGAGCAGCTCACACATGGAACAAACTACCAACACTTATCAGAGACTGTGACACATATCGTTCATTTAAAAATAATTTTAAATCATGACTAGAAACTATCAAGTATGTGACCATACTCTGTAACTTATGTAAAATCTGACGGGTGCTTTGTTTTATGTTTTTATGAACTGTCCCGTTTTTATGTACTCTTATGAAGTGTGATCTGTTCTACTGTTGTTTCCTATTTTATCGTGTGTGTTTTCCCTGCCCAGGGAGCACAGCTGAAGATCAACCAAGTTGGCTAAACTGGCACATTTACAGAAATGTTAGTTTATGTGCAATCTGTACTGTAATCTTATGCTGTATAAATAAATACACAGGTAATGCCAAGCTTGTGCAGCTGAGTCAACTCCCCTCTGCTCAACATGAGAGAGAAACTCCCCCCTGAGGTCAGTCTCAGTACTGCACAGCTTGTCCCCTGGAGGAAACCTCTGCTATAAGGAAGGAAGGAGGTAAGGAAGGATGGAAGGAGCGGTCCAGATGTGGAAGAGTTGGGTGCCTCAGAGAGGAGAAGGTGTAAGGGCAAGGGCACGTAAAGTGACAGCACTTGTACATGTGTGTGATGTCCTCATTGGTCCGCTGCAGCAGCGACCGAGGAGCTGTGTGACTGTGTGTGTGATGTCTTCATGCTGGTCCCAGTGGGCTGCGGATTTTAACAGAGCATGGATCACAATTACTGTTCCTCAGAGGGAGAACAGCAGAAAGAGAACTGAAAGCCCTCGGACACACACACGCACATACACACACACACACACACACACACATCTGCTTTGTTCCTTAGTCCAGCAGCTGAAATTCCCATCAGAACTTTACATCGTAAAGCCCCATCATCATCATCATCATCAGCATCGCTGCCTCTCTTTGGTTTTCTCCTTTGTTCTCCGGCCCTGCTCTCCATTCTTTCATCCATAGGTCACACACTATTCTCTTACAATATTTATATAACAGAATAGAAGTGTGTTTACTTTCATTCTTAAATAAAATCATTGAGCCAACTTCCCGCGGCAAATATAAGTTCATGACAACACAATGTTTTCAGCAGATCTGTATGTGTGTGTGTGTGTGTGTGTGTGTGTGTGTGTGTGTCAGCAGGCCTCCGCAGTGAAACCATCAGCTAGTTTGAAGTCTGTCCCCTCAGGGCTCTTTCCAAGAACAAAGATAGTAAAAGTTTCATTCTTCAAAACACAAAGTTCACTAAAAATATGGTGGTCAACGAGGTCAAATTCGTGGCCCAAAACCTTTCATGAAACGTCCCGCAGCTTCTGAAACGATGCCAATTCAAAAACACATACAAAAATCCAAAACAAAAGCGTCAACAGAAACGTGCTGCAAATGAAAAAACATGTCTCAGAAAGCAAGAGCAAAAACATTAAAGGGATAGTTCAGATTTTTTGAAGTGGAGTTGTATGAGGTACTGATCCAGAGACAGTATATCACATACAGTAGATATGGGTACGGCCTAGTTTGGAGAAGCAGGCTGGAGGGGAGCAGTAACAAAACGTATTTTAACCCATTAAAAAAAGGCGATATAAGTTTCCATTTGCAGTATAATATTTGGCGGTATGGCTCTGTTCTGGGGCCCCCTCCCTTTCTTAGACCTACAGAACAGAGCAGCATCAAAGACAAAGAGAAATGACATTGATAAGTCAGACACAGCATGAAAAGGAGGAGCTGGGGTGGAGGCGGGTTGCAAAGCAGCTTGCACAGGAAGCAGCAACAATAGGCAGGCCAGAGCAGTTTAAATAGGGTTTAATTGACAGCTTTCACACCAGCCAAAATAAACTGCACTAACTGTGCAAACGTTATAGCAGACATTTAAAGTGATATTGATTTTTTGAAGGTGGCTCAAATATGTTTCATTACTGACCCCTGCCCACAGCAGTATATTGCGTAGCTTTCATGTCTGACTCCGAACTGCCTCTCCAATCTGAGGGCATGCCAACTTCATCTACTGTAAGTAATGCACTGACTATGGATTAGTACCTCATAAAACCCCACTTTGAAATATCCTTACTATCACTTTAACAACTTTTGAGGACATGCAAGCTTCCTAAATGAACAGCTGAAACAATTGATGACTGTTCATGCAAAAAATAAATAAATAAATAAATAAATAAATAAATAAATAAATAAATAAATAAATGTAGTCAAATAAAAATGCCCTATGTACATTGTTTATGGAAAGTTTACAAAATGCATGTCATCACTCTCTAATGAAACCTTGTATCTCCAAAACACCAGCTTCCAAGAGCTGGAAAAACGGCCCAATTTTCAGCTTTGTGACAATGGATAATCCAGTGTGGTTTTCAGTGGTTTCAATAGTCACTTTTTTCCATTTTGCATGTTTCTGTTGTTGTATTTGTTTTGGATTTTTATGTGGTTTTGACTCAGCTAGCTTTCAGAAGCTGTGGCACACTTCTCCAAGTAGAGATGTTTCAGACTGTTGCTGCATGTTTGGCCTCGTTGCCCACCGTACTAAAAAGATAGTCTCTGCAACAGCATAAGAATGTGTTAGCGTATGAAATGAAATCTACACTTTGTGACACACAGTCTCCTCAGAGTGTCAAAGCCTCAGTAGAAGTTTTGCACATGGTTGTTCAGGGTGCACCAGTGTGTGAGTGAGTGTCACAGAGGTGACAGCAGTGATGACTAAAGCAGAAGTCACTCCACTTGGTGACACAAGGACACACGCATGCATGAAATAAGCCACCTCGGAGGCAACATCTTGCCAGCTCATTACATTCACTTGGACTGTGGCCTTTAACACAGAGTACCACCTAGAGAGCAGCACAACCACACACACACAACCACACACACACACACGACACAAGAGCCTCTTGTTAGTCTCCAAATCCAACAAACCAAAATGGTGGAAGTGAGAAAAAACAAAAGCTAATGGTGGCTTTGTGCTCATGTGACAAGAAACATGTTATACAGCCAAAAAAAAATCTTACTTAACTTATGATGCGCTTCGTGTCATCATGAAAATACGACAACTAGAATCACCGCCTTGTGGTTGTACGCCTTCACAGACACGTCAAGTTCCTCTTACAGTTTACATTCATGTTTGTGAAAACGTGGATCCTTCACACATATCTTCCCCCGACAGCACAAGATCTATACAATCAGTACAGTTTCAAGGTGAACACCCAAGATAAGAGTCACCATAAGAGTTCCTGAGATATGACGCTGAGTGATGGCCAGAAAAGTGTTTTATGCAGAACATTATGACGTTACAGTGAAGTTGACCTTTAACTTTTTGAATATAAAATTTCCATCACTTCATAATTTTATCCTATTTTGTTAATTTCGTCATAATCAGTGTATGAATTTATGAGTTATGGCAAAAAATCATGTTTCCTGAGGTCACAGTGACCGTTGAACGCCAAATTCTAATCACTTCATTGTTGAGTCCAAGTGGACGTTTGTGCCAAATTCGTAGAAATTCCCTCAAGGCATTATTGAGACATTGCGTTCACAAGAATGGGCCATACGCACATACAGGCAGACGGACAAACCATTATACCTCCGCCCACAGCTATCGCCGACACTGAGGCATAAAAATCCCAGTGTGAATCAATTTATTTTCACTGTGAATTTAAAAATGGTTGGCCTCCGATAGCGTGCCGGGTGGCTCGCCAACATTCACACTGGGATTTCTTTTTATTCTTTGAATGTCAATAAGGCGCCAGAGTACATAAAAAGGGATTAAAGTAGAGCTTGTCGATTAAAATAAATGTGCCAGGGGAGGATCTCCAGGACCCCCAACTCCCAAGCTCCAAATGTCTTCAATTCCTAGCAACACCTCTTTGTACACCTGATCTGTCTAGAGCTGCTGCAATTGGATTTAACCCATTTCATTTATCTTATTGTTTCTGTATTAACTGGCACCTGCCCTCCTGTCATTCTACACAAGTGCCCCCCAGCAAAGCAAGTTGACTTTCCCTCGTTTAAATTAAAAGATTTTAGGAATCAAGTCATGGGTTTGGTGCGTTTATAATGTTTTTAATGTGTTTAACAATCTAAATATAGTTAGAAGTGTGGAGAGGCTCACAGCAGGCAGAGCTGTTAAAGGCTTTGTTCCTTGTGCAGCTTAAACTCTTTACTGCCGCCGACTAAAATAGGATGAAACTATCCGCATTCGAAGGTCTTGTGTACAACGTAGTTATCCCTATAGAATACCACTGTCCTGAGTCAAAGGTCAAAGGTCACGGGTCAGGGTAAGGGCCCGCTGACATGCTGCTGACTGCTCCTTCAGCCAATCATCAATCAGTTTCCATCGTCAGGCTGCGTAACTGCAGCGATCAGCTCTGTCAGCAGTTGGTCAGAGGGCAAAAGGGGGCACTGAGTGTGTGTGTGTGTGTGTGTGTGTGTGTGTGTGTGTGTGTGTGTGTGTATGTGTGTGTGTGTCTGCACATTCCAAGTCCTGAAGTGGCATGAGGGTCAGAGGTGAGCTGTACGCAGCCCCTCATCAGCTCTCCTGGGGGGGCTGGTCTCACCGACACACACAGACACACACAGACACACACAGACACACACATTTGTTGACCACTCACTCTGTTTAGGTGATACAAGTAAGTACGAGGACAGAGTGACGGTACCACACAAAGAATCCACAGAGCAACATTCAGAAAAACTCCAGGGGGGTTGCACTAGAGCCTCAGTAACTCCTTGTTCATTTGTAAGTAATTCAGCTACTTAAATGTGTTGCATGGCTAAAGTCATAACTAAGACAAGTAGCCAATCAACAATTAAAGACAGAGTTCCACAAAATGGCATACAATTAATTAAAAATACTGACATTTTATGATTTACACCTGCCCTAGGAGCATGTGTAATTATTTAGTTGTTACTTAAGGCCCTATCTTAAACCTGGTAAAAAGCTGTGCACAGTACAGCGCTGTCAGTGCAAGATTCAGACCAACACAGCTGTCAAAATCACAGACAGCGCCCATGTTGTGTAAGTAGCAAAGAACTTGTGCTCCTCCTGTGGTCTTAAAATGAGGTATGGTCGGGCACATTTCAAGACAGCAGAAACAATTGCTTCATTGACCAACAAAAACCTGGTCAAAATCAATATTTAAGTATTTTCCTGCTACTATAACATTTCTAATTGATTTTAAGCTCCTTCTCCTTATACACAAAGCCCTACATGGGCTCAGACTGAGCTACATCGCTAACTCCCTTGTGAACTAGTTGCCTCTAAAAACACTGCGATCATCTGCCGCTGGTTTATTAGAGGTTCCCAGAATCAGCCAGAAGAAGATCGGGGTTGCAGCCTTTGTCAATGACAACCCAAAGCTATGGAGCACACTACCTATAGATATCAGAGAAGCTAGCTCGTTACGTATTTTTAAAAGAAAGCTAAAACAGATCTGTTCACTTTAGCCTTTAACTCACTCTGACTTCCTGACACGGGTCTGAAACTTAAGCTTCACGCTGCTGCAACTTTTTAAAATCTTACTTGATTTCATTAGTTATAGATTAACAACTCAATGATTTTATGATGTCAGATTTTGTGACTTTTTAGGATTTATTTAATCCTTGTTTTAAACAGTTTTTAAATGTCTTTTTATATTCATTCTATCTATTTTCATGTGAAGAATTCATTGCTTATACTGCCCTTATTGTAAATCACTTTGTGCTGCATTTCTTGTATGAAAGGTGCTGTATAAATAAAGTTTAATACTATTTTTTTTTTAATTATTTATTTATTTATTTTTTCTCTGCTTGTTACACACACGGGGATGCGTGGATGAAAAACAATTCGAGGCAAACTTTAGAGCGTTAGCAGACACGGGCTCACCTGTTCAAATGTTATTAAGTTCTAAAGTTACATATAAGTAGGGACGGGTGGCTTTGAGTGACAGACCGTCTGCCCATAGTGTCCTTGGTTTCTCAGTCAGCTCCACCCCTCGCTCCTCCACAGCTCCACCCTCTCATCCAAATATGGTCACTTCTGGCTCTAAAAATCAAGATGCAAATGATTGACAGGTTTGTCCATCAATTTTACAGTCTATAGTAGCAGGTAAAAAAAAAAAAAAAGACTTCCCTCCACCTACTTGACACATCACATCCATGCCTGTGTATTTTGGCCATAAGTTTAAAAATAAGAAATGGGATTGGACCTAAGTGCCCTTCAAAAGAGTAAAAGGTAACTTGCCCCCCAATCCCATACTGGCTTTGTCACCTTAACATCTCTGTGTTGAACTTTGAGTGTGTGTTTTGAATAAAAGCAGTATTTCCATATAGAAGCTGTGAAGTGAAATTCCCACCTGTGCTTTTTTTTCACTCTCTTCTCATTCATTCAACTTTTACTCTCCTTCATCCTTTATGTAGCTGAATACAAACACATTCACAGCCTCTCTCACACACACACTCTCTGTCCCCCTCACACACACTCTCAGAGCACGCCTACATACAGCCGGCTCCCCTCCGCTCTGCTTTAAAGCGTTGCCTATCCAAACAGGAAAGTGGCCTCTGCCCCGGCAGCAGTAGAGGGCACAGCAGTGGAGATTTCATTAGTCACAGCTAACAGGCTAATTATCCGCTTCAGCGCACCTGTAAAACTTAACTGTGTGTCAATCTCACACCATCACAGACACTGCCTATAGGTGTGTGTGTGGGTGGGTTTGTGGACATGTGGGTCTGTGGGCGGGTGTGAACGGGTTGGCGTGTAACAAATCCGTCAGTTTCTGTGTTAATATGTGAACTGTGGGCATGTGAGCAGTTTATGTGCAGTGGTAGGACTGGCAATCAAAGCTACAGGTTATTTACAGGAAACTCTGATTCGTGGATTATTAGCTTAACAGGTGACATTACTGTTAATTACTCCCTTATTTCAGTTTTATCAGCTTTATTTTGAGGTATGAAACTTTTACAAAGACCAAAAAAAATGTCCAAAGAGGGAACACAGCTGCAACTGGGCTTCTTCTTTGATGTATGATTGACAGTCATTAGTTTGGCTGGTGTTCGAGGAGAGTATGATGTTGAACAGTGAGCAGAGGGACAAAAACATCAGTCATTTCAGGACATGTACCAAAACAACATGTTTACGTTCAAAGCCCTCTGGCGTCCATAGTAATTATGAGCGCAAAGGAGGAAGTCAGGTAACGCCATCAATGTAGGGAGGAGTTCAACATTATATTATTTTAAGCATGGCCACATTGTTCCATATATATCCAAACCCACATGCTCATTGTTGTTTCCATGATGACAAAGCTCCCCTACGTTAGTGAAGTAGTGATTTCGACTCGAGCCATAATGTTTCCCCAGCCTTAACACAGGACTTATTTTAACTCAAACCATGATGGTTCTCTAACAATAAACAAGTTTGTTTTTTTGTCTCAGAAACAAAACACACAAATTAAAAAGCTTGTATAGTATGTGTCGTTGTACAGCGCATGGATGTTCTGTTGGGTTATGTAAGGACAGTTACAGGAGAAATACGTACAATCACTTTGATTTTTCACCATGAAAATTCTAAATAACTTTTTCCAAGTGACAAAGACAAAGGACGGTAGTGTGCAGTTCGAATTTTGGTGATGAGCATTGAGCAGCTCCATTGTTGGAATTTGTTTTTGGTCTCAGTCTGTTGGTATAGAAGCAAGGGTAAGCAACCTGCACCTCCAGAGCCACATGTTGCTCGAAAGCCCCTCTCCAGTAATGCCTTGTGGCTTTGACACAAAACATTATATGGAAATGAATAATCATAATTTTACACACTTTAATTTTTATATATCAATGTTATATGCCTAGTTTTGAGTCTTCCTATCTGGTTAACTATGGATGCCAAATCCAAAAAAGTAACAGTCTGTGAATTGTGTTTGAGAGCTAAAGAGCTCAAAGGCGAGTTTAGTTTTTTGTTTACTTTCCTCACTTCTGTTTGTCTTGTCGTGCACTGAGCTAAACTGCCAGTCAGAGTTATTCCATTGGCCAACAGGCTCCGCTGTCTTTAACACTGATTCAACGTGCTGGATCAGCCGAAAAAAGCCGACAAAGGACCAACTAGTGCTAACGGTGCAGGACACACCACAAAAACAAAGGTGACAGACATGCAGCGGAGGCACGACGTTGACCAACGGCCGACCGCAAGATACCTGTGCTAGTTTTACACTGTGTGCCATGTGTGCATTTTGCATTGGCAACCTTCACCACATGCATATCTTGATTTTAATTTAAATCTAATCAAACACCCATCCATTCTTGGTATACTTGATGTCCCTTCAAGCTTAAAATGTTTTGCACAAAATATCTTATATATACAGTACAGGCCAAAAGTTTGGACACACCTTCTCATTCAATGCGTTTTCTTTATTTTCATGACTATTTACATTGTAGATTCTCACTGAAGGCATCAAAACTATGAATGAACACATGTGGAGTTATGTACTTAACAAAAAAAGGTGAAATAACTGAAAACATGTTTTATATTCTAGTTTCTTCAAAATAGCCACCCTTTGCTCTGATTACTGCTTTGCACACTCTTGGCATTCTCTCCATGAGCTTCAAGAGGTAGTCACCTGAAATGGTTTCCACTTCACAGGTGTGCCTTATCAGGGTTAATTAGTGGAATTTCTTGCTTTATCAATGGGGTTGGGACCATCAGTTGTGTTGTGCAGAAGTCAGGTTAATACACAGCCGACAGCCCTATTGGACAACTGTTAAAATTCATATTATGGCAAGAACCAATCAGCTAACTAAAGAAAAACCAGTGGCCATCATTACTTTAAGAAATGAAGGTCAGTCAGTCCGGAAAATTGCAAAAACTTTAAATGTGTCCCCAAGTGGAGTCGCAAAAACCATCAAGCGCTACAACGAAACTGGCACACATGAGGACCGACCCAGGAAAGGAAGACCAAGAGTCACCTCTGCTTCTGAGGATAAGTTCATCCGAGTCACCAGCCTCAGAAATCGCAAGTTAACAGCAGCTCAGATCAGAGACCAGATGAATGCCACACAGAGTTCTAGCATCAGACCCATCTCTAGAACAACTGTTAAGAGGAGACTGCGTGAATCAGGCCTTCATGGTCAAATAGCTGCTAGGAAACCACTGCTAAGGAGAGGCAACAAGCAGAAGAGATTTGTTTGGGCCAAGAAACACAAGGAATGGACATTAGACCAGTGGAAATCTGTGCTTTGGTCTGATGAGTCCAAATTTGAGATCTTTGGATCCAACCGCCGTGTCTTTGTGAGACGCAGAAAAGGTGAACGGATGGATTCCACATGCCTGGTTCCCACTGTGAAGCATGGAGGAGGAGGTGTGATGGTGTGGGGGTGTTTTGCTGGTGACACTGTTGGGGATTTATTCAAAATTGAAGGCACACTGAACCAGCATGGCTACCACAGCATCCTGCAGCGACATGCCATCCCATCCGGTTTGCCTTTAGTTGGACGATCATTTATTTTTCAACAGGACAATGACCCCAAACACACCTCCAGGCTGTGTAAGGGCTATTTGACCAAGAAGGAGAGTGATGGAGTGCTGCGGCAGATGACCTGGCCTCCACAGTCACCGGACCTGAACCCAATCGAGATGGTTTGGGGTGAGCTGGACCGCAGAGTGAAGGCAAAGGGGCCAACAAGTTTTAAACACCTCTGGGAACTCCTTCAAGACTGTTGGAAAACCATTTCAGGTGACTACCTCTTGAAGCTCATGGAGAGAATGCCAAGAGTGTGCAAAGCAGTAATCAGAGCAAAGGGTGGCTATTTTGAAGAAACTAGAATATAAAACATGTTTTCAGTTATTTCACCTTTTTTTGTTAAGTACATAACTCCACATGTGTTCATTCATAGTTTTGATGCCTTCAGTGAGAATCTACAATGTAAATAGTCATGAAAATAAAGAAAACGCATTGAATGAGAAGGTGTGTCCAAACTTTTGGCCTGTACTGTACATACATGTACAAGGTTAGAAACAAACTCTCGTGGTCTGGCTAGACACCCTGTGACAATCTTGATGGGAGAAGAGGAGAAGGAGAGGAAAAAAAGGAGAGGATTGCAACGATCAAATCCCCTTTTCCCACTTGTCTGTGTTTAAAATAGCCTAAAATCGAGAGATGAAGGAGAGCGGTGGCTACTGAGGTCTACACAGTCTTTGAGGTTCAGGGTATTTCTCACCATTTTACTGCGAGCTCAAAAAGCCCGCATCCTGCTCCATGAATAGAGCTGGAAATACACACACACAGATACACACTCAGACACCGGTACCCCCTGCCTGGCAGCCTCTTTGTAGCCATGTTGTGATTGTATCAGATGTGGAGCGATAGAGGTTCGGCGTATGGGGGCGCTGGTAGGGGGATGTGTGAATTTGTAATGTGCTTATGCTGGAACCGCAAAGACAGGAGATAGGGGCACCCAAAGCTGTGTTATACTCCCACACACTCGCTCAAACACACACTCACACACACTCACACGCTGTAGGGAGTGGAACTCTAGCTCCCTGAACTCCTTTCATCTACTGAAGGTGGAAGTGAGTGCAGGGTTTCCTGGAGTCACAGCGAGATTCAGCACTCTCTATATCCTCTAAAATACTACTGCCTGCTGACAGCGTGTGTGTGTGCGTGTGTGTGTGTGTGTGTGTGTGTTAGTGCGGTTCAAAGGCTCAGAGTGCACAATGTTGAGGTGAGCTATCAGTGTGTGATCTTGGGCTCTATGTATAACACATCACAGTTTGAATTATTGCATTAGCCCATATAGCAGCTTTATTAAGGCGGCTCTGCAGAAGCGAGGCACAGGCAGGTTTATGAGATTTATACTCGACATGCGCTGCAGGTTTAAGTCAAGATTTTACTTTTTCTGGATATTGTTGTTCCTCTGAGGTAAAAAACTACGACTGCAAGGCCTTTTAAGGGCTGTGGAGGCAGTGAGGCAGTGAGACTGTTTGCTCATACTACTGGACACTATCTATCAAATATCTCTTGAATCCTTGATCTGTTTTGGTATATACATATAAAGTCGAGCTAAACAAAGGTTCCACCAACTTCATCATCAATCTTGTCCAGGAATCCTAGCCACTGGGCCTAGTGGTTCAACCAACCTGATTTTCATTTGCCATGCCATCTAAGGGAAGCTCCAACAGCAATTCAGAGGAACCCATCTCCATGGCTCAGGTACTTGAATTACTTGAGCAACAAAAGGATTTCTATAAAGCACTTCTCGAACAACAGGAGAAAAACTTCAAATCATGTGTTAAATTACTTGTTGATTCCTCAAACAAAAGAGTTGGGGAATTGCAGAGAGAAGTCCAAGACCTCAGGATTAGTTTGGAATTCACTCAAAAGGAATTTCAGGATTTTAAAAACCATTGCAAGTCATGGTGTGATGCTTGTAAAGAAACCAAGAATGATGTTGAAACAGTCTGCAAAAGTCTCATCACACTCAATGACAAGGTCAGTCAAGGCGTAACAATATTGTCTTTGATGGTTTGAATGAATCAGTTAATGAAAAATGGTCTGTTTCTGAGGAAAAAGTGAAGAAGCTGCTGTCTGAGAAGCTTCAGACAGACCCTCGCAAAATTGAGCTGGAGCGGGCCCATTGGACTGGAAAGCCTTCCTCATCCTCCACCAGGCCCAGGCCCATTATTGTCAAGTTTCTACGTTATAAGGACAAACTGGAGGTCATCAGCAAAGCCAAAGCCCTGAAAGGCACTGACATTTTTATCAATGAAGATTTTCCTGAAGCTGTTCGACAGAAGCGAAAAGAACTTCTTCCAGCCATGAGGGCTGCCAGGGAGCGGGGGGAGACTGCCTACCTGCGCCATGACAAACTCATTGTACACCCACCATCCCATAAACCAGCACCATGGTCGAGGCGAAACAATGCTCCGACTTCTGACAATTAGAAGTAATGCAATCACACATACATACATGTATACACATACAGTACACATGCTCACTCACTCACGCACACACACACACACTCACACAGTATTTTATTTAATTTCAACATGTAATTCAATATGTTTGTCCACTCATGAGCACATCCATGCCCATCATGCACTATAGCTCTCTTTGTTGCCACTGTCACATCCAAATTTCAGCCTCCATTATCTATTGTTCTTGTTGTAAAATGTGTTACCACCTGAGATGCATGTCTGTCAGTGAACATGAACTGGATGAATGGAGCTCTTGGACTTGTTCTAAATGTGTCTCCTTATTTCCTTATCATGATATTGATGATGATGGTCTGATTGCTGATATTAATCATGATTACAGGAAGACAACTGTTTTAGACCATAGGGTTTTCAATCCTTTTGAATTGAGCCCACAGAGTGACACTAAATTTATGGAGCTTTTTGATCCTGTTTTAATTTTTTTTAGCTCTCTAATTTCAGAGTCTCTATCCTGTGACTATTTTAATATTAATAAGTTAAATACTCTGCTACTTGAAATGCCAAAGCCCCATTCGAAGATGTTCTCCCCTTTTCATCTAAATATCCGCAGTCTTTCCAGGAATTATGATCCACTTTGTCAATTTTTGTCTTCATTTAATCATGAATTTTCCGTGATAGCATTTACAGAAACTTGGTTAACTGATGAGTCTACATCTCTCTATAGCATCCCAAATTATCATGCTCTGCATCATTGTAGAAATGCTACAACTGGTGGAGGTGTATCTATATATTTACATGACGAACTTCATTATAACCATAGAGATGATCTTACTTTTAACTCTGTCTGTAATGATGTTGAATCTCTGTTTCTTGAAATTCCCTCCTGTGATATTTTTGATGGTAAAAGTGTTATCATTGGTTGCATTTATAAGCCGACAGACTCTAACATTGGACATTTTAATTCTAGTCTTGCTTGTGTCTTAGAAAAAATTAACCAAGAAGGCAAAGTATGTTTCCTCTTAGGCGACTTCAACATTAATCTGTTTAATAGTGAGTCTCATTCACTCACTGCTGACTTTTTGAATATATTGTATGCAAATTCCCTATATCCCTTAATCACTGAACCTACTAGGATAACTTCTTCATCTGCAACCCTTATTGATAACATATTTACCAACTCTCTTAGCAATGTGTGGAGGTCTGGTGTCTTTTACTGTGATTTCCCAGTATTTCATTTTACTACAACTCCCATAGGCAAAGAACAGGAAACAGTGAAATCCCCAAGGTTCAGAGTATTCAACAAAAGAAACACTGACCTATTTGGGAAGCTGATTGATGATGTCCCATGGGATAATGTATATATGCATGATGATGCTGAATTTGCATATCAGTCATTTATAGCGTCTTTTAACTCTGTATTTAAGAGGTGTTTTCCTCTGGTCAATAAGCATATAAAAAAGTAGCTACATTCAGTAAACCCTGGTTCACTCCAGGTCTCCACAAGTCAGCATTAACAAAGAATAAGTTATATAGGAAATTTATCACAAATCCATCTCCTTTGAATGCTGTGAATTATAAGAAGTATAGAAATAAATATAATCATTTAATTAGAATTGCAAAGAAAAAATATTTCACCAACAAGTTTGATGAGGCTTCAGATTATACTAAAGCAACATGGAGAGTCATCAATCAGCTCCTGAATAGGAAAAAGGCATCAGCCACTCTTCCTCCTCAGTTTGTTGACGAGAATAGAGTTTATACAGATCCATCCGATATTGCATGTGCTTTTAATAATTATTTTGTCAATATTGGCTCAGTTCTATCAGAGAGGATGCATCCTATCACTGGGTCTCCATCTGAGTTCCTGAAAGGTTGTTATCCTTCTCTCCAGAGTTTTGACCCTCCTACTGAGAAGGAAATCATGGACATCATTGTCAATATGAAGGATTCTGCTGCCGGTTATGATGAGGTCAGGTCACGTCTGATTAACAAATCTATTCCCTCATTCATCAGGCCATTGACCTATATATTTGCTAAATCTTTAGAGTCTGGAACAATTCCGAGTGATCTGAAAATTACCAAAGTGGTTCCTGTGTTCAAATCTGGACACCGTAGCTCTTTTAATAACTATCGCCCTATCTCTGTCCTTCCATGTTTTTCCAAGATTTTGGAGAAGTTGGTCTACAATAGAATTATGATCCATCTGCAGAAATGGAACATTCTGTATGAACATCAGTATGGATTTAGGAAAAACTATTCCACTGAAATGGCTGTGCTTCAACTGGTTGACAAAATTCACACTGCTTTAAATAACAATGAATATGCTTTGGGAGTATTTCTTGATTTATCCAAAGCAAGGTTGACAAGGTTAATCATGATATTTTACTTCAAAAATTGTTACATTGTGGTTTTACTGGAATTACTTATACATGGTTTTACAGTTATATTCATAATCGACAACAGTTTGTTAACATTAATGGATCGACATCTGATAGGGCGACTATACCCTGTGGGGTCCCACAGGGATCTATTTTAGGACCACTCCTATTCCTCATTTAACATTAATGATCTGACTGCAGCATTATCCTCCATGTTTCCTGTACTTTTTGCCAATGATACCAATTTATTTGTCTCACATTCTAATTTTTCTGTACTGATGGCCAAAGCCAACACTGATTTAGAGAGAATTTCCAAATTGTTTCTATTAAACAAATTATCTTTAAATGTTAATAAATCTAATTTTATTGTATTTACTGCAAAAAACAAAAAAATACTCTAGATCTAACTCTTGTCTTTTCATTGGAAACAACTCAATTACCCAGGTTTCATTCACAAGTTTCCTTGGAGTCATAATTGATGAAACTCTAATCTGGAAGACTCATATTCAGTCAGTTTGCAATAAAATGTCTAGGTCTGTTGGTATCATTGGCAGAATTCAAGGTTTGGTTCATCAAAAGTGTTTATTAATCCTCTATTATAGTTTAATCTATCCGTACCTTATATATTGCAATGTTATTTGGGGAGCTACATATCCCTCTCACCTTCATAAGCTTTATATTTTACAAAAAAAAGTTCTGCAGAATTGCCACTTTCAGCAATAGGATAGAACACTCAGCCCCTCTCTTCAATCAGCTTAATATTTTATAAATTTTTAAAATAAATGTATATCAAACCTGTATATTAATTTACAAAATCTTGCATCCGTCTGCTTCATTTTCCATGCCTTGTAAAGAATTTTTTTCAGAATAATAGTGATGTTCATAAGTATAATACGAGACATGCCAAATGTTTACATCTTCCAATGTTTCGTACCAGGCTTTGTCAATTCTCCATCAGATATAGAGGGGCTCAGCTTTGGAACAGTCATATTCAAATTGCATCTCAGTCTACCTCACTCAAAAGTTTCAAATATAGGCTACGGTCCTGTCTGATGAACCAAACTCTTCAAACTGATCACATTTAACTATAATTGACCATCCTCTATCCACTGTAAGGATTTGACTGATTTGTCTGTATACAAGTGTGCTTTGGCACGTGCGTATACAGTCGCACACTCCCATGCTCGCTTGAGCACGCATACACACATTGACTCATTCACACACACATACACTTATGCTCTCACTCACAATTCTATTTGTTGTTGTCTTTGCTTTTTGATTCCATGTTTTTATATTTGTTTGTCTGTTTTTTGCTATGGACTTATTAATATATGTTCTTAATGCTGATATGGTGAGATTCCCTCTATAAGCCTCTCGGGGTTTTTTAAATCTCACCTGCACAATCTGCTTGCTGTATTCTGTCGGTTTTGTTTGCTTGTTTTTCTTTTTTACTGTGCAAATAAAAAAAATAAATTTTTTTTTTTTTTTTTTTTTTTTTAAAAAAAAAGATTACATCGCTGAGCCTCCATGTGTGGTGGCTGAAGTCACAGGAGGTCAGCAGAAGCTAAAGAACAAGCAGCAAATGGTGTCACTTCCCTTTACACCAGGTTAGAGGTCAAAGGTGAGCCACATTGGACTGCTGGACTGGACTAAGACAACATACCTACAGCACACTGCACCGGTGCAGAAAAGCTGTGGGAAGTTGTCACACTGGTTTTCTTTTATACTCCTTTACCCAAAGTGCTGATTATTTATTCTTAGTGCCATTTTTGGATTTCTTTTCACAAATCAATTGGTTAGATAACTTTTCGCAGTCAAGTTCTAGAGAGAGACTAGAATCATGCAAGGTTGATATGTAACACATATGGTAAACCACACACATAAAAGCGGATACAATGAGTCACTGTCATGCCACTCTTGAACTACCTGTGACCAGGTGTGAAAGTTATTTATTATTTTTAAGGCCCTATAGGGACAGGCATTGGAAATTAGAAGTCGCTGTGATATGCTGCACTGGATAATCGTCGCTCAGTTCTCTATGCATTCTGTATTTGTTTCTATTAAATAAACATTAAATTAATACATGAAATAAAGTAGATTTAAGATTTAGGTTAGCTCTTGAGAAGACTTTCGGGGGTAATCTGAAAGATGCTTATTTCTGTTAATCAATGTCTGTTGGCGAGTCTGTGCCTGTTGGGATTTACAGGCCCTGATTGTTAATGATGTCGGAGGCCTAAAAGGCGACACAAGAAGAAATACTATAAGAGATTTGGATTAACAGGATCTCAAATTACTTCCATTTTTAAATAAAAACTGTTGAATCAGTTAATCCTTGTTTTAAAAGAAAAACGGTGCAGTAACGTTAGTAAGGCGGAGATAAACAACACAGAAAATAAATAAGTTATAAGAATGAATGGGGAGAGTTTAACAGAGTTCAGCACCAGTCGAGAGGGCAACAAGGTTCTAACTGCATTTATTTGTGTCTACTTGTTTAATTATTTTGGGTTTTTGGTATAATTGCTAACTTCTGAGCCAAGTTTAATGCATTTTTTGTCCTCTGTTTAATTTCTGTTCAGCTCTTATGTTGGTCGATGTAGTTAATTGAGAACGGAATAAACTGCATTAGACCATCAGTCCAGACTTGGATTATTTCGACTGGGACGCTACATCATGTATATCAAATTTTTAATCTAAATGATGTAACAACCTGATAATAATGTACCAGGATGTGCACCAAACCAACAAGACCGAGACCCTCTTGAAGAGGTGGTCTCAGTCTGGTTACAAACGAACTCTGGTGCGGTTCATTTGTGGTGAGAAGGTGTTCCGACCTGGATGTGAAGCAACTGCAGTCACATGACACATTGTTTGGGTTAAACATGAGCATGTTACAGTCCTGGAGGATTATTAATGTGCACCTCCTCCTGTACTGCCTTAATATGCACATTCAGCACATCCAATGCATCAAAACATTGTTTTCTAGTTGGAGCCGTGCCTCGTTTTCAAACTGTATGGTTTGACTAAAATGAACAATGACAGCAATATAGTCCACGATGAGCAGCGCTAAAATCAACCTGCGTAGTTGTCCCTCCATTGTTACATTAGAAAGTGTCACATTTATGTTGCAAGTGTACTCTTCTTCAATGTTTGCTTTACTAGGGTGACCATATTTTGATTTCCAAAAAAGAGGACATTCGGCCGGCCACGACATAGCCTACTTAAATGATACTCGCAGTTTACTCAAAGATGCCTTATCATTTTAAAATATTTAAAATTTTTATGTATGGATAGAAAATTCAGTTATATTACAAAATAATATCTCTCAAAGACAGAAATTCAGATAGGCCTCTATAGGGGACACACACAAGAGTGTGGCGATCCAAGCCCGACGGTATAGACGGGTCGGGCCGGCTTTGGTCAAAAATGTAGCTATAAATTGTATAAACTGTTGGATTCGGTCAGCTTTCAGTGAAAATGTAGTGTAAAAATAAATAAAATCCTATTGTCTGTCCTGTTTATTGCTTGGGCACTGTTATTTACGTGACAACACCTGAACATAACACACACAGACACACATTGGCTGTTTGTTTCTACCTCTCTCCTCGCTGGAAGTCTCGGACCTCCAGCTGCCCGCCTCCGCCTTGATTAAACGCTGAAAATAAAATAAAAGAGGGAGACAGGTTTTTCCTATTTTATCTTATTTTGTTTTATGTCTCCCTCTCTTCTCGCTGGAACCGTCGGACCTCCCGCCTCCCGCTCCAGTCTCAAACACGGAGGTCTCCCTCTCCGCTGAGCACGCCCGGCCTGTTAAATAGCCTGTAACCGTAACAACTGTGTGACACAAACTCAGTGCTTTGGTCATTAAATAATGTCGGGCTCGGTTCGGGTTCGGACAGAAATATGCGGCCCGTGCCGCACTCTAACACACACACACGCACACACACACACACACACACGGAAAACCGGACATTATCATCAGTTTATAAAAAACCCCCGGACGCCCCGGACGGGACGTGAAAAGTGGACATGTCCGGGCAAAAGAGGACGTTTGGTCAGCCTAGCTTTACTTCCTGGATTTTTCCCACATGGAAATTCTGACCAATCAAGAGCAGCTTTCTTCCACAAAGCTTGTAAATGCTGCCGTGAGAAGAATAACCAGCTCTAGGCAATTATACAACTCTGGAGCAAAATTAGTCCCTGATTCAGACCAAAGGAGACGACTCTAGGGCTGAGAGAGCCCTAAGCTTCAGTCAAGTTTCATTGATTTCAAGTGATGTCCAGTCAAGTCAGATGAAATTGTTTTTAGCTCCTTCAACAGCTCCTGAAAGCCTCAAATACAGTTTCCTTCATCCTATGGTTTAAATTCCTCCCTCACATCAATTTTTCCCTCTTTAGACTGGTATGGGAAGTGAATCAAAAAAACGCTGGGAAAGAAAGCCCGTGACACACCGCTTTCTTTGCCTCCATCTCACCAGAGCCTTTATTTTATCCCTTTAACCCACTCTGTCTTTTAAGTTTGACAAGCAGACTTGCTGACTGTGGTGATTTTGTGTGTGCAGTCAACCATGACACACCCATAGCCACATACTGTACACCATACACATTTAACATATGGGTGTGCCTCTACAGCTGGGGGCACTCTACACGACTGATCTCCTGACTGTTCAAATTTCAACAACATTTATTGCTTCTGTTTACTGGAGATTATTCGCTTATGATGTGGCACAGACGAGGTCACATATTAAACAAACCAATTACATTTGGCTGTGAGTGATCTCCATACCAAACTGACATTAAAGTAAACCTGTCATTGTTTTTCACTTATAGGGATAGTGCCACTTATAGTGGCTGTTTTGAAGTGGATTGTGTGAGGTACTT
The DNA here is from genome assembly GCF_041903045.1 of Epinephelus lanceolatus. NCBI lineage: Eukaryota > Metazoa > Chordata > Actinopteri > Perciformes > Serranidae > Epinephelus > Epinephelus lanceolatus. The sequence continues at coordinate 6,420,323 of NC_135746.1, read as the reverse complement.
AAAGTCAGTGTATTACCTACAGTAGATGGCGGCTGGCTCGTCCACAGTTTGGAGAGGCAGGCAGGAGTGTTGCCATGGAAGCACAGCAATGTGCTGCTTTGGATGGGGGCGGCAAAATATATTCTACTCACCATAAGTCAATATCGGTTCAAGTGGACGCTATATTTATTGTACTTTAACGACTTTACGATGCCATCACACAGCCCTTTCTGATGGGGAAATGAAGCTGTTATATACATCTATGCTCTCTTCAAAACTAGACGCCGTTGACCAAAACAGTAATTTTACCTCGCAGAACACAGGAGTCGCTGGTCTACCGCTGCCTTAATGTAATGTACTATTACCATTATAAAACTACTATACCACAATGAAGCTAGGCTGACTGCGCAGGAGCAAGACTCACAGACTTTTGACATTGGTGCCACATCACCAGAGAGAACAGAGGAAAAGGGCTGTGATAATTGTTTTTCCTCCATAAGCAGAAAACCTACAACTACCAAAGTGCACTGCATCACACCAGACCAATAAATGCCACCACTTGGGGATGACCTTATGTGAGCTGAAACACTGGAGACGAGGAAGAGGCAACACAGTGACAGAATCTTTCATCAGCAACAGTAAAATTCGTCATCTGGTGGATTTTCACTGGCGAATGAGCAGAAAGATCTGGAGGCTGGTAAGATGGAGGTAAGTTTAACATAGTTCATTTACACATATTACCCACACTGTTTTGATACAAAGCTGGCTGAAAATCTGCAGAGTATCATTTCAATAAATCATCTGTGTAGTTACATAAGGCCCGTTTCCACTGAAGAAGTTCCTGGTACTCAACCGCCGTGTCTCCACTGAGAGAGCGGAGTACGAGGAAGGTTCCTGTAAAGTTACCGGGCTCTGGATGTGACGTAATCATTGCGCGACCATTTTGACCGGGGCGACATAGGGACGTTGTTAGCTGTTAGCCGATAGCGGTGTCTGTAATAACTCAGTAAATGGCCCGTGAAAAAAATATTTTTTTCCAGCGGATGTCTTAGTTACAACATGATTGAGCTAACTGGAGTAGTTTCATGTCGTATCCGACAACGGGAGGCTTTTAACAGATGCTGTTGTGAGCTGTCCCTGTCAGCTGCAGCCACTACTGATGCTTTCTAGACATCGTGATTTCCCATAACTGAATAAATACCACACATAGCAACACAAAACTGCTTTGCTAGCTCAATCATGTAACTAAGATATCCGCTGGAAAAAATATTTGTTTCACGGGCCATTTAGTGAGTTTTTTTTACATGTCGGCGGAAGCTATATGAACGAGCTAATCCTCGTCTGCTGAGTTTTAAAAATGCCGGCTATTTTGTTGCTTTCTGTTGACGTCACATCCCGCCTTGAGTATATCCAATCAGCACCAAGTAATCCCCAAGCCCCAGCCAGGAGTCTTTCGGGGCCGTTCTGAGTACCTACTCCGAGGCAGGGACTTGTTTAGCCCCCGTAAAAGTTCCAGAACTCTGTCCCTCGGGGGTGGTTCCTGCAGTGGAGACACGCACCAACGGCCCCGGCCCCGTAAAATTAGCCCGAAGTTCCTGCGGTGGAAACGGGCCTATAGTTGAATGTACATTTGAACAGGTGTCACTTCAGATCTCTCTCCTGATGCAACTGACTCCTGGAACAGAGTGCTGCAGGAATGAGTCCTGAATCCCAGAAGTGAGTTAATAATAATAATAATAATAATGAATTTAATTTATAAAGCACTTTTCATTTATAAAAAAAATCTCAAAGTGCTACAGCACACAGTAGAAGGTAGATTGATTAAAACATTATAAAAACAAATTCAAAAAGCCCTAGGCCAAGTCAAAAGCTTCATTAAAAAGCAAAGTCTTTAAGCCTCTCTTAAAGGCATCCACTGTCTGAGGGGCTCTGAGGCGGCCGGGTAGGGAGTTCCAGAGACGAGGGGCAACAGAACAAAAGGCACGGTCTCCCATAGTGTGGAGCTTGGTTCTGGGGAGGTGGAGAAGGTATTGGTTTTGGGAGCGTAGATTCTGGGTTGAAGCTTGCTGGGTGAGTAATTCATTGAGATAATCTGGGGCATTTCCATGGATACACTGATGGGTGATGAGAGCAAGTTTGTAGCTGATTCTGGTGGAGATGGGGAGCTAGTGAAGGGTGCGAAGTACAGGTGTGATGTGTTCGTGTTTTATGACTTTCAGGAGGATCCTAGCAGCACTATTCTGAATAAGTTGTCATTTTTGCAGACGTTTGCCAGGAATTCCAATTAGAAGGGCACTGCAGTAATCGAGCCTGGAGGAGACAAAGGCATGGACTAGTTTCTCTGCATCAGAGAGGGTGAGAGAGGGACGGAGTTTAGCGAAGTTCTTAAGGTGAAAAAAGCAGGATTTACACAGATATTTAATGTGATTTTCACATGTTAGGTGAGGGTCCAGTCTCACGGCAAGGTTGGTAACTGTAGATGAAAGGGGGATGTCCTGGCCCGAGAAGGTGATGGTGGTTATAGAAGATGACTGGACCTGATGAGGGGTGCCAATAAGCATGGCTTTGGATTTGGAACAGTTGAGTTGGAGGAAGTTACGACTCATCCATGCCTTTATCTCCTCCAGGCAGTTGGTGAGTGTGGACTGAGGTGAAGATGAAGATGGTAGAGCAGTTGAAGGGGTTGGGTCAGTCCTGAGATACAGCTGAGTGTCATCGGCGTATCAGTGGAAAGAAATCCTGCACTGCCTGATTACACGGCCAAGGGGGAGCATGTATATAATAAAGAGAAGTGGGCCAAGGACAGATCCTTAAGGGACACCACACGTAACAGGACACTCTAGTTTCCTCAGCTCGAAGTCAATGGATTTTTTAAAATTGTTTTTTTAGTTAGATGCCTGAAATAAGATCTGATTAACACAAGCTTTCATATTTTGTTCTACAACATAAAATGTGTCAGTAAATATCCCACTCATTCACTGTGAAACCTTTAGGTGTCTTAAAAAAGGTGGTTGCTAAAAAATGGCTAAATGAGTGTCGGGACACCAAACGCAGCTCTCCAGCCTTGTTGTGGGGGCGACGTTAAGCCATGCAAATGGTGCATGAGTGTATGTAAAGTCAATGTAATAAAGGCGCAATCAGACACAAATTCCTGCTGGGCGGCACAAAGAACGCAATGGACATGACGCGAATGACGTGAAATACGCAAATTAAGCAGCGCAGATTAAGTTAGTAGGATGATTTCGAGTCATACGCTTATTCGCGAGAGTTGGAAAAGCTGAACTTCAGCGACCAATTCGTGCCTTGAAAGCCAATCACCATCGACATCCTCTGGGGACATATGACGCAGAGGACGTACTGGCAGACATTCATCCATCAATTCAGCGCCTATGACGCAATTGCAAGTATTGCAATTTGCAAGTATGAAGCAAGTCAATACAAAATATTATCACGCGATGCAAATTTTCGTGTCACGTTTGGTGTAAACACAACAGAACATCAGCTTTTTACGTCTGATGATTGGATTTGCGCTTCAAAAATCAGAAACATTACGTTCAGCTGTAAAGATTATCTCGCTGAACAAAACATGTAAGTAGTATGTAACGTTTGTTTGCCACAGAGCTCATTTTCAGCAATAATCAAATGGAAAAATCCCACAGGTTTCTGACGAGGGAACCAGGGCGACACTAACTTCCGCATTGGCCTACAAAAACACGTCATCCCTGCAGCACTCTATGGTGCACGGTACGGTCATATGGGATGTTGACAGGCACACACACACACCGATATCAGAGGACTTCCTGCTGCTCAGTGTGGTCGTGGTGGTGTGAGGGTAGCTCCTGGCACAGGGCTGGACAGCAAGGCGAGGTAGAGGAGAGTGTTTACACACTTGCACCACCTCTCTCTTTCTCTCTCTCTCTCTCTCTCTCTCTCTCTCACACACACACACACACACACACACACACACACACACACAGATCTGGCTCCTGTCCCCCTCTGCTTCTCCATCTAATATATCAAAGCATCTCTGTGTGTCTGTGGATCTCAGAAAATCCGCCCTCACTTCCTCGGCCGACATACTCTCCCTCTGTCTCTCAAACACACACATGTGCACACACCATGTATGGTGACGACGGATGGTACCTCTCCTCTCTCCGGTCTCCAGCTGATGTACACACACTGTTTCAGACAAAACACCTGGAATAACACCACAAACACATAAACACACACTGGCACACACACACACACACACACATACAGAGTCACTGCACTGCTGCTGGGCCAAGATAACCAGAACTCACAAAACTCAACTGTTGTGTTAGACGTGACTGTGGTATCAGTATGCTAATAAATGAAAACGATACCTGCACTCTGATGTGTGTGTTACATATTTGTCTCCTTTTGTGATAATTCAACCAAAGTCTTCCTCATCAGGCTGTCACCAAATAAAATCTGTCGTTCTATAGCTTAATGTCATGGAAAATTCTATTTTAATCATCTTTATGAGCTTACATAGACCTTGTTTTCACTTGTTTCCCGAGGTGACTGTGCTCTCTGCCAAATGGCAAACACAAAGCTTCAGAGGGTGAGACTGAGCTGGAGGACACGGTGGAACAAATGGCTCGAGCCAGCAAACACCAGACAAGCCGAGAAATTCATAGGAAGTGTGTTTATCGTAGGTTTTGTTGAATAGTTAGTCTGAAAAACATGTAGAAAAAGAATCTGTATCTTAATGTTTGCTCTGTGTGTGTAAAGAGGCCTATCTATGATAACACCGTCTATCTCTGCTCACTTCCTGGTCAGGAGGAGGAGGAAGAGGAGCTGGAGGAATAAAAAGATAAAAGAAAATACAGAGGAGCCTTTCATGGAGCGGGTTCCTCAGGGAACGTGGTGCTTTGTACAGAGAGGAACAGTGTGTGTGTGTTGGAGAAAGCAAAGGAGGAAAAGGAACTTCAGGATCAACCAGAAATGACAGAATAGGTACAAAAATCAAATATATAGAAAAACCTGAGCCTCTTTGATGTATCCGTAGATACATATACAGTATACAGTGTGCCATGCGTGTGGTCTCGTCTTCTCATCCTGTTTAGGAAGGAGAGAGAGACCCCTGTTTCCTTTGGCTCTGAACCCTCTGTTGTGACTACATTACAGCCCCTCCATCACCACCCCCAACTCCATATGTCTCCCATACTGAAGCCTCTCCACAGGCCCATCAGCAGAGTCCATATGAACATGGCTCAAACCCTCAGCTTTCAACTGTCCCTGCTCTAGTGTTTAATTAAACTCATTAAGGTTTTGACAAAAATAAAGTGGCTTTGCTGTCATTTCATCAGTCAGACAGATCAGGTTAGTTGTGCAAATGGCTGCTGCAGTGTCGGGGAGATTTTCTACACTGACGATTAATCCACAAATTTGCTTAATTCTGACTTCAGTGTTTTGTTCCTATTTCCCTTGTACCCATATTTAGCTAGGATATAATAATTACTCTCAGTGAACAGTGACTGAATTTTACTTTGAGCAGCACTGCTTGTATTTAAAGGAATAGTTCAATGCAGTATTACTGTATTTTTGACAGCTATTTTAGATTTACTGTGCGTTCCAATCCCCATACTACCTATACTATATAGTATGCCAGAAAAATATTTAGTATATAGTATGAAAAAATGTATTGTGCCAAAAATACCAAGATGTTCTCCGACATCCAGTCCGATTTTGCAGGATGCAAGCCAGCATGCTTTTCTAGCTATTCTGATGACAGAGAACTGCAGATGCAATTTCACTGCTGCAAATATAATAAGCTTGAATCTACGATATGTGTAGTTGTAACTTCAAAGTTTAACCGTCTCTGGCAAACTTGGTTGGTGGCGTTTGTTTTATCTACAAGCAAGAGGGTCAAAGTTCAGGGCGTAATGTTACGAGAAATTAGTGTGTCCCACTCAGATATTAGAATCAAGGTGACAGATTGATAAAAATTTCATTTACACATTTCTTTTTTTCTACAACTACAAATAATTTAATTTCTCCAGCAGTGTTTAACAGGTTTAAGGGCTGATTTACAAGCTCACACCTACTGATCATCATTTGAAAAGCTCAATGTCTCTCAATTTATGCTCTCAACAAATACCTAATGTGAGACAACTAGGATTTGTCCCCAGGTTCATTGTTAACTCTGACTGATCCAACTGACTGTTAAGAAGTAGAAACATAACTTCTTTCTTCATCTGCAACATGTTAGTCTGGAGGTTTAAACTGGTGTCCTCTCACAGAGTTGGTGATTCAAACTAAACTTTCATCTCTGTCAGAGAAAACTGAGCTCAGACTGTTTACTTACAGCACAGCTACACTCACAGATAACTGAGCCTCCTACCTGCCTGTCAAACACCATCAACCCAGAAACCTTCTCCGGTCCTGCAGGGATCAGCTGTGAAAACTGGCGGCCAGTGGCTGCTTGCTCCACTGCCATTCAGTGATTAATAAGTGGAGTTAACTGTTAACAGCCACCACTGTAACTAACAAACTCCGCAAATCTATTCAACAGCTCCACCATCCACAGTCAGACACATGGCTGATTATTTACTGCTATATAACATATTAACATTTACATGGATTAAAATATGTCCAACAACAAAACTCAACTCAAATGGGGGGGGGGGGTCTCTATTCTGATATCACTGTAGCATCTTGCATCAACAGGTAAACAAGCAAACAAGCATACAGCGCAGACTATTAGTTTCCTTATATACAGGTGTGGGTTTTCTCCGGCTTCCTCCCACAGTCCAAAGACAAGCAGGCTCTATGTGTCAGCCCTGTGATAGTCTCGCCCAATGTAAGCTGGCGTAGGCTCCAGCACCCCCGCGACCCCTAACAGGATAAGTGGTTACAGATAATGAATAAATGAATATACAGGTGTATTTTTCAGTCCAATTTGCATAATTTTTCAAGCTGTACAAACAAAACTAGCCCATATTTTTTGCCACTTAATCCAACTGCTCATTTTCATCAAACTGAACGGATTTTTGTTCTGCATTCTTACAAAGATGCACACAGGTTATCATATTAAGTATGAAAGTGCACTCAGAGTAAGGCCTGGTGAGAAGGTCATGGGGTTCACCAAACTGGGCACTGCTGTGTCCTGCAAAACCACGTCCATCTGTGTGAAATGCCAAGTTTTTAGAGGCTCTCTGTGAAGGCTGGTGGATAAATTGTGGTTCTCTAGAAATAGTTATGGAGCGAAACTTCCCTTAAAATTCATCACTGTGTGTACAGAAAAAAACACAAGATACAATAGTTAATTAGTCAGATTTCAAAATGCTGGTGGGGACATTGTTGAACTTTGGACAAGGCCAGACAAGCTGTTTCTCACTGCTTCCAGTCTTAAAGGAGCTATATGTAAGAAATCTAAAGCAAATAGTTGTAAAATCCTCCTAATATGTCACAGAGACTAAGGAATAATGTTCATATAACATACTGATCTCACCGACAACAATAGTACAGCCAGAATATTCGCATTTAAAAACATTTTTACAGTCCGCAAATCATGTTTATGTTTTGAATTTGTGTTTTGGCCTGTTGCGCCACCCACCACCATCTACCAGTCACGCAGTCAGTAGAGTCTCAGCATCAGTTACAGTTACGACTGAGCTACAGCAGCACGGCAAGCAGCATTAGCAGTGTCCCGGTACATAGCATTAGCAGCCGGCTCCTCCTCAGCTGTATCCCGGCAGCAGCGTTAGCAGCAGAGAAGCTGGACTTGCTCGAACGGTCCGCTGGAAAACCGAAGATCAAGGACGCGGCGACGCGGCCCTGCCACGGCAGCCGCCCGTGGGCAAACAAATCAGTCTCCAGCGTGCCGCTTTCCAGCAACCTCGAATCTGTAGGGGAGGGGGGGCGGACACGACTCGCGGCAGTATTTTGAATTTGAGTGCAGTAACCGTTTTGGCCACATTCTTACATACAGTGCCTTTAAATGCCAATGAACTCTAGCTCCATACTGCCCTACACCGCACCATCAATCTTGTAATCTAACTCTGAGAAAGAAACTGAATTTCCAAAAATGTTGGAACTTTTCTCTAACAGAAAAAAAGTCTTTTTGAATGCACAATAACATCTTTGGTTTACATGATCACATCAAACTAATAAGATGTACATACAGGCAGTTAGAGAAAGAGCGGAAACCTGGAGTGAATTTCTTCATGTTTACCCAAAATATACAGAGCCCGATTCCCTCCATCCCAGCTGAGCGCTGACAAATCCGCCAACCACTTGTCAAATTAAACCCACATTAGCAGCATAAACACACAGGCTCACACACTCGCACAAACAACCCATTACCAGCACAAACACACCAGAGCCTCACACATGCTCAGCCACCTATCCCGCTCAGAGAGGCTCTTCAAATAATCCTGCACACCCGAGTCGTCTCCACACCCAGGTACACTGGTCACAGCCCCATACAGCGCATGCTCCTGACCTGTGCTGTCAACTGTCAACACCTGTCACACCGTGTGTCCGGATGCATGCGCAGATTTAGCCCCGCAACGTCACACCTGATGAGACACGGCACCCTGCAAGGAGTCCCCAGTCTAATTCTTTCCATGCGTGCTTGTTAACATGTAGGATTTTCTTTGCAGCCACCATAAAGCAGAGTGTGCAGGTAACACAATCTCATGAAACTCCGCTCTGTCTGGCAGCTGCTGGAGGGATTTACCTCATAATGTTGTAATGTAAACCCCAAAAGTAAGACATCGCCATAAAAAGGACAATTTCATCTGTCTTCCTTCCTCTTCCTGTGTGGCCCCCGGGGGACGCGTGGCCAGCAGTGGAGGGCGAGAGATCGGGGGAAGCGGAGAGTAAATGGAACACTTAATATGCACTCCATCAGCATAAACCAATCATCAGATGATTTTCAGGTAGACAGCAGCGTTTGGATGGACATGACGAGGTGAGTTTATGGGCCGTGTCCAAGGAGCGGATGAAGGAGGAGCTCAGGAAAACCAGGAGTGAGCCGGGACGTCCAAACTCAGGACACACTACACGTAAAAGAGGAAGGGGCAAAAATAATCCAGCGTTGGTTCCAGTATGCGTCATTAAACAATGCTGCTGATGCTCCATCAACCTGCATGCATCTCTCAGCCAAATCCTTCAGCTCAGTTACACAGACATAAAGTGGTTCACTTAAAGGAACAGTGTGTAAGATTTAGCGGCCTCTAGTGGTGAGAATTGCAGATTGCAACCAGCTGAAACTTCTCCCATGTGCCGAGCCGGAACTCCCAGTTAGGATTTCTTCAGTACTCATTGTTCAGGAGGTTTTTACTGGGAGCTGAATTATCCGCAGAGGTCTCTCCCTCTCCAAAGCTAACGGACTCTGTGATTTAAAACACTACATAAAGCAGCTTCAAGTTACATAAATCTGTGTTTTTCCGATGCTGCTGTGGAAATGTGGCAGTACAAGATGGCGATCTCCACAGATGAATACCCACTCCCATATGTAGTAGGGGTCCATCAGTCTAGATCAGTATATCAATGCAATGATCAACAATCCAATATCATCGCAGTCTCGCGTGACCAGCCTCCCTTACTTCGGAATGGGAGTCTGGGGACATCCGTCTTTCATTTTGTAATAGAAATGGGAGGGGATATCCAGACCACGTGACGGCGTTGCCATAGGTACAGCACGTGTGTTACATGTAACAGAGACGTTGCAGCTCTGCAATATAGCTGAATCAAATGAAATCATATCCATTTTAATCTCTTCTTGCGATGCACTGAACACTTCCTTTTCTGTTGTACTACGGACAACAATTCGGGGAACAGTAATTCCGGTGTAGGCGGGTGTAAGGCAAAGCAATCAGCCGTTGGTCGAGGAAGTACGGAAGTACACGGATTTGGATCCAATCACATCATTGCCTCTGGGAGCCAGCGCTAGTTCGATTGCAACTTTCCTATGTGAATGTCCACAGACGACAGAGTCAGCCAGCGTACTGACGTCATTGGCGTCTGTGTAAGAGACTTATATCATCAATGCAGAGTGAAAGCATCAATACATATCATCATCTTTACGACACGCCTTTATTTTGGAATTATAAAATCAAATGGGTTTTATTGTTCTATTCATTGTGAAAATTCACAATGCGTGACAAAATGAAAAGACACATTTCCTCCTTTACCTCTCTCCTCTGGAGTTACCTATCTAGCTGTCACCACTCCCTCCCTGTATTTCATTTGGCGCCACAGTTGTAGGAAGGGGCAGAGCTATGCTCATCATTCTGTGTGCTGTCCACATCCTCCTCCTCCTCCTCTTCATCATCCACCTGAATATTACTATCTGACCTGTTGAGAGTTCCTATCTGAGTTATGAAATGATTCTGTGCGCCCCGTTCCTCTGTCTTGACGCAGCTGTGTCCCGCCGCCACATTTTCTTAACTGATTATTGGTCAAACGTCTCTACAGGCTCTGACGGATTTTAAAAAACGCAGAAAATCAAACCTGAAAAATTTAATGGCGGACAAATGTTTTGGACTCTGTGTAAACATGACTGACACAACTTGAGGTCGTATTTATTTTTAGACATGCCACAATTTCGGATGAATAAACGGACTCAGTGTGCAAAAACCTTTAGACAGTGTGTGGGGGGTTTTCTATAAGTTGTGTTGGGAGACGTCTGCCTTCAAGCTAGGGCTGGGCAGTATGACAAAATTTTCATATCACAGTATTTTTAAAAAAAATCATATCGGTTTAATGGTATTTGGTATATGTGACGGTATTTTGCTCGGGTTCGGCCCACTTGACATGCTGCTGTGTTGTGCTATGGCGTATCGGGGCGAAACTCCGCCGTGCACGATAAAGAGAGCAGAGGAGAATTGTAAACGGCAGTGCACCGCTGCTAGTTGCATGTAGAGGAAACACTGCTGTTTTTGGTATGAGTTCTTCTGGGTCATCGTGTACAGTTGCTTCGCTTTCAGGACTCTCTCCAGCAGCCATTCTCACCTCTAGACTTTTCTCTATACTCTCATCCTCGCCGGCTGTAGCACGCCTGTGGTGTGCAGCAGTGAAATGGATCCCCGCTGAAACACTTTCCTGCCGCGCACGTTCTGGACGTTGTTTGGGCTATTCACCGGTATTGCGGTATATGAAAAATTCATATCATAACGAAAATAAATACCGGTTTTCGGTACGAACCAGTATACCGCCCAGCCCTACTTCAAGCCAGATAGTCCTTCAGTTTCAAGAAAAAGATCAGTTGGTTTGGGTTGAAATAAAAAGATTTCTTCCACAAAGGACCAAAGACAAAAAAGAAAGGGATGACTGCTTATTTTGTAACATGATATCATCTCACATCAATCAGAGGCTCCTGAATTGCATCGTATTTGAAATCGTATCATGGCAGACTGTGTGATATCAGCAAATATTATATCGTTGTCCAAAAAGTTGATTTAATATTGTACTGCGATTAAACTAGTGATTTACACCCCCACTGTGGAGATATAAACGTCTCGTTCTAAGGTAACGAAAACACAACTATTCTTATTTTCAGGTGATTATACACTAAAAAAACATACTTATTATATTATAGCCCATTTTTGCCAACATATCCCCCTAAATCCTGCACACTGGACCTTTAAGTAAACACAAGCACATCAGGAATATCAATTTTCCACACTTCTCTTGTTAAACGGATACAAGCAGGAGGGCCATGTCTCAAAAGTCTTTGTAAATGTATTAACGGTTTGCCAGAACGTCTTCCACACATCATCGGGACTGTGAGTTATTTCAGAGGCCTGCAGAAACAGAGGTGCTTCGCTCTCTTACTCAGCATTTGTTTGTAAAAAAAGTTTACGGCCCTTTGCCGAAACATGCCGAGGAGCTATTTTACTGCTGGCGAAATTATTTCTGAAAGCAGTTCCGCTTTTGGATCTCATTTGGTATTCTAAGTGAAATTACATGACCTAACGTTGCATTTATAGTGTGGAGACTTTCCATGCTTACTATGGTTTACCAAAGGCATCCAATCACCTCTATTTAAGTATGCACGCTCATAAAAAGCAGATCAAGAAGCTATTTTCATTGTTTATTTGTGTGTTCCGTAGAGATGCTGTGGCTCCTAAATGTTTGGCCTGAAATGAATCCAAACAGAAAATCTATAGTTCTGCCTCCTTTCCTCCTCCTCCTCCTTCTTCTTCCTCTCTGGAATTCTACTCTCTCTCTATTCTAATAAATCTGAAGGGGCCTTTTCCACTTTTACAGGAACAGCAACTCATTAAATGGTTGATTTCAGATGGCAGAGTGTGAATGTTTTGAGTTAACTTTATTGATCTGTGAGTGGGTCTGCGGGCCAGAGAGAAACTGACGTCCCCTCCGGCACATGGGCAGTAGATTTACACCTCCGCCATTTAAAGACACCTCTAAACCCAGATGGCCACCGGCCCGCTCTCTCCTGTGCTGCCCTGGCAGAGACACGGCGGTTGTCTCTGCTGCATACATGCTCACATAAACACAGGAAAAATGCCTGGAAAGAGGAAAAGGATATTTTATTCACTTACCTGCATGAATACACCGCTCTCTGCTCCAAGGACTGTAGTGATGCGTAACAGCCTGTTAGTTCATGCCTGGTTTACGTCGGCCTCCTTGGAGCTTCAGCTCTGGCTGTCTGTAACAGAGGAAGAGGTTGTGTGGCGGTCACACAGAACAAATTATAATAAATTATTTAATTTTCTAAATGATTTTTTTGAGGGGCTTCTCTGTTTTATTAGATACTATATATTAAGAAAGAAACTGCAGAGTTCAGGGTGGTTGGGAGACAGGGGAGTGTTGATAAACTCCGGACGAGATTCAGCTGAATTATTTTTCTTCTATTCAGAGCCAGCCCAACCCATTAAGTGATACAATAAATAGCTTTTTTTTTTATGAACACGGGACAATAACAAAACAAAAATTCAACCTCTAAAAATTTCCCAAACAAGTTATCTGGTTTGACTAACCCGTCACATTGGCGGCTGGATAAGTGTTACTACAAAGCTGCTTATCAACTAGTTCAGTCAACTCTGGGTTTTCCTATCTAAGCGTGTTCATGTGAAAGACACGGGGTCTTAATTATGAACATCATCAGAACCATGAATGACACTTCATATCGTATGAGATAAAACAGCACCACAAGTGTCTTGGACTGCATGACAGAAAAATGTCGTGGCGTTGGATATTAAAGATTCTCTATAACCTTATAACCGACATGTGGAAATATTTAAAAATACTATCCAAAAATTCACAATCAGCCAAGACTTACATTACGTGTTGGTATCACTAGGCTATATTTGACGTTAGTATAGGATTTTTTGCTATTTTGGCAAATGATGACCAGGGGTGTAAATATAGACAGTGCACATTGCCACCTCGTAGCTACACCTGTGTTCAAAGAAGAACTCACAGTAAATTAAAAATCTCGCCATTCACTTTGGGCTATATGCCCTCAAAAATGCAAACCCATCTCCGTCATGATTTGTTTGCTTTTCTTTTCTTCAAACCAAATCCTGCCTAGCTAATTTATTTGCACATACATGTGTGAAGACAAGACAGTAAGAATTTATTAAGTTTAAACATTGTGTGGGAGAGGTTAGAAGCTAAAATGTCTTATGAAGATACCTCCCTGATACATAAAAAAAGAAGCTGATAAATACAGAGTGCATAATTGATCAAAGTATAAAGGTGAGCAGTGATACAACGTTAATAGAAATGTACAAGTTACTAAAACATTTTTACAAGCTAAAATGAATTACAAAAGAGTCTTTCTAAATTAGCGTCCTTTTCAGATGTTTTTTAAATAACAATAATGCTGATGTTGATCGTAGCAATGGAAGTAGGTCATTCCAACAATCCGGTCTCACACTGAAGTCGTTGAGTACCAGCACTTGGTCAGTGATTTCAGGTGTCAGACACCAACAAAAAAAGCTGTCCTTTCACACTGGCATGCTGGCCAGTCCCCATTATTGTTAAACAGCACCCAGCAACGTAGGGGGGAAACCGGGCAGGACAACAACGTAAGTTAAGAGGGCGGAAGTCTGAGTAGGGCAGGTGGCAGGGGTGGTGAATGGGTCAAACAGCCACCAACTTTCACCAGGAACCTGGCGTTTGCTTCCCGTAATTTGTAATGCCAAATCCTGTTCTTTTTACCTAAACCTAACCATGTGTGTTGTTGAAGGAAAAAAACATCAATTCATGGAGTTGTACCGACGTAGTGCTTTTATTTTGAAAGAGGCTGTATGCAAATTGTGCATTACATGTAACAACAGAAGTGTATTTTGAAATCAGACAATGCATGTCACAGGCAGAAGTTGTCACAGCGTCCCAGAGCGTCAACAACCAACACACCCAGGGTACCTTGCATGTCCTATGTCAACGTGTTGGTTCCAAATAGATGGTCCTCTGTATTTCAATGAATATTAATCAAGGGAAGTCTGACAATATTGAGGATAAAGGTTGTTAGAGTGTCTTATGGAATATGAGTGAAGGAGGTGTCCAAGGAAGACTTCTGGAAAAAACTACCCAAGTCATGAGTTAGGTAGAGCTGTAGTCAACCAAAGAAAATCTTGGTCGATTAAAGTCGCACATAATCTTCAACTAATCGATTAGTCGTGAGGAAAAAAAAAAAAATCTGTACGTTATTTTTACTTCTGAGGTGGTGTGTCTGTGTCACTCTGCAGTTACACCTCCAAAACACTAGTTGGCGTTGGAGGACTGTGTTAAGTGCTGTATAGTTTATTATACATAGTTGATTCAAAACACATTAAACACACATTAAACACGGCTTAATAGAGACAATTTCAAACACAAGTAAGCAAATTGGCTTCACTATAAATCGCAAAACTGGCAAACACTTGTTTTTATCTGGACACATTTCCCCCACAAATACAACATGCTAACGTTATTAGCACAAGTCTATGGAGTTTTACATTGTACAAATTAGCCTAGCGTCTAGCGATCTTTTCCTCTTCTCATATACAGCCAGGGACAACAGCAACATGTAACAAAGGTAACGGTACATAATTCAGCTCCATTACAACTCACAACATTCACAGACAAAACAACTGTCTTATACTAAACACGTTTTCCAAGCAAATACAACATGCTAACGTTATTAGCGCCAGCCTATGGCATTTTAAATTGTATACATTAGCCTAGCAACGAGCAGAGATTTCCTCTGTTCATATGAAGCCAGGATAAATCCCGAAGTATAAATCGCTGAAGGATAAATCACACACACAACTTAAAATGCTATTTTAGTGGAGATTTTATTGTCTTCACAATTTATTGTTTCTTATCAGTGAATACAAGTAAATACAAGCTTCGTTTCCACTGAGGGAAATGGTGTCAGCTGACAGACACAGACAGGAGGTCTGCATCACCGCGACGCTGAGCGTGAGGGTGGGCGAGTTCAACTTTCTGTCAACAACGGGGGTGTTTTGAAAACATTTTCACAGCTAACTTAGCCTGTCCCCCCCGCCGCAGGAAATAATGGATTAATCCTGGAAAGCTGCTGATGTAGCACTTTTCTCCTTATGAAAGTAACACGGCGATTATTTGACTAATGAGAATTTGGTCGGATGAGAGCAGAGCGACCAAATAATCGACTAGTCGACCAGGAGACTACAGCCTTAGAGTTAGGTGTATATATCTATAAAAGAAGACCCTGGTTTAGGGTCCCCAAAAGTCTAAGGCCGGCCCTGCTTCTACTAGATGTTTTTGAAACAAGGCAGCGCCCTCTCTGAGCTCTGTGCGTATGAACTAACAATGAGACCTCAGGGGAATACGATGGGCCTGAAAGACGTCACTGCCCGGCTTAATTAAGGAGTCTTTGGTGTTTCCGATCCTGTAACTCATATTTGCCCTCCCTTCGCCGTATCAGCCAGGGAGAGCTTGGTCTGTCTCCTACGTATGACATCACTCCCTGAGTATGAGCCATTTCCCATAAACCTCCACGGTCCCCAGGGTTTCCAACCCATGAGATCAGGGAACAGGCAGGGTGATTATGAAGCAGCGAGACTGCTTTTTATCAAGAGAAAGTTCAATTTTATCTTGTCCATTGCTGTTTAACCAACCAATAAGTCTGTGTGAGAGCCACACATCCAGGACATCTTTCATGCTGCAACTGTTTTGTGCTCGTTTATTCACTCGAACCTCGTCTGTGTGTATTCTATTAATCTGTTTAGATTCTCTCTTCCTTCGCTCTCTGTATGTGTCTGTCTCTTCCCCTCAGGGCTGAAAGCTGTGAGGCTGTAAGGTCCCTTTCTTCCCACAACTGCTCTCAATCGCCCTTGTGACTGCTCGGCTGTCAATCACTTTAACATCAGACCCACACTGAGCACATCAAGCCCGCTGGCACACACACACACACATAGTCCCTGACATACACACAAAAAACAGGGTTTGTAGGGGGAGTGGAGAGATGAAGGGGGTCCTGTCAGCACCTGCTGGGCCTCACCGGAGAATCCGCGGAGACACAGATACACCTACACACACACATACACACTGCAGGGCACTAGTTGTAAAGGTACCACTTTAATTTTGCTCGTATTTACACAGCCTCCCCCCACGCTGCCTCCAACCATGCCGTCCCACGGTGTCAGTATGAGCCGCTCTGCCCTTTAACCGCGCAGCAATGGGCAGCAAAGAACCACGATATAAAACACACATGTACGGAGACACACAGGAGCATGCATGTACAACAAGTTGAGGGAAGTCTGAGGTCACACACACACGTGCACACACACCAACTTATCAACACACACCTAAAGTCACGTATTTCCTATGAGCAAGGGAATCTTACAGAAATATACAGACTCAGACTGAACGCAAAAGCTCTCGATTAATTTCATCTGTTTCTGTCCAAAACCACATTCACACACACACACACACACACACACATAGATGTAACGCATGCAGACACAACGCACGCACATAAACATACACACAGAGTCCATTAGGCTCATGTGTTGGGCCCAAACCACGGCCCAGAGTGCTCTTTCATGGCTCCATCATTACATCAATAAGTCTTCACATTAATCTCAGCTCAGCAGAGCACACAGGCTATTACCAGACCAGCCCTGCACCACAGAGGCTCGCTCCGAAGCAGACATGGGCAAAATAGTAGTCAAATATATTCTGGATACTTGATAAACACACGAGGCGTGCTCAGTTTGTCTCGTTCTGCGAGGGATGTGTCCAGTTTTGAGGCGGGTTAAACGGCGCAGGATAAATTACGTATACCTCAAACGCATGAAACAATATCTAGATATATTTGACCACGTGTGCCCTGAAAAGCCCTAAAAAACATCTTAAAGACGTTTTTTTTTTCTTTGCTATGTAGACTGCTGATTTAATACAGAGCCCAAAATTATTTTTGAGGAGCTGGTTTCAATAGTGACTAACGAGAATCTTTCGCCAAGGCCTGTTCGAATCTGTGTAACATAAGATCATGCCCTTTTAATGAAGCTCTTGAGAGCAGTCTGAAAAAAAGGAACAGTAACTCTCGGAGATTAGCTTACTCCATGGTTTATTATGAAATCAGCCTTTGGTCTGCAGTTAAGAGCTCCTGTGAGAAAAAGGCTGCCTGGTTAATAATCACAAGGATGAGCTAAGGCAACTAAGCCGAGGCTGCCATCACAAACACAGCATCAATCACACTTAAAGGCCCAGTGTGTAGCATTTATACTGGGATATAATGGCAGAACTGGAATATAATATCATAAGTGTGTTTTCTTTAGTGTATAATCACCTGAATCTAAGAATCAATATGTTTTGTTGCCTTAGAATGAGCTGCTTATATCTATGTGGGGAGCGGGTCCTTGTCTATAGTGTCTGCCATGTTGTACCATCATGTTTCTACAGTAGCCCAAAATGGACAAACCAACAACAAAAAAAATGGTTCTAGACAGGGTCATTCGGGTTTCCACATCAGCCATTGTAGTTAGCAGCCCCTCCACGATCTGAACCTCAGAAAACACTGAATTTTAATGTGGAACTGGTTTGTTGCATTTTTACTGGTTTGAATCACCTGGAGTCTCTTTTATAAACACTGCGTACACATGAAACGAGGCCTGAAAAAGGTCTACGCCACTTTCCACGCAAAAGTTGTGATGTATAAAAACAGACTTTGACCCATGCTTCCAAACATTTTGGAGACGGGAAATTGGCGACACAGATGGTGAGATGGAAGCCTGATTGTACTTGTCCTCCGCTTACCCGGGTCCGGGTCGTGGGGGCAGTAGCCTCACTTGGGGTGGCTGGGTAGAGAGAACCCCGAGGCGTTCCCAGGCCAGCTGGGCGATGTAATCCCTCCAGCATGTCCTGGGGTGGCCCCGAGGTCTCCTCCCGGTTGGACATGCCCGAAACACCTCCCAAGGGAGGCACCCAGAAGGTATCCTTACCGGGTCCATGTCATTGGTCCGACAGCCCATTGGTCCGACAGTCCGCGGTGCTGAACGGCTCCCAGCGGGCGTATTTCTGCCTTGATGGTGCGCCGCAACCGGCTCTGGGTCAGCTGGGAAAGGCTTGAGGTGGAGCAGGCTCACAGCTTATGTGTTTGTCACTTTCTTTTTCATTTTAACCCACACCATGATCTTTTCCTAACCCTAACCAAGTGGTTTTTGTGCCTAAACCTAACCAGACCTTAACCACAGGGCATCATGATGATTTCGGAACAACAGGACTTCGGAACAATGGGTTTAATATGGTCGGAACAATGGGATGTCGGACCAATGGGCAGTTCCCATCCTTACCAGATGCCCGAACCACCTCAACTGGCTCTTCTCGATGTGAAGGAGCAGCGGCTCTACTCCAAGTCCCTACCGGATGTCCGAGCTCCTCACCCTATCTCTAAGGCTGAGCCCAGCCATCCTGCGGAGGAAACTCATTTCGGCCGCTTGTATTCGCGATCTTGTTCTTTCGGTCACTACCCAGAGCTCATGACCATAGGTGAGGGTTGGAACGTAGAATGACCGGTAAATCAAGAGCTTCGCTTTCTGGCTAAGCTCCCTTTTCACCACAACGGACCGGTTCAGTGCCTGCATCACTGCTGACGCCGCCCCAATCCGATCCTACGCATTGTTTTACAAATGTTTTGGAAAGGAAGAGACTTTGTGGATAATTTGGCTCCTGGTAAAAATCTCCTGAGCATCTGGATCCTAAGTTATCAGAGAAACGAACTGCGCAAACGTTTGTGTAAATGCTGATTTGTAACATCACAGCAAATCCTCACACAACAGTTCGTATAATATCCTACGAATTAGTGCCCCATTAATGACGTTATGCACTCAACGTAAAGTTACAGAGGTTAGGTTAGGAAAAGAAACATGGTGAGGATGTATCTTCAAATGACTCAAAGTCTGGTCCTGAACACTGGTCTCCTGGGGAAAGTCCCAGAGGAAAGTCCTGTGCTCCTGACCCATCCAACACCCCAATCTGCCTTACAAGACCGCTTCACTTTATTCTTTACTCCCGTCAGCACATTGTTCACCTGATCACAGCTTTCCAAATTACGTGAGTTATGCACAAATTACTGGCTCATCATTTCGTGGGATATGTACACATTTTAGTGCATTACTTTTTGTAGGTAAATGTACGAACACCCTGAACCTGTAACTGCTTTACACAGTGTTTTTACCGGTTTTAATCATATTAGAAACCTCTTGGCTCCCAGTAAAAACCCCCTGAACATCTGGATCTTAAGTTATCACAAAAAAAGTTGAGCACACATTAGCAGGTGCTGGGCTAGCAGCTCGTCTCTGATATGCCAAACACTGATTTGTAATGTGACACTACTTTGTTCAGTGTTTTTACCAGTGTTAATCATCTGGTGTGTTTGTTTCGGAGAGGAACAGACCTCTACGGATAACTGAGCTCAGGGTAAAAACCTCCTGAACGTCTGGATCTGAAGTTATCACAAAAAAAAGTTGAGCACACATTAGCAGGTGCTGGGTTAATGGCTCGTCTCTGATATGCCAAATAGCATTGGAAAAACACTCATTTGTAACATAAAACTGCTTTATTCCGTGTTTTTACAAGTTTTAATGAACTGGTCTGTTTGTTTTGGAGAGGAAGAAACCTCTGCGGATAATTTGGCTCATGGTAAAAACATCCTGAACGTCTGGATCAGGAATAAGGTCAGCAGACATTCATTTATCAGAGACAATAGGTAAGCGCTCAAAGCAGGCGCTCGGCCAAACAGTGTGAAGAAAAACACTGATTTGTAAAGCCAAACTGCTTTATTTCGTGACATTACCAGCTTTAATCAGCTGGTCAATTTGTTTTGGAGAGGAAGAGACCTCTGCAGATAATTCGGCTCTCAGTAAAAATGATGAACACTGAAGGAATTCTAACCAGGAGAAGTTTCAGCTGGTTGCAATCTGTAATCCTCAACGCTAGTCGCCACTAAATCTCCCTGAATCTGACACATTGTTCCTTTAAGACACACAAAATCTACATTTTTGTGCAGTCCAATGAGTTCCAGGTTCAAATAGAGAGAAAGAAGGGGAAGAGAGGGAAAACAAGGAAGAAAGAAACTGAATGGAAGTGAGAGGAGGGGTGTTTAGCCCTCGTCTGTCTGGACAGGAAATGGGGTTCTTTAACCCTTGACCCAGGTCCACTATACGGCTGTGTGTTTATCCTCCTGCATATGCCTCAGAACAGGTTCTTTCAGACGCGGGTTTGATGGACAGATGGTACTCGTTGTCATGGTAGCCTGTGCAGGTGCGTATGTGTGGGGTTTCCTGCCCTAAGGTGCAGGAGGGTGGTGGGGTGGTGGTGTTTATTATCCACACTGCCAACGGGCAGCTGAGTACCGCCGCTCCCAAGAGGTAAGAGGAATGATGGTGGAGAAGGAAAAGAGGGGGGGAGTGAGGGAAGGTAGGACGAATGGAGAAAGGGAAGGAGAGAAAGTGGTAAGCTGTAAAACTTTGGAGGAGTGTCCACTTTTATCACCCTGGATCTGTTCTTGGATGAAAAAAGCTGTGAAGTAAGTTTTTCACTCGTCTCTTATTCTCTGCCATAATAGGAGAATAAAAGAATATTGCCTCAGAAACCTCCGCTGTTCCCGGAACGGCAGCCTCGGCTCCGATGACCTCAGATATTGTTCCGTTGTATTCTTTTATTCTCCTTTCAACATTTCGGACCACAAATGTGAGGCGCAGGGAGGGAGGAGGGGGTGCAGCAGCAGCAGCATGGAGGGAATTGAGCGGTGGGGCCAAGGGTCACTGCAGGAGATTCTCCCCTGAAGGCAAGTCCGCTGCAAACGGGGTAATAATAAACGTTTGGCGTTTTGGGTTTCTGAACCCCTCCACCCCGCCCCTCTGTCCTGAAACCACCGGCTGCAGCTCCTGTATCAAACGCACACGCCCATCAAAGCTGGTACCAATCAATCATGCGAGGCTCGTTGGCACAAATGTACAGCTCAGTTATGGAATCGATCACTGTATTTAGTTTTTTATTTATTGATTTATTTGGATCCCCATTAGCCCTACCCTAGGGTCCACACAAGTCAACATTACATCATAGTGTAAAACAAATATGTGATTAAGGGTCCGGGGCAAAAGAGAGCAAAAAACAAAAATAAAAAAGGCAAACTTCAGAAACAAATAAAGCAAAAACCAAATCAACACCAATAAAACTACTAATGACAATAATTACAGCAATGACAAGTACCAACACTAGTGATGCACGGTATTGGATTTTTTGCCAATATCTGATATGGCAATATGTAATAACTCATTTGACCGATACCGATATCAATATATCCACTTTACTCCCGATCTAATTTTAGTGATCATCGAGTCTCCTCTGTAGTGGAATTAACATCATATTATACATGCATACTCTTATCGTGACGGCCCACCAGCAGATGGAGACATGAAACATAATACTTTTCAATGTATGTAAAAATAAGAAAAATGTTGGCCGATTCTAATACTTCATTTTAAAGCCGAGATTAGCCGACGACGTCCTGATATCATCCCGTATCCCTAGCCAGTGCTATATTTAAATAGTTCGCAAAACATTTGATACAGCTAAAAAATAATAGTAGTACTCCTAGAAACAGCATATTTAGTGACATGAAAATAAAATGACCAAGAGAGTTCCTCATTAATGATCATATCATCAGATATTATTTAACAAAACACACCTTATTTGGAGAGAGAGGTGTTCTGTGCCATCAGGTATTTCTTTAACCTCTTTTTATAAACAATTTTACTTATTAAATGTGTAATGTCTAGGGCTGTAGTCTCCTGGTTGACTAGTTGATTACTTGGTCGCTTTGCTCTCGTCCGACCAAATTCTCATTAGTCAAATAATCGCCATGTTATTTTCATAAGGAGAAAAGTGCTACATCAACAGCTTTCCAGGATTAATCCATTATTTCCTGTGGCCATTTCCCTCAGTGGAAACGAAGCTTGTATTTACTTGTATTTCACAGATAAGAAAAAGTAAATTGTGAAGACAGTAAAGCCTCCACTAAAATAGCATTTTAAGTCTTGGGTGTGATTTATCCTGATTTCATATGAGCAGAGGAAATCTCCGCTCGTCGCTAGGCTAATGCATACAATGTAAAATGCCATAGGCTGGCGCTAATAACGTTAGCATGTTGTATTTGCTTGGAAAACGTGTTTAGTATAAGACAGTTGTTTGTCGGTGAATCTTGTGAGTTGTAATGGAGCCAAATTATGTACGTTACCTTTGTTACATGTTGCTGTTGTCCCTGGTTTCATATGAGAAGAGGAAAAGATCGCTAGATGCTAGGCTAATTTATACAGTGTAAAACGCCATAGACTTGTGCTAATAACGTTAGCATGTTGTATTGGTGGGGGAAATGTGTTTGTCAGTTCTGCGATTTATAGTGAAGCCAGTTTACGTACTTGTGTTTGAAATTGTCTCTATTAAGCCATGTTTAATGTGTGTTTAATGTGTGTTTTGAATCAACTATGTAAATAAAGTTTGATTTGAACTAAACTTTACAGCACTTAACAAAGTCCTCCACCGCCGACTAGTGTTTTGGACATGTAACTGCAGAGTGACACAGACACACCACCTCAGAAGTAAAAATAACGTGCAGATTTTTTTTCACCCACGACTAATCGATTAGTTGAAGATTATGTGCAACTTTAGTCGACCAAGATTTTCTTTGGTTGACTACAGCTCTAATGTCCAATGGCAAATCATTCCATAATTTCATTCTCTGTCCATAGTAGGCGAGAACCCACGTGTCAGCAGCTCAATATCGGGCCAGTTCATTTGGCCTGATTCTGGGGAATCATTCACCCCGAGTCTCAGCCAAGTCGGGCATCCAGATGTGACGCAACTTATTTGTTCCAGTGAGCAGAGTTTGTGCTACGTCATTTTTGATGACAGCCCAGTGACGGCATTGTCTGGAATGGCGCTAAGGGCTCGATTCTGGGGCGTCATTCATCCTGAGTAACAGCCGAGTCGGGTAACTACATGGGCCTGACTTATTTCTACCGGCTTGCAGAGTTTGGGCCAATGCTGGGCCAGGTTAGTTTGGCTATCTGGGTACACTGCCTTGTATTAGTTCTTGAAAAAGTAAAAAAAAAAAATTTAAAGTAAAAAAAAAAAAAAAAAAAAAGCAGTTAGGAGCCCTTCTGTGTGGAGTTTGCATGTTCTCCCTGTGTCAGTGTGGGTTTCCTCCAGGTGCTCCAGCTTCCTCCCACAGTCCAAAGACATGCAGGTTAACTGGTGACTCTAAATTGTCCGCAGGTGTGAATGTGAGTGTGAATGGTTGTCTGTCTCTCTGTGTCAGCCCTGTGATAGTCTGGTGACCTGAACAGAGTGAACCCTGCCTCTCACCCAGTGTCAGCTGGGATAGGCTCCAGCCCCCTGTGACCCCTAACAGGATAAGCGGTTAAGAAAAATTAATGAATAAATGAAAAAAAGAACCTTTAGGCATGCCTAGTTTTAAAGCCATGGTTGTTACTACTAAAAGAAAATTGAGGGTATAGAACATTTGGAATTTTAGACAATAAAATATTTCCCATAAAGCAGAGCAGAGACATAACCATCCTGTCCTTCACCAACAACCAACCTGAGGCTATGTACTTTCTGATGATGTCAGCTCTTCTGTTACAGATCAGGAGTCACGCGGCTCCACTCTGGACTAACTGTAGTTTTTATTTGACACACTCAACCACACTACTCAACGGCAATCCAAATGAGTAACAACTAATGTTCAAACAATGTGAGAGATGCATTGTTGTGGTTCAAATGTAGCACATCTCTTAATGACTGCCAGACCTTGTCCCATAACTGCGACAGTTTCTTCAATCTGTTTTCACCACTTCAATCAGCAGCCTTGATACGGATGGAAATAGGTTGACAAGGCAAATATTTATCTGGGATAAACAAATTATTGCTGCTTGGTCTGAGAATATACGCACATTGTTTTGCGGTTTAAAGTTTCATGAGGCTTTTTTTTAATAATAAAAAGCTCAATATTGGTTTGTTTAGACAGTTTGTGTTTGCCAAGGATGAATGGCAGTCTGCTAACGACATATGGACATAATGTTTAATGTATAACCTGCCTAGAAAGCAAAGATTTCCATGTGCTTCGCTGAGATCTGGTATTTTACGTTTGAATGCAGAGACCGGACGGTATGTTAATCTGAGAAGAAAAGCGTTCAAACAATATAGAAAATTAGTTCCATTTTGTTTTCTGCTGCCCTTGTATTTTGAACTGTGCAATGCATTTAGTGAAATAAATATATATATATTGAGTATAAAAGATGCACATAGAGACATAGTCAGCTTTATACCCTAAGAAACATATAAATTAGCCACTTATCTTGAGAGAAACTTGGAGAAGTGAAACAAAGACACACAAAATAATCTATGAATATTTGGTAGTTCCTTGTGCGAACAGTTTATTTGGAGCATTGATTTTCAGTTTGTATTTTCTTTTCCACATGTTCTGCACTGTATATGCAAGACTGGAATATGTATGTGTGGTCATGATGTCATGTAATCCCATGCAGGATGGGCCAAGTCTTGGCAGGACACAAAAATTAAAAGAAATAAAGGAATGAATAAATAAGCGCCAAAAGTGTGAGCTCATGCTTAAAGAATGGTGAATGCTAAAGGGAACTAAAAACTGTCTATATTTAACATTAAAACTATAAAAACATTTTTATTAGATTATATTTTGTAGTATCTGTGTCTTTGTTTTGCAGTGTGGTCCAAACTAAGGATGAATAATTGTCAGATTTATTTAGTTAACTGACTGGGCCACCGTGGTGCAGATTTGTTAGGGCCCCCTTAGCTCTCAGAGGAGGAGCCAGCTTGGTATTGTCATCGCTGTTTGAAAAAGTTCAAATCAAAAACACTGAGAGAGAATGTCTGAAACGAAACGGCTGAATTCTGCAGAATCTATCCACTTTAAACTAACTGAGGATACACTGAAAACAAAATGGATGTCAATACAATTCATTAGAAATTTGATTTGCAATGTATAGCATCAAAAATCTGCATGAAAAAAAAAATTCTGAATTTCATAATTTCACAAAACATAGCAAATACACACAATTAGAAATTAAATTTAGAAAGTTTCAAATAAAATTAAGATAAAAATTATTTAAAGCAAAACCCCAATTTAATAACAATAATAAAAAAAGGAGAAATCAAATAACCCTGAAACACACACTCAGATATGTCCCTGCACACACACACACACACACACACACACACACACACACACACACACACACCCGTCCGGCATAGTGGAAATATGTCTATTCCACCCGTCTAATCCCAGGCTTCGCTGTCTGGCCTGTTTGTTTTTCTGTTTACTCTGGAATGTCAGACATCCGAGGACGCAGCGGAGAGGAAGGTCAAAACCGCGGAGCTCCAAAGACTCAACAAACATTATTAAATTCTAATTTGTTATTAAAGGTTTGGGGAAAGTAGCTCAGCAAGACCATTAACGGTTTCACTATTTTGGTTTCCTTAAAGGTCTTCGTGTGCTGTGGGAGCACGTCCACTTACACAGAAAGTACACATTCACTCGACAACTGTGAGGCACACAGAAACAGAGGGTCTGTTTATCATGTTGGATCTCGAGCACACAGTCGGACTTGAAAAGAAATTCGATCACAGGAAGTGACACAGTGCCGTACAAAGCTGGACATGGAACTAAGTGGCTGAGGAAGTGAAGGCTTAAAGGCGAATCACAGGACAGTTAGATTTAAGACTTTTAATCCCACTCGGAATTACATTTAAAAATATGAGATTAAAGTGTCTAAAAATGACTTCACCAATATTATATGTTTTATTGAGTGTTGTACTTACATAATCCTAAACATTTCCAACAATGTTCAAACCCAGAGAAATCTGTAGTTTTAATCGAGGACACGGGTTGCTGTCGCCTGTCAGTGGCGTCATATCTGATTTGTGCATGTGTCAGGGTTGTGGTTGTCTGCCAGAAGCTGTCATAAATTGACTTTTTATCCAGTTTTAGGCCACATTTCTAAGATACATTTTTAGATCTTGGTTGTTTTCAGATTTA
Organism: Epinephelus lanceolatus; assembly: GCF_041903045.1. Classification (NCBI taxonomy): domain Eukaryota; kingdom Metazoa; phylum Chordata; class Actinopteri; order Perciformes; family Serranidae; genus Epinephelus; species Epinephelus lanceolatus. Next base: position 6,393,796 of record NC_135746.1, on the reverse strand, counting down.
TTGTTAACCAGATTAAAGATTTTAGTCATCGGACGTCTGGATCAGTTATCAGAGAAGTAAGCTGTGCAAATGTTAGAGGCAGCTCGGCTCCAGAAACTGACATCTTTTGCACATTTAAGACCAATTTTACTAAAACTAAAATAGAAGGAAAATAACAAAAACATACACCAGCATCAATTACTTAGGGTTAGGGACAATTTTGTCTCATTGCAGAGACGAGGGTAGGACAGAATCGGTAAATATGTGGCATATGTTGGAGAGTTTTCTTTGTGTGTTTCAAACTCTGCATGTGGGATTCTACTGCGCTGATTCTCATCATATCAAGTTTTAAGAACTATTTTTAAAAATACATTGAGCCTTGAATGCACTGACTTCTACCAGTTTCAGCCTTGCTGTGTAATTTTTCGTTAAATAGCCAGTTTTCATTGACTTTTCATTTCTCCGTGTCGTCCAGGGCGCGGTGACAGCTAGCTAACAGACGGTGAATCCCCTGCTCTGAGCATCTCGGCCGGAAATATAATAAAAATGTGTAGTTTACTATCCTCTGCAGGGCATTATGCAAGAAGCATTCAGTCAGTTATCAAAAAATAAAATAGATGTTACCCATTATTCTAAGATTTCACAATGCGACATAGAAAAAAGTCATCCATAAAATCATACTTCAGATCTCTTAGCATTTTTAAGACTTTTGAAAGATTGATTAAAGATAGTGGTTCCCAACTGGTCCAGCCATGGGAACCAGATTTCTCCTCAATCATTAGTTCAAGGTCCACAGAGTTATATAAATTCAGTGTCATATTTGTGTTTGGCCATGTCGTTGAGCTAGTTTGTTGTCTCTTTTGAGAAGCTGCCTGTTATTCACTCACTTCAAAATAAAAGCTCTGTGCTGGAAAGTTGATGTACTTCAAAATAAAGTGTGTTTTTTACAAACTTGGCACATTCGCGAGTCACTTGCAGTCCATTCAAAATGGACTTGCGACCCACCAGTCGGGAACCACTGATTTAAAACATTTTAATATCAATTAAAGCCTTATTTTTAGGTTAATGAATTTAACACCTTTCAAGGCTTTTTAAGGTCTTTTGAACACATGTAATGATGGAATTTGAACCTTGACGGTCACGATGAAATGCAAAAATGCCTTTTTAACCCTTTAAGATCACATCACTGTTCATATTATGCACCTATTTAACAATATATGCAAAAAAAAAAAAAAAGACATCCACCGAACAATCAATCAGTGACTTTTAGCCGCATAGAGCAAATATTAGGTTAGCTAGCTAGCAACAGGGAGCTATGTTGGAGCGTCATCATTTCCTCAAAAATACCGTGGTTAAAGACTCTGTCTGGAACTTATTCACTATGAGGAAAGTGTCATCTGTGACATGTCCAGATTATGATTATATCCCTGACGGATACCACTATTCCATCAACATTACGCCATCCAGACTTCACTGTTATTCACACGCCTATTTTTCTGCAATTAAATCAAATTCCTTCCGATGTTATATCCTGCTTGTATGACTCAAATACTGAAGCTAGATACTCTCAAAATGCTGTTTAATCTGGACTTTAAACAACCGAGGATTCATTTATGGAGATCATTCATAGCTTATTGGTTTGATCATTTTAATTTAATAAAATGTATTTATCAAAACCTGCATTCACAACACACTCACTAATCCCACAAACAGAAAGATCATGAAAACAGGCTCTCAAGAAACCGAGCTCTGGCTATTTGATGAAGAGATCTGATGTAGACACGCAGAGATCTTATAAAATCACACTTTCCATTTCATCTGTCAGAAAAGCAGCCTGATCTATTGTTTGGACGAGAGGAGTGGGAACGGAGAAAAGAGGGAACAAACAGGGACAGGGTGCTGAAAGGGCCGTTAAGTCTGTGATAGATCTTTGGCTCTCACAAAGACATGATTCCTGTAGTAACGACGAACTTTGTGGGGAATATATCGCTGCAGCCTCCATGAGGGAAACATGTGTTGCTGTGTGTTGTTCTGCGAGTATGTGTGTGTGCTGTGCACTCATTAGTGAAAAGCCTCGGTGCAGACTAGCTCCAGTTACAGTAGTAAACGCTGCCTTTGAACTTTTAATAGAGCCCTGAAACCCAACCAGGCCTTAAAAAACACAGATCTGCAGGGAAGGAAAAAATGGAGAGAAAGAGGTGGAAATGGTAAAAAAATTAAAACACAAAATATATAAAACTGCAAGAACAAAGATGAAGACCTGCGTTAAAACTAGATAATTTAGGGCGTGTAATCATGAACCATAAAACTGCTACTGTAATAATCTGCAGTCACTAAATGTATGGACTGGCCATTAATACTAATGAAGCACAACATATATGAACACACACCTGTTGACTTGGATGACACACACATATTGTAGCTCTCTAAAGTCAGCATGACAGAAGCATCCTCGCACATCTAGTGTCTCAAAATGCTCTCTCACTAGCACATATAATGTATATTAAAGGGACAGTTCACCCCAAAATCAAAAATACATATTTTTCCTCTTCCCAGTTGTTCTATTTATCAGTCTGGATTGTTTTAGTGTGAGATGCTGAGTGTTGGAGATATCAGCCGTAGAGATGTCTGCCTTTTCTCTTTAATATAATGGAAGTAGATGGCACTCGGCTTGTGGTGCTCAAAGCGCCAAATAAAATGCGTTTAAAAAACTCAACATCAATGTCTGTCTCCAGAAATCATGACCCAGTTACTCAAGATAATCCACAGACCTTGTTGTGAGCAGTTTCATGTAGGAACTATTTTCTTTCTACTGAACTCAGGGTTCCTACAGCCTAAGGGGCCGTACACACAGTTTTTCGCGCCCCCAAATTAACTGTTTTCAATGCAGACACACAAGCACCTATTTTCCAGGGTGAAATGGCTGCATCCTGAGATAAACAGAGCTCAACTTCTGGAAGGCAGCAGCATGCACCACATGCCATGTGACAAGGACCAACCAATCACAGCGGGCAGATATCTTTCCCTTCATCTTTAAATATCAGTCTGAGATAAATATGGAGAAGAAGTTGATCATGTTAGTGCAGAGCTACTACAGCTTTACATCTGTCCCACAGACGACAGGCCTACACATTTTTAAACAGCTCCTGGAAGAAGATCAGCTCTGCACTCAGGATTTTAGGTAACTAGGCTATAAGATGCTTGTTGAAGTTGCTTAGCAACCTCCGACGCAACCTGCCGCCGCACTCTCGAAAGCTGGCGCAGAAAAGGCAAAAGAGTAGCACCCAGCCTGTGATTTTCCCAGGAGGTTAAACACGTGGCATGTGTACGACCCCTAAGGAAAGTTAGATTTAATACTCTAAGATTTTTTTTTAAAAGCCACTCAGAATAAAATTGAAAACCAATTTTACTAACCCTATTATCATACTTCCTATGTCTTACCAATTTTTTGGATTTTTAAAAAAACTGATTTATATCATTTTAATATCAACTAGAAAAGCACTCAGAGAGTGCAGACCTCCGCCAAGTAGGTGATATTCCCTCCCCCTCTGCATCAGATTTTGCAGCCTGCATCACAATTAGGTTATTTGCATCACTATCATTATTAGGTTATATGCCTTCACCATGGAGACACTGTGGTGTATTCATTTCATTTTTATTTTGTACCAACACAGAATATAATGTTTTTTTTTTTTGTATTTTTCACTTTATTTTTTTCCAACACAGAACATTAATTTCAACTTTAGAATTACAACAATATTTAGCAAGTAGAACAAGACGTGCTTTCCAGCCACCAGATGGCGCTATTTTCACCGTTGTCAGAAATTGGAATTGCTGCTGAGGCTGTCAGACGATAGACTTTATTTATTATTTTATCCGCTTTGCTTCAACCAATCACCACCAAAATTATCATCTGTTCCTTGTCCCATTATCAACCTTTCCTGAAAATTTCATCAAAATCCATTCACAACTTTTTGAGTTATTTTGCAGACAAACAAACAGACAAACAGACCAACGCCGGCGAAAACATAACCTCCTAATAATAATAATAATAATAATAATAATAATAATTAAGGCCTCATTTTTAGATTATTGAATTCAATGCATTCCAGACTTTTTAAGGATCTGTGGGAACCCTGGACCTACACCCGCCAGCCGCTACCAGTGTGCATCTACTCATAGACGAGAGGCTCGTTTTCATGACAGCATGAGGTGTAAACATTAATGGCGTCCTTCTCAGCTGAGCTCAGTGGTGCTAAGTGAGCTAGAAGGAGATACACACTACCGTCTGCGTGGTGATACGGTTGGCAGGTGTAGTTCGGTAGAAAAGAAAAAGTCTTGAGTAACCATGTCATGATTTCTGGAGAGAGACATTGCTGTTGAGTTTTTGTTACAAGGTTTTGTATTGAATTTTTGCACTCTGAGCACCGCAAGCCGAGTGCCATCTCCAATATACTGGAGAGAAGTCAGACATCTATACGGCTGATATCTCCAACACTCTGCAACTCACACCAAAACCATCTAATTTTGGGGTGAGCTGTCCCTTTAAATACACATATCATTACCATCATTAGTAATGCTTAGCCCAGCCACCTGTGTGTACGCCTGGACAAAGTAATTAAAACATGCAGCCCTCTTTGTGTGTGTGTTTAAGTGTGTGTGTGTGTGTAAGTGTGTGGGTATTTATCTGGGTGGGTGTCTGCTGCAGAATCTTCTGGCATGCATTGCAATAAACAGATGTTGAGTCTTTATGAGGTCTTTACAACAGGTTCAGCGGTGCCCCGAGTGGTTGTGTGTGTGTGTGTGTGTGTGTGTGTGTGTGTGTGCATGTGTGGCTAAGCATACTCAGACCTAACATGGAAACCTCTCATCAGTGAACCATAAAAGAAACCACAAATGGAAATGAGCAGGAAAGGTGTGGCATTCTTTATATGTTGAGAGAATTTTAATTGTTTCAATGATGCCGTCATATTTTTGCAAGTAGATACGAAAAGGCTGTTCTAATCTGCATACACAGGAACAACGTTCGCAATCACAGGACATTCTCTGGCAGCCATGTTAAAGGAACACTTTGGTATTTTTCAATCTGGACCTTATTTTAATGTTTTTGTGTCTAAGTGACTGATCGGAGCAACACTTTTTTAAATTGGTCGAGTATTGAGCGCGACACAACAGGCTGTGACGTAAACATTTGGGGCAATTGTGCAATATCACTGTACATCCACTAAAAGTGCTTGTTTTCACTGACAGGCTCAGATTGGTATTACAAGTGTCCCTACAGAGAAATATGACGCCCATCTTCACCTTTTGCTTTTATCCACCTCAAGTCACAAGACTTCAGAATGAGACTTCTCCTTGAGCATAGACACAATATGCATTTTATTATTGTCCTTAATTACACCTGCACATCCCCTGTCAAAACATCCACAGACACAAAGGTCTACTCAGTGATGGGAGTGGAGAGGGGCCGTGGACAGGACTGTTTATTTGGCTGCGAGCTGTTTACAGAGATGGACGCTGTGAAGCTGAGCGACAGCATGAGAAAATACTTCTGATAATATACTGACATGCAGAGAACTCAGCAGTGAACTTGCCTCCTTGCTCGTCTCTCAGGACCTGAAGGCATCACTCCATAGCTGATGAGAAATTCCACTAACTCAGACTGCAAATTCTTACAAACTATTTTATAATATTCCATCCAACCATTTCTAATCTTCTCTTTCATTTGCAGTTACTTTGCTCATCTGGCCCTGACTGTCACCATGTGATGATGCTATCAGGTTGTTTTCAAATCGCCTACTCCTTTTTACTAAATGCTTAAAAACTACATCCTCCCAGTGAGATATGATGTAACTGTCTTTGAGGAAAAACATTTTTTTCAGGTCTGACAGGAAGAGAATATCTGTTCAAAGATTTTAGAGAATGCTAAGTAACGCCATACTTTATCTTTTCTTTTTTGGCTGAATCCAAATGTCCAAACTGACAGACTCGGACTGCAGACACATTCCCAGGAAGTCTGCGAGTGTTGAGGGCTGTACTAATCCACAATTCATCTAGTCCATGATGGGCTTTGAATGGACTTTCAGCAGACATCCAGAGAGTCCGCTCGGGGTGCAGACTTAAAACTTCAGGAAATTAATAACCCACAATTTATTGCAATAAGGACATGACATTGTAGTTTTTCCAATTGCCAACTAAAAAACAAAACGACCTTGAATGTGTAAAACCATTACTTGAATCATGCAGGCCAGAAACAATATTGCACCACATCATGATGTAGAAGAATGTAGAAGTATTGGCTATAGACATAATCAAGATGTATGCCAAAAAACAACAAAAGGAGGTCTTCCTTTGTAAGTAACACCAGATTTATTTAGTCACAGTCTGGTCTTATTACAAACATTTTAGCATTTGAATTTGTGTATGAATATGATTTTGTTCACTCTGATTAGAGCTGTTGTCTAACGTTTCCAAAGCAAAGAAAGAAACAGACATAAGACCAACCTTTATAGCCTTGCAGTCTCCACCCTCACAAACGTGACGGTATACATTACACAGTACATACGACTTAAGTCTGAAGTCAGGGGGTGGACTTTTGGATTCAGCCTTAGTCTCTTTTTTTTTTTTTTTAATTCAAGGAACGTTGACCAAGCAGTAAGCATGCCAGCATTTTCCCCAGCAAATCCAGCTAGATTCAAAAACAGTCCCGTACATTAACACCAGGCCTCGGCCCAGAACGACTTCTGTCTTCAACTACTGAGCAGCGAGGGTCACAGCAACAACTCAGGACACCGAGGTCATGTCCTCAATATTTTTTCCCTGAAGTTAACATTCTACGATAAATAACACTGACACAGTATGGTGGTAATTCATTTGACTATTTTTTGGCCAACAAAATATGAAAATCCAATATAACACCATTTAGACAATGTAAAAAATAGAAAATAGAGAACATATTATTATAACAGTTAATTGAATACAAAAACATGAAATATCCAGGTAGAAACTTTCAACCATCTTTTGTGCAACATGACCTTTTGTTTTATGTGCAACCTTTTTCTTATGGTGGCCCTGAAGGTCAAAACACATTTCACAAAACAAAACACATTTCACAAAACAAGACGACATGTTACAAACACAATGTTTCAGAAAACACAACATTTAAAGTTTGTTGTAATTCATGAAATGTTGTTCTCTTAAGTTTTGTCTGTAGAAGTTTGTTTATTTAATTGTCGTCGTGATTTCTGAAAAGTCATTATGTTTTGTAAAAAGGTGTATTTTCTGAAATGTTGCATTTTTTGAAATGTGTTATCCGTAATGTCGTGTTTTCTGAAATACTGATGTGTTTTGTGAAATGTTGTGTTTTGTAAAATTATGTTTTGTGAATTTTTATATATATATATATATATATATATATAATTTTAGTGGTGTTTTGTACAATTTCGTTGTGTTTTGTGAAATGTTATGTTTTACAAAATGTGGCTGTGTTTGGTAAATTGACATGTTTTCTGAACTGTTGTGTTTTGTGAAATGTTTTTTTGTTTGTTTTTTTTATTGTAGTGGTCGTTTGCACAAATTCGTTGTTTTGTGAAATGCTATTGTGTTTAGTGAAATGTTGCCTTTTCTGAAATGTGCTTCATGAAAGGTCTTTGTGTTCGCCGAAATGTCGTGTTTTCTGAAATACTATTGTGTTTTGTAAAATGTCATGTTTTGTGAAAAAAAAAAATAAAATAAAAAAATTGTAGTAATGTTTTGTATAATGTCATCGTGTTTTGTGAAATGTTGTCCTGTTTTCTGAAATACTGTTGTGCTTTGTGAAATGATATGTTTTCTAAAGTTTGGTTTGGTTTTCTGAAATGTTGTGTTTTAACCCTCAGGGCCACCGTACATATCGGTACGTCACAGCGCAGAAATGTAATGACCCTGTTTACGCTCATGCTAAAATAACACAATTTAAACTGTTGTTAAACTTGTTAAACTATGATTACCAAATAAGTAAAACATCAACACAACGTAATGAGCGAGTGAATCATAGAAACTGTTTGTTTTTATTTATTTATCTAAATAATGAGCGAGTATTCTCAGCTCCAGTTGTGAGTTGACTTTTAGTCCAGAGCACCTCCTGCTGATCGAACAACGATCACCACCTGAACCTTTTGTTAAACAGAGCTGAACACTGCTGCTTTTATAACCAATAAAAATGTTCATCGGAAGAGTCTGGAGACAATGAAAATCTCCATTTATTGTGTTTTCTCATTCTATCAGCATCTGTTTTTAACAGGGAAAGAGATTTGTGTAGGGGAATAAAAAATGTGAAACTTGACTTTTTTTCCTTTCACAATAAAGTCCTCGACAGATGACAGCTGTGGACACACAGAGTGCACGCTGCATGTTTTATCGCCTTCACCCATAAATAAAAAAACGCAGAGTGGAAGAAATACAGTCAAAATATATGATTTATGGCAACGGGCACAGGAGGGAGTCTGGAGATTTCTTGGACAATATGAAAATAAAACTGCAATAAAACTGCACGGGCCTTGATTGTGGTCTATGGAGAGACATGGACGGCCTCCAACACAGCTAACTTTATTACTTCATCTGAGAGAGCAAGAGAGTGGGAGAGACACATCAACAGATTCAGAGACTATTACAGTCACGTCTTTTTCCCTAAGTGGCCACAGTCTCCATCTGAGGACCCCCCGACCCTTTTCACCCAACAAGCAGGGACACAGCGGAGGACAGAACCTCTTCAAGTCAGTTTACCCAGCTTTTTATTTACGCAACTAACCTTCTTCTTGGTTTACATAAATCTTTACAACATAATTTCATGGCAGGCACAGTAAGTACTATTAAACGGATGGTAGTTACATAAACATCGCAGGAGAAAAAAGAATTAATGCCTTCAAGAGTAAAATGGATTCTTGTTTATGTAAGTGGTTGGTAACCTTATGATGATCGCCAGCTGAACAAATAATTTACAGCCATTTTCATTTACAACAACATCCCAGCGCCCAACTATGTTGCTCTAAGCATTAAAAATCATTGCGAGAGAGAGCCTTCGTTCTGATCAGAGGAGGGGGAGACAGAGACAGCAGAGAGAGCAGGGGTGTCAAACATGTGCTCCACGGGCCAGAATCGACCCACCAAAGGGTCCGACCTGGACCACTGGATAATAAAAATAATAATGCATTTTATTTATAGGCGCCTTTCAAAACACTTAAGGACACCTTACAAGACACAGTTAAAAAAACACAAGTAGCAATGTATCCATGGATCATAAAAGCAAACAATTCTGTAATATAAAATAAAAGTTAATAAAATTACCAGACAAAAATCATAATTACAAATATTAGGTATTAAATCATCCTCACGATGTCCAAGATGACACCCAGACTCTGAACCTGAGGGGATGGAGTTTGACGTTGTCAATGGTTAGAGAGAAACTGTGCGGTTTAGCCAGAGAAGATTTAAACTCAACTTCCTGAAAGTGTTAAGTTTGAGGGAGGCGGTGGCATTGATTATCACATTTTCTGAAGATACGGCCAAGAGAAGGTAGATAATAAATAAAAGGGGACCTAGGACAGAGCCCTGAGGAACACCACTAGTAACCGGAAAAGAGTTGACTTTGTGCACTAAACATTCCCTTCAGTATTTCACAGGCTGTTTTTGGGATTGTTGTGGCCTGAAATCCTGAATTCACTGCAACTTTTCTAAAAAATGTCAATGCATGTTGTGTTGTTTATAGTCTCTTCTGTTTTTTAAGCAATAAAATTTCAGGGGGCAAGTGTAAATTGCAAAAATAGTTGTGATACTGTCTTGGATTTTGTAGCTTTCAATATCAGCATTCTGTGTTTCCCACAGAATTAGAAACTAATTGTGGTGGCAGGGGGGAAGCAGCTTATTGCCAACGATAAGCTGTTGCTGCCGTTTGATGCAGTGCTAAAGGATTGTCTCCGTGAGCCACTCTTCTTCTGTCCTCTCTGCCCAGTTAGCACGAGCTAACACAGCAGCAGTTGCTAACATCCAACTCAGAGCTATTAGACGGTCCCTACAAAGTCATATCATCACAGAAACAGTTTTACATATTTAAAATTGCAGTTCAGTTGCAGTGATTGGACAATTTTACATGGCTGCACAGATTTCACAGAGATTGGCTGAATTTGCTTTAATTGTTGCAGTCTCCACATAGCAACATCCTGTAGGGGCTTCCTGATACTGACGCAATTCTTAAGACTAATGCTGCATTCATATGGAATCATGCAGACGGTTGACAGCAGCTGGAAAACACCTTTTTGATGGCACAGGAAAAACAAAATGCATGCTGATATGTTGCAATGGTCACGCCCTGTTGTTTATAAAGAACAGAATAAAATATATAAAACACAAATGAAATTATTTTGTTTATTCTGATGTATTATTTTTTTTATGATGCAATGTCAAGTAATTGTCCAGATGTCCAGTGTTGTCCTCGTGTGACGGAGCTACGTAACATGCAGCTGTAAATTATGTTGCAGAGGAGGGTAAAAAGTTCAAATATTTTAACTTTGAATGGCAATGTTGTCTAGGATTTCTGTTGCTGGTAGTCTCTGCCAGCCTCAACTAATCTTACCCGTATCTTCAGAAAATGTGATAATCAATGCCACCGCCTCCCTCAAAAAAAAAAAAAAAAAACAGACCCGACCAACCAAATTCAAGATGGTTCAGAACCAGGAACAAGAGATCCTAGCTGAAATCTCTGACAGGGCCAGTTTTTGAAATTCAACTTAAATGTTGTCTAAGAGCACTTTTTGGTGGCAAGGAGTCTCAGAAGTGATATAGGCCATCACAGCCTGGACCCTTGGCCATATAGCTTAGGCAGCTATACAAATGTTCTATAGTTTGTTAACGACAATGACTGTGTATGCAGTGCTCTTAGATGCAATGTATTGAGCCTGTTTTTATTTTATGTTACTGTATTTTATTATCACTATCATTCTCAATTTCTATTTCCCTTTTTAATTGACTGTTTTTATTGTTTTAAATTGTGTCTTGTAGCTTTTAATGTCTCTGTAAAGCACTTTGAATTACCTTGTGTTGAATTGTGCTATACAAATAAACTTGCCTTGCCTTGCCTTGCCTTACGCCCTGCTCTCATCCATTAAAATAATATCTAGCTTGCTGTCTGCTGCTTCCCTGATTCCATGTGAATGCAGCATTAGAGGTGTAAGGCAGGGAATAACTCAATCCACGATGTTTATTTGTAGGCCAGCTCAGAAGTTAGCGTTGCCCTGATTCTCTCAACACATAGCCTGTAGGAGTTTTTTTTACTGGATTCTGGCACAGAATCACGTTGTTTTTAAGTAAGATAATCTTCACAAATGAACACCACTTCTGATTTTTGAAGTGTAAATGCAGTAGTCAGAATCACTGTGACGTCGCGCTTACAACAACAATCACCTCCACGAAGAAAATTCCCAATTAATTCCAATTGCAGAAATATGTGAATTCGGGAAACTTGTTGATTTCTGTTGTCATTTTTGGCCGTAACTGTGATGTTTACAGATATATCTGACGTTCCTGCTGTAGTGTACCTACTGTTTTTATGTACTTTGTTGCTTTGCGATCATGTTTGATCAACGAAATCTAGCGACACAGCAGCTAAACAATTTACTGCTGTGGACAAGACCGCAGCCAAACATAATTTAAAAAAAAGAAATCAATTTTGGTGTAAGTGTATGTTATGTTTGAAAATGTGCGTCTCTTTACCTTAAACACGAACAGACTGGCGCCATGATAAACCAGTAACCTGCTAAGTAAAATGGCAATTTTTGTCACTATAGTCTGGTTGCTTTTACACAACTGCTTCAATACCCCGTGGGAACAAGGCTGTCTGACAGCGAGGTAAAGTGGTGAAAATATTCTAAATATAGCGACACTTAAATTGATATTTATTTGTTTTTTGGTGGGCCTTTTTAGGTGGCTATAAACTAATTAACTGAGGCTACATTTGCTCAGTGCGGCTTGATTTTATGTTCGTGACGCGAGGATTTTCTACCGGGAATTTATTGTAACTACACCACGGTGGCATGACCTCAACGTCCCCACCACAACAAGGCTGTCTGTCATGATGACGTCCTGTAGCCTCATTTAGACTCTTGTTGGCAATTGCCTTTTTAAATACACTTCAGAGCTTCAAAATTCATTAGTGGGGTATTTACTGACACATTTTATGGTGTAGAACAAAATGTGAAAGTCTCTTAAGCTCGTGTGAACCACAGACTTTATTTCAGGCATCAAACCAAAAGACCGTTCAAAATAACCGATTGACTTGGAGGCGAGGAACAGGAAGTGCGACAATGCTAACTCATTTCCAGGTTTTAGGACTCATTCCTGCTGCAAGGAGTTGTTGGCATCAGTACAAAGATAATCAGGATAGGGAGCTGAAGCGATAACTGTTCGATACCTGTTCAAACTTACATTCAACTTTTGACTACGCACTGAAATCAAATTGTTCTATATGTGGCCAGTGAACTAAAATGACACCCTCGTTTAGAGCAACTGACAGTAAGGAGATGGATGAACAGTCTACTCAGGACTTCCATGTCAATAAAACAGTAAAGGGTCTCTTCTCTCCCTCATTCTCTCCCTCATATGAAAATAGCCTATTGTACGGCACTGCATCTCTCTTGGCCCGAGCTGCGCATCAGATCTAGAGTTTCACAGAGCATACCGGGGGACCGGCGAAACCGGAGACAATAACAACAAATACGGCCCTGTATTTTTAGGTTGTGATTATAAAGCCCATTTCACAGTTTAATACTCCGGGGAAACCAAACAAACTTTGTTGTTTAAAGAAACCAGCGTCCAGAATTGGATCAAATCTCTGCTGTTCCCAAACGTCCGCGAAAAATGAAAGAAGAGGGCAAATAATACGCGGAGGCACTGCAGTTTACTTTCAGACTACAATGACAGATGGATGAGATACATGAGGCAGAAAGTCATATTTTCTTTACTAATTTAATGCTGATAGTGAAGTCTAAACTTAATTTATTTTGACCCAGTATGTTTCTTTGGTATTATGATTTCCTCTAATCTACTGTTATCACTAATACCTCACTGCTTAGTCCCTTAAAAGTCTAGTCACTAATCATTAAACACTGCTTTAAAACACAACTGAGGAAACCATTATATTACTAAAATATTACAAATACATAAACAGGTGAATGCTCTGTGTTTTTATACACTGTTTGCTCATTGTATTGCTCTTTGTTTTGTACAGTTTACTTATTATACCGAACTGTGTTTTTCTTTTTATTGATACGAACTATTGCTTTGTGTTTCTTTCTACTAATGCTTCCTGTTTGCACTCTGTCCACCTATCTTGTGTAAGTAGGGCTGCAACTATATTTTAATAATAAATCTCTAAATTATTTATTCAGTTAATCAATGAGTTGTTTAGTTTATAAAATGTAAGAAAATGGTACACAACCAAAAAATATTCAGTTTACTGTCACAGAGGAGAAAAGAAACCAAAAAAAATATTCACATTTAATTTAAAAGATTCACTGATAAATGAATCAAATAAGTTGGTGATTAGTTAAATAGCTGACAACTAACTGATTGATCTGCGCAGCTCTAAATGTTAGTGAGTGATAACCACTGTATCATGTCGGTAAGCCAAACACAAGGATTAGTATGTGTCAGAGAAGAGGACATTAAATATTTGATGGTCACAATTATTCTCAAAAATGGTAGAAAGCTTTAAACTTAAAAGATAAAATAAGTTACATCAAAATGATCGACACTTCTAGACTGAAGACTGTACTGCATGTAGAGGCCTGGACTTCTGCCATGTTCTACTGAGCTGTTATGTTATACTTTGTCGCCGCCTGCTGACCAAACACAAACACTGACAAACCCAAGTGAGACTTGCAACTCATTGTGTTCCATATTTCCCTCCACTCTGACGGTCAGCAGTGACAAAAATGTATTTATAACAAGATACAATTATGTTAGCTGATGATACATCTGAGAGTAAAATCTTCATATATATGACTGTACATAGCTGCATTATGTAGCTGTTTCAATTTGCATCTCATTCACACACTCACACAGTGGCGTATGATAGTTAGGATGGGCCCCAGTGCACACTATTACAATGGGCCCTTGTGCAAGATTTTGCGTCAAAACAGCTACCGTATTAGGGCCCGACCGATATGGATTTTTTTGGGCCGATGCCGATTCCAATATTATGGAATAAAAAAATCCGATAACCGATATATCGGCTGATTAAATTTTTACATTTTTCAATTTAAAAAAACCTGAAACACCTGCTTTTGATGGCTTAAATATAGTTCAAACATTTGTTACAAAGGTATAAATTGAAGGAAGAACATTTTACTATTTTCAAATACTTTCATTATCGGAAATTGTGTGGAACAACCAGCATATGAACAATTTGAACACAAAATAAATCAAAAATATGAAATGCAAAAAGGCAGTAAACCTCTGGGAAATAAAATAATCATGCAAAGTCTATATGAATTAAGACATTCACATGTATGTTCACAGTACCAGAGTTCTTCTTATTATTGCCAATATAACAGAGGTAGGTTATAGTGCAAAAAGTAACACAAGGACATCATTTCTAAGTAAAACACCATATTAGCTGCATTTTATTAGTGATGAAAATAGAAGTGTTAACATCAGCTAGGGCTGCCACGATTAGTCGACTAATCGATGACTAATCCACTATTAAAATAATTGGTGACTATTTTAGTAGTCGACTAATCGGTTTGAGTCATTTTTCATAGAAAAGTACTATAAAAGTACCCAAAATACTCTTACTGCAGCTTCTTACGTTCAGATATTGGCAGCTTTACACACTCTCCCGTGACAGTGAACTAAAACTCTTCGGCGTGAGGATGAAACAAGACATTAGATGACGTAATTTTGGGGTTTGGGCGAGATAGACCGACATTTTTCAACATTTTAACACATTTTTCGATGAAATGATTAGTCGACTAATCGAAGAAATAATAGACAGATTAGTCGACAATGAAAATAATCATTAGTGGCAGCCCTAACATCGGCGTCAATCTGCTCTAATGGCTATAATCAGCCGATTAAATTGGCTGGCCGATAAATCGGTCGGGCCCTATACCGTATATTTCATAGTACCGTCACATGATCATATACAGACGTGACGTTGGACAGCATCAACATATATATATATATATATTACTAATCACCACTGCAAATCTATACATGACACAAATACCAAATAAAATTAGAAATTATTAATTGAATGGATTTTTTAGATAGTTTGTTCATAGTTTATATAGTTTATGTAAAATGATCATGTAATTTTGTTTCTACTGACTATTTCCCAAAAGAGAAAAAAGAAACATTGACAGAGATGGGTTTGCCTCCTCGAGGGCAGATATAGCAGCAGACGAGCATGTGTATTTTTACCTGAGTTCTTCTTTGAACACAGGAGCTGAATCACTCGCAAGGGCCTGTACTCTGCTCCTAAGAGTGTGGGCCCTCCAACCACTCTGTCTATGGGCCCCCCACTCCACATGCCCCAGTGCAACTCACATACATCGATCATCGATGCAAGGCGCTGCTCTGAGCATCAGGAGCTATTTGAAGTTCAGTGTCTTTCAGGACACTTCAACATGTGGACAGGGGAAGCTTGGGATTGGACTGCCAACCGTAAACCACCTGCAGCTGTTCAATCTGTCTCTTTATGAGATAAATAAGCATTATGATGCATTATAAGATTTTGCCATCCTTTAAAATTCTTCTTTTAGGGCTTGTTGTCTAGATGTGCACAGTGTGCAAGTGTACATCTGCTACTGATACTGATTAAACACCTGTGCAGAGCAGGACTCAGCCCTTGATGGGCTCAGTTATTCCCACCATACATCCTCTTAATATCCACCAAAACCCCTATATGTTTGTTGAGTTGAGCTGCAGGCCACGTCCCTCTCTGCCTGAGTGCATCAGGTTTGGGTGTGTCTCCCAGCCTGAATGCAGGAGACTGAGTGCACCAGGTGGAGATGATTTGGTGATCAGGGGAGTTTGGAGGCACTCACTCACAGGATGGTGAGAGAAAGCATTGTGTAAAAGAAGAAATGTTTGGAGAGACTGGACTTGGGAAAGAAGACTGCAGGATTAAAGCTTGTTTCAAACAAAGAAGAAGGAGCCGGTGAGCTTTCATTTATGTCATGTGTTTTGTAACTTTCATTGTGAACTGTGGATGGCTGTAGACTTGAGCATTTGGAAAATCCCATGTGATCAAATTCAGGTTAAAATGTGGTGAATTAAAAGGTCATGTGATTAAAATGCAAGTTAAAATGTACTATATTTAATAATCATGTGGGTTAAAAGTACAGATAAATGTTGTGTATTTTTAAAAAGGTATTCAAGCTAAAAGTAATTTAATAAATGTGATTTATGTGTATTTGAAAGAGTCAGAAACTGCTAAAGATTGTTTAAATTACTATTGAACAGTGCTTCAGAATGTATTTAATTTATTTTGGGTGCTTAAGTGTTGGTATTTTCTTCTTATTTTCAAGGTTAATTTCTAGTAGGTTAAAATTTAAGTATTTAAGTTTGGCTTATGTTGATTGATAATGGTTTCTTGGGTCACATTTTCTTAAAGTTCTTTTTGTGTTTGCATTTAAGGTTTTTCACCTGTTATTGGCCTCGTCAACTTTCAAAATAAAAGAAAGAAAAGAAAGAAAGCTGAATCTTGGTCACTGAGTGAATTCCTGTCCAATCTTCTGAAGCAAGCTGCCTTTCCAAGTGGAGGAAGCTGCAGGTTAAACCTCACAAGAGTGAGGGTCACTTGACAATGTTTGAACTAAAGAAAGAAGGTTATTTATGTTTTGTTCTGTCTTTGACATTCTGTGAAACCATCTCTTGTATCTCATATTTAATTTACTTAAATTTCACCTGCTTTATATGAGCTTACTTTTCTGATCCACATGGGTTTCTGGTTTTATTTTATTCTGTAGACCTTTAAATCTGGACAGCACTTCATGCTTATGCTTGATAACTGTTATAAGGATAACATTTTTGCAGTAGCATCATCATCATACTGTAAATCAAAGTGTTGCATAGAGTTGTGTCTTTTAAAACAGAGCGCCACTGTACCATCTAACATAATAATGTGGTCACACCATACGCTCAGTTTATTTCCAAAAATACTAAAACAAGCATGACAGGGACAGTTCCCATCTGACAACAGCCTTGCTCCATATTTCTACATAAAATAAAACTTGTTGACTCAAAACTCCCATGGACAACACACAGTGCATTTAGACACTAAATAGTTCACATAAAGCTTTAAATAAACACACACAGGTGCATGAACCATATGGACAGGTACAGACTATTTTCACAACAGATATTTTTAGTAGTCAGAGAAAAGCACGAGTTCATTAATGACATAACTGATGGCTCAGGTCAAATTTTTGCCCACTGAGTGAACAAACACAATTACTTTAGTTCTGGTAGTGACACTTTTATTTTAAGTTACATGTGTTTTGCTGCCAGTAACATTAGCTGTCAAAATGTCTGCCGTGAAGAGAGTCTGCAGACACTTTCACTGGTGTGTTTAGAGCAGGAATAAATAACGTTTCCTACCTGTTGTGAGAGCTTGTCCGTCTTTTGTCCCGAGCCTTCCACGGATTGTTTTTAGCAGCTGGAAAGGTGGTTAAAAGCAAAAGTTGGGAAACATTCAAATGAAGCTGATACATACTTTAAATTATATTACAGTAAATGATAGGTCAGAATTTACCTGCCATGTCATGTTTGGGGTCGGAGAGCAGATGTTTCAGCGATGGCGGAGGGATATGAAGGAAAACGAGCTAACTTTGGACACTGATATTCTCTGTGACATTTAACATTTGCTTCGCCAAGCCTCCGCAAACTAACTCATATGTCCCTTACAATATTCCCACTGGTGCTGGTTAAAACACAATTAAATTCATCCTTGGGCCAACTTGACGTTTAATTGTGAACTTTCTGACAGCATGCTGAGGAGCGAGCGTTCCGCGCATGCGCCACGTTTAATCACAGGTGTGTTAAGAGAGGAGCCGAGTCACGTGATCACAAATGAAAGCAAAATATAACATCTATAAAACATAGATACTTTTGTATTGTAAATATATATGTTCATATTCTACATTTTAAAGTTTACTTGAGTGAAACTTAATATTATTATACAGTCTGACTTTAGAAAACTACAATAAATAAACAGGAATAAATAAACAGGTATATCTCGAATCAGTCAACGCGGAGAAAACATTAAATTATTCAGAAGTCAAATAGGAAGGCTGACATAAATAAATGCACATGATCTAACAAAGAAAATTTATAAAATTTAAGCTTCCATAAAACTCTAAGATAGAACAAAAATAATTAAGGGACTGTTCTTTACTTATCAGGGGAAGAGAGTGGGGTGTTTTTTTGTTTGTTTTTTTTTTGAGTAAGTATTTTTTCTTGAGCCTCCCTGGGTGACTGGCAGAAAATGCATGACCCTCCACCATTAATTAGTAATTTGATTTTTAAAAATTACCCTTTGATGTTTGAAAATTATAAGTTAAAAGCTGAAGGCGAAATCCTGGAGTGAAGAAAAAAAAAAAAAAAAAAGCCTTGATTGTCACTCTTGTCCTGCTACTGGATCGTTAGTGCAAACTCTTTATTTTTGGCCAAATTTTAAATGAGATGTAGAATAAAGTCATTTTGATAAAATATCACCATTCTAAGCGCTGATCTGGTTATGTTTTTTATTTGATGTAGGTGTTCTTGCACATAATGTGTCCAAGGACTGTTGGAAATTTGAAACTCCAACAATATCTTAGCGACGCCCACATTTCCCTGCATGCTAGATTTAGTAGTAGTTTGCTGTTTTCTCTTCCACAACACAAACGTCATTCTTTTGTTGTTGTCTGTGGTGTGTCTGTTCAGAACATGATAGTTTATGCTAGTTATTGTCATTTGTTTGTTCCTTTATTGTTTGCACCATTAGTGAGGTGGCTATCACACTTCGTGAGGCCAGCTATATGAGCTTGGGGAATTTTCATGTAGATATGACTGAAAAATAACTTTTAACTACAACTTGTCCAATCTACAGCAGATGTTATCACTACTATCTGAATTTACCACACATTAAATGTAGTAAATTGTATTATAATTGTAATATATGAAGAAGAAAAAGCCATCCAACTCGACTGTATGCTCTTCAAAAATCCATGTTAAATTAATTCAAACTACAACCATTTCAATTTGGAAGCTCCCCTTAGCCCAAATAAAATAAGTAAGTCCCTCCCCAGTGCTTAAAAAAATATTTGACATGCCTGCTTCCTTATGCATCACTTCCTGTCCCTTCATAAATAAGGAACAGTCCCTAAAAACCTACACGCCTACAAGTCCCGACGTGCCTTGCGGTTATAACCATAACAGCGGGAGTTTACAGTCTATGGTGTCCACTACCATCATGGCTAATCAGAGCAGAGTCTTCGCAGCGGTACTACCGGCTGCTGGTCGGGAATTCTCCGGTAATGAAAACGAGCAGGGACTCCAAGTGCCGGCAGTTAACCGTCAGAGTCCCGGTAACCGGGTCCGGGAGGTCCAGGTGACGGGAACAGCGGAGGTTTGTTGTCCGGCGGACCGAGTGTCGGTGCGGGTCAGTGTGGGCAGCAGCAAGGAGTCCGTTAACGAGGTGACCAACAGCGTTACACGGCGACTGGAGTATATTCTACAGGCTGTCAGGTAAATATAAAATAAAGTATAACAGTGTAACTGTAACTGAGAGAAGACCGGTAGTTTCCGGTGTAGCTGTAAACTTTAAGCTAACGTTAGCTAACTAGCTCGTGCTGTAACCATAGAAACAGAATAGCGTCTACCGCTGAAGTTCCTACAGCTGTAATGTGTTAAATGCGAGTCACGTTAAGGCAACAGTAATTTTAACGTTAGTAAAATGTACTAACCTTGCTAAATGTAACTTATGAAACGTTACCGTGTTAAACATAATGAGCAGTTGGACTAACAGCTGCTGTAGAAGCTGTTTAAGTCTTAGTAAAGGAAGTTAGACACTCCCAACAGTAGACTGTTACTTACGTTACTGTCACTGCACCAGTGTAGTGGATAAAATAAAAATAATGATATATGTTATGGGCTCATTAGAAGTGTAAACTACCTACTACTACTTACGTATAATTCCTTAAGTAGTAGTACTAATTTACACATTCATGGATTTCCAGTGAAGCATTAAAGTACTTAACGTTTATTACTAGTAGTAGTTGTAGTTGCACGTAGTAACAGTGGTGGAATGTAACTAATAACATTTACTCAAGTACTGTACTACGGAAGCGTATTGCACTATGCATATTTTCACTTGACAGATAAAAAAAATTCTGTTGAGTAATTTTTTCTGTTTTTCTGAGTAATTGTTTTTATTTTTCTGTTTTTCGTGGTAATTTTTTTATTTTTCTGTTTTTCGTGGTAATTTTTTCCTGTTTTTCGGGGTAATTTTTTTTTGTGTTTTGTTTTTCAGGGTAATTTTTTCTGTTTTTCGGAGTAATTTTTTTATTTTTCTGTTTTTCGTGGTAATTTTTTTTTTTGTTTTTTTTTTTCGGGGTAATTTTTTCTGTTGTTCTGAGTATTTTTTTGTCGACCCGCGCCATGTTACGCAGGCACCTTAAGACTTTGCGGTTGTTCAGACGAAAAGCCCATTCAGATCTGTTGGACATTGCAGTGTTTCTCCAGAATCAGTTGGACACATATGGCAAGCTCCATGGATACAAGATGATGCATCTGAAATGCATTCAGGCTGGCTACGTGGTGACTCAAGTAAGGTGCCTGCGTAAAGTCGACAAACTAATGATAACACCATCTATATGACTTAAAGACAAGAGTGTCTCCCAGTGTCTCAAACCCAAAACAAAGTAAAACTGGATTAAACTAAACAAGCGGGTCATGTTTGCTTCCATTATATCGAGCTCTCAAGAAAGGAATGAAAGTGTCTGTTGTTCTATTGCTCTCTTAACTAAAAAAAAAAAACACACTCAGAAAAACAGAAAAAATTACACAGAAAAACAAAAAAAAAACACGAAAAACAGAAACAAAATTACCACAAAAATCAGAAAAATAAAAAAATTACTCAGAAAAACAGAAAAAATTACTCAATTTTTTTTTTTTATTTGTCAAGTCAATGCAATACGCTTCCGTAGTTACTGTCACTGCACCAGTGTAGTGGATAAAATAAAAATAATGATATATGTTATGGGCTCATTTGAAGTGTAAACTACCTCAAATTTGTACTCTAGTACAGTACTTAAGGAATTATACGTAAGTAGTAGTACTAATTTACAGTCATTGATTTCCAATGAAGCGTTAAAGTACTTAACATTTATTACTAGTAGTAGGAGTAGTAGTTGCACATAGTAACAGTGTTGGAATGTAACTAATAACATTTACTCAAGTACTGTACTACGGCAGCGTATTGCACTATGCATATTTTCACTTGACAAAGTTATTGAGTAATTTTTTCTGTTTTTCTGAGTCATTTTTTTTATTTTTCTGTTTTTCGTGGTACATTTTTTTCTGTTTTTCATGGTAATTATTTTTTGTTTTTCGGAGTAATTTTTTCTGTTTTTCTGAGGGGTTTTTTCTGAGTTAAGAGAGCAATAGAACAAAAGACACTTTCATTCCTTTCTTGAGAGCTCGATATAATAGAAGCAAACATGACCTGCTTGTTTAGTTTAATCCAGTTGTACTTTGTTTTGGGTTTGAGACACTGGGAGACACTCTTGTCTTTAAGTCATATAGATGGTGTTATCATTAGTTTGTCGACTTTTGAAATACATATAAACATGTTAGTCTGACTGAAATCGTACTAAATCAAGTTTCTCAAATTCGGACTAACACCCAGATAATGTGATCAGGAGTCAAATTCCTCCTGCATGTATGCAGTCAATTGGACTCAAACTGGCTGAGGCGCTCTGAGCATGCTCCACAGCGTCCACCCCGGGCTTTGACCCTGAAGTCAAACGGTATTAAATGCGTAACAGAAGAAAATGCCGCTAACAGCATGGTGATGGAGAAATCTACATCCAGAGCTGTGCATTTTTTGGAAGGACGAAATGTACAGAGCTGTAAAGTTGTCCACCATGGTACCAGTTAGCTGCTAGCTAACCGTAGCTAACTTGTTTGTAATAATTTCTTGTACATACGTTTTACTCAGACAACATGGAGTCAGTGACAAAGACACCTCAGTGAGGAAGTTTCTCCACCGAGACGCAGACCAGTATCACATGCAAGCAGAGGTGGAGTATTTAGACAAACACTAATGATGCAAATGTGTCATGATGCTGTTAATCTTTCACTGACCCTACAGAGTATATGTGTGTTGAGTTGTATATGACAAACTGTTCCCACAGGTCGTGGTGACTTTCTCAGATTTCGATAAGATGGAGCGAGTGTGTAGCGTCCTGCTGGAGAAGCTGGACAAGAGTGTTTGTGTGGGAGCACCACAGTTCTACCACAGCGCCGAATGCCTGAATCAAATGAGGTATTAAACACACACACACACACACACACACACACGTCTCACCATTACTGTGGAAACACAGCAGTTGTAACCTGTGTGTGTTTGTTTGTGCTCTAGGCAGCGTGCTTGTGTATCAGCAGTGGAAAACGCTCAGCAGAAGGCCTGCGCAGTCAGTCAGCTCCTGGGGCAAACTCTGGGGCTGCCCCTCCTGGTCAGAGAGGAGGAGACGAGGGAGTGGAGGAATGAGGATGAGGAGGACGGAGGCAGATGCCAGGATGCTTCAGGCCTTCCTCACCTTCCCCGTACAGCCACAATCACCGCCTCCTCACGGGTGTCTGTCTCCTTCGGCCTCAGAGACAGAAGCAGGAAAAAACTCTGAAGACATTTGTCACTGACTCATGAGACCAAAGAGCGGATGTCACAGTTTGAAGGATTTTATTGCTCAGGTGTGATGGCTGAATCGAAGTGCAGTTTTTTAAGGATTTTTCTTCCTCAGCCAACACAGTTTGTAAACAAAAAAACTACAAAGATTTTAAAGCAATTTTGGCATTTCAAACATTTACTTGACTTAAAATTAGGCACACATTAAAGGGACAGTTCACCCCTAAATAGAAAATACACTTTTTTCCTCGTACCTGTAGAGCTGTTTACCAGTCTAGATAGTTTTGCTGTGAGTTGCAGAGTGTTGGAGATATCAGCCGTAGAAATGTCTGCCTTCTCTTTAATATAATGGAACTAGATGACACTCAGCTTGTGGTGCTCAAAGTGCCAAAAAATAAATTTGAAGAGCTCAACAGCAATGTCTCTTTCCAGAAATCATGACCCAGTTACTCAAGATAATCCACAGACCTTGTTGTGAGCAGTTTCATGTAGGAGCTATTTTCTTTCTACCAAACTACACCCACCAACTGTATCACTGTGCAGGAGGAAGCGTTGGGACACCAGGTTGGGACAATATCCTCATTTCCCAATTCAATACTATCGCAATACTTAAGTTACAATATTCAATACATATCTGAAGTACTGCGATTTGAGATTACGATTTATCATGATTTTTGTTTACAACTAGGCCATGGGAAAAAGGTAAATCATACACTTCTCGAGACTAAATATCATGACGCATAATTGCAAAAACAATGCACATTTCATATCAGTCAGTCTTTCTCTTATTTCAGCAGCACCATATACTGTATAGAATAGTGGTAAATAAACAGATGTTTTCATGAAAGCACCAGAGACTCAGCAGCTGCTGTAGCAACTCAGTTCCAGCTGGTGCAAACCCCATGATGTCGTGTTACTCATAGACTACCACAGTAAAAGTGGCGACTTCTTTTAACCTCTGCATTTGAATGACATCGATTCAGACATCAAAAATGTATTTAGAAATTGTTGAAAGAAAAATTGCAATACTTAAAAGTGAATCATTTTCCCTAGCCCTAGTAAACATTAATGGCGTCCTCCTCGGCTGAGCTGTAACATTAGCCAGCTCAGTGGTGCTAGGTGATCTAGCAGTAGATGCAGGCTTCCTTATTTGCTGTGATACAGCTGGCAGGTGTCGTTCAGTAGAAAGAAAATAGTTCCTACATGAAACTGCTCACAACAGGTTCTGTGGATATTTTGAGCAACCAGGTCATGACGTCTGTAACAAGACACTGATGTTGAGTTTTTCCAGTGTATTTTATTGGCCCTTTGAGCACCACAAGCTGAGTGCCATCTAGTTCCATTATTCAGGAGAGAAGGCAGACATCTCTACGGCTGATATCTCCAACACTCAGCAATTCACACCAAAATTTCTAGAGTGATAAATAGCACAACACAGGGGTGTACCACAAGGCAAGTTTGACAAAGCAAGGCTGTCATTGCGTGAGCTGGTTAGTCAAACCCCAAAACCTCAGTCAGAGATAATGTGTACCACAAAGGTGGTTATCACCCTGCTCTGTTACATAGGCTTTCTTTCTCAAATGTCTCTAAAAAGTGGTCACATACCGCCTACCTCCGCCTTTTAACAATATCAAAAACACAGTAAAAAGCAACACTGTGGCTTCAGTTAAGGTGAGAGGAATGCTGGCACTAAATAACTAATCGTGTGAATTCACAAGTGAATATATTTATTTTATCCTTCCATTTACGTCTAACATGGCAGCTCGTTGAAGGAATTATACTGAATGTCATATGCAAGTAAACGTCATCATTAATATTATACTGAACTATTAATGTAGCCTGTAATGCTGCATGTGATTCTATTGGAGGCATCAGAGCCACTGTGGGCAAATGGACCAGAGAACACTACAGAAACATTCAGTAGTTCAGTGAGATCAACGACAACCTTGAGATTAAAATTAAACAATATTCTTGCTCTGATTTTCTGCATCACTGATTTACAGCAGGTTTCTGTGGCTAAAAAAAAAAAAAAAAATCTGTAACGTGATACATACAGTAAATGCTACTGTAAATGAACAGCTTCATTTGATAGCATTACTAATGTAACATTACAGCTTAAAAGGTTTGATCAAATGTATTTATATTGTATTCCCTCAGCTGAGAATTTGTGCTGGACGTAGATTGACCATAAAGTGAAGCTATTTCCAAAGGAACTGATTAGTGAAAGTTACTAATTAGCCAATTTCAAGGCCTAAACTCTGAACATAAACTTGTCTCAGAGAGGTTAGCCGTGCAGCAGGAGTCACCATGGTGATCTAGAGAGCCTACTTTGACACAGAAAACTGCGGCTTTAGGCTCAACATACCTCACTGACCCAGTCTTGCTTCATGGTACACCCCTCTGGTAAAAAGAGAAATGTGTATTTTCGATTTGGCAGTGAACTGTCCCTTTAAATTAAATGTTTTGCTCTATTTTTTGGCACATTAAATTAAAACACTTTATATTTGTACATCTCAAAGAAATAAAGATAAAGAACATTTCGTAAATCCCAGAGTTACTCCAGATCTGCAGAAGACATCCTCACATCCTGCTCAAATCTGCTCACTTCAACACTGACTGACACATTCCAGTAGATTTTTTTTAGACAAGTAGAGAATTTAAGACCACATAAATAGGTCTCTGAAACACCTTTGAAAAGTCAGAAACACACACAGAAGCCATAGCCACGCTTCCTCTGGTGTTTCTAACATACATGTCACCTCTCTGATCACACACACAGACGAGCAGTCAGTCGTCCTCCATCCCGTCCTCGGGGTAGAGCTCTCTGAGCCAGGGCAGCATGACGAAACGCTCGCCATCAAAATGTGAGAAGTATTGCTCCAAGGTGGGAAAGTCCGGCTAGAAACATCCAACAGTGAGTCTGACATGTATTCAATGTGTATTATTGTGAGTATGTGCTTGCTGTGATTTTCAGTACGTACCCTCATCCCAGTGATGCGCTCCAGTTGTGTCTGAGGCAAGTATCCAATCATCACAGAGGTGGGGCCGGGCCCGCTGAACAGGACTTTATAATGAGGTGTCTTCTCTGCTTTGGGGCTCTGCTGGCACAACGACACAGTCACACAACTCACTGACTTCTTTAAACTTGACTTTTAAACTTTAAATTCTAAAATGTCCGTGCCAACACTGAGGCTGTGGAACAAAAGGTCTCATGCAGCAACAGCCTCTTAAATTTCTCTCATATTCTCTCTCAACTTTCTGTTAAAGAAAAGTCAACTCCACATGCACCAAAAGTTCTTAAACATTTAAATCTGCTCTTACCCAGATGTGCTGAATGATAATTCCCATGTGATCATAAGTCACCTATCAGCATAGGTAACGCCCCCTAAAGACTATTTAAGGGCAGGTGTTGTGCCATGTGCAAAGACTCCGGCACATGACCAGGAATTGGAAAGATGTCCCACATACACCGAACAAAAATATAAACGCAACACTTTTGTTTTTGCTCCCATTTTTCATGAGCTGAACTCAAAGATCTCAAACATTTTCTATACACACAAAAGACCATTTCCCTTAAATATTGTTCACAAATCTGTCTAAATCTGTGTTAGTGAGCACTTCTCCTTTGCCGAGATAATCCATCCCACCTCAGAGGTGTGGCATATCAAGATGCTGATTAGACAGCATGAATATTGCACAGGTGTGCCTTAGGCTGGCCACAATAAAAGGCCACTCTGAAATGTGCAGTTTTGCTTTATTGGGGAGGTCTGGGGGGGGTCAGAAAA
This sequence comes from Epinephelus lanceolatus, assembly GCF_041903045.1. Lineage (NCBI taxonomy): Eukaryota > Metazoa > Chordata > Actinopteri > Perciformes > Serranidae > Epinephelus > Epinephelus lanceolatus. The sequence continues at coordinate 6,367,108 of NC_135746.1, read as the reverse complement.
CCAGTCAATATCTGGTGTGACCACCATTTGCCTCACGCAGTGCAACACATCTCCTTCGCATAGAGTTGATCAGGTTGTTGATTGTTGCCTGTGGAATGTTGATCCATTCCTCTTCAATGGCTGTGCAAAGTTGCTGGATATTGGGAGGAACTGGAACACGTTGTCATATACGCCGATCCAGAGCATCCCAAACATGCTCAGTGGGTGACATGTCCGGTGAGTATGCTGGCCATGCAAGAACTGGGATGTTTTCAGCTTCCAAGAATTGTATACAGATCCTTGCAACATGGGGCCATGCATTATCATGCTGCAACATGAGGTGATGGTCGTGGATGAATGGCACAACAATGGGCCTCAGGATCTCGTCACGGTATCTCTGTGCATTCAAAATGCCATCAATAAAATGCACCTGTGTTTGTTGTCCATAACATACGCCTGCCCATACCATAACCCCACCGCCACCATGGGCCACTCGATCCACAACATTGACATCATCATGACACCACACACGCTGTCTGCCATCTGCCCTGAACAGTGAAAACCGGGATTCATCTGTGAAGAGAACACCTCTCCAACGTGCCAGACGCCATCGAATGTGAGCATTTGCCCACTCAAGTCGGTTACAACGACAAACTGCAGTCAGGTCGAGACCCCGATGAGGACGACGAGCATGCAGATGAGCTTCCCTGAGACGGTTTCTGACAGTTTGTGCAGAAATTCTTTGGTTATGCAAACCGATTGTTGCAGCAGCTGTCCGGGTGGCTGGTCTCAGACGATCTTGGAGGTGAACATGCTGGATGTGGAGGTCCTGGGCTGGTGTGGTTACACGTGGTCTGCGGTTGTGAGACCGGTTGGACGTACTGCCAAATTGTCTGAAACGCCTTTGGAGACAGCTTATGGTAGAGAAATGAATATTCAATTCACAGGCAACAGCTCTGGTGGACATTCCTGCAGTCAGCATGCCAATTGCACGCTCCCTCAAAACTTGCGACATCTGTGGCATTGTGCTGTGTGATAAAACTGAACATTTCAGAGTGGCCTTTTATTGTGGCCAGCCTAAGGCACACCTGTGCAATAATCATGCTGCCTAATCAGCATCTTGATATGCCACACCTGTGAGGTGGGATGGATTATCTCGGCAAAGGAGAAGTGCTCACTAACACAGATTTAGACAGATTTGTGAACAATATTTGAGGGAAATGGTCTTTTGTGTGTATAGAAAATGTTTTAGATCCTTGAGTTCATCTTATGAAAAATGGGAGCAAAAACAAAAGTGTTGAGTTTATATTTTTGTTCAGTGTATATCACTTCCTGCATGAGACCCAAAGAGGAAGGAAAAACGGGAAGAGGAAGTGAAGGATTTTAAGAGCTGCTGACCTCAGAGCTGGAATACATTCTGTCCACCCACTGTGGAGGGGCTCGCATCTCAGGGTCCCAGCCCACCACCACCCCGACCATGTGGCCCTTCCTCTCCATCACCACCTCTCCAACCCGCAGAAACACGTACGGAGGGCGAGGGCTGCGCACCGTCTTCGAGGCTGCAGGAATGAAGAATAACAAGAGAATCCTGTGAGGCAGTTTTTAACCCGTGGAACATTCACTGCAGTCAAATTAAACCCAGAGTTTATTCGACGTCTAACTTTTCATCAGAACACAGGAGCACAAAATAACACTTATGAAACACTCACTAATTTGCTTGCTATAGCTGGTCTTTACAGGTTTAAGATGAACAGGCTCCAGATGACTAAAGGAACACTTCACCCCTCAAAGGATAATTTGTTACTATCATTACTGACCCTGTGTTGCATTGAATTCCAGATGAAAACTTTGGTTTTCTTACATGTATGAGATAAACAAAGAATTCAAAAACATTCTTAAATTTAAGTCGTAGGGATCCACCTTTAAAAAAACAGCAAAACTGTATTAAAACATCTCTTTACAGACTCTCACACAACTTGTGCAGTATAATCCAAGTCTAATTCATCCAGTCGTATGCTCAGTACTTCCCAAACAGACAGCCCTTTCTGACGGGGAACTGAACCAAAACTTATCTAAGCTCTCTTCAAAGCCAGACTCAATTGACAAAAACAGCACCTTTACCTGGCTGCACACAGGAGCTGCATGTCTACCTCGATCAGTTAGTTTGTGTGAGTTATTGTGTGACTCTGGTGAGTCCAAACTAACTCCTTAAAACAGCAAAGACACACAGCAACACAAACTAACTAACTGATCCGAGGCTGTTAAACGAAGGCGGGGACACAGTCATTTTACCCATGGAAGATTTGGGGTATGACACCTGCACAATGGAAATGGAGCTGCAATGTTGGAGGTTTATAGAAAATGGTGCTGGATATAAAGGAATTATGTCTGAATGAGCTCTTTTCAGCCTCCTTGGGTGCGCTCAGCCTGATCGGACTTTTTGGGTGTACTTGAAGGGAAAGCAAACAATAGAACGTCTGCATGTAAAGAGCATTAATTAAGAGTCTTAGGACTTTTTGATTATTGCTCAAGTGTAATTTGCACCTGTATTACATATATTCTTACCCAAGGTCAATGGTGGACACCTCAGTGAAACAATCACTCCCAATCATCAATCAATCATCCCCATGTTCTATGATAGTGCGCCAGCTATTGAGCTGAAGTTTCAGAAGTACCTCATTGCACTTGAAAAAGTCCAGACTATTAAATATTAAGTATCTAGCGCAAAAGAATGTGTTTGTGAAGCACTGATCATATGACGGGATAAATGAGACTTGGATTATCCTGCATGAGTTGTGTGAGAGTTTGCAAACAGATGTTTAGGTATAATTCTTCTGTTCTTCAGAAGGTCTTCTTCCGTTTTTGGATTCTTCGTTCACCTTGGAGGCCAGGAAAAAAAACAAGTTTTCTTCACAACAATAATGTAACACAGGGTGAGTAACTGATACACAAAAGGTCATCTGGGGGTGAAGTGTTCCTTTAACCTCAGATTCATCCTGAAACCTTCCAAATATATAGCAGATATTTAAACAGTCACAGACCTCCAAAGAATTCCTCATCATTGTCGAACAGCATGTGTTCTACTCCCAGCAAGTCTTGTGACACTTTCTGCTCCAAGCCAACCAGAGACCTTTGGAAAACAAAAATGTGTTCAGTCCGGACACACAGCTGAGGAGCCTGTGTGTGTTTGCATACTGCTGCAAGAAATCAAACATTAGAAATGACTTAAAGGTGCATCATGGGATGTGAGAGTAAGATGCAAATGAACACAATGTCCTTTGGAAAATCAAAGTCTGAGTCTCAGTCACAGTCTTTTTTGAATTGCAAAACGTCTCACACTCACATGACTTTGGATATCTGCTGGTCTGCCCAGTCCATCCATGCTGTGGCGTTGAAGAAAGATGTTCTCCAGTCTCTCCAGACTCTGAGCAACCTGAAACACCAGTTTTAATTATAGACAAAAGCACTAGAAAATCCCCCTCAGCTTCATTACAGTATTTCTAGGAATACGGAAGACACCATTTATTAAGGTTAAAACATTTCCCCTTATATCCCTAACACAATCTGGATACACTGCGCTGACGCACATGGCAAAGGTAAGCCCCTTTACGCACGGACCTACCGTGTGCTGGCGTGGTAGCGCTGCGCCGGCGTGGATCCGCTCCAGCGGGAGATGAAGTACTGCGCGGGCACGGCGGTGAGCAGCAGCACGAGCTGCAGCACCGCGGTGGCCGAGAGCTGAGGCATGACTGCGCGGCTGTCACCTGGAGACGGAAGCGCGCGTCAGGTGGATGTGGCAAGTGTTAAATCTAAGTCTATACAAGCCCACAGTCAATAAAAGAAACCACACTGAGGAGCCTTAAAGTATTGGCACGGAGCAACTTCACTTTCTGAATTAGGTGTTTTATTTGCACGCGTTCACATGGTTCAACCTGACATTATAGGAAGTAAAACTCTGATAAACAAACATATGGCGCTGCAGAAACTTCGATCAAATGCAAGTGAAACTACGTGATCATTAAAGCTTGTTATTTGTAATTAATAATGAGCCTTACCTCGTATTAAAACCCCCAAACTCCTCCAACTATCTGCCAAACATCGCGTCTGAGCGCGTTTGCGCCTGGACACCAGAGCAGACTGACACGGTTTCACTTCTGTTTTATTTACATAAACCACACTGTCGCCCCCATGCCGGTACCACCTGTGTATTTACATTTTCCGTCAATATTGCCTAAAAGATAGTCCACCCAATCACCGCGGCCCACGGAGGAACCGGCGGACCTTTAGCGGATCGCCACGTCAGGAAGAGCCGAAGCCGTGAGCTCCAGGCGGGGAGGTGGGTCGTTACGCAGTGACGCTCTGGCAACGCAAGGTGGTGGAGTCGTTGTGTGTGAAACAACATGTCAGGAGTTCAAAGAGCTGTCTTTGGAGTGTTTTTTTTTTAACAGGCTGCAGGAAAGATATTACAACTGTCTTCTTTTTAACTTCAGAGAGAAGAAACAAATCAGTCAGAAAAAACACTTTTATTTTTAAAAACACAGACTGCAACTTGAAACCTTAATGTGGTGAACAATATGAATTTGTAAAATAAAACTGGGAACAAGAGAGGGTTTTAAAGGAACAGTGTGTAGGATTTAGAGGGCTTCATCCAGCAGTGAAGATTACAGATTGCATCCAGCTGAAACTTCTCCCAGTTAGAATTCCTTCAGTGTTAAATATTCAGGTTTTTACCAGGAGCCAAATTATCCACAGAGGTGTCCTCCTCTCCAAAACAAACAAACCAGGTGATTAAAACTACTAAAATCACTGAATAAAGCAGTTTTTCATTACATATCTGTGTTTTACCAATGTTGTTTTGCATGTCAGAGACGAGCCCTAAGCCTAGGACCTTCTAGCGTATGCTCACCTTTATTATCTGATAACTTAAAATCCGGACATTCAAGAGGTTTTTACCAGTAGCCGAATTATCCAAAAAGGTCTCTTCTTCACTAAAACAAACAGGCCTGGTAAATAAAACGTGTGAAAATACCGAATAAAGAAGTTTCATGTTATAAATCAGTGTTTCTCCAATGCAGCTTGGCAAGTTGGAGACAGGACGCTAGCCTAGCACCTGCTAATGCATGTTTCTTTTTTATCGTCTGATCCAGACGTTCAGGTTTTTACCAAAAGCCGAACTGGTTGCAAAGGTCTCTTCTTCACCAGAACAAAAAGACCAGGTGATTTTAAACGGTAAAAACACTGAACACAGCAGCTTCAAGTCATTGTTCAGTGTTTCTCCGATGTTGTTTGCCGTGTCAGAGATGAGCCAGTCACCTAGCACCTGCTAATGCGTGCTCATTTTTTTTCTCTGATGACTTAAGATCCAGATGTTGAGGAGGTTTAAACGGTGAGCCAAATTATCCGCGGAGGTCTTAAAACCAGTAAAGGCACTGACTGAAGCAGTTTGACGTTACAAATCAGTGTTTTTCCAATGTTGTTCAGCATGTCCAGAGATGAACCGTTAGCTGGGCACCTGCTAACGTGTGCTCACATTTTTCCCTGAGATGTTCAGGAGGTTTTTTACCAAAAGCCGAATTACCTGCAGAGTTCTCCATTTCGCCATAACAAACTGACCAGGTGATTTAAAGTGGTAAAACACTGAATGAAGCAGTTTCAAGTTGTGAATTAGTGCTTTTCCAATGTTTCTTGGCACGTCAGAAATGAGCCGTTAGCTTAGCACAAATAGACCTGGTGATTAAAACCAGTAAAAACACAGAATAAAGCAGTTTTACATTTAAAAAAATCAAATGTTTTTCCTGCGCTCTCGTCGCAGACGCAAAAATGCGAATGACCCTAACTAGAGCCTGTGTTTAGTTTGTCCATTCTGGGCTACTGTAGAAACATGGCTGTGCAACATGGTGATCTCAATAGATGAGGACCTGCTCCCTATGTAGATATAAACAGCTCATTCTAAGGTGACAAAAACACAAAGATTATTATTTCCAGGTGATTATAAACTAAAGAAAACATATGTATTATATTCTATTTCTGCCAACATTTCCCCCTAAGTCCTCGACACTGGACCTTTAAATGACACAGTCAACGACAGGAAGGAAAAGTGGATATGGAAACACAACTGTTTATTTACTTAAAATATTGGTATGAACTAACAGGACAGCAATACTCCCCTACACATACATTCTAGCTTTATGCTTCTTTTTTGCATTAATTCCTTTATATATAAAAAGTATCCAAACTAACAAAGACATCCTCTTCCATCAGTTCACGTGAAACAGACGACCCCTGTCCCCTTCCCCTCCCGTCCCGTCCCCTTAAAACTTAAAAATGCTTCCTGGTGGCTCACATGCAGCCACGTCACACACACACACACACCCCGTGACCTTTAACCTCTGACCAAATGCTTTGAGGCTCAGCCAGAGGACACAAACAACACAAAACTCTGCCACACATTAGCACAGGCCTGTGGTAAATGTGTGTGTACATGAGCTCCAAAATGCAGTGCGGGGTGAAGTAAGAGGGCTGATCTGAGCTGCTGAGTCAGAACGTGTTGTTAAAGATAAACTGAAGTCAGAACCTAAACCTTGTTTATAAACCAGTGACTTTCTTTTAAGGCCCCTTTGAAATGATTACAGGTTGCACTAACGTGGTTAAGGTAACCTGACCCGCAACTCTAAATCAGCTCTTTTACTCCGACAGATGTGATAAATACAGGTAGTGTGGGTGATGTGATGAAGAAGCGCGTGAGCAGAATAGTTTGATATCGACCTGACTGCACTCCCACTCTGACTGTACTCCAACGGGAAACCAGAGGGCAAACACCCCCGGCCGTCCCCTTATTATCTGGGTATACAGTGGCTAAAAGCAGGTTGGAGCAGGTGAGCCACCGATCATTCATGAAATCTGTACATCCGCGTAAAATGCGGCAGACATTTTGGATTCTCAAGTACTGTGTTTTTGTAAACATCGTGTTTGAGCTCACAAGGTTCGAGAAGCCTGGGTCTGAAATAATGTTTCCTAACTCGACTCATGATAATCTGTGCATATATGTAAATATGATTATTTGTGATTGAGATAGAAAACAATCCAAAACCTTTATGTGCCCACGAAGGAATGATATTTGCCCACAAATACATAGCTCTGTGGGCAAAGATCATTAGCATCCGATTTTTAAAGGGTGACTTCTGCATTTTTAAACCTAGACTCCATTTTCTCATGGTACAAATGGCGACAACATTTTCTGAAACTGGTCCAGTATTAAGAGGGCTGCAGGTGGCAGCAGCGAAAAAGGCTGCAATGTAACAACTTATGTCCACTTTAAGTGCTTTCTTTTTGCCACTGACAGGCTCAAATAATTATTCTGAGTGTCTGACAACGTTATGGAAAGTATCCCTACAGAGACGGACCCTTTTTGCTGAAGAGTTAAGCCCATTTTACACAGAGATCGCACGACACTGCCTTAGCATTCTGACACAGAACCAAACCACAGCAAAGCTTTCAATTTACTGGTCCAACTACGCCCCAACCCTCACCTATGGTCATGAGCTCTGGGTAGTGACCGAAAGAACAAGATCATGAATACAAGCGGCCGAAATGAGTTTCCTCCATGGGGTGTCTGGGTTCAGCCTTAGGGTGAGGAGCTCGGACATCCTGAGGAAGTTTGGAGTAGAGTTGCTGCTCTTTTGCGTTGAAAGGAGTCAGTTGAGGTGGTTCGGGGCATCTGATCAGTATCCTCCTGGGTGCCTCCTGTTAGAGGTGTTCCAAGCATGTCCAACTGGTAGGAGGCCCCGGGGCAGACCCAGAACACACTGGAAGGATTACATATCTCATTAGGCCTGAGAAAGCCTTGATGTCCCCCAGGTGGAGCTGGAAAGCGTTGCTGGGGAGAAGGACGTCTAGAGTATTTTGCTTGGCCTGCTGCCCCGGATAAGTGGATGAAAATGGATGGATGGATGGATGGATGGAAACAACACAACGCTCCAGTGTGTGATTTTAGACAGCATGCTGTCATCGCAGAAGCAGAAGAGGTGTGACGGGTGTGACATGTGACACAACAGCATCAGCCTCAAATGTGACATATATGCGTCGGCAGCGCTTCATAAACAGTAATAATGGCATTAACATGGCAATAACAATCACTCACTGCATCTGTTACATGCCTGCTGATCTCGTCTTCTGCTCTGAGGGTAAGGAGCTCCTGGACCTCAATGCTTCTTTGGCTGCTGTTCTTTTTCTTTGAGTTAGCTGCTAACTGCTAACTTCTTTGTAAATCTCCCGGCCATGGGTCGCACACATAACAGGCCGTCAAAACATCACGCTTGTCTCGTCCTGCCGGCTGTCCCTTGTACACAGATGTCTATTTCATGCTGTTACTCCCTCTGCTGCCAGCTTAAAGGCGAGACAACTCCATTCAATTCCCGTGATCGTATCTTTTATAAAGAACGACGAGGCCGACTCACAGTGTGACATTCCTACCTTGAACAGACAGTGTAAAAGGGACTTACGATCCTTTTGTTTAACCAGACAGCAATGAAATCGCTATCGCCAAATGCACCAGACTCAACAGTAAAAAAACAGTAATTTTATCAGTGTTAAACTCACTTAATTCAAAGTTGACAGAAAGAAAACAAAACCCACACAAGCCATCTTGGTTTGTCTCTCCACTGTTCCAACCATCACCAACTCTGATTTGGTTAAATTAACCCTTAAGTATCCAGTTACATGTGAAAATATGCTGGATCTATACACGCTAAAATTACTGTTTATTTAAATGGAGTCTGGTAGGTTTGGCGTTGGCGATTTCAGGGCTGGTTGTGGTTGAACAAAAAAGGATGTCACTCTTTAACAAAAAGGTCTATCTCTGTAGGGATCCTTTCCATAATGTTGTTGGACACTTCTATTAACAATCAGAGCCTATCAGTGGCAAAAGCCAGCACTTTCAGTGGACGTAAACTGACAGTGTGAACATGCCCCAAGTATTTACAGTGCAGCCCATTTTGCAGCCCTCTCGCTCAATACTGGACCAATTTTAAAACCTGTTGTTCCCATTAGTCACTCAGACACAAAAATGTGTGCAAATGGGGTCCAGGTTGAAAAATACCAAAGTCACCCTTTAACACAAACCCCCAAAATTGTTATTCCCATTCCAGCAGTCATATGCGGAGGAAGGTGTCAGTGTTTTAGGCTGTCTCAATCTGTAATAAAACTCTTCATATACACAATATAAACAAATCTTTTGTGACTGAGTGAAAAAAACAGTTGTTAATTGTATCCTCAAATAAGTGTGACAGAGTATAAAACACTGATCTAACTCCACAGATCTAGTCACGGAAACATCGTCCTGTATGGCGGGGGGGGACACAGACAGAAAACAGTTGACACGTTAAATGTGACAGAGCTCGACGCACTCGACTGTGGAGACAGGAAATAAAACACATTCAAAAGCCATGTTCTAAAAACTTCAGTGCCCAAAGACAGAATTTGGCATTGACAAATGCATAACAAAAACATGATAACAGATGAGATATATGTTCATTAATATGTGACGACAAAGACCTACGAGACGAACCAGGTGTGTACAGATGCTACCGTCCAGTTCTCCCCGGTCGAACCTGCAACACAAGTGGCTGATTTTGGCATCAGTTGCGCCCAACGCCGGGGTAAAAACACACGTATCAAAACTGGAGGCTTCATCATTATAAACTCAGTCCATTAGCTGTGTGTACAGAGAGAGAGCGACGTGTTTGTCTTCAGTCGGTCTTTTCTCTCTTTCACTATAAGAGCCTGTCAGGTCCGGTCCAGTCTCCGAAATCCAGTTCTCTGAACCGAGGACACTACACAAAGTCTCCTTGAGCAGAACCAGGAAGTCCAAAATAAAAAAAGAAATAAAGAAAAGGCCCCAAAAGCAGAAAAGGAGGATTCAATATGCCAGAGTAGCGAAGGCACACAATCAGAAAGATGAATATAAGACTTGTCAGTCTCTCTCTGCTTTCCGTCCGATCAGGTTTGATCTGGCTCGATCCTGTTTTGTGAAAGTGCTAGAACATGCGAGACAGAAATCCTGTGTGTGTGTGTGTGGGGGGGGGGGGGGGTTGGTCACCATAGAAACATATCAACACTTAAAAAGTTCCTTTTTATATGTTAAATTTTTAAAATACACAGGGTTACTCCCTACGACTGCATTGATAACCGGTCTGTGGTAAGTGCATCTCAAAGCTAGTCACCCAAAGCTCCACTGGCTGCTGTACCTTAGGTATAAACTGACGATAGGTTGGTTATAGGATAATATATTGACATGAATAATGGTTTTACAACAACAGTAAAGTCTTTTTTCTTTTTTCAAACTGCCATAAATACATTTCTTTGAGAGGTTTTTCACAACGATCGAACTGTATGCCACTGTTTGTACGCTGAAAGTGAACGACGCACTCAACTCTGTGTTATAAAAACAACACGCGCTCCTTCAGTTCACGCAAACTCGCACAGTCACACACAGGCACATGTACTTTGCAGGGCAGAGGCCTTAAACACACATGCACTCGCACACACACGCACACACACCGAAGACATAAAGGCACAAGGTATTGCTAATGTTGAGGACGCATTGAAACATCTATCGAGACATATAAATGACCCCTTTCACCCATGCATCCGTTCGCTCCTCCTCACAGTAAAAACAGCTTCTAGAAAAACAAAGAGATGCTTTTTGTTTCTAATAAACATGCGAGAAAAAAAAAAAGAGAGAACTCACACCCTCGCACGTCAACGGTAAACAAAACCTACAAATCTACAGTACCAACAGAGGTACGCCATTTGGTATGTTAGCGCAGACGGACACGCTCAGGTCAGCCGATGTAAGACTTCCAAAACAGAGCCGATCATCACGTACAAATCTTAGAAAAAGCAGAGAAGGGGGGGGTGTATAAAAAAAGAGCAGGAGCAATGAAGGAGGGGGCGTTGTCAGGCCAGCGGTCTGTAATCTGTCACGGACCTAACAATTTCAGCTCAGTGGGCGTCTTTGACGTACCCGCCAGAGACACTTGAAAAGTCCTCAAAAATATCAGGAGTGAGATACGATACATCCAGCTCTCCTCCTGACTTTGTTTTTCAAGTACTAAAACTGTTCGACTACTGTTTCGCCCGCTCTGTCACCCTGACAGTGTCTGAGGGCAGACGGAGGTGAAGAGTGGTTCGCTGGACAGGAGTGAGTCAGTGAGCTCCCGTGGGATCCAACATGGACCAATAATGTTGGAGGAGTCGTATGAACATGCGTTATCTGGCGTAGTGATGTGCTTACTGGGCCGAGAGGAAGGAGGAGCGGACAACAGCAGACAGCTGTTGTGTTTCTCCATCGCCACAGCTTTGAACAGCAGCAGCTGGACGAGCAGCTCCCGGACATACACGCACAGATGTGTACGACACCAAGCATGTCTTCCTCAACTTCCTCCGATGTGAAGAAATCTCAGGCGGATTTCCTCTTCTGTCAGCCTCCTCCTCACATCCTGTGTGTCTGACCTCCGTTACCAGCCTATCAGGTTGGCTTTGGCCTTTTCTGTCAGCTTGCGGACGCGTCCCTTTGAGGAGGTGCCAAAGGTGATTGACGAGTCCTCAAACAGCAGCTGCCTCTGCTCCTCCTCAGAGTCCTCCTCCATGTACCAGGCGGACCGTCGCCCCTGGTTGCGCGTGCGCATCGACCCTCCTGCCTCCTCTCCTGCCTCCTCCTTTGGAGATTCATTTCGATTGGATCTGCTCCTCTGCTGAGGAGCAGCCTGGCTAGGAGGCGTGACCTCCTCGTTGGCTCTCCTGCTGCTCCTTCTCAGTGGCGAGGGCTCAGGTGACTCAGCAGGAGGAGGAGTGGCTTCGTCAGTTCTTACTGCTCGAGGCCGGCCGCGCCGTCTCGGCGTAGACGCCGCGCCTGAGTCCGACAGCACAGATGTCTCCTGCGCCGAAGATGTCCCGCCTTCGTCCCCTGTTGATTGGTCAAGCTCGTCATCGGGGGTGGAGCTCCTGCGGGTGCTGTTCCGTCTCATCTCTTCCAGCTCCTGCTTGCTCTTCCTGCCTCTCTTCTTGCCAGGAGGGCGGCCTCGTGGTCTGGAGGGGCTCCCTGGAGTCGTGACTTCTGGAGGGCTGACTGGCGGCTCTACTTTGGATTTCCGCCCCCTCCTCCCCACTCCCAGGGTCACATGACTGCTGTGGCCGTTCAGGTGGGCTGTGCTCTGAGATGATGGGCTGGCAGGAGAGCCTGAGGGGGCGGGGATTGATTTAAAGAAGAAAAGAAAGAAAATATAAATCAACAGCAGTCAGGTGACGTTAAATGTGACTGTAATCATAAACCTGTGCACCACTCAGTCACTTCTTTGTGACACCATCTCTTACCAGGTGTGTGTCGTACAGGAGTCCTGAGTTTCCTCCGGGTGCTTCCTCCACTGCTACTTTCCGCAGCTGGAGAAGGCGTCACCTTTTCAGGAGCTGGTGGCGGTGGAGCTGACACAGAGTTATGAGCCCTCAGTGAGCGGGTAGACTCTGACAGTGACAAAGAGATATTCGACAAAGGAAGAAACATATTACACATGGTCAGTTTTTGATAATGAACGTTGCTTTCTTATCAAGAGTTAAATGAGACAGTCTAAAGTCTCCTGTCTGTGCAGTGAATACGAAGCCAGCAGCAGGTTATGTTAGCGTTAGGCTTGTCATATTAGTCAGTGTTACACAGTGTTCGTACAGACACAGATTACATCACTACTGCCCCCACTGCTGTTTTACTTTTATCTTTCAGTCCTTAGTTGGACAGCGAACACTACAATGTTACACTGAAAGTGTCTCAAAGCAGCAGCAGAGTCGCAGCACAGAACAGCAGGAGTTACATTTCTGTTATAAGGAGCGTTCACGACAAGACGCACCTATTTGGCAATATTTCAGGTTTAAACCCAGTGCTAACAGGAAACATACATTACTGAGAAAATAGGAGCTGGTTACATCGTTAAAAAGTTGGAGGTGTGCAACCTGTTGCCTGCAGCTCTTCATCTCACAGCTCACTAGTCCTGCTTAGTCCATCACTTGTTGTGATATTGCAAACTGATAGTTCCCATCATTGGCCCCCTCACTCAGAACATAGAATCAGGTGTAAAAAATCAGGGTGTTGTTCTGGACAGTAATTTGACCCTGGAGCAACAAGTAAAAAACAGTCCAGTCCTGGCACCAGATTATATAACTGAGCTTCTCACACCGTGCCGTCCAAACAGGCCCCTCAGGGTCTTTTAACTGTTCCAGAGTCCAGGTTAAAGACAAAGGGTGGTCCAGCTTTTTCGGGTCTTGCTCCTCGGCTTTGGCATCAGATCAAGTCTGTCTACCAGCTCCTCTAACGCTCACTAATTAACACATCTTATGTAATTCATATGTAAAAACGACACACTGTGGTCTTACAGGCAAATAATTATTTCCTGGCTGGGCGCAGTAACTTCCTGGAGTCTTCCTGTCACCTTGAGGTTGCCAGGCAACTAAGCTAACCAGCTGCTAGCAGAAGCTTCATATTTGATGAACAGACATAAAAGCGGCATCAATCAATTTCCCAAAATGTCAAACTACTCCTTTAAACTATTAACAGCTTAATTATTGCTCTGAGTGTGTGTGTATGATCTCACCTGCTGTGCTCTGTGTGTTGCTCACAGCGTTATGTGAGGAGGATGAGGAGGGTGGCGAGTGTGTAGAATGGCGTGCCCCACTTCGTGTCCGCCCTGCAGCCGGCGTCTCTGCCTTCCCGTTGACCAGCTGAGGGGGCTGTTTGAGGGGGGTGCTCTGTCTCAGAGAGGAGGGTCGTGCAGGAGGTGGTGATGGCTCCTTTTTTCCTGTCACCCTCAACGACACACGTCTCTTCCTCTCTGGACTGGAGGCAGGAAGTGAAGAAAGAATATAATTAAAGATCACACCTAACTCACAGTAAGAGACCCAGAACCCCTTATTAAACATCCTGTCTTCTACCTGGATGCAGTGCTGCTTGTTGGAGATTCGCTCCTCCTCCTCCTCCTCTTCATGGCGTGCCGTGTCTGCCTGTCTGTAGCGTGTCGTGTCTGTCTGTCCGTGCCCTGTCGGGTCAGTTTATCCGTCAGGCCGTGGATGGCCTTGTAGTCGGCCAGGATGGAGCTGACGTGCTCCTCAAACAGTGCAGAGAGCCTCAGACTCATGCTGTAGATCTGGAGACACGACACAGGAAACACTGATTCTGCTGTCACAGTAAGACAGTGGAGGATAAATGACCGTGTGTGTGTTCGTGTAACTGTTTCCGTTGTTTACATGGACTGTATTATTTCATTTAGTGTGCATAATAGGAGTATTATTTTGAAGTCTGAGCTCAAGTCTCGTTGGGCTGCTCTCACATGAATGGCAAGCAAGCATAAACAACAGACAATTTCATGCTCTGGTAAAAAGTTTTATGCTCCTCATGTCAACGAACTTTAATTGAATGTCAACAGTTTTAGGTAAACCTCTGAATACTGTTCTGTTTTTTGCAGCATGCAGCCGAAAAGGTATTCTATTTTGTTTGAATTTTACGTTGGTAAAATATTAACGCATGTGTCGGCTTGGCTTGACTCCACTCCACTGGTGCGTTAGTCCAGTGCAGGAGAGGGATTTGCATCTTCATTACAACAGGGCTGCCCACTTGACGCCTCATTTCCACGAAATTTTGTTTTGTGTTTGTATTTCCACGTAGTATCCAGAGTACACACCTTGTGTTAAATGCAAAGAAACGCATCGGTTTAAAGATGGATAAACCGTCACCGCAGAAATGGCAGAAACGTTAGTGCCTTCCATTCCTGTGGAATATGTGCTGGAGCAGTACAGAGAGAAAAACAGGACCAATAATGCATGGCGACAAATAAGTGAGGAGGTTGGCCTGTCAGTTGTGTTGCCAGATGTGTTACACAGCTAGCATGCTACCAGTGTTAGCTAGCTGAACATGCCATTGAACTTTACACCTAGATAGAGCTGATAAATAAAGTCTGTTAGCCAATTTGTTTTTATGCTAACTTTTTCTACGGTCTGTCTGAAGTGTGCTGCTTAGTTAAACATTGTACTCAAGGCAAATTACAAACCAGGAAAAGGGAAAAACAAATCAGAGACCACTGATGTTCTCAAAGGAATGAATGGACTTCTGGTTGATTGTAGAAATGAGGGGTGTTATCTGCAGCTCTTTATCTGACGTCCCACAGTGGCTGTTTCTGCTTTGACTCCTCTCTCCTGCAGTATTAGTAGACTAACCACTACCAATAATCAAGAAACACATTTCATCTCCTTTAAGTTCTTCACAATAAAAGTCCCCTGTTGTTTTGTTATGTGAAAGCTTTTATTGTGAAGCAGCAAAATAAGGAAACGTTGGGTTTTCATCAGCAGCTTAACACGCCTCCTATAAAACCAGGACGCAGGAGAAAAACTAACTCCAAACCATCAGAGATTCAGTTAGAACCTACAAAAGTACCGATTTTTAAAAATGCCTTTCTCTCTGTCTCCTGCACAGACAGATGTGAGTTGAGTCTTACAAGACACGTTTGTTTTAGGTGGAGAGGGGGGGTTCATTAGAGGTTGGCTACAATCGGAGAGACATCACTGTTACCCTGCGTGGACGCAGTCGGGTGCGCTTTCGGCCCGACTCTGGAGATGGCCGATCTCAAGCGCAGCTCGGCACAACTCAGCACATTTGAAGTGGCAATGGAAAGGCAAATCAGAGCAGCGTGGTTTGATGCAGCCAATAGAAAAGCTCTGCTATTGTTTCAGCTAACATGGTCTCTATGATTCCTCATTCATACTGTGTGTTTAGTTTTCAAGGTGGATTTGGAGAGAAGCTTCAAATACGTCAGTAGCAAGAAGGCCACTTGTGTCTGCCTGTGCTTCAAGGGAACTACTGTGTGTGTGTGTGTGTGTGTGTGTGTGTTTATGCGTGTGTGTCTCACCCGAGACTTCTTACTGGGCGTGTAAGCTTTGGAATTGCTGAAAATGAGCCGGACATCTTTGCAGAGCTCGATGGGAGATTGGTACTTTCCTTCTTTGAGGGTGTTGAGGACGGTGCCAAAGTCCATCGGTGAGTCAACTATTTGCAGGTAGTCCTGAGAGAGGCAGAGGGATGTTTCAATTACAGGTTTCAAAAGATGAGGACAGAATAAGGAGTGAAGGAGAGGAGGACAGAGGAAGAGATTTTGGGGGATTTGGTTTAGGTTTGGTTTTGAGTGGACTGGGGGGAAAGAAAACGAAACCAGCAGCAAAAGAATTCCAGCCTTCCTCTGTTAACAAGGAAACTGTAGCCCAGTGAAACCTTGAGGCTGTTCACATTTTTCCTCCCTCACAACTTAGATTCAGTCTTCATTTCAAATGCTGAATAGAGAGGTCTGTCCTTCACACCAAACAACGCCTTCGCCTCAAATACCGCTCCTTGTGTAACTGAATTGTAGCCACTTGTGCCTCAGACTGACGGTTCAGCAAGATTCAAGGACCAACAAAGGTTAGTGAAAATGCTAATTAATGTGAGCCTAAAGGAAATTCTCAATGAGCTCAACTCAGATAACATCTAGATGAGCTCACACACACACACACACAATACTGAATAAAGAAACACAGAGTTGCTGCACACGCACCGGGTACTCGTGCAGGTCCACAGGTTCTCTGAAAGGCTCCGAGTCTTCACACTGAAAGATGAGATCTAGCAGCTCCTTACAGCGTCCTCTCCACGCATGAGGGTCATAGGAAGGGGGGCGGGTTCGCAGTTGCCGCTGTGTGGGTCGACGACCCTGCGAAAAAAAAATAAAAGTGTAGTAGCTGACAAAAAACAGCCGCCTCTTCCTTTGATGCTGGATCACAGGACAGTGGAGAGTTTAGTTACCTTATGGTTTCTTGTGGACGTTCCAGGAGTGTTAGTATCTTCATCCTCCTCCTCATCGTCCTATACAGGTAGAAAAAAGGGAAGCTTAATTGGACTGGGCGTGACACCAGATACTATACCAGTATACTATATCAGAATATAGACGCCGCTGCCCTATGTGGTCCCTAATGGAAGACCTCTCATGTCAACCGATGTCTCCAGTGGCACTAGTGCGTGCTCCTCTTCCTCTTCCTCTGAGCAAACATTATTTCACAAATAACCCGACTGTAAAAGGCTTACTGAGGATATGGACACAGTTTAGACTTCACTTTCAACACAAAGATGCCATTGCACACATGCCTATTATTTCAAATCCGTTGTTTCCTCCTTCACTTGTAGACTCAGCGTTTCGTATATGGTTTCGGACGAATTTGAAATGTGTAGGTGATCTCTTTCATAATAATGTGTTTGCCTCCTTTGAGCATTTAGTGTTAATATACAATATCCATCAGCCGCATCGCTTCAGGTATCTCCAGATCCGAGATTTCACTCGCCGGAACTTCTCCTCTTTTCCATCCCCCCCACCTTTGGATGGTATTGGAAAATGCCTTGATATTAACCCATATCTAAGAGGACAGATTTCTAGACTGTATGACATTATTCAAGACATGGGGAAACCTCCTCTCGACCGCCTAAAGGGTTCCTGGGAGGAGGAATTCGGAGGTGAGATATCTGATGAGTCCTGGCACTCTGCAATTACGACGATTCATTCGTCCTCCGTTTGTATTCGCCATGGCCTAATACAGTTTAAAATCTTTCACCGTCTATACTTATGTAGAAATAGACTCGCCAAACTGTATCCAAATGTAGACCCAACATGTGTGAGATGCCATCAGGCACCTGCCACACTTTTCCACATGTTTTGGTCATGCCCAGCACTGGCATTATTCTGGACCTCCATTTTTAAAACATTCTCTCATATGTGTGGAAAAGTTATTAACCCGGACCCCATTACTGGCATTTTTGGAACATTGTTTGAAGGTACAGTTAGACATGAGAGGTTAAGACAAGGGTTAATAAACAAGTTTTTGGGTTACAAATTTGCTATCTTATCCAGAAAGTGACGACACCACCCGACGCAATCTGACAAGAACGCGCATCAGGCACACAACACTCTGTGTGACACAGGATGTACAACACTGCTCCCGAGTAAGGTACCATATTTATGGGGTATGTTGTGCTCTGAATATTTCATTATTTCACCTGTAACCTGCTTTTCAGGTGAAACACAACTTAACCTCTATGTGTAATGGAGTCCTTGAGCTGCCAAACAAGATCAACTGAAAGTACAAATTAGATTATTTTACTCACTATAAGTTATTTTCTTTGATAAAAAATTACATTAGCAATATTTTGCCTTTGTGAGAAATCATGCAGTTTAGTTCAGCTATTAATTACTTTAATAAAAATGAACACTTTCAGGACATATTTCAGTGTAAAGATTTATATATGCAAACGCACCTCATCTTCAGAGTCAGAGAAGGTAGCCTTCTTCATAGTTTTATAGAGGGGCATGAGGTCTGTCAGATTTTGGTCCCTGAGGAAGAAAAAGGAGGAAGAAGAAATTACTATACTCTGATGGTGCACATGTCGTGGGACGCTTCAAGTGGAAACATGGAAAATAATCGCAGGCTTTAGAATCATCAGACTGAACTCACTTGATGAATTGCAGCATGAGGTCAGAGACAAACTTGGCCGTAGTGACAATGAATGATCCGGGCTCATTGAATGTTTGGGCGTTGTGTTCGATATAACGAACCTCCCACATCAGAGAGGACAGGCGTCTGCAGAGGAAAAACAAACGTGGTGAGCCTGTATTTAATTCTCTCTATCACACACACACACACACACACACACACACTCACTACTGTTTCTTCGTGTACTCAAACACAACCTGATGTGAGGTACCTGTAGAAGCGGTTCACCAGCCTCTGCCGGATGGTGCTGAGGTCAGTGACGTAGGCCACCACTGTGCAGTATGTGGGGTAGGCTTGTAGGTCCACTGGAAAGGCAAACGGCGCTGCCACATCTGGGGATGGTCGAGAGAGGAGAGGATCATTTACTGGAACACATTCACTGCAACAGACAAGCATTCGGTAACACACTAGGCTGATATCTTGGTTATATATGTGTCTCCTTCCAAATGTAATGATCTGCATTTGTCAAGTGTTTAAACAGCAATCTCAATCAGCAATTTCAATTACTTGTGTAAGGTGGTCATAAAACTCAATCCAAGCTGTCTAAGTCCGTCTTTTTCTCATCTCGACATTTCAACATAATCAACTGAATGTTTCACCGCTGTGAAGCTTCAATCATTGCCATGGTAATCCATGTCTAAATCAGTATTCAGATGCTTTTTTTTTAATTTGTTTTCATCAGTAACCTGGTGGAGGAAACTGTAAGGAGGTAGTCAGTGTCAGACACAAGTCAGGCCAGTGTCCTCAGTGCAGTCATTGATTTCTACTTCAAGCAAGTAAACTGGCAATGAGGACAAGGAACAGGTGAAACGAAATGTAGACGGTTAGCAGCAGCTTGCAACTGTAGAAAAAAAACATTGTGTGCAATAGTCCACCTTCCACCTTCTCTTTCCCCTCTCTATCACTCTCTGTCTCCAACACACACAAGCAGCAGCTCTAAGTCGACCAAAGGGCGGATAATTTGCATATATGAATACAGACCAAACAGGTGTGAGAGCGTGAACGTGAACAAGTCTTGGTTCTCTTGTTTTGTGGAAAACGAGGAGAAACGGAACAAGAGTCAGTGTTTAGTTTGGCGTGTATCTGATCCACCAACCAGCACTTATTGTAGTCGGCCTCTCATTCCCACAGTCTCCTCCCACTAAAATAGCATGGCTAACCAACAAAGGCTGGTAGCAAGTTGAGGCGACAAAATCCAAAATCTAAAGTTTGTACGCGATTAAAGTTCATCTTTATGGATTACATTGATGCCAAATTGATAAGAACACTGTCGACATATCCTCCCAAGACCCTGCGTCGTCATATGAGGACATCACATTTCGGGTTTACTTGACCTTTACTCAGACCTGTTGTCCTCGTTTGTGGACACTGTTTTGTGCCACTAATGGTAGCAAAACCAATACACTTATCCGAGCCGAGTCAGTCTGCAGCCAACCCCAACACAAAAGTGGACAAGATGCAAAACCTGATTAAATGTAATGGTTGAGAGCTGTTTATTTATGTTCAATAGTGTTTGTAGTTTGATATGCCAACAAACTTTACCGATTTTAGCAACGGTAACAAGCTAAGACGCTGTTAATTAGAAAATACTCGTTTAGTTTTTTATACTAATCAGGCCCTAGTGATCCCAAACAGCTAGGAGAATTAAAACTGCATACCAAATAAAAGTTTGGGTCTCAGGAGGATATGACGCCTATTATAAGGAATTGTTAAAATGTCATATTTCTCAAAAGGAGTTTGGTGTAATATTTTCCACCAGGAGCAGGACAGGAAATTATCTCAAAAGGAATCAAGTTGTAGTCGTGCAAATAGTGACCTTGCAAGAACCCCAGTGTTTGCAAAACTTTATAGTGTGTGACTAAAAACTCTTATTGTCTTTAGGTTTGAGAGGGTGTCACACTTTTAAAAGTCTATAAAAAGTCGTCTACTGTATCATAGGCATAAATGCACCTAAATGAGTGACTATAAATCCTGTTCTGTAAAGCAGCTGCAGCGTGAAGCGTAGGAGTAACAGGGAGAGATCTACAAGGATTAAGTGTTCTCGCTCATTTGTGTCTAATCCCCAAACTGTCACTAGAGGGAGCCCTCACACCAGCGTTCCTCCACTGGGAGGATTGCAGTAACACAAAGCCTATTCCTAATGTGACATTACATCACTTAACAGGAATTCAAGCAAGCACCTCAATATGTGGCTCAACGTGTTAGCAGCTTATTCCTTTGAACACACGAGCCGTGGCCCTGCTGGGCTGATGCTGCTCAGCTCAGAGCGGTGACTCATGTTGTGTGGAGTCATGCTGCCGCCGCTTTACCAGAAATGTGCCCTCGTGGCTCAACTTCTCGTCCCTGCTTACGCGGCAATACGGGCTCTGTTATTTTCACAGGGGTTTGATGACGTCGTACCGAGTGTGCAGAGCTGGTCGATGGCTTTGATGATGCGTTCACACTCCTCTGCGCGTGTGCGGCAGCCCCATTCCCCGTCCAGTGGGACGTACAGCAGCTCCTTCTGCTCTTCTTCTATCAGCGGGACACTCATGCCCAACTCTTCAGGGAACGTGGCTGCAGAGGAGAGAGCAGCTACAGAAAATGTTGAAACTGCTTTTGAATTTGTTAAAATGTGTGTGTGGGCGTCATAAAGAGGCCTACCGTCGTCAGGGATGGGCTCCATGTCCCAAGGACTCATCTTCTCTGTGTCTCCATTATCCCAGCTGGATGGGAGACAGTGTTGATATGAATCATCAGCATCATCACATTTAAGTCCTTGTGTTTGTCATTTCACTTTTTATTCTACACAGGTGACGTATATCCCTCACTGACGCCTGACTCCCACAGCGTAAAGTAGGTTTCATTCCCTACCAAGGTTTTTCAGATGATGTGTGACCGTAAACACTCAGTGTCGAACACTCAAACAGACAATAAGCTTATTAATGTCTCAAATTGGAATGTCAGCCACAATGAAAGTCGAGCGACACAAAACAAAGGGCAGCGTTAGTTGGCGTCGTCGTAAATGTCAAACTCAAACTGTCATCCACGAGCGTTTTGTCGAGTTTCTTGAATGATTCAAGACATGAGGTGTTTGTGCAGTTAATGAGTGTTGTAAGAGGAGGCGTCAGGTACCTGGAAATCCTCCAAGTAGACAAATTACCATTACATGTAAACCAATTGAATGACACAGCTCTCATTCTGTCAGTGTGGAAAAGTCAGATCTGAAAACTCGTTAAATTCCAGGATTCAATAAGATGCCACGGTTCCAACTGTGCAGCAGACAGCGACGGGAAATTCAGAGCTGGTTTCAAATTGTCTGATCCACCAGGTTCGTTGGCCTCGAAGCTCACTGATACTTTTTTATCAATACCGGCATCTTCTCTGACAGCTGTGTACACTGTGTTGCACCTCAAGATCATTTTAACTTAATTTAACTGATTTTATGATCTATTCAAGCTTTTCAAATATAAAGGTAAGTCTATTTGTGTTCCTGTGCAGAGGGAGGCTTTTTAGGAATTAAGTTATTACAGTGAGGTAGATTAATTTACATTTTGCCAACAGGGAAGTTCAAGAACTAAGTAAAAAGACAGTTTTAGGTTCAGTCGTATCAGAAATGTGGACTCTCATTACAAAAAATCACTCTCTTTCACATTTGTGGTGGCAATGATGCAGTGAGGCAGGATCACTCATGCATCTGTTGTGGCATCGCCCCCCGGTGAGATGTTCTTGGGACAAGGTGATATTAAGTTTGTCTTCTATCCTGGATTTGAAAATACTTCAGTGTCCGTCAGTCTGCCTCTTAGACACAAGGATAGAAAACATACAGTTGAAGCTCACACACCCCATTAACGCTCCAGCTTTTATGTCCGTTAAACGCATCATCATGATGAATTGGAAATCAAACAAATCAAATTGTTTAATATAGATAATTGGTTTAAATACTTTATGGATACATTATCAGTGGAGCGGGCAGCTTTAACTGTGTGAATACGACCGTGGAGATGATGGACCCTGGATTTTTAGAAGCTCTTATCTTGGGAAAATGGTTTTTAAATGAACTTTATTGTGTTTATTTTACAACCCGCACCTTCCCCGACATCTGTTATGTTTTGCTTGATTTTGTATTTGCGTATAGTGTCGTTGATGAGTTGTAGCATGTCAGTGTGCTGTCCTTTGTCATGTCAATTCAAAACTATAAATTTAAAAAAAAAAGTGGACAACCACACAGACGAGCTGGACTCGTTTTGATGAAAACAAATTAAATTAGTTTAATGTTTGTGGTTCGGAAGCGTATTGCATTCACTTGACAAATAAAAAAAAAAATCTGTTTTATTGAGTAATTTTTTCTGTTTTTCTGAGTATTTTTTTTTTCTGAGTTAAGAGAGCAATAGAACAACAGACACTTTCATTCCTTTCTTGAGAGCTCGATATAATGGAAGCAAACATGACCCGCTTGTTTAGTTTAATCCAGTTTTACTTTGTTTTGGGTTTGAGACACTGGGAGACACTCTTGTCTTTAAGTCATATAGATGGTGTTATCATTAGTTTGTCGACTTTATGCAGGCACCTTACGACTTTGCGGTTGTTCAGACGAAAAGCCCATTCAGATCTGCTGAGCAGTGCAGTGTTTCTCCACAATCAGTTGGACACATATAGCAAGCTCTCTCAAGGAAGGAATGAAAGCGTCTGTTGTTCTATTGCTCTCTTAACTCAGAAAAAAATACTCAGTAAAACAGAAAAAAATTACCCAGAAAAACAAACAAACATACCATGAAAATCAGAAACAAAAATACTACGAAAAACAGAAAAAAAAATAAACTGAAAATCAGAAAAAAAATTACCCCGAAAAACAAAACAAAAATTACCACGAAAAACAGAAAAAAATTACCACCAAAAAAAAACAGAAAAAATTAAACCGAGAAACAAAAAAAAACATACCACGAAAATCAGAAACAAAAATACTACAAAAAAAACAGAAAAAAAAATTACCATGAAAATCAGAAAAAAATTACCCCCCCAAAAAAGCATAAAAAATTATTTGTCAAGTGAATGCAATATGCTTCCGTGTTGTGGCAATTAAGACCTCACAAATTCAACTTTAAAGTCTATTTAATGACTTTCAAGGCTTAATATTTGCAAAACACTGAGACATTTCAAGTCTTTTTAACGACCTGCAGACACACTGATGATGTCACACTCATGCGTCTACGCTGCTGGAAACTAGTATTAAGAATGAGTCATGGTGGAGAGGAAACAACAGTCCAAAGTGCTGCTTGAAACGTCTGTAAAATGATTATTTCACATAAAGGGTGGAAACACCAACAATACACTGAGACATCTTTCATAAAATGGGCTTAATCTAACACCAGCACAGAAAAGATACCAAGGTGTTGGAGATTATGCAGAGCAAATAAAGCAGATAATTTTCATGTTTTTTGCAGCTGCCCCTCCATTAGCCTGTATTAGCTGGAGTTACAGAAAAGCATGGACAAAATACTGAGGGTGAAATTTCCATTTACAGTCGAGGTATCATATTTGAGGGAAATTAATGTAGGTCTTACAGATTTAGAGATAAATATATGTTAAGGATTATGTTAATATCAAGTAAAAAGCTATCGCCAGAAAATAGCTGAAGACAGAGGCACCTGCGATCGAGCACTGGGTAGATGTGGTACATGATGTATATGTGATGGAGAGGTTGACTTTTTCTTCCAGATTGGAACTTCATATGAGAGAATGTGTGAACTGAAGAATCCCTTGGTTCAGATTTGCATGTGATGTGCATTTTGTGTGTTTGTTTGTTTGTGAGAATTTTACTGTCATTTTTATTTATTTTAGTTTTTTGTTGTCTTTTTTCTTTTGTTTTCTATCTTCCCCATTATTAAAGAGGTGTAGACAGATATGGATATGTAAGTGTAGGTAGATATGTAGATAAATATATGTATATATATGTATGTAAGTACACAAATGAGCAAGATATGCCCATGTGGATGTGAAGGAGTTAAGTATGGTATCTAAAAAACAGTGCCTTCTCTCCTTTTTTAATAAATTTATTTACTTTTGTTTTCAAAAAAAATTGCAAATAAGACAAAAACATGTATACAAAGTGAGTCCTTTGCCTAAATGTTTTTGTTTGTTTTTTTTAAATGGGCTTAACTTCCAGTGATGCCATGTGTTTGACACTCTGAGCACAAGTGCCACTGCCTCTCAGCCGAGCAGCAGCACGTCCGTTACAGAGGGTAAATATCCTGTTGTAATAACATTAGCATCACGCTGCCTTTGTTCAACTCTGCGCTACACTGCTCAGACTCAGAGATGATACAACTGTTGTGTTGATGTGGAAAATATTTGCAGGACTTTCCACACAGAAAACTGATTAGGCATCAATAAGGGAATTGGTAAAGACGCAGGCCAATAGGCAAATTGAATAATGGCAGTGGTATCAATGAAATCCAATCAATTCCCGTCCCTAACAGAAGACAAACTGGTCACAGGGTCAAATATTTGACACTTTTGCAGTAGCCAAGTAGAGTCCTTTTGAAAGTCAGTCTCTAAATTCCAAATCACATTTCTGAAAATTAAAGCTCCGTGATTTAACATAAAACATAGCACTGAGCGATATAACCACTATGTACGGTGTATCGATATATCTTCAAGCAAAATATAAATTTAGACAACATTGTTTATGTCAATATAGGGTCAAGTTGCTTTACATAACACACACCAGTGTTCATCTCTCCTCTCTCAAACTCTCTGCAAAGCTCCACCCCTCCAACTCCAAAGTTCTCCGTCAACACTCAGAGAGACACAGAGCTGCTCCTCTGTTTAATCTGTCTGTTCATACAGTGTGACATCGGTCTGTATGTTGCACGTGCTGCGCTAAATCAGTCTATTACAAGAATTAAATCACTGCAGCCGCACACGTGCAGTACAGCGCTGCACTGCTAGTTTGTGTGTGAGGTTGATCATCGCTGTTCTTCTTGGTAGTTGTAGTCTATTGTGTGACACTGAGACAGCGCCTGGATGCAGGCGACAGATGTGTTTAAAGAAATGCGGTGACATTTCATATACAAGACGTATATATCGTGGACAAAATGTTTGGCTCCGTCCCTCCCTCAGCCTCTCTGTTGATGCTCTGTGCATTAATAAGATTAATAACCGAAATAGATAAAAAGATTTCAATCATTTTCCAGCACTAGATTCATTTGAAAGGACAACAGATGGAAAAAGACTTTAACTCCGCCCACAGAGATTTTTAATTGTTTCAGACCTACTTGATACTTTTATACTCACGTTAACGTACATTTATATGATTTTCCATTTACATGTTGTGCAGCTGCATATTTTCAAACAGGGAAAAAAAATTCCTGTCTTTGCATTTTAAGTCTGTTTTTATAAAAGTGCTCGTGACATCTCAAATGAGGCTTTGACTTGCTGCTAAACATTTCACCAATTTAGTAGAATATACTGAGGTATATATTGTGTATCGCCATTCAGCCTGAAAATATAGAGATAATAATTTTTGTTCGTATCTTCCAGCCCTGATGAAACATGAATCAAAATTTCCATCCACACTTGGAGTGTTGTACTACATCAGGTTCATGTCATGTTGGTTCTCTAAGACATCTTCTGGTCTTTTCTCATGACATTAATAGTTTTGTCGTGTCGTTTTAAGAGGTTGAAAACATTTTCTAAGGTAAAATATAAATTGCAGAGTATGTAATTTTGACTGTCATCATCGCCTTGGAAACAGACAATATGACTCTACATCCTTTGACATTTCCTGGATTCATTTTTTTTCTTGCTGGTTTCATTCCTCTGAAGCTTTTCTGTCCTGTCTGCATCACACACATTATATCTGACTTCATATCTGTGCCCTCTGTGTGTTTACAGTTTATAAAGTGGAGTTATGCTGTCTTGTCATTTGTTGATGCAACTAATGGAGAAATTAGGAACTCTCGGTTTGATGCAGTCTCCTTATTAAAGCAAATACAGCAGATTTATCATGTTAAAATGAGATTGTGCAGAGATTTATAGCCGTGCAGCCCTAAACAGAGTAAACCCAAGCTGTGATCATACCAGACGTTGTAGCACTGAAACAGGCTGTCAGGATACTGAGGCTGGTACGGCTCCTGGCTCTCAATGGTCCCAAACCACCAGGCGTCGTCAATCACTGACCGAAACCTGTCACCTGCACACACACATCACCGTTAGCTCAGATCTTTACAAGAGACGAACAGTTGACTTCACAAAAGGAGCTACAAAGGAAAAACCGGCCGACCTATAGTCCACTGCCTCTTTCTGGCGTTGTCAAACTGTTGCCTCAGAACCAGGAAGTCGATTACATCAGGCATGTCGTGGTATCTGCAGCGAGACAGAAACATACACATTAAGTCAAAGACAAAGCAATGAAGCATTGAAGGAATGAAAAAACAGAATAAGCAGAATAAAATGGATCAAACACATGAAATATGCAGCAGCAGTTTACCATTCACGTAACAGTGTTTGCTTTGTAATGTCAGTCAAGATTACTAAATTAAATGTATTATAGTGTCCGTCTACTGTCTGTCTTAAGATTAAAATTAATTAGGAAAAGAAACATTAAACTGAGCAGAAGAGAGGCACCCACATGACTTAGGAGAACAGTTTCAAAATCTGTCTACACTTAAAATCTGCATATTGATGGAAAAAAAACTGAAAAGGTTTAATTAAATATGTCGTCACATAAAGTAAAGTAGAATATGGATCATATACAAATAGCATGAGTGCTGTGATGATCAGATACAAGTATTAAAGCTCTGGTCTACGTTTAGAAAGATTGATCATTATTATTAACATCATTTAGATGTTGGTTATGGCCCAATAGTGCTAGCTACACAATGTGAAGAGCAAAAGGAACCAAAAAAATCCATTCTCTCTGGCGGCTGCAGGCCTGCAAAGAAATTGACCAATCACAGCCATCCGGTTCGCATGGGAGTTACTCCTTGCTCAAATTTGCACTCTCTCTCTTACCCTCCGTCCAATCCCCTCGCTCCATTTTGACACTCCTCTGCTCCTCGTCCCGCCTCGTCCCAACCCCCCTCCGCATTTGAAAGTACGAGCGGTTTGTAAGGCCCTGAGCGATTCAGCTACACGAGTTTCGATATGGAAAATAAAAAATGCTTTGCTTTTTTCAAATCTTTCTCATCATCTTTCTAAACGTAGACCATAGCTTTAAGGCATTTTCCTAACGCCTTGTTCACACTACGGTTGCAACGGTATGAGATATTTATGGTACGATAACCATCTCAGAAAATATCACGGTTTCACGGTATTACAGAATCTTTATTACTATCAGTCAGAATGAGCCTTAAAGGAATGAAACTGTACTGTAATTGAAACCTGAAACCATTTTGTTAATTGAACTTTGTGTAAAAAGTCTCCCCTTTGAAAATAACTAAAATAAAGAGGAGATTCTCCGTCCAGTTGCATTTTTTTTCCAATATCATATATAATAAATGT
The DNA here is from genome assembly GCF_041903045.1 of Epinephelus lanceolatus. Classification (NCBI taxonomy): domain Eukaryota; kingdom Metazoa; phylum Chordata; class Actinopteri; order Perciformes; family Serranidae; genus Epinephelus; species Epinephelus lanceolatus. The sequence continues at coordinate 6,339,046 of NC_135746.1, read as the reverse complement.
ACATGGTGTGATAACAGTCAACTTTTATATCACAGTATACTTTGAAACTCGTACACCGCCGCAACCCTATCTCACACTACATGACTTCAGCCCTGACAGAGCTCAGTGACAAAAGCCCCAAATCTGAAGCAAGTCAGCGTTGGCTCAGTGTTTGCTATCAGCACCTGAGTACTATGTTTGAACCATTCAAAGACGTAAGCTGAGAGGCTCACTGATGCATCAAAGACACTCCCCAGATATCTAGCATGTTAAATATCTGGACTTGTTGGGGACTTTTTCTGCAAGCAGCAGCCAATGAGAGCACAAGACACGGGCTGAGGTAAGAAACAAGCAATACTGCCGCTGACATTATCAGTATAGTGCCTTTAGAACCAAAACTAACCCTTCAGACATGGTACCTAGACATTGCAAACAGTGGGCCCGTTTCCACTGAAGAAGTTCCTGGTACTATTTGGGGGGCAGGAACTTTACAGGAACGTCATCTCACTCGGCCCTCTCAACCGCCGTGTCTCCACTGAGAGGGCGGAGTAGGAGGAAGGTTCCTGTAAAGTTACCGGGCTCTGGATGTGACGTAATCGTTGCGCGACCATTTTGACCGGGGCGACGCGGCAAAGGAACAAACAAAGAAGAACAACAACTTGCTTTTCTTCTTACGACTCATTTTAAAAATGTGACTCCTCGTCTGCTGAGTTTTAAAAATGCCGGCTATTTTGTTGCTTTCTGTTGTCGTCATATCCCGCCTTGAGTATATCCAATCAGCACCAAGTAAACCCCAAGCCCCACCCAGGAGCTTTTCGGGGCTGTTCTGAGTACCTACTCCGAGGCAGGGACTTGTTTAGCCCCTGTAAAAGTTCCAGAACTCTGTCCTTCGGGGGTGGTTCCTGCGGTGGAGACACACACCAACGGCCCCGGCCCCGTAAAATTACCCTGAAGTTCCTGCGGTGGAAACGGGCCTAATACTTTACTTTCATGTGGGCGGGGTTGTTGCCACTCACTGCTCCGTCCAGCACTCACTGTATTTCCTCCTTTATCAGTCTGCACCTTGTTTATCATCCACAAAACGAGGCTGCACGCCGACATTTTCAGAAGAAAACAAAACAGGCTGCAGTGAGAGTCTCTCTCCATGGGATATTTAAATATAGCAGCTTTGTGTATTTAGTCCTTCTCAGGCAAGCTCAGGGGTTTAGTGTTGCTGTAGCCCACTTCGCGACCCTCTAAGTGAGGATTATATATGCAGTTCACATAATCCAGTCAAAATTGATACATATTTTTAAACGCTTGAAGATCCACTCATTACTAAAAGTCTGTGTCACAGTGAAATTTAAGGTGTGCTGATGGATTCACGTCGTCAACTCATGCATTGAGGAACATTACAAGATAACGTTCCACCTTAAAAGTCACCGGCAGTCGGCCCAGTGAATGAAGTTATTTTTTCTCAGACTCCAGCTGCTGTGAGAGGCAGCAAAACATCCTTTCATTTTATAGTTACAGTTTACTAATAAAACTCTCCACAGTATGAACAGTGGTTACATGAGCCTCAAAGCCAGACACAACTCAGCCCTGAGCAGAGTGACCGTCCTCTACTGACCAATCAGACTGCAGTGTTCACAGCTCCACCTTTTAGCACCAGATCTGTGTGCTAGGTACCCCAACAGAGGGGGACCAAACATGGGGACGCTAAGGAACGGTTATACTGGTACCATCCACAACTTTTCACAGTGGAAACAGAAAAAAAACGTACCAAACCGAACTGAACTGAACCATACGGCTTGGTGGAAACGTGGCTTTTGAGAGGCAGAGAGACACAGTGACAGAAAGAAGGGTAGAGGAGATGGAAGTTGGACTACTGCACAAAATGTTTCTGTAAGTTATCAACCTAATAACTTCACTTTTTGACTTGGGCGTTTTATATATTTTTTGATATATTCTAGTTTCTTAGCTCACTGACAGTCATAGTGTGAAAACCACAATGACTTAAAGACTCCCTGTTACAACACAGCAAGTTGTGCAGTGTGAAGACTACAGCGATCTGACAACTTTGAAAGTCCTGTAGTGTAAATCATGTCTTTTTTATGTTTGTAAGCCAGGGAGCATCAGTCAGAGTGATGTTGGTTGTTTTGATTAGATATTTCAAAGATTTTAAATTTTCATAAACTGCGATTTTTCTCTTTTTTGTGCATTCAAAGGAATATCAGTCAGACTGGTGGTTTATTCATGTGAAGAATGGCTCTTATCTGCTTTTGCAATTAAACTCTTCTTCTGAGTGAATCATCAGAATGCTGCAGACTGTCTGAAGTTCCTGTGGAGACAGAGCGTGATGCTTACTTCATAGAGAAGGATCCTCCGGTCAGTTTTCCGGTGTCGGGGTCCAGGAAGGAAAGTTTCAGACAGCACAGTGTGGGCAAGCCGACCTCGTACTTGATGCCGACTATCTTCATCAGTTCCTGCTCCTGAACACCACAAACAGAAGAACAAACAATGCAAATTAATTTTCACTGAGGAAAAGTCAGCCACACACCCAGGAGCCTTGTTCATTTTAAGAACTCTGTCCCCTGCCTGTGTTTTCTAATTTTCTCCTTTTTTTCTGTGCTTGGGGCGTTTATGAGCTTTATAAAAAGGTAGTGACCAGGTGCCAGACAGTAAACAGCTGGCATGCAGGAGACACAGCGCCAAAAAGACATAAATACCCCTTTTCGTCATGGGCTGGCTTGGTTTAGTTTGGTTTGGTTTGATTTGGGCCGTCAGCCCAGCACAGCAAGGCTTTGTATCTCCATTACAGCAGGCATACCCACTTGAAAGTGTGTCTTTAACTGATGATGACTTGTCTCGACTGACGCTGTTTAAAAGCAGCGGGCTGATCCATGGCTAAAGTCCCTGTTATTTTATTATGTATAAACTTAGACTTTTAATGACGCCTTTCTCCCTGGTCTCCTGCAGACAGAGGTTTGTTTGAGGGGGAGAAGCAGGGTCATCGAGGGGTTGGCTATGGTCGGCGAGACATCACCACTACCCACTTGAGGACGAGCAGCCCGGCTTTTTGACCTAATCTGGAGAATGTTCTTCTCTAGCACTGCTTGGTGTGGTACAGCGTGTCTGAACTGACAGTGGAAACGCATATTGGCGCAGCATGGCTTCACTCAGTGCGGCCAAAAGTCACCGTGGAAAAAGCTCAAAATATAGCGAAGCAAAATGCCAAACAAGAGTGAATCTAGGGTTGGGTTTTACTTTCACTGGCGAGCATGTTTAAGAACAGTAACGGACAGTCCTACATAGTGTACCTTTAATCCTTTAAACCCAGCATAAAGCTATGTCTGTTTTTTAAGCTCAGCGCAGCTCAGTCTTTTTTAGTCATAAATCTACAATAAACATTGTGTTTGTGTTAGGTGCCTGTTCAAGCTTAGAAAGTTTAGAGTGTATAGGGTGTTAGAAAGTTCTGACCGATATATATATGATGCCCGCTCTTGCTCAATGGTGTCTCATAAGATGTTGCAGTAATTTTCGGGTTGGTAACATTTGTTACACAGATTTAGTGCTGAATTTAAACATTTTTTACCACTTAAAAACTGTAAGAAATTTGTTTGCGGATGACACTGTGGTGGTAGGCCTAATCCACAACAATGACGAGACGGCCTATCTGGAGGAGGTGAGGCGCCTGACCCAGTGGTGTCAGAGAAACAATCTCCACCTCAACGTCAGCAAAACTATGGAGATGCTGGTGATGGTTTTCCAACAGTCTTGAAGGAGTTCCCAGAGGTGTTTAGCACTTGTTGGCCCCTTTGCCTTCACTCTGCGGTCCAGCTCACCCCAAACCATCTCGATTGGGTTCAGGTCCGGTGACTGTGGAGGCCAGGTCATCTGCCGCAGCACTCCATCACTCTCCTTCTTGGTCAAATAGCCCTTACACAGCCTGGAGGTGTGTTTGGGGTCATTGTCCTGTTGAAAAATAAATGATCGTCCAACTAAACGCAAACCGGATGGGATGGCATGTCGCTGCAGGATGCTGTGGTAGCCATGCTGGTTCAGTGTGCCTTCAATTTTGAATAAATCCCCAACAGTGTAACCAGCAAAACACCCCCACACCATCACACCTCCTCCTCCATGCTTCACAGTGGGAACCAGGCATGTGGAATCCATCCGTTCACCTTTTCTGCGTCTCACAAAGACACGGCGGTTGGAACCAAAGATCTCAAATTTGGACTCATCAGACCAAAGCACAGATTTCCACTGGTCTAATGTCCATTCCTTGTGTTTCTTGGCCCAAACAAATCTCTTCTGCTTGTTGCCTCTCCTTAGCAGTGGTTTCCTAGCAGCTATTTGACCATGAAGGCCTGATTCGCGCAGTCTCCTCTTAACAGTTGTTCTAGAGATGGGTCTGCTGCTAGAACTCTGTGTGGCATTCATCTGGTCTCTGATCTGAGCTGCTGTTAACTTGCGATTTCTGAGGCTGGTGACTCGGATGAACTTATCCTCAGAAGCAGAGGTGACTCTTGGTCTTCCTTTCCTGGGTCGGTCCTCATGTGTGCCAGTTTCGTTGTAGCGCTTGATGGTTTTTGCGACTCCACTTGGGGACACATTTAAAGTTTTTGCAATTTTCCGGACTGACTGACCTTCATTTCTTAAAGTAATGATGGCCACTCGTTTTTCTTTAGTTAGCTGATTGGTTCTTGCCATAATATGAATTTTAACAGTTGTCCAATAGGGCTGTCGGCTGTGTATTAACCTGACTTCTGCACAACACAACTGATGGTCCCAACCCCATTGATAAAGCAAGAAATTCCACTAATTAACCCTGATAAGGCACACCTGTGAAGTGGAAACCATTTCAGGTGACTACCTCTTGAAGCTCATGGAGAGAATGCCAAGAGTGTGCAAAGCAGTAGTCAGAGCAAAGGGTGGCTATTTTGAAGAAACTAGAATATAAAACATGTTTTCAGTTATTTCACCTTTTTTTGTTAAGTACATAACTCCACATGTGTTCATTCATAGTTTTGATGCCTTCAGTGAGAATCTACAATGTAAATAGTAAATAGTCATGAAAATAAAGAAAACGCATTGAATGAGAAGGTGTGTCCAAACTGTTGGCCTGTACTGTAGTTCAACGCACTCAATTGATAGAGTTTCTATTTGCCGAGGTGTACTCTGCTGCACCCTGAGAGAAGCAGTAAGTTCTTCAAGCTGAGCAAAAGTGAAACTGTAGACAGTGCTGCTTTAGTGTTGCCGTGCCTGTTTGTTCAAATTACAATAAAAGATATAGCAGAAAATGCTGCAGTTCAAATGCTACAGGCAACACAATCACACTGATGCACACTGTGCCTGCCATGCACAGAAATCGCTATTTCTGCCTCCACGAATGAAAAAGAAAAAAAGTAAAAATGCAATCCCATAAGCTGTTACTTTAAAGAGTTGAAGTGTCTGATGTTTTTGCTATTCAATATTTTAAAGGCAGTTTCATATACGGGGATGAAACTTTGTACTCTGCAGTGGAAGTATATTTTTAGGACAGAAAAGGGATTTAAGTCCACATGAAAGTGAAACCAGACAGGTGTCGGTGGTGAAAAGGAAACGCAGCCGAGAGGTTTGGGAGCTAAAGAGCATGTGTGTGGGTGTGTGTGTGTGTGTGTGTGTGTGATGAATTGTTAATAACGATGAAACAACAGTGAGTGATTACATCACTGTAGGCTGCAGCTCTATAGAAATTCCCAGTAACTGCTGTGTATTCATATGAAGACTTGTCGTACTCGTAGTTGTACTCGTCGTCCTCCGCTTATCCGGGTCCGGGTCGCGGGGGCAGCAGCCTCAGCAAAAAAGCCCAGACAGTCCTCTCCCCAGCCACTTCCATCAGCTCTTCCGCGGGAACCCCGAGGCGTTCCCAGGCCAGCCGGGTGATGTAATCCCTCCAGCGTGTTCTGGGGCGGCCCCGAGGTCTCCTCCCGGTTGGACATGCCCGAAACACCTCCCAAGGGAGGCGTCCAGAAGGCATCCTTACCAGATGCCCGAACCACCTCAACTGGCTCCTCTCGATGTGGAGGAGCAGCGGCTCTACTCCGAGTCCCTCCCGGATGTCTGAGCTCCTCACCCTATCTCTAAGGCTGAGCCCAGCCACCCTGCGAAGGAAACTCATTTCGGCTGCTTGTATTCGCGATCTCATTCTTTCGGTCACTACCCAGAGCTCGTGACCATAGGTGATGGTTGACACGTAGATCGACCGGTAAATTGAGAGCTTCGCTTTCTGGCTAAGCTCCCTCTTCACCACAACGGACCGGTTAAGCGCCTGCATCACTGCTGACGCCGCCCCAATCCGCCTGTCAATCTCCCGCTCCATCCTACCCTCACTCGTGAACAAGATCCCAAGATACTTAAACTCCTCCACCTGAGGAAGGACCTCCCCCCCGACCTGGAGTGGGCAATCCACCCTTTTCCAGCTGAGGACCATGGCCTCAGACTTGGAGGTGCTGATTCTCATCCCAGCCGCTTCACACTCGGCTGCGAACCACCCCAGCGAGAGCTGGAGGTCACTGTTCGATGGAGCTAGGAGGACCACGTCATCCGCAAAAAGCAGGGACGAGATCCTCCCATCACGCGAACCAGACTCATGCTCCTTCGGTACAGGGACTGGATGGCCCTTAGCAAGGGGCCACCAACCCCATACTCCCGGAGCACCCCCCACAGGATGCCCCTGGGGACACGGTCGTAAGCCTTCTCCAAATCCACAAAACACATGTGGACTGGTTGGGCAAACTCCCATGCCCCCTCCAGCACCCCGGCGAGGGTAAAGAGCTGGTCCACGGTTCCGCGTCCGGGACGAAAACTACATTGCTCCTCCTCAATCTGAGGTTCAACTATCGACCGGACCCTCTTCTCCAGCACCCTGGAGTAGACCTTACCGGGTAGGCTGAGGAGTGTGATCCCCCTGTAGTTGGAACACACCCTCTGGTCCCCTTTCTTGAAAATGGGGACCACCACCCCGGTCTGCCACTCCAGAGGCACTGCCCCCGATGTCCACGCAATGTTGTAGAGGCGTGTCAGCCAGGACAGCCCTACAACATCCAGAGCCTTGAGATATCCAAGACGAATCTCATCCACCCCCGGGGCTCCGCCGCCTCGGAGTTGTTTCATATGAAGACTGTGTGTCATATTTTATCACCAGCCTTTACCTCGGTAAGAATTATTACTAAAAAAAATTACATTTTCCACTGTGATTTTTCCTTTTATGTTCTTAATAATCTGTTATTAATTCAACTGTACAGCTGTAGTTCCTCTGTGTGAAGGCCGTATTGATTTTCCTTACATGGCTCTACTGTGATTTTTATAAAGGGCTTCTCCTCAGCGGTCGTGCGCCCACAGATAAAGAAATCTCTGGATACACTGGGATCTAAAGAGCACTGTCTCTCTTCAGAGAGCCTTAAATCCATCTTTGTCAAACTGTTCCTTACCCGTAGCTCCATCTTGTGCCAGGGCTGCTTCTTAGGATTGATGCTGTAAATCTTTTTTTGTTTGGCCATCTCCACATAGGCTTCGTGGCCCTGTCTGAAGTAGTATACCTGCATGGACACAAATAGTACATCACTTCAAATACACCGCAGAATGCTCAGAGCCGTGTCCTGAACATTTTCTGGTGCATTATGTACATTTCTCTGGAGTGTAACGCAAAACTATAAAACTTGTCTGTGTGCTTCTTATTCTCGTGTGTAATGGACACTGCAGCCACGTGGGGCCGCTGACTTTGGTCTTGCTGCTATAAAAAACACCAGTGTTTTGGTATGAGTGGCCATGTGGCGGGCATGTGGTGAGGACACTGCAACAGAAACAGGCGGCGTGTACCTCGTCTCCCATCTGGGGTATGTAAGGACATCTCCGGGGGACCGTGTCTGTGATCCAGGCCGAGGGAAGCCACTCCTCCAGAGTGAGGCCTTGCTCCTGAAGGTCTGTCCTCTGAACGACACACAGCAGAATGAATACTGGATTAGAAGCAGAGCACAGACCTCCGCCAAGATCAAACGGCCCATCTCACAATGTTAATGAAATTAACATGGAAGCTAATTTGTGGATAAGTTCCAGAATTTAATGGGTTCCTCCTCAGCTGATGCTACACCCTTTCATGAAAATCAAGCCAGTAGTTTTTCCCATAATTCTGCTGACAAACAAACCAAACTGAAAACATCTTGATGAAGGTTATAACACTTCTTTTATAAAATTTAGGTTTTGCATTATGCTCCTTTCTGCTCTTCCTAGTAATTAGTTCTACTAATTAGGGCTGCTCCCTAACAGGCAACCAAACGTTAGTCAACCAGAAAGGTTATTAGTCGGCAAGATTAATTTAAAAAACAAAAAAAACAAACAAACGTGAAACTCTTTTAGGAGCCGCTCCTTGTCAAAATAAAGCCAAACCTATATGATTGGACCACGTGGGACTTTAATTTGAAAGGACAGACACAGGAAGTGTCCTCGTCAGGTTAATTTCCAGGGCTGGTACCTGCGGTTATTCCACAGGCTAGTTAATAACATGTCGGGCAGGAAAATCAAAGTGTGGGATCATTTTGAGAAGGTGAAGGACGAACCCAAGGTGATATGTAAACTCATCTTCATTGGTCGACTACAAACATGACGTATCATCTGAAACATGGAAGTAGCTACATGCCCATTAGCCCACAGACGCTGAGCCAGACAGAGGGAATATTATTTTGTCAAAGGTCAAACTACTCATGACAAACCTTCCTTTTCTCCTTTGGCTGCTTCTTCTTTGGTAACGTGCCGTCTTTGTCTGCTTTGTCTTTCTTCCTTTCCTTCTTGCCGTCCCTCTTCTTCTCTCCGTCCTCCTCAGAGCCGCTGCTCTTCTTTTTCACTTTCACACTCTTCTTGGGCGGCTCGAGGTTGATCCCCGCGTCCGCCGTCCAGTCAGAGTAATCGCTGGAGTAGTCGCTGCGAGCGCGTCACAGAGAGAAGATTAAATACACACATGTATCTGCTTATGTTTTGATGTGTGTATAGTGTGTGCACGTAGGAGACAGCTGATACAATAAATGTGTGTGACGTAGTGGACGTATCTTACCTTGAGCTACTGTGGTCGTCTGGCCAGGGCTCCTTTTGCTCTTCTTCCTTCTCGTCCTCTGAGGAATGCCCGTTGATTTGCCGTACCTCCACCTCTGCCTGGAACACACACATCATTTTATGTTTTATGTTAGCACTCTGATGATGAACAAAACACAAACAGAGTCAGTGAAAGGTAAATACCTCAGTGTTTAATAAAGGCAAAGTGTTGTCTATGTTACTGCACACTATGGCCCACGGGTCAGACATTTTTTAAAGATTTTTTGCCTTATTATTCGACAGGACAGTATGAAATGCAAATGGGGGAAAGAGATGGGTGACATGCAGCAATCGGCCACAGGGTGGAATCAAGCCCATGGCCACCTGCAGCAAGGACACTGCCTAAGTGCATGGGCCACCCGCTCTACCTGCAGTGTATGTGGCTGCCCCTGCCTATTTACCCTGACTTCTATTCACTGTAAACTTGTTTTGCTGATTATTTATTTGTTGTAATTAGAACCAGTGCACCACGTGGTGCAAGGACCCTATGGAAATCCAAGGAATTCTTTTTCTTCTTCCTCCAAATGAATCATATTTTGGGGGGGCTTTACATACTCAAAAACTCATGACACTTTGTACACACATCACATTTGGTGGAAAATTTGATTTGTTATTGGTCTCGTGCTTGGGTTCCAAAAAATGGCTTAGTAGCACCCCTTGAAAAATTACTACAAAGAACCCTCCGAAGATGGTTTGACCTACATGTATGAAACGCATGTAACGTCCCAAGACAAAAACAGTCTCTCGGAGCCATACCCTAAACCCAACAGTTAAGATATACAAAAAGCCCCCTAAGCACAAAACCCAACACACAAATCCAAACAAGACTAAATCTAAATTAACATCCATTAGTGCCAAACACTGTATGTTGGATTCAGTTCCTAAACCAATTGTCTGTCTGAAGAATTTATCTGTCCTGTGTTACTTTTCTCTTCCTGTCCCATGTTTGAGAAAAATAGTCAGAAAATGCAGAAACATTATCAAAAAGGTATTTAATCAAAGCTGCACAGTATTTCAAATCAAATCTAAGGCCCCGATTACACAAAAAGCATCTTGCAGGTTCCAAAACATGACGCACACAGCACTGCCGTTTTTCTTTTAACTCAGTGCCACTAGTAAAAAAAAGTGCTTGCTGCGCCTTCCCGTCCTTATACTGTACGAACCTTCCCCTGTAATCAATCTACTGTTTTGGTTTTTTTCACAGTAATTAGAAGCTAGTCAGTAAAATATTGAGGCAGAGGGTACTGTCTGTAGCTCTGGTTGAGGGTGAGAGGCTGTCAGCAGATAAACAGAGATCTGTGTGGGTACATGAGACCCTAAAAAAGAGGCTGGATCATGGGGAGTACCACCAGTTGGTCCAGGAGCTTCTCCTCCATGATGGACGTTTCCAGGCATATTTTAGGATGACTCAGGGGCAGTTTGACAACCTGCTGTCTATCATCGGGCCGTATAGCTCTGGGTATCCAGCAACCACTACCACCAGTCTCTCCTCCACTGTTTACCAACTGTAAACTTGTTGTCGTGACCACCACAGAAGGCCCGCCTCTCAAATCATCTGATTGGAAACTGGGAAAAACGATGACGATAAGAGAGATGACGTGGGAAGATTTTCTGCTCTGAGTTAACTTGCGGAATTCAGAGCGATCCCGCAAAACTGCCAGTTGCCTAGAGCGCAGAAACCTGAGGCTCGTGGCAATGAAAAACAGCAAGCAAAAAGCTTCAGTCTCATCAAAAACAATTATAAAAAGCCGCCTCCAGCTGCTGAAACGCTTTCTGTGTGAGTTTCAAGAAGGGTTTAACAAACAGCTCCCCCACTAAGTATTTTAACTAAATTCAAAACAAGGCAGTAACTGTCTCTACCTCTGAGGTGCTTTCATCGTCATCAGCAGCCTCGGCGCTCTGGCGGCTCGTCTCCTCCATAGCCGCACGTGTGTGGTAGCCGTGGTTACCTTGGCTCCTCCTCCCCTCATCAACTGACTCTGATGTTGGATGAACCTAGAGAACGATTCAACAAGAAATATGTATTAAAATTAAAGTGCTGTGTGTAACAGACGTTACGCCAAAAATAATAAAACTATATTTCCATAAAACAATAACGTGTGTGTGTGTGTATGTCTGTTAATTCACTCACCCTGCTCTCCTTGGGGAGCGAGTGGATGGTGCGTCTCCTCCTTTCTGACTGATAAATATTTATCTCCTCCTCCCCTTTAGCCTCACGCCAGTTTACCTGTCTCCTACACGATAACACACACACACACACACACAGAGTCACGACATGCATTCACACTATCACTTCCAAAAACATGCTCCTCTGTGTGACATCAGTGTCGTGCGTCACCTGACAGAGGCGTCCTCCAGCTCAGGGACCAGCACCCTGCGGCTCCAGGCCACTAGGTCTCCTTCTGTGGCCATCTGGCTGCGCGGGGCGTTGCTGTGCATCTGGCGGACACCCTCGATCTGCCCGCTGCGACGCAGACCAACATTGGGCGGAGAGTGCACCTCTGTGGGCGAACCCACCGATCCTGAGGGAAGAGATGTCAAAGAGAGGAGGAACAGCGCTTTTTAATTTGTCAGCATTTAGGGGATACACCTGCTTTTGGGGGGGAGTTGTCCCGCTGGTCAAAACACTTGATAAAAGATGCTGAACCCAAACTAGGCATGGGACAATATGAATATTTCATGTCATGGTTATCCTGGCTGAAATAATTTCAATTTGTTAAGAGATAAATATTTTACTGCATCACAGATAGGACACATCTGTTTTTAGTGAGCCTCCTTTTTCAAGTAAAACAATCAAACAATCTTAAAAAGGAAGCCAGGCTTGTCAACTACTTATGACAACATATCTTTCAACTTAAAATATGCCACTGCTTTATCAAAGTCCCCATGAAACAGAAGTTAGAGCATCTTTAGCTACTGTACTGTGACGTATTTCCCAGTGAAACAAGATATTTGAGCAGTGTGCAGTTACAAGAGGGATTTAAATGGGTTTGTATAGCGCCTTTCCGCACTACAACTCACATTCGGCCATTCACACACTGAAAGCCAAGGCTACCATACAAGGTGCCACCTGCTACTCAGTTTTTAACACACTCACAGACCGATGGAACAGCCATCAGCAATTTGGGGTTCAGTATCTTGGTCAAGTATACTCCAGCATCCAGACTGGAGGAGCCGGGGATCGAACTGCACCCTGCTACCTTCTGAGCCACAGTCAAATCCTTCGCAATTTTTTGGACCACTTAAAAGTAGGCAAGCTTAGAGTTAGGTGCGATGCAGAGCTGTTGGCTCCACACACTTGTCCTTCGCCATCAGATCAGGAGGAGGATGAAGGAGAACCAAATTGTTTTACAGGTGAAAATGAAGGTTTTGCCCACTGACATCCAAACACACATCTCTACCAATCTCTCTCCATATTTCTCTGTTAGCTACTACAACCAGAGACAGTTGTAGTAGCTAACTACAAAAGACGATTTGCTGCAGTGTGAGAAAGTTTTATATGACCAGTGTGGTTAGCTAGTCACCCAAAGTCTCATAACACAGCTTTTGTAAACACCCATGAATTCAGGATGAGTCATCAATCATTTGAAACCGTTTCATCTGGTTTTACAGAAAACGAAAAGGGGGATTTTGATGCTTGTGTACAGATATCATGAATATACGAGTAAATTAGAATTTGCAGCTCTTGAATAAATGGGGGAGGGCTGCAGCCACTTATCATTGATTATCAATTAACAATGACACTGTATATCCATTATAACTTCCAAAAGTTCAAGTTGAAGTCTTCCAAAATGCTTGTTTTTTATGAGCAACAGTTTGAAAACCCAACATATATTCAGTTTACAATCACACAGAGAAGCCAAAGAAAAGCAGCAAATCAAGCTGCCTGGAGCCAGTGAGTATCTGGTATCTTGTTTTAAAGGAGACTTAAAGCATTAATCATTTGACAAAATAGTTAGTGATTAGATTTGTGTTGATAGAGTAAATTCTTGTCTCAGCTCTAAAAGTGATTCATTGTCTAAAAGATAGAAAGAAAGACAAGAGAAGAAACAATGATTATAAGTAGCAGGGAGTCTGTTGCTGAGTTAATGATATTTTATCTGTGTAATCTAATGGAATTTATAAAGCTTACATTAAAGACACCCTGGATTTTGTTACTGAGAAGACTACAGTGTCTTTCTGTTAGAAAGAGACAGCTGCGCTCACAGTATACGCTGATGTGTTACAGAGCACCAGAGCCACAGACAAGTGGATGATTCGTGTGTATACATGTATACATGTTTTTGAAAATTTTTCTCTATGTTTGACTAATGTTGTTACAAAGTTGTATAATTGCCTAGAGTTGGTTCGTGTTCTCACGGCAGCATTTACAAGCAGACCAGATCAAATGCCTTGTGTGAGAAAGCTGCTCTTGATTGGTCAGAAAAATCCAGGAAGTAAAGCAAACGTTGAAGAAGAGTACACTTGCAAGATAAATGTGACACTTTCTAATGTCACAATGGAGGGACAACTACGCAGGTTGATTTTAGCGCTGCTCATCGTGGACTATATTGCTGTCATTGTTCATTTTAGTCAAACCATACAGTTTGAAAACGAGGCGCGGCTCCAACTAGAAAACAATGTTTTGATGCATTGGATGTGCTGAATGTGCATATTAAGGCAGTACAGGAGGAGGTGCACATTAATAATCCTCCAGGACTGTAACATGCTCATGTTTAACCCAAACAATGTGTCATGTGACTACAGTTGCTTCACATCCTGGTCGGAACACCTTCTCACCACAAACCAACCACACCAGAGTTCCTTTGTAACCAGACTGAGACCACCTCTTCAAGAAGGTCTCAGTCCGGTTGTTTTGGTGCGCACCTGAGTGTGATTGCTGTGTTCACACACTTAGGGGGCAAACAAACTTGAGTTTGACTGAATCATACCAAACAGGGCAGGTGTGAAAGCACTCTAAAACAGAGATTTTTAAAATGCCTTCTAACAGAGCATTCAGGAAACGACAACATCATCATCTCCTCAATTTGCACCTGCCCATTGTTGCTTTGTGAAATAAGCATGTACGAGAAGGTGGACTATTACTTGGTTAACATTTTGTTAGTACTGCTTGGTCTAACTTCACACTTAAACCCAGCACTGCTGCACCACTTCACGAACTAACAGAGACATCTGCTGTGTCCAACGTTTCTGCTCCACCTCAGCATCCAAACTTTAAAGTAAACTAAAACCAACAGTGAAACCATGGTGGGACCATTTTGAAAGTGGGATTGTCGTCTATGAGGAGTGGAAGGGAAAAGGTAACAATATTTTGTAAAACAAAGGTGGTGTGAACAGAATTTTTATGAAAAAACGGGAGACAATATCTGTTAATAAACAATATCTCTATATATGTAAACAGAGCCTTAGATCTAGTGTATGTTTTCATCACTTAAAGGTCCAGTCTGTAGGATTTAGGAGGATATATTGGCAAAAATGGAAATGAATATCATAAGTATGTTTTCTTTAGTGTATTATCACCTAAAAATAAGAACTGTTGTATTCTCCTGGTCTTGGAATGAGCTGTTTAAATCTACACCGGGAGGAGGTCTTTGTTTATGGAGACTGCCATACTGCACTGCCATGTTTTGCTTCAGTAGCCCAGAACACACAAACCAAACACTGTCTCCAGATAGGGCCATTTGCGTCTTCACACCAGCCGCTGTAGAAAGACGCCCAACTGCAATGAGCAGCACCATAGTTACACTGATATGTAATCTGAAACTGACTTTTTTAGTGTTTCTAGTGGTTTAAATCACAGAGTCTGTTTGTTTTGGAGAGGAAGAGACCTTTGTGAATAATCTGGATCAGAAAAAGGTGATCACACGTGAGAAAAGGGGCGAGAACACAATAGCATGTTGTGGGCAAGCCATCCGTCTCCAAGATGCCAAACAGTGTTGCAGATGCACTGATTTGTAACGTGAAACTGATTTATCCAGTGTTTTTAGCGGTTCAAATCATCTAGTCTGTTTGTTTTGGAGACCTCTGCAGATAATTCGGCTCCCAATAAAAACCTCCTGAACAATGAACGCAAGGAATTCTGGCCGTGAGAAGTTTCACCTGGTTGCAATCTGCAGTTCACCACTAAACACCACCAAATCCCCTGAAATCTCACACACACATCACCTTTAACGGAAAAAATACCAAAAGGCAAATGTGCCACAGATCAGTTTTCTGTATTTACTAACTCTGAGTCAGGTGTATCTGATTGAACTTTCTAGGTTTTCCTGTGTGAATCTTAGTGAGTTCAAATTGCTTGTTTTGCATAATTGGGAATTATGTAAGTTGTTGAAATGTGCATAAAAAATCTTTTTAGTTCGACAATACGCTAATTACAAACTAAATGTTTGAAAGTAATTATGTTGATTATGACAAGACATTTATACAAATGTATTGTGTGGCGTACTTCTCATAGAGTTAATTATACAAATGCATTATATCTGGATTAAAACAGTGTCTGCAAACAGTATTTATTTAACTCTGCTTCAAAGATGGTTTGCAATATACAAATTCCACAAAAAGCTTCTACATTTTAACTGAAATAAAAATACAGTTGGTAACTTTCATGAAATAACTTCTTGTCATATTTGCTAAGTCTTTGGGAAAAAAATCAGGCCCCTCCTCCCACTTGTAGAATCACTGGTCCATGGAAAACAACCAATCAGTGCAGAGAAATCTCTAACACAGCTGTCAATCATGTCATGTCAATAAGAAAGTTTGCTCCGGCTGGTGGGTGGTGCTGAAATTTCATCTCAACTTTTTCCAACATGGCGGTCGGGTCACAAACTTTCTCATTTTACAGCTAAACAGTACACTAAAAATGTTACAATGTAGTCACAGGATCTTGGTTCATATTTGATGAACGCTGCCTAGTTTGACAGGAGTTTACAAACTGATTAACACGATCGACAGTCGAGTTTGAGACTCCTCAGCTCTGATTGGTTGTTTTCATTCACGTGCAGTAATGCCATTGGAAGCAATAAGGTAGGCAGAGGAGTAGATTATCTGTGTTGTGTACTTCTGTGTGGATATAGAGAGAGTTTCAGCAATATCACAAAAAGTTAGCGTATTGCGTATTGCATTCACTTGACAAATAAAAAACGCCCTGTTTTTCAGAGTAATTTATTTACTTTTCTGTTTTTCGTGGTAATTTTTTTCTGTTTTTCGGGGTATTTTTTTCTGTTTTTTTGTGGTAATTTTTTTTCTGTTTTTCGTGGTAATGTTTTTTTCCTGAACGAGGAGACGAGATACTTCAAAATCTCGCGAGAAGCTAACACCTGGCACCTGCAAGTGACCCCTGCATCCATGGTGACTCCTGCTCATGGATGTATTTTGCATCCGTGCTCCTGCTTCTCAACAGAGACAGCAAACTAGATAAAAGACATGGCCAAACAGTAAATGGCGCTGAATGTATTAAACTGTGGGGCCTTGAACTAATGACTAAGGAGAAATCTGGACCCCGTGGCTGCACCAGTTGGGAACCACTGCCCTACATAACGCCCTGCCTATATGACAACAGTCATGGCGCGGTCTTACCTCTGCTGGACCTGGTGTTTGCTGAGGCAGAAGTGTCATTCGTTCCCAGTCTTTGGTCCTGTTCCTGCTGCAGCCTCTGAATCATCGTGTCTAGAGGACTGGGACCGTCCACCGCCTGCTCACTCACCACTTGATTCAGGCCTGACACAGACAGAAGTGGACAAAGAGAGACTTTAAAAGTGAAAGGCAAACAGACCAAACCTTAAATCCAGCAGCAGCCACAGAGAAGACCTC
This sequence comes from Epinephelus lanceolatus, assembly GCF_041903045.1. Taxonomy (NCBI): domain Eukaryota; kingdom Metazoa; phylum Chordata; class Actinopteri; order Perciformes; family Serranidae; genus Epinephelus; species Epinephelus lanceolatus. The sequence goes on along the minus strand of NC_135746.1, from coordinate 6,322,150 downwards.
TGCTGTCCTCTAATAACTGGATGTATACATTGCTTTATTGCATTCAATTCTGTTTCTTTTTGTGGAGGTCAGCTAAGAACCATAGGCACATCACAATGCTCTACAATCAACTTACAGGAAGAGGAAGGGCAATGCGTTTTTCACAAAGCCTTCACAGTCACCTTAATATCCACAATGCTTTTGAAAAGCTTACAGCAGGGCAAAGTTCGCTGTACACCAATATATATATATATACACTGTGAGGTAAAAGCCTCCGAGAGCATGTAGAGTGTCTCATAAGAAATTCCTTTTTCCTCCTTTTCCTCCTTCACCTGCCTCCGCTGTGCCCTACTAATGCATTTCATAAACTACTGTTTCTGTTTGCGCTCCTGCCAACATTTTATACTGCCTTATTAATTCTGCTTTTTAATTGCCAATGCTGATGTAGTTTCAGTAAAAGCCTCTCATTAAAGGAATACTTCACCACCCAAATGACTATTTGTATATCAATTACTCACCCTGTGTTGCCTTAAATTTGTGAATAAAAACTGTTTTTCTTGTACGCCTCCAAGGTGAAAAAAAGAATCCAAAAATGAGAAAATTCAATAGTCCAATAAAAACCAATAGTCGCCATTTAGTGCCATTAGTGGACCAGTCTCCACCATGTTTCTGATACTAATGTAATGATTAAATGATATATTTTGGTGGTTTGAGTTGAAGGTGTGAGAAAGAATAGTATCAGTAACATTGTTAACACTGTGCTACATTACAGAGAAATACAAAACCGTACTAATGAACCTTCATTAATATAGGCCTATATTTATCTACAAGTGCACGTCACACACTGAGCGAGCCACCTGTTAATGACGCTGTGGGCTAATGGGCATGTAGCTACTTCCATGTTTCAGATGATACGTCATGTTTGTAGTCGACCAATGAAGATGAGTTTACATATCACCTTGGGTTCGTCCTTCACCTTCTCAAAATGATCCCACACTTTGGATTTCCTGCCCAACATGTTATTAACTAGCCTGTGGAATAACTGCAGGTACCAGTCCTGGAAATTAACCTGACGAGGACACTTCCTGTGTCTGTCCTTTCAAATTAAATTCACACATGGTCCAGTCATATAGGTTTGGATTTATTTTGACAAGGAGTGGCTCCTGATAGAGCTCTACATTTGTTTTTTGTTTTGTTATTTGTGCTACTGTTGTTTTAAAGGGTTAGTGTGGATTCACCGAATCATACTACTGATCGAGGCAGCGGTACACCAGCAGCTCCTGATTTCGCAGTATTATATTTGGCGGCCAGGCTCAGTTCTGGGGCCTGTGTCTTTCCTGGGCCTAGGCAGAAAGCCTCTTTCACGCCCCTATGTGGAAACCTTAAGGCAGGGAGAGCACACCTCTCTACCCTTCCATGCGCCTACATGGAAAGCTTAAGGCAGGGAGAGCACACCTCTCTACCCTTCCACGCATAGACGAAGAAAGTCTGAGGCAGAGAGAGCAAACCTTCCTGCCCTTCCATGCGCCTGCAATGACATTGATAAGTGAGACAGAGCATGAAAAGGAGGAGCTGGGGTGGAGGCAGGTTGCAAAGCAGCTTGCAGAGGAAGCAGCAACAGTAGGCAGGCCAGAGCAGTTTAAATAGGGCGCCTTGAATGAGATTCGCCAATTGGTTGCATAGTAAGGAATCATGTGATCTATCAGCTGACTCCCTTCCATCAATCAGCTGCCTCATCAGTTGATTGTGCTATCTGAGATCAGCTGATGTCGCTGGGATGTGAGCTGAGCTTGACATCGTGTCCTGCCTGAACTAACACTATGCTCAATTTTTGCTGTTGTTAAACATGGACTCCTGTGACTTCAATTAAATAAGAATTTCCTCTGTTTTTGGATTCTCCATCGACCACAGAGGCATGCATGAAAAACAAAGTTTCCTTCAGGAATTCATCATAACACAGGGTGAGTAATTAATATAAAAATGGTAATTATGTGGACAAAGTTCTCTCTGAAGCACAGACGTGACTCTTGTTAGGCTATGAGAGCAGTACGATAAGAGCAGCTTGATAAAAGTGACTTTGATCAGCTGACAGATGGGTTAGATTAGTCAGAAGACGACGGCGTCACCTCCATTTAAAGATCTGATCTGAAGCGTACAAGCAGACAAGTGAAGAGCAGAGCTACAACTGAGTTCATGCCCTCAGGCTGTGCAGTGAGGAGATACTCATGTGGGTCTGATTTCAGCCTCTGTACCTGAGGAAGTGACGCCCATCTGTGGGATGAGCTGCTCGTCTCTGCAGCCCTCCCTGCCGGGCACCAGCCGCTGGTATCTGGGGGCGTGGGGGTTCCCGTCCACGTCCACCAGGAAGGGAGGGGGCATCAGGTGTGGCGCCTGCTGAGTCTGCTCGTCCAGGACGTAATTGTTGGCATCTCGGATCAGCGGCCGGTAGTCGGTGTGGAAGAACATCTGGTCCGCTATCTGAAGCACAGGTGAACGTTAAAAGGTACATTTACGTCTTTAGGTTTTCAGTGAGGATGTAAGATATTCTCCGCCGCTGATCTGGGGAAGTGATGAAGACATTTGTTGCTAGGTATAACATCAATTACTGTTGTTAAATATCAGGTATAGATACCGTTTGTGTAAAAACATTAAAGCTGAGCCTGTTGCATTACCTTGTCATACTTGCTGCTGGAGCCAAAGCCAAATATGAGCAGATGTCCATGGGAGTCAGTGGCTGCAAAATGCTGCCCATCTGGACTACATTTGCAGTCGAACAGGGCTCCGTGCCCTTGGCCCTCGATCTATCCACAGAGAGAGGGGGGGCATAGGTAAATAGGTGCACACTGTAAATCATAGTATTACACTACCAGAGGGAATTCCAGCCAACTGTAGCAGTTGTATGGCATAAAAAACACAGTCAACTCAACATGTTCAAGCTCAAATATTCCAAATATTCAACAAGATTTTACATCAGTAATAAATGAAAATAGCAACACTGACACACGTAGAGTTCAACAGACAGTAAGAGCAGTCCGGGTGGGAATCACAGAGGGCCCCATGCGATGATATTATAACAACATTTAAGTCAAAATGCACTATTATTCCAAGTATTTCGATAACATATATTGCAATTTATTACCTTTTTTTTCAACTGCTAATTATTTCCCACAAGGAAAACTCATCTCTGTTTCACACTGCAGGGTTGTTTTTCATGTGGCGTTGGAATAATCACAAAGAGTTCCCCACTGGGAAAATTCACGTGAGCACCCACAGAAGTTGGAACAACAACTCGAAAGTCAGCAAACATTTTGGTATATGGGTTGCAGAGTTAACGTCATGTATGCGGAAAAATGGTGGATGAAAGTAAATGTTCAGTTGATGGCAATAAACGTTTTTATTACGCACATTTGCATGCCAATTTTTGTTCACATGCATTTTGTAATATGGTATTAGGTTGTAACTGTTAGCTGCTGTCCACATCAAGTGACTTAGTTTAGTTAGAAAATTAGTTTTAGGAGATGTACTGGTGCAGCAACAAGTCTGGGATAAAATCAGTTGGTAATATAAAGCCTGATGACGCTCTGGGCAATTGAATACAACACATCTTCTCTGAAGCGTCCATGTTGTTTCAACATTACTAGCCATTCCAAAACAGGGCCCTACCCACTCTCACTCCGTCACAGTGTGTAACACCTTCTGTAGTCACCTTCACAGCTGAATCAAGGTTTAGGGTGTAAACACAGCGATAAACTTTGGGACAAATTTTCTTCTCTGGAGCCGAAAGAGAAACTGTCGAAACTTTTCATAACAATAGAGAAAAATAAAGCTTAATCCAATTTTATGTTCTTTATATGTATTTGTAGCATTTACATTTAATTTGTATGTGCTGCCATAGGCCTACCTGAATTTTTGGATATTATGTTTTTATCATTAAAAGAAATAAATAACTCTAAATGAAATATATATTAAAGCCTCTACAGGGAACTTTCATTTTGAGTTGATTTTGGCGACCCTGTGGACAAAAGCGGTAGTGTTTTGCCAGAATGAAGCCTACATTTCCCATGAGCTCTAGCGCGTATTGTCGTAAAGACGATTTGTTTTGGGGATGAATGAAACAACAAGACGGGAAAACTTTGCCCCCACTCCTATCGGGGATCCCAGCTCACCTCTGCCGGGGTAAACGCAGCGGTCGGCTGGTAAGGCTGAAGGCCTGTTTGGCGAGCACTTCCACGGCTTCTTGGACTGAGTATGGAGCGGTGCCTCGCCTCTTTATTTCTTAGCACTCGCTGGACCCTGTCGACGCCTGGCTGGTACCTGTTGTCGGCCCGGATGAGGTGTTCCAGCCCTGCAGCCCCTGCTCTCCTCGTCCCCGCTGGCGCGGGGTGAATCTGCGCAACCTGCGGCCTCTGTGTGTGGCTCCCCGGACAGCTAACGCCGTGGACCCGCCGGCTCCTGCCAGGATTGGACTGGTAAATGCTAGATCACTAGCGAACAAAACGTTTATCCTGAAGGATTTCCTGACTTCCCGAGGATTGGATTTTCTCTGTGTGACTGAGACGTGGCTGACTGTTGGTGAGTCCAGTGCTTTCACAGAACTTTTACCCGATGATTGCTGCTATTTTAACTCCCCACGGACGTCGGGTCGAGGAGGAGGAATAGCGACTATTTAGAGTCACTATAAATGTAAGCAGCTAGGTAAGATGACGTGTGCCGTCTGAGTGCCGTAAATCGTTTCGTCCTGGAAGCGACCTGGGGCGGACCCGGAGACAGTTTCCTAAAGGTATGGATATACACTATATAGAAATAGCTTATCTTCACACCGATGGTCTCATTTGCTGTTGTAGGTCACGCACAGACATCAGCAGAAACGAGAGACTTTTGCATATCCAGTTAAAAGTTCCTTGTAGCGGCTTTAAAATAGATAAATAGAAATAAAACTTCCCCCTAAGCTTCTTTAGTGGCTTTTCTTTTCCTTTTTTTGAAAACACAGCACTACATTAAAATGAACTCAACTGTTTTCTAGAGACTAGAGAAGGGTATACTTTACCCTAAATACAACGTAACCTTTAAGATGTTAATATCTGTATGAGAACAGGCATATGTCTATTTCAGTTTGAGCAGGTTACGTTTGTAATAGACAAACACAATATGGCGTTGTACATGGTCAGTAATTCGGCATTGGTGCAGGCTCACTGTCCGAGGGTTTAAGAACTCACTCTACTCCTCACTAGTTGGTTTGGGACAGTGCTCAGTGGGGCAGACGTGAACATGGAAACAGAGTCAAAGTGGGTAGGGAGAGGGTGTAATGACTTAGAGCTCATGAACACGCCTAAGAGGGAAGAGTGACTTCCCAGCTCAGGAAATGGGACCATCTGAGGAGCACACGACTGCAGCATTAGCCCTGAGCTGCCGTCAACCCCAACAAAACGTAGCACCCCTGTTGTGTTACACAGATGCACTGCTTGCTTACCAGAATTTGGTTTATAAGCACGTCACTGCTGACTGGGTACACCTCAAAGCCCGCTGCCCACCATTTCGTCACATTTCAAAGTAATTCAAATTTTAATATTGAACATGCCCCTGCCCTCTCTGGTGTGTCTCTCCAGGTCCTGCCCTCTCCCCCAGCTGCAGAAGCATGGTGACTACATAAAGCTGAATTCAACCACCCATCATGGCGTGGAGGTTAGGTTGTGTGTGTTTGGTTGTGAAACCTTTCTGGTGGTGCACCAGGATCAGTAAACATTACTTCCTATCAGAGCGAGCGTGTTTCACAATGTTTTATTCTTAGTTATATTCAACAGTCACCTTGTTTATATGTTACATAGTGCAGCTTTTCTATTTGTGAGAAAGTAGTTTTCAGTTGTTGACTTTAAGCTTTTGGTTGTAAACATTTTATTTCTTTATTGTTTTTGTTCATACTTAAGTTTCCTCGATTCTTTTTTCCTCGGTTTAATTTTATTGTTATACCCCTCTTCCCCCTGGCGTAATCAGAGAACGTAACAATCTGTTTCATCTAATCAGGTGAAGTTTTCATTCTGTTCAACTCACTTCAGTCATTTTTATTGCAGCAAAAATGTATCTAATGCACTGAAAAAGCATTTGAGTTTATTATTCTGGCAGGCTACCAAAAGTCCAAGTTGTATTCGCAATATTTGTAATTTATAGAATAAAATAAGTCGTCACCTCCGTGTATCGCGACACTATGCTGATATCTTTTTCCCTCCAGCCCTAAAGAGCAGTGACATCCACCGTTACAAAACAAAGCACCACCTGCAGAAACTGAAACTTCACAGAAACAGAAAATCAAAGAGACAAAACCCTAACTGTTCCGACGGTCAGCCGAGTGTTGCCTTTAGTTCATTCTGTGGGTATTCCTCCACTCTCACAATAGCTCCATTCAATCACAAGATGAAAACATTTCCTAAGAGCTTTTTGCCTCTTTGTCCCTTATTGAGTAAGAAAGACTGTCTGCCAAAGTACTAAACTCAGATGAACCTGAAGCTCTGAACTTTCAATCATCTTCTTCTTTGGTATATGCAGGAAAAGTGTTTGAGCCGCTTGGAGGACAGACAGCTCTGCAGGGTGTTGAATAGTGATGTTAAAAGTTCATGTAGTTCGGTTAAAGATGGGCTGCAGCAGCACTGATAAAACAAAGGCAAAGGCAGAACAAGCAGTGCATGTCAGTTTTAACAGACCAACGTGTTGCAGAGGGTGAGTTGGTTAAATGATGCGCTAAAAGATTATGTCACATGAGTGCAACTCTGCTTGAGCTGGATTCAAGGTTTGCCTTCATTAAAGGGCCAGTTCACCCCAAACATTACAAATACATATTCTTCCTCTTACCTGTAGTGCTATTTATCAGTCTAGATAGTTTTGGTGTGAGTTGCAGAGTGTTGGAGATATCGGCCGTAGAGATGTCTGTCTACTGAATAATCTCCGATTACAGCGGACATTTTACAAGAAAAAATATTCGACGTTTTTTATCTGTAGAGCAGTGGTTCTCAAATGGTGTTCCATGATGCCAATCCAGGTGTGCTGTGGGATTTTGTGATAACCACACATTATTATTGCAATATTCAACTGAGCCGATACAAAAAGTTATCACTGAATTTTTAATTGACTGTCAGTCTGTTGTGCACACCTGTTTCCTAATAAAGAAGCAAATCCCACCTAACAAATGTAATGTACTTTATTTATTCTGTTTTTAAAAAAAAACTTCACAGGGAGTTCACATGTGGGAAAAATAATTGTGTGACACATCACATTGTCTTACATTATTTCCCGTTTAAATGGATGTGTTATTGGACTTTACGTTACCTCTAGTGCAAACTGAACATTTCCTACTGCTGCACCCTCACATTAAGAGCATTTAAAGGAACAGCGTGTAAAATTTAAGGTGATTTCATATCATGTAGCAGTGAGGATTGCAGATTGCAACCAGCTGAAACTTCTCCCAGTTAGAATTCCTTCAGTGTTCATTGCTCAGGAGGTTTTTACCAGGAGCTGAATTATCTGCAGAGGTCTATTCCTCCCCAAACAAACAGACAAGATGATTTAAATCAAGAAAAACACTGAATAAATCAGTTTCACATTAAATCAGTGGTTCTCCAATGCTGTTTGGCTCATCAGAAACAGGCCTCTAACCAAGCACCTGCTAACGTGGGCTCATCTTTATTTTCTGATAACTTAGGATCCAGATGTTTAGGACGTCTGTACCCTGAGACGAATTATTCACAGAGGTTTCCTCCTCTCCAAAACAAATGGACCCGGCGATTTAACAATAAATAATAGGGGCTGCTAGTTACGGTTGCTAACACAAAAATGCAAATGACCCTATGTAGAGCTGATGTCTGTTTTGTCCGTTCTGGGCTATGGTAGAAATATGGTGGTGCAACATGTGGACTCTGCCCCCTTTGTAGATATAAACAGCTCATTCTAAGGTCACGAAAACACACCAATTCCTAATTTCAGGTGATTTTACACTAAAACAAAACATATTTGCTATATTTTATTCAATTTCTGCACATATATCCTCCTAAATCCTACATTCTGGACCTTTAAACAGTGAAAGTCTTTGAGCTCCACAAGCCAAGTGCCATCTAGTTCCACTATACTGGAGAGAAGGCAGACATCTCTGTGGCAGACATCTCCAACACTCTGCAACCCACACCAAAACAAACTAGACTGATAAACAGCACTTCAGGTAAGAGGAAAACGTTGTATTTTTAAAGGGTGAACTGGCCCTTAAAGACAAGACTATGACCCTTTTGAAAAAACAAATACAATTATTCCTCTTTAAATAAGAAGTAGAAATAATAGTCACTAAATTAATTCTGGCTGAATTCATTACACTTAGATGTTTTGTTGCTACAGTGTTGCTTGTTCTGTAGCTCATTTTGGCTAACGTAAGCTAACATGACACACAGTGACGTAGTTTACAGACAGCCTAGTTGGGGGACACGAGTTAACTTCCTCTGCAGGGCATGATGTACCAACGTTAAGAACCTTTAAATAAATGCGGCTGTCTAACTTTGTTTTAGCATTTACCGTTATTCTGTAATAGTCACTAGTGTCAACAGGGGTCGCTATTTAGTAAATATCCTATAGTCTCACTTTAAGTTTCTGTAATTTGGGCCATTTCACCATCACACACTTTGTGTCATCAAACAACACCATTCACTGTCTATGATCCACACCAAGATTTGGCCAACTGACCAGCACACTGAGTGACTCACTCGCTCTGAGACTGTGATTAATGCTCTTCCTGGTAACCATAGAGACACAAGCAGGAAATACAACAGTGGCTACAATGATTAACACACTGGGTGAATATGTACACTGGCATATGGGCGTCAGGGTAGTGTCATGATTCCACTCTACCCTACAGACTCATGCCTGCGACCTCACACGGTGCATTAAATGATAGAGGAAACAGCGGAGTGGAAGTGAGACGAGTCAGACAGCAAATAGAGAAAGTGAAAGCAGTGAGGGAGGGGGAGAAGAGTGAGAGGGAAGGAATGTGAGACAAAGAGTGACACTGAGAGAGGAAGAGGAAAGAACGTGTTGTGAGAAAGAAGCAAAGACAAAAGGGAAAAGAAAAAAAAATAAAATGCAAATTTTGCTGATTCATTGCAGAAGAAAACTTGACATCTGTGTCACATGTGCAGATCTGGTCACTCTCTTCAGAGAAGACAGTGAGTGAGAGGCTGTGAGGGTGTCCAAGTGTCTCACCATGTTAAAATAGGAGCGGATCTTGACTCCTCTGGCCAGGTCCCACACAATGCAATTCCCATCATGCCCTGCTGAGAAGAGGATCCTTGGATCAAAGGGATGCGGCTCCAGGACAAACACCTCGTCCTCGTGACCCTGACATAAAACAACATAAACATCGAAATTAAGACTCTCCAATAAATTAAAAAGACAGAGAAGTCATCAGTGGGTGCAGTTACATGATGGCTTCTCATTCAGAATGAAATAAATCTGAATGAATTCATTCGGAATTAAAGTTTTTCCAGGTAGTTTACATGGGAAATATTCATTCTGAATGAGGGTTTACACAGAGATCAGTTTAATCGCCTTTATTCGGGTCCGCGCAAGGTTTGGGGCAGGGAAGGTTTCTGATTGGACAGGGGGCGGGGCGGATGTTACGTGTTAACGTTTACTGGACGAAAACACTGTAGTCCTCGTTCCGGATAACAAGATGCTTGACGACGCCGTTCTTAGTGCCTTTTTCGGGCTTGTTTTGCTTATATTCTTGAAGCAGCAGTACGACAACAACTTTGTTCTGCTAATGCTTCGTCTGTTGAGGAGAAGGGAGGAAGAAGGTCGAAGAAGGGACATAGAAGACCATGGTTTGGCGAATGGAAACCAGTTAGTGCAACGAATCGGACTGCTCTATCTCAGCCCACTGCCGCGGAAACGAGCATACTTTCAATTCTTTCATTCTGAATTAGAAACGGAATATTCCAGCCCCTTACATCGGATTGAATTTTCAATCGCATTGGCCATTTTCATTCCGAATTAGGTGTTTACAAGATCACTTTTAATAGGAATGAACTTTCATTCCGAATGAAAAGGGAATTAAACTGTCCATGTAAACCCACTCAGTGTTTGTTTTTCAAAGATATACTTCACCCCCAAATGATCATTTGTATAATAACTCACCGTGTGTTATGTTAAATTAATAAGGAAAACTTCTCACATGCCTCCAGTGACGAACTCTCACACAACTCGTGCAGTATAATCCAAGTCTCATTTATCAAGTCATATGCCCAGTACTTCCCAGACAACCTTTCCAACCGGGAACTGAACTGAAAGTGAAACTTACCAGTGCTCTCTTCAAAGCCAGACTTATGAATGAATGAATGCCTTTATTGTCATTGCATATTCACATACAACAAAATTTGCCATTTCTCATAAAAGAAAAACTGCTTCGTTTGTCATTCCTCCCCAGCAGAAGCAACACAGAACGAGCAACTCGGATTGTTGGAGGCAATACCAGGTCGCAAACACTAATCACTATCATATATTTTGGTCGTGCCCTGTCCTGGCTACTTCCTGGAGGAATCTCCATCAGATCTTAGAGAAGGTGTTCAGAACCAATATACCTCTCAAATTTGATGCTTTATATTTATCCAATATTCCACGAGAGATAAACTCCAGAGGTAGAATCATCTTGACAACTCTGTTGGCTGCATGTAAGAAAGCCATAACTCGCAAGTGTTTGAAGCCCCCCAGGCTCCCTCAGTCGAAGATTGGATAGACATAGTCCATCAAATATATACAATGGAAAAACTGACATATTCTATCAGAATACAACAAGAGAAATTCACCAACATATGGTCAAGGTGGTTTGACTTTATTAAACCCCAAAGACCACACTTAGCGTGAGATTTCTATGCATATTTTGAATGCTGCCATTCTTATTTCTTATATTCTTATGTATACACCAATCAGCCAAAACATTTAAACCACTGGCGGGTGAGGTGAATAACATTGATCATCTTGTTACGGTGCAATATTCTATTGGGAAACCTTTGGTCCTGGCATTCATGTAACTGCTACTTGATGCGCTCCACCCACCCGATCACCGTTGAATACCAAGTATAAACCCCCTTATGGCAATGACACTCGATGGCAGTGCCCCCTCAGCAGGACAATGCAATGGTCAGGAATGACCCGAGAAATGGGACAAAGAGCTCAAGGTGTTGACCTGGCCCCCAAATACCCCAGATCCCAATCTGATCAAACATTTGAGGGGTGTGCTGATACCCCAGAGGTACCCCAGATTCACGGTGGGTCCTCCACGGTTCGGACTTGGGTCTGCCCTGTCAAGGCATGAACACAGGACCTCTGGGGGGTGTCCTATAGAGTCTGGCACCAATACGTTGGCTTCAGATCTTTTGAGTCCTGTGGGTTGTGAGGTGGGGTAATAGCACGTCCCACAGATGTTTGATCAGATTGGGATTTGGGGAATTTGGAGGCCAGGTTGATGCCTTGCAGTTTCTGTCATGATTCTCAGGTCATCCCTGAGCAGTTCTGTGGCGTGGCGTGGCGTGGTGTGGTGTGGCGCATTGTCCTGCAGGGGGGGCACTGCTACTGGGGAGTGCCATTGTAATGAGGGTGGGGGGGCTGGTCTGCACTGGTGTTTAGGTGGGTGGAGCGTGTCAGGTGGCATCCACATGAATGTTAGTACCCAAAGTTTCCCATCAGAACATTGCGCTGTAACAAGATGATCAATGTTGTTCACTTCACCTGTCAGTGAATGTTTTGGCTGATCGGTGTGTATTTTTTTTTTTTTAATGTACTGAGAAGAAACTACCACTCAGCAACACCAAATCTTGTTTTGAGTGCGTTGTACAATAAGTAATCATGCTGTCAACATCTCTCTTTTAAAGGACAAACAAACCAGCAAACAATCCTAAAATGAGTGGAGTCTGCCAAAGCCAGGGTGATAGTTCTTCTATTTTTCTGGTGTGTGTGTGTGTGTATTTTACTTTAGTTTTTGGTTATGGTGGTTTACTTGCTGTGATGTTGTTGTTTTGGGTCTATTTTCACTGAGCCACTGATGGTTGTATAAGCACATTAGGGCAGCAACTTACGATTATTTTCATTGTCGACTAATCTGTGGATTATTTCTTCGATTAGTCAATTTATCCTTTTATCAAAAAATGTGTTAAAATGTTGAAAAATGTCGATCTGTCTCTCCCAAACCCCAAAATTATGTCATATAATGTCTTGTTTCATACTCACACCAAAGGGTTTTAGTTCACTGTCACAGGAGAATGTGTAAAGCTGCCAATATTTGAACGTAAGAAGCTGCAATACGAGTATTTTGGGGTACTTTATAGTACTTTTCTATGAAGAATGACTCCAACCAATTAGTCGACTACTAAAATAGTCATCAATTATCTAAATAAAGTCAATTAGTCATCGATTAGTCGACTAATCGTTGCAGCCCTAACGCACATTGGTTCTGGATGGTTCTGTCCAATGGATAACTGCGGGCAGTTTATGAAGGGGTGGAGGGCAACGGATGAGAGGGTGGATGAAGTATGAGCAGGTGTGTGTGTTTGAATATAGGTGTGGATGAAAGTAGAGGTGAAGCTGGCATGTAACAGATAGGAGAGGGACAGGAAATCTTTACAGATTAGTCCTGGATTCTCATTCAGGAAAATTTAAAAAGAAAAATGTTGTAATAATGGAAATGTGTGCTTGTTTAATTCTGCCCAACAGACACAAAGTTGGACAGAGAAAAGAAATCCACATAGCCACACATTAAAATAGGATAAGGCTAAAAAATGATAAATAAGGTGCTTCATAAAGGACAAGATAAAGTGTATATGCAGTGTATGGCTGTGGGGTTAAAACTGTTTCTAAGCTTGGAGTAGCAGCACTTCAGGGCCCTGCAGCGTCTTCCAGAGGGCAGCAGTGTGAACAAGTAGTGAAAGGGGTGAGTACTGTCTGTAACAATCCTGCAGGCTCTGCTGAGGCAGCGAGACCTATAGATGTCTACGGGGGAGTCCAATAATTTTTTGTGCTGTGTTGACCACCCTCTGGAGAGCCACCCTGTCTGCTGGCGAACAGTCCCCACACCGAGCCATGATGCAGTACGTCAAGATGCTCTCCACTGAGCAGTGGTAGAGAGACTCTTTTTCACCACAGCAGTGGAGTTTATAGTCCACTTGAGGTCCTCGGTTCCCACTAGGGATCCTCTGTAAGCTGTCTCATTGGTTATTGGTGTTTTAAAAGATTTAGCTTGAATTCACCAAAGTCCCACCTAACACAAACTAACTAACTGATGGAGTCAGTGATAGACCAGCAGCTCCTGTGTTCAGCCAGGTAAATTAATTGTTTTTGTCAGTGGAGTCTGGCCTTAAAGAGAGCTTAGATACGTTTCACTTTTAGTTCAGTTCTCTTGAGGAAGTCCTGAGCATACAACTGGATACATGAGACTTGGATTATACTGCATGAGCTGTGTGAGAGTTTATGAAGTGATGTTTTGATATAGTTCTGCTGTACCCCATGACTTTAATTCACCACAAATTTGTCAGAGTGGATTCTTTGTTCACCAGAGGCATGTGAGGAAACACAATTTTCTCCCTGAATTCAAGGTGACACAGGGTGAGTGACGGATATACAACTGGTCATCTGGGAGGTTAAGTATTCCTTTAATGGACTAAACCTCTTCCTGTGAATGTATTAATGGGCATTCTCATAGCCCAGCGTTCAGAGCAGCTACTGAACCAAAACTCTTTTCATTCAAAAAACAACCAAATTCATATTCGTAAATTTTTAACAAACATCTACATTTACTTTTTGTTTATCTTCTGGGTTTGAATGTATTGCTTCAAAGACAACTATCAAATGTCCCACACCCTTGAATGCATCAGTAGAGGAGTTTCTGACAGTCCTCACATTACCATGACCTTATAATGAAACTGAGAAAGTGAGAAGTCAGTTGCGAATTTGATAAGACACCTTTAAAATCTCACTAAAGATAAGTTCATATGAGCATTTACTTTTCATTGTGTGTTTTTTCATCTGTGTTTGTATGTGAATGTCTTAAATCACTACATACCATCAGGACGTGGACGAGGTTGCCGGTGATGGAGTTCCACACCTTCAGCGTCAGATTGTTGGCCGCTGTGATCACCGTACCGTCGTGGCGATCCCATGCTACCATAGTAACCTTCAGCTTGGTCACTTTGTCTTCCAGCGGGGGAGGATTGTACTTCCTGAAGGGAAGACGGTGATACACTGATGTCAAGTTTGGAACAATAAAAGTCAGTGTGGTTTACTCTGTAAACACAAACTGCATAAAGGAGCAAATAAAAGACAAACTGTAAAATCATTAAAATGTGATTAAAAACACTGAAAAGTTCACCTGGTGATTCCTGCTAAGAATAGTTAATCTGCTGTCGTCACTTCTTTACACCATTAATGAGGAGCAAGCCACTCTGACAGCGACACCTTTGTCTCTTTACTGTTTAAGATAATTATTCACAACATCTGCTGTTGTTGTTTACGTATGTAAACTGTGAAAAACAGCACATCAAAAACATTTCATCACTTTCTTGTACAAGTCCCTGACTCAGACTTTATGCACGTTAAGCCCCGTTTCCACCAGACACTTGGAGTATGGCACCTTTGGAACCAACAGTAACCCTTCAGACATGGTACCTAGACCCTAGTGTTTCCACTGCAAACAGTACTCTTAAATGTGGGCGGGGTTGTTGTCACTCACTGCTCCGTCCAGCACTCACTGTATTTCCTCCTTTATCAGTCTGCACCTGGTTTATCGTCCACAGAACGAGGCTGCACGCCGACATTTTCAGAACAACATTGAACAGGCTGCAGTGAGAGTCTCTCTCCATGGGATATTTACAAATAGCAGCTTTGTGCATTTAGTCCTTCTCAGGCAAGCTCAGGGGTTTAGTGTTGCTGTAGCCCACAGGAACGACACTCTGTGACACTTTTTTTTCCTACAAGTGAGGATTAGAATATATGCAGTTCACATAATCTGGTCGAAATAAATATATATTTTTAAACACTGAAGATCCACTTATTACTAAAAGTGTCTGTCAAGAGAGACAATAAAAACTAATGGAATGGTCAAAGTTGTCACAGTGAAATTTAAGGTGTGCTGATGGATTCACGTCGTCACTTCATGCACTGAGTAATAGTGATAGTAACTAATGTATGTAAAACTCTCCACAGTATGAACAGTGGTTACATGAGCTTAAAAACCAGACACAACTCAGCCCTGAACAGAGTGACCGTCCTCTACTGACCAATCAGACTGCAGTGTTCACAGCTCCACCTTTTAGTACCAGACCTGTGCGCTAGGTACCCCAACAGAGGGGGGACCAAAAATGGGGACGGTACGGAAGGGTTCCATTGGTACCATCCACAACTTTTCAGAATGGAAACAGGAAAAAATGCGTACCGAACTGAACAGTACCGTACTGCTCAGTGGAAACGAGGCTTTAGAGGCCTTACCAAAGGCTTAAAATTGTTTGTATCAGTCATGTTACATTGTGATGATTTAAGATCATTCAACTCTTACCCAGTGTTTGTTGTGGTTTTCACTTTTTATCATAACATCCAAGCTTCAGCACCGTTATTACAGACAATTAAATATATATATATATTTTTTAGAGAAATAGGTAGACTCAATAAAGTCAGTATTTATTTTCATTGCTGTCTCATGTTTGTTGTGTTCATTCAGGCAGTAATGACTTCAATTGCCCATCAGTGTCATCTCCATTCATCCACTGTCGCCTCATGCCTGCCGTAAATCTATATTCTGTCTGGGAGCAGTCAGGTAATCAATCACTGTGTCACACTTGATGCCACAGGTGTTAAAGTGTTGTTTTGTTTCTTTTACTGAAGTATTTACGTGCTGTGGGTTATACACTTAATGCAGATGTAAATAATTGCTGCTGGTGCAAACGGCATTAAGTCTATTTTAACTATCTCTAAATAAATGTTTGGGCTTCAAAACTGTGCTTAGTTTCCACGGGGAATATTCATACACAATAAGTGTGGGACTTTTGTACACAACATGATTGATTTTTGTCAAATTTAGACTGACAACAGAAACCCGCAGGATGATCCCAACCCACGGCTGTGAGCTCTGCACACGGCAGCGCTGGTGGAAAAGCCAGACTCTGTCAGCTGCACACACACACATACCCGGGTAATTTGGTCTGCATGTCCAGCAGAATGCTCCTCCAGCCCTGAGGCTGCAGCTGCCAGATTCGTGCTGTACCGTCCCTGCTGCCGCTTACAAACCTACAACACACACACAGATTTGTGAACACAGCTTCATGCAGCAGATCAACTGTAAATATAACATTTGGTCTTATTTCAGCTTTCTGCAGCACAATGAACGCTTTCATCTCTGCACATCAGGGTACACTAATTGTATGTAACCCCCCCCCCCTTCCTTCTCCCTACTACTTCTCCATCTCCTCCACCCTCCTTTTTGCATAGACAGTCTTCCTCCTTCACTGCTGAGATTACAGCGACCCAGGGGAATTACAGCTGAGCTTGTTTTTCTGCAAACTCCACACAGGCACACGCAATTTAACACTCTGAGAGTGCATGATATGTGCAAGTGTGTGCATGTGCGTGTTAGTGTATGTGTGCTACATAATAGGTGTAGTTAATTTTTGTATGTGCACTGCTGTTAGCCTGTATGGAACCTTTGGGTGTTGTAATGTGACTTGATGGTGTCAGCAGAAACACCAACTTTACTTACTATTTAATACACGCTCTAATACACGTCTTCTCTCTCAAACACACACGCATAAACACACACGCTAACTGTGCAGACCTACCTGTCACTGCAATGTGAGAACTGGATGCTGTCGACTTTGTCCTGGGTGAGAAAAACACAGGAGCAAAGTCAAAACAATGTACTGAGAGACAAACAATTCCTCCGCTCGTCTTCCAAATCATGACAGTTTTATTGTGTATTACCAATAAATTATATATTTAACACAAAATCTCAGCTCAAGGTCAACTTACTAGCTTTTTCCAGAGCTTTCAACTGCATCCCATGGACTCAGTTGATGGGGTTTGCTCAGTTGTCATGAGCACAACTCATCTGGACAATCTCTGAAACAACTGAGCAAACTCCATCTACTGAGGAAGTCCATGAAATACAGCTGAAAGCTTTTGGGTGAAAAGGAAGTAAGTGGACATTTAAGTTTTTGGTCAAACTATTGTTGCCTAAGTCAAGACCAAGTCCAGACAGGTATTTTAGTGACCAGGGTTTTTCAGTGCGGATTCAGGTGTTAGAAACACATCGGAAATGCTTTTAAGACCTTTTCAATATAATGTTTAATCAAATTTAAGACAGATTTTTGGTCGAAACATTGTTTTTCTTATATAAGCATTTCAGGTCAGTACAGAAGTAAAAAGTAGATATATATATGCGGTCCTGTGCAGAGGTATTTTTCATGTACGAATATGGTTATTAGAGTATTATTTGCAAACAGGTAGGTGCAAGTATAAAGCAAAAGACAGTATTAGGTTTTAAGATTTGTAACATCTGAAATTTGGACTTTCATATAGAAGTTTTTGACTCATTTTGACAAAGAGAAATTAAAAGATGGATAATTTAAGACGCCCTGGTTTTCCCTCCTTTGTTCTCAAAAACACCCTGTCAACTAACACTGTTCTAAAAAAATTCTGTCCAAATTAAAATCCCAAAACAAAGTTAAAGCACCGTCGAGAGTAGGGCCACCCGCTCCCTGATAGTCAACCAAACATTAGTCGACCAGAAAGGTCATTAGTCGGCAAGATTTCATTGGTCGCTTAGTTGCAGAAAATAGCAAACTCTATTAGGAGCTGCACCTTGTCAGAATAAATCAAAACTGATATGACTGGACCATGTGGGAATTTAATTTGAAAGGACAGACACAAGAAGTGTCCACGCTCAGCAGTCAGACAGGAGTCAGGTTAATTTCCAGGGCTGGCTAGTTAATAACATGTCAGGAAACTAGTCGACTAATGGCCCTAAATGACAACTATTGGTCGACAAGGGAAATTCTTAGTCGGGCAGACCTAGTCAAGAGTATGCCAGACCAACAGGCAGCTACAGCATATAAACCTAAAGCCACTCAAAAAGAATATGCTGACCAATTAGAAGCCTTAAAAAAGCTGTTGCTGGAAGGCTACCTGCAGCAGTGACCTCCATAGCGCATTATGTTGCCTCTGTTCCTCAATATAGTGAAAATGTACATGCACAATCATGTGTAAAAGTCTTGTTAGCAAAGATAAAGCTACCACTATTTTAGCGATGTCCACAATTGCACAAAACACCTCACAAAGAAACAAACAGCGCACACTCTGATGTCATGAGTCAAAAACTCGGACAACGGTTTCTGAAAATCTTCAGCACAGACAAAGTTTTACAAAGGTTTTTTTGTGTGTGTAGATGAAAGGCCATAACAAAGATACTTTTGTCTGTGTGCACTTGGCCCAAAAATGAACGTTCATGATAAGCATAAAAAAATGAAAACAGATAAACCAAGTCTTTAATAAAACTTGTTGATACATAAGTCAAATCAATTTTAAGCCTCTTACTGTGACGCACAGAGAGCTCCTTTGAAACACAGTTTTGTTTAAAAAAAAAAAAGCGACTCACTGTGTGAGACTCAAGCTCAGAGATCTTCTCTGGTTGGCCTGAGCCGAAATAGTACACCCTGATGATGTGATCTGTACTTCCTGTGGCCAGGAACATACCACCTGCACACACACACATACACATACAGGGTAAGAGAAATTAAATGCATGTATTCCAATATGTTTTTAAAAAAATGCACATCAAGATTCAAACTCTGATGAAACAAAAACTTGCCAAACTTGTCTAGGAACTTCAAACTTGTCTTGTGTTTGTTGGTGCAAACTTTCTGCAAAAGTAACTTTAAAGTCATTTATTGAAAATTCAAGGTTAATTTCATCTCGAAGCAGAAACACACTCTCAAAAACTGTGAAGCGCACTTATCCCACATTTAGTGGAAAGCAGCAGGCCCACTCGAGTGTGGCTGTCTGCTGTGCTTGCTCTCCACTTAATCTGGGCTAATTGTACACATTTTTTCTGCTCTGCTGCAGTTTCCCCTCCGGTGGTCTCGAAGCATGCGTGAAAATCAAAAGCGAGCCGTGCTCACCTGCGCTGAAGGAGGAGCAGATCATCTGGACGCCAGGTCTGGAACGCTCCGTGAATTTACTGGGCCTCTGCCTGGACACAGACAAATAGAAACAGACATTTAAAGTGAGGCACACTGAGCTGCCAGGCTGTATGTTTTTAATAGAACGGGTTTCACAGGCTTCCTTTCTGCTCTGTATTACTCATACAGCACTGTGAAACTCAATCTATGAAGCATTAAAGAAAGCCAGTAATCTATTATTATCATACATGACAATATAATGACATTTTGGCAAACTGCTTCACAATATGTTGGTGCGGAGGGTGTGAACGGCACTTGTGCAGGTGAGACCGTGCATACTGTGTGTACTGCGTAAGCGTTTCTCACCCAAACTTGAGCGTGCGTGCGTCCCACTGCCAGAAGCAGATGGTGCCGTCAGCTCCGGTGGAGGACAGGTAGCGCTTTGAGCCGCAACAGAGAGGCGAAAACTGCAAAGACAACCAATTAGAGGTTACAGCTGAGGATAATGGGCGATCAGAAGATGCTGCTCACATAACAGCAAAAAAAAAGGAAAGATAATTAACCCACATCAGCTAAAAAAAGCTTCTCTATCAGTGTAGGAAGAAGTGAGATTAGCATGCAAGCTTAAAACACACAGATAAACATGTAAACATAAAAAAAATAAAAGCTCAAACACAAATATTAAACAGATAACATAGAGACTAAACTCTGTGTATGATCAAGCAGTTTTTTCCATTTTCATCTGGGGCCAGGTCGTGGGGACAGCAGGTCGCGCAATGTTCTATATTCCTCTTATTGCTGACAAATCCAATAGAAAGCCCAAAACCAACAATGAAGGAGCCCTCCAGAAAGTGTTGCCTGTGCACCCAATGTCTAATGTAGCTCATTCCTTTGTGCTATAGATCTCCACTGTTGTCCACCAATCAACTGACTGTGGCCGTTTCCTCCTATAGTTAGCCAATCAAATTTTGTCATGATCTCCTTCAGCCATTCATGCTGCTGCTGCCAAACTTTAAATCTGTTCTCCTCTCTGCTCCTGTCAGCCGTCATGTTAGGCAGAATCGTCATGCCCTCCTCCACCACATTCACCTCCTGTGACCTTATCCAGAGCCCAGGATGAGCTCATCAAAAGCCCACCCCTCAGCACCCTCTTCATCTCATCACCACCACTAGCATCTAGACATCATGATGTGGTCTAATCTCCAAATACTTATGTGCTCATGTAAATAAATATTCTTTTCTCTCCTGATTTAACTGCCATAAATACTTACTAGCATGTATTAATTTGTAACTGAAATCAGTCCCTAACAAAATACATTATTTACTCCTGTTTAGGTTTGCAACGGCAGACCGTTTTTAAGGTGTACCGTGATATTAAAATTGACGTTTTTAATACCGTGTACATTTGCTTCTCTATGATATTGAAAAAAAAAAAAAAAAAAAAATGCAACCGGACGGAGAATCTCAACTTCATGTTGGTAATTTTAAAAGGGAGACTCTTTATTCAAACTTCCATTTTAAAAAATGGTTTAAAGTAGGGTTGCAAAGCTAAATGTCAACTTTATTTTACTTTTTACACAAATTTCATGAAAAAATAGCCCAAAAATAACCCCTCTGTTTTCAATCCCCATGGGGAAATTCATTTTTTTTTTCGCTCTGTTGTCATACACACACAGGCCCACATGTACAACACATGTACAAACAGGACCTATACATGTATTAAATGGAGAGATGTCAGAGCAAGAGGACAGGTGCCCCAAGCAGCTGAGGGTTTGGTGCCTTGCTAAGGGGCATCTCTGCAGTACCCAGTAGGTGAACTGGCACCTCTCCAGCTACCAGTCCACGCTGCATATTTGGTCTGGATGGGACTTGAACTGACAAACCTCCAGTCCCTCTGCCGCCCCATTTAAGGATTATTTTGACGTATAATAATAACTCTGCGATATTTTCTGAGACCGTTTTCATAGCTTGAAAATCTCATATCACTGCAACCCCTCGCCTGTTTGGGTAACCTTTGCTAAAAACTGCAATATCCAGCTGTTTCAGGAAATGCCTAATAATAATAAATTCATTTGATATAGCTCCTGCCACACTCACAAAGTGCTTCACAAAAGAAGACAATAAAACCATGCAGTCAATAGAAACAAAAGCCACAAAAGACCATAAAACAGAGACTAAACAGAGGTCACTGAGGACCGTAAATGAAACACACCAAGGAACAAGAATCTAAACATCCCAGGGTGGGACAAAGGCCATTATAGTCTTTTAAGACAAAAAGAGCTAATATTTATTTATTTATTTATAGATTTGTGTCTTCAGTAGGAACAAACAACAGACAGACATAGTTAAAGAAGGTGGATGCCAACACAACAAGAACCACCCAGCCTGCCTCATCCTTTAGCGACCGGCCCTGTTATGCAAATTTCTGATTGTAAAAATGAGTCTTATGGATATCAGCCAGTCATGCCGTCTTTTGTCCATATGTTGGAGGTTACTTCTCCTTGACCTCATCGCCTGTAATAGCTGCGGCGGTAGAGTTTCAGTTTGTCGTGATCTAAATGTTGTTTTAGTGGCTTTTCCATTCTACAAAGAATACAGTTACACTGAATACATCATATTTGGCAGCTTAAATTAAATAAACATGTGCAACTCCAACAAAAACATCAGCCAGGCTGCAACTTTAGTCTAACAAGAGTTGCTTGAACTTTTCACTTTGGGAGGAAGTTTCTACAACAGCCTGCTGCATCAGTCTAGAGCCGCTTTTTTGGGTTTGGAATCCATCGATAGCCTCACTGGAGGAAATCAAGATGAGCCTATTCTAATGAGGTCTGGCAAGATTTAGACAAAAAAGGCTCCAGGTCACAGATGTATGAAGCATCTTTTAGTTGACAAAATGTTGAAACATTTTTTATGTGCTGCATTTAGAGAATGCAAGAATTCATTTTGGAAATACACACAAACATTCACACAAAAGCACACAGTCTGACCATCCTCTTACCTGCAGTGATGTGATAGACGCTGCATGACCCTCCAGGACGGCCAAAGGGGCGCAGGTCTGTAAGCACCACACCCTGATGGTCTTGTCACAGGACCCGGCCGCGATCATTGTGTTCTCGTAGCTGACGGCCATGTCGGAAATCTCAGCGGCGTGGCCACGGAGCGTCGCCAGCAGACGCCCGTCATCTGTTCCCCAGATCTTCACCAGGCAGTCGTCTGAGCCCTGGAAGAGAAAGAAAGCGACGCCAATACAGTTATCAGACGTGAGTGAAGACTGGTATTTTATATAGCTTGAGAAGTGGCGTGTCTGCCTCTGCCTCACTTCTGGAAAGACAAATTGAACATGTCAAGTTCAAAAAGACTTTTAAAATATATCTGGGCACACTGCAGCCTCAGACTGTCAGCACACTCACAAACTTGGAACACAAACAGATGAGGAAATGAGGTTCTTCAGATGCAAAAATAGAGGTGATTAATCTGTACTGTGTCAAACAGAAACTGGCAGTAAACATTTCAAGGCGTTTACATGCACAATACTAATGTGATTAATACCAGTGAGGATGACAAGGGAACACTGCAGCTGTCATGGAGACCTCCTCACGAGATCATCTTAGACTAACTTAAAGTTTAAAGTATCAAACATTAGAGTACGTAGTGCCAAATCAACACGCGATGTTGTTACCATAACGTGGGTATACATTAGTCGGACTGTGTTTAATTACTGTATATATTTTTACACCTGTAATGACTCAAGTTTGAAATGCTTAGTTGCATTTTCACACACCAAGAGCAGCTGTGCTATCAAGGGTCATTATAGTTAATTAAAACTAAACTAAAAACTAAAACCAGGTGTGAAATAGCATTTTAGTTAACTGAAATAAAAATAAATGCTAGGCTTCAGGGGGATAAACAACTGAACTAATATCGTGTACCTACAAAAATATACAGGAAATATCTTTGTTTTCATAGTCCTAATTTTAGCTCTTGTCAATTTGCTTAAATCTGTAAACACAACAAGCATGAGGAGACACTGGTGCATACGTTTGGGACTGGGATGTCTACATGTGTGAGTCAAAGTGTTGTGTTTTTGTATTGTAATATATATTCTGAAGTTCTTCAACCTTGCCCCTGACAAATACTCTTCATATTATAATAAAAATATGAATAGAACTAATACTAAAACTAACAAAAACAAAACTAAAACGAGCAATAAAAACTAAACTGAAAGCAAACCCACTCTGGAAACTAACTGGAACCAAACTGAACTGAAAATTAAAACTAGTCAAAGTCCCTAAGATGTTAGGGATTGTTTGTTACTAATGAAGGGGGAAGAGGTGGTGCAAAATGGATAGGCATGACAAAAAAAAATTAAAAGCACTAGAGAAGGGCATACAAATTAAAATGGTCGTATTTTGTATTTAATTTAACGCATATTTTAAAGAAAACTTTTAAAAAAAAACTGTAAAAGCAGAAATTTCATTGAATTTTCAGTTTTGCGACAGTCCTTGAACACATCTTATGCAACAAATGCTTCCAAAAAACATAACCAAATCTGAACTTGAAATAGTAATATTTCATCAAAATCACTTTATTCTACATCTCATTTAAAATTTGTACAAAAAGGAATAAAGTTTGCACTAACTAACCGACATGCTCAACAAGAGAGAAAACCCGAGGCTGTTTTTAACTCCAGGATTTCAACTTTTCAACTTTTAACTTTTAACTTTCAAACATCAAAGGGTGAGTTTTAAAAATCTAATCACTAATTTATAGTGGATTGAGGGTCGTGCATTTTCCACCAGTCACTCAGGGAGGCTCAAGGAAAAATATTTATAGCTTCAGGGAGGGTCAAAACAAAATCAAAAAGAGTCACACCCCAGCCACCCCCCTCCTCTGATTAATAAAGAACAGTTCCTTAGCAGTGGAAAATTACATTAAATACATTTACTGCATGAAACCAAAACACTAGCATTTTTTGTGATGCTTTCTATAAACTAAACTATGCAAATTGCCATGCTATATCGATAGAGAGAGGGGAGGACCTGCAGGAAAGGGCCCTGGGCTGAACTTAAACCTGGGCCACTGCCGTAAGCGCTCACTCTGCGGTATGAGCTACGGGGGCACCCCCAGGTCCATTTTCATTTTTTTAATTAAACCTTTCTTAACCAGTCAAGCCAGAACAAATTCTTATTTACAATGGCCGCCTTGCAAATGGCAAAGCCTCTTAAAAAGACGAAGGTAGGGTCTAAAAGAAATGTCAAAAGTTAAAAAGACAGCAGCACGCATCCAGACATTTCCAAAACACCCACTAGTTACATACAATCACACAATGGTTCCTGCAACCATGTAAATGTTTCCTCAACATGAAAGTCAACCGATGTCATTTAAACACAAATAACAGGAAAACCAAACACACTGACTGAGATCTTTCACCTCACTGCGAGACAGACTGGCCTGCCCTGTGAGCAGAACTGCAACAAAGATGGCGTACGCTGAGAGGAGGCCCTCTCAGTAGAATATTTATTGTGAGTATTAAATAAAGTAAAAGCAATGCAAGCTAAGAAAAGAACCCAAAAGCAATGCTTCAAAAGAGGCTGCAATAATAATAATAATAATAATAGATGAGCTATAATCCATAAAGTCAAGCCTGTAAGAAATTTGTTTGCCCAGAGGCAGCTTCTGAAAATACACGATCAAGACCCTAAATGAAGACGTGGAAACAGCCTCCAGGGACTCGACTAGGATTTCTGGCTGTGTTCCAGCGTGTAAGGGGTTAAAGGGTTTGCGATTCAATGTGGTGCCGGACCCATCTGTGCCTTGATTACAATCTCAAAAATAATTTTTAAACCCAACAGGTAACCAGAGTCGAGATGCAAAAACACAGTGTGACATGATCTAATAGTTTGTGTGATTTATACAGGCTGGAAATAAAGAAGTGTCTTTTGGAGAAAAGGGCAGAAACTCACACAATGAGGGAGGTTGACGGTAAAACTGTAATGTAGGAAATGCAAGGAAATTTATACAACGTGGTCGCACAATTCTCCTGACAGACTGATGTGACAGACGTGCCGAAACAGCCACCCTTTTATATCTGCAAAGTATTTTATAAGGCACACCACACTATCAGCATCAGCATAGATTTGAGAGGAAATGTGAGATGAAAACACCAACTCCCACCTCAGAATAAATCACAATCGCTTGCTCCATCACCAGCAGAACACAGTCTGACTGGAGCTGTTATTTTATGTGGACTGATCAAAACAGCAAGCGCTCCCTTAGTGATTTAGAAAAAGCTCAAGGACGAATTACGGCTCTGGGAAGATGGACGAAAAACTGATATGCCCAAAGAGAGTCAGGCCTGCACGGTGCAGCAACTGGAAAGCTGGAGACTTGACACAAACTTTCCTTGCTGCTATAGATGTGAAGTTATTTTAGCTACAAAACAAAGCAAACCAGCTCGTCTAATTTGTCCTTCCAAATGGCCATGATAATGAGCTCGCAGCCATTTCTAAAGCTATATTACACAAATCGATGTGGCTGTTGGCCAATCAATTGTTTAACTAAACCTACATGCACTCGCTCATTGATCACAAATGATCACGCCGAATGTTTGGGCTAAATAAGACGATCAATCAATCTGTCTCCCACTGCAGCAGAGTCGGAGTGAAAAGACTGAAAAGATCCGAAAATAAGAAAATATATAAATAAAAATGATCTTGTCATGAAAGGAGACAGCGAGAGAAAGAAAGGGAGGGAGGGGAAAAAACGAGCGGAGAGAGGAAAAAAAAAAGGGAGAAGGAGAAAGTGAGGGAGAGCAAGAACGAATTTTAATTCTGGCACTTAGCCAGCGCCTCAGAGGAAACATTTTCTCCAGTTATGATGAGAAATGGCAAGAAGAGGGGGGAGACAAGAGGAGAGAGGGAGGGAGGGAGAGGAACAAAGGAGGGGCAGCGCAGGATGAGGGACGGGGGGAGAGAAAAAGAGAGCGCGAGAGCAAGTGCGGGTGGTGTAAGAACGGTGGAAAGAGAGATAAGAGGAAAAGAGAGACAGAGGGAGTCAATCTATCCCCCCTCCCTCGCTCCCTCCTTCCCTCCCTCCCTCTCAGCAGCCAGCCATTTTTAGAGATTTAAGAAGTGAAAGCTGAAAATGGTGTATAGCAGCAGGCAGTGTTTGACTCAAGGATCCAAACAGAAGGACGGCAACATTAAACCAACATTATCTCATTGTTCCTTCAATATTTAACACATTAGCCGTACTGTATCTCCAACCAAAGCACATGAAGAAGGAAGCAAATACGGCGACTCTATACGCGGGGGCAACCAGGGAGCAAAGGTCAACTTCCTCCTTCAAAGACACCAGGGGAATTCCTTGTTCCCCTTACAGTATTATTATGATCATAAAGATGTGTGAGTTTTCTCCCCTGCAGGCTGAATTGAGCTGTCGCTGTGAGTCATTCAGTAAAAGCATCCCACCACAGTAAGGTAAACAGTAATTACCTCCTACCACCACAACGGTTACGGCGGGGAATACGGACCCTCGGTCAGCTTGGTAAGCAAGAGACAGCTTGTAACAATCAAACATATACACAGCATACAAGAGGTGACTCTGGCACACTACAATGTCACTGGAATCACTTTGAATCGGCTCTTTAAACACCAGAACACACACACACACACACACAGAAGCATCACTAACAGGGAGACATAGAGAGAGTAGGCCTGTCACCATAACTGGATTTGTCGAACAATATATTGTCCTAGAAATAATGCCACTAGTATGATAATAATAGTAGTAATAATGCAACTACACCCTTTCAAGAAGCAGTGAACTTTAAATTCTTAAGATGCTGGAATATGAAAAATAAAAGTTAACATATTTAAAAACCTGTTAATATACACAATAAACTTTATGTAAAATTATACTACCTTTACAGGAGTAGCCCAAAATGACACAGTTTGAGACTTTAAGACAGAGGTGTCAGACATATGGCCCATGTGCCAGAACCAGCCCACCAAAGGGTCCAATCCAGCCCACTAGATGACTAGACTAAAGCTGTGTCTCACTTCAGGTGCTGCAGCCTTTGAAGGACGCTGCCTTCACGGTCTACGTCAGCCAAACCGAACGGTCTCCGAAATGGGACGGTCTGGTCTACGGAGGATTTCCTGGGTTGTTCTCACCCCAACCTCTTGGCGTTCCTGTTACCTTGCAACCAGCTTCTCTTGACGAAAGAAGGAGTACGCTAGTACGTTAGTTAGCCCTAAATCATGGATCCAGAGTAGGGATGCACCAATCCGATATCTGGATCGAATATCGGCTCCGATATCATCAAAATAGATGGATCGGGTATCTGGAAATGCAACCTATACCTGAGGCGATCCTTTCCCTTTAAACCTATTGCGACACGAGCTACATCATGCGTCATGGAGTGAAGCAGAGAATCTGCTGCGTGGAGGTATTTCACACTATTTCAACCGCTGTTGCGCATTTTTAACAAAAAATAAATAGTTCATCATTGCATTAATCTGTTTCATCTTGTTTCATTTTATCTTAGGAATGAACGGTGTAGTCATCAATGCCTGATGCCTCTAGTCTTTTCTGTTCTACATGTAAAGGTCAACCATGGTATCACATCAGTATCAGGTATCGGCTGATACTCAAAGCCACAGCATCGGGATCGGTATCAAAAATGAAAAAGCTGGATCGGTGCATCTCTAATCCAGAGATACCGCCGTTTGATATATTTCAGGCTGATGGAGCGTTTACAGGTAAACTTATTAAATTAAGATTGTTTAAGCTGTGTCAACAACTGTTAGTTAACATAGCTTAATATGTAATCATCACTGGCACGCAATGCATCTTGGGATGGGCTGGGCCACGAAGGATTCATCTGTTGCATCCTCCAAATTCTGGGAAAGAAGGCCGCATTTGTTGGCCACAATTTAAGGAGCCTCCAAAATGGGACAACCTTGGTCGCACCGATGTGACGCGATCGGACTTCAAATGCAGCCTTCGAAGGCTGCAGCCCCTTAATAGAGACATAGCTTAAGAGGTGCCAGGTGTCAGGTGCCAGTTCAACAATGCCTCACCTACTTCATGTAAGATGCTGCTTCAGAGGCTTCTTCGCCCTGACCAGAACACAGTTCTCTGAGTTACATTGTTGATCAGCAGCTTCAGTTCAAAAGAATCTGGATCAGGAAATGTGTGGATAAATGCACATGTAATGACAGTGAGAAGTCAACTGACTGAACGTGGAAAAACTGAGACGTACTGCTGAAGTTGCGCTTATTTTTCTGAAGACATCTCAGGCTGCTTATCTGTTTTGCTTAAGGATAAGCATCTACAACATGTACTTGTATGTCTTTATACAGAAAAAGGGGAAATATTGGAGTGGATGGTACTATAGGTAATTGTGCTTTAAGATGTACTATGCAGGATTTTTCTAAAAAAAAACAAAAAAAAAACATGTACAGACTCACACAGAAGTAATCCCTCTCAATCATCATTTAAGACCCACTAGAAGTGTGTGGCAGTGTATTTTTCTGCAGAAACTCTGCCCTCTGCCTGGATTTGTTATTTTCTGTGCCCACAGGATGATTATGGAGAAGTACTAGGCGGATTGATCATAAAATATCAATGCTCTCAATACTATGTTTTTATTTTGAACATCGATCCTAGCGTCAATAGCACCAATACCAAAAAAGGCATCAGTTTCTCTCTTCTACGTCGTACCTATTTGTATTTCAAGAGTAGTACTGTCTATGCAAACAACGTTGCGCCGTCGTGAACCCATCTTGTGGATGTACTCTTTGCTGCTCCGCTGCTTTTGCGTTGTCTGCACTCAGACAGCTTAGTCAAGACCCAGAAGTGTCCTCTTAGTTTCACTTTCACCCGATGTCAGCAGTAGGGGGACAGTACGTTAACCTCCCAGGCATACCATTTATAGCTTGGGACTATGAGTACAACCGTAGCTATCCACGAACGTTAAACGTGGAAAATATGTCCAAGTCTGACTAGTTTAATCAGACACATAAAATCAGTGATGGATTAATGAAAGAGGAAAACATGAGAAAGAGAAGGAGGGGAAACACCTTAGCATCCAGACCTCTGACACAGACGTGAACCCCCACAGCGCTCAGGTGAGGTAGGGATGTTATGAAAACTAGCAACCGGGTGCCAAATCATAAGCAGCAAGTATCCAAGAAACACAGTGCCAAAAAAAAAAAAAAGCAAATATATTGAGGCCAAACACCAAACAAGCCTCGATTTGGGGTTGAGGTTGGCTTTTACTTTCACTTTCGCTGGTGAGCATGTTTACAGACAGAAAATGACAATTCTGCATTGTATATCTTCAACATAAATTTTGGCTGACAAAAACAAAACCGAGTGATGCCTCTTTCAAGTAACAGACAGGCTTAGCAAAGCTTCAGGAACACCACAGTTACCTCCATAATCCGGCCGGTGTGCTGTGGTCAGTTCCCGGGCACAGACAGCTTAGGAACTGGCTGGTTTGTTGGTGGATTTAAGAAGTGGAGGATGAAGTTGTTGGAGGGTTAAACCACGAATGACCCACTTTTTGGCTTGTTTCCACAGGTTAGCAAGCTAACAACAATCAGGACTGTGCCCACCTCCACGCCAAATGTGCAGCTGCAGGCTACCCATAAGCTACACTGCGTTGTTTTTAAAGTTGTTTTATGTTGTTTCAAGCTTGTGCAAGTAGGCGGGGTGGAGAGGGGAAAAAGGGAGAATCACTGCACCCAAGTCTGTAATGGTCAGGAAAACCCTGCTGTTTCTTCTGGCATCATGTTGGCGGATATGTTGGTGACATTCTTACGTGAACACAACAGGCAGTATCGAGGTCAGAAAGACGAACAAGGTCGTGTCCATATTGTTCGATAAGTCGATGACATAATTATTGTGACAGGCCTACATGATGCCACACACACACACACACACGTAAAGACTACAGCCTTACCGTGAAGATGCGTCGTCCCGTCCTGTCGAAGGTGAGGCAGTACACGGACGACAGGTGTCCCAGGATCCTCTTGTGCATCTTCATGTGCAGGTACACGGCCGTGGGCACCAGCTGCCGGAGACGATAGGAGCCATTCAGTCGACGGCTGAAGCATGTCTCGACTGGATGGCGAGAAAAGACACACACTGGTGAGGAGGACATCTTCATACGTAAAGAAATCTAATCAGTAAAAACCCACTCAATTAATAAAATATTTCAAAGAACATGAAAATGGGCCTCGACAGTGGATAACCTCGTGCACAACTACACTGCGAAGAAAATCAATAATAACACTACTGTCAAATGCTACTGGCGGTAAAGACCTTGGCAAGCAAAGATA
The DNA here is from genome assembly GCF_041903045.1 of Epinephelus lanceolatus. Lineage (NCBI taxonomy): Eukaryota > Metazoa > Chordata > Actinopteri > Perciformes > Serranidae > Epinephelus > Epinephelus lanceolatus. The sequence goes on along the minus strand of NC_135746.1, from coordinate 6,291,642 downwards.
CAGTAATGTAAGATCTGACTCATGTACTGATAGCAAAGGCAAAAACAAAGAGCAGATGATGTTGAATCTTATCTTTTGTGTGTTTGTGTTTTCTTTACCAATGTTAGGTGGGCTCCCATAGATAATAGGCGGCTCCGGTGGTCGTCCACAGTGCAGCGCAGCCAGCGCTGAGCCCTTCCACACAACATGCTTGCAGTCTGGAGACAGATGAACACAGAAGAGATGCTAGAGACATACAGGCACGTAGCACTTTGGTAGCTGAGAGGTACAGTGTATGCCGTATATCCACACTTTGCTTTCAGACCTAGAGTCGTCTCCTTTGGTCTGAATCAGGGACTAATTTTGTCACAAAGTTGTATAATTGCCTAGAGTTGGTTCGTGTTCTCACGGCAGCATTTACAAGCGGACCAGATCAAATGCCTTGTGTGAGAAAGCTGCTCTTGATTGGTCAGAATTTCCATGTGGGAAAAATCCAGGAAGTAAAGCAAACGTTGAAGAAGAGTACACTTTCAAGATAAATGTGACACGAGTGCGATTGCTGTGTTCACACCTGCCCGAACAAACTGCACTTAGGGGGTAAAAAAGTTTGATTGTGAAAGCACCCAAAGACCATTTTAATTGCCACGTAGAATGAAATTTAAGGCTGATTTGACAATAACCACAACTGAAGAGAACCAACAACAATTACCTAGGGTTCGGGACAATTTTGCCCAAATATTGATTAGAACATAAAACATGAGTTTTTGTCTCATGGCAGAGACAACGGTGGAACAGAACTTGGAAATACCTGATGTTTGTTGGTGAGTTCTTTTTGGCAATTTTGTGTTTCCCACTCTGTATATGGGATTCTACTGCCTTGACTCCCATTAGGAATGCACAATAATATCTGCCCATCATCAGTATCAGCCGATACTGGCTTTAAATGAAATATCAGAATCAACCCACATGCTTTTTCCTAATTTGCACAATGAATGAATATTACATACATTGAAAAGTATCGTATTTCATGTCTCCATCTGCTGAATAAGAGTATGCATGTATAACATGACATTAATCCACTACAGAAGAGACTTGATGATCACTAAAATTAGGTGGGGAAAAAGGTGGCTATATCGACACTGGCACTGGTTATTGGTCACATGAGTTGTTACATATCAGCATATGTGATATCAGCAAAAAAACAAATGTCATGCATCCCTAATTCCCACTGTGCCCAGTTTAAAAACTTTTTGCATAATCAAACCAAGCCTCTTGTGCACTGCTTTATGCTCAAACGTGTCGCAAAATCTTGTCTCCTCTCTTACCATTTTTAAGATTTTAAGATCGGTGACATTAAGACATTTTAACACCAGTTAAGGCCTTAAGTTAAGCTTAATGAATGTTATGCCTTTTAAGGATCTGCAGGAACCCTGCAACCACAACATCCCCTGTTGGATTCCAGCCTTGGGAACTTGGGAACTTGGGAACTTTGTTGCATGCCATAACACCCCCCCAAATTCCACACTGTCCTCTGTCAAACACAGGCCAAATACAAAAAAGAAAAGAAAATCACATGCACATACATTATCCACTCTGTATCATGACTTGTCTGCGTGAGCTCGCTCTGTATGCATTCACTTATATTTGCATGAGCACACCAAAGAATGTATTTACATGAGGTCTGTTAGTCTGCACTAACACGCAGAGATGTAGCAGCCTGAGTGGGTGTGTTTGCATACGTTATGTGTACATTAAAGCAGCCCATCATGAGCACATGCACCGTGTATCCACTCACTCTTGCTGGTGCGGAGGAGATTCTGCCTTCCAGCCCCCAGCAGGCTGGTGAGTCCGGGCACACTGGCAGGGACCTCCCTCTCCAGCAGTGGACAAACTCTGGAGCAGACCTGCAGCAGGTGGTCTGGACTGATGTGGCGGTATTGCTTCACCTGAACACACACACACGTAGCTCAGCTTATATTCAGAATAGTAAATGAGAAAACACAAGTTAGAGGAGAGCAAAGAGGTAAACACATCAAACCTGGCAAGCTCTACAGGAAAACCTTCCGAGAAAGACTAACATTTCACCACATTATTACACCAAAAACTAACTAATTATATAAAGAAAACATTTCCAGTAGATCCTACTCTATTCCAAGAAAACCAAAACACTGCCTGGAAAATAATAAAAAGGAATAATTAGGTATTTATGAGTGACAAAGACGAAAAGAATTGTTTTTGGCATGAGTCCATTTAGTTTAAATTCTTCAGCATACACACAAAAAATGTATTTTCAGCACAATGCGAGAGGCAAAACACAAGGTCACTAACCCAAATGCCTGTTGGTTTGCTGAGATTTTCAAAAGCAAAGGTGCCCTTTCAAAAAAAAAAAAATCACATTACTATTCTCTGAGGCTTTCAACAGGAACAAACCGAGCTCGACTAATAAGGACAAAACAAATAAAACAATCACTCTCAAACTGCAAAAAGCCTCATTTCAGATACATTTAGGAGCACTCAGACAAAAATATTAATTATTAAATATCAAAATTGCAAAATAAGAAAGATAAAAATGAAATCTGGAGCAAAATAAAAGCTGAAATTCAGTTAAAATGTTTTTTTTGTTTTTTTTTTTAATGGAAACAGACACAGTTCACAAGCAGCACGGTGAAGCAGCAGAGAAAGGGGGTGTGGCATGCAACACAAGCATGAAGCAGAGTGAAAGCCACACTGTCATAAACACAGCGAGTCTCTGATCCCACTGACACATGGGGGACACTCCTGCATGGCCTACCTCTGAAAAAACACACACACACACGCCTGAGTGACTGGAATAGCAGCGATCCACCACGGGACGAGGGAGAAGCATGCAGCATGCAGCACTGTGTCTGATGCAGGATTATTTTAAATGTTTCCATTTAAAATCAGACGTGCTGGTAATCAGCTTTGTTTCAGACACATCTCATTTAAATATCTGAACGGGGTCAAATGAGCCTGAAATTAAACAATTACTCCACTCACACACACGTTTTTTTCCCCCTTACATTCCTTTATCTGAGCACTGACAGTAACACTTATTCTCTGTCTCTGTGACACACACACACACACATGCACACACACGATTAATGACCCCTTAATTGCTTTCAACATTGTTGCTGGTTCAGAGACGTGATCAGTGTTTCTAAGCACATATCAGCCCCTCTCAGGTGCACGCACAGCCACGATGAACACACACACACACACCGATAGAGCAATGTGTAATAACAATTTGCTCCATTTTACTTGCTTCTTAAAAGGTAATGGATAACACCCCCACACACACACACACAGCAGCAGCACCACCGAGACGCACATGGCCTCACACACATGCCTCCAAGTTAGCTTCTACAATCACCACATTTCAATATACTGCTCAAAAATCAATACATAGCTCTTAATCAAGATGCTATTTCCTTCAATATATGGGTCTAATAATTACAAAACACAGCAATTGTTGAAATCCACTCATTTTTAGTGCAAAAATTAAAATTATTAAATTGCTGTAAATGTGTTTAGAATGAAAACAGGCTGTTTTTATTCAAAAATAGCTTCAATATTTGTTCATATTTTGCTCCTGCAGAATTTTACATGCAGGATTAAAATAATGCTACATCTAATTAATCCGCCTTAATTAATTAGCCACAATTAATATCCTTAATGATTACAATATCACTGAAGCCAACGCTGATTCCTCATTGTTGCCCAACCCCCTTCTGTGCCAGCCCCAGACATCAGCCATCGACACAACACATCCAACCTGATCCCTGCAACTCCTGCCCTCTAAAACATCCTCTTTCTATTTGGTCTAATAATTAAAAAGCACCCGCAGTATCTTTTTTTTTTTTTCTTTTTTTTTTAATGGAGGAAATTATGCACAATAGACAGGAGGCAGGCTGAGCGGCTGGGAATGGGGAGGAGGAGGAGGCACGGAGAGGCGAATGAGCCAAGCAGGAAGAGAGAGGAGAGGAAAACACAGGCAGGCAGAAAGACTCTGTCAATAATGTCTTAAACGTATAAATTTACATCCTGGTGAAGCTACACTCGGTGCGATGTGGACTCGAGTGTTCAGATGAGTGTGTGAGACACAAGAGAAGTCCTTTAAAATGTGGGTGTCTGCGCATTAAATAGGCCACAGGTCATTATTTTTATATTAATGTTAAAATAAAACAATCTAATCAAATAGAAAAGTATGGCTTGACACTATGTGCAGGCTGGCTAAAGAATAAATACGTACGCGATGATTAATTCTCTCCACGCCCCCATGCGTAAACGGCGCTTCCAGGCGAGCCCTGTTTGTTTACATGACAATTAGCACGTCAATTAATAGCGCGATTATAAGATATCAGCTCCACGTTACCTCGCATCTTCACATAAACTCATCTCCCCTCTTGTCTTCCATCCGAGCTCGCACCACAATCCCCCAAAAAGCAGCTGCTCTCCAAAAACGCCTCCACCACAACCAGCCTGCCCCTCACGCGCGCTGCAACTTCCAGCTTTACTGAATATACTGTTTATATTCTGCTACAAAAAAAAACTGCTGTTTCCTAACTCTTGCCCCCTGTGTGTTTTCAACCCATGCACACAAATTATGGCTCTTGCAGGACAAGAGCGCCTCCATCTCTCTCTGGCTTGTGGCGCAGGGAGTCCCTCCTCCGGATCCTGGCGCTCCTACACCACAACACTCATGACGTATCAACATTTCACACACATTTTCCCCAACAACTATTAAAACCTTTTGGACATGCATGGCACCAAACTCGCACAGCACGGTGCACAGGAGGCTGGGAGCCGACCCCTCGGTGCCCCGGAGCGGCCCCAACTTGCAGGCAGCTCGCCCTGCAAAGTGCTTTGCAGTTTTTTCTTTGCCACCTGATTTAAAAATTGCGGGAAATTCAATTTTTATTTTGCTCTCTAAAAACTTTTTCCTCAGTTATAGAGCTCCCTTACCAAATTTTCGTACGTCCCGGGGTGTTCCTGCCCTGTCCAGTCCAGCCTTATGGGTAGCAGCTGGGGTGGAAAAACAGTGTCGACTGTGATCATCCACGTTATAAATGTACCGAGTGATGTTTTAAAACAGTAAATGACAAATCAGAGTAAAAGCAACATGACAAAGTACAGTGCACAGAGAAGCATCTCTCTCGTATTGCTGACTGCTTACCTCCTTCTCCTCCACCTCCCTTATCAGGGTCTGAAAATAGCATAAAAATACAAAATTACACCCCATGACAATCTCGGACATGTTATAAATTATCCCAAAATGCAAAAACACCAACCTCGGCTGCTTTTTGACACGGTCCAGCTTCTAGAAATCGGGCTATTAGGAAGTACAGTTCTGGTATGGTTGGAGGGGGAGAAGAGGACGGGAGCTGCGTTAGAAGAGGGCACCGAGGAAATTGGGGGGATATTACAACAACCATGACATATTTTCCGATCTCCTTTACTCACCAGAAGTCAACTGCGCGATGTGTGTACTGTCTGAAGCCATTTTGGTGTTGTTTGCCAGGGCAGCGCCAGAGCCTGTGTGGTGGGTCTAGGTGGCTGCCCTGTAGCTGTCACTGTTTATCCACCAGGAAGAGGCTGCCTCCATTCAGCTCCGCTCACACAAAGTCCCGGCTGCGTCGTGTATCTCTCCGCCGAGCGACAACTAGTGCGCGCTGGGCTGTTTCCCCCCGCGAAACGCCGTCTTCCTCCGGGAAAGACCCAACCGCCATGACACCTCTGAACTCACTGTGCCTCGGGGTGAATTTTAATGGCGGCTACTTTTCTGCGTGGACATGTTTGCGTGAATCCCCCTCCCCCTCAAAAGAAAAAGCGCAAGCCCTCTGCGGAAGAATACAAGCTGTGTGTGTTCACGCACGCCACTGTAGAGGGGAGGTAGCAATGGCAGCCTGCTGTAGGAGAGGACACATTGCTGCAGAATGGCCGTTACTTCGTAGCTAAACGACATTTATCACGTTTTAGCAACTACACGTTAATACATTTATACTTTAAAGTGTGTTGCGGGGTGATACAACGCAACTCCTGCTCTATTTTTTTAAGTATTCGCACCCGCGGATGTAGAACATGGCTACCGTGTTTGTGAGGGGATTTACAGCCGAACTAACCGTTTGAGCCAGGTTTTATTAAAAGATAACGATATCTTCGTTAAATCTGCGTCTCCTCGGCCTCGTTTGTTATTTCGCCGTCGTTATTGTGTAACAAGATGTCAGGCTAACACACCCACTCTCTCTGGGAGCCGTTTGGTGGGGAAGTCGTCCATTTCTCTTCCAAATACTGGCTGGCAGTAAAATGGGGGAAGGGTTGGAGAAGAAGGGGAATGCAGCTTAATGAATGAAACCTCGTGAGTTACAGGAATTTAATGGCAGGGAGACATTAAACGCAACACTGATGATTGAAGGAGGTTATCAAGGAAATGCATCACACAGCCCACTTCCTCTGTTTTGCACCAGAAAGTTGTCACAAAAAGGGAACAACACTGAAGGTGTTAGTTCCTGTGATTAAATATTTTTATTATTAATAAACATTTGTGGAAAGGATGTGCTTTATGTCTTATATTTCAGTTAAATGCGCAATGTTAGAACAAAACACAAGCTCACAGACTTGCGCTGACCTTATGAACTGTCTGCTCTTTCTTTTATTTGAAGTAAACACCAAGGAGAGCGTACATAAATCATTAATTACCAGTATTATTAAAGTCTCTACATGCTGGTGAAAATTACTTGAGAATAGTTTATTAATTGCAAAACAAACCACCTCCTGAGTAAGGTCAGTGACTCGATTTGTCACCCACAACCTAATTCAACATGAGAGACACTTACACACCAAACCAAAGAGTGTTTTCCAAAAATCACCTGATTTTTATTCACACATTTTCCTTCTTAAATTTTTATTTTCCCCTCAGTATAAAAGCTTATAAATGTGTGCTGTTGCCTCTACGGTGTAATCTACCTAAATAAGGAATTACTCCCATCTCTGTCTCGCTGTGAGCTAGTGTATATAATGAATATTGTTTGATCCAATGGCGTTATTTCACAAATCATACACACTGGTATAGAAACCATTATCCTATTTATATAGCACTTGTCTCACTTAAATCCTTGGCAGGGACATCAGGGAACAGACGAGTTTGTGGCTGAGTAGAGAGTGTCGATGTAGAAACTCGAACAGATGACTGACTAATTCCCGGCCTGTGTTATTTACTGATTTTTTTTTTTCTGTGGATGAAAATAAGAAGTATATTATTTGGCTTTTATGCTGCTATGATGTGGTTTTCTTTAATGTAATTTTTCTGTTAAATGCAGGCACGCTTCAGACATTAACTCAAATTTATAGTTCTGCTCATTTAAATAGAATAATTTAGTTTATGTGGAATAGCGTAGAAGGTGTGAATCATGCAGTATATTTTATCTTATATACATAGCCATATCATGTCTGAAGTGGTGTTTGTTTTGTGAAGGAAACACACAACTGGAGTCCGAACATTTCCCCCAAATTCCATTCAGTGAACATAATTTTTGTTGCATGCTTTGCTTTGCACTTATAGATTCATTCTGGCACTGTCAACCACAAATAACACAGACACTGCACCACAGGGATACTTAACCTACTTTGCAGGAGGGCCAAGTCTGCAAAATGACAGGAGACCATGGGCCAGTGTATAAAGAAACAATAATAATATTTATCAGTATATATATTAAATGAATTGCCTGTTTTCATCCTGATGTTGCTGTCTTCACTCATCTTTACCAAGAGGCTGATAAAGTCGCAGCAGCCCCTCATATGTCAGGTGAACACGGGTGTTTCTAGGATATGAAGACATTCAGGCCTCAGCTTGGACCTCTGTCTGGGGAGTCATGGGGGATCCTCCCTTAGCACTTTACTTTTGATAAACAAGCTGAATTTTGACACTTTCAAAGCACTTTATTTACATTCATATTACAGAAATTGAATCAGTTTATTTCTATTGTGATTTATAAAATGGTCAGAGGGCCACCTGGCACCCTATTTGGCCCACAGGGCATTCAAGTTGAGTATCACAGCTGTACTATATAGGAAGGAAATACACTATGAATGTGAGTGGCTGATTTTTAGGTTGTGTTCTGGCAGATAGGTAAGCTTATTCTCTACCCCAGTGGTTCTTAAACGTTGTGTTGTGGCACACAGCTGTGCCGTGATGCAAATCCAGGTGTGCCATGGGATTTTGTGATTATCACAAATTATTATTGCAATATTCAACTTTGCCTATACAAACAGTTATGAATGCATTTTTAATTGACTATATGAGTATGTTGGGCATGCCCATTTTCCTGATAAAAAATGTAAATAAATTTAATTTTATTCAAAAAACCTTCACAGGGAACTTATTTGTTGCCCTTCATGCAGGGAGGGAATTTTAAGTGTGACACATTACATTATCTGACATTATCGTGTGTTGATGTGTTATTGGTGCTTTGATGTAATTTTAAAACATTTAAAATTAATTCTTGAATCATTTTGTTAATAAATATTTCATGAGCATTAGTTGGTTATCAATTGTTATTTGATATGAGTAACTGAAAACAAACAATGCTGTGATAAGAGTGATAACACACGTTATAGAAGCTATTGTGCACACATATAAACACAGGTGTGACTTCAGATTTTGGCTCGCTCTTTGGTGTGATGTGAGCACAAAAAGTTTGAAAACCACTGCTCTACCTCACATGAAGGCAGCAGGCTCTTTCTATGTCCACATAGGGCGACTATGTATTTTGGCTCTCCACTGATAGAGTTAGATCAGCTGTGTTAAATTTGCTAATGTAATCTTAGGCTGGATTTGTGGGGTCAGTCCTATGCTCCCTTAGTATCAGAGCTGGCCCTATACCTGGGTTAAGGGGTTGACGGTTGCCCATTAATATCTGTCTTTAATTTTTTGAGATAGTGCACTAAATTACAGACAAATAAACAAATAGATGGGCAAAAACATGACCTCATTGGCAGAGGCACTGGCCTGACCGGGGGCAGATAGAGTGCCCTGGTGATGAGTCTTAAAAGAACTTCAGTAAATAATGAAGGCTTTATGTGTCTTTGAAAAGATGGTTGCTAACAAGTGGCTAAATGAGACTTCAGAACATCGTCAGCAGCCTCAATGTGGCAGGGATGTTAAATCCTTCGACCGTGGTGTAGTTTGTTTACAGCCTAACGTCAGCTTTTTACCTCTGCCAACTGCATTTAGGCTTCAAAAATAATAAACGTGGTGTTCATTTGTAAAGATTATCGTGCTGAACAAGATGTTTAAGTATCATAAGCCTTTGTTTGCCACTGAGCTCATTTTCTGCAATCATTCAAAATCCAATGGAAAAATCCCACACACTTTTTGACAAGAGAACCAGGCTGAATCTAACTTCTGCATTGGCCTACAGAAAAACTATTCCTAGAGCACTCTATTATCAGACAAGGGGCCTAAAGAGGAGTGAGACACACACACTTTGTAGTTATTTAGCTTTTCTGTGTTGTTGTTTTGCATGTCTTTGCAGACAATGCATCTATTTTTTCCTGGTCAGTATGTGCCAATTTAAGTGACATTTTGCAGTTGAGGGCTCTGGACCCTCTTTTACACTTTGGGCCCCTAGGCCTGTGCTCAGTAGGCCTAATCCTTCCATGGATCTGAAGGAAGGTAGGGCTGAAGGAACAAAGACACTATCTGGGATTTGTCACTCACTCCCATGGATTTGGAGAGGGTGGTGTAATCACAGGTACTTTTGTTGCAGTGTTCTGTGCAGTTATTCAACTGTGCAATACTTTTCAGGGTACGACTTTATCATGCACATAACTACATATTTCTTATGTTTATTTTTATTCTATTCTTTTTTATTCTGTTGATGTATATATGATTAAATTTCACACTGACAGCCTCAGCACAGTGACAATATATATTTTATTTTTAATATTTTTATATCTTCATCACCGGTGTTACACACTGTAGCATAATGCACATTCTATTTTTATTTTAATGTACATTTTCATTTCTATTTTATTTTATTTTGTTTTGTTTTATTGCTTTACATTTATACACTTCTATTTCATACTCTTATTCTTCTTATAATTCTCTATTCTTTGCATCAGAGCGACTGTAAAAAATCACAATTTCCCAACAGGGATCAATAAAGTATTTTTGATCCTGATTCTGATTCTGACTTTTTTTATATGAAACCAAATCGAGGCCTCGTGTTAAAAATGGTCGAAAATGAATTGATTCCCACTGGGAATTTTTTTTCTGTGTGTGTGTGTGTGTATCTTGAATGTAAAAAATGTACCGCAGTGCATAAAAAAATATCCAAAAATAGCTTGTTTATAAAAGAAAAAAAAATCAGACTCAGACCCTAGTGTCCTCAAATCCTACAAAACCCCCTGTACACCTGACCTGTGTGGAGCTGCTGCAACAATTTGCTTCCTGTCAAAGATAAGTGAGGACAGCAGATGTTGAAAAATTGAAAGCAGTCAATTCATTCATTATACATACTGGTAAATATCATTAACCTTTCTTTAATAACTGGCCCCTGGCCTCCTGTCATTTTCCAAAAATGGCCCCCAGACAAACAAGCTGAGTATCCCTGCACGACCCCATCCTGCAGTCTGAACTTCACAGGCTGTATGACCTGGAAAAACTTTGTGACACAGCGGAGTGAGGTCAGGTTTAAATCAGTCACTTCCATGTCACCTGTCACCCTGACCCCTCAAGTGTTGTTGTTGTTGTGCTGGCCGATGTGGCCACAAGGAGGCAACCTCACTCTGCAGCACATGTTGGTGCACGGGGCCACAAAGGAGTCAAAGGTTATGAACAATGAGAGAGACCTGATCAGTTACACATTCAACTTACTGCAGGGAATTACTGATTATTAATGACAGGGCAACAAGTCCACTGGACTGGGCTGAGCTCGCCTGAAATGAGTAAATAACCATGTGTGTATTTGTTTTTAATGAACGTAATGATTCTGTAACTAAAACAACAAATGCATTTTCTGTTATTTTAAAGCCACGTGAGTTTGATTATGTTTTACCACATAAGTCCACACTCTTCACCAAATTGCTTCCTAAAGTTTTTGCCATATGTCTCGTTATACTGTAACACACAGTTGATGATTTGATTAGAGCAGTGCTTCCCTGCATCAGCACATTAATCCAGAAAGATGATATCTTAATGTATGTTTCCAAGAGCTTTGATGGAGATTGCTGCTTTATGAACATTTATCACAAATCACTGTCACTATGTTCTCGTGCTGCTGAGGTCTGTATGGTCGCACAGAGATTTTAATCATCATTAATGTACCTGTGTGCAGCTTCACTCTGGATTCAGTGGTTAACTTGAGGGGAGACACCCAAGATGAATAGGGTGAAAATTGTAACTAATAGATATCACTATGAAACTTCCCCAGTTGATTACTAACATTTAGACAATTATTTTTTATGTCATAAGTGTTCTTAGTTTTTATGTTTAAATATGCAAATGCACTATTTTGCATATATTTCCAGAGCAAAAATCTAAACATTGGATAGAGCCAGGTTCAAAATTCTTGTGTCACTTTGTTGTCATATTAGAGTCAAGGGTTTTTACTGAGAGGGGATTTTGAATGTCTCTTTTTTAATCACTCCATAAACCAGAAAATACTGTCAACAGCCATAAAAAATAAATCAGTTTTAGGCATGTTTTTAGAGATAAAGTGTTCTATAAATCAAGTTATGAATGATCTATGAACAAACCCCTCTGGAAAAACCTTCAGGATTTAGATAGGAATATGGAACCTATCCCAGCTGACACTGGGTGAGAGGCAGGGTTCACCCTGGACAGGTCACCAGACTACCACAAGGCTGACACATAGAGACAGACAACCATTCACACTCACATTCACACCTACGGACAATTTAGAATCACCAGTTAACCTGCATGTCTTTGGACTGTGGGAGGAAGCTGGAGTACCTGGAGGAAACCCACACTGACACGGGGAGAACATGCAAATTCTGCACAGAAGGGCTCCCCCACCCTGGGGTTCATACCAGAAACCCACTTCCTCTGAGGTGACAATGCTAACCACTGCACCACCGTGCCACCCACCACAAAACTTCCCCAGCTTATTACTTTCACCAAGACAAACTTCATTTGTATGACACATTTTCTGAAAATGTATGTATAAATATGCAAATAAGGCATTATCTGATTAAATATGTGCGTTTGCACAAGTTTCCACAACAGAAATCCAAACTAAAAGAAACACCTAGACATGTTATGGAAGCAAATCAACCCAAAATCAGGTCATGAAATAAGTATGTTTTCACTTAGGGCAGGGGTCGGCAACCTTTACTATCAGAGGAGCCATTTTGACCAAAAATAATAATAAAAAAAAATCATCTGGAGTCACAAAACATATTTGAATCTTATAATGAATGTAACACAGCCTATCAAGTCTAAATTAGCTCATGAGTATTACTAATAGGTCTAAATGAGCATTAATTAATATGTTTTACTCTGACTTCTTCTAAAACGACTAAAAAGGACTCTCGTTTTTTGAATTAATGTTTAAACATGTTTTAAATGCACGTGTAGAAATACCAGCTTCAGGGTTTCTGTAACGTTTATTTGTTCACTTTTACAGAGTAGGCTACTGACCCACTATAGACTTCAATTGTATTCGCTAAGCTAAGCCGCAATGCTAACCGCCGAGACCCAGCCACTGGACGTACAGACACAAAAAAGATATCGATCATGTTGTCTCAATATGAAAATGATAGAAAAAGGGCATAACTCCCAAATCGTCGGCGTATTCCTTTAAATTTTCTTAGCTAGGCCAGCTATGATCCCAAATCCGATAAAAAGTAAAAGTCTTGGAGAAGAAGAGAGAATTTAATAGTGTGTGGACAACTTCATTTGCTTTCTTTGCCAACTCTGCAAAGTTAAAGTTTAAAATAATCATTAACAGCCCAACTCCCAAATCGTCGGAGTATTCCTTTCAACTTTAACTTTGCAGAGTTGGCAATGAAAGCAAATGAAGCTGTCCCCACACTATTAAATTCTCTCTTCTTCTCCAAGACTTTTACTTTTTATCGGATTTGGGATCATAGCTGGCCTAGCTAAGAAGATTTAAGACTAGTCACTTGATTCGCTGTTGAGGTTTGGCAAAAATAGATGGAGAAGGAGCCAGGCCGTGGACGTTTGAAGCCCATTTTAGCTGATGAAACAGTTACGCTTTTTTTTTAAATTTGGTGCATATGTGCATAAGTTGTTTAGGCCTACGACAATGATAAATAAACATGTTCAAAAAATAGATGTTATTTGTCCGAGACACAGGGAGCAACCGGAGAGGGGCTCAAGAGTCTCGTGTGGCTCCAGAGCTGCAGGTTGCCTGCCCCTGACCAAGGGGGTCATGTTGTTGGGCCTGGGTGTTCGAGGCTTTATCCCTGAATGTTAATGTATAGCCCTGCATCTAAATAAGCTGTATATATTTAAATAAATAAATAAGAATAGGCCTTATAATAATAATTCAAAAGAAGCCCTCAATCTAATAATGTATCATTTTGTCCCTGCATTAGAGCCCTCAAAAATATTATATCGTTTATCAAAAATCAAGTTTAGGGTTGTCTGTGTCATTCAAGCAGCACATTTCGTGTGATGAAGTACCTTTTAACATCCTTAGCCATCATTTATCTGGAAAGTAAATAAAGCATTTTAAGAGTAAATAAGATGCAAGTGCATAGAAAAGCATCAAAATAAAGCTTGGTCATAAATAAATTCCCGTGGAGGATCCCTCCAGACCCAAACACAGAGGTCCAGACTAAGCACCCAATGTCCTCAAATCCTGGTGTCCCCCCTTAAAGGTCAGCTCATCCTTGTGGACAGTTTTCCATTTAGAAAAACACATTTTTATGTAATTGTCACTGTTGCACACATTCCTACTGCTGCTTTGTTCTGTAAAAGAGGCGTCATATTGTTGACGTGATAATGCATTTTTAAATTGCCCTTCCCAGTATTTGTGGTAGCCTTTCAGCCATCATCACTCCACACCTCCACATGTTAAAAAAAGGGAGCTCGTCCACATGATTGGTCCATGAGTGTGAGTGACAATTTGTCCCTAAATGAAGAGACCGTACGGGTTTCGTCAGTCCCACCACTCCGGCAAATGCTGACCTTTCACTTCCTGACGCAGCATTTGTATTTAACACAGCCACGTGCCCCTGGCGACCTCACACACACACACACACACACACACAAAGATATACACAGACACACAGCGCCGGCTTTGTGTTGGTTTAAAAAGTAACTCCAAACATGAACACAGTGAAAAGGAGCTCTGGAACACAAGCAGGACACACACATCATGCACACACGTGTTGCCTCATAGAGATTACCTGAGTTTTCCCAACTACAAAAAGCCGGCGCAGGTGGAGGCGTACAGTTACTGTATACTGGTCGATATAACACAAAGATAGCATTGTTGTCCCACTGAAGAAAGTATGAATGCAATGCACTATACACATAATTCTGTGCACAGTAGTTTTATACACCAGTAAGAGAAGAGACGCACACACAAAATAAGCCATACAGACACAGCCATGTGACATCAACTTTTTCTTTTATTTGAAAATATTCTCCCAACAGGATGAAACTCAAGAGAAGCCCAGAGGGTCCAAAGCCAATAGAGCCGTCTAGAACAGAAGCACCACTCATTATTGCTATGTCACTCTGCTGCAGGACAAGGCGCTCAGGAGGGGGGGGGAAGAGAAAAAGGAAAGGAGGGAGGGGGGGGACACAGAGACCCACAAACACATTCACTCCAGCACACATACAAAAGGAGCTATGTGAAACACAGTGGTGGAGATCCTAAAAACTACCTTTTTTTTTTTAAAGCTGCAGATGTTCTTCATGGCGACTATGTAGCTCTGGTAGCTCTGCATCCACAAATCCTCACCTCAACCATCGGGGGGGAAATAGGGTGCCAATAATGATGATGATCTTCCGTTGAGACTACACACATAGGCAGAGCTGGTTTAGAGATCATAACAGTCGTGTTGACGGCCCCCTTCAGGCAAGATGAAGAACATCTGCAGCCTGCAGATAAAAACACTTCATTCTGTCTTTCTGTTTCTGAGAGGAGCGATACAGAATGGAGGAGAGAGGAGAGTCGGGCGAAAACATACTGTGGGGTAAGAGGGGAGCTGAGAGGAGTGTGAACATAGAATGGGATGGGGCTGCTGGTTGTCCATCTCTACTATCACAAGTCTAAAAAAAATTCAGCATGGTACAAAAATCGTCAGTAAAAAAAGATGCTTTGCTGCCATGGAGTCAGAGGGGACGAGTCGGCAGACGCGCCCGTGTCTTTACGCCTTCTCCTCAGTCGCCTCCTCTGCTGCTTCAGTTACCTGGAGGGAAGAAGAGAGGAAGAGTTACACAACAGAGCAGGTGTTACCCATCGTTCTTACCGCAGGTAGGTTCCAATAGAGAGCTCCAGGGATGACGTGTTTCTGTGGTTAGCATCGCCCTGGTTCCCTTGTGAAAAAGCTGATGGGATTTTTCCATTGGACTTTGGATCATTGCAGAAAATAAGTGGCAAACAAATGTTTGTGATACTGACACGTTTAGTTCAGCAGATTTCTGAAGCCTAGATGCAATCACTATAAGTAAAAAGCAAACCTTAGGGCGCATTCACACCAGGATAGTCCGGGGGACTCGGTTCTATTGGGCGTAGAATGCCGAAAAATTTCACGCCTTCATTTGGTTCGGTTCACTTTCACACTGCACTTTGTAAAGCCAACTAAACGGCCTGGACAACAGCTGCTTGTTAGGGGGCGGTATTGCCCAAAACGACCACAGTGCAAAAGCACAAGAAGAAAACCCAGTTCATCGATTGGCCAGGACCAAAAACGGAAATCCATTCCCTCCAGCCGAACACCAAATTTATGCAGTCTTGGGGTTTCTGTTTTTACTTTGGTGTTCAAACCTAATTGTTTTTGTACCTCTGCTTCCCCCACTTCTCCTGTTGGCTTTGGTTTTTTTTCTACCCAAAAAGCATTACACTTTGGTTCGCCGGATAGTCCGTTTGCATTTCCCACTGTAGGCAAACTGCACCACGGTTCACTTGCAAGTGAACCAAGACCCCCAGTTTTCAAGCAGACTAGGGTTCGCTCGTTTGGTCCGCATCAGACTTCGAATAAGCATTCACACCACTCCAAACGAACCAAACCATTCGTGGAAGTGGACCAGGGTTCATTTAAAGCCGACCAAATAGCGCCAGTGTGAATGCGTCCTTAGGCTACAAATGAACTAAATCCAGGTCGTGTGTCTTAACGTCGCCCCACAGCTCGGTGTGATGATTTTCTGTAACTGCCTTTTTTAAGTGATCGCTGTAGGGTTCTTTTCCATAATGTTGTCAAACACTTGCAGTAACAGTCTGAGCCTGTCAGTGGCAAAAACAAGCACTTTTAGTGGATGTAAACTGACAGTGCACACATGCGGCGAGTACTCACATTCCATCCCTTTTCAGTCAATAAATTTACTTGTCACATGAAATCATATGAACACAATTTCAGTCCTTTTCACCACTGCTGGCTGCAGGCCTCTCTCTCAGTAGTGGACCAGCTGTTGCTCCCATTAGTCACTTAGACACAACAATATAGGAAAACAGGGTCCAGGTTGAAAAATGTCAAAGTTACCCTCTTAGTATATTTCAGAAATTTTGTTAAATGTACTCAGAGAACAGTTTAGGCTGACACTTTACATTTACAGAACACTCGCTGTGTTTGTGGGGCTTGCTCCAAAAAGCAGGTTTATCAAGTTGTCAGGATTACCCAACACCTTTGAATCTGTGACATGGACTTTAGTCCACTAACTGCTTGTGGCAGATAGTTTTGGTTTCATGTGCTGAGTGTTTAAGATATCCAAGGGCTGAATCACCGTGACGTCACACTAACAACAATCACTTGCAGGTAAACAACTGGAAATTGATTTGCATTGCAGATAAGTGTGAAATCAGCAAATCTGTTTGTTTCTGTTGTCATTTTCAGCTCAAACTGTAACGTTTAAAGAGATTAAGTTAGACACAGTGGTCCAATTTATCTGATGTTTCTGCTGTGCTTATTTAATGTACTTTGTTGCGTCTTTGATAAACTAAATCTACCTGCACGGAAGTTAAACAACGAACTGCTATGGACGGGTAACTGCTTTACCTTACACACTGACTGATTGAGGCAACAGTAGACCAGCTGTTTTAAAATTACTGTTTTTATCAACTGTGTCTGGTGGCTTGAAGATAATGGCGTCAGTGCCCTGCTGTAAAAGGCTACGTGAAAGGTTAAGTGGTGACAATATCCTAAATAAAGTGATAATTTAGGCTGCTTTCAGACCTAGAGTCGTCTCCTTTGGTCTGAAGCAGAGATTCATTTTGTTCCAAAGTTGTATAATTGCCTAGAGTTGGTTCATGTTCTCACGGCAGCATTTACAAACACACCAGGTAAAAATGCCTTGTGTGGGAAAGCTGCTCTTGATTAGTCAGAAAAATCCAGGAAGTAAAGCAAACGTTGAAGAAGAGTACACTTGCAAGATAAATGTGACACTTTCTAATGTCACAATGGAGGGACAACTACGCAGGTTGATTTTAGCGCTGCTCATCGTGGACTATATTGCTGTCATTGTTCATTTTAGTCAAACCATACAGTTTGAAAACGAGGCGCGGCTCCAACTAGAAAACAATGTTTTGATGCATTGGATGTGCTGAATGTGCATATTAAGGCAGTACAGGAGGAGGTGCACATTAATAATCCTCCAGGACTGTAACATGCTCATGTTTAACCCAAACAATGTGTCACGTGACTGCAGTTGCTTCAGATCCAGGTCGGAACACCTTCTCACCACAAATGAACCACACCAGAGTTCGTTTGTAACCGGACTGAGACCACCTCTTCAAGAAGGTCTCGGTCAGGATTGTTTTGGTGCACACCTGAGTGTGATTAATGATTAAAGTTGACTAATGTGTATGAGTATGAAATGTGCTATATGAATAAATTAGCCTTGCCTTTCATTCACCTTCCCTGCATTGGAATGTCAGGTAACATGTAACCACTCACCATAATTTCATGATCTTGTAACGCTCACATGATTGGCTCATGCGACAGATCTGTTAAATTTGTAACTCAAATGCACAACTCCTATCTGCAGGAATCATGTCCTGTGTGTGTCCTCTGCCTGACCACTGGATGAGCCAGCTGTCTGTGAACACACTGAGCCAATCACACTTCACATCACAGCTGTGTGAGCGGCGACCCTTCCTGCTCATGTGTATAAAGTTGTCCTTGGCCCGCTTCACTGCACACAGCGACACAAAATGCCAGACATCCTCACTTCTCCTCGTCTTCACTTTCTCTCTCTCTCTCTCTCTCAGACACGCCACAGCACTCCAAAGCACACTGGGTAAATGTTTGCTCAGTGAACATACAGTTACTGAATAAGTTAGTCACTCCAAAGACGGATTAGAGACACACGACCGTACCCTTAACTCTGACTGTCTCACTCTGCCCTCTCACTGACATCAAGGAGGGAGCCGTGCTTCTGATGGAGGACACACTGACAGACGGACGAGACACGTAGATCTGTGTGTGTGTGCGTGTGTGTGAGCATGCATCATGTGAGTGGAGGGAGATGTGTGTTAGTGATAGTAAGCAGTGTGGTTACAGTGGTGCAGTTAAAGTGTGTGTGTTCATGTTTATACACAAATCGACAACATAAGGGAGTAAAGATTATTTTCTCGTCTGCCTCTGACTGAAAGTTTTCCTCTTTCATCAACATGTTTTTTTTCGTTCCAATTTTCCCTCCTCGTACCTCATTGGTCTTGGTCTCTCCGTTCTGGGCGGGGCCATCATCCTTCTTACCCTTAGCACCGCCTTTCTTTGCCTTCGCCCCCTTATCGTCTGCCACCTTCTGCACAGGAGAAATGACAGAAACATACAACTAAATAAAAATTACACAGTGGCACACACCAGCATACAGGACTCTTATTGTATGAAGCTTAATCAGTGATCTTTTCCGGTCTCTACCAATTGGTTATGTTCATATTTACTTCAAATACTTAAATCTATGGGCACAATCCTACAAGCACTTACTGTGTATCAGTCTGGCACTGACGTTCAAGCATGAAGGAAAACAGAACTGATCATACTATCACTGTATTACTAACATACTTAATTACAAACTCATTTCTAATTTCTCCGTATTGGCAAGAGAAGAGAGAAATAAGGAACATCTTTGGAATAGAAGTTGATTCTTCCTTTGTCATATTATACTTCGAACCCCAGACAATCTCATAACCCAGGACGAATACCTTTACTTTTGCCCACAAGCAAGAAAGCCATCACATGGAGGTGGCTACAGGTGAACCCCCCTTCAGCAGACGACTGGATTGCAATTGACTGAACACTAAGTCCCGCCCTCAAACGCGATGAGCCAATCACAGTGCGTATAGCCATTCCCATACACTGGGACATTCTCTGCCTGGACGTCCATTGAAATGCATTACAGAAAGTCAGTTTTGTTCGGTTTTATGAGCTTTTTCGGAGATTTGAAGTTTAAAAATGGTCAAACGGTGTGCATGGGGTACATGCAACTCTGACACAAGGTATCCTGAGAGGCTGGGCGACGAGGTGTATTTTTACACTTTAAACCACATCTCAACCGAGAAAAGTGTCTCCTTTGGATAAAGTTGTGTGGTAACGTTAGACCACAACATCAACTCAACGTGAATAAGATTAACAATGATGTCTACATCTGTTCTAAGGTAAGTCAACATTGTGTTTGAGGCAACATATTGTCACTTTGCTGGAAAGAAATATAAAGTTATCTTTAACATCTCTAGCTAACGTTAGCTAAAGTTAGCCTAACGTTAGCTCCTAGCTGCGTTGTTCATCATGTCACCTTGTTTGCTGGGAGTTCATTAGCCTATTTTGTTCTAGTTTTGTACTTTGGTGATCGTACATCATTGTTAGCTGTTGTCCAAAGGGCTCTAGTTAAGCTAACGTTAACTTCTGGAGCTTAGCTTCATTAACTTATCTGTAATGGCAGAGATAACAAAGGTTGGCAAACGTTATGCTGAATGATTCAGTGTAAATACTGTAGCACTAAACTAACGGAGAGACACTCTTGGTAAAGATGGTAAAAAGGCCGTTATCCTTTTCTCATATTCTGAGCCAAAAACTTTAACTTCAGTGGCACTTTAACTTGTTGTCTTTGATGGTGACGGCAACCAGATGCGGTTCACAAGCGTACACTGTGACCTGTAAATTTTGGCTTGTAATTTAAGCTTTTCATCGACCTTCTCAACAATAAAACGATGAATATATCCCTCCAATGCGTAGTTTAGGCCCTTTTGGTTACTTCTCAATGACATCTGATCATTATGTCCCCAGAAATCATCAGTTGCCTCCTGCAAAATTCCGTGTACTGTGACACCTGCCATAGCGCCGGTCACTGAATGTTGATAGTTTGTCCGAGTGAGTGGAGGGGGCGTGGCTTAGCCATAGGTTAATTCATATGAAGAAAATCACTGTTTCTTTACGACTGTGACTTAATCAATATAGAAAACTTTGGAAAAAATGGACCGTATACAGAAAGGGATGTAACCTATTTGCTAGTTGAAAGACCCTGTTCTGTTCCATTGTGTGGCTCCTACCAAGTTTGTAATAAAAAATAAAAGATAACTAAACTCATTTCTGGATGCAAGTGTGAAAATCAATGCAACGACAACTTAATACGTTTTGGAAGTGGACGTAGCTGCTTATCTACATATAAGATTGCTGTAACAATTAATTTCATTACACACAACAAAATTCCAGAATTTTCCAAAACTTTCAATGACTTTTACTAATTCCAGGATTTTTTTCCAAGTGTGGAAAATTAGATTGTGAAATTAAATTACTTTTCCATGTTGGAATGCTAACTAGAGTATTTTGATATTATGTTACATCAATTCTCAAAAAAATTTGATTTTTTTTTTGTGTTTTCTTTTACATTTTTATTTGTTTGCCCAAAAAATCCTGCGAGCACTTTTACATTTTTATTCACTCAGATTGCATGTCTTTGCTCAGATTGCACAAAAAGTAGTGCTATGATGTTGGATGTTACAGCGACTATGATTTATTCAAATAAAGTTCCCACTGTTGTGACTGCATAAAAAAGGAAACTCTTCATTTTGAATATTGATTAACCTTTAGACTCACTGCATTATATTATATGAGCAATCCCTGAGGGAGCTCTGGATAAGGAAAGCTTTACTTGCTTCAAATCCTTTCACTGGTGGCAAAAAAATGATATCCTTATCTTTGCTCAAACCGCTGCCACCCACACTACACCAGTGGCAGGTTAATGAAAGTGTACACAGTGGAAAAAATAACGACACAACTCCATTTAAAGACAGACGAGCTTTAAATGTATGGGCTCCTATAATTACTTTTAAGATCACCAAAGTGTACTGATTTAATTGTGAACTTGGCCAAAACTGACGGATTTACTGCTTTAAATATATTTTTACTTTTACTTATTTATTTATTTTTTGGATAATCCTTTCTATGTAAATGTGCACGCTGCCATGATTTATAATTTTAATGTTCGTTTGCTGAACTGTGAAGAGTTAATTCGTTTTCTATCTCCTAACGAAGTAGCAATGTATAATTCAAATGTAGATAAACATTTTGTTAAAAAAAAAAAAAAACGTAATTTTTTTTATGCCTGCAGTGGTGTGCTCTTTAAAGTATGACAGTTTTCCTACAATTAGACAATTAAAAATTGCAATATATCACAGTAAAATGAATCGTACTCCTGTATCGTTATACGTATCGTATCACCCAATTCTAGACTTAACTATCAAGTGAATCAGGTGAAAATAATTTCAAACCAGATTTTAACGTTCCAACGTTGTCATGGTATCACAGTATAATTATAGCTATGAGTTACAATGACCCTTAAAGGTTTTGTACTATAATTGAAACTTGAAACCATTTTATTAATGGACGTTTCTGTAAAAAGTCTCCCTTTTGAAAATAACTAAAATAAAGATGAGAAACTGGTATATCGCTGCAACCCTATTTCCCAAGTATGCAATTTATTTCTTCAGTTTCCCTCTGCAAAATTACAGTGTTCACCGTACTCCTCTCACAACAGAAAGGGAGCAGAAAAATGTTGATTATGCTGCAGATCATGTAAAGAGGACAGAGCGTCTGCTGTCAGGGCCTCGAGACTCTGGAACAGTCTGCCTGAGGAAAACAGGTCGGCCAAGTCGGTGATTTCTTTTAAATCCCTTCTAAAACACACTTGTATTTATTCATTAGAGTTTTAAGTTCGTTTAAACTGTCTTTTATTTCCTCGGTTTTTATGCACTAAAGTGTTTTTATTAGTTCTTTTTAAAGTTGTTTTCATGTCTGGTCTGTTTTAATTATTGAAATGTAAAGCACTTTGTTACTCTGTTTTGAAAAGCACATCATAAATAAAGATTATTATGACTATTAAAGTTCCTCAAGGTAATGAAAATAAATGCAATGAAAAAATAAGAGTTAAAACTAGAGAATATTTTTGCTGCAAATTATAATTTTATAATATTTTACTAGCATTTCAATATTCAAAATAAATACCGATAAATTCCTGTATTTTTTCTGGAGGTGAAATAATGGACCTTGGATACTGTAGGTGTAGCTGCAAAGTGTATTTGTGTGTGTGTGTGTGTGTGTGTGTGTGTTACTGTGTTTTTCACATCCAGCGGCCTTGGTCATGCACATAGGGCCAATCGAGTGCCTCAGAGTGTTGCAAATTTATGGGGATATAAATAAATCATAGTAGGCGTAGTGTGTGTGTGTGTGTGTGTGTGTGTACTTTACCTTGACGATGGCCTTCTTGGGCTTGGCCTCGGGCTTGGGTGGAGCAGGTTTCTGCAAATTAAGCAACAGTCAGTTAGGACTGACCACCTGCACAATGCGTCGTTTCTGGGAAAAATATTAGTTTATCTGTGGTTCCCTCTGCTCTCTGCACTCGCTCGCAGCACCGTCTCTGCGCTAGAAAATTCACCAGGACTAACACAGAGCACATGGAGGCTGCTCCCACTGTGGATATTAATAATAATCAAGTACTTGCACCGTTTGTCCTGAGTAATGGGATCTGACAATATCCGTGTGCTAAGTCGTTTCAAATATCTGCCTCTTCTCAAAGTGAACTGACCTCAGACCACTGTACAATGACTATATCAGATGGGAGTTCAAATTCTGGCCACTCGGTGTGAGAAACTTTGCTGCAGAGCTTTTCCAGGCCGCTGAGTGTGGACCACGTTACCCTGAAGCCACGAGCTACAGTAACACTGCTGTGACAAAATTAAATCATGTGATTCTTTCCCAGAATATCTCTGCTTTTCTTTAGAGATCGCCAATGCTCTGCACATGAGACGATAAATGAAAGGCATATTTTCTTCTTATGCTGGGGGAAGTGGGGCTTGACATTTACAGGGGAATTACCTACACCTTAAAAGAATTTGGAAAACACAAGAAAGACTATGCTTTTTGCCCTGAAGTCCAAATACTGGCCAATAAACAACATAGCACTGCTGGTTTACAGCTTTAAAAAAAAATCCTGTTTCATTAAATAAGCTGATTTCTGAAGGTGTTCAAAGACAAGGAAACATCAGATTAGGAAACATGCAAACATTTAAAATAGCATGTTTACACAGTCACATCAAAAGCTTAAAGGAGGAGTCTGACAATTTGGGAAATATGCTTTATCTTCTTCCTTTTACTGCTCTAATGTTTGTCTGTTAAACATAAAGAGCCAAGAGACTGCTGAGCTTAGTTTAGCACAAAAACTGATAACAGCTCATTGACTTCCTGGAGACTCCACAGGTGGCCTGGCAAAGACTCATGGTGCGCTCCATGTGCAGTGACAATGTCTGATATTCCAGCTGGAAATTTCATCCGGAACATCCCCAAAGCTGGATGTCCAACTCGGAAAGTCAGGACCCTAAAGGAACCTAAAATCCAAGATGGCTGCCCCACGTATCAACAGCAGTGACAGCTATTGTTCATTAGCACTCTGTCTTATCTGGACCAACTTTTATCTGCGGACATGTTGCTACAGTGTCTGTATGTGCAAAAACAGTGCGATGCATTGTTATAAAATGGTTTTGCTAACAAAGGCTAACCTGGCTATTGCTAACAACATCTTTGGTTTTCTGACTTGTTGAATTGGAATGCAGTAAACTCAGGTGTGACATCAGTCCCAGGTAAAATGGAATGCAGCGATAGTCTGGCACATAAGTGTAAAATATAAAGCCGATTTGTATTTTTACGTTTAGATTTTTGCATAGATTAAACAAACAAAATACAACTGGTGTTTTCAGTCTTTGTGCTAAGCTAAGCTAACTGGCTGCTAGCTGGTAGTATCCCATCCATGGATGTATTAAGAGACCCGGATAAAGCGCTAGAGCCAGGACCCCGTTCATTTCTAACCAAAAAAGCTCTAATTCCGCAGTTAAATCACCCGGATGATCGATGCCACATCATTGGGCCCGCAGAGCAGGCGCACTACAGACTTCCATTGGCCAAGCCATCTACTTCTAGTTTACAATCTGCTAACATGAATAGGGATAAAAGATTTAATCTTGTGGCTCTGCTAGGCTTTTCAAATGTTATCAGACCGAATGATCAATTCCTGATAGTAACGAATCATTTCATCGGGGCTCTGATGCTTAATAAAATGTATCCAATGATTTACCAATGTCTCTTTCCAGTGTAAGTCTATGGGACAAAGTCTTTTTGGGGAACTGCTACAGCCTGGGTCTTTTAACAGGGGTCCAGGACCCCTGGAGGTCCTCAGAGTTACTGCAGGTGGGCCGTAAAATTATTAATTCATTCATTTACAGCACACAACATTAACATGTCGTTTTGGGTCCAATGGCATCACGTGACAAACTCAGGAGTTGTACTGACTTGCTCATCTAAGTCTCTGTAAGTATGATAATATGCATATTTCCCAAAGGGTCAGACCATCCCTTTAAAGGAGCTCTATAGGGCTAAACAATGTGAAGGTATGTCACACCCTGTGGGAAGGGGGCGCCATCTTGTGAGGTAAATGCCCTGTTATCTCTACTGCCAAAGTGTCTGCACTTGGGTCTAAAATGAGGTAGTTTACTAAGTCTGGGGTGTGAGTGTCTGCAATCCAGCCTTGGACTGCCAAGTCAAATGGATCTCGGTTGTTTATCGGGATCTGTCCAAATACTGCTGCCGCTTGAGCGCAGTAGCGTGCACAGGTAACACAGCTCAGTCCTCACAAGATGGCATCCTCGTCCAAAGGATTTAACACAGCTTAAGGTTAACTTCACATTCTCTTTATGATATTCAGAGCACATCTGTGATCCAGAGGTTGTCTGCACACAGCTCTCAACATGGAGGTGGCTGAGCTAGCACCTAGCAGAGGCGGGTGCTATGCTTCCATGATGACACTATTCCGATGCAAAGTGGCTAAGATTAGCTGGCCAGTGGGATACACACACAGGGATGCACATGCACTTACATGCATGCAGGGCCGTCTAGGATAACAAAAAACAGAGAAGCTCGGCTTACAGCACAGAACGCCTTTACTTCACTACATCTTTAAGCCCAGTTCAGACCAAACGATTTGCCACGAGATGAAACTGTTTTAGAACACTGGTCTGAGGTTGACCCAAGCCTGCTGATGGTGTCACCTGCAACTCAGCTGGTCTAATCGCTGCCGGCTGGTTTTAGCACGTAAAGCACATCACCTGTTTCAAAAGCCAATCAGCTTGTAGTGAAGTCCACTGGTCAAGTCAAAATAACCGTGGACAGCGTGTCTGCTTGCTGGGGCCTGAGATGATACACCGTCTCATCTAGTTGCATTGTGTGAACCAGTAGGTTTTTAAAGCGTTGCCGAAGGTTGCATCGCAAGTAGTTGCACGTTTCAACTCCTCTCGTTGCTAATGGTCTGAACTGGGCTTTACATAGCAAGTAGTTGTTTGCTGCTGTATTAATGTACTGAATATCTTATAGAGCTCCTTTAAAGTGCACATGCAAATGTACAAATACATGCAAAGACTCAATGTGGATGGGTTCAACATGCAAAGTAAGACACAGATAAAAAAGACATGGTCTGTTTGGCAGAGCTGCATGAAAATAATATTATTATGGTAACTATCCATACTCATTACTTTTACAAGGATTTAGGGAACAATTGGAGCATTTTCAATACAAACTGGACATTTTCCATGAAGCTTTGATTAATGTTGAGAAGTAATTAAGAAGAAAATGCTTCATTTTTACTGATGGAACAATTTTCTACACTTGTTTTGTTGCATCATGCAGCCCTACACATCAACAAGGTGTTGCAACAGACCACAGTGAAACAGGACAGAGACAACAGAGAAAAGACACCAAGCAAGACACAATCCTCAGGGAGCATGTTTATGGAATCTGTAAATTGCCGTGATCAGATCCGTAAACTGTGTGAGGACTTTACTCCGAGCCTTGGTAACATGACACTTACTACCCCACCAGATGATGAGGAGGAGGCGGGAGGAGGAAGGAGAAGACAGTGACAGAGGTGAAGACAGGGAGGGGAGAGCGAAACTTACCGCTGACAATCTCTCTGACCTTCTGGTGGGCTGCCGGAGCAAAAGGATGATCAATGAGAGAGAAAGACAGTGACAGACAGAGAGAGAGACAGAGAGATATCAGTTGTACCTTTGCGGGCTGCTCTTAAGCGCTCGGTGACTGCTACAAGTGTCCTAATCATTAACCTGTCATGTGTCTATTCTGACTCACTCTCACACACACTCTCTTTCTTAGCACGAAAAAAAGCACAGCATACAAACACACGTCTGCACGCCCACACACAGCACACAAACACACCCGAAACATTTACCTCTTGCTTTGTGACTTTGGAGGCCTCCTTGCCCTCAGGACCCTCTGGAGACTGTAGGAAATGCAACAAGGTATGGAGAGAATGTTAACAGAGCAGGTGTGAGCTCACACAGCGTACAACCCCTCTGAGGTAAATGTTGTGATTCGAAATGTAGTTTCTGGTTGTTTCTCATCTACCATGATCAATTTTAATTCATAAAAAATTAGATGTGGTTCAGTCTGTTCAGATGTGTGCGTGTAGCTTAACCTCTCTGTGTGTTATATAGGGAGCCAGGTTAGCTATACATACAAATAATGCAAATCATTGATGGCTCTGGGGAAAAGGTCAAAAGGTCACAAACTGACATTCAAAGTGCTGGAGCCTCCTCTCTCTCTGTCAGGAAACTCCTTATCTCTTTACACAAAATTCAGCTCACTAATAATGACGTGATAACTATGGTATTGCTGCACAATTCATTTTAAAAAATTCGAAGTGCAATATTCAAATTGCAGGAGCTGCAATTTTTTGATGAAGGTAAAATGTGTCACAACATAATATTATACATGAAGCACTGTGGCGCTACAGAGATGCCCCGACCTTAAAATTATATTCCAGTCATAAGGGAGCATGCTTGTTTTTTTAACAGACCCTGGTAAAAATCTTTTTTTAATTAGTGAAAATGAAATGCAAAAATTACCACTCTAACTACAATTGGGACTCATATCGCAATATATCAAAATAATCGCAATATGATTTTTTTTTTTTTTGCAGCCCTAAAATGTGTACCTGGAGCTGGAACAGAAAATTAATCTGCAAATATTTATTTAATATTATATTCTATAAATTGTTTTCAATTCAGACTGTATTAAGGACACAACTCATGAGAGTCCATAGTGCAATAAAAATGCTACAAAATAAAGTCAAATGAAATAAAAAATGAAAAAATAAACTGAAGCAAAACAAAATAAAATTGAATTAAATTAAAAAGAGAAAATAAATATAAAAGAAATCCACAAGAGATTCCACAATTATCATATATCTACATACCCATAATTTGCCATTGTATTAGCAAACATGCCAATAATTACCTGGCAACACTTTCTCTTTTGTCAATATTTGTTGGAGTTCTTGGTATTTTATTGAAGTATTTTTAAAATTTGGGGTTGGGACTGCATGGTCGAACCTCAAAATAAAAATAATAATAAAAATATATAAATAAAATAAAAATGAAAAAGACAGCAGCTTGGGCTTTGGGAAAATATTTTGCTATTTTCTCACATGTTATAAACTATAATAAATTAATCAATTAATTGAGAAATTAATTTGCAGATGAATGAATAATGAAAATAATCCTACATCCTTGTGCATAATAAAATCATACAAACACAAACAACATAACAACTTCTTCCTCCACTGATTCACAAATATACAGCCATGTAGACTATTTGAATATTTTAATAAAATATTAAGGATTATTATAATATGTATAATGTAAATAATTGTCAGAATCATAAGGGTCTTAAATTTAATTATTTAATCTGATTTTTTTTTGTATTTTTTTTTTAAATATTAGAAACTGTAATGCTTCACATAATTAACCCCAAATTTTAATCTTAATTTTTTATCATATTTTAGATTAATATTTGTACCAGAAACAATTTCACATGATCTGATAATGATATGTGATTTCTCTGAGTATTTCCATCTTAATGAAGGCATCTTGCTGACATGCCAAGCCCTGAGCTCCCAAAAGAATAAAGCAGTGTAAACATGGTTATTGACAAACAACACACCGTGAGGGCTGCCAGCCTACATGCACATCACCCTATCATGAGCACACTCAGGCTGCAGGCAGGTGAGGACAGTGTAGGCTACAGGAGAGAGCCCACCCCCACCGTGGAGAAAAAAATGTGTTGGTTAAGCCTGCAGGTTGGCAATCGCATCATTTGCATGTGGGCGACCTCCGCCCCTAGAGGCCCCCCATTCTCTGTCCTCACAGGCGAATCTGCGCAGACAATGGCAGTTTTTAGATGGCAGAAAAGCCAATTTCCATGTATGCGCTGCTACAATGCTCCGGAGCTCGTCGTGCAATGTGTTTAGATAGTGTCACGGCCCCTTTTAACACAGCGCCAATTGTCCCTGATCCCTTCTTTCTTTATTCCTTTCTCTCCATCTGGATGTGGGCTTGCTCAATCGGCTCGGCGCCTACCATCCATCCCCACCGGAGAACCAAAATGACACACAGAGGTGATGCTTTTTAATTCTACTGTTTGAAGTCACATAATTAAAAATCAATATATGAAACGCGCCTACAGGAATTATCACCACGCACGTCTCCTACGGGATTTACGCATCCATCCATCCGGCGGCTCCGTCTGACATTCACCAGTGCGCACAGTGGACAGGGAAATGGCACATAAAACGACCACAAGAACGGCCATTGAGATGAACGCAGCAACATTTATAGCGCAAAGACAAACAGTATCATCATGAAATAATCGATATGCGCGCAAAGACGCGTCAAATCCACCTGAAAGGCGGCGGGCGAGAAGACGCTTCCACAAACTTTGGCATCGCCTCACCTGCCTCGACGTCGCCACAGAAATCGCGCACCGCTATTTTCCTCAAATGCAAGAGCAGAAAAACTACAGTGAAGTGAGCTGCACGGCACACACGACACTCACCTTTCTCTTCGGCATTTTTACGCGTGAATTATTCTCCACCAAGCACGGGAAAAAAATTAAGGTCAAACCCGAAGGTCCAGTAGAGGCGAATTTGAACTACCTCGAAATACAGGATCAATATCTAAGCACCTTCGATAATATGTTGATTATATGCACTCCCCAAAACTCTATACCTCCCACGGCCATTGGATGGTGGAGTCAAAATCCTCTCCTGTGCTGACTCCCGATTGGCTCGTCGCGTCTCTATGTAAATAAGAGGCTCTCGGACAGTGGCCGAGATTTAGCCGAGCGCGCGTTTGATTGGCTACGCGCTCTTTGTGCGCAGATCCCACCAGACGGCGACGGCTGAGAGGGAAAGTGGAGACAGGCCAATGAAAGCGGGGCCGACTCTCGGTGGATCTGGGTAATGTAGGATGAGAGAAAGAGAGAATGTTGGAAATGAAACACAAAGGACCAGAAAAAAAACGGGCACAATGGCACAATGTCGGCCATAGAGGAGCTCCAGAAAATCTGGCGGGCATTGTGTCTTGTAGGGTTTCCACTGCTGTAAAGGACCAGAGTAATCATACACCACATTTCTGCACATCACTGTGGAGGCACCAGTCCCTGCAGGAACACGATACTGTAAAACAATACAATGAATAAGGTCACTAAATATTAGACCACTGAGAGATTTATTTCATGATAAGGACACTTTTTATTTACATGGGAATTTAAAACACAAGACAGGTGTACAAATAGGTTGAAAACCAAATTGTGCCCAGGTGCATTTCATGTGCAGTGGTGCTTTATTGGTGTCTAGAATTATCAAGCAGAAGCAGAATATCATTAATAACTAAAAAAATAACACCATAAAAGGGCGAAAGCTTGTATGCATATATTGTATTAAGATGTATAATGTGTTTTGGTACATGTGATTATCGGCCCTCACATAATTAACACATTTAAAGTTCAAGGAATGTTCTTATAAGGATTTTACAAATGTATATTTTCAAAACAGAGAAATAAGTTGTCTTTGAATCTGACTCTCAGTATCCTGGTATCTACATGACAGTTCAATGTTTTTCTCTCACCTCTGGTATCTGCTGATACCGAATAACAAAGACAAAGAAACTGCATTTAATGTGGATCAGTCACAACATGTCAGACTCTCAATCCACCTATTAAGGTCTACTGGATCCATGCATCCGAGACAGTAATTATAATATATATTGGAGGGGTACACATAATCGAATATGCTCAAAATGTTCCCCCCAAAATATCATAAAGGGTTGTATGCCTCTGTGCACCAGTCAAGTTTCTCTTACAGTTTACATCCATGTCTGTGAAAACATGGATGCTTCACACACACCTTCATCTCAGCAGCACAGAGGATCTATACAATCAGCAGTTTCAAGGTGGACACCCAAGATTAGGAGTCACCAATTCAGTATCTGACCAAATGTCTGTTCCTGAGATACGATGCTGAGTAATGGCCAGAAAAGTGTTTTATGCAGAACATGATGATGTCACAGTGAAGTTGGCCTTTGACCTTTTAAAAATAAGATGTCATCACTTCATTACTTTCGCCCCTATCAGACATTTGTTTGAAGTGTTGTCATAATTAGCATATGAATTTGAGTTGTGGCCAAAAACATATTTTGTGAGGTCAAAATTCTAATCAGTTTATTCTTCAGTTCAAGTGGACATTGTGTTAAATTTAATTCCCTTCAGGTGTTCTTCATATATTGTGTTCACAAGAATGGGACAGATACAAGATCACCTTGACTTTGACCTTTGACCATTAAAATCCAATCAGTTCATTGTTGAGTCCAAGTTAACGTCTGTACCAAATCTGAAGAAATTCTCTTAAGCTGCTCTTGAAATATTGCGTTCACGAGAATGAGGTGGATGCAAGGTCACAGCGGCCTTGGTCTTTGACCACCAAAATCTAATTAGGTCATCATCGAGTCCAAGTAAACATTTGTGCCAAATTTGAAGAAATTTGCTCAAGGTGTTCTTGAGATATTGTGTTCACAAGAATGAAAAAGACAAGGTCACAGTGATCTTGACGTTTGACCTATGACCACCAAAAACTAACCACGTCATTGTTGAGTTCAAGTGGACATTTGTGCCAAATTTAAAGAAATTCCCTTGAGGCATTCTTCCGATTTTGCATTCACAAGAATGGGACAGACAGATGGAAGTATGTGCGGACGGACAGACAACCCAAAAACATACTGCCTCTGGCCACGGCTATGGACAGCACAGAGGCATAAAAATGCATCGTGTAATACATCATGAAAACGTCACAGACACATTTCCTGTGGGGTCCTCAGTCACATCCTCGCTCCCTGAAGTGGCACCACTCAGTCATCAAGACTTTAAGAACCCCTGATCTAAGATTTTTGCTTCAAGATGTTCTAAAACAGTTCAGCTGTTAAGTTTCCCCCCATGATACCCCATGATATCCCACCCATGTTCAGGGTTGGGTCACAGAAAGTGTTGATTAAAAATTAAATTTTTTTTTACTGATGGATTTCCAGATTGGGCCCAAGACAAAAACTCAGTGAATAACCCTGATAAGGTATAAACCAAGAGGTCAAGGCTCCAACAGGCAAAACAGGAAAGGCAATCCAAGCACTCTGAAATGTGTGAAAAAACATCGAGGAAGGAAATATTAAAAAGCCTTTACTGTATCGTGACTAAATCTAACCTCTACATGGGTACCCATTCTCCATTTGTGATGTATCAAAAATTTGGTGTAATCTCATCTTATATTATTTCTTGTTTTTGTGATTTTCAGTGTGTTCCACCTGACATGTTATTATCTGGGTCATGTGATTGCCTCCCATTGGCTCTTGCTACTGTATAGGTGAGGCCACACTGGTGCTGTCTGTTTGTTGAAAGCTCTGACAAAGAGCAGAAGGGGTTGAAACATGTTTAGCTATTACAGTAAAAGCTTTTTAATGTTTCCTTGCTTGAATGTCTGGATTTTTCCCAGCTTTTCTGCAGTTTTCTGGGAGCACCCAACACATTTTTGATCTATGGATTGGACCAACCAGTCATCTCTTTTTCTAGGCAACCCAGTTACACTGATGGTTAATATGTCCCAGTTCTAATGGGACACTCACACTTCAATGCTTACGTTTCTCCCTAGAGATACAAGACAAATTCTGGTGGACACTACAGCCCCTTTCAGAGCCAGATACAGTCCAAAATGGACCTGGGCGCACATGGGGTTCTACATACATAAGGTGCCTGCATACATGAACATGTTTACACAGTGTTTGCCAGCCTGTACCATCTGTGTAGTCGTACATTTTGGACCCAGAGAGCAGAGGAAAATGTTGGCATTGTACATTTCTGCAAACCACAAATATGTTACATTTGTACATTTCATATGTATCATATCAATGTTTCTAAAGTGATGGAGTATATGAGCTGACTTGGTCACTGGGAGGTGGAGGAGCTGGGGGATGGTGTGACACCGAGATGAAATACCTGCCAAGCAGCAGACCACAACAGACCACTTATCAAAACCAACAAACAATAAAACCAGTTGTGTTTTCCAGCGGCTTTTCAGGCAATGAACATGGGTGTTTTTAGGTGACCCGTCGCTGTTTCTCCACCAAGGATAGTGCCACGAAAGCATTTGTTTTTTAACGAAACATTGAGGCTTTTCCAGCTGTGATTTTGCCACCAAACCTCGGTGTTTTAAGCCAAATATGATCCTTTCCAAATCATAATCTAGTGGTGTTTGTGCTTCAACCAAACCACATGTAAACCATGGCGTTGTTAAAATGTAAAGAAGTATAAATTTTGAATGCATCCATTAGTAACGTACAAATGTAATGTAGTCTGAGTTTGCAGAAACGTACAATACCGACATTTTTTTCTGGCTATTGGGTGGACAGTTCACATGGACTCTCATGGAGACGGGCAGATGGTGAAATTAAATCTCACAGGAGTCCAAATTTTGGCAATTGTAAATTTCTTCAAGGAACAGATATTTTAAATTTGTACATTTATATGTATTATATCAACATTATATCAACATTTCTGAAATGATGTAGTTCAGATTACATGTACAGTACAGGCCAAAAGTTTGGACACACCTTCTCATTCAATGCGTTTTCTTTATTTTCATGACTATTTACATTGTAGATTCTCACTGAAGGCATCAAAACTATGAATGAACACATGTGGAGTTATGTACTTAACAAAAAAAGGTGAAATAACTGAAAACATGTTTTATATTCTAGTTTCTTCAAAATAGCCACCCTTTGCTCTGATTACTGCTTTGCACACTCTTGGCATTCTCTCCATGAGCTTCAAGAGGTAGTCACCTGAAATGGTTTTCCAACAGTCTTGAAGGAGTTCCCAGAGGTGTTTAGCACTTGTTGGCCCCTTTGCCTTCACTCTGCGGTCCAGCTCACCCCAAACCATCTGGATTGGGTTCAGGTCCGGTGACTGTGGAGGCCAGGTCATCTGCCGCAGCACTCCATCACTCTCCTTCTTGGTCAAATAGCCCTTACACAGCCTGGAGGTGTGTTTGGGGTCATTGTCCTGTTGAAAAATAAATGATGGTCCAACTAAATGCAAACCGGATGGGATGGCATGTCGCTGCAGGATGCTGTGGTAGCCATGCTGGTTCAGTGTGCCTTCAATTTTGAATAAATCCCCAACAGTGTCACCAGCAAAACACCCCCACACCATCACACCTCCTCCTCCATGCTTCACAGTGGGAACCAGGCATGTGGAATCCATCCGTTCACCTTTTCTGCGTCTCACAAAGACACGGCGGTTGGAACCAAAGATCTCAAATTTGGACTCATCAGACCAAAGCACAGATTTCCACTGGTCTAATGTCCATTCCTTGTGTTTCTTGGCCCAAACAAATCTCTTCTGCTTGTTGCCTCTCCTTAGCAGTGGTTTCCTAGCAGCTATTTGACCATGAAGGCCTGATTCACGCAGTCTCCTCTTAACAGTTGTTCTAGAGATGGGTCTGCTGCTAGAACTCTGTGTGGCATTCATCTGGTCTCTGATCTGAGCTGCTGTTAACTTGCGATTTCTGAGGCTGGTGACTCGGATGAACTTATCCTCAGAAGCAGAGGTGACTCTTGGTCTTCCTTTCCTGGGTCGGTCCTCATGTGTGCCAGTTTCGTTGTAGCACTTGATGGTTTTTGCGACTCCACTTGGGGACACATTTAAAGTTTTTGCAATTTTCCGGACTGACTGACCTTCATTTCTTAAAGTAATGATGGCCACTGGTTTTTCTTTAGTTAGCTGATTGGTTCTTGCCATAATATGAATTTTAACAGTTGTCCAATAGGGCTGTTGGCTATGTATTAACCTGACTTCTGCACAACACAACTGATGGTCCCAACCCCATTGATAAAGCAAGAAATTCCACTAATTAACCCTGATAAGGCACACCTGTGAAGTGGAAACCATTTCAGGTGACTACCTCTTGAAGCTCATGGAGAGAATGCCAAGAGTGTGCAAAGCAGTAATCAGAGCAAAGGGTGGCTATTTTGAAGAAACTAGAATATAAAACATGTTTTCAGTTATTTCACCTTTTTTTGTTAAGTACATAACTCCACATGTGTTCATTCATAGTTTTGATGCCTTCAGTGAGAATCTACAATGTAAATAGTCATGAAAATAAAGAAAACGCATTGAATGAGAAGGTGTGTCCAAACTTTTGGCCTGTACTGTATATGGGCAGAGTTTCTCAGCAGGAGAAGAAAGCAGGTATTTTTAAACCACAAGGCTGGACATTTCCAGCTGTGTTTGTGGAGACCAAATCGGGTTTTTAAAGCCAAAACATGATGTTTTCCTAACCTTAACCAAGTGGTTTGCGTGCCTAACATAACCGCACGTTAACCACAGTGTTGTCACAACGTAAAATTAAAAAATGAAACTATAAAGAAATGCAATGTTTCAACTATCAGCTTCAGATGAAACATAAAATGCCAACATTTATTCTGGAGATTGGATTGGCCCCAGCATTAACCCTCTGGCAGCCCAAGTGATTATCTCAGCACTACTGTCACTCTGTTGTGACTTGAAGAGAAAATCCTAAAAATAATCCCAACCCTAATCCTGTATTAAACACGTCTGCTTTTTTTTTAATTATGCCCCTGTGCCTCACCAAGTCTGTGTGCACCACTGTTCAAATGTATCGCCTCAGTTGCCCCACATAATGTCTATCACAGGACAAAATATATGTGTCTGATCAAGCAAGCAACGTGATAGATTTAATGGGACAGTTCACCTTGTGGTGCTCTAAGCACCAAAAACCAACATTTAAAAAACTCAACATCAACGTCTCTCCCCAGAAGTCATTACCTGATTACTCAAGATAATCCACAGACCTCGTTGTGAGCAGTTTCATGTACCAACTATTTTCTTTCTACCAAATTACACCTGCCAACCAGATCACTAAACAGAAGGAAGTGTGCATCTACTGCTAGCTCACCTAGCACCAGTGTACTCAAAAAATGTAATATATTACTTATTCCTAATTATCCTTTTTTTAAAGTAATATTGTTACTTTACTTATTACTCCCAGCCAAAAGTAACTAGTTACTTATGTAATCTATTAATTTCCCAGTACGCCCCTGTGTGAATCTCGGTCATTTATTTTCCAGTGTTCCTATTTTCTATTTTCACTTCCACAAAATGGCTACCCTGCATGAAATCATAGATATAAATCTGAAAATGGTTTATATATACACACATATATACATTTTACTGCAGCAGTGTATTGAGTGGTTGTTATTTTAAAAAACGCACCTGTATTCCACCCGGTTTTGGAAGTGTAGTGCTGCTGATAAAGTCACTATTCAGTTTGCTATAATCATTATAGTGGATATGTCACCACACGGCCACTACATGGCAGCACAAGTCAAGCTATAGGCCAAAGTAGGTAAATTGACCACTGAAACTGACAGAGATGTATGCGCATGTGAAAAATAAATAGACGGTGCTCTCTACGATGGCGGACAGTGTCACGCTTTTATTTTGTCTCCATGAATGTAGTTTATTGCAGCTGCGTAGGATGTCGCACTCAACAAGCGCCCAACCCCCTAGACGCCGATGAAACAAGACCGGTGATCGCCCTATTTGCAAGATGGTTATCACCTGACTATCGTGGATAGTGGTGCTTGCTGCTCACAATAGTATTATCAGCTGTTCCCCATTGTAACGCAGTAGCGAGCTTTCTGGGGAGTTAGTAACTGTAATATTATTACTGAAATTGGATTAATAACTTGCTACACACCTCATTACTGGGAAAAGTAATATTATTACTGTAACACGTTACTGCCC
The DNA here is from genome assembly GCF_041903045.1 of Epinephelus lanceolatus. Classification (NCBI taxonomy): domain Eukaryota; kingdom Metazoa; phylum Chordata; class Actinopteri; order Perciformes; family Serranidae; genus Epinephelus; species Epinephelus lanceolatus. Next base: position 6,254,727 of record NC_135746.1, on the reverse strand, counting down.
AACACTGCCTAGCACCTCTGAGCTAGCTAACATTACAGCTCAGCTGAGGAGGATTCCATTAATGTTTACATGTCATGCTGTGACGAGGCATCAGCCTCTCGTCCATGAGTAGATGCACTCTCCCTTCTGCACAGTGATACAGTTGGTGGGTGTAGTTTGGTAGATAGAAAATAGTCTCTACATGAAACTGCTCACAACAAGGTCTGTGGATTATCTTGAGTCACTAGGTCATGGTTTCTGGAAAGAGACACTGATTGTGAGGTTTTCTAAAGTATTTTTGAGCACCACAAGCTGAGTGACATCTAGTTCCATAGGGCCCAACTGATGTGGATTTTTTTGGGCCGATGCCGATTCCGATATTATGGAATAAAAAAATCCGATAACCGATATATCGGCTGATTAAATTTTTACATTTTTCAATTTAAAAAAACCTGAAACACCTGCTTTTGATGGCTTAAATATAGTTCAAACACTCGTTACAAAGATATAAATTGAAGGAAGAACATTTTACTATTTTCAAATACTTTTATTATCAGAAATTGTGTGGAACAAGCAGCATATGAACAATTTGAACACAAAATAAATCAAAAATATGATGTGCAAAAAGGCAGTAAACCTCTGGGAAATTAAATAATCATGCAAAGTCTATATGAATTAAGACATTCACATGTATGTTCACAGTACCAGAGTTCTTCTTATTATTGCCAATTTAACAGAGGTAGGTTATAGTGCAAAAAGTAACACAAGGATCATTTCTAAGTAAAACACCATATTCCCTGCATTTTATTAGTGATGAAAATATAAGTGTTAACATCGGCGTCAATCGGTCAACTTTTGGCCGATTGCCGATTATTCTCTAATGGCTACAATCAGCCGATTAAATCGGCCGGCCGATAAATTGGTCGGGCCCTATATAGGAGAGAAGGCCGACATCTCTACGGCCGATATCTCCAACACTCTGCAACTCACACTAAAACTATCTAGACTGACAAATAGCACTTCAGGTCAGGGGAAAATATATATGTTTTCTACTTTTACGTGAACTATTCCTTTAAGAGACTGAAATGCACAATTATATTTTTCATCATCTTGTTTGCTGTAGTTTATATTAGAATAAATGACCCTCATGAAAATCACAGAGTTGTTTTAAATTGTAATTCAGTTTATCTTCTCCAAGTCATAACTCCAATTTGTTCATAGAAATAAAATGTAGGGCTGGAACAAACAACTCTTTTCATTATTGACTGAACTATTTTTTTTTTCCAATGAAACAATTTATTGTTTACTCCACAAAATGTAAAAAATAATGACAAGAACATCATTCTCAATTTCTCAGAGCCCAAGCGGATGTATTTTAATTGCTTGTCCACCCAGTACTCCAAAACACAAACATGTTTAATTGACCATCACAGGTGACAAAGACAGATTTAAGACGCTTGGACCAGAGAGTGTTTGGCATCACTTAATTGACTAATTGTTTCAGCTCTACATGAATGTTTATTTTCCATCTGTGAAAGACTTTTTACAGTAAACTCAATCAGATACATGTTGCAATACCATAGATGCCACAACATGTTTATTTTGTATCTAAAAGTTCAAAACACACCCTCAAACTCCGTCAGGAAATTTGTGCTTTGCTGTTCACTCAATTTATAGTCACATTCTGTGCATACAGTTGTATGGAAATTCAATCTAGAACCTCTTTTATAAACAGTGTCCTTCACTGTATTCTACAGTGTGTACCTTAAGCTCCATAACACAGAATGTCAAAAAACATTCTACAAAGAAATAAACAAAAGCAACCTGGACATTCTTGTGTAGCGTCACAATAGACAGAGCTTTCCTGCCCAAACAAACAAAACCCTCCATGTTAGAAGTCAACCAGAACACACAGGAGCAGGTAGCTTGATGGGTGCTCCACTGTTCCCACATAGATTCACACTGTCAGCTAAATGCACGGGGCAACACAATGAGGAACATGTACAGCACATACGTATATAACACAGGGAGACACAAAGGGAATCCACACTGAAAAGAAATAATCCCAGAAATGTTTGAAATGTTTTATTCACACTGAAAAAAAAAAACGTATTAAGCTGAACTGACGGTTACTTTTCTGTTTGTACATTTTTTTTGTAACATTAAGTCACTTATTAAGGGCATCAGCTGTCTTTTTCCCCTCTTGATTCTTTCCTTATGTATTATTCCATCATTTTTATCATTTTGATTTTTTTTCATTTTGAGTCTTGGTGCACCTGAGACACTTCTGGCCATGACGGAGAGTGCTCAGACATCTTAAAGCACCCAACAGACACACAGAAACATGCACAAAGGATCATATAAAGCTTGGAAATGCTGGCACCTGGTTTGATTGACTTCACACAGTACATACCCTAATGGTTTCATTTTCAAAATAGAAAAATTAAACGAATCAATGTATATCAAAGAAGAAGGACTGTCCTATTCGTAAAAAGAGAGATATCAAAAATGTGATAAAAGGTAGTCCAAACTAAGAGTCCGAGGCACTCTGGGGTCGTGTAAAAATCCTTTAATAAAGCAGGGATATCAACGCGTTTCAACTATGCAAGTCTTTATCAGGATATTAACATACAGATTGCACACAGGTGTTTAAATCATGTCAAGCATGTGTTGCAGGACATGTGATTTAGTCATGTGACCAAATTGTTAGATCACAACAAGATAAAACAACTGAAGTATGAATGTAAAAATCACAGCAGTAATCAATAAACCATCTGTTTTCTTTTGGTTTAACTCAAATGAATCAGTGTTGACAGTTTTGAAAACGTGGGCCAAATCATGTTTAGGGACTGTTCTTTATTTATCAAAGTAGGTGGCTGGGGTGTGGCTTCGGTTTATATATTTTTTTAAACTTCCTGAAACAACTGCAAATATTTTTCCTTGAGCCTCGCTGAGTGACTGGCAGAAAATGCATGACCCTCCCTCCACTACAAATTAGTTATTAGATTTTAAAATTACCCTTTGTTGTTTAAAAGCTAAAAGTTAAGTCAGATTTATACTTCTGCGTCAACTAGACGCCATACCTAAGGCACAGGCTCTGCGTCGATGTAGAGCCTACACCATACCCTGACATGCACCTCTCCAGAGATGTAAACACGTCATGGAGACGCAGACCTGTCTATTTCTGTAAGCTGACACCATTTCCCTCAGTGGAAACAAAGCTTGTATTTACTTGTATTTCGCAGATAAGAAACAATAAGTTGTGAAGACAGTAAAGCCTCCACAAAAATAGCACTTTAAGTCTTGTGCGTGATTTATCCTGGCTTCATATGAGCAGAGGAAATCTCTGGTAGTCGCTAGGCTAATTTATCCAATGTAAAATGCCATAGGCTTGTGCTAATAATGTTAGCATGTTGTATTTGTTTGGAAAACATGTTTAGTATAAGACAGTTGTTTTGTCAGTGAACCTTGTGAGTTGTAATGGAGCCGAATTTTGTAACGTTACCTTTGTTAAATGTTGCTGTTGTCCCTGGATTTATATGAGTAGAGAGAAGTCTGCTAGCTGATAAGCTAATTTATACAATGTAAAATGCCATAGGCTTGTGCTAATAACATTAGCACGTTGTGTTTGTTTGGAAAATGTGTTTAGTATAAGACAGTTGTTTTGTCAGTGAACCTTGTGAGTTGTAATGAAGCCGAATTTTCTAACATTACCTTTGCTAAATGTTGCTGTTGTCCCTGGCTTCATATGAGTAGAGGAAAAGTCCGCTAGCTGCTAGGCTAATTTACACAATGTAAAATGCCATAGGCTTCTGCTAATAACATTAGCATGTTGTATTTGTGGAGAAAATGTGTCCAGATAAAGACAAGTGTTTGTCTGTGAGTTACAATGAAACCGATTTGTGTACTTGTGTTTAAAATTGTTAATATTAAGCCATGTTTAATGTGTGTTTAATGTGTGTTTTGGACCAACTAAACCGCACTGCTGACTATTGTTTTGGAGGTGTAACTGCAGAGTGACACAGACACACCACTGCACAAGTATAAATGCTCACAGCAGAGTAGGCCACGTGTGTAGGCTACTGTGAAGGCTCTACATAGAGGTGGCGCACAAGTATAAATCCGCCTTTAAAAGTTAAAGACAAAATCCTTGAGTTGAAAATAGCCGTAGTTTTTCACTCCTGTCATGCATGCTGGTTGGTTAGTGCAACAGTTTATTTTTGGCTTGGTTTAAATGAGACATAGAATAAAGCGATCATGATGAATTATCACTATATTAAGCTCAGATTTGGTTATGTTTTCTTATCAGACAGAAGCGTTTGTCATATGTGATTTATCAAAGGACTGTTGGAAATCATCCCAGTCATCAGCACAGTTTCAAGGTGGTCACCCAAGCTGAGTGTTACAGATTCAGTATCTGACCAAATGTCTCCCCTTCTGTGTTTTATGCAGAACATTATGACGTCACAGTGAAGCTGACCTTTGACCTTTTGGATATAAAATGTCATCACTCTATCATGGAAATGTCCCTAATGTTGTCAACAAGTAACTGCTTCTGCAGTTTCAAACAGTGCTCTGCTGCTGTCTGCAGCTTCACAGCCATCTCAACCAGGTGTCGCACCATCCACCGTCCTCCTGCTGATGAGAAGCTCAGCCCACGTCACCTGAACTACATACAAATGTAATATCTGTGTTTGCGGAAATGTACAATGCCAACATTCGACTCTGGCGACTAAACTGTGTTTTTGGCCAAATGCCTGAAAAACTTCAAATAATTGTTGGCTACAAATTCTTATAATTAAATAATGGTTTGGGTTCTTGCTCTGGGACCTTAAATTTTAGGTTTCCCTGAAATAATTTGATTAAATGATTCTTTAGTTTCTTTTAAATAATATTTCAGCTTACTTATTGCCATGCTATTAAAATACTGCAGTGGCCTTTTGTTCAGCCATCTGAAAAGTGATGTTAGACTTAAAGTAATGCAGAATTTGCAGAGCCTTTGTTATAATTCAGACTAGTAAATATGATCACAATTCAGAGGGCTCATGAGAGGATTACCATACACTCATCAGCCACTTTATTAGGTACACCTGTTCAACTGCTTGTTAACGCAAATAGCTACTCAGCCAATCACGTGACAGCAACTCAATGCATTTAGTCAAGTAGACATGGTCAAGACGAGCTGCTGAAGTTCAAACTGAGCATCAGAATGATGAAGAAAGGTGATTTCAGTGACTTTGAACGTGGCATGGTTGTTGGTGCCAGACGGGCTGGTCTGAGTATTTACTGGGATTTTCAGCACAACCATCTCTAGGGTTTACAGAGGATGGTCCCAAAAAGAGAAAATATCCAGTGAGCCAAAATGCCTTGTTGATGCCAGAGGTCAGAGGAGAATGGCTAGACTGGTTCAAGATGATAGAAAGGTAACAGGAAGTCAAATAAGCACTGGTTCCAACCAAGGTCTGCAGAAGATTGGAAAAACCACATTCAGATGGAAGCATGGATCCATCCTGCCTTGTATCAACGCTTCAGGCTGCTGCTGGTGGTGTAATGGTGTGGGGGAGATTTTCTTAGTGCCAACTGAGCATGGTTTAAACACCACAGCCTACCTGAGTATTGTTGCTGAGCGTGTCCATCCCTTTATGACCACAGTGTACCCATCTTCTGATGGCTACTTCCAGCAGGATAATGCACCATGTCACAAAGCTCACATCATCTCAAACATGACAATGAGTTCACTGTACTCCAATGGCCTCCACAGTCACCAGATCTCAGTCCAATAGAGCACCTTTGGGATGTGCTGGAACGGGAGATTCTCATCATGGATGTGCAGCCGACAAATCTGCAGCAACTGTGTGATGTCATCATGTCAATATGGACCAAAGTCTCTGAGGAATGTTTCCAGCACCTTGTTGAATCTGTGACACCAAGAATTAAAAAGGGCGTCCAACAAGGTACTAGCAAGGTGTACCTAATAAAGTGGCCAGTGAGTGTATATTTCAAGCAGTAGTGGAATGTAGCCAAGAACATTTCCTCAAGTATAGTACTTATTTAAATACAAACTGTGTGTCTACCTTGTGTTTAGATAAGGATAAAATAAGGCTCCAACAATCTACAAAGAGACAAAACCACAAAATGATGCATAATAATAATAAAAATAATAAATAAGCGAAAGCACCACAAACATTGCATGTCTTGCTCCAATAGGGGGGCCTTTTGCATGTCTGTGCCCAGGGGCACCCACAGTAATAACAGACCGTTGCTCATGTTTAAATCCATTTCACACTGTAATCTCTCAATTCATTTTACAAATTGGCTTTTTCTGACAGGTAATAGATTTATTGTGTGTATGGGAGTGTATGTGTTCGGATGCTCACAAGTGCTCTACAAACAATAATGATAACTTTATTTCTATAGCACTTTTCTAAACCAAAGTTATAAGGTGCTTCTCTGATCTGAGGAATCTTGCAGCAGAACAGGGGGTTTAGGTGTTCTGAAATGTAAAGTGGGGCCAGACCATGACGGGATTTAAAAGTAATCAACAGAACTTTAAACTGAAATCTGTACTGAACAGGGAGCCAGTGTGATTGAGCCAGGACTGGTGTGATATGTTCCCTACGTCGAACAGTTAACTGATGTGTCACCAGGGCAAGTAAACAGGGAGCTGCAGTAGGCGTGAGAAAATAAGGGTGTGGATAAGCTGCTCAACTATGGATCTGGAGAGTATTGGTTTGATCTTGGCAATGTTTTGGATTTGCAAAAAGCAGGATTGAACGACAATAACCACGACCTCTGTCTCATCTGTGTTCAGTTGCAGGACGATCAAGGCCATCCAGTCATTAATAGCAGCAGGACAGCCGTGCAGAGAGTCCAGGGTGCTGTGATTTTCAGGGCTAAGTGAGAGGTACAACTGGGAGTCATCAGCGTAACAGTGGTAGGACACAGGGGTGAAAGTGCAGATAATATGGCCACAGGGTGAAAGATACAAGCTGGATAATATAGGGTCAATAAAATAATAATAAAGTTATATAATAATAATCAAGTTTAGAGTTTAAAAGTTGATTGTTGACCTTGAAAAACATTAATGTATCAGCTGTTTAGGAGCTTTAAACAATATCCACCACAATACAAATAATAAAAATGGACTAATTGCAGTTAAAACCAAATGAGCAGAGAATCAAAATGGTGCAGTGGAGCACTCAGTATCAGATGTTGGTGTGTGCTGACATGGAGAGGCCTGTCAGTGGGTCAGAAATAGTCTCAGTGTGACGATGCCGCGTCATGATTGAGATGCCATCTTCCCTATAACAGAGCATGAAGACACCAATCTGACCCCACTCCTCTCAGACAGCACGTGACTGACACCTCGTGGACACAGTCTGTCATTAACATTGCACAGGGCGGATTTTGCGTTGCATTTCCAGCATTATCATGGTCTGACGGAATTAGAGCAGTCTTTCAAGGGGACTATTTTTAGCAGCGGAGCATTATTTTCAGTCTCCTCCGGCTTCACATCTCCAAATGAAACGCCCTTCACGCTGACACACTTCTCCATATTTATTTAATTTGTCATCTTAAAGCAAAACGCCTGTAACCCCGCTGACACCGAGATGTCTATTTATACTACCGCCCCCCCCCCCTCCGCCCCTCCTTCTCCTTCCTCCTCCCTTCCTCATCCTACATTACGTCATCGGGACCGGTGCATTCGCAGTGTATTTGGGGGATGCAGCTCCTCACGAAGCGAAGCATGCACACGCAGGGAACACCGGACAGCCTTTTGTCTTTAAATGACCCGGTTTGGTTTCATATATGTAAATAGAAGCGACGCAGACGTTATTATAAACACACAGCAGGTTAAAAGGCGGGACTTCCTTCCGGCTGTTTATCTCAGTGTGCAGCGCGAGGCGAGCCAGTGCAGGTTCAGATAACAAGGTAAGCTTGTTGACAGTCTGCAGCCCGTGTTGCCTTTTGAATTTGTGCATTTCTCTGCATCGATCCTGTCTTCATGTTGAAGTGCTGCTGTGTGTGTGGTTGTTGTCTTGTTGTTGCACAGCTGCGTGTTGTGGCTGTTAGCTCTGCAGCAGCTCCTGTGCTACAACACGGAGACTGTGTTTCCTCTTTAATGTGTCTCACTGTCATTTGGACATTTGTAGTAAAGTCGCTGCTACAGATGCGCTGCAGTCATTATAACCTCAGTCCAGTGTCATCATTGCTCTCTGACCTGTAATGTCTTGAGTGCTGATGCTTCCTGTTTACTGTAGCTGCTGTCTCACTCCATGTTGTGATGATATGTCAACATCATATCAGTGTCATGGTCGACTTGTTATTGCCTGGAACAGCACATCAAAGCTGCATCACACTGATACTACTGTCAGTTTCATCAGCTCTACTTCTACACTGGGGTCATTATTTTGGTTATTATTAAACTATAAAAATGATCCATGACATGTTCCCAGTGCGCAAGGTGACATTTTTAAATTGTTTGTTTTGCCTAAACAACAGTATGAACTAGAGATCTGTTAGAGATGCACCATATTAGATTGTTTTGCTCAATGGTGGTGCTTATTTTTGACAGCTATTTAAGATTTAGTCTTAGTCTTGAGATCCTTCATAGCTTTAGAAGAAAACTCAAAAAAATTTTAGTCAACAAAAATTTGAAACATTTAAGTAGACGAAATTTCAAAAGGCTTAAGTAAAAAAATAAAAATAAAAAAATTTAGTGGACAGAAATTCAAGACATTTTAGTAAACTTTTAGTCTTTATGTTTTCTGTATGTTTTTTTTTCTTTCTGTAAACTAATCCGGTGAGGCTTATTCACGTATCAGAAATTAGAATCAAACGTATATAAAAATTTCATTTTGACAATTCTAAGAATAATAGCTAAGAATAATTTCTGCACGCTTAGAAACTTTCATTTCTCCAGCTGCGTTTGACAGGTTTAAGGGCTGATTTTCTGTCATATTTTTGTTTAAGAAAAAACAAAATAAAAAGTTGATCACAAAAATAAATTTACGAGTACACACTTAATGATCATCATTTGAAAGGCTCAACATCTCTCTGTTTATGCTCTCAAAAACGTTGACACCACAAATAACTAATCTGAGATGACAAGGAGTCCTGCAGGGATTAGATGTGAAGTCCGACAGCCAGTGGCTACTTGCTCCGCTGCCATTCAGCAGCTTACAAGTGGAGCTAACTACTAACAGCCACTGCTGCAACGAACAGATTCCGCAAAGTCAGACACACAGCTGAATATTTACTGATGAATTACAGCTCACAGCTTGCATCAACGGCTGACGCTGCTCCAGTGTCAGTGCTTTTGCTGGCTAGCAAAACATCCTGGCGCTGACTATTTCCTGGAGTTTGCCAACCTGTCGCTCATGAGGCATTTGAAGATAGCTGCAAGCACAGCTGATCTCTGCTTTCACTGTTTTATAGTCCACCGCTAACATTTTTGTCGTCTCTTCACTGAAAATGAAACATTGATTTTGTCTTAGTTTCTGTTATCAAGATCTATTTTTAGCTCGACATCATCTTGTTTTGTCATGGAAAAAGGTCGACAAAATTTTTTTGTCATAGTTTTCATCAACAAAATTAACACTGCAGTGGTGTAGTGGAGGGTACAGAGTATTCCCATCAAAAAGCCAAAAAACATTGGAATATATAGGACAGTATACCCACTTCCTCCACAGTAACCTACCTATCTACATAGGGGTACACCCATCTCATATGCTACTGTTACACCACTGATTTTGCTGATAGGCCGATATTTTTCATCTAATTTTGGCCGATTGCCGATATCTGCACATATTTTTTTTCTACCTGAATGCAGAGAGCATTAAGTCTCATCTGTAGTGGAATTAACATCATAGTGCAACACAGTCTCACAGACAACTCCCAACAAGGCACTATGTGGTGGTTAGGTTTGGGTACCATTCACATTTGAACTGATACCGGTGTTTTCCCCTCCTGTTAATGCACAGCACTTTCTTCAGTGGTTAAGGGAGTGTTTCTTTGACCCATCCACCACTCCTCCAAATCTCCATGAGCAGACTTTCTCAATCTTTATACTTAATTTGTGTGTCTACCACAACAAAGATCCTCTCTGACTTTGCATGGGTTTTGTTTTTGTGTTGCCAACAGGTCATTTTAACACATTTCATAAAGCACTGTTAAGACTTTGTGTCCATTTCATGTATTCCTAGGTTGTATTATGCTTACTGTTATCATGATGCAGACATGAAATACAGCACTTTTCAAGGTGTGCACATTAAACTTAGAAAACTACCTCAGCTTAGGTTACATGTAAAACATGACATTTATTTTTATGTTACATTTTTGAGCAAATCTGTTGTTTAATCCAACTTCAACAGGTCTGGATGATGCTCTCTGTGAGACAATCCTGACAACAGCCACAAGTTTGTCATTATTTTGAGATACAAACTCATTATTTTGACAGTTTCCTGTTATTTCAAGAAAGTTTTCTTATTATAATAACTTGCAGGATCTTTTTCTTAAACATTCTGTCAGAAATTTAGGCCAAACCATCAAAACAGCCCCAAAACATAATTACACAGCAGCATGTGAGCAGGCTGTCTTTATACCTTTTCCTAGATAAGAGGGATTAATTGTTTAGCCTCACTGAATTCTTCCTGAGCAGTTTGTGTGTGTGTTTGTAGGTTTTCTCGTCACACGCCACACCATGCTGGGCTGCTTGCTGCGAGGAGGCCGCAGTCCTCTGGTCTGCCTGTGGGCCCTGCTGCTGCTGCCGCTGGTCTCTCTCCATCGCTTGAACCAACACGGCCACAGGAGCCACAGCGTGAGGGAGCGGCCCAAGCTGCTGCTCGTGTCCTTCGACGGCTTCCGCTGGGATTACATCCACCGGGTCCCGGTGCCTAACTTTCGCAGCCTGATAGATGACGGAGTGTTGGTGGAGCGGGTGGAGAACGCCTACATCACCAAAACCTTCCCCAACCACTACAGCTTGGTGACGGGGCTGTATGCTGAGACGCATGGCATCGTGGCCAATGAGATGTACGACCCCACTCTGAACCGCTCCTTCTCCATGGAGACGGACAGTATTTATGACTCACGGTGGTGGGAGGAGGCGGTGCCTCTCTGGGTGAGCATTCAGAAAGCTGGAGGGCGGAGCGGGGCTGCGATGTGGCCGGGATCTGATGTGAAGATCCATGGCATGTTCCCTAACCAGTACCTCCAGTACAACTCCTCCGTCTCCTTTGAAAGCAGGGTGGAGCGGATTATTGAGTGGTTCTCTGCACCCAAAGAAGAAGCAGTGGATTTTGGAGTTCTGTACTGGGAGGAGCCGGATGAGAGCGGGCACGCCCTGGGACCCCTCAATACCCTCATGGACAAAGTCATCGCCGGGATCGACGAGAATCTCGGCTTCCTCATAAACGAGCTGAAGAAGGCAGGGCTGTATGAGAAGGTGAACCTGATCGTGACCAGTGACCACGGGATGGCGCAGCTCTCCCCCAATAAAATCATAGAGCTGGACGAGTACGTGAGCAGAGACCTGTACACCTGGGTGGACAAGAGTCCGGTGGTGGGGATACTGCCCAAAGAAGGTAACACTTTAAAACATCTGTCACATTACATTTTGGGAAATATGCTTATTTGCTTTCTTACAGAGAGTTAGTTGCCCAGGTCAAGACCTTTAAATACGTCCACTCTGTGAGTTGACTGATTCGTCTGTCATTGTGACATGAAACAGCATTTTCTCGCTTGATAATTGATCGATCCAATGTACAATTATCCAGTCAGCACCATGGACATGACTAATGCTGTTGTCAAGCTGTGTGCCAGAACCAGTGAGGAGTAGTAACTACATTACCAACTGCTAAAGACAAGACAGACACTGCTGTCGAGGCTGTTCTAAGTTAACATGTCCTCTCAATATCGCCTGACATCATAGTTCATTTACACTCTGCTTAAAATGACAGGTTCAGGCAAATGCTTTGGTCTCTAATGATCGGTTAGAAAATTTAAATCCCCTTAACTCGTGGCGATCGGTTAGAGTGGACACGTCAGACTGAAGGTGAAAATGAAGTGTAACGAGTTGTCTGATATCAGGCAAAAGAGTTTGATGAGAAGATCCATACCACTCTCAGACATGACAGACATCGATCTGCTCTCTAATAATTCATTCCTTCATTGTCTGTAACCACTTAGCAGGTTAGGGATCACAGGGGGCTGGAGCCTATCCCAGCTGACACTGGGTGAGAGGCGTCAGACTATCAGTCACCAGACTATCACAGGGCTGACACATAGAGACAGACAACCATTCACACTCACATTCACACCTACGGACAATTTAGAGTCACCAATTAACCTGCATGTCTTTGGACTGTGGGAGGAAGCTGGAGCACCTGGAGGAAACCCACGCTGACACGGGGAGAACATGCAAACTCTCCTCTAATAATGTATATACACATATTTTAGAAATTTTAAATCTTTTGTAATATTCTGAGTATTGCAGAAACATATATTGCGATATATTAGGATTTAAACCTTTTTTCAAATGCAAATTAATAAAAAAACTTTGTCAACGTCTGTTTTTATCCAATAAAATAAACTGAATCATTTTTATTGCAGCAACCTGCATCTAGTGGACTGAAAAATAATTGATTTTAATACTTTATATGGGTTCCAAAAGTTTAATTTGTATTTGCAACATTATTTTCAAGAATAAAATATCAATATTGATCTGTGCATTGATACCATATCACAATGCAAAATATCGCGATACTATGCTGTATCGATTCTTTTTTCCCACCTCTAACATTTGGCCATATTTTAATTTCAATAATATTTCTATTAATTGTGAAGCCGTGCTTTAACCTAGAATCAAATGGGTTTTTTAAAAAATAAATTCTATCATTGTTTGTCTTCTGTTTTCCAGGGAAGCTGGAGGAGGTGTACAGTAAGCTGGTGGACGCAAACCCGAACATGATGGTGTACAAGAAGGAAGACGTTCCCGAGCACTTCCATTATCAGCACAACGTCAGGATCATGCCCATCCTCATCGAGTCCAAGGAGGGCTGGACCATAATGCAGAACAGGAGCAGGCGCTACATGCGTACGTATTCAAACCTCAGAAAGCTGCATTTGTGGCTGTACGTGATTAAACAGAGTTTTTTTTGCAGCTGTTTCAAGCAGCAGGTTCTGTTTGCTCTAATAATAACTTCACAGGAGGTTTTTCAGTCATTAAACCAAAGCTGGCTCGTGTAATAGCAGCTGTAATTAACAAAGAACGCCAGATTTGTTTTCCCTTAGAAACAGCAGGAGTGCGTGTGTGTAGGTTTGGAGGTTTCTCCTGCACCGCCTCCAAGTGCAGTTATTTTTTCTTCTATTTAAATTAACCTGTTATTTTACTCTTCGCCTTAGAGATCTCAAACGGTGTATCTGGAGTTTCTCATTGCAGATTACAGCAGCTAATTTTCCTGCTCTCCTGTTGAAGGCTTGTTAATCAGTAAAATGACCTGATGGAGTCTGTGGCTGGACTGAAAACCTGCTGACTCTCAGTCCACAGTAACGACGTGGTGTGAGACTGCTTAGCATGCACACTGGCCTGCATATCAAAAGTTGTTTCTACCGTATAGCTGTTTGATTTATGAGAGATCAATAGGCCTGAGTGATAAAAGCAAAGCTGTTACTGTCTAGCAGTGGAGACTTCTGCTCCTCAGTGTATTAGAGGGAAGGCACTGAGACATATTGGCGTAGACCCAGGCTGCATGAACCACATCAATACTCACTTATTAATGATTATTATCAGTGTATGTGAACTGGACCTGCACTTCCTGGTGGCTGAATATTAAAGGCACAGCCACATCACAGTTCTGCCCTGTGTCAAAGACACAACAGATGAATTCAGGGATGTGTTGCATTATGCGTATCTTTACCCCAGCTTAGACCAGTTATTTGCGACAAGACGAAATCATTGTAGAATGTTGCTCTCTGGTTGAATTTCTGGCGGCTGGTTTCAGCTTTATGATTTTTTGCAGCCAGTATCTCGCTATCACTATCCTCATTTATGTTTTGAGAAGCTACAAATTATATTCAGCCACAAAATAAGCCTGAAAAGCTGCAATCAGAGCAGAGGTACAGAGTGTTGTTGCATAGAGATGATACACCGTCTCATGACTCGGAATCTCCAACTCTTTCAAGTTTTCAGAAAGTTGCAGACCGGCGCATTGCATGTAGTTGCATGCTTCGACTCGTCTCATTGTGTCATCTGTTGTCTGAACTGGGCTTTTGAGGTCTAACAACATGTCCTTCTTCATAGAACATTTGCAAAGCTAGTTTTTAAAAAACAAAAAAACAAACACCATGTTAAGTTGCAGTCCACTTCTTCCCTGCCTTTATTGGTGTAATCAGTGGAATAGCATGAAACCATTGGCAGGACTGTGCATTAGGGTTGGGTTGGTGTGAAAATGTTCAAACTGATTTGATATTAAGCCAAACATTGGACTGGACCTGTGTACCATCTTGTAACACTAGGTGTCTTACTTGACTCAGCAGCCACTGCACAATGCTGCACAGTGCCAAACTAATCACAAGGCTGACCTTGACAAACTTGTTTCTTTGGCAAGTGTATACACATGGACTCCGAACAGTGCAGCCTCTTTGTATATATAAATGAAACAGAGGAGGAAAAACAAGACATGATGATAGTATGTATAATTTTAATTAAATACAGGCAAATATACTGTATGTTGCCTTTTAGATCATGCTGTCCTTTCATCCTTGCCCAGGAGATTTAACAGCTTAACCTCTAAAAACAATGGTCATTCACAAATGGCCTCATGTGACTCCAACGATCACCGTTGCAGCAGGAGTTTCAACGACCATCGTTGACACACCATTGGAGCACTAACGAACCAGTGACATCATTGGCCTTGTGAAGACCTCCCCAGAGGTTAAATACCTGGGTTGTTTCCACACCAGTTTGTCAGACTACTTCCAGCCTAGGCTGACAAGCATGAACTGATGAAGCCTCTTGGATAAGAGGTGAAACGTCTTCTAAGACAAAGCTAAGTCCAGCTGCGTTCGATTCAATTGCCTTGAGATAACTATGACCTGGATGAATGAGAATATCCACAGGCATCTTTTAGGTGACGGTTCACCATTTGTAATGTGCACTTTCATGTGTGCTGCCATTGTTGTGTGACGTCAGCTATTTCTTAACTTTTCTTCATAAAGTCAAGGTAGATGGATTTGCCAAGTTTACTTTGAGTGGTGTTCCAGTTTAGTAGCAGGTTGGAAATTTTGAACTCTGGGTTGTCTGGAACCCAGCATTAGACGCGGCCCTGATACTACCTCCACTATCAGTTTAACAGCCGAACAACAATGCCCCCCCCACCCCCCCAATTCCATGTCCATACATCAGGGAGGCAGAAAAACGACGTAATATTCCTGCCCCTTGTACAAAAGGGGCTTGACAGAGCCCTCTCGTCTTGTCACCCCAAAAAACACATGAACTTCCTAGTAAACAAACACACCTTGCACTGTGCGCATCTTCACCTTCCCACCTCTACTGAAATTTGATCTCCATTATGTTGCAGACAGGGGAGAAATGCAGCTCAGCCTTGCTTACAATTTTTCCCAGTGGCCACTCGCGGTATTACAGCGGGGAAAAAATCCTGTGAAGCCCAAAAAGCATTTTCTCCATAAATCAACATTATAAAAGAGACATCTATAAAACTGTTGACAGGACACCTCGAACTGCAAAGAAGGTCAATGATGATACTGTATTATGAATCTCTAAATATTTATTTATATCAATATTTCAGTTTAAAAAGACATGCATTAAATTGTGTTACTGTATTATCACATATGCAATTTGCTGAATAAAAATTGGTTACAAAGAAAAGAAAATTGAGCCAACTCGACAGCGTGTTACGTCACCCCTTGCACGTCTGTTATCATACATGTGAACAATATAAACTAAACATAAAAAAATCAAAACATTGCTCCGTAGCGTTACTGGTGTCATTAAAAAAACTGCAGTCGTCAGTCAGTCTAAGCGTTCATCAAAGGTCTGTGTGCTTGTGTGTTTTCATTTTTGCACATGTGTTGCCGTGATTGATTGAGCAGTAACGAGTCAGCTGGGGCAGCGGTGACGGTAGTAAATCATCTGAGAGAGCAGCAGTGCCAGATTCCATAAATCTCTGCCTGTAATTAAGCGGATGTGGAAACTGGAGATCTATAGATCAACAATGCAAGAATAATTAACATCAGAGTACTGAACCTCTTTATGCAAACATTTTTCTTTTCTCTCCAGTTGGGAACCACGGCTATAACAACTCCCTACCCAGCATGCAGCCTGTGTTCGTGGCCCGTGGGCCGGCCTTTCGGCAGAATTACGTCAAGCACTTCATGCGCTCTGTGGACCTCTACCCTCTCATGTGCCACATCCTGTCCATCCACCCTCTACCAAACAACGGCTCCCTCTTAAACGTTCAGGACCTGCTGTCTGTGGAGCCTACTCCATCCCCGCCCCCCACCCTCACTCCCAGAGTCAATGGATACTCCTACGCCCCCGTCGTTGGTTCTTTCCTGGGCGTGGTGATGGTGCTGGGCTTTCTGGTGGTCTACATCAGACAAGTGACGCTCAAACAGCTGCCCTCACTAAAACACAGAAGCAGGGAGATGTCGCAGCCCTTACTGCAAGAGGACTTGCACCTGTAGCTGAAGATAGAGAAATGATGGCAGACGTAAAAGAAGAGGAGGTATTGCTCCCCAAGGTAGTCCGCTCTGTCCAGAAGCATCCCCGAACGCCTCCCTTATACCACTAAATGCCAGTGTGCTGCTCTTTTTATTATTAGCCGGAGATCAAGGGAATCTAACCTAATCATGTACAGAGGTACGTCTCGCTTGTTTGAGTGTAAGGGGAATGTCTGGGGTTTGCTTCTGGTGCAGGCTTAATCAAGATAATAAACCTTTACATGGGCTTTATAGTGGCTTTGCTTTGATTGTGAATTTTACCTAAACTCATCTCATCATTTTCATCGTCACTAAATAAGTAAAAACTCAAAGCTAAGAGTGGAATTTAACCTGTGACTCTGGCAAGTACGAACCTTTGGTGGCCAAAATTGTGACCTGGATAACATTAAGGTGTCAGTATGCTCGAAATCAACTTGTATTTTGGAGGTGAAAGAGCAGCCACAGTCATCGGTGGGGTGAAAAACCTTAACTGAAGCGTAACTGCACCAACAATCTTTCCTTGATGGCAGTCATAGTTTGTCACTCAGTTGCACACAGGGAAACTTTTTGGAAAGTTACATTAATGTCCGACACAGTCATGGCTGTCACTGTGCAGGGACTAAGAGTGCCTCAATAACACAACATATGGTATTAGCGCCTTTTTTATTTGGCAAAATGTTTCATTTAAACAGTTTTAGTGCTTAAAAATAAGCTTTATTGATGCCTCCTAATAGACAAAGATGACAGTTTTAAAACAAATTAAATACTTACATAAATGGGCATTAAGCATTAAGTGCTTTTTCAGCTAAGATGCTTTGTTTGCATCTGGTTGCTATGATACGAAATATCCGCGGACGTAAAACTGTCAGCACAAGGTAGAGTGCTTGCTCTGGGTGAAGGGGAGGCTGAACGGACGAACCTGCCTATCGATGTGGGTTCTGAATTAATTTTTCGTTTCTCCAGTTGGTTTTTCTGGTATTTGTCTTGCCCCTCCTCCACTGTGATTGGACGGCTTGTTAAAAGTAACAGTGACAAGCAGCTGCAGCATTTTACCCAGAGTTCAACATTTCTCAACGACCAGAAAACAATTGCCAAACGTGTAGCGTTCAGCACAGGATAGATGCTCAGTGCTTCGTCAGGCTGCTGGTGTTTGTAGCAAAGTGTCGGCGCTCCCACCGCAAAGAATTTAAGAAACATGCTGGCCGCATACTGACATCTTGACAGTAAGGCTGGAGACATGCTTGTTTTCTAATCATGTGTTTGCATAGACAGTGGGTTGCGTCGTAAAAGAAAGTATCATTCACTCTCGTTTGTGTACTACGTGTGTTACTGCAGGATTCCACTAGAGGGCGCACCAGAGAACTAATGTGTGTCCACTGGGTGCGAATAAAACAATTTCGGGTCATACGTTTATTCACGAGAGTTGAAAAATACGAACTTCAGCGACCAATTTGCACTGCGATAGCCAGTCAGCATTGAGATCCTCCGGGGACGTATGACGAGGAGGACGTGCCAAGTGAAATACAGAGATTTTATGCTCGTATGACGCAAGTTATTTGCGCGTATGAAGGAAGTCAACACAAATTTTCTAGCATTCAAACTTGCCCTAGTAATGCCTAGCAAAAATTTGACGAACATTAGACGATATAGAACTTCCATATTTGGGTCATGTAAACAATAAACACTAAGCACCCTCATAGCTAGTATGTATAAAGCAGATCATGACGGGGGTGAGTTTCTTTCTCTCGTTCTGCCAACACTGCCCTGACCGTTCATGTGTGTATCACATTTTGAGGACACGTCCCGTTGATTTTTGAGGACGTGCCCAACAAACACTCCAAATGAACGCACGTGACGTGAGGCAGCCATGATGTGCACACAAACACAGTTAAAAGCAAGTATATCTCTGACCTAACAGAGCTATGGACAACAGTCGATTACTTGGTGTAAGAAGAAGGTCATGTCAGATTTTTGCCACCAACTGTTCTACTTAGAATTTCATTTTTAATACAAATGCTGTGAATAATCAGTAAAGCATTCAGCTGCAGTCCCTGGAGACTGGCTGGGGTCAGTATTATTTCTGAATGTGACTTGGAAGCAGATGTTCCACTAAGGACTCACTCAGTGTGCCAGGCTACTGTCGTAGGTCATCCCATGAGCCGATCACATCACGACCTTGCTCTTTAGTAGTCAGTTACCATTTGCCTTTTAACTTAACGGAGAACATCTCTCTAAGGTGTGCAATCGTTTGTGTGTCAGTCTGTTTTATCTTTGTTTTTGTAGAGTTTGTGTTTGGAGGGCATTTTTCTGTATAGATGACCGTGTATCGCCCTGCGTTGACCGTCATAACCATGACCATTTGTTGGTGAAATGTGAAGTGCAATTGATATTGGTCAGTATTTCGTAATAGGGATTAAAGGGTTTCGTTGTTGCTTGGTTGAGAAGACTATTTGGGCATGACTTGCAAGAACTGTTCCCCTGACTTGCACTACAGGACAGAAACAAAACAGAATGAAGGGGGCAGTAGTTTGATGCTTCGTAGGTCATGTATAATTTGCACTTCTTGTTCGTAGTTGCGATTTAAAAAGATAAAAAAAGTTAGGTGCCTCTTGCCAAAAAGCTTTTTAATCAGCATAATCATAGAAAATCAAGTAGAATCCAAATCTGCAAATTAATAAGTCTAATATTTTTTCAGCATCTTTTAAGAAACAATTGGTTGGATTTTCTCCTTATGCTTTTAGATGCATTGACTAATAATACCTGTGCCCAAATCAATGACAGACATCACTGTGATATATACTTTGTACGAAATTTAAATTCTTAAATTGAAAGCATTTATATGGAAATTGTTAATTTTCTGATAATTGTCTTGTTTTATGAAAGAGAAGTGTTGTCTGATAATTTTCCCCTGACTTGTTGACAGAGAAATGAAATATATCCGCAGTATATTTAAATGATTCATTTGAAATTGTTAGAGAAGAAGAAATATTAGATCAGGTTTATCTCAGTTGATTATGAGCTGGATTTGAAATATGGAAATTTAATATGATTTACAAATTAACTATCTTTGCCATGTTGATGCAATTAAAGAGTCTTCTGAAATTAAAGGGACTTACTGAAACTGAAACTGAGCAGTTTGTATTTCTTTATTTTCAGTCTGTCTGTTGATGTGTTTGATTATGATGCCCGGGCCTTTACACATTTTATTAGCCGAGTCCTTTGTCGATTAACTAGAAATAACACATTTCCAATATCTCCACCTAATTGAGTTTATAATACATTTAGTCAAGGATGGATCACTGAATGGGCCTACTGGGCAAAGGCCCAGGGCCCAAAATGTCCCTCAAATTAACACGTACCAACTAGGAAGAGACTCAAAATGACCACAAAGAGATGCAAAACCAAGGTGGCCCTAAAATAATATCAGAATATTTCAGGGTATTTTTGCAATAACGATACTCTTGATGATATAACTATTTGCTGAAAAGATATTTTATCACTAAGAAAATTGCGAAAGGACTCCCGCACACTGTCTAACTTGCAATATATAATTTATTTGCGACGTTTCGGTACTAGACCTTCATCAGGCAAACAGGTCAAGTACCGAAACGTCGCAAATAAATTATATATTGCAAGTTAGGCAGTGTGCGGGAGTCCTTTTGCAACTTTTTGGTCTTCCCGAACACACCTGTCTTGTAGCCTGGAAATCCAGACCCAAATCTAGAAAGATTTAGGGTCTGGCTATGAGTAATGAAAATGGCCCAACTCCAAGCATGCATTTGAAAATATCACTGCACGCAATTGGATAACACTACGACCAATCAGAACAATACACAGGGTGACGTATCCAGAGCTTAGCTACCAGCGGAGCTAACTGGTAGATTAGACTCTTGCCATATCCGGTCGGCAAAACAGCAAAAACGTCTTTCTTGCAAAGGAAAGACTCGAGCGCCGTCTTCTGTTCCTCTTTTAGAGAAAAAGCCAAGTCTAACTCGTTCATTGTAGCGGCCAAAGCTGTTTCAAACAACTGGTGTTCATCCGTAGCCATCTTGCAATGTTTACTGACTGATTCCGGACTTCGTTGTCGCAGCGCTGTCGTCATCTGTTTAGCTCGCCTCTGGCCCGCCTATATCAGATACACCGATGTGATTGGTGCAGCTCGGCTCCAACAGCATGGGTAATGAGCATCATTACTGATTGCCAGAGTGACTCACTGAGCAAATTCAAATTGTGCTCTCGCGAGAACTCTGGATTTCCAGGGTACCTGTCTTGTTTAATAGATGTGCAAAGTGTTTCCTTTGTTCTAGCCTGAGGCTGTGTCCGAAATCACTCCCTGCTCACTAAATAGTGTGTTTGCCATTTTGTAGTGCTGTCCGAATGTTTAGTGTAAATTAATATACGCTATATAGTGGACTCATACACTGCCTGGCCAAAAAAAAAGTCGCCACCTGGATTTAACTAAGCAAATAGGTACGAGCCTCCAATTGGATAATTACTGCATGGGCGATTATCTTTCAGCTGGCAACAAGTTATTTAACCCCAACTGGTGCAATGAGTTGCTTCTCATTTCCTAAACAACCATGTCGAAAGACACATCCCGTGGTCGTGGAAAAGATGTTAGTCTGTTTGAGAAGGGTCAAATCATTGGCATGCATCAAGCAGAGAAAACATCTAAGGAGATTGCAGAAACTACTAAAATTGGGTTAAGAACTGTCCAACGCATTATTAAAAACTGGAAGGATAGTGGGGACCCATCGTCTTCGAGGAAGAAATTTGGCCGGAAAAAAATCCTCAATGATCGTGATCGGCGATCACTTAAACGTTTGGTGAGATCAAATCGACGAAAAACAACAGTAGAACTCAGGGCTATGTTTAATAGTGAAAGTAAGAGCATTTCCACACGCACAATGCGAAAGGAACTCAAGGGATTGGGACTGAACAGCTGTGTAGCCTTAAGAAAACCACTAATCAGTGAGGCTAACCGGAAAAAAAGGCTTCAATTTGCTAGGGAGCATAAAGATTGGACTCTGGAGCAATGGAAGAAGGTCATGTGGTTTGATGAGTCCAGATTTACCCTGTTCCAGAGTGATGGGCGCATCAGGGTAAGAAGAGAGGCAGATGAAGTGATGCACCCATCATGCCTAGTGCCTACTGTACAAGCCTGTGGGGGCAGTGTTATGATCTGGGGTTGCTGCAGTTGGTCAGGTCTAGGTTCAGCAACAGTATGTGCTCAAAGAATGAGGTCAGCTGACTACCTGAATATACTGAATGACCAGGTTATTCCATCAATGGATTTTTTCTTCCCTGATGGTACGGGCATATTCCAAGATGACAATGCCAGGATTCATCGGGCTCAAATTGTGAAAGACTGGTTCAGGGAGCATGAGACATCATTTTCACACATGGATTGGCCACCACAGAGTCCAGACCTTAACCCCATTGAGAATCTTTGGGATGTGCTGGAGAAGGCTTTGCGCAGCGGTCAGACTCTACCATCATCAATGCAAGATCTTGGTGAAAAATTAATGCAACACTGGATGGAAATAAATCTTGTGACATTGCAGAAGCTTATCGAAACAATGCCACAGCGAATGCGTGCCGTAATCAAAGCTAAAGGCGGTCCAACGAAATATTAGAGTGTATGACCTTTTTTTTTTTGGTGGTAACTTTTTTTTTGGCCAGGCAGTGTAGTATCCCACAGTAGTGTACAACCAATGGTCACTAATATATAATAATATATAATATAGGGAGTAGTGAATGATTTCGGACACAGAACGAAAACAGAACTGCAACATAGTAAGTGATCTAGTTTTACAGTTTGCCTTAAATGAAAACAACCTAATTTCTTTAGTTTGTGAACAACAACAGTAACTCAGAGTGAGATTCAGATTCTGTTACAATATTAATAGTTCAACTAAATCAAATCTACCACAAATTACACATTTAAACAGCTCCCAAATGCAAAAAAAAAGTTCCACCTGGACCTTTATGCTCTGCCATTTCTCCTCTAATCATCACGCTGTAACCTGTGACAGGCTGTTATGATACCACAACTATCACATTCACATATATGGAGTTTTTTGTCAAGCCGCGAGCATCACGTAGGTATACAAGTAAGATTATAAGTTTCAAGAGTTTCAGACCTGTCTCAGGCAGTCAGCAAGTTAAAGGCTAAGGTGAACAGATCCGTTTTTAGCTTTCTTTTTAAAAAGTTTATCGAGCTAGCTTCCCTGATATCTATAGGTAATGTGTTCCATAGCTTTGGGGCGTGATTGACAAAAGTTTAGTTGGTAGTTTAGTGGATAGTGCGGGTGCCCCATGTGTAGAGGCGGCGGTTGTGAGTCTGACTCCGGCTTGCAACCCTCTGCTGCATGTCATCCCCCCAGGCAAAAAGCCCCAAGAAATAATCTTAAAAAAAAATCACAAATAAAAAAACAACTTGACGACACAGACTCCCGTGTGGCATGGCGGGAGAGGAGAGGGAGAGACGCTGTGCTGCTGCCAGAGGAGCCGCTGACTGAGTTCCCTCTGAGCGGTAACTCGCTAAAATAGTCTGAGAAGTCCGGGGCTGTTCATAAAACATTCAGGACGCCACAGTTTATTCCACACTACTGAAGCTGCTCCTCTTTTTGGAACCACCACGGAGTCGGTAATAATTTCGCTTCCAGTCATGCTTGTTGTTGCCGTGGGTAACAGTATGATCTCAATATGTCTACAAGTATCATGATATCAATGTTTCATATGATATTAAAAATTATACCGATATTATCGTAAATGATATGATATGCACTCCTACACAAAACTACAAAATGGGCAAAACTACCACAAGGAGACAAAATGATTACAAACGACACAAAATTACCTCAGAGAAACACAGACAGATGCATAATGACGACAAAGAGATTCAAAGCCACCACAAACTTTGTGTCTTGCTCCTGTGTAGGAGAGGTGGTGGGGCCCTTTGCATATCGGTGCCCAGGGGCCCGTCGTCTAATATTCTGTCCATGTGTATCATTGCCAGATTACTTTTTTACTTTTGTACCATAAAACTGAAGTGTTACCCTCACCAAAACAGTGACTTTCAGACCTTTGAATGGAGAGCAGGTTTAACAAATCAAACATTTCGACATATTTGTCTCTGTGACCTTCAAAACGCCAGAAAATATGTGTGTGCCAGCCAGCCCTATTGTACTTCCCCTGTGCCAGCGTGTCCTTGAAGGCACAGGCCTCAACTTTTGCATAAATCACTTGTTAACTTTGCAGGATCAAAGGTCTCCTATGAGTTATCGCTGGAGTTTGCCTAGGTGCTCAGTCAGTCAGAGGCAGACGGACTGTGCGCCACACTGTGACCACTGCAGCTCACCTCCTCCACGTTTAACCTCCTGATCCGCCGGGAAAAAACACTGCAGACATGGACAACATCTATGACACGATTGCTGACGGAAGTGAGCACGAAGAGCGCCGCGATGGAGCCGACAGCCCCGACAGAGAGCCCAGATCTGAGAACCCAGGAGAAGCGCAGGAGCAGCTGTACAGCGAGGTGCAGGTCCACGTCTCTGCGAAGGGGGAGCGCAGCTCCCCGGACTACATGGACACCAGGGACAAAGAAAGAAGCTCTTCCTCCTCATCCAGCGATGATGAAGAGGTTAAAGCAGAGGAAAAGGTTGAGGTGCATGTGGAGCCAGTGGTGGAGGAGGTGAAAGTGGAGGAAGTGAACGGCGAGGCGCACAGCGGATCCAGGCGCTCCTCCTCGGCCTCCTCAGCATCCTCCGCTTCCCCCGGAGACCCGTGCGACGACCCGCCGATCCAGCCCAGGGTACAGGATGAGGATAACGCGGAAGATGGGATGTTGATGTCGTACACACACCCCAACACTGACAGCACACCGGAGGAGTGTGTCGACTACAGCTTGAAGACTCTGGAGAGTGTCACTCTGGATGAGAGCAGCGCTGCGCCGGCTGATCCCAGCCAGCCTGACATCTCTCTGTTCGTCAAGGTAAGAAACAGAAAGAAAACCAGAGTCTGTGCAGGTTGACCCGGGTCAGGCTTCAGTTTGCTTCAGCATCACTGCCCAGCATGAGACATCAGAGAAAGCAGCAGCATTATAGCTGGGTTTTGCCTTTATCAGCAGCACTGAGGCCATCTTGTCTCTTGTCTCGTGTTTTCTTCGCTGTGCTGTGAACTTTACTTTTTTTGGGCACAACTTCTGTTTCTTTAGTGTCATGGCTGGTTATTTACAGTGGATGAAGAAGATGTTTTACTAAAGCAAAAAAGTGTTAAAACACCCTGTTACTAGCAGGGACGTAGCACCAAATTCTGGGCCCTGTGCATAAGCCCTCTCTGTGGGTCCCCGCCCTTTCTCTCTTGATCCCTGTCTCTCACACACACCTTTTGAGCTTTTTCCATTTCCTTGCTTCATTAGTTTTCCTTTATGAAATCCGGATTTCCCTTTTTTTTTTTTTTTTTTTTTGAGGAAACAGTCTACAATGCTGCCACTAGGCTCGAGCTGCATTTAGAGACTAATCCTAGTGCAAGGGTGGACTGAACCATTTTGCGCCTTTAAAGGGTGAGACAGGCTTTAGAGAGCTTTCACTATTATTTTATTCAAAGTTCGGTCTTTCAGCTGATTTAAGTTTTTTAGTTTTCATTTAATTTAGTTAGTGTACTAATTAATTAGAAATAAAAAGCTGCAAATAAAACCAAACTTTTTTATTCCAAGCTTTTAAAGGGCCCCCCTCTCATTGGGGCCCTGGGCAATCAGTGGCAAATTAGTCAACTTTGTTGCCACATCAAACTACAAACATTATTAATCATAAATAAACACATTTCAACCATTAAATGTGATCAGGTTTTGGACCTTGTCCACTTTTGTGTTGGCTGCAGACTGACTTGGCAGAGATGGCTGCCATCTTGTTTTTTTTTTTTGTTTTTTTACATGGATTAGTGTATTGTGCTCTTACTACCACTAGATGGCAAAAAAAAGTGTCCACGGACGAAGACAATGAGTTAAGTTGAATGCGTTCTTGGAACCCATCGGCTGTATTCGGCGTCTGACTTCCGGCAGACGGCAATACAGCCTCTGGGGGCAGACCCCCGATTTTTTGGCATTCCAGTTTGATTTGGGCGGAGGAGGCGAATTTCCGTTTCCGACTTCCGTTTATATATAAATAAATATGCTGAACCATTGCAACGGATTCAGAGTTTGCAGTGACGCCAATTATGTTCCGCTTTGTTAGTTCATCGCACGGACCGTTTAACCTGGCAACAACTGCAGCCAGCTCAAACGTGATTGGTCAATATCACAAACAGCCTACGACCGGAAACCAGGGCTCTTCCGCTCTTCTTCCAGAGGCAAGATCTCCGGGGTTTGCCTACAGACTCTACATTCACTGAATGTAGAGTCTGTATATAGAAACTAAGTTGAATGATATACAAGGTCAAGAAAACCCAAAATGTGATGTCCTCATATGAGGACACAGGGTCTCAGGAGGATATAGTCAAAGGACCAAAAGTACTCATTATGCAGAACGGCCTGTTTCAGAACACACATTACTGTATATGATTGTATGATGATTACTGATGCATTAATATCAACACTAATCACCAGTGGTGGAATGTAACTAAGTACATTTACTGCACTTAAGTTCAAATTTGAGGTATTTGTGTTTTAATCTAATGCCACTTTCTACTCCATCACTCCACTACAATTATTTAATAACTTTGGTTATTAGTTACTTTACAAATTAAGATTTTTGCACAAAACATGTGAAAATATAAAAGTGTAGCTGAAATGAAATGTTGATCGATCAGTTGGCAGAAAATTAATTGGAAGAAAATAAATAATGGTTTCTGCTTCGCAAATATAAGGATTTGCTTATTATTTTGAGGGATCCATTTTACTTTCTGCATTGAGTACTTTCACTTTTAATACTTTAAGTACATGTTCCTGGTTGTACTTACATATTTTTACTCAAATAACATTTTCAGTGCAGGACTTTTACTTGTAACAGAGTATTTTTACAGTGTCATATTAATACTTTTCACCAGTAAAGGATCTGAATACTTCCTCCACCACTGCTGATCACTATAATGTTGCAGCTGATAAAGTTGGAGCTCCTTTTAATGACTTCATATGCTGCTGGATAAATTAATTTACACCCTGGGGATTGATAATGTCTTATCTAATCTTAACCTATAAAGATACCACATTTTTTATTCGTTGATTATATTTGGTATTATTAATATAAAGTGGTCAGATAAATGAAGTGCAGTGAAAAGTACAATATATCCCTCTAAACTGTGTCCACAGTATAGATTTCATTTTATTTTTTATTTTATTCATTATTATTTGAAGATACATAAAACTGAATAAAATCCATTTAGTAGAAAAATAAGAGATGTGTCAGGAGAAGTCGAGGCTCGTACAACGGATCTCCTCTCAACATAAGGAGAAAAACAGATGATAACAAAAAGTCTATGTCATATCAAAAGATCAGAGAATATATTGAGAATCATCATCCAGAGGTGTAACATCAGCCAGTTGTTGGCAGAGACTAATGCACACACGACTCATCACCACATTAGACTCAGAGGTCATGATGTGATAATACTCGTATACTTTAAGAAAACGTAAAGCCAAAAATTTTAAAACACAGATATGAACCATAAGAAGAAATAATAATCAGGCATTATAAAGGGGTCCGACTGCTGCTGCTTAACAACTTATTTATAGCCACAGTAAACACATGGTTCACTGCTGAGGCCTGAACTGACTGCAGAGGTTATTTAGGGTGAGTTTATTGAACATCTCAGTCATTAGAAGTGAATGTACTACATATATGCAATATCTAAGGAATGCAAATACATGTACCTTGAAAATATAAATGGTTGTGTCATTGATAATAATAGATATTTAACTAAGATATTATTGGTTATAAGCAAAAAGGCAAAAACAAGAAATTGGTACAAGACTGAACTCCAACAATGGTTAGAAAATTAGAGCGAGAACAAAATGTTTTGGGTGTTAAATAAAAGAAATGGATGATTTATGAGCGGCAACGATTATTCGTATGATGGATACACTGACAACTTTTAAATTAATTGCCAACTAATTTGATAATTTGATAATTTGATTCGGTTTGAGTAACTGAAAAAAGTTGAGAAAAAAGTCAGAATTATTTGATTCCAGCTTCTTAAAAGTGAACATTTTCTGGTTTATTTTCTCCTTTATGACACTAAACTAAATACCTTTTAGTTTAAGACTTTTTTTCACATTTTTTAATATTTTATAAACGAAACAACTAATTAATTAACTAATTAAGAAAATGATTAAAAGTTTAATACATGAGAAAACTCAGAGCACTTTAATATGCAGTATGCACTTTATGTTTATAACTGTACCATTTATTAGTAATATGTAGTAGGGCAATGTGCAACCTTCATTTAGTACTGGTTAATTTTCTGTCACGCAGCAGCACTTTATCTAATATGCACTAGCACTTTATAAGGGCATCGTGCAATTTAGATTTGTATTTATTTAAATCTGTGCAATATATAGTTTATCTATGCAACAGCACTTTATTTACATGCACCAGCACTTTATGGTAAGCACTTTCCTCTTTTGCACACTAACTCGAATGGTCTCTGTACTCTGTTCTGTGTACTTGTATTGTATATGTCTTGAATGAATGAATGAATACTTGTATTGTGTATGTTTTGTTTCTTTTCTTTTTTCTCTTTTTCTATTTTACCTGGTGTATTATCAACCTGCCAAGGGACTACAGATGGAAACTAGCCTACGGCTATAATCTGGCATATTGACATGTATATGTTCATTAATATGCACTGTCCCTTTTTAAATAAATAAAATGAAATTGAAATTCAAATTGAAAAATAATCATTAGTTGCAGCCCTAATTTTGGCACAATGGAAAATGCTTATGGATGAATTGTATATAATTTTTAAGATACTAGATATGTGTACGCCCTACTTTCTAACGATGATGATGATTGTTTTTCTTCTCAATTAAATTTCAGTTTTATTGTCATTCACTGTATGCAGCCGCACACAGTGAATGAAATGTCGTTACTCACAAACCCAGGCACAGTAAAGAACATATAGCAAACAAGACATTCAACATGGACATGACAACAATAAGGTGCAATAACTGCATTGTAAATACTCATTAAAATAAAAAAAATAGGTAAGTGCAGAGGAATAAATAGGGCATAATAATGAACTCTTTAACAATAGTTCTAGTATTAAATAACACTAGTAGACGAAATACTGATTTCAGTACTAAAAGTCAGCGCTCTCTGTATCAGGAGCTCAGTCAGTGACTTTATTCTGCAGGCAGCCTGATGTAATAATTAACTGGTTTACTGTACGGCCATAGAAACCAGCGGTGGACTCCATGCCTGAGCAAATCCGTCTGTGTGTTTTCCTGCTCTCCTGATAGAGCTGCTGCTCTGTGAGGTGAACTATCAGCACATGCAGGGGTCACTTTGCTGATTGGGCAACACAGATTTGAGAGTCAGTGGGCTGAGCTCAAGGAGCTCTGTCTGAGCTCACTGACTGTAAGGCCCTGTGATCAGGAACGACTGCAGCAGTTTGTGCTGAATCTTAAAACTGTCTTTGTGTTGCATCAGTAAAGGCTGTGGTCGGGTAAAGGCCCATTTATGCTCAACGTTAAATACGGATCCGGATACGGACGGAGCCTTCTGTCCGTGCTTCGCGTTCATTTCGTCCGTATTTCTACACGTTTCCATAAAGCTTACGGATACGGGCCAAACGGAGCAGTACCATCGGAAACCGTGGGGGCAGTGTTGCTGTCACTACCCAATACGTAGCTCTAGTGAGACATGAAGAAGAAATAACAATGGCGGTTACCGAATGCCCCGGCGGACATCCTAAAGTACTGGAAATGACGCTTGTTGTCAATTTCTATCATCGGCAATACTAGAGAAAAGAATTCTCCGTCCTCCAGTCGCGATGTATTTAACGGCCTCACCGACCACCGCCTCCTACAAAGCTGCCTC
Source organism: Epinephelus lanceolatus (assembly GCF_041903045.1). Classification (NCBI taxonomy): domain Eukaryota; kingdom Metazoa; phylum Chordata; class Actinopteri; order Perciformes; family Serranidae; genus Epinephelus; species Epinephelus lanceolatus. Next base: position 6,224,989 of record NC_135746.1, on the reverse strand, counting down.
TGTTTTTGTCTTTTATGCAAGAGGTCCATTATCAATATCTCCTCCACAGTCACCTTGTTTGTTTTTGAGTTTGTTGTTGTCATAAACTTTTGACTCTGGGCTGCCCCCTGGTGGATATATTGGTTAACATCCATGCCAACGTAAAGGACACATGGAAGTATGTGGGCAGTAACGGTAACATCGTTTGAAACGGACATATATATTTTCGTACGTAAAGGGAGCATAAATGGGCCTTAAGAATGGGAGTAAGCGATCAGTAGAGAAGACAAATTAAGTGCTACAATCTGACCTGGACGATTTATCTTAAAGTGATCCAAACATCTTCACTACAGTCGTGATAGGGTTAAGAGCTAACCTGACGCAGAATTGGGACACCACTTCCTTTCACGTGAACGCACAAAACCAAGGGGAAGGGCCAAGACAAGGGCTAAGGGGAAGAAATGGAATTGGTCCTAGGTCTGTAGTCAACGAGTCTGTAAGGGATCCATTTGGGATTGGGGGCATGAGTGGGAGTAATAGTGCCGTCTGGGAGTTTCCGAGTGGGAGCCAAGGGGTTAAGGTTAGATGGATAGGAAAGTAGGATAGAGCATAGGTAGATCGTTCATGATAATACCGGTATGATTTTTAATATCATATGAAACATTCATATCGCAAAAATATTTCTACGTGTTGACATACTGACATCATACTGTTACCCACGGCAACAACAAGCATGGCTGAAAGCAAAATTCTCACTCTGTGGTGGTTCCAGAAAGAGGAGCAGCTTCAGCAGTGTGGAACAAACTGTGGCGTCCTGAATGTTTTACTTCTCAGACTCTTTTAGTGACTTACCGCTCAGAGGGAACTCATTCAGCGGCTCCTCTGGCAGCAGATTCTTTAAATCTATCCTTGCAACTAATTTTCACCCATTGCCCTGATTGGGATTAGAGATATGATATCTTGATGTCGTTATGTCACAATTATGATAAACATGGACCGTAGTCCAACCTGGAGGTGACAACATACTTGGCCCCTTCTCCACATACCGCCCCGCCCCTCTGTCCTGTCCAACCTGTGGGTGATTTCCCAACAGTTTAATCTTCAACAATCGCCATAAACCAAACCGAGCTGAGCTATAAAAACAGGGAGGGGAGTTTGGAGATCGTGGCCCCTCCCCTGCTGTTTGTGAGCTATCACTACTATCACTATAAGCCTTAATCTTTTTTATACTCCTACACTGTGTGATAGTGAGCTGTTTATGATACTAACTGTACAAGATGTGTAAGCAGTCACTGGCAGAGTTCACATGGTCACATAATCATAAGGTTTGTTGTCACCCATGGATCGACCGGTTGTCGTATTTGGTGAGCATGTGTCGACACAGCGGAGAGTTCAAACACTCCTCTCCACCTCTGCTCCGGAAAGATACAAAATGTCTGTTACTGTTTGATGTTGGTTGAATGATTAGCCCAACAAGTCAGTGATTTGAGCTTCCTTTTGTCTCAAGAGGACACAAAACCCCCAAGGCCATTTCTTCTGAGCCCTTAATGGGTTTATGACCAACAAAGGATTAAGAAATCTTTAAAGGAATACATAAACATTTGAGAAATATGCTTGAGATTAGGAGATTGATCCCACTGTCACATTTAAGATCGCTATCAACCCTCTCAAATTATCTCCAAGTAAGAACAATAAGTGTTCAACCTACTATGTAAAACCATTCATTCCATTCATCATTATCTGTAAATGCTTATCCTTTTAAGGGTCGTGAAGGAGCTGGAGCCTATCCCAGGTGTCACTGGGTGAGAGGCAGGGTTCACCCTGGACAGGCCACCAGACTATCACAGGCTGACACATAGAGACAGACAACCATTCACACTCACATTCACACCTACGGACACACCTGCACCTGGAGAAAACCCACGCTGACACGGGGAGAACATGCAAACTCCACAAACAAAATTCAAACTTGGAGCACTCTTGCTGTGAGGCGACAGATGCTAACTATTCATCCAATAAAAATAAATTGTTAGAAAAGACACAGGCTGAAGATGACACGGCATCCCAGAACGTTAATGACAGATGCACCCAGGCTACCTTGCACATCATATGTTGACGTGGAAAGTCCACAACCAAGACCTCTCACTCTGTTCTCATCCTCAAGTCGTCTTGGGTTTGACACATAAAGCTTTGCATACTTGAATTTGGGGATTTTCTGCCACTCTCCTCTGCAGATCCTCTCAAAGCTCTCTCAGGTTGTATGGGGACCGGTGGTGGATGATCCATTTTCAGGCCTCTCCAGAGATGTTTGATTGCGTTCATGTCAGGGCTCTGGCTCAGTCACTCAGGGACGTTCACAGGGAGCCACTGCTGTGCTGTCTTGGCTGTGTGCTCGGTGTCATTCAGCCCAGTCTGAGGTCCTGAGCATTCTGGACCAGGTGTTCCCTATGGATGTCTCTGTTAAGCTTTCCTTTAACCCCGACCAGACCCCCAGTCCCTGCCTCTGAAAAACACTGCCACAGCATGATGCTGTCACCACCATGTTTCAACATTGGTATTGGGTGGGCTGGTTTCCTCCCAAACATAACAGTTAGAATTAAAGCCAAATAGTTCAATCTTTGTTTAATCAGAGCAGAGAATCTTGTCTCTTGTCCAAGAGTCCTTCAGGTGCTTTCATGAAAACTCCAAGCAGCTTTCCTGTGTCTTTAACCGAGGAGAGGCTCCTGTCTGGCGACTGACACAAAGCCAAGATCAGTGGAGCGCTTTGGCGATGGTTGACAAGCTCAGCCAGAGTTAACATCAACTTCTTGGTCACCTCTATTCAAAGACCCTCTCCCTGGATTGCTCCGTTTTCTCACTCTTCCTGGGAACCTTCACTGCAGCTGAAATATTTTTTTGTAGCCTTCTCCAGATCTGTGCCTCGACACAATCCTGTCTTTGAGCTTTGTAGGCTGCTCCTTTCACGTCATGGCTGGTTTGCTCTGATTGTCAGCTGAGACCTTATATAGACACAGGTGTGGGCCTTTCCAAATCATGTCTAAACAGTTGAATCTTAAGAAATCAGGATTTGTCACACATGATGTATTCCTGCTCCCGTGCTTTATTCCCATACCAAACAAATAAGCAACGTTTCGCCTCACGTAGGAGGCTTCCTCAGCCTGATTTCTTAAGTTTTCCCTTTGATGTCAGCACCGATTGAAATAAGTTGATTCGGAGGATGTGCATTCTTTATATTTGTTTCACTAATCAGTTGAATCTACAACAGGTGGAGTTCTTTAAGGTGTAGAAACATCTCACAGATGAGAGAGACTACAAGTGTCATAGTAAAGAGTCTGAGTACTTGTATCAATGTGACGTGTCTTTTTTCTTTGCATACATTTGCGAAAAATTCTAAAATCCTGTTTTTACGTTGTCATTATGGGGCACTGAGGAAAAAGTTAAATGACTTGGTGCCTCAGCTTCCTCCCACAGTCCAAAGACATGCAGGTTAATTGGTGACTCTAAATTGTCCGTAGGTGTGAATGTGAGTGTGAATGGTTGTCTGTCTCTATGTGTCGGCCCTGTGATAGTCTGGTGACCTGTCCAGGGTGAACCCTGCCTCTCACCCAGTGTCAGCTGGGATAGGCTCCAGAGCCCTGCAAACCCTAACAGGATAAGCAGTTACAGAAAATGAATAAATGAATATGCTTTCCAGTAGAAGTATGTTTTTAGAGGAGACTTAAACAAAGACAGCTCTGTCTCTGTCATATCTGCATGTCCAGCTGGGATCACGCCCTCAAAAGTGGGTATTTTCAGCCAAAACATGAACATTTTTGCTGACCATAACCAAGTGTTTTTTGTGCCTAAACCTCACCACACATGTTGAAACTTAAGCATAGTGTGTCCATGGTTTGCAGGCGTGTACAATGGCGATCACATGGTGGTTGAGTTGCAACTATTGCTTTGATAAATGTAAAATCAGCTACACTTAGTGTCTTCTCTAGTCTGTAGCTGTAAAGGATCCTAAAAATATCTGAAGAGAGCTTCTTTAAAATGCAGTGGTAATCAACTGGAATGAGATTTTCTATTTATTGATGCCAAATCTGGGGGTTGAAAGACAGCTGAATGAGATCTAAATCTGATAAGACTTTGTGCTCAGCTCATTAACATGTAGTATTTTCACAGTGTGTGTTCTGTGAGACTCATTGAGACTGTAACGGTGGTTATGGCCTACACAAAGAAAACCTAAAATAACTAATTAGACAGTACTCAACATTTTCCCTCATAAACACATAGCATCTCACTAATTGCTTTGTGCTGCATGTTTGTATGTCAGCCAGGAGAGGGGGCTGCTCTATAAATAGAAACTGCTTAAAAAATTAAGTCTCTCTTCCTCTGCTTCCATCTGACTTTAAAATTCACACAATGAGTTTCTTTTTTGGGGTAAAACTCTTAAAAGTGTGTACCAGTTTCAATGACACAAATAGAGAAAACAGTTCAATGTCTTCTGTGTGCTGATGAAGATTTTTGGTGTCAGACCTGCTTTTATTTTTGTCGCCCTACATAGGGCCGTGTTTCCGCACACGAACGCCAATTCCTGCCTTAAAACCGAAGCCGAGCATCAATAATTCACAGAGGAATCCTCTCTAGATCTCCTGCTGGTGATCAAATATAACCTGCCTCAATCTGCCACAGTCAGACACGTGCGGAACATTAAATATGGATGCTGCAGCTCACGCACTCGAAAAGTGACAAAAAGTGACAGAAATATCAACCCACTTTTTTTCTGCTTGTTATATTTGATATTTGGGATTTCTCAAGAGTGGTGATATTTTTGTGATGTAGCTGGAAGAGTCAACCTGATGTGACCCCGAGGAGCATAGAGACAAAATGAGAAAGTGAGGGCAGAGAGGAGACAGATAGGAGAGGAGGTGATGGTGGTGTGTGTGGCTTTAGAGGGGAGTTTGGTTGCAGTGGTGGGAAGAGAGAGGGACGGGGCTCCACCCCCTGGTATAGACTGACACCTGTTTTCCACTGTGTGTCAGTGAGAGTGAGCTCTGCTCTCCATCTGTGTCTAAATCAGAGCGAGGGGCTCTACCTGCCACCTGGACAGGACACAAACAAGACAGAGGACAGCTCTGCAGCACCAGAGGGTGGTGGAGATCTTGAATCAGGGGCTGAGAACCAAAAACTTACTGTGAGGTGTCAGCGGAGTGAGGATAATCTCAGAGAAGATATCTTTTTCTTCCTGGAGGATGTAGACCTCTAAGGACAAGCAGAGGACTGTAGTTAAAGAAAAAGAATCAAGGTGACAGCCAGAGGCAGGCATCATGTCCACTAGCGGTCAAGACAGAGACCCTGATATCGAGCTTTTTGTCAAGGTAAGACAGACAGAGCTGTGGTTGCAGTATTTTCTAAAGTTTAATGTCAGATACAGGCGGTATATGAGCAGGATTGTCAGTGTCGCACCGCTGTGTGTTTTGGAAAGCTTGTGTAACTCAATAGCAGAGGTAGAGTTACAGTGGCACGGGCACGCTGCGCTCGGTGTTGACCCAGGATTGTTGTGACAGTGATACTGAAGCTGCCTGCTGATGGTGGGAAGCTCAGATAAAAAGAGAACTGCATTAGCAGTGCATGGTGGGCTAATTCTCTTCACTCACAGCCCATTAAAATCACCCACCGTGCTCTCTTATATTCAGCTGTCCCTGACATTTTGTGCACGTGTTCATGGATCAATAGATGCTCCAGATTATCACCTGAAATAGAACAAACACGATGAAAGTGCACCGTCAGTAGATGCAGACCTGTTGTTTTCTCCTCCACGAGATGCGTTCGAGGCCCTGTGGGAGATGTTAGATGCGGATGAATATACCTGAGGCAGGTGAGGTGGAGGCAGGTGGAACAGCTGATTGCTGATGTGCTGCCTGGATGCACTGACCCAATTAGCTGATGTGGAGGCTGCTTTCAGCCGATCTCTCTCCTTGGAAACCGGTCAGATGGGTGACTGGAAGTTCACTGACACTGGGCTCGGGTCACAGTGTTCCTCTTCAGTGCGTGAAACTGTTATTTATAGAAAGATAAACACTGTAGTGAGATAATTTGGTTTGTTTTACATCTAGTTGGAGAATTTGAGCTGTAACTTGTTCAATACACGTTATCGTTGTGAAGTCAAATTCACTTCTGACTCTATGTGAGGTGTGTTAATTACAGAACCAGTCTGATGCACACACCTTTTGTATGGAGTGGTTTCCATAGTAGCTGCAGACCTGAACTGAAGTTTCGAGATTAAAATGGTACATTTATGAGAAAAAAATTGAATATTCTCTGAGATTAAAGTGGCAAATTTACAAGAACAAACTCACAAATTTACAAGGGAAAAAAAAGGGATAATCCCTGAGATTAAAATGGTAAATTTGCGACTAAGAAAATCAAAAATGAGAAAAAAGAGAAAAAACTTGGATATTCTCTGAGATTAATGTGGTAAATTTATGAGAACTTTGAGACGAAAACGCAAATATTCTCTGAGAGTAAAGTGGCAAGTTTACGAGAACAAACTCCCAAATTTACGAGAAAAAAACTTGGATAATTCCTGAGATTAAAGGGGTAAATTTGCAACCACCAAACACAAAAATGCATGAGACAAATTTATGAGGACAAATTCAAAGATGTACACAAAAAACTTAAGATAATCTCTGAGATTAAAGTGGTACATTTCCAAGAAAAGGCTGGTTGGATCTCAGAGAATATTCCATTTTTTTTTTCTTAAAAATTTTCCACTTTAATTTGGATATTCTGAATTTTCTGAGAGGGAATATTACCCCCATCCCTTGGCTCTTTATTGTTTTTATTTTTTATTTTTTTTTACCTTTTGTTTTATCACCCACAGTGGCCGTCACATGTCGTCGTAGAGATGTCATCTAGATGAACAGACAGCTGTCCGACATGACTGAACCTCCTTTAATGACCTCATCATTTGTATTTTTGATGTATTGTATTTTGTTATATTACTTTATATTATCTGAGATTATAAAGTCACAAATTTACGAGAAAATCAGAAAAATTCTGTTTTTTTGTCGAGGAACACACGCTTCACTTTGGGAGGCTGGGTTTGTTCTTGTAAATTTACGACTTCAGTCTTTGTGACCCAGAGAGACAGACATCTGTTGTACATGGCTGAACCTAATGACCGAGCACAACATCTAGACTTTCATTGTAAAATCTGTGCAACACATCATGACACAGTGTATTTTTATTTTATGTGAACCCTAATGATGACTTCCATTGTTGACACATAAACCCTTCATGAGTGGCAAGTCTTCATCGTGTATGCTCATCAAAGGGACTGTTCCTACACAGCCTGTGAAAACTGTTATATAATGTTTTCTGTGGCTCATCAAGGTTTTCTCAGATACGACTGGGAGACTCTGAATGTGTAACAGAGCTGAATGGATCAGTATCTATCAGGAAGTGGCACCTAATTTAAAAACAATGTGATTGGTTGGTTGCATTCTAGGATCCAGTGTTTCAGCGGCTTGACAATTAGTTAAGAATAAAAGTGAGGATATCTTAATATTATGATATTTATATTTCACTCTCTCTCCTGAGTCCTTCAACCTTATGCAAATATACCACCTTTAAGTTTTTTTATTTTACTTTTAGACCCATAAAATAAATAATTTTACATTGTTCATCAAAGTGGTTTTAAAACTTTACTGTGTCGGTTATTTAAAATAGGATTTCTAATAATACCAAAATTAGAGGTTTATGTATTCTGATACTTTTCTTTAACAGCATGCTGTAATAACTCTCAGGTACTGAAAACCTGCGGCCGGTTGCGCAAAACACCTAAAGTCCTAGTTACAGTTTCCTCAAAATAAAATCAGTTGCACAAAACACCCTTAAGTCTTCTCATTACAGTTTCCTTAAAATGTTAACTTCAGTATTTCTGGTTGTCTCGTCTTGGTCTTATGCTGAAGGATTCCACAGGCCGTTGCACAAAAGATCTGAGCAACCAAAGCAAGGTAAAAAAAACAAACAAAATCTTAAGGTGCCTCTGATTCTATCTTAACTCCAACATGACCGCGTTTATGGTGATAAATTAAAAAAGAAAAACTAACACACCCTGAGAAGAGTGTTCTGCAACCAGGAGAACTGAACGGATAGTTTTAGTTTTAATTGCAATTTCTTCTTACAACTGTTTTCAGGTATTTGGGGATCTTTCTAGTTTGTGCTTTTTATGATTGTATTCCTTTATACGTTTAACCTTTCCTCCTCTGACCAGTATGCTTTTCTTGTCTTCTTTTCTTCTGCCATTTTTTCACTATATAACTATAGGGCAACTATGTGAGACGATAACAGGCGTCACAAGTGTGAGTCCAATCAAACAAACTTTTACCACAGTAAAATCTCTTTCAACGCAATAAATGATTTAATGTTTTTTCCTTAACTAAAGAAACCTTTTCAGGGATTCTGTGCAACTGTGTAAGTCCCTCAGTTAAGGACAAATTAAGTCTTAAGTGTAATACTTAAGGAGAAAACTTGAGGTGTACATTGAAGTGGACAACCCACTCTACCTCCTCAATAAAACTGTATACTGGAACTAAAACAGCAACATACACTCACTGGCCAGTTTATTAGGTACACCTTGCTAGTACCAGGTTGGACCCCCTTTTTAATTCTTGGTGTCACAGATTCAACAAGGTGCTGGAAACATTCCTCAGAGACTTTGGTCCATATTGACATGATGACATCACACAGTTGCTGCAGATTTGTCGGTTGCACATCCATGATGAGAATCTCCCGTTCCAGCACATCCCAAAGGTGCTCTATTGGACTGAGATCTGGTGACTGTGGAGGCCATTGGAGTACAGTGAACTCATTGTCATGTTTGAGATGATGTGAGCTTTGTGACATGGTGCGTTATCCTGCTGGAAGTAGCCATCAGAAGATGGGTACACTGTGGTCATAAAGGGATGGACACGGTCAGCAACAATACTCAGGTAGGCTGTGGTGTTTAAACCATGCTCAGTTGGTACTAAGAAAATCTCCCCCACACCATTACACCAGCAGCAGCAGCCTGAAGCGTTGATACAAGGCAGGATGGATCCATGCTTCCATCTGAATGTGGTTTTTCCAATCTTCTATTGTCCAGTTTTGGTGAGAAAACCCGTGTGAATTGTAGCCTCAGTTTCCTGTTGTTAGCTGACAGGAGTGGCACCTGGTGTGGTCTTCTGCTGCTGTAGCCCATCTGCTTCAAGGTTGGACAAGGTGTTGTTGCTTCAGAGATGCTCTTCTGCACACCTTGGTTGGAACCAGTGCTTATTTGACTTCCTGTTGCCTTTCTATCATCTTGAACCAGTCTGGCCATTCTCCTCTGACCTCTGGCATCAACAAGGCATTTTGGCTCACTGGATATTTTCTCTTGTTGAGACCATCCTCTGTAAACCCTAGAGATGGTTGTGCTGAAAATCCCAGTAAATACTCAGACCAACCCGTCTGGCACCAACAACCATGCCACGTTCAAAGTCACTTAAATCACCTTTCTTCATCATTCTGATGCTCGGTTTGAACTTCAGCAGCTCGTCTTCACCATGTCTACATGACTAAAGGCATTGAGCTGCTGTCACGTGATTGGCTGAGTAGCTGTTTGTGTTAATGAGCAGTTGAACAGGTGTACCTAATAAAGTGGCTGGGGAGTGTATCATTTACTCACATTATTATTCAGAGTGTATTTGTAAAGGTAAATGAATTAATAGCCAAATACTGCAGTATAAATTTATTATAGACAAACTTAAAAACACAAGAAATATAAAAACTGTCATTTATTCTTATTTAATTATGTGGTAAAACAAACTAAGGGCACCCAAACTCAGTGATATCATTAGTGTACATGTATGTGACGGGTCATATGAAGTAACGTTGCCTTCACTCATCACAGATCTCTCAGCAGCTCCACACGCTCACGCTCCTTCTGCCCACAGGCCCAGTTGTGTGTGACAGCTTTTGTCCTCCGTGTTCTAGATGTTGATTGGCTATTATCAGCGGCTGTGTATTGTGGTACGGCCGTGCCGCTGAGCCCAGCCATAACAATGCTCAGACAGAAGCATCACATGCGCTCAGGCTGCATGACAGCACCCGGCATCAATGGCTGGCGTCCATACAGTTGGCTCAGCTACTTTTAGACTGACGGCTCTGTGTTCTGGTGTTTGCTCGGAGCAGTGTGCCGAAGCTGAATGACAAAATGTTTTCCACTTCACTGTGGTGTCTCTTATTTGTGAAGTGACTGCTGCTGCTGCAAGGACAAGGAAAATTAATCTACATGATTCTCAATAAAGAGATTTTAATTTCCAAATCATGGCTAAATGAAGGAAACTGTCTCCGCTGTCAGATCTGTGTTGACCTCGAGGTCAGTGCACTTGTTCAGCTGTGTGTTGTGGAGCTGTGTGTGACTGCAGGCCTGCAGCTCTGACCCTGCGTTGTGTGTGTGTGTGTCCTGTCGGCCAGTGAACCAGCTGATCGGATCACTATGTATAATTCAACTGGGCCAGTGGGTCAGGTGTCAGTGCTGAGGCTCAGCTGTGTATCCCTACATGCCGACACACGATCTCACTGCATGTGCACAAATTCACGGCGAAGAGGAAGTGATTCCATCAGTCGTGACACTGCTGAGGAGAAAACCTGCAACTCCAAATCTAATGCTTAATTTATAGGATTAAAAATTCTGGATCCATTGATGAAATAATTTCAAAACCATTCGGATAAAATGCAAATCTGCCAGAGAAAAAACACAATGCTTTAGCTTTTGTTCTATGCCCAAATCTAGAATTTAATCTTTTTGTATTGACTCTCGCTTTATCATTAATTTCTATCTGGGATTTAAGGGAAGACTCTCCACATGAATAGGGTAAAACTTTTAACTAAAAGATGAATCTTCCTCATTTATTACTTACATTAAGACAGTTATTTTTTGTATTAAAAGTTTTCTGTTTAAATATTCAAATGAGGCAATATCTAATTAGGTAAGGTAAGGTAAGGTAAACTTTATTTAATTAAATATGCACTAATTTGCATGAATTCCCAGAACCGAAATCTGAACATTGAATAAAGCCAGATTCAAATTCTTGTTTAATTTTATTATCATATCACAGTCAAATGGTGTTTTTACAGAGGGGATTTTGGATTCATTTTATTTCTCATCTTATAAATCAGAAGATACTGTCAACAGCCGTAAAACAAACAAACAAACAAATCAAATAATTGTCTCCATGTTTTAGGAATAAAATGTTCTATGAATCAGGCCATATATGATTAATGAACAAACTCCTCTGTAAAAAACTTCAGAAACGGGAATAAAACTGGAAAGTGTGGTGTATGTAAGCGCTACTGAAGTGGAGATTTTAGGCTCAGAGTTTGAGGAAAAACTTACCTTTAAAGACATTTACCATAAAATTCCATATACTTTAAGACTAAAAATAAAACCCTACATATGAAAAGAGTACGAATTTAATTATTAGATACCATGGAACTTCCCCAGCTGATTAGTTAGATTAAAACAATTATATTTTTACAAGTTTTCTGAAATGTTATTAGTTTAAATATGCAAATGATGCATTATGTAAGTAACTACGCACTTTTTGTGTGAATTTCCAGAAAACTGAACTAAATTACACACTTAAATGTGTATGTTAAACGTTTTCTCACAACTTGTCTGAAAGGAGACGTTATGGAAGCAAAATAACCCCAAATGTCAAACTTGACCACTGTAAGGAAAGAAAGGCCAGATGAAGCACATGAAAAACTGTTATCACCTGTAGTGAGTCCCCTTAAGGGTCACGTATTTATGCGTGTTGATGTAATGTTTACATTTAAACAACCCATGACGCGTCTCTGAACAACCTTCCTGGTCAAATAAAGTTAAAGATAAGTCAGCTAGGTCCAATATGTGTTTAGTTGTTAGTAACAAGTTTGTTCTTGGAGAGAGGAAACATTGTGTGATTTTCCCAAAAGCATGAAGCTGGTGTAGCGAGTAGGGGGAAATTATTTTTATTATCATTTCATTGACGATTATTTCCTCATTTAAAAAATGTGTGAAAAATGTCCATCACAGTTTACTTGAGCCCAGGGTGATGTCATCACATGTCTGGTTTGTCCAACCAGCAGTTTAAAAATCCAAATTGAATCTGTCTTCTACAAGAAAAGTCAAGGAAAAGCAACAAATTCCAACATTTGAGAGTCTGGAACCGTCGAATAATCACCTAATCACTGAAACACTGCAGCTCTAATGTGTTCAGAAATGTGTCGAAGAAAACTTTCTCACATGCCTCCACAGTGAACGAAAAATCCACCAATGGAGAAGTCTTGATCGGGGTCCATGTTTGATAAGAGCAAAAATACATCAAAATTTGTTTACAAACTCTCACACAACTCATGCAATATAATCCAGGTCTCATTTATCCAGTCGTATGCTCAGTATTTCACAAGCAGACAGTCCTTTTAGATGGGGACCTGAACAGAAAGTCAATCTTATCCATGCTCTCATCAAAGCCAAACTCATTGACAAAACCAACATTCAGTGACCGGCGCTATGGCAGGTGTCACAGTACACGGCATTTCGCAGGAGGCAATTGATGATTTTTGGGGACATAACGGTCAGATGTCATTGAGAAGTAACCAAAAGGGCCTAAACTACGCATTGGAGGGATATATTCATCATTTTATTGTTGAGAAGGTCGATGAAAAGCTTAAATTACAAGCCAAAATTTACAGGTCACAGTGTACGCTTGTGAACCGCATCTGGTTGCCGTCACCATCAAAGACAACAAGTTAAAGTGCCACTGAAGTTAAAGTTTTTGGCTCAGAATATGAGAAAAGGATAACGGCCTTTTTACCATCTTTACCAAGAGTGTCTCTCCGTTAGTTTGGTGCTACAGTATTTACACTGAATCATTCAGCATAACGTTTGCCAACCTTTGTTATCTCTGCCATTACAGATAAGTTAATGAAGCTAAGCTCCAGAAGTTAACGTTAGCTTAACTAGAGCCATTTGGACAACAGCTAACAATGATGTACGATCACCAAAGTACAAAACTAGAACAAAATAGGCTAATGAACTCCCAGCAAACAAGGTGACATGATGAACAACGCAGCTAGGAGCTAACGTTAGGCTAACTTTAGCTAACGTTAGCTAGAGATGTTAAAGATAACTTTATATTTCTTTCCAGCAAAGTGACAATATGTTGCCTCAAACACGATGTTGACTTACCTTAAAACAGATGTAGACATCATTGTTAATCTTATTCACGTTGAGCTGATGTTGTGGTCTAACGTTACCACACAACTTTATCCAAAGGAGACACTTTTCTCGGTTGAGATGTGGTTTAAAGTGTAAAAAATACACCTCGTCGCTCAGTCAGTCTGTTTGTGTTATTGTGTGACTCTGGTGTTTTAAAGGGTTAGTTCAGATTCACCAATGTCACACAATAACACAAACTAACTAACTGATCGAGGCAGAGGTAGACCAGCAGCTCCTGTGTTGAGCGAGGGAAAATTACTGTTTTTGTCAATGGAGTCTGGCTTTGAACAGAGAGCATGGATAAGTTTCACTCTCCTTTTCAGTTCGCGGTCTGAAAGAGCTGTCTGTTTGGGAAGTACGACATACGACTGGGTAAATGAGACTTGGATTCAACTGCATGAGTTATGTGAGAGTTTATTACTCGCATGTGAACCCCTGTGACTTCACTTCACCAAGAATTTTCTTAGATTTTGGAGTCTGTTTTACTGAAGGCACGTGAGAAAAATTAAATACCAATGTCCGCAAACAAGACGGTAAAAAAGTCCCAATGTCCTTAGACGAGTATTTCCTAATTAACAGCGTCTTAGCTTGTTACTGTTGCTAAAATTGGTCAAATTTGTTGCCATATCAAACTACAAACATTATTAATCATGAATAAACCATAAACTGTGATCAGGTTTTGGACTTTTGTGTCGGGATCGGCTGCAGACTGACTTGGCAGAGATGGCTGCCATCTTGTTTTTACAAGGATTAGTGTATTGTGCTCTTACTACCACTAGATGGCACAAAAAGTATCCATGAATGAGGACAACAGGTCTGAGTTAAGCAGAATGAAGTATAAGGTCAAGTAAACCCAAAATGTAATGTCCTCATATGAGGAGGTTAACTCTGTGGTTCTTTTTCACACTACAGCTGCTGTTGTCCATCCACTGTATGCACATGTTCTCCTGTGTACACTATATTTCCACACTGTGTCATATTTCATCGCTCTGACTTGTTTTCCATCGTCTTGTTTGCGTGCAGGCGGGCAACGATGGAGAAAGCATCGGCAACTGTCCCTTCTCTCAGCGCCTCTTCATGATCCTCTGGCTCAAAGGAGTCGTGTTCAACGTCACCACCGTCGACCTCAAAAGGTGAGGATACAGGAACAGCTTCCGGTGCACAAACACACACACTTGTGCCCTTCATGACACACTGCTGTCTCTGTGACCTCTGCAGAAAGCCCGCAGATCTGCACAACCTGGCTCCGGGGACACACCCTCCTTTCCTGACATTCAACGGAGAAGTCAAGACCGACATCAACAAGATTGAGGAGTTTCTGGAGGAGACGCTGTGTCCTCCAAAGTAATTCAACCGGACAGCTTTACAACGCGTAGTTTACAGTATCGCTGACTGCACACACGCTGCTTTGGGCTGGATTTATTTCACTTCAGTGACACTGTTGAAAGGGCAGGAAACATTTTAGTCCAACAAAAGGGGGAATACGTGCTGCATTTGATAAAGATTGATGTTAACTGATACAAGTGTTTGTTGTTTATGGCTGCTGTAAATCTTTAGTGAATGGGTGTGTGTGTGTGTGAGGCACACAAACAATGACTATGTGTGCTTCATTCAGACACACACTTTAATTTTAGGAAAACTCAAGACAGGTTTATTGTTTTTTGTTATTGTCGTTTATTAAGACGACGAAAAGAAAAAACCTGTGTGCGAGCAGTTGCTGAGAAAAAAGTCAGATCAACTAAATCTTTCTTTTATTGCCTGTAAAGTTTTTTGCATTATAAATGGACCTTAGTGTGAGAGAGCTTCAGGGGCGGGCGGCCAACTCGGTGTAACATGCTTTCAGCCTGAGCCCAGCTCCAGTCCAGGTGTTAATGCTATCCAGATGCTTTGGTCCCTGCCTGCGTCTCTGACTGCGTCTCCCTCCCTCCTCTAACGTCTGCTCAGGTATCCCAAACTTGCCGCCAAGCAGAGAGAGTCGAACACAGCTGGAAACGACATCTTCGCCAAGTTCTCAGCCTACATCAAGAACACCAAACCAGAGGCCAACGCCGGTGGGCTGCTCATTTCATGCCATTTACACACACACACACACACACAACAGAAAAGAGAACATGACAGCATTTATTCTGTTCCTCCACTAGGTCGTAGCAGAGTCCAGGAGTTGAGGCTTGCTCTGACTCATATATTCTGCAGTGCTGCCACCTAGTGACGTTACCCCCACACACTTTTACCTTGTCACAGTGTTGTCCTTTAGAAATACCAGCATCCGTCAGTGTTTTCATACCCAAATCTGAACGAGATGCAAAATCAGGATTACATACAACAGGTGCCAAAACAGTTTTTGAGAGGACTTCTATCAGTAAAGTCTCTAATATAGAAGATCCCCTCTGAGGTGGGCTCTTAAATCCTTAAAGACTGAATTTCCTCATACACAATTTTTTCTTCTATTGACATTTTAAGAGTTACATCAAACCCCTACTAGTAAAGAAGAGTATTTTGTACATGAATCATTTGGAAAAGATAATGCAGACAGCTTCATCTCTAGGGAAGCTATACGTTATATTCATAATTAAATGTTTGTGAACATCCCTACAATCAATAGTAAAACATCTCTGTGGAAGATTTGAGTCCCACCTTGATGATGGGATTGGAAAAATTTTGAATGCAAAAGAAAAAATGTACATGTTCTACTGAATCCTATGAGACATAAAGATAAAGACTTAAAGATAAAGTTATTCACAGAGCATCTCAGACCTTTAAAGGGCTCCTAAGGTGAAAACTGTCGGGAGCAGGGAGGAGGACTTTTAAGAGGCTTCAGAGTTTCTTAATCAGGGGAGAAAATGGTGGAAACACAAAGAGGTCAGAGAAATATTCTCAAAAAAGGTGGATGTCAGAGTGTAAATGAAATGCTACAGATTAGAGCGTGCAGGGAGAATATGTGCGGTTGAGCTCATTAAAGATTTGCATGCAATTCCCACCCAACACACAACACCTTCACAGTCAGCAGTTCATTTCATCTCCACTCAATGTCCATATTTATTTAAGAGTAATAAGTGGGGAGTAACAAATATAACAGAATAATTACACACCAGTAAACTCACCTGGTTGTCCCTGTCACTGCTCACTCAGAACGTGGTCACAGAGACATGTGCTTGTTATTCTTGAGAGGCCACAATGTTTGAATAGCTGTTGTTTTATTGTGGATTTTTGTGTTAAATGTTGTATTTGTTGCATTTTAAATGTGTGTTTGATTGGCTGCTACCTCGACCAGGTCTCTCTTGTAAAGAGATTTTCAATCTCAGTGGGACTTCCTGGTTAAATAAAAGTTAAATTAAATAAATAAATAAATAATTTTTTAACAATTTAATTTGATTTGATTTAATTTAATTTAATATTATTTTATTTTATTCTATTTTATAAATTAAATCAAATTATTTTTTATTTTTTTTGTTTGGTTGTTGTTTCTGTTTGTTTTTGTTATTTGATTTTCATTATATATCTTGTCTTAATTTTAGGTCTTTGTACTCTTTTTTCTTACTGTTAAAAATAGCAGTGATATTAAAGTAGCAGTGCTGTACTCATAGTCACGTGTGTATTTCTGTGTTCAGTTCTAGAGAAAGGTTTGACCAAGGCCCTGAAGAAGCTGGACGATTACCTGAACAGCATCCTGCCAGATGAGATCGACGCAGACAGCATGGAGGAGGAGAAAGGCTCCACCCGATGCTTCCTGGATGGAAATGAGCTCACTCTCGCAGACTGCAACCTGCTGCCCAAACTGCACATAGTCAAGGTAAAGAGGGAGAAATATTCATACGTGTTAATATATAATATAATAAGAGGAGTATTTGATTTATAGTTTAGGACATAAAGTTCTTATGTTTGAGGCTATTTTAAGGTAAAATTCAAACTCATACGGGGCATTTCTAATAACTTATAGTCATTCAAGTGTAGAAAATAGTGTATAAACATTAGAGTGCCTATGATACAACACAGGAAAACTTTTCTGAAAATACCTCTGGGAATGCACTGCATGTAAAGTGATGGTGCAGTTATGAGACTGTCTAAGAGCTGATTTTAAACGTCAAGCCTGTCTTCAGTTCCTGAAGTTACAGCTTTACCTTCTCTTTCAGGTTGTTGCTAAAAAGTACCGCAACTACGACATCCCCTCAGACATGACGGGGGTGTGGCGGTATCTGAAGAATGCCTACACACGTGATGAATTCACCAACACCTGCGCTGCTGACTCCGAGATCGAGACCGCCTACAAAGACGTGGCGAGGAGACTGGCCAAGTAACTCGCCAACCAACCTGAGCTCAGACGAAATAAACTACAAACACAACAAACAAAACCATCATCACTGTTCATCATACATGTGACTTTAGAGTCTTCAGTGGTGTTTTTGTCATATTAAGCAGGTCAGATGTTGCAGATGTTATAGGGTGGCTCATAATGCTTTACAGCTGTTCGTGGTGTTACAGTTACAGAGACACAGAAGTGGAGCAGACGATAAATTGAACACATTTAATTTAAAGGGACAGTTCACCTCAAAATCCAAAATACACATTTTTCCTCTTACCTGTAGTGCTGTTTATCAGTGTAGATCGTTCTGGTGTGAGTTGCTGATTGTTGGAGATATCAGCCGTAGACACGTCTGCCTTCTCTCGAATATAATGGAACTAGATGACACTCAGCTTGTGGTGCTCAAAGTGCCAAAAAATACATTTAAAAAACTCAGCATCAATGTCTCTTTACAGAAATCAGGACCTGGTTACTCAAGATAATCCACATGTCTTGTTGGGAGCAGTTTCATGCAGGAACTATTTCTACAACTTCTGCCGAACTGCAGCCGTATCACCATGCAGAAGGAAGTGTGCATCTACTTGCTGAGAGATTTGCAGTAGCACTGACAGGCTGAGAAAGACCAGAAAATTGCCAGGACAGTTTTGGAGCTGCTTTTTAGATCTTGGACACAAGGGACTTCCACTGCAGGGGCATATTGATTGCGACAGAGTTTTATGGCAGCTAATGATGAAGCAGCAGATAAACTGATGTAACATTATGATCTGCCCAGGGCATGTGAGTGGCTTTAGCAAATAGACAACTAGATGTCTGACATCATTGAAAAGACAGACAGAAATTATGTCACACATTTTTGGTAGTGATGAAGCCACTAATGTAAGTAGCTTATGTCTGAGCAGTTTTCCTGTAGCTCTTCAACCCCATCGCCAGAATAAATGTTTGAAATGAAAGTCTCTACCAAAGACAGATACGTAACATTTGTTGTTATGTAGTGGATATGCTGAAACTTTACATTTCTGTCTCGAATGCAGGTGCGTCTTGACTCTTGAACAGAAAATCCTGCTCTTGCTCAGCTTCACAATTTATTAGTAACACTAACATTTCGGTCATCCTGCTCCTGCTCCTTTGAAGAGTGCTCAACTCTTCGTTTCGATGTTGATATGTGATCATGTTGAGGCACAAAAACCACTTGTTTTGACTTGAAATACACTCTTTTGGTCGCACAATCACGGCTGGTGTCTTTAAAAACACCCAGTCTCGAACAGTTGTCTGCAGCTGGCGGCCATCTTGCCAAAGTCATGCGCACGCTATTGTGGCAGCACCCTTCATATGTTCCCCTGTGCGTACTCAAATTTGACCTTAAGCACAATACTTGAGTAAATTTTCATTACATTCAGTTACATTCCACCACTGTAGCTAACGTTACAGCTCAGCCGAGGAGAGCGCCATTAATGTTTACATCTCGCACCCTCATGAGCACGAGCCTCTTGTCCATGAGTAGATGCACACTTCCTTCTGTGTGGTGATACAGTTGGCCGGTGTAGTTTGGTAGAGAGAAAATAGTTCCTACATGAAACTACTCACAACAAGGTCTGTGGATTATCTTGAGTAACCAGGTCATGATTTCTGTAGAGACATTGATAAACATATTTTTGGCGCTACGAGCACCACAAGCTGAGTGCCATCTAGTTCCATTATATTGGTGAGAAGGCAGACATCTTTACGGCCGATATCTCCAACACTCTGCAACTCACACCAAAACTCTCTAAATTTATAAATAGCACTAAAAGTAACAGGATAAATATGTTGGTTTTACTTTGGGGTGAACCGTCTCTTTAAATCACAGGTTTCAAACCACATGTATTTTTGCTGCTGTGAAACTTCTGACCTAACACTTTCACTCAAACACGATTGTGTCCCGTCTGTATTTATTTCTCATAACACAAAGCTCTCTTTCATACATAATCCACCGGTCTGCACGGCCAAACATTTTACTAGCTGCTGATGTCAGGGTCGTTCACTTTATTTATTCCTAAACCCACAGAAGTCGAGTCTGACTCCAGTGTTTATTATCAAGCTTTGGCTCCTGGGGAGACACCTTTGATTCATCCATGATTGATGACTGACGCTAACTGTTCACTGAATATGACTGTTGCAATCTGCAGATTCATTTTGATTGTCATTACTGTCGGTGTTGCTGTAGTTGTTTTGTTTCCTTGAGCTTATATGTATCTTGAAATTCACTCCTGCTTCTGAAAGATTGATTTGAAGAGAGATTGATTTTAATGATAAGTTTATATGATGTTAGTTCAACAGAACAAAATGTAGCTGATGAGGGCACTGATAGAACAAAGCTTGTTTCTGATTTGTTTGCATGAATCTGTTTTTAAATTGTGAGTTTCTTTTTAAAGGTCCAGTGTGTAGGATTTAGGGAGATGTGCTGGTAGAAATGGAATTTAATGTCACCTGAATATCACCTGAAAATAAGATTCATTGTGTTTTTGTTACCTTAGAATGAGCTGTTTATATCTACATAGGGAGCAGGTCCTCGGCTACAGAAGTCACCAAGTTGCACCACCATGAGCCAAACAGCATTGGAAAAACATTGATTTGTAACGTGAAACTGATTTATTCAGTGTTTTTACCGGTTTAAATCATCTGGTACGTTTGTTTTGGAGAGGAAGAGACCTCTGAGGATAATTTGGCTCCCAGTAAAACCTTCCTGAATGTCTGCATCTTAAGTTATCAGAGAAATAAGGTGAGCACACATTAGCAGGTGCTGGGCTAGTGCTCCGTCTGCGACAAGCCAAACAGTGTCAGAAAAATGCAAATCTATAACATGAAACTGCTTTACTCAGCGTTTTTTACTGGTTAAATCACCTGGTTCATTTGTGTTGGAGAGGAAGAGACCTCTGCGGATAATTTGTCTCAGGGTAAAAACCACTGGGAGTTCACGTTTGGCACATGGGAGAGGTTTCAGCTGGTTGCAATCTGCGATATTCACCGCTAGACGCCACTAAATTCTACACACTGCTCCTTTAAAAGAACAATGTGTAGAATCTAGGGAGATGTAGTTGCAGCAAGTGAGGATTGCCGATTGCAACCAACTCAAACTTCTCCTGGTTAGAATTCACTCAGTATACAGGAAGTTTTAACTGGGAGCCAAATTATCCACAGAGGTCTCTTCCTCTCCAAACAGATGGACCAGGTGAGTTAACCCAGTAAAAACACTGAATAAAACAGTTTCACATAAAAAAATAAATCTGTTTTTCTAAAACTGTCATCAGGGAGGAGCTACAAACTACAGTGACTGCTGCGAAAATGTCCCCGTCGAGAGCCAGTGTTTGGTTTGTCCATTCTGGGCTACTGTAAAAACATGGCAGTGAACATGACAATCTCTATAAACAAGGACCCGCTCCCTATCCAGACATAAACGCTGCATTCTAAGGTAACGAAAACACAATGATTCTTGTTTTCCAGTGACAGTGCACTAAAGAAAACACAGTTATTTTGATATATTCCACTTCTGCCAATACATCCACCTAAATCTGACACACTGCTCCTTTAAAATATGAAAAATCCTCGACTATGTGCCTTTGTTTGGAAGTATCAAAAATCCATGCCAACGTCACTGATGGACTCATTCTGAAAGAAATGTATCACAGCAGAGCCGAGACATTTGTTCTGCCTCTAGCTATTAGTGTTCAGTCCAGGTATTGATTTTGTCTTGAGTTACACATGATATTATGAATGGAGAGAGTATTTATTTAGCAGCCCCCAATCAGGCCTGATTAGGTAGAGCCATTAGTGCTGCGATGAAAAGCGTCTTCCAGGCTGGGTCCACGATGGTCAGGAGCCCTCCGGCCCCTTCATCACAGACACATTTCCTCCGCTCTGAGGAGCCTATCAACATCCACAGGCTAAAGTTCAAGTTCAAAAGTTTCATTGTCCATGCAGAGGAGGATGGAAATTTGTCTCGGGGCTTATCGTCTTTGGCTTGGTGTCAGGCTGCAACTATAGCGAGACTTCCTTGAAGAACCATAAGGCTCTTGTGTGGTTTGGACAAACATATGATATGAAATTGGAGCATGATGACTGAGAGCCTTGCTCATTGCGAAGCTCTGCAAATAAAATAATATTTTCACAGATCTGCTTCTGCCTTTTCTTTTCTTTTCCAGCTAGGTGATCAATCAACACTGATACTTCGGAGGTTGTCGTGCAGGGAGGGGGTAGCGGTTTGTCTCGGTGATAGCAAAGGTGCTGGATGGTGCTGCCTGGATCGCGGTCCTGAAAAGGGTTAAGTGTGCCTGACTGAGTTGATCAAATCCAGTGGTGCAGGTCTGTTTCTCCATCCATAACGGAGAGAGAAAGAGAAAGAAGGAGGGAGAGAGAGTGATGACCGTTGACAGGCTTAAATAGAGGCTTCCATGCCAGGGATCAAACGCCATCCCTCTTCTCCACTCTCTCATTAAGACGGAAAACCCGAGCGCCGCCATCCGATCTGTCTCCATTTTTCCTCAAAGGAGTCTAACTTGAAAGATCTGCGCCTGTCGGATTTACAATGGTGGGCGAGTGGTGTTTACTGAGACGCGGCGTTGCCAGAAACAACAGTCAAAGAAAATAAATGGAGCCTGCCTAGTGTTTCCACAGGAGTAAGGAAATATGGAGCGAGACTTGTGCCTTGCTGTTTGGTAATTAGTACCTAAACATCCCTGTCCTTGGATCCCATCGCTCACATCCAACATTTCTGCAAGCTGGATAATATACAGTGGAGCATTAACGTCAAACACGTCTGGTCATGGGGCCTGGCACGCCACATTAATCTGTTATTACACTCCCAGTGGATCCACCAGTCGCTGGCCTTGGCTTGGCCACCATAGCACAGGGAGTCCGTATAGGCTGACAGGGACTCACACACAGCGCACTTTTATAGCCAGGTTTAGTAAACCTTTGCAGCTCAGGCATAAATTGTCTAAATTGAGCTTCGCTTTGAGACCTGAGCTGATTAAAACAAACTGGTGCGTTTGACGTGTGAGGACCCACCAGAAACAGACCTGTGATCCAATTAAGGGCCAGACCCATAGTTTAAGAAATACTGCACACATATAGACCTCAGTGCTCCTCGAGCTGCTGCTTACCATGGATATTGTACCCACGAGACAGACACATATGTTTCAGCCTGAGGTGGAGTTTGGTTTTACCTCATACTGTCCCGCTATTTTAGTAGAAGCCGTGTGTTATTCATGTGCATTAACTGCAGGAGCAGCAGATCAGGCTTCATGTGTTGTGTAATCTTAGACTGTATCCTGTTCTGCACCTCAGATTTGTCAGTATGATCATACAAAGACCAGACATAACCCTGGTGTGTGCCTCTCGTGTACATGGTTGGATTACTAAATGGGCCTACTGGGTACACACCCAGGGGCCCAAAGAGTCAGGGGCCCCCCAGTCATCACCTGCAAAATGTCACTCAAATTAACATGTATGGACCAGGAGGAGACTCAAATGACCAGAAAGAGACACAAAAAGAGATGAAAAGGAACTGCAAAAGGACACAAAATTACTTTAAAGAGACACAAAACAACCACAGAGGCACAAAGCCACAAAAAGATGCAAAATGACCACAAAGAGACACAAAAAGACCACAGAGAGATGCAAAGGAACTGCAAAGAGACACAAAATTACTCCAAAAAGGGGCAAAGCAACCACAAACAAATGCTAAATGAATACAGAGACACAAAATAACTACAAAAAGGGCAAAACAACCACAAAGAGACACAGAAAGACTACAAAGAGATGCAAAGGAACTGCAAAGAGACACAAAATTACTTCGAAAAGGGGCAAGATGACCTCAAAGAGATGCTAAATGACTACAAATGAACACAAAATTACATTAAAGACATAAATGACTTAAAAGGACACAAAACAACCACAAAGAGATGCAAAGAAACTGCAAAGAGATATAAAATCAATCCAAAAAGGGTCAATACAACCACAGAGATGCTAAATGACTACAAAGACATACAAAATTACTCCAAAAAGGGGCAAAACAACCACAAACAGATGCTAAATGAATACAAAGAGACACAAAATAACTACAAAAAGGGCAAAACAACCACAAAGAGACACAGAAAGACTACAAAGAGATGCAAAGAAACTGCAAAGAGATACAAAATCAATCCAAAAAGGGGCAATACAACCACAGAGATGCTAAATGACTACAAAGAGACACAAAATTACTTTAAAGAGACACAAAGTAACTACAAAAAGGGCAAAACAACCACAAAGAGACACAGAAAGACTACAAAGAGATACAAAGGCACTGCAAAGAGACACAAAATTACTTCAAAAAGGAGCAAGATGACCTCAAAGAGATGCTAATAGACCACAAAGGGGACACAAAACAACTTCAAAGGGCACAAAATAACTACAAAAGTGGCAAAACAACCACAAAGAGACACAGAAAGACTACAAAGAGACATAAATGACTTAAAAGGACACAAAACAACCACAAAGAGATGCAAAGAAACATTAAAGAGATACAAAATCAATCCAAAAAGGGGCAATACAACCACAGAGATGCTAAATGACTACAAAGAGACACAAAATTACTTCAAAAAGGGGCAAAACAACCACAAAGAGACACAGAAAGACTACAAAGAGACATAAATGACTTAAAAGGACACAAAACAACCACAAAGAGATGCAAAGAAACTGCAAAGAGATACAAAATCAATCCAAAAAGGGGCAATACAACCACAGAGATGCTAAATGACTACAAAGAGACACAAAATTACTTTAAAGAGACACAAAATAACTACAAAAAGGGCAAAACAACAAAAAAGAGACACAGAAAGACTACAAAGAGATGCATTGGAACTGCAAAGAGACACAAAATTACTTCAAAAAGGGGCAAGATGACCTCAAAGAGATGCTAAAAGACCACAAAAGGGACACAAAATTACTTCAGAGAGACACAAAATAACCACAAAGAGATGCAAAGAAACTGCAAAGAGATACAAAATCAATCCAAAAAGGGGCAATACAACCACAGAGATGCTAAATGACTACAAAGAGACACAAAATTACTTCCAGGAGACACAAACAACCTAAAGAAGAGACAAAATGTCCTCAAAGAGACAGCAAACGACTTCAAAGGGACACAAAATAACTTTAGTTTGGTAAAACAACCATAAGGAAACACAAAGAGACACAAAAGATTAACACCTCTGAAGGCTGTTTAACAACACTCACCTCTGTACTGAAGGTATTTCCACAATCCTAAAAGTCTCTTCTGATCATCTAATAAAAACTATTCTGTGTGTTGCACAAAAAAAATAAGTATAAATGTGTTTTTCACATTGCACCTCTTTTTTATGATCCAAACAAAGATGGTAGCCGGAATTGACTTCCTTCATTGTCTTCTTCTTCTTTGCATTTTTATGGCAGATTGCAACACTAACTTTTAGGTGCACACCGCCACCTACTGTATGGGAGTACGTAGAACAGGATCTAGTTTAAATTATTCATTCATTCATTTTCTGTAACCGCTTATCCTGTTAGGAGTCACAGGGAGGCTGGAGCCTATCCCAGCTGTCCAGACTGTCACAGGGCTGACACATAGAGACAGACAACCATTCACACCTACGGACAATTTAGAGTCACCAGTTAACCTGCATGTCTTTGGACTGTGGGAGGAAGCTGGAGTACCAGCAGAGGGCCCTGCATGGGGGGGCACCGCAAACCACAAGCCCTCTTACTGTGAGGCAGCAATGCTAACCACTGCACCACCGTGCCGCGTATCGTAAAGTTGCGTGTTTACCAAAAAATCTATTCCCCTCTCTGAGTTTCCCCACACTTTATCTCCATTTGTTCAAAGCACACACAGATGTAGCTTTCCTTTTGTTGCTGTGTTCTGGACTTTTCTGGGCACAGCCTGCAGGTGAGGTCAGGACAGGCCTGTGAAAATAATGTACGTCATCCATTGGTTTGTGGTAATGAAGCCTTGAATTCTGTATTTTGGCCGGAGCTGTGGAGGTGCAGTGCAACATTTTAGGAAGACTTTTATTTTGACATATTAAAGACATTTACACCATAAGCTGATGCTCAAAAGGCACAAAAAATCACCAGAATGCAGCTCCCACAAATGTTGAAACTAAACCTACACCCTAGTATATCTTCAAAATCCTATTCTTGTCCAGCCCCTCCAACCCTTTGAACCGAACTTACCCTTTCTTCATTATATTTGACGCAGTGCATTACTACATGTGCAGCATTTTCAACTATATTACAATGTGCACACACTTGTGAATTTACTTTTACCAAATAGACACAATATCTAATTTAAACCAGTGTGATCAAAACCTGGAAAGAACTTCCTTCTGTCTTTTACTTCTTCCTTTGACACTTTGTGCAGCCGGAAATAAAGTGAATAAAATTAAATCATTTTTCAGTTATCTATGATTCTCTTTTTAGATGTAACTCTCTGTTATTTAATATTTTCATTAAAAATGAATGCATTTATATTTTTCTTGTGTCATACAAACAAGAAAGGACATTTCCAGGTATACCTGAATGCAATGTTAAAGGTATACTATGCAAGAATGAAGAAGAGTTTCTTTTTGTCTCTATGTCCTCAATCTTTGTAGCTTCTTTTGTAAAATATCCCGACCAAGGGGAAACCTCCAGGGCTGACAAATGAAGCCAACGCAAAAGAAGTGCCAAAAACTGCAGTTCCTCTAATGACCACTTGAGGCTGACTTTTTATATATAACTCACCCATTTCAATTTTATTAAGACTTAAAGTTGTGTGTAATGAAGTGCACTTTGAATGACAAGCTGACTGCAAGATGTGTCTACAGTCAGATCCATCCCTCACGCCTCCACAGCTCCAGCCGAATTGCCAAATCCGATGCTTCAAAATCCACAAACCAACGGATGACGTACATTATTTTTACAGGCCTGTCCTGACCTCACCTGCATGTTGTGCCCAGAAAATTCGTGAACACAGACACATTAAAAGAAAATAAGAGGATACAGGCAGAGAGCAGGAACTCTGCAGATAAATACACCGCCACATATTTCAAGTGGATCATAAGCAGTGATTGAGACGGATTATGTCTGATGAGTTTTAGGAGAATCGTGCAGAGTTGATCTGTAATAAATAGGAAGCACAGATCATTTGAGCAGAGATTCTCTTTTGCCACTGAAAGACGCCCTCCAATTACCAACTGCTGCCATTCCTGATGTTGGGTAATGACTGACATGTGACATCAGCATCCATGTACTGAGGAGGTGATGGCTGAGGTCCTGCAGGCCCGAGAAGGAAGTGTCTAATCAGGAGCATGGCCGACATGGACAGGAACCATGTCATAACAGGAGATCATGTTTAAAAGAGCAGACAGAGCTGCGGAAGACGAGTCCTCGTCTCTTCCACTTGGAGACAGAGAGCATCTAAGAGAGTATCATATTCTCAGCAGGTCCCCCAACCCTCCCCTGCTCGCCTGCCCTCGGAGGTTTGAGTGACTTGTGGTGAAGCTTGATGGGGATTATTGATCTGCCTGGCGCGCGCCTGCGGTTTCGGCGTAAGACTGACGACCTCACCAGAGAGAGTTCTTGGCACCCGGCGGCCCCTGTCTTAGATCAGTGGTAGAGCCGTGTGGAGGCCGGGACAGGCCTGTCCTGGCCTGAAGCGGGGACTGTTTGAGCTCGGAGCCAGGTGATCAAGACATTTTTCTGTGTATTTAAATAATCAGGCCCAAATTTAGGCAGAAGATAACAATAAACATCTCTGATTGGCTTTTTGGAGAGGAGTCGTAGAAATGAGTAACCATGTCTGCAGACTGCAGAGCCCGAGGGTATTTATGCTCTTGGTTAGATTTACTGGTTAGGGTTTCAGTTCCAGTTGTGGACCACATGAAATAATCCATGGTCACTGGAGAAGGATGTGGACACTGTGCTAATTATGTGAGATGATGATGTCAGGTATTGATACCTACTAGTGAGCCAGAACTTTCCCCTCTTTGCTGTGTTCCAATGTATATAACCGCACTGTGGTGGCCACACTCTCTATACGACCACACTCACATCCACATGTCGGACATGTCTGGATCCTCGGCAGCCCTCACACATCCGCACTGTCAGCCGGGCGCTCACTTTATCATTCATAGTTGTAAATCATCGCTTCTCCTGCAGGAAACACGCAGCATTTTATTTTCCAGTCATAAACCATAAAACCTGCCTCTAACACGAGTTATGATCCTTGGAGACTGAGAGGATGAATGTCTAAAGCAGAACCAGACACGATGGCGGGCATCCTTCATCCCCCTCTTCGCCTGGCATCCCCACACGGCTACGGTTGTGTGGTGGATTTTCCAAAAAGCCCCAACATGATCTAAATGTCACCAGGGTTGTATGTCATTCAGCAGCGAACTGGATCTCACTGCTCCGAATTACCAGTCCATTAGTTCTCAATTAACACTCGCCTGATAAAAATTTAACAGCCCTTCATCTGACAGGAAGAACACATACGGCTCCTTCATGCTTGAGTTTCAGGCGAAGATGGGGCCACTGCCCAAATTTTTGAAATTTTATTGCCTGGCTGAAACCTATGGAAAAGGCCTGTTTTGCATGAATATTTGGCACCGAGCGGAGGTTTATCCTGTCTTATGTTCTGTACACTCAGTCGTACTGCAATAGTTTGCCATTTTTTGACAGTTGAGATGGTGTATAATTTGAAACACTGACATGAAGCGGAGCCCTTGGACAAAGAGGTCTTTTGTTTGTGTGTTTGGTCGCTGTCCATGGTCCTGACACTCGCATTTTCACAGTAATTCCTTTTTTTTTTTTCAGGCGGTGTGGCCGTGTATCAGATTGCATAATCTGAACTGGCAGAACTCATTAAATGTAGGCTTTTTATGTTTCATAAGTGCACTTTTCTCTGCGTTTCACTTAGCAGCAAATGGTTTCATGGAATCAAATGTTTCCAAAGCAGGCTAAAGACACAGGCATGCTTTAATCTAGTGATGAATGGATTCTGGTGCTGGATGTCACGCCAACTTACAGCCTACCATGTCTGTGAGGTTCTGGGCAGCTGCCCGGATGCAGCCCTCCTGCCAATTGATCATTTCTTTTATTACAGGTCAGAAGACAAGTCGTCGTTTACATCCCTCCCTCTCTGTTACTCACTTTTCCAACAACATGGAACTGGTTCTATTTTGGTTCTGGCACCTAATTTTGAAAAGTTTAAAGCATTTTGACCAAAAATAAATTGGTTTAAAATGTTAAAAAGTTGCTTCTCAGCTGGAACCCAAAGTAACAAAAATAGGTTTCCTTGATCTGAAGTGCTAACAGCGATATCAGTGGGCGTGTCATATTCCACAGGTCGCTTCTTTGCATATGCTGTCATACATCAGTGCACTGTCCAGATGGAGGGCAGCAACTGGAGGCAGAGACGACCAACACTGCACAAATACTTAGGATCTGCGCTGTGTACGGCTGCTCCAATTGATCAAATTTGGAGAAGTAAAAAACAAAACAATCAAACAAACAAACAAAAGAAAGCAGAAATAAAAAGTCAATGAGACAGCATCAGATGTCGATTGAAAACCTCCATCTTCAGTCTGGAGCAGCTAATGTCAGACGTTAACGTTAAAGTGTTTCATTAAACATTCCTCAAGTTGGACGTAATTACAATTTGCATTTACAACAAGCCACGAGCCAGATTTTTACTAGGGATGCACCATATTGAATTTTTTTGCCGATATCCGATACATACCGATATCGATATATCCCCTTTTCCCCCACTTAATTTTAGTGATCATCAACTCTCTTCTGTAGTGGAATTAACATTATATTATACATGCATACTCTTATTGTGACGGCCCACCAGCAGACATGGAGACATGAAATACAATTGTTTTTAGTGTATGTGATATTCATTCATTGTGCAGTATAGAAAAAAGCATGTTGGCCGATTCTGATATTTCATTTTAAAGACAATATCAGCAGATACTGATGACATGCTGATATTATCATGCATCCCTGAGTTTTACGGCGTTTCACCAGACCTCTGGGAACAGTCAACCAGGTAGAAAGAAAACGGTAGCTAAAGTTAGCTAACGTTGGCTAGTAACATTAGCTAGTAATATTAGCCTGACAGCGGTTCATTCATGTACAGAGATGAAATATAAATGGCAGTTATACTGAGGCACATTTACTCACCCGCTCATTTCAGTTGTGGACCCAACCGCACATAAAATAGTTACAGTCCACTGGA
The DNA here is from genome assembly GCF_041903045.1 of Epinephelus lanceolatus. Taxonomy (NCBI): domain Eukaryota; kingdom Metazoa; phylum Chordata; class Actinopteri; order Perciformes; family Serranidae; genus Epinephelus; species Epinephelus lanceolatus. The sequence continues at coordinate 6,195,163 of NC_135746.1, read as the reverse complement.
CTCTTGAACGTTTTCATTAGCTCACCACGTAACGTTAGCAACATTCAGAGGTCTGGAGGATGAGCTTTTTTTGTTTTGTATGGATCACATTCAACATAGTTTCAGTTTTCTGAGGGAGCACTTCGAAGTAAATTCGGTGCTTGGGCAGTAAGTTGCGGCTTCAGAAACCAGTGACAAAAGGTTTCCTGTAATGACAGCATGATACGCGGCCGATTGCCATTGTAGTTTAACGGCGGCGGTGGCGTCAGGGGGAAACATGGCAGGACAAGGCTGAAAGTTAAGGCAGCTAAAGTCCAAGTGGGGCAAACACAGACTTTCACCCAAGAGAGCAGTGTTCATGTCCTGTGAGATTATAAAGCCAAACCCTGTTCTTTTTTCCAAACTTAACCTCGTGCTTTTGTTGCCTAAACCTAACAATGTGTTTGTTGTTGAAGGAAAAGAAACATCAATTTGTGGCATTGTACCGATGTAGTGCATTTATTTTGAAAGAGACTGTATGCAAACCGTAAATTTCCTGTGAAAACAGGAGTGTATCTTGAAAGAAGAGAACTTCACACAGTGTCCCAGAACATCAACAACCAACACACCCAGGGTACCTTGCACATTCCTCTATTTCCAATTCATGCAATTTATGGATTCATCACTTCCTGCCTTCCATCTGATTTTTGCATGTCAAGTAGTCAAGCTATTGTCTTATGTGTCTTCTTATTAACAGTTGGTCCATGCTTGTGTTTGGGATAAAAATAAATGCAACAAAACAAAAGCTCACATGTAATTGATGCGATCTACCTTTGATTGGCCCTCCATTGACGACACATTCATCATTACAATAGTTCTGCTCGAAAACTGGTGGAAACACTGGCTGATTTGTGAGATAGGATGAGCAAGTACACCAGTATCTGTATCTGTATTTGTTAAACAAATGTAAAGCCACAGTGTGTAGGAATTTCTCCCATCTAACGTTGAAATCATATATTGCAATCAAACGGATAGCGCACTCTAGCGCCTCACTGTTTCAAACGCGTATTGCAATAACGGTAGCCGCTGTGTACCAAAAAGCTATGATAACATTGATGAAACCATGTCATCCGATACTTCATGGAGTATTCATTCAGGCTCCTACACAGACACACGCGACGCGAGTTGACAAACCACCTCCTCACCATGCTGGCTGTGTGTACAACGTAGGACTGTTGGGGCGGGTGTAAATTGAAACAAACCAATCACATCTTGTCTTTCGACAACTGACATGTGGCCTCACACACCTCATCCCTCTCCTCGCAACTGCGCCGCTGACAGCTTAGCCGCTGTTAGCGGTGCCGCTACTACCCCGGCACTACTGCAGCATAACAAATGCAGTATAACAAAGTCCGACTCTTCGAGCAAAATGCAGGATCATGCATATGAAGCATCACGGGAGACGGAATCCTTGTCGCCAAGAAAGCGCAAAAGGGAATCAAAAAGGCAACGTGACCAGTGAATTCAAAAAAACGAGGGTCAACATCAGGGTAGCCTTTTCCAGGTGGAGAGAGCTGCTGAAGGAGAAAGGTAATGCCAGGCCAGTGCCACTGTTAGCTGGGAAACGGCTAACGGCTAACAGCTAACAGCGGTGCAGTGAGGCGAGGAGAGGGATGAGGTGTTTGAGGTGGAGCCACTTGTCGCTGTTAGCTGTTAGCCGTTAGCCGTTAGCCGTTTCCCAGTTACACCTCATCCCTCTCCCCGCATCACTGCACCGCTGTTAGTGGCTAACGGCTAACAGCTGCTGTTAGCGGCTAACGGCTAACAGCAGCACAGTGATGCGGGGAGAGGGATGAGGTGTTTGAGGTTGAGCCACTTGTCGCTGTTAGCTGTGAGCCACTGATGGAAACTGGAAACCGGCAAGTGAAAACGCGAAAGGCGATTCCGTATTTCTCAAGCATGTCCCTGTACGTACCTGTATTTTCAAGATGGTGCACGTACATGATGAGACACCGGTCGCAATGTATGTATAGAATTTTGGAGCTTAAGGACATACTTAGATATGCTGATGGAGGTAAATACACATGTGCTAGGACACACTTTTGACTGCAAAATTTGTTTGTCTCAAAGAACAACTGAAATTGTTACACATAGTGCCTTTAATTATTTGTATCTGTACTTGGAATGGGCAAGGTTTGTGGGTGGGGTTTAAATTGAAAGTGGGCTGGGCCTAATCAGAAGTTGTTATTTTAAGCCTGAAATGTACATGGATTAATCAGAATTTGCAATATTTATTAACTATGATTAAAGTATTTACAGAACAGCCTCAGAATAGAACTTCAGATGATTTTATATCACAAGAGTAATAGGATTTTCCTTTATCAGTAGTTCAGATAATGACACATGATACTCAAAAAAAGTTCATTATCTGTGCCGAATACTCACTTCATCTGAGTATTCAGCTCAACCCTAGTACCAAGGCTCCAAGAGTCCTGAATAAAACCAGTTCAAGAACCAGAGCTAATTTGGTGGAGGAGTATGTGAGGGGGAGGAACAAAACCTCTTGTACAGGCTCCACAGAGACAAACCATGGGGTGTTGGAACTTTAGTAGGAGCACCGCTAACATAAGTTTGGCCACATCCAGAACTTCCTCTGGCTGTATGGAACACCATATGGGTGGGCCCCTCACCCAGGTCCCTAAGGTTAAATAAAAAAAAGCCACTAGAGTGCGCCAAAGTACACAGTTATTGTTGACTCAGTTTGAAATCCTCCTGGAGTGAGTGTGTGGGAGGGCGGGGGGGGGGGGGGGGGGGGGGGTTGCTCAATTACGATCAGATCACATTAAGATCAGTTTTGGGTGTTTTCTGGTGGGCATGGGCCGAGCTCAAGATGGTCTTCCTCTGAGACGTCGAGATGGCCCATCGCCATTGGTTAAGATCAGATGACATCAGATTAGGAAGGTTCAGGGAGGTCAGAGCTTCACACTGATTCGACAGTCGAGGCCTGCCCCTGAGTTTATCTCGGGACTAAATGAGAAATCAAGATGCATGGAGTCCTGAAGAAAACACACACACACATGCGCACACACACACCACACACAGCCCTGTTAGTGGAGACGGAAACATAGACAGAGATATACAGCTCTGTGAGTGGTATGGGACCCTTGAGGATCACTTCCCGCCTGAGCTGCTCCTCTGAAACCTTTGTAGGGGTCAAGTAAACAGTTTGTATGGGCCGTCAGCTGTGTGTGTGTGTGCAGTCATCTGATTGGAGTGGTTTTATCTCCTCATAAACTCCTGTTTGTATTCCTCTCTGGTGATTGCATAACATAAGGAAGGGTGTGCGGTCTGCTGCTGCTGCTGCTGCAGGACTGCTTACAACCTGGAATAAAAATCAAGGGCACATCATCGCTGGCATCATGTTCAACCACCAACTTCAACAGGGACAAAAACTCCATACCAGTCCCTCTTAAATGAGTCTGCCTGGGCTCTGCTGTCTCTCCCATGCATGCAGGACATTATGCTAATTTCTCCGGGTGTCTGGGTCCCGTTGCTCCTCCGGAGTTCATTACTATAATTGCTAGCCATGGCTGAGAACGCTGTGAATGTGAACCTGAAACCAGCGGGAGCTTTTTCCACGCAATCTATATTCAGGGAAATCCCGAGAATGTTCCCAATCTGAACCTTAAAAAAACACATGGGATGGTGCAGCTTGCCTTCTCTTCTCTTCTCCCTTTCTGTTTCAGCGTGTGTACGTGAGTGTGCGCACACGGAGATTGGCTCTATTATGTCTTGGAATAATGTAAAACAGCTTCCCTGGGTCTCCCTGTCTCTGTTCCTGTCTCCATCTCTCTGGTTTCCCAGTGTACCTTTGAAATGAAGCCATGGCAGTGGCAGTGGCAGTAGTAGTCTGGCTGAGCATGCCGAGGCCCCAGCCCGCCTTAGTCCCCGTCCAAAGACAATGTTGGTGCAGACGGAGCGGCAGACCAGAGATGACACCGCTAAATGGGCTTCCTGCGTCCAACACGCCTCGGAGATCAGCTTGTTAACTGTTTCACAAAAGATTAAACGAGTGATGACACCGCTAAATGTTCTTGGAGAATCAGAGTGTGCTCAGTGGGGGCCCTTTAGATTTAAATGGAAGTTCAGCAGACGGGAAATTTAATTTAAATACCGAGAAAATATGGTGGATGAGCTCTAGACACATACATAACCCTTTTTTAAATGAAAAGTCCTTTTCGATAGCTCACTGGGTAGAGCGTGTACCATTAACGCCTCATTTCCACACACCTCTGTGTATGTATGCGAGTCAACTGGGAGTCTGTTCATTGTACCTCAGTGATCTCTACTGTTTGCAAAACTCCTCCAGCCATTTTTTTCTTTCTGGAAAATGCCTCGAGTTCGTTTAAAAAACTTTTGCAGCAGATTTCAAACGGATCATATACCTTGCACAACAGGAAGTTAGCATAAAATCAATTAGCCGACAGATTCATGAATGTAACACAGCTCTATTTATACATTTTTTCTAAGTGTAAAGTTCGATGGCATGTTTAGCTAGCTAATGTTGGTAGCATGCTAGCTATGTAACATAAAGACGCATAGTGGTTCATACGTCTTTTAACAAAATATTTAAAAATAGCTGGCTACACACCTGACAGGCCGACCTCCTCTATTATTTGTCGCCATTCATTAATGGTCCTGTTTATGTCTCTGTTTTGCTCCGTGCTAATGTTACGGCTACAAAATTGGACGCGAAAATACACTGAAAACTAACTTTTCTGCCATTTCTGCGGTGCTATTTTTATCTGTCCATACAGAGATCTATTTCCTTGTACTCTGTATACCAAAAAAGAGACACAACACTGTGTGGAAACAAGGTGTAAGGCTGAGTCTTATACCGTGGCGGCCTGACAGCCAAAAATTCCGAAGCACTGTTAGACTGAAAAACATCCCATTGGTTCGACAGCCCATTTCTCCGAAAATGCAAACTCCCTGCAGTTAGTTGGACAACCCAGTCGCCAGGAAATACGTTCGCATCGTACATGTCTGTAAACCATCGATTCATTACATTTGTCAAGAACAATGTGGTGAATGTGTGGTTAGGTTTAGGCACAAAAAACATTTGGTTAAGGCTTGGAAAAGATCATGTTTTGGCTAAAAAACCCACATTCGGTAACTCAAACGCCGTGAAGGGTCAATAAAAACACCAGTGATTGATCGATCCCTGAATGCTGGAGAGTCAAATCATCAGTCGGAGACCTCTCCTTCAAGTGGTTTGTTTTTGTTTATGTCCGTTAGTGTGCACGGACGTTTTGTTCCCCAGATTTAGCTGCAGAGTGAGCGCTCCTCTCTTTCACAGTGCTCTTTGGCTACAGGCAGCTGAGGACACAGAGGCAGCTGCCTCGAGGAGGAGAAGCTTTGTCTGGTGGTGAATTTACAGTACAGCGCACAGCAGCTTAATATGACACAATCTCTGGTTTTTGTTTGATATCTCGTGTCGCCAAAGCACTTTTCTGTCCTGTTGACAGCGCAGTTAGTTTGTTTACGCGAAGATCCTGCCCAACCCTGTTCAAACACTCACACTCTACATGGAAAAAAGGACAAGTAGTCGATACTAAACTGCCAAATCTGACAGGACTGGCATAATTCTGAGCTAAGTACAGCAATAGTTTTTAGAGAAACACGACTTCGGAGCAATGGCCGTTTGTTTTTTGGGCAACAGGCTGATGGAGAAAAAGGATTTCAGTCCAACGGGACATTTTTCAGACTAATGAGGCTTCAGAATCTTGGGCCGTTGGAACAATGGCCTGGCACCAGCCTGGGTTTGAGTCCAACCCAGGCTGTCTCTCTAGCTATCAGTTAGGCACAGGGGAAAAAGTCTCAAAAATAAAAAGAAAGGTTGTTTTTGAAAAAGTTAAATTACCTTGTAAAAAAATCTTAAAAGCACACATCTGCTTCTCCTTTATCAAAATTTAAAATCTATGAATATGTAAATATTGTTCATTTCAAAACCTGGAGAAAAGATGTGTCCCAGTTCACTGAAAGTCCGTTCTCAGTGTTGGTGAACTGGATGCTTCAGGTCTCCACATCACACTTGGGTAAGTTGCAGAAGAACCATGACTGGCTAGTTGTGATGTCACAATTTCCTGCTCGTTCAAACACATCTCAAACAGTTTTCAAGTCAACAAAGAAACAAAGAAACTTTCCCCTTCAAGCAGATAAGCGTGAAAACAGTCTGTTACTGTCAAACTCTGCACAGACATTGTTCATTAAATCACAAAAAGCAAACACATTTTTAAGCTGAGGGGCACTTTAAATGAAAATTCAGCAGACGTGAAAATCTAAACACTATGTGCCCTGTTGTTTCAGACGACAGAGGAGATTAAGAGGGAAAATTAAGTTACAAAATTCCTATTTTATTCTTAAAATAGACAAAATGTACAATCACAATGCCAATTTCACTCACTGTTGTCAGGTCTGTTTGTCCCTTTAAAAAAACAACAACAAAAAACAACTCACTTGATGATCTTTATGAAACGTACCAGCAAATCCTAATGGAGTCTCCATTAGTTTCAGTTTCCTGACAAGTGTTCATGAGAGAAGAAGCACAACAAAAGACATAACAAGTAAACTTTACATAAGAGCAGGGTAAGGTAATGGTTCCTGGATATCATACATGTTGATCATTAAATAATACAAGGCTTTGTGATGACGCAACATTTAACCGAAGCAAAGAAAGGAGGATGAACAACACAAACAAAAGCAGATGAGGACAAAATGGGATGTCAGTGCTGCATTGATGTGTAAACAGTTTTTAAAAGACCATTTCCTGTTCAGTTTGGAAAGAAAGAAGCGGATGAAAAAAAAAAAAATTCCCACAGATGTGCATCGTTACTATGGAGACACTGGACAAATTCGTAGTTGGAAAAAAGCTGTAAAATCACAACAATCTAAAAGGTTTTTATTTGCTTTCTTACGTTACACTGTAACAGCAAAAAGACTTTTCGTTTGGGCCGGGGCAGTCGGGGAAATGTACTGTGACATGTTCAATTCCATTAAGTGAGTTCAGAACATCCTCTGCAGAGACGGGGAAAGAGGCACTGCGTGCAAACCTTCAATGAAAAGCTTGAAGCCTGATCCTTGGACAGGCCCGTGTTTTTCTCAGCTTTTTCAAATTGGGTTATTATATTACCTACATGCACTGAATATCATATTGTATGAAAGCAAGAGAAATGCTTTTTTTTTAACAAATACCAACTGCCTTGTGAGATCAGATTCAACTCCAATGTAAATGGCTTGTTTGGCCAAGTGTTATCCATTCTGAGTGTGTATATGTGTGTGTGTGTGACTCCAGTGGTGTTATATCTGCACTGAGGACCAAAACCACGAGCCCTGCTGGCAGCCTGCCGCAAGTGCTGCTAGAAATAAAACAAGAAATAAGTGCTTTATGAAACAAACATACACAAGTCTCCCATATTTTTTGGTTACCAGTTTGCTGCCAGCAGCTGCGTCCAATCACCTCGGTTTTTGCACTTTTTTTTCCTCTAACGCCAACACTTCTCTTTTTAAATCTCACATAGTAATTTCAAATTGGAAAATATCAGACCTCCCGTCATACTGGAGCCACAGAATGGTTTGAGATTGTGACACTGGTATGCGAGGACGACACAGATCTGTTTGGTAAACCATTCCAACAAAAGCAAATTTAAAAACAAAGGAAAATAAATAAAAGTCTGAAGGAATGTCACAGTCTCTCTTTTGTCTTTAACTGTGATATATCCTTTTCAGAGACCGAAAGAGAAAGAAGCAAAGAAACAAACAAAGACAGTACCCGTGTGTGTCACACACTAAGACAAACTTTTTCAAAGCCATCTTTTGCACATGATATGAAAGCTGTGATAGACTTGGCATGTTTCTCTATAATCTTGACAGCCGGACTGGATATGAAAATGAAAATACGCATATCTGTGAGACTTGAGATCATCCAGGGATTATTCCAGTCTTGAGGAGTTCATGTATCATAAAGTAACTGAACCTTAAAAGTCTGACCTGCTGCTGTGGCGTGCACCACAAGGCGTGGCACCGCCAAAAATCATCTTTGGGCTACATGTCAGTTCGTGTATAAATGTACCATTTCTTATTTGGACGAGAGGATACACATGTATCTGTGAGCATGTCAGACGAGACAAACTAAAGAAATCAAGCAGAATTTCCCCGACGGATAATTATTTTTCCCCATTGAAGCTCTCTTTCATGGTATGTTGCCAAGAGGCACAATACAAGTTATTGCTCAATAAATACCAAAGGTTTAATACCAAGCCAAATGTGTGTCAACGCCTAGCGAGGATGTTGGGCTCTTAACGCGTGGAGCAGTTAAACTGAAAGTTACACCAGAAGAAACATGTTGCAATACTCTTTGGAAATTACATTTCATATTCGAAACGATTTAAATCTTTGGGTACGACAAAAACAATTAAACCTCTCACTCTCTTAAATTACCTATCAAAAAAGAAAAAATCATTTTAACTTAGTCATACAGATGCATCAAAAATATTCAGATTACACTTCTTTGACTCAAGTTTCAAATACAATACATAATTTATGGCTTTATAAGTTAAAACTAAGAAAACGCCTCAATCTACACCAACGTTTCACCCACAATATACAAGTTAAATTAATTGGTTTAAAGCAAATTTACTGTCCATACCACTTAAGGTAACATATGTGTTACTCTCATCACTTGCTACTCAGTGCCTAACTTGCATCTTGATATTGTCGTAGTACAAAAACATGCTCTGCAAAAAGCCTTATTGAAATACAAACACTATACAAAAGAGGCAGTCTTTTACAAATATTGTTGAAGCATCCCTTGAAGCTTGTGGATTATAATAAAACTGAAATAAAGTCTCATCCACTTGGGCCTAGTAAACCAAAATTGTCTTTCTCATTATTGCTGTGAGAATGACTCCCTTTGTAGTGCCTTGGTCAAAACACATTCCAGGAAGACGAGTCCATACAAGTCTGGTCTGTTTTTGTTTTTTATCTCAACCTTAATTTCCGAGCAAAATGAAGAGATAGCTGATGAGAGCTCAAAAATCCCCTTTTCAATAAAAAAAGGTTTTGTGCTTTCAAACCATGACATCAGTTGACTTCTTATCTCCGCCCCCTTGGTTTTCTTCAATATGGCCTCCAGACAGCTTCATCCATGCGGCCTCCAGGGTTGAGGACAGTTGGGGAGTTACTGTGGCTCCCGTCGCCGTCCACCCCTCCCTCCGTCTGGCTGGGCAGGTTGGGGTTCACCAGGGAGGTGCCCGTGGAGGCGCTAGTGCAAGGCGGGATCATCCTGGACGGCGAGCGATCCCCGCCGGGAACCATGGAGAACTGGTACGAGCCGGAGGAAGCGCCGTAGTAGAGATAGGGCGTGCTGCTGGTCTGGAAGGGTCCGCTCTGACTCTGGGTGGAGCCCGGGTATGGAGGGGGAAGGTAGGTGTGGTAGTGGGCGCTGCCCAGCGACATGGCCGAGGTGACGGGCGGGGTGTAGGTGAAGGTGGCTGGGTAGTGCATCCGAGGGCTGGAGAAACGGCTCTCAGTGAGGGAGGAGAGGCCCGGGAACTGACGCTCGAACTGACCGGGGAATGGGCTCAGGTCAGAGGTACCTACAGACACACAGAGACATCCATATATTTAGGATTCAACAGCATAGCAGATACGATCATGCACGCCGAAATAACCACCAGTCTGTCAGTTTTGATTATCTTCACTGTGGCTTTGGACTCTTAAACTATTTAGCACATTGTCTTGTCGAGTAATCGAATTTAACAAATAAGTCCCCTGAGAAAGGAAACAGTAGTAAATTAAATTGTATGTAATCGAATATTCCGAGCCAGATATGTGTATTAACTAATTTAGAAAAGACTTTGACTAATGGAGTTTGTGGGCACGGTTATGGAAAAGCATCCATCTATAAATATTGTTATATTCATCAACTTGTGTTTTTCATGTAAACTCTTGATAAAGTTCACAAACACATGAGTGAAGTCCCACACAGGCGTATGCCTTTATATGTTTATGCCTCTGCATATTTATGTTTCTGTGTGTGTGTTGGCGCATGTGTATCTGTATAACTATTTATGCATGCAAATGTGTGTGTGCAAACGGTGTGTGTGTGTGGGTGGGGGGTGCGTATGTGTGTGAATACTGTATGCACATAAAAAAGCAGTTGGGATGAATCAGGAGCTGCACATGTGGAAACACTTTGAGCAGAAACAGTTTCCATGAGATCCATAATGAGGCAGGGCTGAGCTCTGATGTGGCTCCTCTCCTCGCCTCCCATCGGCTCCAGCGTGTGTGTGTACGTGTGCACGCGCGTGAGAGAGAGAGAGCCGAGAAGGAGCTGCTCCATCTCACCCTTCGTTCCTCTCTTCGCTTCATCCCTTAAAAAATACCCAAAAACCACTAACTGGCTGTGGCGAGGTTCGCGCTGGGCGCAGAGTTTAAGGAGAATAGGAGGTCCTCCCCCTCTCGCGCTCCCTCCCTCCCGTCTCCTCTCAGTGGTTTAGTCCAGCCATGGCGCTCTTATCATAAATCACCAGGCGTCTTCCGTGTCACCATGTCTGCTGCGAAAGGACAAGGGGTGGCGGGGAAGAGGAGGGGAGGGGGGGACGCAGTGTTTATGTGCAGGGAAGAATTGCGAAGCCGGGTTTGTCGCTAGCGTCAGATAGCATATGCTGCCAATTAAGGCCTTTAAACTTCCTCTTTCCACAAGATCCGTTTGATTCTAATAGAAATAGTAGGTGATTGTCTCCGCTGTAGAGAAGCAGTGTGATCTCAGACGTGACCGGCGCTGTTCAATAAACTCCTGACTCCTGCTTTTAACATTTGGACCTGTTTTAGTGCTCAAAGGGGCCTGTGATGATGAGCCAGATCCAGCTTTATTAGTTTAAATGAAACCAAAGTGGAACAATGCCTAAATAGGCAAAAAGGACTTTACAAACTCTAGAGCATCACTTCCGAATTAGGTGTTTGACTTAACTGATGAACTTTTGTAACCACGTCTTATCCGCTGCAACATTTCAACACGAGCTGTGTGAAGGTGTGTGCGGAAGGGGAGGGCCGGCGCAGAGTTTGCACTGGAGCATCCATATCAGCTTCTGCTTGTACTTGTCGGTATGTTCTGTGGCTGGATACTGTTACAGAGCAGCCTGGCGAGGTGTCAACATGATCTCCAGAGATCTGAGGGCCTTAGTCACATCACTTAGAAGGCATTAAGTGCTCGAGGTGTGCAAGTGGGTGAAGGCGGCAGGCGAGGTTCGGGCCTGTGTTGATGCGTGTGCTTTGAGAACAAAGCCTGACGCTCGTGAGATGAAAGTTGAAGGGAAAGACCAAACTAATCAAAGCTGACAAGGCAGCTGGCTGGATTTTAAACCCTCTCTAATGCAGAGTCACACAGGCCGCGTCGCGTAATCACTCACCCTCGCTCGGGGCACACACACACGCACACACACACACAGGAGGGTGTAGTACGTTAGCACAAGAAAACAGAGGGAAAAAAAGTAGGGTAGAAAAAAACCTCTCATGGCAGTGAGTCAAACAGGTGTACGGGGGAGAAACTTGTCTGGCGGCATGTAGGGAGTTTAAAGGAGCTTTCACATTGGGGGAAAAACAGAGACAAATTGGAACACAGATGCTGCCGCTACGGCAAACAGACTGGCTAATGCAATTACCCAGAATGCCTTGTGAGAGCAGTGTATTGCTATAAAGACACTTTATTTGTCAGTCACGAGCCTGTTATTATCCCCAGGCCTGTTATTACCCATACTCCTCTGGGATCAAAGGCTTGGAGCGAAGAAAAAACGGAAACAATCGTTTTTTCCTCCACTGTCATCCACGCCATCCAAACCGCTCTCTGGAGAGACAGTCCGACTCTGACTACATGCCTCATTCCTCTCATTTGAGAGTGAGCTAATAGCAGCTCGCTATGCTGTATTAGTCTGAGATGCTTCGTGTAGTCTTTGTTTATGTCTGTGTGCATGCACGTCTGTCTTTCTCGCTCCCCTTCCCTAATTCTACTGGATAAGAAATGTATTATCTGGATTATTCATGGCAGTTTAGGCAGTCCTGATGGGACAAAGAGATTATCTGGGTGGTTTGACACAGTGGCGGAGCAGTGGTTCTACCTGGCAATCGTCTAGGCACGTCACTGATGGCAGGCAGGCCCGTGCCTCGGCTGGAGGAGAGGGGGGTGGTGGAGTGGACTGAGGGGGACGCCATTGGACTCAGGTAGGACGGGTACGTCTGTTCATACGACCAAGGAGGAGAGGACTGGGACTGACGAGGGTCTGATGGGGAGAAGAGAAGCGAGGCAAGGAAAGGAGGAAGGAGAAAAACAGCCCAGACAGATATACAAAGAGAAAAAGACAGACAGGGAAAGAAAGAAAGAATAATTATCAGAGGCCCATCAGCTGGTTCAAATGCTCTGCTTTTTTTCTTTGTATAATGGGTAGCAAATTGACAATAACATTCTCAACAACTGTGGACATTATTAGTGTCTGTTTCTCTGTGCTTAGGTTTGGAGGTAAGTATCAGTTGGCTGCGTTATGCAACATCCTCCATAATGACACATCTAATGTTTACCTTCGAAGAGAAGATCTTCCTGTTTGCCTTATAAAACATTGTGCTTGCAGCTGAGGCACAGAGAGCCTTGCTGGCACACACCCAGGGCATAAACACACCAGCACACAACCAAAAAACATAAAAGCCGCACACACACTTTACTGTGTGTGTCTGTGCTGCAAAACTACTGTAGAGCATGAAAGTTGGTCTATAATGGATTGTATACGAGCTATTTTTATGTGTTATGATGAAGTGTCTAATTCAGTGATTCCCAACCAGGGCACTTGCCAGGGGATGTGTGGAAAAACTGTAGACTTGTTTAGCTTATTTAAAATAACAAACTAAGATTTGATTTTTTTATATCCACATACTGAGTGAGCTGTAATTCCTGAACACAATGTGTTGCCAAAGTGTGTGAAAAGTTGTTAGCAAGCCAACAAAAGAACGGTTAGCTAAAAGTAACAGATAAGAGACTAAATAGTTCACTTAAAGGTGGATAAACAGTTGAAAGAGGTAGCTACAAAGAACAGAAAAACAGTTTAAATAGTTCGCTAAAGTTAATGGAAAAATAGTTGAAATAGTTAGCTAAAAGTAACGTAAAACAGTTGTAATAGTCGGCTTAAAGTAGTGGATAAACAGTTGAAATATTGAGCTAAAAGTAATGGAAAAACAGTTGGAAAAAGTTAGCTAAAAGTAACCGAAAAACAGTTGAAAGACTTAGCTAAAAAACAAAACAAAACAGGAAAACAGCTGAAATAGTTAGCTACAAGTAACAGGAAAACAGTTGAAATAGTTAGCTAGAAGTAACCGAAAAACAGTTGAAAGAGTTAGCTAAAAGTAACAGGAAAACAGTTGAAATAGTTAGCTACAAGTAACAGGAAAACAATTGAAATAGTTAGCTACAAGTAACAGGAAAACAGTTGAAATAGTTAGCTACAAGTAACAGGAAAACAGTTGAAATAGTTAGCTAAAAGTAATGGAAAAACAGTTGGAAAAAGTTAGCTAAAATTAACAGGAAAACAATTGAAATAGTTAGCTAAAAGTAACAGGAAAACAATTGAAATAGTTAGCTACAAGTAACAGGAAAACAGCTGAAATAGTTAGCTACAAGTAACAGGAAAACAGTTGAAATAGTTAGCTAAAAGTAACGGAAAAACAGTTGGAAAAAGTTAGCTAAAATTAACCGAAAAACAGTTGAAAGACTTAGCTAAAAACAAACAAACAGGAAAACAGCTGAAATAGTTAGCTACAAGTAACAGGAAAACAGCTGAAATAGTTAGCTAAAAGTAACGGAAAAACAGTTGAAAGAGTTAGCTAGAAGTAACCAAAACACAGTTGAAAGAGTTAGCTGAAACTAATTGAAAAAAGGGTGAAATAGCTAAAAGTAACAGATAAACAGCTGAAATAGTTAGCTACAAGTAACAGGAAAACAGTTGAAAGAGTTAGCTGAAAGTAATTGAAAAACAGGTAAAATAGCTGGCTTAAGGCAATGGATAAAAAAGTGAGAAAGCCCAAACACATTAACAGTTGAAATAGTTATTGGTAAGTATTGGAAAAACAGTTTAAAAATAGTTAGCTAAAAGTAACAGAAAAATGGGCAAAACAGTTAGCAAAAAGTAACTGAGAGACAGTTGAAAGAGTTAGCTAAAAGTAACGGAAAGACAGGTGAAACAGCGAAAAATAAAAGAGACAGTTCAAACAGTTAGCTAAAAGTATTGGAAAAACAGTTTAAAAATAGTTAGCTAACAGTAACGGAAAGACAGTTGAAATAGTTTAACAAGCAGAAAAACAGTTTTAATAGTTAGAGTAAAGGAAAACTAGTTGAAACAGTTAGCAAAAAGGTAACAAAAGACAGTTGAAATATTTAGCTAAAAGAAACAGATAAAAACTAATTTAGAGAAGACTTTGACTAATGGAGTTTGTAGGCAAGGTTATGGAAAAGCATCCATCTATAAATATTGTTATATTCATCAACTTGTGTTGATGAAAACAAATAAAATAATTGGTTAAAAGTAATGGAATTACAGTTAAAATAGTTAGCTGAAAATGATGGATGAACAGTTGACAAAGTTAGTAAAGGATAAACAGTTAAAATAGCTGAAAAGGATGGAAGGGGGTTAAAGCGGCTTTAAGTAAGGAATAAAGGCTAAACATCCAGCTGCCACTTCTAGTGGTTCATAGTAAGAACGCAAACACAACTAAACCAACCTCATAACTGTTCAACTGTATGAAGACATTAAACACTTTTATGTAATTAATAGCCTGAAATAATTTCCAGATTAAAATCAGTTTAAACAAACAAATGTGGAATATGACGGATGGTGCAGATGAAAGGGTACTTGGGTTCATGTGATGGGGCTGTGGGGGTACGTCAGACAGAAAAGGTTGGGAACCACCTCTCTAATCCAAAAGACTGCCCTCGGATATAAAGTTCAAGATTCACCTCAAAATATTTAGACTTGAGAAGCAGTTTGCTGACATGCAATTAATATCCAATCCAGTGTATGATACTCTCCGCGCGCCGCCACACTGCTACGCTGTTTAACCATCCCTCAAATGATCCTCTAAGTAACACTACAAAGCCATGCCAGAGAGTAACTAAGAGCTAAATGACGACCTGTGACGAGCCTCCAGAGGTGTGGGTGATCAGGTAGCAGCCATCCTGAACCGTGACAGATGGTGTTACCTTCTAGGATGTAGATAGTGACGGAGTAGAGAAAGACAGACGATCTCATACTGCACGAGGCATTCTGTTCTGCTCTGTGGTCCCATCAGGACACACACGTGGCTCCAGTTGGGGTTTGATATTTCACCTTACATATAGTAAATGCTGCTTAGTTTGTGACTCAGTTCATGACTCAGCTCATTCAGTGATATCCTTTAGGTCATTGTTCAGATGTGTGGGGCATATCAGATGTACCTACATCTTCAGCGAATGCTATATTTAGATTTGCTTGGCAGTTTGGGTGTTATATACAATGTGAAAAACATATAAATGTCTAATCTTTGAATGCAAACAGAAACTGTAAGGATGGGTAATCTGTCTGAAATGAATATTATTAAGAATATTTACTGATAGAAATGTAAAAATCACAATAAGGCAAATGCATAATGACACACAAAATAATGATGTTCAAAGTAACAAAGTGTGTTCCACTGTTTTGTATTAGATCAGACAAAACTCTTAACACATGTAATGGTGACTCATTTTGTTATGTTTTAACCCTTTGTATTCTGCAGTAGAAATGGTCCGCCACTGCCTCCATTGGTATTTTTGCTTATTGTGATGTCATTAACTGAAGTATCTTTAAATGCTTCATATCCCTAGAATCTGTACAACCTAAGCTAATAGGTTATGTATGTTAATAAACCGGCGATCATTGATTAAAGTATTTAAATAGTGTGATTATTAAAAAATAATTAAAAAATCAGATGTTTGTTCATCAAATTTTTACAAAACATACTGATTCAAACAATTTCTAAATGTAGAAACATTAAGAAAAATATTTCTTGACCTCAGGTAAACACGAGCTCTCACACCATCGCCCCATTATCCCCACAGGAGTCGTAACTTATGCCAAATACAGTATATTATATCTTTCCCTGCATTCCTCTGCCAATACTTTTACACCCTTTATATCCCTGATTTTATTCTCATCACTCTCTCAGGCTGGTAACTCGAGACCCCTTCGATATACAAACACAGTACGCATGGTTTTGCACCACACATAATGTAGCACAATGACGTCACTACGAGCATACAATGTGTACAAACAAGATCATGCAAACAGGGATCTTCTGCAGCCGTCTGCAGGATGTCCACTTTCAAAGTTTGAAAATGTTGATATATATTGAATGGTTGCCACGCCTTAAATTAAAGTCTTGAATCCAGGGAACCTGGCTATGAACACAACAGACTTCACAAACAAAAATTAAAGCCCAAAATTATCTATATGCTGAATAAAAAGTATTCATAGTTCAGTACAGGAAAATAAGGCACTGGTATCATTTTATGGTATGACACCTCCAATATGTGACAAACACCTTGAAATACACTTCAAAGGTTGTGCAGTAGAAAGATTTTACATTTTTAACTTGTTTTAACGACACAAGACTTGAATCAATGACCGTGTAATCCTGAAGGATCTTTTCACAGGGGGGTCAGAGGTCAAGATCAGCCACAGGACAGTAAGATACGCTGCTCTATGGCACTTCACGAGGGTGGACGCTTGCTGTTATGATGTTATCAGGTGCTCACCTGTTATCTGTGTCTGCCCCTGTGGGTTGAAGGAGTTGGCCCCTGTGTTGAGAGTTGGCCGGGGGCCTTGAGTTGGAACAGCCACCCTCACCCTCATCCTCTCCAGCTCACTAAGGCGGTCTGAGAAGAGACCAGTCTTGGGAGGGTCCTCCAGTTTCTGACGATGTCCTGTGGACACACCAGAACAGTGTTTTATTGGTAAGGAGGTTTCAGGCTGCAGTTAAAAAATAATTTTACTTGCTATCAGTTTTAATAACTGCTGTGATGCTGCGTGTTAACCATATTATCATCAGCATAAGATGAAGCTGACAGCTGATTTATGATCTCATTTTATTTGTTTGTTCTCCTGGCATGCAGTTTGTCAGTTATTCTCGATAATGTACAGTTCAGTGACTCAGCTCCTGTGTGCCATGCCTAACTTGGTAAATATAGTTTGTGCTCCTAAACAAAGAGGAGGTAAAGAGAGGGCATTTGAGAATGGGATGCTACATCCTGCTTATTAAAAAAGGCTCAGGCAATTATCTCATATCACCGCGCCTGAGAGAAAAGGAGAGAGTTAAGATGGGGAGAGTGAGAAGTTGCATGTATGTTTAGTTTTAACCTGAGGCTTCTTCCTCAGGTAAACACGAGCTCTCACGCCATCGCCCCATTATCCCCACAGGAGTCATAACTTATGCCAAATACAGTATATTATATCTTTCCCTGCATTCCTCTGCCAATACTTTTACACCCTTTATATCCCTGATTTTATTCTCATCACTCTCTCAGGCTGGTAACTCGAGACCCCTTCGATATACAAACACAGTACGCGCACACTGCAAACACATAAATCGTGCACACAAACACAAGACAATGTGTCACTTTCTCTGTCTGAGCCGGCCCATCTCGATCCCAGCAGCTTTATCTGCCCTGTAGTGGGAACCACAGCAAAACCTGCCCAGAGGCCCAGGTGTAGACTAGTTTAGAAAAGGTGGGGTAGAAAGAGAGGCCTGTGCACACACAGTCCTTTTTATCACTGACACAGGTCTGTGTCAGTGCGTCTGTCTGGTCTCGCACTAGCTCTCCTGTAAAGGCGGTAAAGTAAATATCAAACAGAGGAGAGTAGAAACTCCTGCTGTGCTTGGCAGAGCTCCAGTTGGCTCAGGCAGAAACAACGAGCTACTTCAGAATCCTGCCCAACCTGCCTGCTGCCTGGGCTGGGAACAAAGGCCTGGCACTGCACCTATAGGACCGCGTGGGTGTTATGGATGGAGATGTTCAGAAAAATCACCATTACAGAGATCAAAGGCCGCAGAAAATTGCCTCACCGGGGGTCCTTGTGGACTAATGGTCTAACATGTGTAGTAATGACCCCCTGGCTCAGGAGCTTTGTTGCATTTCACCCCTCCTCTCCCTCTCCTCTCTCTCTGCAGATTTTATATCAATTGTGCCATCAAATAAATACCAAATGACAAAAAAATAATATTTTAAAAACTGCCTCATCCTCTGCGGAGCATTTTTCCACTACTGCAAGTCTGAAAAAAAAAAAATATTTCAAGCCACAGAAATGCGTTTATAAACTATCTGACTCTTCACAACAAATTAATTTATTCTGGAACAACTGTTTGGAATTCTGGTCTGCAACGAGTTGGGAATGGCGCGAGTGAAAACGCAGCCAGTGACAGTCAGACAGACCATGATCTTTATTACAATGACGTTACCGGACTAGCATCATCCAGTTCAAAATAAACAGACATCATCCGCTTCTTTACATAGTTGCTTTGGAACGCGACTAATATCGGCTACTTGAAAACCTCAGCTTATTGAAGTTTTTTTTTTGCTTTATAACATAATTCATGGCCATATTTCATTAATAATATTTCTCCCTCGTTCCTGCGGATAATTTGTGCCTCTCGCTGGCATTCCTCATCTCTCTGTGCAAGCTGTGCCCAGTCAATCATAGCGTTTCCATTTTCAACAGACCGAATTTCTATTCTAAAAAAGCCTCGGGACACAGTGCGGGCTTTGTGCACAGCCCGTCTCCTAGTGATGGGAATAAATAGCAATGGGAGACCGAGGGAGATGAGGGGAGACAGAGGGGGACAGACACGAGGGGGGAGGAGGCACATGGAGAGGAAGAGACCCTGATGACCAGTAAATTAAGAGCACTGGATGGGTCTGAACCAGTCGGGAGACACAGGCTCTGTGAAGAGTGCTGAGCACACAGCACGGCGAATGGTGAAATAGTTAGAGAGGGTTTAGGATTTCGACATCTTGGAGGAAGATCCCAAAATACAGACGGATATTTACGCGTATATTTAAGGAGATATAGACGAGTCTGATCTGCATGACAAGCCAGCTCTCCGTCCCCGGTAACTTGAACTTCTCAGCTTCCACCCTGGACCACGATATTGTTCAGAAACCTAAGGATGCAGCCCAGTTTAAAGGAAACCAATGTATATTTTCTCCTATAGGAATGCAGCATGTCAACCACCACATTAAGGTCCAATTTACACTCCAAACAGCCAGACCTCAAGTCCATTAGTTTAGCCTGCCTTGACAGTAAATACAGTTCTTCATGAGTTAATTACACCTTTTAGACGACAACTGTTGCCAAACACAAGACGTCTCAGCTGTTTTATCGGAACCCTAGCAGGGCGGAGGAATGAGCCGGGGGTATTTAAAGGAGCGGGAAAGGCGGATGATTTCACTGCCGTAGGGAAAGTCCCTGAGATTCCCATCATCCCTGTGAAAACAGCGGAGATTTTCGATAGCGCCTGCCACTTCCCTGCCCAGCCAGCGGCCGGAAACATGGACAGATTCAGACCAGATGTGAGCAACTTACATACACACATACACACACACACACACAAAAACACACACATGCAAGAATGAACGTATGCAGGCACACGTCTGCGCATGCAATCATGCACATTTGGACGCATGCATCATGCATACACCCTTACAGATGCACATACAGTGCAGGCTCACCCATGCACACACACACACACACACACAGAAAAAGATTAGCAATGATTAGATAACACCTCTATAGATAGTATCTCTAATCACACAGTTGCACACTGATCCTAGAATAGTATTATTTCAGCCGTCCAAGAGACATAAGTCTGGATTCAACTCGCCCCTGCTGATCTGATAACAGTTAGTAAGAGCAAGTAGGCAAACAGAATTTAAGTCTTCTGTAATTAATGGCTGCATTAGATTGGATCTGAGTCTGAGCACCGAGATCTCTGACGAATAGTCAAATGTTCCCTCATACGTCCTGGCTGAAAATATGCCTCAAATAACCACTTTTTTTAAGCTCAGGAACGGTTTGCACTGAGATCTTTTTAAGACAGAGGTACTAATGTTGTCTGGGATTGACCCTGTATCGCAGTAGTCCTGACAAATAACTGAAAAACAATAAAATGTCCTTTTTTTCACCACAACTAAAATAACAAGAATAATATGTAGGAGCTTAGCAATATACCGGTATTGACAGTAACTGTCATATTTAAAAATAAAATAATGATATCATGTTTACAACACACATATAATAATATCATAGAAATAATCCAGCACCTTTTAAATCATTTTGGTCCCTCCCCCAGTGCCATCTGGTTGCCTTTTCATTATCTAGTAAATATAACTTTTTCATGCTTTTGTACAGTTATTGTTAAAGACTCTCTCTAGATGTATTTTGAGTCTAATTAATTTGCCAAAAAAGAGATAAATAAACAACAATAAACAATTTAAAGATTCATTTGACTGATTGCACTTTTTCCCCCAAATATAAAAACATAAACATTGCACCATGCGTCTGAATTCAACACTGATGCTATGACACTTGCAGCTCTTTCTAACCAAACCTGTCAGTATGCTAACGGTTAGCTGTCATGCTGAAAAGAAAGTCAGACTTTTCAAAAAGCTCCGAAGTTGTGAATCCGATACAAAAGATCATATTAGGATAGCCAAACAGAAACAACGGCTCCAAGTGGGAAGTAGCACCGATGCGACCCACATCAGCAGGGAAAACGCAGATGACAGCCATCTGAAACGGACAGCTCAGGACCTTTGTCTACTGTGTGGTTAAACACAACCAGAGCTTTTGATACATGAGCTGTACAGCTGGTCATGTGTGTTATAGTGTTATTATGCAGTTTTCAAATGATAGTTTTGGTGGATTTTGGGAGACAAAGCGTAATTTTTTTGTCTGCTGAGGCGCTTTTCATCGTGTTTAAAGGTGTGCTTGGTGTAAGTGATGAAATAATGATAATGATAATGATCTCAACCTCAATTCTGAGGCTTTTCTGTAAATAGTTTGCTACGATAGAACAAATCTAGCAACTTCGAATAAACCTATATCACTTTTAGGCTTAAAACAAGAACTTCCGGTTAGGTCTCATCCATTTCCTGTTTAAACTCTGCCCATTCCAAGTACAGATAGGAATGCAGATAATTTAGTTGGTTGAATAGATACAGATAACAGTGTAGTCACTGATCCCTCACAAACACCTGTGATTACTCATTTGAAAATACGGTCACATTAACAATGCACAAAATTTCACTCCAAGTGCTAAAAAAAAAATATAAAGGGATGGTTTTTGCTGAGAGTTAGATGAGAAGATTGATACCATTTTTATGTCAGTATGGCAAATTTGAAGCCACAGTCAGCTGCAGGCTTAGCTTAGAATAAGGAGAGGAAACAGGGAGAAACAATTAGTCTGGCTCTGACTAAAGGTAATAAAATTAGTCACAAACAAAATATAAAGTATCAATAAAGCCCTTCTCCCACTGGACAAAAAATCCACTAATACCCGCTAACATCTGGCTTTTGTCTTAAATGTGAAAGGTTATAATCGGCATTCACTACCCAGACAAATGACTCTGCTGTAGTCACGGGTGTTTGTTGGCTCCAGGTCTGATCAGCTATGATCGTCAGTGATAGAAATACTGAGTGGACATGCTAATGTTCTAGCACAATGCAATGACACACTACCACAATATACTGCCCCTCTTTGTCCAAGCAGCGCTCCAGTATCGTTCCAAATTAGTCAGCACCGAGTTTGAAGAAGAAACTGTATCAGTGACAATATATAAAACTAACTAACATTTTCACTGACCTCCATGCTGCTTTCTACTGTTTACTAACCCTGCTTTGGTGGAAACCGGGATATACGAGCTTTAGATTTGCCAGTAGATGGATTTTGTTATATTCGGACAGAGCCAAGGTGGCCGTTTTCCCATTTTTTTGTCTTTTTTGCTACCCTAAGCTAACGTCTCCTGGCAGTAACTTTATATTTACTGTACAGGCTGAAGAGTGAAATCGATTCTCAATTCTCAGCGAGAAAAATGTTTCCAAAACGTCGATTAATTCCTTTAAATATCCCCGTTCCCCTGCCGCCCCGCCAACACATCAAGTTTCGGCTATCACTACAGACACATCACTTGGAAATTCTCCTGCCTGCAGCCTGACTAAGTAACATGTGAGGAAAAAGCGGCGCGCCAGAAAATCCTGAATAAATGGGATAATTTATAAATTTGGTGTCACGTCATGCCCTCTAAGCCCTTCAGTCTGGTTTATGATCACTGGGTGAGCTTGGATGAATGTATCTTTGGGGCTGATTCAGAAAAACCCCCATGCTCGTGGAGCCTGGGTTGAATCAGCCCGTCTGTGTTTGTGTGTGTATGTGTGTCAGTCATCTCGCAGTGGAACAGCCAGTAAAGTCGATGAATGAATACACTGGGTCCATATTTCACTTTTTTATTTGGAGCCCTCACAGTGGCCATGTTGTTTTTGTGAGCGGTCAGAAACAATGAATTATTTCAGGTGGCAATCTGAAACTGGCAGAGCGTGTCTCGAAAGGAAAAGCGCTGAGTGGGTGACAGCCAGACGCCCGTCGACCATGGGGGTCTGGTATAAAGGGAGCAGGAGGGAGGGGAGGAGGAGAGAAAGAGAAGATAATAAAAACAGAATTGGGGGAAAAAGAGAAAAAGAGGAAGAAGTGAAAGAGAGGGGAGGTGTGGGAGATGAGGGAGCGAGTGAAGGAGAGGAGACGGAGAGAAAGGGGGAGCCAGGCTGTCGTGGAGCGCTGCCAGCCGTCTGTGTGGTCCATGCGTTCCAGCCTGGAGGAAGCAAGCCAGGCAAGGGAAGGGCACACACACGCATACACACACTTACGTACACACACAGACGTACACAACAATTCCCAAAGGCGAAACATTTATTGAACACAAAAACACATTATATACACACTTGTACGATAAGTTTAAAGAGCACACAGACACAGAGTTTGGCTTGTGTGTGCTGCACCTCTCTGCTCACATTAAAGTATTCTGATTCAGAACGAGGGGGGCAAATCCCTCTTGAGATGGTTTTTACTGCAGCGCGGGGCCAACAAACTCTGGACACTCTTTCATAATCTTTATCTCTTTTTATGATTCACTTTCTGCCTCCCCTTCTCACTCTCCGCTCTGCTGTCTTCCTCTGTGTCTCCCCCTCCCACTGAATGATTTTGTGTTTTGCGTTGTAAAGGCCTTGGCACCTCTTCAAGGGACTTCATAAGACATTCAACTGACTGACTGCCTCTGGAAAAGCCTGCAGTCTGTTTTTTTCTCCCCTCTCTCTTTTTCCCCTCCTCCCTCCCTCTTTTCATTCCTTTTCCTGCTGATGTTTGGGTGAGTTTTATTTGTCCGGCTCCCATTGTTAAAAGCTGTTTCGAGTAAGGCAGCAGCAGATAGGTGTGGGTGTGCATCTGTCTACGAGGGAGAAAGGAGTATTGAGACGTCTTAAATCCTCCTTAAGTACTTGGAGGCTGTGAAAAAGTACATTCTATTTTTTGGTTCATGTTGCTGGAGGCAGTCACTGACAAGGCACGATAATCCAGAAACATAAAGGGCCTCATATTTGTGTACACAATTCAAATGAAAGCTGGCTGACATAATCTAAATAGTGTGGTAAGATAATTAACATCTGTGAGGATCTTACAATTAGCACTGAGCATAAATGGCTGTTGTCAGAAACAAAGCCCAGGCCTTATGCAGCAGGTAATAGTACCCTGCCGGTGCATGTAATGGCATGTGTGTGTGATGACACTGTTCTGAGGCCTGTTGGTGTCGTCATGACAGACATGTTAATGAAGGCGTCTCACTTACTCATACTTTTTCCAGTGTAGCAGCACTGAAGGTGGTTGTATATTTTAAGAATGTGAAAGGGGCGTAGCCTAGCAACCACTACTATAAGGTTGTTAAGGTGTGTGGGTGTTTGTTTGAGTGCATTTGATTTCGTATGGGTGTTAGTGCTGCATTTAATAAGGTGGATCATGCATCATCATCTATCGCTGATCTCAATTGTGGTGTGCCACAAGGCTCAGTTTTAGGTCCACTACTGTTTTCTGTTTACATGCATTGTTTTAGGGACATTATTTCCACATTACAATAATTCATAAATTAAAAAAAGCAAAAATAATTGTAATATTAAAGGAATACTTTACCCTCCAAATGATCATTTTTCTATCAATTATTCACCCAGGTTATGTTGAATATAGGACGAAGACTTTTCTTGCATGCCTCTACAGTGACCCAAGAATCCAAAAAGAAAATTCTGATGCTTTAAATTCATAGGGGTCCATGTGTAACAACAGCAAACTCTCATTTATCCAGTTGTATGCTCCGTACTTCATAGCATAAACACCGCAGGTACGCTACTCGTCCTTCTGTGAGACTGTTTAAGCTGAAGTGTTTTTAATAGTAACGTTTTAGCAAAAATGCATGAATGAGACTTGGATTACACTGCATGAGTTGTGTCAGGGTCTGTAATCTGATGTTTTGGTATAGCTTTGCTACTGTTAACGCCAAGCCCTAAGACTTCAATTCATCAAGAATCCGCGAGAGAAACAAAGTTAACTTCCTGAATTCAACATAACGTGGTAAGTAACTGATATACAAATGGTCATTTGGGGGCTTCAGTATTCCTCTGCATTTTGTTTTTATGTGGATGACACCCAGCTGTATGTGTCAATAACACTTAGCCATAATAGCAATCTTGTCATTCTTATTAACTCCCCTGATGAGCTGGATATTCAACACTTATTTGCGGCTAAACGAAAATAAATTTAAGATCATTTTATTCAGTGTTAACAACTTCATTCTGCTCATCCATAACAACCATAGCAGTCTGTCAGTAAATGGCTAGAAGTCTGGGAGTCATCTGTTTTGATGCTCAAGTGAAGAGGGTTGCACAGTTCTGCTCACTTTAAAGTCATATCCAGAATAAGATGATTTGTATCTTCTGCTGACCTTGAGAAAGTTATCAATTGCTTTAATTCTATTCCATTCAGACTACTTTAATTCACTGTATTCATGTTCAAGAGTTCTGTCTCTCAACTGCAGTTGGTTCAAAGCAGGGCAGCAAGGACCCTAACAGATTCAAAGAAGTGTGATCACATCATAAGGCCTAGCTCCAAAATACATCTGTCAACTCCTGACCCCTTGAGCTGGACCACAGCCTGAGATCCTCTGGCAAGAGTCTCTTGGCTGTCCCTAGGTTCTCAGGTTAGTAGCTGGAGGTGACAGAGCCTTTGCTGAGGGGACATCTCTGGCTTTGAGAACCTGTGCCAGAGAATCTCAGGCTTGCTACCGCTATGGTTGCCTTCAAATGGGGTTGTGTTTAGCATGTTCACAAGAAGAGCCCATATAAACGCCTCCCTTGGAGCTTTTGTGAAGGCTCCGAGTTCATGAGTTGTGACACGTTTGCTGAAGTTTCAGAAATGGCCATGGAAGTTAATTTTTTGGCGGATGGTAAGTAAATATGTTGTCATTTTAGTCATATAGAGTTATTCTTCCTAATCTTATAATAACTCTGAGGAAAACATATTTCCAAGGCCTCAAGTTTTTCCTCTGTCATTACGCCTTTGCATTTCCTGCATTATGTTAGCGTGCTAAATTGTTAGCCTCGGTGGCTTATAGGCACCAACAGTAGCATCCATGTTGCCGTTGCCTGACAGTGGTGTTCTCATGACTTAACCACTTGAACACCAAGCATATTGTGTACACAACTTCCCATGTCTCAACCACAAGCTAACAAGTTGCACTTTAAGGCAGCATTAATCAACTTTGTCTCTGTCCCTTCACATGCATTTAAATGCTAAGAATTTCCAGCCTGCCGTTAGCCATGTTAACATCTAGTGTGAGTTACTTTACATATTATTATTTCATCCTTGTTATAGGTATACAGACAGTCCTATTTTTGCCCTGTGAAGCACTGTGTAGCTTGTTTTGAAAAATGCCATACAAATAAAGGTATCCTCATTATTAAAGCTGTTATTGTGAATGTATACAGAGGCATATCTGCAAGTATTGTGCATATGTGTGTGAGTGTGAGTATGTGCGTGTGTCGCAGGAAGAGTTTGGCTTGGCAGACAGGTCTCCTGAACCACTAATATTGTCTGCAGGCCTGTAAGTAACCAGGGCCTCTCCACCAGACTTGTTAACACCCTGACCAAAATCGAACCAAAACACGACCCTGTCCCCAAGCCCAGAACCCCCCAGACCCAGCGGCTTCAAACAGCAGAGAGCAGAGACAGGCCTGACCGCTAACCTCCACCGCTGACACACAACACACACACACACACACACGCTTATACTCAGTTATGCACAGAAACCACTGCAATATGCCACAGCAAGACACAGTACGTGTGACGCCACAATGGTTTTTGTCACCTCCTATGTTTGTCTGTCATCAATTAACTATAATGAGAACAGTGGGTTTGGACAGAAAACCTAGTATATTGTGTTATTATGGCTCAGCTATTATCACTCAGGAAGTTTGTCTCAGCTGGCCGCAGCCACCGTCAGGAGCAGCTGAAAGGAGACAGAACCACCTATAAAAGCATACTGGTTTAAACAACCACTCCCTGTCTATTAGCTCAAAATGACATTTAATGAGGCCTATTAGCTCTGCTCCAAATCAGCACTGTGGCTACACTAGACTAATGACACCAATAACACACACTCTCTCTGCAAAATCTGTCATGTGGGTCCACACATGTAGACGCAGGCACTCGGGGACACATGTACATGTATTTGCAGTCATATCTACATGAACAAACAGGCTTTACGCTCAAACACACACAGACACATACATGTGCACACGCTCGCTGAGCTGTTGGTGCAGTGGCAAACCACAGGGTAACCAAGAGCTGTCAAGCGATTAAGCACAATGCGAGCCACAGAAACCGAGTTAGCCTCCCGCTAATAACACAGTGGCCAGAGGGACCTGACTAACCACTTACCATACCCACACATACACACACACTCACTGTAACCTCTGAGGAAAATCATACCACAGATCTTTAAAGTAGGCCTCACTGATATTCGTCACTCCGACCACGCAATTAATTAGCTCGAGCTTAGCGCCACGGCTCAGAGATATGAGGCCCATTCGTTCGCAGGTGGTCCCGCTTTATCCCCCCGCTGATATTAGATGAGGAACCGCTGGGGAAATGACATCCCTCAGGAAGACTCATATGGCTACCATAAGGCTCATCAAACACGCCGACACAAAATGTCCTTCCTGTATGAGACACCCACAACCAGGCAAGTCATTAACAGGGAGCAAAAACTGCTAGCAACATCAGGAAAAGTGTAAAACATAAATAAAAGCATAGAGACTGGTTTCTAATTTTAGCTTTTCAGCCCACGTTGACATCCAGTGTTATTGTCAGCTTATTTTCCAGAAACAACACTGCATTTTTTTCACAGAGAAGGACCACAGAGTGCCAGTGTGTGTCAGCCTCAAGACAGCCTACTGTTCTTTCTCTGCGTCTCTGTGCGGACCCCTCCCTGTAGGGGCCCAGTGTACCACAGGCCTCCTAATTACCCACTCGTTTAACACAAAATAGAGCTGTAATGGCCGACAAAGCCCCCCCCCAATGTGTCAATGAAGCGTTCACAGATAGAATCACAGTTCTGGAGACAGCCGGTGCTCTCAGCTCCGAGCCTCTCCGTGCTGAAAACCTGGAGGAGGGGAGGTGCGGTTGAGAGGGCACATGTGTGTTTTGCCACCCTCCGACCTCGGCTTAATGACCCCTGAGAGGGAGACGTGTTCTGGCTGTAGTTTTTGGGTAAATTACACCGCCGCTGCAATTCTGACCACTTAACAGCAAAGTAAAGAAGTTCAGGGGTTACGTATGATGACATACTCTTTATTGCTTAAATTACTGTCCTGAGACTGAAGTCAGAACATGCAGACTTTAACTTTAAAGCTTTGTTTCAGACCACAAATTGAGCAAATAGAAGGGAAAAGTGGATGTAAGTGTAAAGCCTCTTCACAATGCCAGATCCCCTCACCTGATATCAGGTAGCACTGACGCTGTCTGGTTAAGTGACTCAATCTCACTTCACATTACGTCCAAACTTCCAGGAAAGCTTTCTGGGCTCAAATCTAAAACTCTGTTGAGACCAAACTGGGGCTTTTCTAAACAAATTCTGCTCCGGCTCCCATCTGCTCGCCACCAAATAACAGGACTTGTTTGAAAGTCATCTGACGGGGGACAGCAGATGCACAGGAAATGCTTTTGATCAAACAAGATGGCTGGAGAGCGAGGAAGGATGGAGGGGGAAAAAGTGGGTGTGACTGTGAGTACATGTGCGCTTTGAGGACAAGCATGTGCCTTTGTTTGAGGGTGCATGTTGATGAACGCTGAATGTCGAGCGTCTGAGGCATTTTTTGGCACCACGGGCAGGTTTCCTACAACGGAGACTGATGGTGGTACTAATCCTACTGTCTCCCGGCTCCTCTGTGTCTCTCTGTGCCCTGGTGCCATATGTGACGGGGCAGTCGGGTGGGCGGGTTGTTTGTGATGTGATATTGTTCGATGAGACGCCATGAGATGAGAATATGTTTTTTTTTTGTTTTTTTATGAATAGGGAGGAGGGTTGGGGAAACAGCTGCATGCCAGACCAGTTGGCACTGACGGCTATAGTAAAGTTTTTTTTTCCTCCTCAGTTGTTTTTATATGGCCCATTAAAATGAGCTGATGCTAGCACTCTGCTACCCAGTGTACCCTCTCAGGAATATTCTGCCTCACTTTTTATTTCTCGTCTTTACTCCCAAACCGTCACATGGGAGGCTGAGCTGCTTTCTCAGAGGTCAACTTAATTAAAAGTCTGTTGATTGCTAATTAACACAATCACAACCTTTTCCAGTAAAACTTTTTTTTTGTTAATTAACTTGTTTTATAAGCCTGTCACTATTTTAGCTGGGCATTTGCCGCCATTGGCTGAGTGTACAGTCGTCCACACCCACAGCTTCATTAAAGGGGCACTGCACTGATTCTGAGGTTTGGCCACATCCACACTAATATGTCTTTACTTTTAATTTTAAAGGTCCAGTGTTGGATTCTGGGGAATATATTGGCAAAAAAAGAATATAATAAGCATGTTTGCTTTAGTTTATGATGACCTGAAAATAAGAATCATAGTGTTTTTGTTGGCTCAGAATGAGCTATTTATATCCACATGGGGGGCAGATCCTCATTTATAGAGTCTGCCATGTTGCACTGTCATGTTTCTACAGACAAACCAAACACTGGCTCTTCCAGTTTAAGCGTTTTCACGTTTGCCACTGCAGTTAGCAGCCCCTCCACAACGAGGAAAAGCACACATTTTTTAAAGTGAAACTACTTTACTCAGTGTCTTTACCAGAGATCACCTCTGCGAATAATTCAGCTCCCAGTTAGAACGTACTGAACATCTGGATCTTAAGATACCAGAGTTAAAAAGGTGAGCACATATTAGGAGATACTAAGCTAGTACTCTGATTTGTAATGTAATACTGCTTTATTCAGCAGTGTTTTTACCAGTTTAAATCAGCTGGTCCGTTTATTTTGGAGAGGAGGAGACCTCTGGATAATTCAGCTCCCGATAAAAACCTCCTGAACAATTAACATTGAAAGAATTCTAACCGGGAGAAGATCCAGCTGGTTGCAGTCTGTAATCTTTACTTCTAGATGCCAGTATATCCCCCTAAATCTTACACACTGTTCCTTTAAAACAGGGTTTTAAAACCAAAACAATCTCAGCAGACACAAGCGTTTTAGCACAGTTTCAGAAATAATCTCCGTCCACACTAACCTACCTGAAAACGTATCATATGATCATTCATGTACACTGGGCATGCACGTGCCGATGTTAACATGAGGCAAATTGTCTGCTCTGCAGTTGGTTGCTTAATTACAGAAAACACTGGCGAAAATGATCAGGGTTTTTTTTTTTTTGCGTGAACCGATGATAAGGTGGAACTGTTACTTAAAGTAACATAAGTAACATTATAAGGCGGTCAAGGCAGCCTTATAATGAAAACTGGGAGATCAAGAGTCACTGCAAAGAAAATATGGCGATGTATCAGAGCGTCATCTGAGAGCATTATGCATTGCCAGAAGACGCCATGGCAATGTGAAAATAAGGACTGACACAAAAAGGATGAAATGTAGACTTAGCTAGAATGTTTTGGCTTCACAGGTTGTGACTAATAAGACCAAACTGGGAAGCAAATGTGTGTGTCTCCTTTCATTGTTTCTAAAAGTTTCTGCCGTCTAGCTTAAACCAAAACCCCGGAGTTTTAAACAAAAATGGGGTCAAAAGCATTTTCAAAGTTCTCCATTTTAGGGCTTTTAAAACGCTGGAGTAGCGTGGACATTAGGTGTAAATGTAGCAATAACTATGCAAAATGAAAGTGTGTAAGAGTGGATGTAGCCTCAGTTTGCGCATCATGAGGTGTACTACTCAGTCTGCGAAAACAGCTCAGATAAAAATGTTTTCTGGGGCTCTGGAGGAGCTATGTAGAGTTGCGGTTGTGTCTAATTGATAGATGCTATTGCACTGCATTATGGGAAATGTAGGAGCCAGTGCTTGAGGGAGCTCAGTGACTAACAGTCAGGATACTTTGGCCTCTACTTCTTCAATTTTGAACATTCTTTTTCTTGTGAACCCCCATATTTTTTAAGTACAACACTTAGTTGCTGGTGTTTAAAGTCAATTAAAAGATGCTGTTTGCTCTTTGTGTAAGTGTAGTCCCATACTGTACTGAGTGTGCGTGCCTTTGTACTCACTCCTGGGCTCACGCGGTCCGTCCACGGTGACCTTTATGGCTCGGTGGTAAGTGGCCACTTGTGGTGGGTTGGTGAATACTGTGATTGTCAGTGTGAAGCTCTTGCCTGTGGTGACATCAAACAACATCAAATGACATACCATCTGCAGAGACAATGACCTGCATTCATCGCTAAACCATCCCCAAGTCACAAGTGTGGTTGTGATCACATAATAGCCAATACAAACTGGAAAAAAAATTCGACTTTAAGAGGATTAACGACAGGCAACATTGGCTGTTTGAGAGGGTCTATTTAGGTTTTTTGGCACAGCCTAAATGGAAGACTAACTAGAGGAGCCAGTATCTTGTTATCCAGACTTTCTCCCTGTCTAACGCAGTGTGAGTGGGCGAGAGGCATTTTAATAGTCACTTCCTTTCTCGATAATCCCCAGCAGTTGCTGCCTTGGGGTTAAGTGCGTGTGTGTATGCTCCTATGTGCACGCAACAGGAACGCTATGAATCAGAGTGCGACGGCCAAGTCAGCAGCAGCAGTAACGTCTGAGGTATGCAGACACGTCACGTAGCCGTGGCTACGCACGGGAAACAGGAAGCAGGGGGCAGGTTGCTGCAGCGACTCATTGGAGCAGCTGTCCATTCAGTTGCAGACACCTACCCGAGCATGTCCACCGCTCTCCTGCTCTGCACTCCACTTCTGTAAACATGCCTTTTATAGCAGATGATTTGGGGAGATAGCAGAGCACAGATGCAACAGGTGTTCCACATACCTGATCTGAGGTGCATGTGGGTGATCTTTGATAAAGTGGGACGCCTAGTGCGTCACCTTCCCGCCATCATCGCTGCTGTCATCTGTTACCTGCAATCTAATTCGGGCTTACTGTCGAGGCAACGCTGCTATACGATTAACTCTAATGATGTTATCACAAGTATCTGATTACTCTCTGAATTACCTGTCCTGTCCATCCTTGCTGTCATCGTACTGTGGCACCGTTTCAGCCCTGTGACTATCAATCCTTGTCCATCTCTGTTGGCTCTGCCCGCCTGTGTGTGCACGACTTTTAGCTATCTAACATCCTATCAGTTCGCTCTGCTTGTACTTATCTCGGGTATTCATTTCAGACACCTCGTAGTCTGATCTCCCCTGGCTCCTATGTCACTTCCTGTGACTAGATTCTGTGTCACATCTGAGGGGACACACGCAAGGTCTCTGTGGCAACAGCTTCAGCCACCATGCCTCTTCTTCTCTCTACACTTTGTCCCCGCTCATCCCTCCTGACTGCCTCTGCTTCCTCCCCTTTTCTGACAGCTACAACAGAGAAGAAAAGTCACTGGTGGAGCTGCTGACAGCGCTTATCACCATCAACTTATCGCAGGCGACCACTCTCTGTTAGACGTGTAGAAAAGAAAAGCCTCTAAGAAAATACTTCCAGTAGGTTTGGAGAGGGTGAGAGGCACATCC
The DNA here is from genome assembly GCF_041903045.1 of Epinephelus lanceolatus. NCBI lineage: Eukaryota > Metazoa > Chordata > Actinopteri > Perciformes > Serranidae > Epinephelus > Epinephelus lanceolatus. The sequence continues at coordinate 6,162,790 of NC_135746.1, read as the reverse complement.
TTGGCGCCAAATCTCAAATCGTAAATAAGACGATTTAGCAACAAGGCTGTAAATGATGCAAAGAGTCGCTTTAGTGGTGCCAAATATTCAGGGAATGCCACTGGGCCCAATAGGAGCGCGCCTCTGCCTCGCTGCATGACTGCCTGAGGATATGTGCAGAGTGATCAGCTGCAGGGCTGCAGCACCACCCAACATGTTTATTAGCCTGAACTGAGCTGGGTCATGTCAGGTGAACATTAAGGAAGCGATTTAAAAAAAAGACTTGTTATCAGATTAACACTGTCGTACACAGCTGATGCCTGGCTGTGACTCATCTTATCTTTGTTTCTCTTGAAGTAAAACACAAACATCTCAAACAGGAAGCAGTGGTTTTTACAAAGCTCTTCTGTCCCACCTGGGTTAAAAGATCCAAACTAAATCAAGCATCCTCGTTTGAAAGCAGCACGGTTCACCACTCAGACTTTAGGAGATGGGCGGTGGGATTTGAGCCCGGAGTTAGAGATCATTATGTGGTCGCCACGAAGGGAATGTGACCACTAATCCACACCACTGAACCTAATAGCTCCTTCTGAGTTGTAGTAGTGTACAGTGAGCGGAGAGTGTTTCGGGCCTCACCTCGGCCACTGCGGCCCACGAAGCGAAGGTCGTTGAAGCGAGCGACTTGGTTCTTCATCACACCTGAGGCGTTCCGCAGCTCGGCGGAGTAGTTCTCATCATTACCTGCCATTACTGTGACAACGGTCCCATCAGGTATGTCTCCCAGGGCAACCACCTGTAGGGGGAACAAAGGTCAAAGGGCAGAAATTCAGGGAATAATCAGGAGAACGTTTCAAGAGTGTACACAAATTTTACTCCCACGAACTGTGACCCAGAATCTGTTAAATATGAACTCCATCTACACTGCACTGCATCTCCTCCTCTGTTTGTGGTTAAAGAAAATTAGAAAAATTATTATTGGAAAAAAAATTAATAAAGGAACTGCTTCAGTTTAAACGCCAAAAACAAGAGTGAAATCAAACCTCAGCTTCACTGGCAAAAGAATTCATCTAATGTGACAGACTTGTTTTACATCATACCATCTTCCTTCGCATCATGTTGATGAATGGATTTAATTTCACTTCTCAAACGCAGTCTTTAAAACAAAAGCGGCGAGGCCCTGGTGTTATCATTTAGATTCCTGGATGCAGATAAAAGAGCATGAGTAGGCCTACAGAGCAGCAATAATTACAGAGCCGTAATAATAAGAATGGTTAAATAACACATATATTTTCAAATGTGTCACATCTGATTTGGAGCCAGGGATACAGCTACAAATTTCCACTTTGGTGCGTCTTTGATCCATCCTTTAAATAATGTCTGTCGGGTAATTAATAGGGCCTTTCCTGTCAAATATCATAGAGGCAAAAATAATTGTCAAGGCTTCAAAAATGCCTCCAGAGGCCTTAAATGTATAAACAATTAATCTTTGCTGCATGTTGAAATATATGTTGCTCAGTCTTTGCTTTCCTGCTCATTAAACCTCAACATAATCACAATAATTTAGTATAATTATTAATACAGTGGATATAATAGACCACAGTGTGGTTGTTGCATATATGTAGCATGTTGTTGTATTTTTAAAATATTTTTCAATATATGAAATAATTCCCTAAAACAGAAAACTGTAATTAATCACCATAGCAACAAAGCCTTCATAATTAACTGAGCCATAATTAGTATACTGCTTATTGGCATTAAATAAAATCCAGTTTGTTTGTTTACAAAATGTGAAAAGAAAACAACATGAACATGCGTTTCTTTCCTCCTTTTACATCTAGACACATTTAAGCAGACCTTTAATATTTTTCTGGCTCTTTAAACACCACGTTTTCCATTTTGTAATTAATTTTCTGAATAAAGTAAGAGCCTACATTTTTTGTTGTTTGTAACAACAACACACAGCAGTATATTTTTCAGAATTTGTGATAAATCCAGGTGATGAAAAGTAAAATAAGACAGAGGGAAGAGGATAAACACAACACAAAACTCGGCATCCAACACTGTTAAATCCAGTTAAGCTGTATGAGAGAGTTTAAAAGGAAAAATCATGCATTCCCTGTTTACTAAATATTTTTGGCTTGGCTTGATTGATTTGTTTGTGTTACAGTGAACACCGAAATCACATTGTGGTTTACCCTCATTTTAATCCAGCAGCACCTCACTGAGCCGGGACTCACCTTGAAGGCGACAGGCAGCGTCTTGTTGCACCGCCAGTGGGAGGGCAGGACCGAGCACAGAAAGTTGGGGCTGTCGGTCCGGACCAGCTCGGCCGGGTGGTCCGCGATGATCTCGGCCATGCTGCGGTTTTCGTGGGGACGCAGTCTTGGCACCGCCGCCGCTGCGTCCGGCTGCCCGGCTGGGGAGCTCACATCGTTCATCTTCCCTGGGACCGGCTGGAGGCTATTGGACGGCGGACTGAACCTCCGACTGGCGCTGGGATCTACGGGAATTCGCATCACAACAGCGTTGATTATCAAAAAAGGCAGCAAACGCTCTCCAGCTCCTCTCTGCCTTCGCTTTTCTTTCTCTCTCACACACACTCAGGGAGAAACTCGGGAGTGTGCGCCGCTGCTCGCTGAACCTCAGCGTGCCTGCCAATGGAAAATGGGACTTGGTGAAGCGCACACCGCGTTTCAAAACCCTCTCCACTACAAACTTTAGTGGGCGCCTTCAAACGACATAAAATATACTTCTCCGGCAAAGAAAAACAACCCTTGAAAACTTGATGATGTTTTAAATGACAAGCTCTTTTTTCAAACTTCTCGAGGGAAGCGTCCATGCGCCATAACGCAGGCGTAGCTGCTCGTGTGTGGATATAAATAACATCAAATAAATGTCCGAGCGCGTAATGGCCTATACAATTACCAAAAAGCAGGTTTAAAACGGAACGACCCAGATGCTCAACAAAGTTTTTTGTCTGTCTTCCTTTAGTGAGAAGTCAAAGCGCTGCTCCAGGTGCGTCATTGAAGTCTTTGTGCCAAACTGAAAGGCTCTGTGAGAGCCCGCAGGCGATGTACACACACAAAAAGTTTTCAAAGTCAAAGGAAGAAGCTTTAACAATACTTAACAGAGCTATTTATACCCCCGCGACGCCTGCAAACTGTGAGTATTTTCCGTAAAGTCTCTCAGGTTTTCTTTATAGGGTTAAAAAGGTTGATGAAGTCGAAAAAAAAAAATCATCGCCGGTGAGATGAAGGAGGCGGAAAATAGAATCCCGTTTTTGTAGCCGTAAATGTGGTTAGTGTTTGGAGGCCGGGGTTTCCCGTGCTCAGGCTTTTTGTGGTTTATATAGCTCGAGCGCCCAGCAATTATTGCGCTGATGCGACTCCAACACGTGGTGTCTGGAGTCAGATCCATTCCCTCTGCCATAATCTATCACGCCTATACAGACGGCCGGACAGTCTATACCTTCATGAAACACACTCGGGGCGACGTTTCACGCCTTTTCTCTCTGTCCTCACCCGCAGATAAAGACTCACACAGCCCCGCTGTACGTACCGACATGTTACCGCTCCCCTGGACCATCCGCGCGCTCCTGACTCCGGGGACGGTCATTTCCAGTCAGTTAACACGCATCGGTCCCGTCAATCAGTCCGTGTTGTGTTACCACTGTGTCCGGACAATGTGCGGTTCAGAATATGCGTTCAGAGAGCCGAGCCGAGGGTGAGAAGTGAGTTACACTCCATAAGGCAGGAGTGAGTGAGTCACCGGAGAGCGGTGAGTCAGGTAGAGGCGCAGGAGTAGAGTTTCACTCGGTCGCAGGGGAGAGCTGTTGTGCAGGTGTACAGGTATTCTGCTGTGCACGGGCTTTAATTTATGTTCATCCACTCATGTCCCCGTTTCTCGTAAAGCCCGGGCTCTACTGAGACAATTACTTATATTTCACAATCTGTTGAGACTCATACGACTTGTTAAAAAAAAGTATATGGCTGCAATTTACAATTACATGTTAACTAAACATTAAAGCGCCAAGAGATGGGCCTCTGGAGGATTTCAACCGTGCGTAATTACGCACAAGTCAGTGCCTATTCATACACGTATTCTCAAAATGACAGTGATAGAATTAAAGTGCTGCACATTTGAGGCACTTTTATGCAACTTTATGTTTCTACTCCAGAGGGAAATATGACACTGTACATTTATTTGACACCATTGGTTACTTTACAGAAAAATATTTTATGCACAAAAAACACGATGAGCATAAAAAATATGATGAATTGTTTCAGAATAAACTACACAACAGAATATAAAGCAGTTCAAATGAGATGTTTCTGAACCAGCTTTTACAGGAAAATGACATTTACACATAAAAGCATCAGCAGTAATACTCCAATAACTTAATATATAAAAGTTCAACACTCACAGGAGCATTTTTCCTATTTTACGAACACTAAGCATTTTTAATCATGTAATATTTTCAGGACTGGTACTTATTGGTGGTACTGGGACTTTTACTTAAATAAGTACCAAAACTTAAATAAAGGATTTCATTCTACAACTGCAAAATTAATTTTTCAAAAATATTTAACTTGCAAATTATGCATTTTCCAAAGCAAGTCAAAAACAAACAAACAAAAAAATAACACATGCTGATGAAATCTTATTTCAAAAATCACAAATGGCACCTTCACATCCCTACATAATTACAGCTTCCCACTGTGAGCAAAAAAATCAGCTCAAATAAAACAAATAAAATTAATTTTATGCTTTTATTTTAGCGTTGAGATGTGTTATATTTAAGAGTGTCTGCTGCTGTGAAGGCAGGAGGCCTGCTCTGCCTGCCCCTCCTGTGTCTACTGTAGAGGGCATCATCTACCCTCTGTGAGACTCCATATCTCAGCCGGCTCTCATCACCCACCCCACCCTCCGCCCTGATTACCCATCAGTCTCCCAATGACTCTTTTTTTTTTTTTTTTTTTTTCTTAAAGTGCCACATCACACAGCAGCATGTGTATTTGCCACTCTGTGTTCCTTTTCCGTTGCTCCCAAACAGGCTTTTATTGCAGAGAGTTTTTAAAGACAAAGGCCTTTGATACTACAGGCCTGTTTCAAAATAAAAGGGACCTCTGGGAAGCACAGCTGTCAGGTTATTTGGGTCCTGTCAGAGCTTTTGCAGCTTGTTTTTATGCTGTAAAGCTGGATACAGACTTATACATTTTATAATAAGGGTTCTGTGTTGAGAGAAAAAAAAGCCTAAAGCCTGTAAGTAACTTGAAATAACTTGACTTCTTGTGTTTCATAAGTATGTACGTACATGGGTGTGCACATGCATGAATGTCTGTTAACATGTGTGTGTGTGTGTGTGTGAGGATGTGGGAGGGATATATATAAAGTCTGAAAGCATTGACATGCATCTGGCACCTCGTCATGTGGACGGGGAGGGAGAGAGGAAAGAAAAAAAAAGAGTGATTGAGTTACACTTCCCCTCCGTGTGCCCCAAACACCAGAAATATGGTTCACATTGTCCAACATTCTCAAAGATCAACTAACAATTCACGGATGGATAAATGCGAATAGTAGTAATTAAATCTGTAATAGTGATAAACACGGCCTTGCAGAAACCGTGGAGCCAGTTATTCCAACAGAGTTAAGTTTCAGCTCCGATAATATCATTTTTTTCACCGCTGAATACATTTTGGGGTAATGTGGAAAACATCCTTAATGTTGTAGCGGAATTTAATTTAGGAAATGTTAGGGATGAAATAACCTCTGAGTCAATTTCATGCCATCAATTTAATCAACCTAATTATTTATAATGCATATGTGTTTTACGTTACTTTCTGTGGAATTTGAACTGGAGTTTTTTTTTGTATGGTTTATTCCAAAAAGACACTTTAACGTGAACACTATATGAATTTCACGTCCCAGTTTTATCAAAACAATCAACTCACACTCATTTTAAAGCCAAGTACTCAGTCTCAAATTTGGATTTTCTGCACCCTGTTATTGTCCCATCAGAGGCAGCAGCAGCAGGAAGAGCCTCTTGATTTTCCCAGCCTGATCCCAGGCCCCAAAATGCCCCCCCCTCCTCCACCCACCACCTCCACCCCAATGTAGTCGTGACTTAAACCCTGACAAGCTCAACTCATCAAAGAGTGTTTGTCCCATCTGACTCCGCTTTGCCTCTCCGCTGTACGTCCAGCATCTGTCTTCCAGCTCCCTACAGGATACGGCCCGCATTCACACAGCAAGGCCTGCTGCTGCTGCTGCTGCTGCTGCTGTCTGGCTCTCTGTCACTCAGAGATAGGGCGACCTCTGGGTTTGAAATCTGTCGTTTGAAGTCCCGGAGATGTGAGGGAGACACCAGAGAAGGCGTTAATGTGCCAGAATACGCTGTTCAATCAAAAAACACCACTTCTCCGCCCCACTGTCCTGGATCTAACCCAGCCAAAAAAATCAATTTCTGATTAAACTTCAGCTGTAACTTTCACGCTGTATTAGACTTTCTTGGATATTTGACCCATCTTGCTCAGTATTAACAAACCTAATATCATGTAGTAATGAATCTAGCATAAAGCTGCTCATTCAGCGCGGCTGCTGCTCGCCTGGTGCACAGCTGGATCGTCTCTCTCAGCTCTGGTATTATTCATCTACTGTGTTACACTGGCTTGGAGTCACTGCACAGTAGGAGAAGTCACTAACAGTGAAGAACCACATTATACCACATTGAGCAGGATGTGCCTTTTATGATTTATGGTAATATTGTATTTCTGCCGCTCAGTTTCAATTATTTGTTTTCAATAAAAATCAAACTCAGCTGACACTCTCTGGCTAATTTTCCTGTCGAGATATCAAGCGCGTAATAAAAGTTTCTGTTCTCGTTCCCACTTGGAATGACAAAGACTGTGTGAACCGCTAATGTGTACGCGTGCACACACATGCCGTCTTTAATGTTGTCAGCAAACTAACCATACACATTCCCTCTCTTCTCTTGTCTTTTCGTCTGTCAACGTCTCTATATCTCTCCTGCTGTTTGACGAAAACACAAACAAACATGTCTATCATCTCTCCTCACTATTAACACCTCGTTTGGGAAGATGACTGGACAAACTGAGCAGATGCTGAAAAGTATATCAATAGTTGGTGCAACAGTTTAAGCAGGATACACGCGGCTCTATGGGGCCATGCACGTGCCCGCAGAAATTTTTCATGAGAGCGGCCAACAGGGGCTGCAGAAAATCTTGGGATGGCACACCGAGACCAAAAGCTATAACTGAATTTCAGGGATTCAATTATGCTGTTAAATGTTACAAAGCGATTCACAGAGTTTGTTTACATTAACTTTTGAGTAGAAAACGACCGCATCACAAACTTAAATTCAAATGGTGCTGAGCAAACACGGCCTTAATTGGTTAGGTTTCAGTCACCAAAAAAAAGGACCACCTAAAAAAACAAAATCAGTCTAAATGGACGCTATATTTATAATACTTTCACCACTTTATCTTTCTGACAGGGAAGTGAAGGCTGTCATCTCAAAGTCACCAGCCTCAACTGCCAAAAACGGTAATTTTACTTTGCAGAACACAGGAGTTGCTGGTCTACTCCCGCCTTGATCGGTTAGTGTGTAAGCTTAAGCAGTGAAAATATTCCAAATATGGCGTACACTTCAACTGATATTGATTATTTTAGGTGGCTAAAATATGTTTTCCTGCAGCCTCTGTCAATAGCAGTACGTTGTTTAGCTTCCATGCTAGTTTGGTTCAACAAAGACGCTAGCAAAGAGACAAAGTACATGAAACAAGCACAGCAGACATGTCAGAAAGGTCGGACCACTGTGTGTAACTATTTTTTTGAAAGTCAAATAAATTGCCAATTGCAAATTGAGTAGGCTACTGATGTTAGCGCGACATTACAGTTATTCGGTCTGTATGGGCTGATAAAAAACTATGTTAACATGGAGAGTTACGGAATCGCATACTGATAAATATTACCAATTATCTAATGTGGATACACTAATACAGTTACAGTTAACATATTGAGCGCCACAACAATCCTGTTTTAATGTGTTTTGCGGCTGCATGTACACATGTTCGGTGATTCAGTATTCTTTAAAGAGGCTGGTTGTCCTTTTCCTTAAAAAGACAGCTTTAATTCGAAGAAGCACGTTGATCGGAAGGAACAAATCATTTACTGGAAACAAGTCTTCTCAAGTTTAGGGTGTTATCTAACCCCATCCTTAAAAGGTTGCATGACACAGCTGGGTTAGCGATGCATGCCTAAAAGAAAAGCCCATATTTCTGAAACACACTAACTTTTAAACATCATGAAAGACTTGGATATCAACAGGTTTTTGGATATGTGGCAATATTACAATGCCGGTCTTTTAAGGAGGAGGGAGGCGGTGTTAGATGGTCAAACAAGTCCGTCACTGGTGGTAAAGTTTGATAAAATCCTATTTTTGACGCAAAAAAGGAAAGCTGGCGTAAGCTGTTCACTGGTCCATATTTTGACGTGATAAACGTCACATTAGGGCACATTTATTGGAGTATACATGGCTGCATGTAAACTAGAATAATAGTCGAATATCCATTTTTATTAGCCATGTAAACAACTTTGCAGGGAGTCTTCTTGGGAATAAGGGGGAAAAACGGAATATTGTGTGCATGTAAACACAGTCACTGCTGCAAGTTTAGGGGAGACTTGTGGGTACTTGAGGTTTTCATCTGGACAGCTTGAGGTGAGAGTTCAAGGGACCCCTTTGAAAACTGCCATGCCAGTTTTTCCCTCGCCAAAATTTAGCCTAACTTTGGAGCCCTCTTCCCAATAAGCTAGCATGACTTTTGGTACCAATAGATGCTTTAGGTGGTCTAGTTTCAAAAGATACCACAATCGAGCTTAATAATCGGCACGTGAAAGCCTCTTAAATAAAGTAATGTCAGCCTACAATTATCTTCTCCAAGTGGTGTAATGAATTGTATCAGGGTGGGCCATGGCCCCATCTGGTCCCCTTGGTGGGCGCCACTGCATGCACACCTTATATATTTGACAATATATATGGTATATGACATAACTATATATAATAAAAACACAAGATAGCAATGCTCTTTCTCGCTCCTTATCCTTTTCACAAGCGCATACTCTCATCATTCAAGAGGAAAAGTACAGCCACTTAAGACTCAGGATAAAGGCTCCATTTCACAGTGGTGCATTTTTCAAGACACTTAATTATAGCTTTCTAGAGGAGGGCTGTGACGAGGCCCAGGCTTTTTCAGCTCTAACGGGATGTTTCCATGTTTGGCAGGCCACCAGCCAGCCGGCCTGCCAGCTAACCAATCAGCGAGCCCACCAGGCTAGGCAGCAGGGCAGCCAAAGACTCAGTCTACTAGCCAATCAACCAAGAGAGCAGAAATGAAGCCACAAAACTAGCCTGCCTGTCTGCTAGTTAGACTTGGGCTGGTAGCCGGCCAACCAGGCAGTCAATTAGTGAACCATGTTAGCCACCAGAAGAGGATGACGATGGGCAGAAATTTTACTCTGTGTGACCTCATCGACACAACCTCACCGACTCACATCCACGCACTGATCACAGCTAAGCCTTTAATGACTGTTTGTCACCGAGCACCGTGACATCACCGTGAACTGTTAGGACGAGGTCGGCACGTTTTGCGGTGTGTGTGTGTGCATGTTACTGAGCGACCGTTTTCACTGAGTGTGATCCAAGTTTTGAATTAGACTTGGAGTCGGCTGGAGTGGCTACAGAGTTGAATGTATTTATTTCTCGGTGAGAAAGTGCGATACAGACAGAGTTTGTCTGATATTTCACTCTGTTCTTGAAATGGCAGAGAGCAGCATGGAAAGAGATGGAGACATGGAGGGGGCGGCTGCTCACTGCTTGTGGCAGGAGGGTAGAGGAGGGAGGGAGGAGGGGTATAAAGACAATTTCCTCTCTGCTCTTATTGCTCTGACTGTCTGCCGCCTACCGCCTTCACGGAGGTCCCTAATTGAGATCACTTGTACTTAAAAATAGGAACAAAAAAGGAACTTCTGTGGGCTGGGAGATGGAGAGGAGAAAATAAAGCGGTAATATGTGACGAAGGCTGCCATTAAAGAGTCCCAATGATAGATCAGAGTGACTGGGGCACAGAGAGCTGAGAACTCTTTCCCTGTCTGCCAGCGAACCTTCAGATGTTGACGTGTCACACACCACCTGCTGTCACAGCCCTACAACAGTGCATGTGTAAGAGTGTATATGTAGGGTTTTCTGTGTGTGTGTGGTTCTGTGATGGGGTAGAGTGACAGTGCCCGGGGCTGAGGCCAGATATATGCCAAAAAGAGGGAGTTCAGTTTTTCCACTTATGTGAGTGTGTATGTTAGAGTTTGTCTTTACATTGACTACATTTACACACACTAATATTCCACTATAATTCCGAATACGTCAGCAGTCTGAATTTGATACAGGTCATGTAAACAGCATATTCCATTCGGATATTCTGAATTAGGCTTCACTCCAAATGTCGCATATTTCAGTAAAGACACGTAGGATATGCCGGTATTATTCAGGTTTTAGTAGTATTTTTTGGACATTTATCCAGTGTATTTAGAATATATGTCTCAGTTTTTAGTTTTTAGCGCAGTATGCAGTTTCTTGTACAACGATTCACGCGATATCCTACAAATCAGTGTGCCATGAATGACGTTACATACTTAGGTTAAGTTATGAACTTAAGGTAAAGTTATGGTTGGTGTGGTTAGGCAACATGTGCTCATCCCATCTCATCAAATGCCACCGCTTTGTCGGTGGATGTACACGTCAAAATATGACGTGCTAGGTACCCTCCTAGATCTGTTTTGGACGTTCACAAACAGGCGTAATTGCGTGTCAATTTACGCTTCTGTCATACATTATGTCTTTTTTAAAATACACTTCTGTTTTCATAGGAAAGGTACAGCATCACTGTCTTTTCCAAAATAACCTCACAACATTGGTAAAACACGTCGTTTTTGGGGTTTGGGGTGGACTTAGGTTCAGGCAACAAAAGCATGTGGTTGGTTTGGCTTAAAATTCAAATAGGAACCAAACAGCGGGCTCCCGAATCAAAGTCTGGAGTTTGTTTGTTCTTTCTCAAAGGCAGTTTGTAACACTGTTAACAAGTGCGTATCATATGACTGCAAAGGTGCCTCTGTGCATTGGTCTCTGATGCCGAGATCACTGACAAAGCAGCGGTATTTGATGAGTTTGGAGTGACAACGAGTTGTGAAACAAGGGTGGGCATCTTTAAATTCAGACAAGTAAAGAAACTTTGGTCAGCTTTAGGTAAAAAAACGTGGTGATAACAAACCTCAAAATGACTCTAAGTTCACACGGTTTCAACAATGGTCCCCTGCTTCCTTCTTTATTTCCTTCAGCACATTGGTCACATGATTGCGGCCGTGCTAAAAACACGAGTTATATGCACATTACTGGCTTACTGGTGCATTACTTTTGGTAAGAAAATGTACAAACAGTGCTCGAGAACAGTTTGTGTAAGTAGGGTTGGGTATTGGTGCTCAAAACCATTAAGGTATGGACTGAAATAAGCCAGTACAAAGTAGGATCAAACCTTCTCCAGTCAAACGATACCTGCGTTTGATCCTTTTTGTACCAGACCTAGAAAAAAATTACTATTGTATGGTTTTGCTGCAACCACCGCAAGTGTTCTTCGATTTAATGTGACGTGTGATTGGCCCATTACTTTAGCAGCTACAATCAGTCAATCATGTATCGGTCACATGAAGTCAGACAAGGTACAACTCCAGTGAAATTCAGCTGAGTCAGCTTCTTCATCTTGGGCATTGCAATTTACTCCCTTTCTGCCTCCTCTTACATTGTGGGATGCTGCTTTATAATTGTCCATGTGTCTGGACAGTTCTGGTAATCCATGGTTTCTGGTTGGGGAATGATTTAACTGTAGTTTTGGGTACAGTTGCTTCTGTTGTTTTACAAATTAAATCCACCACAGACTCAGTGATTTCATTGATGTCATCGGTGACGCGACGCATACAGTCTGTCGTGTGGTGAAGTCGAGAGCGGTGTGTTTGACGGAGTTGGCACTTCAGCGTGCCGAGATGCCACGAAAATATTTGAAAGCATGGCTATTCTACATGCCTGTGGTGTCTGGTGGTATTTTACGCAACTGAATGCTTCAATTTACATGATGGATGTCGAATGAAGTAGAAAAAAAGGTGTCACATGAAGTACTCCATTGACATCTCTATCATTTAAAGGGTACTGGTATCGTAATTTTTTAAACAATACGACACTGTGGGGGAAATAAAAACCACATTTATGGTTGGAAAGGAGAAACGCACCTACTTTTAAACATTGTCAAGGACTTGGATATCAACAGGGTTTTAGATATGCGCCAATTTCGCAACTCCGACCTTTACAAGAAGGTGATGAATGAATGAAAGAGAAAGGCTGTGTTTGCACGGTCCAACAAGTCTGCTGCTGGTGGAAAACTCTGAAAAATCCTATTTGAGGCAGGGACGCAAAATGGCTCCAGCCGTTCCACCCCACCATATTTTGATGTGATAAACAACATGTTACGGTACGTTTCTGAGATTACGCATGGCTGCTTGTAAACCAGAATATGTGTGAAATGCTGATATTCATTTTCATTATTCATGTTAACAGCAACAGGGCCTCATTCACAAACAGTATATACACAGAAATCTGTGCTTTAAAAGTGTTTTACTCATGAATCTGGGATTCATCAATATTTTCTTATCTGAATTTGTCCATACACTGCAAATAAATTTAGAAGTGCCCCAGATGATGATGGTGATGAAGGCCAAGCTGTCTCAGAAAATGTAAACACACACCATATAACTAAATGTGTAATTTTAAAACTGCATTCATTGAAAAAAGGTTAATAGACAACAGAACTTAAAAAACGTTATTTTACTAATGCATTTGACAAATGTTGCCTTTTAAATGGGCCTAATTATGAAACATCCCTTCAGTCTCATCAGTTATTATCATAATTAAAATATTCAACTACTAACTAATCTACAACATGACCAAAGCATAAAAATAATTAGCAAGAGTAAAAAAATGTAGTTTGATACCTGTTATCAGTGAAACAGTTGCGTGGTAATTTATTTATTACTCAGTTTTTATGCACTAAAAACGTACAAACAAAAGTGCTATAAGTTGTATTCCATGCACTGCACTTTACCCACAAGACTGAAATCGAACATTTGTGATAGTAATGACAGCATCTGTAAGACTATAGCAATCACAGTCTGAACAACAGCTATGATATATGCAGCAGAGGCCTGAGCATCACTTTCTGTGTAATGACACCTCTTGGCAAACACATTTCCATATATAGAGAAATGGAGGCGTGGCAGTGTGCTGATTGCTAATTGCTGACACGTGCCTGTCAATTAAGAAAGATTCTGATTACTAACATATGCATGTTGGTGAGAACAAATTTGGCTGGTGTGCGTGTGTCATGAATCTGATGATAGTTTTGCATGTGTACTTAATTTGTTTGCAAAGAACTTTCTAGGCACATATTAGTGAATGAGGCCCTCTGTCTTTTTCAGAATAAGGGCATAAAAGTGAACATTCTGTGCATATAAAAGATCTGTACAGTGATCAGGCCCACTCTATACAGCCATTGTGTCATTAGCTATGCTATTATTAGTCTTTCACTTTAATTCAGCCGTCCCACCAATCAAACCCTCTCTCAAGCTGCCTTTCCCAGACTCAGCCCCAGAGTGTCCCCAAGGCTTGCTGGTTTCCCCTTCAAAGCATCTATCACTCAATCAGGTCTGATCGTGCTATTAATCAAACAACGAGCCCCCCCTCCTCGGAGACCAGTTTGAAGGATTGGCTTGAAGGAAACGCAGCGTATCCAGGAGTGGTACCGCACCACGGCTGGGAACAGGAACCCTGTAAAGAGCGTTTTTCTTGGACTGAGACCCTCTGTAGGTGCTAAAGACAATACAGACATTCGGGCTAGGCCAACATTCCACTTTACACTTTTCCCTTCCTCTGTGTATTTCACTGGTCTACTTCCCCTCTGCAAACTAGCCGGCTAGTATCAAAATATTTATAGTACATCTGCAAGACATGCTGTTCTCATGTATCCAGGACCGTTTAGCCTTGTGTTCATTATGCGAGGTAAAACTAATACCAGATTTATAGGGGGAGATTTCTCTCTGTTCTCCCCTGTCCGTGTAGCACGATCGAGGATGATTTATGTGAGGCGAGGAGGCACAGGCGAGATAGATAGAGTGACTACACGGCGAGAGGCAAACACGCAGCGGCCCAGACAGGCACTCGCAGGGGGGCTATCAGCTATCACTCGCCCGTTTCCACTGCTCCTGTTTTGGGACTGGAGGAAGGCAGGACGGCGGCTGGAGACAGGGAGGGAGAGGAAGGAGACAGGAGGTAAGGATGTATATGAATGGAGGCAGGGTGGAGGGATGCCCAGGTGCACTGGGTCCAAATCGATATAAGGAGCTGTAGAGGAGGGCCAGATGGAGGGGGAAAAAAAGTCTGTCATGGATGCTCAATTGCACACAGACATAAACATAGCCGGTGTAAACCCACGTCTTGAAATGTACCATATGCATTTTTTGTCTCGGAGCGTTTAAACGCGTCAAATATACTATCTGTTTTGCTTGGCTATGATTGCAGACTGGGTATAATGAATATTACTGTGAGCCCATATCGAAAAGTTCTGGCACTGCTTTGCTGTTTCATTCCTAGGGGCCAATCAACGTCAAAACTGTCAGTCCAGTGTGTCCAGCGCTGAGACAACGGCCAATCAGATAAACAGGAAATGAAAAAACAGTACTGGGCAGGCACCGCGTGCAGCCGCAGCACTGGGCGTGCATCGAGCAACAGCACTCAACTTCCGAGGGTTTGGATCTCGCTCTCCTTTTCTTTTTTTTTTCCCAATCTCTTCCTGATCACGGTCCAGCTCGGAGCCGCTCCAAAAACACCGAGCATGAACTCTGCAACCTGGAGCCATACAGTACATACTAGATCAGATTCCAAACCATTCAGACGTCAAAATGGCCCCAGGATGCCTTGGCTTGTGAAAATGTTGCAAGGCCTTTCATGTAACGCTGGATGCTCTGAGTGCTGAATGAGTTAACAAATTAATTTGAGAGTGTCACCGCTGATGCAGCACACTCAGAGATGGGCCTTTGCCGAAAACCTTAGCCTGTAATTACACTGAGCCTATTAAGCTACTGGTCAGAAGTGACTCACAGCAAGGTGGGGGTGTGGAGGGGGGAGAAAAAGGAAGGGTGGATGGAGTTCACTTTCATAGCTTCCAGCCTGAGATGTCCTCAGACAAAATCAATTCCAGTCATCTTCGGAAAAGCGGGTGCAATGAAAGAAAACATCAGGGAAGTTGGGGGAAAACATGATTTCACAGAAGATAAATGACTATTGTGCGATCATGTGACCTATGACCCTCTATTTTCCACACACACTCAGAAGTTGCCGGTTATTCCAGGACAAGGCCCTTTCATGTCGCGTCTGCTCTGCCCCTCGCTGAGACTCCGATGACGCCAGCTTTATAGCGCCTAAATCGAGTCCTGAGTGGGGAGACTCCTCGACTGCTGGCTCCCACGGGGAACATCAATTACATTGTGAAATGCTGTCCTTCAAACACAATCTATTCTGTGGGTGTTGCATTATAGCAAAGCTGAGAATTTGAGCGTCACACACATAAAAAATCCCTCTTTGGCAACAGGCTTGTTGGGATGTGGTCTCGGGCTGACAATTAAATTGTCCGCTCGGAATATGCTGTCACTCTGGAAGCGCGAGATTTACGGCGAATAATTTCGCGAGAACTGATCATCTTAAATGTTTTAACTGGATTTAATGGCGTCATAGATCACTCTGATATGTTCCTGTGTCCTCCAGAGACTGAAAACTGTCCCCAGTAGTTGCAGAACTCATTTATAGACAATTAAAGAAGCCCTTAACAGTCCAACCTCCCCTCACTGAGCTATTACTGAGAAAAGTCTTCCACCAGAGTAGTTCAACTTTCCTGCAAAAGTGGCAAATATTTGACACTTTGTAAACCACAGAGCATTATCACATAGCTCTCTGAACCATCTTTCAGGCAAAACAAATCAGCTTCTGCCAGTAAAGAAAACCTTAAAATCATAATAAAGATATACAGGGTGAAAGCTGTAAACATTAATCCCGTGTTTACATTGCGAGGGATTCTTTTTCATTAGTAATTGCCTCACACTGTGAGCCTGATGATTGGGTAATATTTATGATGGGCCCTCAGGGCCTGCTTCCCTCTCAGTCTCTCTTATGTCTATAAAATCTTTTACTCTTGGCTCAACTGTAGCACAGACAAGCTACTATTAGAACCTGATTGTATATGTGCTTTTAAACTGTGCCTCTATGGTGCCTTTAATGTGCGTAGGTCATGTGCTTGTGAGCGTATATGCATGTGTTGTGGGTGTGTGTGCACAGTATGTGTGTAGCAGTAAAGGGGCTGGCTCTGAGACTTTGGTTAACCGGACTATAATTTGGAGGCCCAGTGAAGACTCCCAGCAGCCTCTCACTGTTTGTTTACCAGAGAGACCGACTCTGCTGTTTCTGCTGCATCTGCAGGGTCCTGCAGGAAAAGGGCGTGTGTGTGTATCTGTCTGGCTGTGTGTGCATGAGTGTGTGTAGGTGTAATCATGTGTGTAATGCAGTATTCATGTGAAAGTGACATTTAGTAAAACACATAAAGATAAATTTGTCCGTGGGCACTTTAGAGACCATTTGGACAAAGCATTTCCTTAAAATAACATATTTCCTAATGTACTTCTGTTTTTAAGGAACCAATGTTTCCAATTACGCTAAAGAACATCCCTCATTTGTCTTTTTCCTCCTACACCTTTACGCTACAGTAAATCAAAGCTACAATACACCACCCTTTCTTTGCTGAAATGGTAGCTTTGTCATAAATAATAAAACAAAAAGAGCTCAACTTCACAGAAAAACACCCTCACATTAAAAAGTGTTTGTCAGCAAAAAATGACTGCTATTTTTGTTTGTGCCGAGAGTAATTCTCCCGAGACTAAACTGCGCGTTTTCTGTCCCACTTGGGCTTTTTTTTTTCACCAATCCTCCTCCCAAGCAGGAATAAAAAGAAAACAATGCAATTCAAAAGGCCGGAGCTCCCAGCCTGTCATTTAGCTGTAACTTTGAATTGCCTTTGCTCTGCGTGAGCTGTTTTCTTTCACACACACACACAGAATTGTTGCAGCATCCTAAAATTCCATCACGAGAGAGGAAGAAAGACAGAGGAGGAGAGGCACTTTCAAAATATCACTCTAATAAAATATTCCTGCTCCTCTGGGATCCTCCTTTGCTCATTCAGCATCAGGAGAAGTGAAGTGGAAAACGCCTGTTATTGGTCTCCGTCCAAAAAGGAGAAGGAGAGAAAAGAGAGAGAGACCTATTTCCTTTGGGGAAAGACAGAAAATAGAATGAGCAGCGCAACAGTTGACGGAAAACTTTTAACTGCAACAACAAAATGAACTACAGACGACTGTAAGAGGGCAGCTGTCTGGGTGAGTGACAGGATTCAACTCCAGACTGAAAGCCCGCTCTGGCGAGGATCAGACGCCGCATACGTATATAGACTTTGATCACGCAGAGCTGCTTGTCGGAGCGGTATGATTGGATTGAATATGTGTAAACTGGAACAGCTCTGGGATCAACATAAAACACAGCAGCTACAAGTTCTCAAAAGACGCCAGCCTCAGTCGCAGGAAGGGGCTTTGAAACAACCTGAAATGTAACGTAGGGGATTTTTGCAGTTTTGTAACATTGCTGTACAAGCAGAAATTTCTCAAAACTTTCCTGTTTTTTTCACAGCGAGAGTCATGCAGACTTCTGAATATCTGCAGCAAAGTTGTGGGACAGAAAACACAGACAGATACACTTTATTTTAACCCCTTATTGAGCATTTATAAGCAGCATATCAACACTGAAGAGCACAGTGTATAACACACCATAATGTAGTTTTAAATGGACACTAGGACATTTTTAAATGTCTTTTAATGTGTTTGTCAACAACTCCTCAGTCTGACAACGCAATATAACACACTGTAATCATCTAAAATATATCTTTATAGCAAAAATCTATATCATCTTTATTAATAAAGTAAATATTTAGCCCAATCACTCTCTTTGTGTGGTGCTCAGACCCTGTCATACTCACATTGTGTTTCCAAACACTCCTTCACTCTTCATGACAACCTAACAAACTCAAGCTGCTGATGAAGACCATGAGATGCGAGTGAAAGCTCCGGAAGAAATCTGCGTGTGAACAGATAGCTTATGGATGCTTCATGGGAGGAGTTATAAATTACACTTTACACTTAATAAGCACTTAAAATGTCTTGATGTCTGTGTACGACTCCACTATAGTGTGTTATAACTATCTATATACTGCTGATAAATGCTTTTATATCCTTCCTTCCCTCTCTGTCTCTCTTTATTTCTTTTCTTTCCTCTCCCCCTTTCGTTCCTTCCATCTCTTTTATCCTTCTTTTAACTTCATTAACTTTCTCACTTCCTTTTTCTTTTCTTCTTTCCCTCTTTCCTTCTCTCTTTTGCTTTCTATCTTCCCTTCCTTCCTTCCCTGTTTCTTTCCTTTTTTCCTTCTATCCTCCTTCCCATTCTTTCCATCCTTCCTTCCTTTTCTTTCTTCCTTCCTTTACTTTTCTTCCTCCTTTCATCCATCCTCCCTTCCTTATATCTGTCTTTCTTTCCATCTTTTTTCTATTTCCTTCCTTCCCTTTTCCTTTCCTTACTTCCGTCTCTTTCTTTCTTTCTTTTGTTCTTTCTTTCTTTCTTTCCCTTTCTGTCCTTCCTTCCAGCCTTTCTTCCTCATCTTTCCTTCCTCCTTTCATCCATCCTCCCTTCCTTATTTCTGTCTTTCTTTCCATCTTTTTCTTTCTTTTTCTATTTCCTTCCTTCCCTTTTCCTTTCCTTGCTTCCTTCTCTTTCTTTCTTTCTTTCTTTCCCTTTCTGTCCTTCCTTCCAGCCTTTCTTCCTCATCTATCCTTCCTTTCTTCCTTCTTCTTTCTTTCTCTTTTCTTCCCATGATTCCTCCCCTTTCTTTTTTTCTCTATTTCCTTCCTTCCCTTTTCCTTTCCTTGCTTCCTTCTCTTTCTTTCGTTCTTTCTTTCTTTCTTTCTTTCTTTCTTTCTTTCCCTTTCTGTCCTTTCTTCCAGCCTTTCTTCCTCATCTTTCCTTCTTCCTTTCATCTATCCTTCCTTACTTCCTCCTTCTTCTTTCTTTGTCTTTTCTTCCCATGGTTCCTCCCCTTTCTTTCCTTCCCTTCCTTCCTTCATTCTCTTTCTTTCCTTTCAAATTTCGCCCATCCTTCTTTCCTTCCTCTATTTCTTTTGTTTCCTTCTTTCTTTCTATTTTCTTATTACCTTCATTCTTTCTTTTACCTCCTTCCTTCCATCCTTTCTTTCTTTCTTACTTCCCCCTTCCTTCCTTTGCTATCCTTCTTCCTTTCATCCATCTTTCCTTCTTTTTCTTTCTTTCCTGTCTCAACTTCCTCCCTTTTCTTTAAGTCTTTCTTTGTGTCTGTCCTTCTGTCTCTCTTTCTACCTTCCATATTTCTCTTTCTCTCTTTCTTTCTTTCTGTCTCTCTCTTTCTTTCTTTCCATCTTTCTCTCTTTCTCTCTGGAGGCCACTTTACAAATGAGAGCCACCTTTTTTTTCAGCTCCCCCTCTTCTCTCCTGAGACTTGTCACTATCAGCTACACACACTCTTAAAGGTTCAAAGACGAGCATCCCACTACACACACCTACACACACTCTCCTGGCCCCTTTTGTGTCTCTGGGGCATATTTAATTTCAGTGTCTGTGCACACATTTGATTATGTCTCCATGCACGTGTGTGTGTGTGTTTATGTGTGTGTGTGTGTGCCACAGGTGGTACAATGCCGGTGACTCTACTCTGATTATTGCGGTGACCAAAGCATCGCCGCCCCGTCACATTTGTCATCGCCCTGTTCCTGAAAGCGTGGGTGGGAGGGGAAGGATGGAGGGAGAACATAAGGGGAAGGGAGGAAGGAAAGGGAAGAAGGCAGAAGAGGAGGGTAGATGATGGTAAATGGCCACCCCCGCGGTGCCATATGGGAGGTGGTTTGAAAGAGTCAGTCTTGAGTTGCTCTTACTGTACGCCTCACGAGTGCAAACCGATCCTTCCCTTTGTGTCATCTCTCGGTCTCACTTACTCTGTTTCTCCCTTTTTAAGCTTTTTTTTTCTCTCACTCTCTAATTTTCACACGTTTTACCCCTCGTTCTCACATGAAAGAATAAACATAGAGCCCTTCTCTCCTCACACACTCACACACACTCAGGACTCCACAGTTGTCAGACAGACCACCATAAAAGGCTTGCGTGGGCGTTGCCGAGTGGGTGGGCACTCTGATTTTCAGGTGTATTTGATCTGTTGTGTTCACACCTCGGCGCTGGCAGGGGGCCCACTGTGTGGGCAGGTAATTTGAGCAAATTAGGAGATGGGGCCTGTGTGTTATTAATGACACCCCACACCCTCCACTGCACGTTCACCTATTGTTCCCTCCTCTGCACACACCTTTCTTTTCTTCCGCTCCAAGTCCCCCGGTCCCATCTGCGCCTCCTGCTCAACACCCACCCTCAGCCCCTCTGAAGGCGCACTGTATGGAATGCACACACACACACACACACACACACATACATGGTGCACATGGGACGGGGGCGGCAGGAGGAGGGATTGGTTCCAGGTGCCAGTTTGAGTGAGAGCATTAATCAAGCAGACAGCTCTTCCTGTCACCTTCAGCGCTCATACACACACACCACTGTACATCTATACACTCTGTACAGTACTCAGCTGGCACAGTAGCAACTACAAACCTCACTGTCATGACTCCGGAACATCGACACATACCAAACTCCCATTTAAAAACACGAAATTTCTCCACAAGTGTTTTATAAAAGCGTGCCGAGTGACAAACGATTGTGAGAAAGTGAGCGCTGATACCAGCGTCTGAAGACACGTTGTAACAAGGTGTACTTATCCCCTCAGACAGCCCCACTGATGTGCTGCCAAGCTATTGATCACAGTCAGAGCTCGCTGTGACTCTTTGATGCTCCTTCACTCATCTTGTTTCACCTTTCTGCTCTCAAACTGAGCAGAATCTCCTTCTATGTTTACACTTACAGTACGTGTTACCTGACATAGGGTTGCTTAAAAAATACAGCTAACAACCCCGTGCTGCTCTTTTCATGACCTGCTGGTAAGTAGGTTTATATATTTGGGAGTTTGGCCTGAGTCAGAGGGGATACCGCATTCCTTTAAGATTAAACTAACAAGGGGAAAAACCTGCCCTTTTCTCCGGTGAGGGGCAGAACAGGTAAGGCCTTGTGTAGGTGCTGCGGCCGCGCTCTCACTCACGTCGTTACAGGCTGAACCCAAACATCCAGGAGGCTCGACACTCCATATTTCCCCCTTATAGAAACACGGAGCGCGGAAGCGAAGCCGCCTCGGCCGTTTCGCATTGGGGGACGCTAAACAATGCTGTTCAGGTTTCCTGTGGTTTCGCTCTATCAGCTCTCCTTCAAGCCATCTCCTGACTTAAACAAAACATGGAAGGGAGAGAAGAGAGGACATGAAACGGGGAGCGCAGAGTCAAAGAGGTATATGAATCTGGGTTATAATACTGGTGTTCTGTTTCATTAGGGTGAACCGGTTCCAAGATAGACCAATTTTCAAAGTGTTAGGTAGTTACTTCCTCTCTGAGGGCTTATATCGGATAACGGTAATTCGCCCAGCATGATGCAATTGAAATGGATGAAGGGCTGCAGGATCTTGTTAAGTGTGAAAATAGCACAGCGCTGCATTAAAAGCCTCACTGGCTAACGCAATGGCATTAAGCTACCTGGTAATTATGGCGCGCTCAAAAACCATAGCTCTGCGTACTGTAGCATGAGTTTGCAGAGCTGTCCAAGGAACACACACCAATTTGGCACTGAGCTTAAGTAAACACGACAAAGATATTAGAGCAGTGATTTATGAGGAATAAAAGCCAGTCGTGTTAGCACAAACAGGCTTTATCGCTCCTGAGAGAAAATTGTTTTTGAGTCTATTATCAACACTTTAACGGGCAGAAACCTACAGTAAGCAGAGTCAGTTGGCAGGTTGCCTTATCATAACAGAGTAATTAGCCCCCCAGCTACTGACTACGGGGATAAAAGACAGGATAATACACAGCGCCTTGTGAGTATTTACTCTGAACTCCCCGTTTGTTGTTGCAGTCTCCGTATTACAGGAGCGAAAGTGATCTCACTCCCATGTTTCAATAACTCCTCGCTGCTTCGTTTGGACGCAGGAGAGGCAGATATTGTTCAGTTGTTCTGGACGAGGCAGCAAAGTGCAGCAGTTGACACTACAGTCATGGTTCTCTCTTGTTTTCCAGAAAAAGGGCTGCACTCATTTTCACTGATTTCACATCTAATGTTTCAGATATAATGGGGCTGAAATGTGACCATGGAAATACCTTTACAAATTAAAAGAAAAACACGACTCAACTTTAACATCAACAGAGGGAGAGACGTATTTCAGGCCATTCAAATCACAGGTTGCTCCCATGACAATCTCATTTAGACCTTAATAAGCGCCCATTTAGGGCCATAATCAACCCACCATTCACTGTTATACCAGTGCAAACACAGACCAATTAATCTATCTTTGATTAAACATTAACGCTCTGCACCTCCTTGATTACCCTCAGGAATTATGGAGACTAATGTGAACCTCCAGTGCTAATAAGTCCTAATAGCCGGTGCAGCACGCAAACACACACAGCACCATTTTACTCCATCAATATGACCCTGCCGGGATTAAATAACATGTTTGCCTCAGAGGCACAATTAAGCATCGCTAAATAGAGTTCCTTTGAGCGCTGAGTTAAAGGAAGAGTCTTCTCTGCACAGTAGCAGCCAGTGAAGCGCTCAGATTTTTCCCCCTGGCTTTTTCAAATTACCTATTGATGAGTGGGCTTCACGTCTCTCCCTGGCTGCGGGGGGAGGAGGGAGGGATGTCTGGTTCACTTTTAAGATGTCTCCAAGAAGCAGGCCTGTGGTTAGATCTAAGGCAACACTTATGCAACAGAAGCTGCCTTTCTCAAATACATATACGGTTTCCCTGCAAATTATCTGAGATTTTCTTTGGGGAAAGTTTTCCGCCCGGAGTCTTCAGATATTTACCCACATCGCCCCGCTGTTCTTTTGATCGTGTTGATTTGGGTCCGTCTGTGTAAGCACTTTTTTTTTTCTCCCCCTCTCTACTGCAACTGCACAACCCTACTGAACGATAATTGCTCCCATGACTTAATTGTCTATATGTAATTAAGTTTGTAATAGAGAAAATAGGCACTTAAATGTTCCCCAGAGAGGCATGGTGGTTGAGTGGGTGCCACACATGTTGAAGATTATTCTGCCCTCCTCATCTGATCTGCCAGTCTGAGGAGTTATAAAAAAAAATGTATTTGGGGCAATTAAATGAAAATTGCTTGATGTAAATGCCAAGACAAAATTTTAATGAGCCCCCTTTTCTCAATTTGGAATATTCGCCCGCTCCCTCAAGTCGGCTCCATTTATCGCTGGGAATGTACACTCAGACCTAAATTAAAAATGTCCTTAAATACAAATCTACGGACGGGGATGGAGTAATGTGGCTTTCTGAGTAACAAAACATATTTCGTAACTTGTGTTCTCATAAAACTGGCTGACGCCGGACAAAGTGATCCACTGGAGCAGGAAGAAAATATATAAAATCAACAACTTGAGCTCGGTTATATCATTCTTTTGTCCACCAAATGGATTCAAGTTGTGAGGAAGAAACAATTGATTCTTGTACTTCAAAATCAAGGCTGACAGAAATAAATACATGTTTTAAAATCTAAACTCTATATAATAAATTTGACATCAAATTTCACCTTATTCCAGTTAAATGAATCCTCAAAATTTCACTCAACTCAGATGCTTTTTGTGTCTGTAACCAAAACAAAAATATTCACACCGCCAATCTTAATTTCTGCCAGTTCTGATTCACTACATGTATTTATTTAAAATAAATACAACAGAAAGCACTGGTGGTCTTGCAAAATCACATTACGCTGTCAGGGGGGCTTTTTGTGGTCGCACTGACAGATTTACTGCCCAGATGTTCATAAACAGGGGCGACATCAATGAGCCGCAGCACAATATCAATCAGCAATACTCTATGTGAGAGACCTGATCAGTGATTATCTCTCCTCTGAGTCTCCACCTGAACATCTGTACACATCTGCTCCTCTCTGCCTCCACTGCAGCGTGCTTCCAATTTCCTGCAGCTCCGTTCCTCTCCTCTTGTTCTCCCGCGCTCCGACCCCAGAGACACACTGAGGGGTCAGGGGTTAACGTGGTAATAGGTGGTGGTGATTGGTAGAAGACGCTCACTCTCTCCCGGCTTTCAGAGCGTATTAGGAGCCACCCCTGCTTCTGTGTGGAGCGGGAGCCCCAGAACAGCTGTGTCTGACCACGGAGCGACTTCTTAAAAACATCTTTTAAACATTTGATTTGGACGGAGGAGCGGAGGCTATGGACCGGAGCGGAGGAGAGGAGGGGGAGAGGGAGAGGGAGGGCTATTAAACTGTCTATTCCTTGTGTCGCACGGGAATGGAAATGTTTGTTTAAATTTGAAAATTCATCTGGTAAACCCTAAAACATCATTTATTTTGCTGATTAAATTAGATTGTGTAGAGAGGCTGTCACAATAGAAGACAGCAAACCCAAAACAGAGGCCGCAAACTGCAGCGTGCGAGCTGGCCTTCACAGGTAATTGAAAATCATGAAGTTGACACTGCTACTGTTCACAGGTCTTGAACTTTTGTGGTCCTATTTCCTGTCGATCCACTTCAGGATCCAAGCAGGATCTTGACTACAGGACTGGACGAAGATGAAACAGATTAAAACAGAGAATACATTAAATTGAAAAGGTGCAATTATTTGAAACATTATTATTTATCTGAAGAAAGCACAAACCAGGAGTTTAGTACATAAAATAAACCTTTTATGTTTTTCGCAATTTGAGAAGTGATGAATCAGATTGTTGTAAGGTCAAATGAATTATTCCAGCACTTAAATTACAAATTCATATCACAAAAGTTGACATGGAGTGACTCCTTGTTCAAAGTGGATTTATGTGTGTCGATGAAGTGCTCCCTGCAGGCTGCAGAACTCTACACTGATTAATTAATGACAGCAGCACCACTGAACAATTTCAGGAAGCGATTACAGACCTTTCTTGGCAAACTAATCAATACTTCTTCCCTCTGCACACAACAGAGACACCCAGCACACACACAATCCAGTAATCCCCACATCTTGTTTCAATGCTCCACTGTAAACTCTCTTGTGCAGCGTCTGTTTACGTTTGTCAAAAATATCACCCATGCTTTTTGTTTTTGGTTCCGCAAAGGCATCGCTTTGTAAATCTAAGGGTATGTTGCACAAACATGTCATCTTCCTCTTTGAGAAATATTTATAAACATCACATAGAGTAAATACTGGAATCTCTAAATGCAGAGAGGTTTTTGGGGTTGTTGTTTTTTTTTTTTTGTATTTGCGCACCACAAAAAGCCTTGATGATAGTTGGGTCTTTCTTCCACTGCAAAAGCTTGGACCTTGATAGCAGGGTCCTCAATGACCTCAGCTGATCCCCCCTCCCCAACTCTTCTGGACCCAAATCCTTCAATCAGATCCAAGATCCTTACCCCCTTTACCCAAACCCCTTAATGCCTCTACCCAAACCTCAACACCTGACCCCAAGTCCTCCCCGTGACCCGAGCCCCTACAACCCAACTCCAGACACAACAGCGAGCGGTGGCGCAGTACTCACCCCAGAAGAAGTTTTGTTGACATGGTGTCACTGTGCTGAAAAGGCTGTTAGATGCCATAGCTGCCTCTGGTTGCAGCAAGCCCCACTTTTGTTCCTCTGTGGTTTCCGTGACCCTTGACACGTCCTAAACCAAGAGCACGCAGCGTGTCATGAAGAAAAAAAAATGGAAAAGCCATCCACAAGACATGCTTTTACGTATCAACTATTTGGATGACCACAAGTAACAACCAGGTCTGGGTTTATGGAGCCAAAAAAAAAGGAAAAAAAAAAAAAAAAAAAAAAAAAAAAAGAAATTGCAGAGGCAAATATCGCCTTTGCGGATAGATCAGATGGTGTCGGACTTGCTTGCTTGGCGAGTGTGGTTGGAACGTACTTACTCGCTTAGCGCCGTCCTTGTGACTGGTGCTGGCCCGCGACGATTAACCATTTACACTCCAGGTCGCCCTCAAACACCAACCCCGAGCCGCACGTCTGTGGTTCTGTGGTTGTTTGGGAGGCGAGCAGAGCCCTCACACAACCCAAAAGGCACCAGCTTTAAAACTCGTCTCTTTCCTGCCCTCCATGTGCCGTCACTGGAGAGCCTGGGTCACATGCCCTCTGACGTCATCACGGCACAGCAGTCGAGTGGGACAGCCTACCGTTGTGGCTTTCTTCCCTCTCCTCTCCTCTTCTTTCCTCTGGACTTTTTTCTCTCCTCTCTGGCTCCCCTCCTTCTCTCTTACGCGTGGTTCGGCGGCGTTTCCAGGCTCTCTGGGGGATCGGGGTCTGACGCTCCCATGAGTCAGGAGGCTTCAGTGGGGGCAGCTTGTTCAACCGCCCATGCCTCCTCAGCATATGGGGAACAGCGCTCTCTCTGCTTTGCTCTCCCTTCACTCTTTCATCCCCCTCCCTCTCTCCTTCTCTCTGACTCTGCTGCTCCTTCCCTCAACTCCTTTAACAGGCTGCTGTGCTGCTCCTGTCTGCCTCTGAGCAGGGAGAGCTGAGCTTGGTAAGATTTGAGGGTGTGAGTGAGGAGCGAATGGCTGGCTGGCGGTGTGAGACTGGGTGTGTGTGTTTGTCTGTGTATGCATGTGCAGCAGAGAGAATGGGGGAAGAGAGAGACAGAGAGGCTGGGTGAGCGTGTGTGTGAGGAGAAAGCGTAGGTGGTGTGAAAGTGCTTATTTACAGAGGACTCTGTGTGTGTGTGTGTGTGTGTGTGTGTGTGTGTGTGTGAGAGCTGCTTCAGTGTCACTTTTGCAGCCTGAATTTTGAACCTTTTTTTTTCTCCTCCCGTTTCACTAAATGTTGTGTCACAGACAGTCGTCATGTTATTGTGTCATTGCTGTAATAACTGTGTGTGTGAATGATGTACGCATGCAAGCCTGGACTGACCTTTAAAGCTACAAATAAAAACCGGCACACGTGTTATGTGCCACGGGTTTCAGAATATCCCTCTCTGATGGAGGTGAACAAAATTACGTTTTTTGTTCACAGCCAGGGTATGAAGTTATGCAGATGGCTGGTAACTATTATGACAATAACTTCTTGTCATATTTGCTGAATATGTCACTACATGAGGCAGATAGTCTGTGAAAAAAGTCATGTTGTACCTCCATGTAGTGCTGCTAATGGCATTTGCTTAAATTTATTATGGCTGCTAGGAAACAACTACTCAGAGCCTCAAAAGCTGGGCATGCACTGCATGATTTGACCCTGTTTTAGAGATGTTGTAGTTTAATTCTAACTCCGACTGTACGAGTTAATCGTCTGTGATGTAAAGGCAAAGCTTACGATTTATGTGCTCACACTGTGCAGTCCGATTTACAAGCCACAGCCTGAGAGCTCACACGTTATGTGTAAAATAGACAATAAAATGGCCCGTCAGCCTCTTGCGGACCATTCTGGCTACTGATGATTGTCAATTGAAAGATTGTTGTTTGAAAGATCTGGGGCTGCAGGCCGGTAGAAGTTTGTTTGCTAGCGAAGGTACTGTTCACAGTAATGTAGAGACAGACCTCCCAAAAACTGCTTGAAAGTCAGCCTCCAACTTTTGATTCCCCTTCTCTCCCTCTCTCACACACATGCACAAACATACACAAGTAAGCAAGTGCGCAGCACCAACATACTATCTGCGTATACACTGTATGATTGATTAAGAAAAAGAGCACTGACCTTGGGAAATCAATTCATGCCTCTGCTTTAACTGTGAGAGAGCCTGACGACTGCCGACCAAGATGTCCGAAATCCAGCCGAACGTCTGACGGTTTGTTCGGAGCAAGCGGCAACCTCCGGGGCTGAAAATGAAAACAACATGTCAAAACTGCAGTTCCCATAATGGCCACTTGAGGCTGGCTCCAGAAGACAGTCAATCCCCACAGACCCCCATGTTAAAATGACCAACTTTACAGCAGAAATAAACATGCTTACTGCCTGGTGCAAAAACAGTTTTGGTTTCTCTGTACAGGGGAGTGAATTTTTATGTAACTCATCCGTGAACATTTTATTAAGGCTTGAAGTTGTGAACAAACAAGCGCGGGCTGCACTGAGTGACAGGCTGTCTGCCGATAGTGTCCTCAGGTTCTCAGTCCAGTCCACCCCTTGCCTCTCGTCCAAACATGGTCACTTCTGGCCCCCAAAAAATACAAGATGGTAACAGCTAAGATGCTGAACTTGAGGCTTCAAAACAGGAGTCCACAAACAAATGGGTGACATCAAAGTACCTACAGCCATTATTTTATAGTCTGTGGTCGAGTGCAGTTGATGGGGCCATGATTGGTGCTGGCTCCTCCCAGTACACTGCACAATAATGATGCCAAATGAATCTGAAATTCTGTTCAACTCTAAAATGAGTCATGTGGCTGAGTCAGATCAGAAATGGGCTCATTCATTCAATCAAACAAGGCAGCACTGATCAAATATGAATCAAGACTGCATCGCCTATTTCCCAAATGTTTTCAGACATATTTTAGTGTACTGTTTAGCTGTAAAATGAGACACTTTGTGTTGTCTTTGCTCGACTGTTTCCAACATGGCGGCCTGGTCACAAACTGTTTCAATTTACAGCTAAACAGTACACTAAAATGTGTTTCTAAAAATATTTGAGGCAAGAAACAGGCAATGCAGTAACAGAATCTTGATTTATGTTTGATCAGCGCTGCCTAGTTTGACAGTTTGACCGCAGCTCACCAGTGGTGATTGATAGCTGCGTAAGAGACTCTTTGGCTCTGATTGGTTGTTCTGTTCACGTGTGGTGGATTCTTTAAAATGCTATAAGAAGCACAGATTATGTGTCTCGTGCTGCTGTGTCGACAAAAAGTTATTTTTATAAAAGTTACAAACTGCAGTTTTAGTTGAATCTCACAGAAGCGACAGACGGGGGTGGTTCCTGTAAGACGCTGTAAATCATGTCCACCTGTCTCCTCTGTGAACGAGATGCCTTCTCACGGTCTCGCTAACACTGGGAGACACACACACGATAACACAGACGCCCTGCAAGAATGGCTTGCCAACATGTAGTGCAGCGCAGGCAGCTCATGACAATCAACAGTGAATCATCACACTCCTCACACACACACACACAGATTCCCACACATGCGGCACACACCTTCGCACGTCACAGCTCGTCTTTGATCAGCGCTCATAGGTGTTTGTTTCAACAGATCAAAAACACAGACGGGGTGTTAGTACAGCGGTGGAGGAATGTGTGGAATGACGCTGGGAGTTCAGTCAGGTTCGAAAGTGTTTGAGTATATCAGTCATCGTGTCACTGGCCGGTGGGCACGTATGACTAAGCAGAAAAGAGAAGAGCAGTGCCTCGGGCGCTTCTCTTATCATTTGTTATTGCCAATGGAAACTACCTTTTAAACTGTCATTTGCATAAATCTATCACTAGCGCTTAATCACAGCCAGTGATTTAAAGGGCTGCTCCAGACACATTAAAAAAGAGGCACGTTTGATGTGCCATGGGTTTCGAGATATCCCACTCTGATGTTTGAGCAGGTGAAAAAAAAATAGTTTCTGTTGCTCATAGCCAGAGAACAAAACTGGCACCATCCAGCAACTGAATATGCAGGTGGCTGGTAGATTTGCTGCAAAAAAACCCAAAAACAATGGTAATCTATTGAATGGCTGGTAAATTTGAACATACAGCGGCCATTTGGCAGGTGGATAAATAATTTTACAGCATGTCTTCAGGTATCAGACACTAAAATCTAATACTTTAAAGACCTTTTTAAGACTGATTTTTGGACAAATTATTTTTCTTATTCAAGCATTGCAGGTAAGTATAAATGTAGGTCGTAAAAAATGTGTGGTCCTGTGTAGAGGTAGGTTTTATGCAGGAACATGGTTATTAAAGTGATTTAAGTTAATCTACATTAAGATATATCGACTTTCACATGAAAGAGTTTGACTCATTTTGACAAAATAAATAAAAAGAATGGATAAATGAAATTAGATCAAATGTCTGTGACAATTAAGACCTCACAAATTCAGATTCAAGACTATTTAATGACCTTTAAGGCCTGATATTTATGAAAGTGAATTTGAGACATTCTAAGACTTTTAAAGGACTGGCAGACACCCTGCTCAAAGCATTGAAAATTATTGCATTTTATTCTTTTTTAAATCTACAACATGTCTTTTGGACAACACACAGTCCTCACTGTCAACAGTTTTCACTAGAACTACTCTCTACCTTAGAAATAGTCCAAATTAAAAGTTTTGCTGATGGATTTTTAAATGTATTTCTTTCACAAAGAAACTTACTTTTGCCTCTTTTGCATTGAGGTGGCTGCAGAAATCTAACAGAAACATCTCAAACTTTTTGCAAGACTACACACAACAAAAGGTAAGAGATGAAATGTGTTTTTTGTGATTGGTTTGAACTGTTAAAGGGTCAACTATCAGCCAATGAAACAGGCAGAGTAATGACACTGTTGAGGACAAAAAAATTGAATTCCTAAAAATTATACTTGAACATCTAACGCAGGGCCAGCTCTAGACTTTTGGGGGGATTTGGTTTGGGGGTTCCCCTCATTGTAACATTTTGCTACGTCACATGTGACTAAGGCTATTTGTGCAATGTAATAATGTACAATCAAGCATGTAAAGATTACAGTGAGACCTATTAGCAGAACCACTATGTTTTAACAGACTACAGCGAAGACATTGTACTGACCCCTAACCCTCTGAATTTTCTTTTTTTAACACCAGATCCTGGGAGTGCTTGTTACAGACAACGCAGTAGATTCAGGAGATTATTTACTTAGCCTACCTAAAATGTCCTTTTTTTGCTCGTCTCTGAGTTTATTGTTTTGTCACTGTTTGTCTGCAAAAATGGAATGAAATGTTATCAGTTTTTGTTCAGGAAGTTCAAAATTTTGTTTCATTATTGTCTCCTGGTAATAATAATAATAATACTTTTTTTTTTTTTTTAATATCAGGGTGCCCAAAGCTACTGCTTGAATCACTTAATGGGCAGGGAGGACTCTGATCTCAAGTATCTGAAAATACGATACAATGCAATGTGATACAATACAATATGGTATGATACGATATGATACGATACGATACAATACAATACTACTTAAACTACTTAAATGTCCCCTTTGGGTTCAGCGTCCCTGCACTCAACACTGCATTTATTATTATTCATTCTACATTTTAAGTCTTTATATATTTACTGTTCATACAGCCAAGAGCCGTTAGTAATAACCTTAAAACAAATAAACCAAAACAACAACAACAACAACAACAACAACAATAAAACTAATCTTTAAAAAAAAGATAAAGAAAAGGAAAAGCACTGCACACCTTTAAAAACAATGTCAACAAGTACGGTTACAGTAATTCTAATACTAGTATTTACAATGTTTTATCAGTAAGCACTTTGTTTAAGTTCATCACAGCCCTGAGATAACATTTAAAATCAGTCTACATCAATGATGATATTGATTTTATTGCATTAAATCTGAGTGAGGCCAATCTGGACTCATGTTTGCACACTTAGGCAATCTGGGAAAATGTGATCTAAATATATATAATAAGAGCATCTGAGTAATTGAGTAAAAACAAAAGAATTCATTATTTAGCAATGATGACCTTATTTATTTCAAATCTTCACGACCTTAATATAGAGTCAGAAAAAAGTGAGTAAAAAAGTCAAACCTGAAATACAAACAATCCCCCAGATTCCACAGCACAACAGCATTTCCACAAGTCTTTGCCACCTACCTTATTTTTGTGCAGTGAAACATTTTCCTTGGCCTGCTGCTTTGTAAATATTTGCTGTCTAAAACAAGAACATGCTTCTTGAGTTGCAGTGCATGTTACAGAATCCTTAGGGAAGGCCTATTCAGACGCTGCACACACACACAGTGGATTTCACAGTACTTATTTCCATTCGCAGATTTAATCGATCATGTCACCCGTGCAGTTTACCTTGATGCTAAATATAATGTTCAACAACAGTCTTTCTTAATAATTGTTTGACTATATGTTTTGGATCAACAGTGCAATAGCAGAGACTGTACACGAGGATTAGTTTGGTACATGATACTTTAAGAATAATACTTCAGGCCATGTATAAACATTTTTAAAGTTATTGCGAGTGGATGCTTTGCTGTCAGAAGCATTAAACTTTAAAACGGAGTGCAGCACCGCTGTGAGCTCCGCTGAGCCACAGTAAATTACACACAGTTTGATGGGAATATAATTTGCACATCGTGATTGAATCTGAAATACTGAATGAAAAATAAAGCATAAACCCAACTCATATGGCAGGAAACACAACTTCTTGGGTGGCACGGCATGTGATAAACAACCTTGATGAAAATCTGAACTATGATGATGCTGTCGTCTCAGATATCTCTAAATGAATTCTTTACGAACTGTAAGGGTTGAGACTGTAGGGAAGGGATGATGTGTTCCTGTGATACAGTAACAAAGTTTAGTCAAAGTCGGCCAAATATTATTTTACTTGCCCAACTATTGGTCAGGTCAGTGGTTCACCCACCTTTGGAAAACCACAACAAACCGTTTCCATTGCTGAAACCTTGACCACAACCTCTGCTCGTGTCTATAAGCAAGTCTGACGGTTTAACTCAACTCACCCTCGATGTAATCCAGAAAACATGCAAATTAAAGGTTTTGATTTTGTTTTCAGAAGTATAATGTTTTTGGGATATTTGGCATATATACAGTTTGGTTAAAAAAGGTATTTACTGAATTTATTCTGGCCTGATTGGAGGGATCTTTGCAATTATATTGTTAGAGGAGCCAATGATATGGAGTTCACGTGAAACAGAGTGTTTTAATGGATTTAACATATCAAATCATCCTGTATATGTGCTTTATATAAGCAATGAAGGGAGTTGTATACAACCAGCAGTCGCCAGAGGAAAATGTTGGCACTGTACTTTTCTGTAAACTATAGATATGTTTCATTTCATGTCAATAATTCCAAAGTGACAAAAGTACATGAGCTGACTTTGTCACTATAAAGTGGAGGGGACAGTGGATGGCGTAACACTTAGGCGAGACGCCTGCCAACCTACAGACCACTGTTCAAGACCAACAAACAACAAACCTGGTTGTTTATTTTAGTCACCAAATGTAGTTTTTTTTAGCAACCTGTCACTATGTTTCCAGCTGGGATAGTGCCATTAAAAGCAGTTGTTTTGTGACTGAGTCATTACTGCATTTTCTGCCAGAATAGTGCCATGAAAAGCTGTTTTTTTTACCAAGTCATTGCTGCATTTTCTGCCAGGATAGCGATACAAACAGTGGTTGTATTTGACAGACCCATCACTGCATTTCAGATGTTGTAGTGCCACAAAGACAAGTTGTTTTTTACCTTGCCACTGCAACGTTTCCTAAAAAGGGATTGTTCCTTGCCGAGCCATAGCTGTGTTTTCTGACGCTGTAGTACCATGAAAAACAGTTGTTTTTTTTTACCAATCAATTGCAACGTTTCCCGTCAGGATAGTGCCATGAAAAGCACTTGGTTTTTCATGAGACATTGCTGCATATTAAGCTGGGACAGCGCTACATAAAGTGGTTGTGTCTTTTACAGAGGCATTGCTGCTTTTCCTGCATGGATATTGCCATGATAAGCAGATCATTACAGACCCATTGCCTAATTTTCGGATGTTGTAGTGCTACTATAGGTTTGTTTTTTTTTAACCTTGCTATTGCAACGTTTCCTGTTAGTATAGTGCCATGAAAAGTGGTTGGTTTTTTACCAAACCCTTGCCGCATTTTCGGCAAGGATAGTGCCCTGAAAAGCAGTTATAATTTTACAGACCCAATGCTGCATTTTATGACGTTATAGTGCCATAAAAAACAGTTGGTTTTTTTTACTTCTCCATTGCAACATTTTCTGTTGGGATAATGCCATGATAAGCAGTTGGTCTTTCCTGACATCGCTGCATATTTAGCTGGGACAGTGCCATGAAAAGCGATTGTTTTTTACTAAGACATCGATGTATTTTCTGTCGGGACAGTGCCACAAAAAGTGAATGGCTTATACATAGCCATCGCTAACTTTTCGGTCAGGATAGTGCCAGGATGGTTGCTGTTTTTCTGCCTGGATAGTTGCCATGAAAAGTGGATGTTTAAAGTGCCATCACAGCATTTTCTGCCCAGATTGTGCCAACAAAACTAGTTAACTTATGCCAAGACATGATGCTTTTCTAACCATAACCAAGTGTTTTTATGCATAAACCTAACACCACGTTAACTACGGCCTTGTTGAAACGTAAAGAAATGTAACGTTTCAGTGTATCCGTGACGTAAAAAAAAACCATACAAATGTTACCAATCTGTGGTTTGCAGAAACGTAAAATCCCAACATTTATTCTGGCGATCACATCGATACAACATCTTGCCAGCTTGTCTTCATTTTGCTGTACAGACAATTTTATAATATATGTACTCCTTGCTGTCAAAAAAAGCTTTTATGTGAAGGTAATAATGTTAAAGTCTGGAATATGATGTGGAATATAATATTTCATTCATTACTGCTTCTCCACTGGTGGCCGTATACTACACTTGCTATACTTGTGTGTGTGTGTGTGTGTGTGTGTGTGTGTGTATGTGTGTGTGTGTGTGTGTGGAGCTGAAGAGCCTGGCCATACTCTGAGCTCTGGCCAAGGTCTGCCCTGAGGACTGTGGTCGATGGCCCACCCTGCCAGACACTCTCTCTCTCCTACCACTCAGGACCACACACCTTCAAATGGACTCAACTTTGTTATCACAAGCTCTCACAGAAACATAATAGAGGTATCATGTGTTGGAACATGCTTAAAATTACACATGCTATTAACACAGTGTATGTGTCTGTGTGTGTGTGTGTGTGTGTGTGTGTGTGTGTGTGTGTCATGCAGTGCTGCTACTTTCCTCGCTTTGTCACAGCAGATGAACTTCGCAGTGGACTGTTTTCATAGAGAATTATTTCTTGCAACAGAGTATTTCTGGAAAAATATTGGGGGATAATGATACCTAAGATGAGTTAAAATTAACTCAGACGGAGGCTGTGAGGCTGTCTGTATTCGTCTCTCTGCGAAAGCTAAAAATGACGTGACATAATTAGCCCAGAGCAGACATTACACACGTGGAGGTATTACGGTATTAGAAAAGGAAGGGCTTATTAATAGCCCTTTTGGCTCGTGTTGTGTACTCTCTCTGGCGCGGCATCAGAACGGCCCGACCGGGCAAACAGGCAGGTACAGTGATTCACTTTAACAGGCGACATCTGTAAAACGCCAAGGTAGTTTACACTGCGGCCGAGCCCGAATTAACGTGCTTTCATTGGAAACAAACACCACTTGCAATCAGCTTCTGTTGGCCGCTGCGCCGCTGGTGTGAACGTAAATATCTCCTTACAGTGCTGCTGAGGCGGGACGCTGACCTGCACCCATAGAGTGAAGCAAAAGTCATGGTGGGGTTCAGTTCAGCGCGGTCCAAAACCCATGGAAGTGCAGAAACTTAATCTACGACGCCGCGTCGCCAAGAGGATGTTGATGTTCTGTGTGAATTGTTTGGTAAAGTACGGTATGGTATAATCTTAATGAAAAGTAGATATTTTTCTTCTGGAGTCCAGCAGTGGTATCTACATCTTCCAGTGACTTACGGCCCTTTCTTGTGGTGTCTGGACAGCTGTTTTTGGAGTCACAGCTTTGAGGGAAAATAAAGCCAGCCTTTAAGTAATAAGGGGAAATGTTTAATATCGAATGGCGCGCGCACAACCTAAACACACATTAAAAATAGCTCTTGGAGTTGTGATTACATAAAATTGCAAAAAAGGGGGGAAAGTCAGATCATTGGTGGAGGCTGCGATGAGGAGGCTGTGGCTGACCACCGACAGACTGAGCCATTTCTTTTTTTTCCTCCATTCCTCATTTTAATCAAGCGCCCGGTCCAGGATAAACAGTGCCTACCTACACTGCAGTTCAAACAGCAAGGCCCGCTGAGACCCAAGCGATGATTTCTAAATGTTCACTGACAACTTGGTTTAATTTGTGTGCTAAGTAGATGGAGGTGGACTTATATATATCTTTCTTACTTGGCGTACATACCGCTCTCCCGCTATTTCTCCACCTCTGTGAAACTTTATGGTTCTTCTCAGTATGAAAAGCAATACTGGTCCTTCACAAGTCCTGCTGTCTGGTTTATATATGCCATGCTGTGTTAAAGGTGAGGACAGGTCCAGGGCCCGAGGCCTGAGCTGAGACTTTCAGCGGCTTCTTCATACTAGGGATGGGCATTTTGAGTCATTTTCTGAGCAGCCCAGGCACCAGAAGAAAATGTTGCATTATATATATTTCTACAAACCACAAATTTGTTATATTTGCATGTTTCATATGCATCATATCAATGTTTGTAAGTGACATAATACATAAGGTAATTGTTTTCATCACAAGGTGGAGGGGATAGTGGATGGCATGACACCTGGGCAAGACGGCTGCCAAGCTGCAAACCACTGTTCGATACCAACAAACAACAAAATCGGTTCTGTTTTAACAAGTCATTTCTGTGTTTCCTCGGCTTTTTAGGCTCCAAAATGTGTGTTTTGTAGCTTGATAATGCCACAGAAAATGTTTATTGAGACATCCCTGCCCTTCCTGTAGGAATAGGCAGAGGCTGGGATGAAGAGGCTGTAGCTGACCACTGAAAGACTGAGCCATCTCTATTTTTTCCAGTGGAAACTGTGTCATGAAAAATGTTTTTTTTTTTTTTAAATCAAGACATCACTGCTTTTCCAGCTGGGATTGTGCCCCCAAAAACGGGGCATTTTAAGCCAAAACGTGATCTTTTCCTGCCCATAACCAAGTAGGATTTGTGCTGAAATATGACCATGCTAACCACAGCATTGTTGAAACGTTAAGTATTAATGTATGCGCTGTGTAGTAATACCAAATGTAACGTATCCATGGTTTACATAAACGTACAATGCCAACATTATTTTCAAGTTTCAAATTCACTGGTTAAACAACCCGGTCTCAGTTAGCCTATTAAATCAGATATTTAAAGTCAACATTACAAAAATCAACAAACTTTCTGTTGCTGCTGTAACATAAGATAGACGGAGCGCTGAAAGACAGTCTCCAGAACCATTCTCCTCCCAGTCAGTCTGCTGCCTGGTTAGCCCAAGCTAACAGAGCAGGAGCAGCTAATATCTAACGTAAATAGTCCCATCACTCACACTGACACCCAAACAGTGACAACTCTCATTAGAAGCATTAATAACCTTCAGTGGTTCTCAACCTTTTTCATGTCAAGGACCCCTTAACAGATACACATTAGGTCATGGACCCTCATTTGATAAGATTTCGCTGCAGTGACCTCCATCTGAAATTTTTTTTTTTATTAGATATGATCAAGATCAGAATTCTGATGTTGTCAACACAGGAGATAATCGTGGAGGAAGTGGAACCTATGATCAGAGTACTCACTCTTATGACTCGAGGGCTTTTTATTAACATGTCTCCTTGCTTCCCTCACTTGTGTTTTAGCCCCTCTGAGTAAGGATGTGAGAGAGAAACGCGAGGAAGAGATGTGTCGGATACAGTTGTGTTTCCTCACACTAAGCTCCTCCAGGTGCCTCCTCTCTTGTCTCCTCAAGGTGAATTTAAGTAATCCACCTGAGGGTGAACAGCTTCCGGGTCACGAGAGGAGAGAGGATGCGAGGACACAAGGACACATAAGGGTAAAAGCTGAACTTTATATCAGCCGTCACGCCCCTAAAGAGAGGCACGTGCCGAGAATGCTTCGATGTCACTTTTGACTGAGCCTTTTGCTTATCAAGATTGACAACAATGGATTTCAGAGCTCAAAACGCGGCATGTGAACAACGCCCACGTTAGCATAATAAAAAAAATCCTTACTCAAACTGGGCTCACTTCTACTGTGAAATAAATAGTGAAAAAAAAAATGCCAATTTTTCTGGGGATCCCCTGGAATTCCCTCAAGGGCCCTGGGTGAGAAACAATACATTAAGTAAAGTTAGCCATGTGATGCTAACAGTTAGCCCTGTCACTGTGTGTGTGTGCACAGGTGGTCTCCCACCAACTGTCCTCGGCATGGAGCTCGCACTCCTGCAATAGTCTTGTGTTCCATGATAAATGTAAAGAAAGCGACAGCAGGACGAGTAGGTGCTGAGCAAAGAAATACCCTGCACGCAGTTCTACAGTGAAATAAGATTTCTCATATACTAAGACAAAAGTACAAAAGTCATGTTCACATGTAGAAGGTTGGGCGGCGATTACTCTATATGTTGAATGACTATTGATGTCCAAATCAAGAACTCATGCCCATCCATAGTTCATGCCAAAGACTAACTGACCATGACTAAAGATCTTGTGATACTCCTGCTTCTACTCTAACTCCACTCTGAGTCTCTCCACAGCCGTGTCCAGTGAGGTTGGTACAGTATAGTTGCGGCCACTGGAAACCCTGTCATTGTGTGGTCAGTTGTCAACAGCTGAGAGATTTTACAATAGCTGCTAGGCCGAGGTCGACAGAGTTCAAGCGTCTGAACTGCTAAGTCAGCATTATAATTACATCGCGCTGATGATACAACTCCACTACAAGGTCACATGATGGCCCCGGTCACGAGATGCCGTCACTCTAGGCAAATGTCAATAACAGAAATGACTGTGTGTCAGCGGGTGTGAGGAGGAATAAGTTAACTCTGCGCTGGCCGTGACTCAAATCTGGGGGTCACGACAGCCGATCGCAACCTGAATGAGCTTATACATAAGCTGCCCATTATGTGTCTCAGAAACTCAGTTTACTTGCTGTCGAGAACAAAGTGCGCCTGATGAAGGCAGACGGCTCACTGGAGAAACAAGCCATTATGAGGAGGAGTTCGGCACTGTGTCACTGACAATGGGGCAAACAAAAGGCTCTGTTGTCTTCTCCAGTCGGTGGGTTATTTTTTTTTTTAGTCTGTGGGGCTTTTGTGATGGATAATTGCCCTCCTCACATGATTTCATAATGCTGTGACTCGTCTTTCAGTCCCTGTGTAACACAATAACAAGATAAAAAAAAAAAAGGAGAGGGGATCTAAATCTGAATTTTTGACATTGTTTAGAAGTGGCCGCTTTTCTTCATTGTGGTGTATAATTTTAGAAAGATGTATGAGCAGGACTTGAACCAGTCATAATAGAGCCTGCAGCACAGGCAAGCCAGCTCCCAGAGTTCACTGGCTGTATTGTCTTAGGATAATCATTTAAAAGTGCTCAAACAACTGTACCATAGTTTATGGCTTTATATCTTATTGCTGTCTGAATATCAAATTCAAATCAGATGGGAATGCTCCGAGTAAACCCAGATTTATACGGAACAAAAAAGGAAGTTACCATAGTGTGTAGCATTGTACAGCTATATTACATCTGACATTTATATCTTATTTTTACGATTTTTTAACGTTAAATAACAGCACAATAAAGCTGTTTTGTTGAAGGATTTAAGAGCTCATATCAATCACCTGAACCTACTTTAAGATGAATGTTTCTTTCTTGCTGACAGCAGTGTAGTGATGTAGTGTAGTAGTGTGTAAATAAGAGCCAGTGTTGCTGCTGCACCCCAAGAACTGGGTGACCTGTAAAAAACTGGCTGTCTGCACGTGTTTTTTACGTGCACAGAAGAAACCCCGAGGCATTGTCTGTTAGATGCTCGGTAGGTATGCAATCTTTTCTCTGAGTCAGCACAGATCAATCCGGGACAAGCCAGCCGAGGAATGTATTTACTCCTCACACACTTAACTTCAAACAGAGAGCACAAATCACATTATAATGTATGCTGGAATTTGACTAATCCAGCAGCATATTGACACGTAGGAATGCATATATTTCAGCATGGCTGGGTAAGCGAGCACTTGTAAACACATTCTTAAAAAGAAACCTGCATTCCAGTATGCGCCGTTAAAACGCGCACGCAGATTAAATATGCTTGTAAAAAAATTAGAGTCTTACTGTGCTTCTGGGAGTCGTTTTAAAGTGGAAGCAAGAAACCCAAAAGCCCAGTTAAACAGAGGTGGGTGTTCTGTATTATAAAATGTGGCACAGGAGAAAATCAGAGTTTACATGCATACCTGAAATAAACTTCATGAAATTGTGTGGTTATTCACATGAGTGGTTTCTTCATTGCTATATGAAGTATTCAAAACGTCTGCTTGCATAAAAGTGGCAATGCCATTGTGTAAAAATACTCTATTACAAGTAAGAGCGAACTGAAATGTTTGTAAAGTAAAAGACAGAAGTTACGGTGAGAGTAACCAAAGGCCCCACAACACCTATTATTACAATTCTTATCACGATTTTAAACGTTTTCTGATATTCTGAGTATTGCGATAAAACATGTTGCTAAATTTTGCGATTTATAACCTATTTTTCACATGCATGGTATGTCCCCGAAAGGAAAACTTTGTGAACATTGGTTTTATCTAATAAAATAACGTTTTTATTCCGTTCATCTTACTTCAATTAATTTTCATTGAAGCTAACTGTATCTAGCGGATTTAAAATGCAATTGATTTTATTTATTTAGAAGTTTACCAGAAGTTTAAGGAGGTATCAAAGGTAAAACTACTAACTGTGCAGAAACATGGCCAGTGTGAGTGGTATATCATTTTATATTATTTGGCTATAAATACAGATTTATCAGTATGTATGTATACTTTTAATGTTGTAGCTGGTCGAGGTGAAGGTAATTTTATGCGTGTCTGAATACCTTAACTTGCATATTTGATCTATAAGGTGATCATATGTGCAAACTTACAAGTAATATTTGTCAGATAAATGTAGCAGAGTAAAAAGTAAAATTTTAGCTCAGAAATGTAGTGAAATATTAGTATATATTTGTATAAAACTCAGGTAAAGCACCCCAAATTTGTAATTTATTACACTGCTTGTTCAAAAACCACTACCTTGTCTTTGTACAGTAATTTTTCCTTTTTTTTTTTTTACTATTTTCAAGCTAAATCTTAAATACATACATATTAGTTTATACTATCACAAAGAACAGTAACAGCAACACATTACAAAACAAAAGTAATACCAGAGTTAATGAAACCAACAGAAGCTTTGTAAAGGTAATCTGTCAATGACTGCATTTTTTTTATGTACTCTTCACTGTAAAATCTGACAAGTTCATTTTACTTAAACAAATCCAGGAAACTGATTCCTTCGAAAAAGGTAAATTATAACTGTTAGTCGTAAGTTATTTTAACTGTAGCTAATTTTTTCTCAACTGTTACGTAATGGTTTCATTAACACAACTGTTCAGTTAAGTCAGGCTAACTTGGGTTTATTTAAGTTGCTAACACTTAGAAAGAACAAATTAATTTCACTTGTCAATTTTAAGTTGCAACAGCGTCATAAATTTAAGTCAAATTTAAGTGAACACAACCAAATTTGTGAAAACCTAACAATCAGAGTGAGGTAGGTAACTATTACTTTTATGCCAAAGTTATGTTTACTTTAAATCTAGGTGTAAAGCATACTTAAAATCTTGTTGTTTTTATTTAAATTTGTGAAATTGTTGCAACTTAAAAAGGACAAGTGATATTAATTCGCTTTTTTTCTAATTGTTAACAGCTTAAATAAAGTTCGCCTGACTTAACTGAACAGTAGTTTCAACGAAACCATTTGGTAACAATTGAGGAATTTTTTTGCTAAAGTAAACAGAATTTCCGACTAACAGTTTTTTTGTTTTTTTTTTTACCTTTTTTGAGGCAGTTTCCTAGATTCTTTGTAAGTGAAACCAACTTGTCAGATTTTACAGTGTAAAGGACATAAAAAATGCATTCATTGACTGGTTACCTTTACAAAGCCACTTTTTTGCTCAACAACTAGATATAAAGTAAACATAACTTACGCATAATAGTAATAGTTTCCTACCTCAGTCTGGTTGTTAAGGTTGCTTACAGTTTAGTTGTATTCACTTAATTTTGTGAAGTTGTTGCAACTTAAAAACGACAAGTGAAATTAATTTGTTCTTTCTAAGTATTAGAAACTTGAGTAAACTAAGTTAGCCTGATTTAAATGAGCAGTTGTGTGTAAAGTACACACAACTTAAGACTAATAATTATATTTAATTAACTTTTTTTTTTTAAGGAAATCGGTTTCCAATATTTTTTTTTGAGTTGAGTGGCTGAGATTTTACAGTGTACGCTACAGTGTATAACATTCAATGCCCCCACCCCCTGTAGACAGTATATATCCATAACATCTCTGCTCTGCTGTAAACTTCTGCACATCCCCTACTTAATGTGTTTGCACATCTTGCACAAAAATATCAAGCTTTCTTATTCTGAAATGGCTATACTGTACATATTTCTTATGTTAAAGTACATTTTTTTTCTATTTTCTATTCTGTATTTATGTTCTTGACTATTGCAGTACTTTGCCTTTACTTTTAATTCCTCTTAACATGTTTATTGTGTGTTTCTTGTGGGCACCAAAGAACAAACTGAACTCCTTGTAAGTGAAAACCTACTTGGTAATAAATCTTATCCTAATTCAATGCAGTGTAACTTTCACATAGTACAGTGTGTCCTAGGGGTTGACTTTTAATAAATCAAATTACTGTGATATTGTTAGCTGTCCAGTTCCTTAAATTAAAAAATCTAAATTAGAACATTTATAAGCATCTTTCTAATAACTAAACATAGGAATTAAGAAATGCATCACATACAGTTTTATATTTGGTCCACATCTTTGGGCTGGAAAGTTGGAGCCATTTATGAATGAGGGCGTACTGAACTCTGCCTTGTGGCAGTAACGCATTTAAAAGCAGCAGGAAAAATCATTCATGAATCCTAAATTAGCAAAAAGACTTAATGCAGTTCATGGTGTCTTCCAGCACTGTGCCTCAGTGTAGCAGTCCTATAATAATGAACAGAATTAGATACTTTTGTGCCCTTTTCATCCAAAAATAAAAGAAGTACAGCTGCACTTATACACTAATGTGTCTCCTTTGAACAGTACACTCACATAGTGTTGCCTCTCCAACATTATTTTACAGATGGTGGTTTTGGGAT
The DNA here is from genome assembly GCF_041903045.1 of Epinephelus lanceolatus. Taxonomy (NCBI): domain Eukaryota; kingdom Metazoa; phylum Chordata; class Actinopteri; order Perciformes; family Serranidae; genus Epinephelus; species Epinephelus lanceolatus. The sequence continues at coordinate 6,119,320 of NC_135746.1, read as the reverse complement.
GTGTATTTGTGAATTACAATGACTCCTTTTTTTACTCTCAAAACATTCCAGCAGCCTGCAAGATGAAATGCTGGAATCCGAGGCATGATGCTAATTTGAAGACAGAATAAATCTATAAATCTGACTTAGTCTCTCGCCCGGGGACATACAGCCATGATAATTACAGGTTGACTTTACAGACATGCAGACATCTCTCATCTGTATTGCTAATAGTATAACCAGCAGGCTGCTACGTGCTTACTCAATGTCTGGCAGGAGGGGTGAGCAGAGGTAAGCTGTAACAATGATATCATTATAAAGCAGAAATCGGGGTGGCTCAGATTGCATGTTGTTATGACAAAGATTTACTGCAGTTTAAAGAGAATTATCTGTTTGTCGTTACACTGCGTGCAGGATTATCCACTAATTATCATCCGTGAATAATTCTGAAATCACAAATGGAAATAACAGTTGCAAGAGTGCAAAGCCAGATGTTGAGTCTGTGTCATGGCATTAACTGGCAGGAGGGATTAAAACATACTTGTGAGAACATCGCTTTGATTGTCCCTTGCGAACAAACAAACAGGCATCCCCTTTCCACTGGCAGCATGACTATCTGAGGAAGATCTAACACAAAGCATAACGGATGATCCGAGAGGACAGTGCTGCATCTGGTTGTAGTTAAATCCTTGTTTTGCTGTGTCCTTCAGACTTGGTGCCATAGGCCCGACTGCTCAAGCAAGTAGAGTTCATATGGACACAAAACCAACATGTGGTGCCTGGAAGACTCCCCACAGAGGTCAGCTCCAGGACTCACCGGCCCAGGAGACAATGGATCAGGATGGGGTGGATTGGATCGCTGGTGCAGGCCATGAAACAAACACTGGAGAGACATTAAATTGAGCGTTGGCCACGTGGGGAGTTTTATTGAGCTAGAATTCTAGAGGCGAAGCAAAATACCGGTCTGCTTAGATTTAATCTACACTTTCAAAAAAAAATCTTTTCCTGTTTCTTATTCTATTTCTCTGAGAGTTTTTTCAGCTGACAAGTTGGACTGGATGCGAGCCACCAATCAGAGCAGGTGAGCTTCCCATCCAGACCAATCAAACCCTCTCGTTCTCCAAGACGTGACGAATTTCTGCGCGCAATGCTAACATGCCCTCTCGGCTGCTCTCGGCCTCTCTGCCTCCACCTCTGCATACGTAGGAGTTCATCAGAGGCAGTTATATTGTTTTTGCATGGTCAGACTTTTCCGGGTATTTTTGCGGCCTCCTGTTTGCACACCTGGCGGAATTGTGAAAGTTTGTCTTGGGTCATGTGTGTTTACCCACCCCAGGCCCCAGAGGTGACCCCATCACGCCACCGACAGGGAGGCCAGCACTTGCGTGTGGCGATTTCCAAAGTGGCCAGGCTTGGAGAAGTGCCACACTGCCTGTGCTGCCTTTCAGCAATCTGGCCCCGCTCTGGCTGCGCTTAGAGGAGAGGGGTGGAGGGGTGGGGGGGAGTTGTTGGCAGGGCCCTGCAATGTTTTCAGAAGCACAGACTTCTGGCAGCATCGCTCAATATGATGGAGAAAAATGCCTGCTGCTAATGAAAGCCAGCAGTGTCTCTCGAATTGGACTACAACCCGAAAGGCATTATGTAACTGAGATACCGTAAACATTTCAAAATTGTCTCTCAACAAATTATCAGTGTTTATTTTTTCCACATTATATCTGATATTTTTGAAACAGTTTGTAATTGAAGGAACTGCTCTGACTGTAGACTAAGTTTCTTTTGAAACCAAGGACATTTTGTCTGCAATTATTTTTCTATTTCATTATCAAACGGTCCTCCTGGCCAACGGATTTCAAGAGGGCAAGTAACAGGCGCAGTGTTTGGATGTGGAGGCGCTATTTGTACGGGCCTAATTTGTATCCTAAAACAATCAAAAATACAAATATTGACTCAGTGGTTTTAGGTCAGTGTTAGATGTTTCATTCAGGATGTGCAATTTGAATTGAATCACTGTGACAAAATCAAAATCTGGCCTTATCAGAGATGTGCAAACGCTGCATCTGCAATAATCAGCACCTGGTGAATGCTCCTCTTTCACTGGTGTTTTGATAGTGGTGTTTTTGGCCCGAGCTCAGTCCCACACCTACAGTATGTATTAGTCAAATATTTATCTTGTTCAGAAATACGTGGCTATATTGAGATGGGAATAGGGTAAGATGATTTAATGGGCACACCAGAGGGCCCTCTTGGGTGCCAAAGTTTTTGCAATTTTGGTGGTCTTCTTTCAGAGATCAGACACCTGAAGGGTCGTTTAGGAGACCACGAGATGCCGTGATTCAAGACCCACTGAGGGGACATGAAAGTGTGCAGAAGATGGAGGGGTCTGGATGGCAATTACTGCTCATCATTCATCAAACTGCTCATCAAGGCAAATTTCAAAGGGTGACTAAATTGTTGAGAGTCTTGCATACGATAGATTTACAGTTTTTCCCCTTGGTGTCTTCCCTAAAGAGTCAGGGTGGGGAAGCAACAATTTTTATGTCTGCGCAGACATCATCACTACACAAGAAACTCTTCTTCACTGGAGGAGATTTTTTAAGTGTATGAAGTTAATGAAAAGTTACATTTGAAATGCAGCAGCATTCCGGTCGGTCCAACTTACATATTTGCTGTAGTGTTTACGGACTGCTGCTCAGGGAAAGTACAGTACAACCATTTGATCCCACTGAAATAACAGAAAGGAGACATTAAAGACAAAATCTGTCTCAGTCTTTATTTGGAATTCTAAATCCTCTCTTTGACTTTTTAAGCTGCGGACCAGCACAGAAAATGCGATTTTCCAGTAAATTTAATGAACCGACTTTCACTCAAAATAGACTGAAGAACCATTTCATCCTTAAAGCTGTTTCCTCTGAAAGATTCCTCGCTGTATTTGAGACCAGAAGAAGTTTCTAACTTACACATGGCACTCCATATATCACCATTAATGTCAACTGTCATAAACTTAAAAATAACATTTGTCTTGTTATATTTTTCTACGTGTCATGAAATTTGATGAAATGTTCTAGAGTATCTTTTGTGTTGTCCTTTGGATACCCAGCCGCAGGAACAGATACTTCCAGAAGGCACTGCTAAAGTTACAGCATGAGGGGAATCAATCAATATACCCCAGCTCTGCTTTTTCACTTTAAAACGTAGTGACACTTAATCACTATACAAGCCACGGTTTAAAGGCATTTAAAAGACTTGTAAATTCCTTCACGAGTAACAAGTTATTCATTAACTAATAATGCAGAGTTAATCTATAGTGACTCGCTGCCAGAAAACAGTCTGCACTCCTGACAATTATTTTAACACATGCGCACAGACTGTGTCATTTTTTCAACACGAGATGAGTAAACAAAACGTTGTGTTAAAATATGTTGTCATTAACATACTGTCTGTCCAGAAAAGTACAAGTACACAGTGTGTTTTTCCAAAGAAGACATGTAACAAGCTATGTGTATATATTCTGAGGATTATTGTTGTGTACAAATTAGATTAAGACAGGATTACTGGGGAGGAGGTGGGCCCATTAATTCTTTTCTAAGGGGTAATTTCTCCTTCAGAGGTTACAGTAAACAATACTGTTAAAACAAAACACCAATTCACACCAACAAGCTTCAAAATAATACTTAAATTATATCAAAATTGATATTACATATTACATTGAGTATACACTCCCAGGCCACTTAAGACACCTATACAATTCAATGCAATCCAATACAACAGGTTTGCCACAAATTCTATATTAAGGAAGACAATAATGTCAAGTTTTTGTTGACGAAACAACAGTGACAAGCTGCTCCTCAACTCAAATGCACCAAAGACCCTGTTTCAAGTGATTTAAAATATTTATTTGATGTCTTAGGCCTGCTGGGCAACAACATTTTTTTATCTTGGGTGCGTCGGTACAATGGACAACCAAGAAAGGACGACAGAGGAGATACCTGTCCTGCGCACCAATACGACTGGGCTGGACAGCCACAATAAGGTTCACAGGCTGAGATCAATATAAAAAACAAAAATCAATTAATTTAATGCATTTGTACACAAAAAGAAGGGTGCTCAAAGTCCTGTCCAGTCCAAATATTTATGTGAGGACATTAAAGGTAACTGCAAGTGACTCTTTTTTTAATCCACTAGCTGTGAGTCAGAACCCTAATGCTGACTTCCTGAAAAGTACGAGGCTAGAAAATGACATGCACAGGCAGCTAACACTACATCATGCACACGTGCAGACTTAAATACAAATAGATGGGAAGTATGTGATAATATGAATTAATTAACTGCAGGGTGTCCCTGCATTTCAGACATTGAAATGTAATGCTTTAATAATATTTAAAAATATTTGGACAAAACCTATTTTTCTTATTCAAGCATTGCAGGTAAGTATAAAGGTAAGTCGTATATATGTGTACCTTTGCAGATGTAGGAATGTGGTTGTTAGAGTGAGTTAGGTTAATCTGCATTTTGTCAACAGGTAGGTGCACGTGTAAAGTAAAAAGACAGTATTGAGTTCAGTGGTAGGTTTAAATGTTTGTAACATCAGGAATGCAGACTTTCACAAAGCAGAGCTCAATTTATCTTGAAAAACAGAAATTAAAAGATGGATTAATGAATTTTTTTAGGGAGCTCTGTGTAGAGCCACTGCTCCAGCTGGTAGGAGGCCCCAGGGCAGACTCAGAACACGCTGGGGGGATTATATATATATCATCTTGCCTGGGAACGCCTCAGGATGCTCCAGGAGGAGCCGGAAAGTTCATGAAAATGGATAGATGGATAAAAATTCATATTATTTATTTATTAATTAATTACTATTAAGACAGTGTTAGGAGTCAGTAGGGAGCATAAATGAAAGGTCTGGTTTAAATTTAAAAACTTAACACTCTACTTGTTCGCTGTCAAATCCTTTACTATGCTAATGCTAACTCTGCTCTCTGTACTGACAAGTTCGCTCTACTTTGGAGGTTTCAGGGTTTTTTTAAAGTCTGTTCCCTGGTCAATATGTGTTCCCCGTATCAGACAACGATTAGCTTTTGTATTAGTGATGTACAGTGTCCGTTTGGACCTCAGATTTTAGGTAAGTCCACACACATCACCCGCCACAGCAGAGGAATGTGAAAACACCCATCTAGTGACAATCTATGCACAGATACATGTCAGTATAGTCAAGGTCAGGCATTTTAGGGGACATAAACAGAAGAAAAACACATTTTTGAGAGGAGGGGGACTTCAACTAATCTTGTCTGCCATTACACCATCCATCAGATGTTTTGCTGGGATTGCTTAGTTTTAAAGGGCAAAACTTGAAACGCTTCTAAGCCTTGTTTAAGTGTCTACTTCAAAGGAAGAAAGTATTACTACCAGATTTAGGAAAGGTGTTGTTTTATTACCTTTATACTTCCACTTTACCATGTGTAGGTTTGTGTGTTGGGTCAAAGAAAGACCTGACGTAGCATTCTGATAATCCTCTGTGAACCTTCCTAAAGGTTTCACAACACGGTGAAACCTGGGTGGCCGTGATAAATGACATTTGACATTTAGAACTGCTTGCATTCATAACAGTCATTACATCAGTGTTCCCTAATGGTGGTTCTTATTTTAATGGGCAGGATTATATGAAAGGCCGTGACGTTTATATTGAATCTGTTGCACCTAATTAGAGTGGAATGGTGGATGGAAGGCTCTGCTTATTCACAGGCACAAACCGCCGCACCAGATTCACAAATATCCTTTCCTCTAAAGCGACCGCAATGCTTTTGTGTTGTTTCAGGTACAGCGTCTCCTCGTTTCATTAATTTCAGCTAACCTCAAAATAAATGAGGATATACTGTACATGTTGCATTATTCAAACGTGAAGCCAAACTCAACATGACTTGAATTTCTCCCTGGCGCTTTAATTCTGCAAAACACTGCAAGACGTCGGGGAGTTTGGGTTTTATCGTATGAAGGCTCTAAAAATTGACATTAACTTTTGTTGTGAGAGCTAAAAAGCCACAGGGGAGCCATCTGAGGCCCAGTGTGAAATGTTTCTACAAACAGCAGCAGCTATCTGCCCTGACCTTCTCTTGTAACCGGGGCCAGGTTTCCCCAAAGCATCTCTGCACCACAGTAAGTTCATCTAATGTGTCGACATGATCTCAGTGCAAAACGCTTTTAAGAGACTTCACAGGGCCGAGTGTCCTTGTGCCAAACAAGGCTAAATGGTTTACACAGAAAATATATAAACCATAACTGCCGCTTCACAAAAACACAGTTTCATCAGATAGCTCACCCTCCATGTTACAACAGGCCTTCAGGGAACCGTCTGAGTCGTCCCACCCACTCACTTTCTCAGCTGGAGAGAGCAGAAAGACAGACTGTCGCAGATGCTCTCTGTGTGTAATATAACTGGATGATATACAAGTGACTCATCCCTTTCTAACAAATGCCTTCATTTTAATTTCAATTTATTGTCATGACAGCTGTGAGATAAAATATCACCGCTGCACATATCGCCGCTCGCAAGAGCCGAATCACAAGACACGATGACTACCCACCTATTGAAGGCATGACTGACTCTCAGGGCTGCTGCCAAGGGAGGGAGATCCCCTGCTAAACAATATGATATCACTTAATCCTGCTCCTATTCCCCGAGCAGCCAAGCCCACATAGGCTTTCCACTCAGTAGTGATGACTGGGCTCTCTGCTGATGAAAGAGAGCAGAGGCCCATTAAACCTTACGACTCATCGGCTCATCTGAGTAATCTGGAACAGGCACAGAGCTGGGGGAGCGGTTGAAGGAGACAGAGAAATGATAGAGACAAACAACTGACAGTTATAGGGCTTTTTCATCTTTTATGGTTCATCTGTACAGTTAATTTTTCCAAAGAAATTATCCTTAGTGTTTGATTTGACATATTTGGTCAAAACTGTAATGACCAAAGAGAGGAAATAAAAATGTTATTTATTTTCCTGTAGGGATAGCGCCTGCTGTCAATGTTAATTCCAATAGCTGCCCCTCACAGGCAGTTAACCAGCAGGGGAGCCAGCGTCGTTAGATGATGCTTTGAGGGGGAATTTACAAATCACTTTGCTGACTGGAATAGATTTTGTTTTGTAGTCCCTGACTGTAGTTTGTTCATTTTTTTAACCTGTGTTTAATCTGTGTTTAAGTCCAACTGAAATCACCTTTAGTCATCTTTCTTTGTAGTCAAAAGAGATTTTTTAAAGGTATTATTTATAAGGACAACTAAACCCACACACCAAGCAACCCCAGTGTAGAAGGACTTAAATGCAGAGTGACGTTTTGAGCCACACAGCTCTTCCTCAGACTTCTGATACATGACAGAAAGTTGCCATCTTCAATACCCATAGTGCTGGCCTCATTACTGACAGACTGTGTCATTTAAAGTGATGGTCAGAGTTGCCATATGGAATAGTCAAGGTGTGTTGATTGATTCACGTCATCAACTCATGCATTGAGTAACACTACAAAATAACGTTCCACCTTAAAAGTTGCCGGCAGTCGGTCCAGTGAATGAAGTTATTTTTTCTCAGACTCCAGCTGCTGTGAGAGGCAGCAAAACATCCTTTCATTTTATAGTTACAGTTTACTAATAAAACTCTCCACAGTATGAACAGTGGTTACATGAGCCTCAAAACCAGACACAACTCAGCCCTGAGCAGAGTGACCGTCCTCTACTGACCAATCAGACTGCAGCATTCACAGCTCCACCTTTTAGTACCAGATCTGTGTGCTAGGTACCCCAACAGAGGGGGGACCAAACATGGGGACGGCACAGAACGGTCCCATTGGTACCATCCACAACTTTTCACATTGGAAATGGAAAAAAAGTGCACTGAATTGAACTGTACTGTACCATACTGCTCAGTGGAAAGGGGGCTTATGTGACATGCCGCACCCAATATCACACCTAATTAAGTTCCTACTGAGATTTTAGATTTTAGACACAGAAGTGAAACTTGGGGGTTCATTTAGACAAAAGCAACTTTTGAAAAAAAAAAAAAAATAAAAAAAATAAGGGAAAAATATCATATAAAGTATATTTTCTTGGCTTATTTTTATTATGAATATGGGCTACAACAGGTGTGGCATGTCACATGACTGTCTCAGGCAGCACTATGGGTATTTAAGATGGTGACTTTCTGTAATTTATAGAAGTTTGAGGAAAAGCCATGTGGCCCGAAATGTCACTCTGCATTAAAATCCTTCTAAACAGGAGCGACTTGGTGTGCAGACTTATTTGTGTTTTATTTTGCCAGACGTTTCTTTGGTCCAGCACCCACTCCAATGGACGCTGGGGTTTGTACTGTTTTTTTTTTATGGTTTATAAGGACCTCACCAGCATCTCAACCATGGATCTATTAGGAGACCCGGATCTACCGCATTGTGGGACCCACAGAGCATGCACATTAGAGACTAATGACCGTTGAGCACAGCCGAGTGCAGCTGAGCTGCCAACTTCAGCCGGCTATATTCAGGTTTAGTGGATAAAATGATTTAATCTTGTGGCCCTTCTCGACTTTCCAAATGTTATCAGACCAAATGGATCGAATCTTGATATTAAAACCAGACATTTTGTGGGGGTTGTCATGCTCAAAAAATGTTTGCCATTTATTTACAGAAGTCACTTTCCCAATGCAAGTCTATGGGAAAGTCTGTTTGGGCCCAATGGTGTCACGTGATGGGCCTCAGAAATTGTTGTTTGGCTACTATGAAAACTAGCGTCACCTGGCTCACTTCCTGGTGGTCTGATCTCACCTGACCATAGTGATGTTTGCAAGTATGTTCACATGCTGTTTAATGTGCTGCAACTGAGCAGCCAATTACACATCTAGCTCTGCAAACTAAAATTAGCAGGACTTCAGACTAACCTTTTCCACCAGTAGCAGTGATGCTGTCTCCTGAAATCAACATGCAACCCAACACATTCATATATTTTCCATCTTAACTGTATTACTGATAAATGTTGCGTTATAAATAGACCATTTATAGAGATATCTTATAGTTATCTAATAGTTTTATTTTCAAGGCAAATGGCATAAAGTCTTAGCTGTAGTTTGCTGGTGTTCGCTGCTCAACTTACTAATGTTTACACCTCAAGTCTTTAGAAATGTAGCTATTTCAAGGTGTACAAATGTGGGGCTTAAGTCAAGATTTTTTTTTCCCAGCAACTCAAAATCAAAAAACAAAATACACTTCCTCACAATTTAGTGAGATGTATTCATTTATAAGGAATACAGGTACCAATGTTTTATTCCACCTGTGAGTTTAATCCAATTAATCTTACATATTTACTTTAAATTAACACTTTATTTTGAAAAGCAGATGTAGTCCTGTGTATCCTGGGCTGTTTTTATCGATTACGATAAAGGTCAGAAAACATGAGGTACAATTTTAGCAGCAGGAGGTGCGAGTACTGGCTAGCTTGATGCAGAAACATCAGACGCTGCCACTGGATAACCGGAGAAGCACAGAACGGCAGGATTTGACCCAGCTGGGATGACCAACAAAAAGACTGAAGTTAAGTTAGCTGTCACTGGCACCTTCATGGTTAAACTGCATGTAAAGTTGGAGACATACATTGGCAGAGCAGAGCGAAATCTCAGCGAATAGAGCAGACGTAGGCTGCATTTTTAAATCCAATCTGACACTCTACAGTAAAATGTGAGCACTGTTGTTCAAAGAAACAGATCGTTCTATTTTTATATGAATTGACGAACGATTACGTTAAAATGGAAAGCACTCTGCTGCTCCGTCTTCTCAGACAGATTCCCCAGAGGAAGCTCTGCCTCTTGGAGAGTGTGGTGCTCTGAATAACGGTAGCAACAAGGTAACAAACAGCACTCTGAATGACTAATGAGTGACTATGTACAAACACACCCGAGGTAATGTCACTCCAGAAGCAACACACACACAACACACTCACTCCTTCCCTTTTTTTACATGATATACGATGATGATTTAAAAAACAAACAAACAAACAAACAAAAAGAAGAACACGGAACAAAAGCGGGGGGCATATAAGTTGCGCTGTCTCCAAAATGGGTGGCAAAATGCAACTAAATGGTTGCAATCTGGAGCACTGGTTGGCAGGAAAGCTACTTTGGGTTGTTGTTTGAACTCATAGATTGTATATAAAAATGGACGACATGACCTCCCCAAAAAAGAAGCTGAAACATCTCGATCGAAAAAAGAAAAGAAAAAAAGAAAAAAGAAATAGAAAAGAAATAATATATTTCTCACAAACAAAATGAGATTTACAGCGCAGATGTGTGCTGTAGTAACATGTATTTTATTTTAGTCGGACTTTGGGCTAGGCTAACCTGCTTCCACTTTGTGAGAGGAATACAGATTTAACCGCAGAGTGGATGCTCCTAACTTAATGGCGAATGTTCTGAATGCTTTATAGCCAATGTTATGTGGGCTTTTTTGAAAACATGGAACATGCCGTGTATCAATGTTTATAGGCTGTACATGCCTATGGCGTGCTGCAGTCAGTTGCACACCACAGAAGTCAAAAGCGTGTCTCTTTGCAATGGCAGCTTTCAGATGTCAGTCAGCTGCCACCATGGGAAATGCCCACCCAGAGACGTATAGCTTAGATGCTGTTTCCATAAATATGTCCATAAACTGTTTTATCCTCTTTTGACAGACTACTGCAGGACCCGTTCAAAACATGACTGTTCGGACTGGGGTGCTTGTTTGGCCTGTGGTTTTGCTGCTTACTGTTCTCTCAAGAAAAACTCCTACAAACAGCTTCACACTCAACACTGAGCTTCCTTTGGTCCTGAGCCCAAACAGCTGTAGATTTATTATGACGTTAACATTTGAAAAAATTTAATTATATAGCTATTCTATCTTATTGTACCCCAAAATAATGTACAAAAGCCCCCCAATGCACTTAGGTATTCATAGTTTTACTTCCTAAAAGAGTTTTGAGTATATCAGTGAGGTTTACAGATTGCAACCAGCACAAACGTCTCCTGGTTAGAAATTTCTTGAGTGTTCAATGTTCAGGAGGTTTTTACCAAGAGCTGAATTATCCACAGAGGTCTCCTCCCCTCCAAAACAAACAGACCAGGTGGTTAAATACCTGGACCACTGCTAACGACAGTGGTCAATGTAAAAATGGGAATGGCCCTATCTAAAGCCAGTGTTTGGTTTGTCAAGTTATTGGCTACTGTAGAAACATAGCAGTGCAACACAGCAATCTCTGTTCAATTCAATTTCAATTTTATTTATAAAGCCCAATATCACAAATCACAATTTGCCTCACAGGGCTTTACAGCATACGACATCCCTCTGTCCTTATGACCCTTGCGCATTGACAACGATCTTCTCCTGATGTATATATAAACGGCTTATTCTAAGGTAACGAAAACATGATTCTAGGGATGCTTTCACGTCTCTCCCAATGTGTCCTTCTAAATCCTTCACACTGAACCTTTAAATAGCAGAGATATTTTGACAACTGTGAAGTTATTCATGTTAAGTTAGTAGGGCAAACTTACACAATGGAAGTAGTTAAAGACATGCTCGACTCAGTTCGCACCACCACAGTCATCAAGTAGAGCATGGATTTAATTAAGTGGTGTATTTTGCTGGCAGTAACATTATTCTTGTTATAGATTGGTTTGGCGAACAAATACACCCAAGTTGCGGCTACTCATGGTCAGAAACACAGTGAAATACACTGAGCTAGTCATACTCTCTGCAGAGCTCTGAAGCCCTGCCCCCACTGCTACACAGAGCCACAAAGACTGGTAGACTGTTTATAATGTTCATTAATAGACCCTTTTACTGTTTGTCAACAGTATGATGTTTTTTTGGTGGGCGGGGCTTAGCCGGAGGCTAAACAATTTTCCACAGACATTAGCTTGCGCTAGCTAGCAAATACTGTTGGCTTGTTTTAGACAATGGAGGAAGATGATGAGAGTGGTTCTTTCAGAAATACTCCTTCTGAATGCAGGAGTGCACAATATGTGATTAACTTAACCATTTCTTAATTCATACAGAAATATAACACTCTGTTTCTTCAACCAACAGGGCTCTCATTTCAGTGTAGAGCATCAGACTGAATTTATGAACGCAACATGTCAGGTCACTCACTCTCCGGGACCGCCACTGTTACTTGAATAAGTAAACACTGACCAACGGGACCAGACTGGCCGACCCGTATGCTCTCACTTAGGTAGCGTTCCAGAGAAATCCAATATTCCTCTTAATCCCTCCCCAGTTTCTGATGAGGTGGACATGATTACCCTTAATACACATAACGTTATTCATCCCTACAACAGGAAATACTTTTTCCCTAACCTGATATGAAGTGTGCGCTGCACATGTGAGCATTGTTAATGATCGCCTCCATCCAGTCCTTTGGTCTTATCACATTTAACCATAGTTGTCTTTGTTTTTGTTGACGGGCAGTGGCGGCTGGTTTTGAGCCATGACTCCTTCTATTCTGGCTCCCAATAACACAACAAGACAAACACATTTTAAGACCCCTGTGTAGCCTACAGACCTGTGGTGGCGAGTTGTGTTTCGCCTCCAGCTGACAAACTGACGTCATTGTGACATCGGCCCTGAAAGGGTCAATATTAAATGTGTCACTTGTTCATAAGTTAACAATTCACATCCTTGGGTCCCCAGCAATACATCGGCCAAGTGTGAAGTAGATTGGATAAGTGGTTGTCGAGATACGAGAAGGACACAGAAAAAGATACAGAAGCTTTTTGCTTTATAGTTGTTGGGCACATGGGTGGCCTGGAGTTAGGGCACCAACCATATCCCTGGTTAGAGGCGGGCTGGAGACCACTGCTGTATATCATTTCCCGTTTCTCACTCCCCTTTATTTCCTGTTCTCCTCCTCTGACTGTTGCTATTCAAACAAAGGCATTAAATGCAGGAAAAATAGCCGCAGTATCCTCACAGTTAATATTTTATGGGGACTATGAAAAGAAGTGAAATTTCAGTTCTACTCGATTAGATGCCCCCCCCCCCCCCCTCCCCTCTTTTCCTTGTGAAATTTCAGGACTTCACTGCTCACTTGTATCAGCTTTATTAAAATCCCAAATGTGCAGTACAGAGCATCTACTGTGGCTCATTTAAAAGTTGAAAGACTTGTTTCAGCCTGCAGTTTCTCCAACTTCCGGACTATATAGGTCAGGGAAACCTGCCAAAAGGCTTCCTGCATATTGGGCACACGTGTTATGCCACACATCACTGACTGACATTTGATGTTTTGTACCTCTCCACTTCCACTCCTCTCATCCCTCCCCCGCCTCTTCAGGCTCCTCTCACCTCTCTGTTCTGCTCTCCTCCTGCTCCCACTTTTTTCTTTCCTCTCCTCTCCTCTTCTCTCGTCTCCTCTTCCCTTGGATAGTGATTGTGATGGAGAGGTTAATCCAGCCGGCATATGGTTGCCATCGGTGGCAGATCTCCCCATAATGGTGGATGGACAGTGTAGGCTAATCACGATCTTTGATCCTCCACGAAACCCTCAGCTCGCGTGGCTCTGATTTCCTCGCATCGCTGCCACGCTGAAATGAGGAGGCCCTGCCGCTCTGGAAGTCATTTTGGGCTTATTACTTAAGCCTCAGCATATCCCCATTGTCTTTGCAAGCATTGGAAATGACTAGAGGCTGTGCTTCTGTGCAGTCAGCGGTGCGGGTATTTCCTTTAACTGTGCAGCTTTGTTGGCCAACTTTGTGCCTTCTCGCCCTCTTTCCACGGCGGCCAACTTTTGATGAGAGCTTTAATTTGATGTTGTTAAGGTTGTATGGTTTCAACTTTGCCATTTCTTTGGCTTATAATAGTCGAGGTTTTTTCCCATGCGAACTCATAGCCTGTTGGGCGACGTCCTAAAATGGCCTCCAGATTTATTGGTGAGTTTTTTCACTTTCCAAGCCAAAGCGAGAACATTACTCAGCAGCAATTACTACAGCAGTTGACAGGGTCGCTGCTCGCCACGACCTACGCACATCCAAATGCCGAGGTGTACAGTGATTGACTAATGCAGTACTTTTGAAAACGCACAATTACACCTTACGGACCTGGGTTTTGTGACAGTGTCATCTTGGCAGGGCTGAAACTGCACACCGGCAGAGCTCAGGATTGTCACCGGGGCAATCACCAACACCTCAGCAGTAATTAGAGTAAGACTTATGGAGGGCATCAGTCACGTCCCTGTTCCAGTGACTCATGACCCCCTTAGTGGAACACACAACCACATTCACACACACACCTCAGTGCCGCCTGCACACACGTGGAACCAGTCAGCGGACACTGAGCCTGGGCTGGTCTTAAGTAAAATGTAGAGGCTTTGAATGGATGATCTGTTCACAGGGAGAAGAAAGGCAGGCTATCACGTTGCCAGATCTGGAACACATTGATGTTGATGCTACTCCCATTGTCAGACGAAACTGTGGATTTTATTTGATATACAACAGATGATTCACGGGATATATACAAATACTCTGACAGGCTACAGGCAGATTCAGATCTGTGAAATGTGAGTGAGCGTTGCATCTGTGCTTTACAGTGACTGCATCCGCATGCTCAATTTCATTGCTTCTGTTACTGTTTATTTCAAACTGGCACAGCAAACTAAAGGAGCAATTTAAGTCAATATTTAGACCATAAATTCTGCAATAAATAAAACCCCAACAGACGTAAAAACTCTGTATTACTTAGGTTTTGTGTGAGTTGAAGTTTTCCATCAAGATTAAATTAAAAGTTTTGACAGCTCTGGTCCAAGTCACTGCTCCTTTTCATCCAATGGCCTCCCCAAAGGCCAACAAGTACTGGCAGATATGCTCACCCCTGAGAACTTGAAACAGGAGGGATATTTGACGCAGCCAGTTTGCCGGAGTGTGTCAGCTTTTCTATTTCAGCCCCGGGTTTGAGGCGCACCTTTGTGTGTTGCTGTGAAGTAAATGGATATTTTCCTCAAGGATACCTCACAGCAGAGTTTGTGTGTTCACCAGGAGCTTTCAGTGCGTGGTTGGAAGACAGACTACGCTGCAGACAGATCTCTGGTTTAGCTCTGGGTTTGCCTTCTCCCCCCTTCTGCTCCTGGCCAAAACTATGCAGATGAAAGTTTGGAGTGTAACAAAGTGATTAACAGCGGTGCAGCATGAATGGCTGAGGTTTGCCATATTTCTCCTGCTGGGTGGTAACCTAATGGCCATATTAACATTAATTCAATTTTCTCTCATCCTGTCTTTTCAGAGAGGCGCTTCATTATAGCAGGGGACATTCCTGATTTTTACAACATAAAGAGTGGGAAAAACAGCCGACTGCACAGTTACGGAGGAAAACATTTGCTACAGCGACAACAGCAAAGTTTCCCAGGAAATGGGCGGCTGCTCTGGGACTCTTTGTCTTTTCTTTTTTTATCAAACAGAAGCTGCGTTTTATTTTAAAGAGCTGTTTGTGCACATTTTCAAAATGAGAAATGCAGACCATATCCTGTTATTGAAGGCCCGGGTGTCTTTATTGCCCTGTGAGGCAGCAGCACATGGCACTGTCCCTCTCTGCAGATCAGGGTAGCTCGGTGAAGGGGCAGCATGTTTAGTCATACATTAGGGCGAAGGACACTTAAGTGCTACCTGATGTTAGCGGGAGTGCATGTGGACACAGCGGGGTTTTTTAGGCGTGCCTCAGAAAGTATGCACAATAATTTTGCCATTTACTGCGGTCTTGTGATGGTGCACTGCCGCTGTTATATTGGTTTGGAATGTACCATTCTATTTTCGAACGAGCCCACTCAGTGGGTTGTGGGCCACTACGGCC
This sequence comes from Epinephelus lanceolatus, assembly GCF_041903045.1. NCBI lineage: Eukaryota > Metazoa > Chordata > Actinopteri > Perciformes > Serranidae > Epinephelus > Epinephelus lanceolatus. The sequence continues at coordinate 6,103,503 of NC_135746.1, read as the reverse complement.
ACTGGCCCACTCATGACTTGTACAACAAAGACGGATGATTGGGTCTAAACCGCCCGGCGAAGCTGCCTTTTTGACGCAGGGCATTTTTGAGGTGATTGTGTCAACATTTCTGCACTGCAACATCCTTTATAAAGAAATATGACTGACAGAGCGGACATTGAATTTCACCACAGTGTTTTCCCAAATTCTATCCAACAAATTGCCCTGTTGGGATTTCCAAGGTTTCTACCTCAATCCTTAAAAGGAACCGGAGATTGATACAAATATGATGAGGAAAATTATCTTTTTTTCCTCCTTCTGATTGCAAATGAACCACAATTTGTTCTAGATCTTAGGAATGTCTCGAGAACAATCCTCGTTCTGTGGCCGTTCTGTCTCATTCATCTATGTGAATGGAGCTTGTAATTACAGAGCCCAGCAGTTGTGTTTAAATGGCAATACAGTTTTGCAGTTTTTCACATAAACTGTCAGAAGCTTGAATGTGAAACGAAGCAAAATAAGCAATATTTCTGTGGAGAGTCTCTGCCAATAGCCCCAACAAAATAACAACTCCTCATCCAGGCCAACTGCTGTGGCTGCCCTGTTTATTTTTCTGGACAGAGTTCATCGATGGAATTTCAGAATTAACTGACAGACTTAAAAATATTTATTGAAAAGGCACCATGGCAAAAATGAACATCAGAAAAAAAAAAGGGAATCAAAACGCATCCATCATCGCTGTTCAGGGAGTATATGAGCGTGGTACAGCTGTCATTTCATTTCCACTCACGCTAAATTAAATAAAGAGCGAGCTGCAAAATATATATATATATGTATCATAATAATAATAAAAAAATCTCTCTGTAGTCTGGAGTCTGCAGCCCTCTGGCACACCATTTGACTGACCACTTGTCAAACTGAGAATGAACAAGTTACACTGTAATTATGACTCGCCACAAGACTGAACTGTTATTAATGAAAATAAGATATATGCGTACATATTTTATCTTAGATCACAAATAGAAACTAGAGATGTCAACGGTTAACCATCAATAGATTAAACGCCTAGGATATTTCTGACCGGTTACGCATGTTGGTCTCTAAGTTAATTTTACTACTCTTCAGTTTACTCTGCCTGCATCTGGTGGGAGCTAGCTAACTAGCAGTAGCACTCATTTGGCTGTTACTGCTAGTAATGCTGCGCTGAACCGACAGCATTGCTGTGGAAACATTGTGCCCATCCTCCACTCTGCCCCAAGGTCACCCCAGGGGGTAAGTGGCTTAATTTTGAGCGGGAAACCCCCTTTAACACTGTTAACTACGTTATCACTGTTAGCTCTGTAAGCACCATTAGCAGTGTCGGTGCGGCTGGCGGTTAACAATGCTGAAGGCCAGGTTCCCACACATTTTCATGACAAAATTTTAGGTCTCTTCCATGACTTTCAAGGACCCCTAATATTTTTTTTCTTGTCTTACTTGCCTGGCGTTTTTCAAACATATCACACTCAAACTCTATTCAAATGTAATTTCAGTTAGCTATTCTTGAGTTTACTGTACTGTGCACTACCCGCATCTGGTGGGAGCTAGCTAACTAGCAGCACTGCTCCTTTGGCTATTACTGCTAGTAACGCCCCCCCCAAACTCCTTTTAGCATTGTTAACTATGTTGCCTGGGTTTGTTGAAGGTGGCAGTGCAGTTTGGGCTGAGAAACCCATGTGTAATGTAAGGTAAAGGAGGTTGTTTGGTTGGTGCGGGGAGCAATGAGACCTGGCATTAGGGGAGTGTCTCTGGGATGCCAGAGATCACTGTCTAGCCTCCTGGAGGTGTCGTGGGACCAACTAGACGAAACACTGGTGAAAGGAGGTTCCCACCTGAAGAACCCAAAGACACGTTAGTCATCACTGCTCACTGGTCTGTATAGTTAAGCCTTGCCATAATATCATAATAGCTTATCATAGGTCTTAGGAGGTGATTCACTGGTTATTCATGCTAGCACTCACCCAACCCAGGTGGTTCTCAGTGCACAGCAGCCGAAGCTAAGGTTAGCTACCTAGTGGAGGCTAGACAGTGGACAATGGGCACCATGTTTCCGTGTGTTAACGCAGCTAGCCGGCTGTCAGCAAAGCCAACAGAGAATGAAATAAAAGCCAAGACATTTGCTTCACAGAACAATAAAATCTGACCACCTCTAAATGGATAGTGCTTTGAAATGTGGTGCTAAATCTCACTGAGTCAATATAGAGCTGGACTACAAGGTAAGGCCTCTTGCATTTAACATAACTTTGCTTTTTTCCTAAAAATTAACTGCTTAGTTTCAGTTTAGTTAGTGTCTGGCAATCAAAAACAAATTAACTGAAACTGACATTGCTGATAGAAACACAAACACATTGCTGATCTTGGAGTTATTAGTTGCCATAGGATAATTTTGTATAGTCAGAGGCCTGCATGAATATTGATCCATCATGCAGCATCGGTAATAGTAGCTGCAGTAGTTGTACTAGTGGTATAGTTAAGCTTTAAACCTCAAAAGCATTTCATATGTGAGCTGGCTTTGATTTGGAGCTTGAATGGGGGAATAATGGGAGGCAGACAAGCTGGGGAGTGCAGCCACACAAAGGCACCGTGCCTCTCTAAGGGGTCTGGCTGCCTGGCTGTCTCAGGGCCCTGGGCTGAGGTTGAGACTGAGGCTGAGGCTAGAAGGTTGGGGTTTCACGCAAGACAGAGCTGCATGGGGGTTAGTAATGAAAGGCCTGGATGGATGAGGAGAGTCAGAGGCATGTCATCCTCTCCTGCAGCCTGACCCTCACCTCGGAGATTAGTTCATCACAGAGGAGTATCAGAAGGGCTTTGGGAGCGCAGGAGAGGAGGCTCGAGTGTGCTGAGCAGCGGGTAGACAGAGGTACTGCGGGGATGGGACACGGGCGGGGTGGGGTGACTTGGGGTTGTGGCGGCTCCTTTCTAAACAGTGCTCCTAAAAATGGATCCTTCCACTATTTGAGCATGAAAGGATGAAAGGGTTTTCTTTTTAAATCAACTTAAGCAAAGCAAATCTTGAATTTGATGCCAGATTAAAGTTTGGTGAATGTATGAAAAAGGGGGAAACATGGAATTTTCCACTTCTTCTGCAACAAAACAGTGTTACTAGGAGCTGGCTGTTGTACCTTTAGCACGCCTGGATGGCCAAACAGGAGCTCTAAAAAAGAAATAAAAGAATATCTGCAGAAGTTTGAGGGGGATGACGCAGCCTAATACAGCTGCAATAAAGTTAGAACGTCAACTACGGCTGATTTATTTGAAGTGGAAGGGAAGTGTTTAATACGAGACACATGGTTTCAATAGATAGCTGAAGTTGCATGCCACGAACTGCAGTGAGATGTAAAAGGGACTGTACAGGAATTGGTCAGTGATAAGTACATGATATAAGACAGACACAGAACGATGCCATACGAGTTCACTCTCAAACTGAATACTCCTTTCAATTCCAGTCCAGTAAAAGTAAGATTCAGCAACTCAGTACTGTATATTTTGCGTGCACATTTTCTACCATTTTGATAACCTCTCAAGAGAAACTTATTTTAGTCCCTCTCCCATATGGAAGCGTGCATCTTTCTTGGTTATATCTACAGAGACAGACAGGTGCAAACAAATACACACCGCAGTGCGCTCCAGGGCCTCTACTGTACACAAGCGTGGATGTCCAAATATACCAAATCCCACACCAAATCTACTTATGCAGTCTTTGTTCAGTGTCTTGCACTAACACTTGGTGCCTCCGCTGCCAGAAAAATAAACACTATCACTCAAGACTGGGACAAGAATCTGAAATAGTGTCTGGCACAGAGCAGCTGGGCAGAAACGCCACTGTGAAAATCTAAACATTTGGGAGACAAATTCTGAATATTATAGCAATAAAGCATACACTTTCATGGGATTGACACATTTACTGAATATATGTGAGAGTCTGTCTGAAGTCGACTAAAACCAGGACTATTATTTTTCCTTTAAAAGTGTTCATTTTGGCACCTGCTTTTGATTTTATTTTAGAAAGTATTTTCACAAAATACATATTAGTTTTAGTCATATTTTAGTTATAATTGACTTTCTGGTTTCAGTCAACAAAAACTATAAAGAAAAATATTCTAGTCTGGTTTTCATCAGCTAAACTTTGGTCTCATTTTTGTTGAATTTGTGTGTTCTCAGCATTCTGTTGCAATCTTTGATTTTTAAAACCCCCCTCCAGTGTATTTTGGCATTTTTATGATACTTTATATTTTTATGAGTCAGTTCCTGACAATGTTGATTAGCCACACTGTCACCAAATTTTTTTTGACAAATAACTTAATTTTGTTCTCAAAGTAAAAGAGAAAAGAATGTTGTTGCTCCGATGGGAAAATGATGTTTGACTATAGTAGAAGCACTGTCATGCCTTTTTGCATCTGAGCAGCAAAGTTGATGAAAACCACTGAGCTAGCTGGTCAGATTATCTTGTATTTGGGCTGCAATGAAGAGGAACTGCAGACTGTCAGTGGAGGAGATGTGCCACTGAATATATTTTTTTACTGGCTACACCTGCAGTGCACCTACAGTGTAGAGTTGTGTGGGTCATAGGCAAAGCAGGGATGGTGTGTGTGAAGGCCCAGACACACCAAACCCACATCAAAGAACTAGCAGCAAAGAAGGCCGACTGTTGCATTTCCTCACGTTGCCTGTGTCTTGGCCAAAAGTTGCCCTTGAACACACCGCAAAGACTACTACCTATGGCCAACCAGCACACATGATATGCACCTGCCTGAGAGGAAATAACTCTCCATATCAGCAGATGGCAGTAATCCATAATAATCATTCAAAAAGGGAAACCGCAGGACAGTCAGCTAGTTAGCCAGTTAGCACATTAACAACACAATCCAATGTTGAAAGAACAAAGCACAGTCACCATGCGCCAGTGAACAGTACCACAAACCATCACGAAACTTTTCTGTTAAAGAGCTCAATGGATAAAGAAAAATAATGTTGCCTTATGTAACAAGTCTGTTTTGGTCTCACTCTCTCTTCACTTAGGCCATTTGTTTACTTTCCTCACTTCCATTTCTCTTATGTGCTGAGCTGAACTGCCAATCAGAGTGATTTTATTTACCAATGGGCTCCGCTGTTGCCAATTCAACATGCTGAATAGGCCAAAACAAACACAAAAAGAAGCCGACAAGGGCCATTAAGGGCCAGACAGTGCAGGATGCAATGCACCAACTAGAGCGACAGATGCTCGTCAGTGGCCCAACACTGACCAACAGCTGATCGTCAACTTGATGTGTAAGGGCCAAGGGTTAAAGTTATTAAGCAACCACCAGCTGGCACTGGCAAATCAAATGCTGACGGCTTGATCAAGACCCCACAGTGGAAGCCCCGTTTGATACAAAGTACCCATGATACAGTATGACTAACTTACCTATCAAAGGTAATTACTATTGACAGAAAATACTGACAAACTAATTGCCACTATCAACTGTCAGTAAAATAATTAAGCTAAGTGGCTGTGCAATCAAAAGTAACTGAATTGTAGCTAACATTAAATTCATTTTAATTCATATTTCCCTCAGGTGGAGAAAAATCCTCCACCATATAACTTATGTTAGAGTGACGCTATCACTATCCATGCTATTGCTTTGCCACACACACTAGAATGACAATCAGGTTGCCATGGAAATTAATTAGGTCCAACAATTAACCATACCCACATCCATAACACCGAGCCTCCAGCAGTGTAGCAAACTTGGCAACTTTCTTGATAGATTGCTCTCACACCGCTCACATGTTTTATTTTAGATTCTTCTATTGAATCTAATCAGGGAAGTTAAAATGCTTGCATTAATACGCAATAATGTCACCAATATGCAGATGAGCATATGATGTCATCTGGAAACTTAGCAATTGTTGGAGTTAGTGCTAGCTAACTTTAATTGAAGAAGAGTTGGCAACCCTGCCTTCTGGTTATTACTGTTAGCTCTGTGAGCACTGTTGCTGTTATTAACACTGTTCACGCTGTAAGCATCGTTAGCTGCTCGCACTGTTAGCTGCTAGCTTCCAGCTCAGCCACCTCCATGTTGAGAGCCATGTGCATGCAATACCAGGTCAGACTGTAGCCCCTTTCACACTGCCAGATTTTCGGTGAATGTTGGGCCGTTTTGCCGACAAGCTGTGAGCGTTTAGACACACAGAGCCGGATTGGCGAGTTGATCCGAGGTGCCCAATTTTCCGCCTCGTAGGGTAGTCACACTGGCGGAACCCTTTTAGTTTAAAAAGACCGAGGTGGCCTTCCGCAACGGGAGGGGCTGTTGATGACGTGGGAAGAGCTGTTGATGACGCCGCACGTGCAACCCACTGGCGGTGGATAAACAGGAAACAGTTGATATCAGGAATTAGCGAGCAGCTAGTAGCAAGAGGGAAACACAAACCTGACAGACACTGTAAAGATGAGCAACTCCTTGTCCTCGCAAACGAAGAGGCCATTAACCGTCAGATGACAGGAATGGTGAAGAACGGGCCGACTTACGAGAGAATTGCCGAAGGACTGACCAGCCGCGGCTTCCCTCCCACGTCACTGTTTACATCACACGCTGAGCTACATGTTTTGTTACTTGCTCACGTCCCCCATTGCCCTGAAAAAGGCACATTCTGTATAAACAAAAGTAGGTAGGCAGCATTTTGCCACACTCCCCGATTTTGTTTTTATACTGCCAATGCTGAAAAAAGACTGATTGGGCTTTCCTGCAAAATTGCACAATTCCTGTTTAAAAAGGGCTTTTGAGTCACAGATATGTTCTGAATGTTGCATACAGCTCCTTTAATGTCACATCCCATGCAGAGCTTGATAGTGCTAGCTATGTTAGTCTGAGCTTACTTTTTTAAAACAACAAATGTAATAAGTTTTCATATTTTCAGCCTCAAATATTGTCTTAAGTTAATATTTTGTATTTTTGGTCATCACTTTGGTAGATGAAATTAAGACTGTTCTTAAAACAGGTATAAGACTTCCAACAGAAGTCGACACATGGTCTTTTCAGCAACATCCTGCTTCACATTTACACAAGTTACACTCATTCACACCTGGTAGCTGCAAAAATATTCAAAGTCATCAAGTGCTAGCCACAAAGCAGCTCTGCTGGAGTGAATGAGGGTCAAACACTCTGTACAAGTCAGCCTGACAGCCTTTCAGCAACTTCCTGGTCACAAATCAGCTTCTTGAACTTTTAGTCTGCAGCTCACATTTTAAATGACCAATCTCCTGCTACTCTGTCTACATGCAGACCAGCTGCTAAATCAAACACCTCTTTTTTTTTTGTTGCCTAGCATTTTCTCTGTGGTGCCAAGGCTTCATTTCACAGACTTTTAATTTTCTTTTTTTTCTGCTTGTTTATGAGCATGTGTGTGAGTTTTTGCAAGTTGAGAGAGAAGAACCCGAGAGGGAGGGAGAGACTGAGAGCTGTGTGAGACAGAGAGAGAGAGTGGGAGTCCTGAGATGAAACGCTGACATGGAGTTTCCTTATGGTGCAGAAACGGCCCGTGAGTTCGGAGGCGTTGTTGAGACTACAGAGAAACGCTTTCCTCGTTTTTGCTCCGGAGGAACTGACTGATCACTGGCCAGCCTGCTCGCTTTCGAAAGACAGTTGTCTCTGTAGTTTCCTGATCCGGACCAAAGCCCTTTGTGACTAAACAAAAGGAATAAATTACCCAACTGGAGTGAATTATAGATTTTCCCCCTAGAAGTTGCTGGCATTTATTATATTACAAATGCCTTTATGTTAGGAACAGAAATTAAATGGGGAAGTCGTAAAAGCGCACTCCCAGACTTATGGCAACAGCCTCCATTATTCTGTTAAACAGAAACGCTCCTCTGGAAGGGTCAAGCATTTATACTTCTGTATATGTTTATATCATTTTGAAGATTTCGGTTATTAGTTCAACCTGGTGACCCCACAGACGCTTTGCCTTCTGTCAGAGACGACATTTCCTACAGTGTCAAATGGGCTCCAGGCATAAGCCTTTGAGCTCGGGCTGCTACATCTGCTCTACATATTCATCCCAGGGCCTCTTTAATTCCCTGCGCCCACACACACACACAAACAGAAAACACACACGCACAGATACGTGCACACGCACAGGCTGGCTGAGCACACACATATAAACATGTACTGTGATTAAGGAAGTGAAAAGAAACAATTTATTTATTATGTCAAGCTTGGAGAGGAACAAGAGTTAGTAATCTTCATTTAAAATAAGCAAATAGTTCCTGAATAGAAGTGACGGGCTCTGTGTCGAGTTAAAAATACAATCTTTTTTCAAACATCCTCAACTGTAAATACACAAATCACCGACAACACAACTTAGTGGCTGCAATGTCCACAAATACAAGTGCTGATTGATGGGAAGTTAACAAAATGTTCAGGCTATCAGATTTATTGATACGTATATTTCTTTTTACTGTATGTTAAGTTTTAATGCAAGACTAGTGATGAAGTTCGTAACGTTTCCACCAAGACATTTTACCCATCATATATAAACATGAATTAAAATCGATCAAATTGATTTGATTTATCACCTTACCCTGGCTTTAAGAAGTATTTCACTGCTGGAAATATGGACTTTTCATAAAACTAGGCTGATGGTGCAGTGGAGAGACTCAAATACTCTTGAAATTGAAGAAGAAGAAGAAGAAGAAGAAGAAGATATACTTCATTAATCCCAGTGGGGAAATTCAATTTTTTCACTGTGTTGTCATATACCCACAGGCCCGACATACACACATACGCACAAACAGGACCTATACATGCATTAAATGAAGTGATGTCAGAGCGGGGGGGGGGCTGCCTTGGACAGGCGCCCCGAGTAGCACGGGGTTTGGTACCTTGCTCAAGGGCACCTCGGCAGAACCCAGGCGGCAAACTGGCACCTCCCCAGCTACCAATCCACACTCCACGCTTGGTCTGTACAGGGACTTGCCAACTAACTGCCAACCCTTAGGTTCCCAAGCCAAGTCCCTATGGACTGAGCTACTGCCGCCCCCAATTGATGCTACATGACCAGAAAAAGAAAGAAAAAGGACTGTGGCATTCGCTTTTGCTCAAGAGGTTGAAAACCTACAACTACCAGAATGCACTACGCTGCACTAGACCAATAAACTTTCAGTTGGTGGGTGCCGCAATGCGAGCTGCCTGTCTGAAAACAATATGGCGGCTGGCTGGTAACAAATAATCAGGTATTACAGGTAAACAGTGCGCTGTCTCACACAGCTTTCTGAAGACATTAAATAGGCAATGCAGTAACAGTCTGAGTTTGGTCTAAGTTTGAGAGTTCAGGAGCTCAAGGCATACAAAAATGAGAAAGTACAATCTGTAGTGTAAGAAACAACTCAGCAAGATTTTCCTGGCAAATAAGCAGAGAGATCTAAGCACTGGCAAGGTGGAGGGAAGTTTAACACAAAGTACCCACATTGTTATGATACAAAGCTGGTTCAAAATCAGCAAAGTATTTCAGACCGCTGCTGCACCATGCCACCCAGAATTGTGTATACCAATGTTTTGGGGCTCTTACACCCCTCAGCATTGATAAGAACAAACCAGTCATTAAAGAACCAGTGAAACGGCAGTAAAAGTATCTCTTGCTTCTGTACTGAATATTTGAGCAGTGTATGCATAGATATAAAATGACAGTAGAATGGACATTCCCATTCAAAAAAACACAGCAGGGTGGTCAGAGCGGCAGCTGTTTTTATGTGTACCATTGCCATTGCAACCGTTGCACAGGCTAACTTCCAGATAAACTCCCAAATAAACAAAACAACTTGCTGCAAATCACAAACTCACTGAGGTGAGGTTTCACAGTTATCACCAAATGTGCAGTGGAGTAGTAACGTTATTTTTTTTATTTTTTTTTTTTTTTTAAAGATATTTTTGGGGCATTTTTTGCCTTTAATGGACAGGACAGTTAAGTATGAAAGGGGGAGAGAGAGGGGGGATGACATGCAGCAAAGGGCCACAGGCTGGACTCGAACCCGGGCCACTGCGGCAACAGCCTCGTACATGGGGCACCTGCTCTACCACTAAGCCACCGACGCCCCAGTAATGTTATTTTTAAAATATTACCGTATTTGGTTCCCATCACTGGTATGTTTGTTGAAATATGATACAGGCCTATTCAAGCTGCCTCAGACGAACAAGTGAGTGTGGTTGCTCAATGAACAGCTGAACGGTATTGAGAGACCACGAGAATGTAGTTCAGCATGTTTTCACATTATCAAGGTACATTTAGGGTTTATTTGAACCAAACCAAAGTTGGTGATTGTTGGAACAGTCAACTAACAAGACTAAGTAAAACGGTTTATGTGAGTTTGATTTTGTTTCTGTTGAGTTCAAATTAAGTGTGTTTATGATGCAATTAATCTAACGTTTTGGTGAAGATTCTCAGTCGTCCACGTCATGGTTATCCCAAGCGCTACATCGTAGGCAACTGGACTAACTTGAGTTTCTTGTAGACATTTCACCTCTCATCCAAGAGGTTTCTTAAGTTCCAACGGACTGGTGTGGTGGAGTCATTTAAACCCTGTGTGGGTGTGAACCCTTTCAGAGTCGTTGAGGTCACATGTGAGTTGTTGACCCACCGAGCCATCATATATGTCGTTAGGGTTAGGTGGATCCAGGTCTTAAGCCATCATCCAATATCAAGCCGTTATCACCCACTAACAATGCAGTCTTGAGATACCTCCTTACGCCAGGGCCACACCAGACGCGGAAGCACTGCGAATAGCCTCAAAGCGCCGAGAAGCGAAGCCAGTTTCCTTTCGGCGCCCATGTTAACCGATTGTGTCATCCACACGAGAGAGAGAAAGAGAGAGAGAGAGAGAGAGAGAGGGCCGGCTATAGGGGGCGGGGGTTGGGGCACACCCACGCAAACAGAGAGAGATACCCATGATGGAAAAACAGCCCCAAATGTGACAGAGACAACAGCTGGGAGCAGAAGCGCTTGTTGACCAGCGTGGAGAAATGTGCGTCTGATGTGAACGGGCTCGCGCGAGAATTTCGGTGCGCTGCGCTTCGCATCACTTCGTTGGCAGTGTGGCCCTGGCGTTACACCTGGACCCATCTAACCCTAACGACACATAGGATGGCCGAGTGGGTCAACAACTCACATGTGACCTTAACGGCTCTGTAAGGGTTCACCTACACAGAGTTGAAAGCCTGCAACTCCGCACCAGTCTGTTAGAACTGAAGAAGCCTCTTGGATGAGAGGTGAAACTTTTTAAAGAAACTCAAGCAAGTCCAGGTGCCTTTGATAAAGCACGTATGAATCTAGCGTTAGTGTTAGCTTTCCCTGCTTCTGCTTCCAGACCGTGGTCAGAAAGTACAGGGGTGACTTTGTTTTTTCTCCTGGGCTGGAGTCGGTATATGTTACTCACTCCGAAACAAACCCGTCGTTCCACTTGGCAGTGAGTAAACAGGATGCGAAATTTCAGTTGAGGAGCTGCGGCATTTATTAGCGCACAAACTGTAAACTCTACGGTATATTCACTCTTGACATTTTCACCCATGTTCAATCTGAAAACGATGTGCACCATTTAGCTACGGTTACCTGGTTGAATGATATGTTTACCGGAAATGGTGTGAAACCGGCTTTCAGATATGTTTTCTTGTGAGTGGTGGATGTGTCAGAGGTGTTACCAAATCAGAAACTGATGACATTAACGATAGCTTAGCTCCATCAAGTGTCCCAGTGAGCTATTCCAGTGAGGCAGGATGGACAATACCAGGGCCTCCCCTAAGTGGAACGCAGCAATCATTAACGTTATTGAATGCACCTGTGCATTTTCTTTTGAAAAAGGTCTATGCACCACCATTTCTGCACCATGTCAGCCTCAGTTTTATGTACATCTGCTTCCCCACCAGATCACATGAGGTGGTGCATTCATGCTCCCTCTGGCACGATAATCGTAATAATATCCTGTACAATGTGATGCACCATTAATTTCAAATCTTGTGCGTGTTTGAGATCAGAGAGAGGAACATCTGTGAAGCGTCTCCTTATGTGCCTTGCGTGATGCAAACAGATTTCAATATCAGTTAGGATTTTAAAACTACCCTGAGGCTGTAGAGGAAGAGAAAAGACAGAGATTTTGATATTAAAATACTCTGATACTGAGTTTCTTATATGTATATCTGGCATTTAACAAGAGAGAAATAATCAAATAACACAGGGACACAGGATTAAAACTGGAATAATGTATTTTTTCCTTTCACTGGGACTTTAACAGCACATTAATATGGCATAAAACTAATTAATCAACTACTATTAGAGATATATATTCAATAGAAAAATATAAAGATAGCTAAGGAAGGAGGAAAAATATGCACAGCCTAGTCAGTAACAATCAGGGCAGAGAGGGTCAGAATAATAAAGGTTGACAATGCTAACATAGACCCCAGTTATTTCACATGTTGAGCTGAGTCTAGAGAGCACCAATATCATCCCAGTATAAGGTCAATCAAGTGTGATATATGTTTGTGATAATCCCATAGAAATAGAATTTCCATGAATAATCCATAAGAATTTTAATAAGTTACTGTATAAATAGTTCAACATTTTGAGATATGACGATACGATACGATACAATACGATGCGAATCGGTATGATACGATAGGATGCGATGCAATGCGATGCCATACCATACGATGTGATACATTCCCTTTATTGTCCCCATAGAGAAATTGGTCTTGGACTCACCAGCTGTGCAAGTATTATTCTCTTTCATTCTCCAAAAAGTTTTTATGTTTTCCTTTCACTTATTGAGACTACGAACAAAACAGGAAACAACAACAATAATATGATAAGAAAATAGCGGCCACCAGTGAAAATATTTTTCAACATGACGCATTCTGTGGATGGGAAAACATCATCGGGTCATCATCGACATGAGTCAAGACAGTACTGATCAGTAGCACAATCACATTATCACACTGTAACATTATTAGGGGAAAACATGGTGCGTCCCGTGGACAGTAAGGCACCACCGTCACTGACATAAGTGAATAAAGCTGCTGTCACAGCAGATGTTGTGACATAAGATAACAGGAATGTCTGCACTAATATACTACATATTCATCAGTTTGGGTTTACCAGGAAACACCAGCGCACCGAGCTTCAAAAACACAAAACACAACTCCTCCGCATATATCTAATCAGGCAAGCAAAATAATCAGCTCACCCCAAACTCCTCTATGTGAACTGTATAACCGCTCAGTGATCAGGAAAGCCACCCCGATCACTGAGGACCCTTCTCACCCCCTCCACCACTCCTTCCAGTTACTGCCATCAGGCAGACACTACAAAGTCCCGAAAGGCCCGAAAAAACATATACAATAAAATCCTTCATCCCCTCTGCAATACCCACCCTGAACAATCTAAAACAGACACTGCGCTTTAACCCGCTTTTATCAGCTGCTGTTTTAACTGTCCTTTTTTAAATATTTGTTTTAAATGTGTTTTGAATGTGAATTATGTGGTTTGTTGGGCCTGTCAAAAGAGAATTTCTGTCACTGTTGGGACAGATGATAAAGTTTATATGTTCTATTCTATTCTAACACCCACACATCACTGACAGTACAATATCCAAAACACAAGTTTCACTCTCAGTGCTTTCTGTAACATGAGGAACACTTTCAAAACTACTAAAGTCACCCAACGCCACTGTTCCAACACACATGCAGCCTGTGAATGCATGGCACATGCAACACCACAAAGCCCTATATTCATTATTTATCACAGTTAAAGCAGTCTTTTGCGATACCTATATTGTGCCTGTTGATATCGTGATGAAGGTAAATTTCCGATATATTGTGCAGCCATAACCACGACCTAACAAGGCAAAAACCAAAAAGCAAGGACAGAAAGGTGCTGAAAACATTTATAAAAACATTCCAAGTTACTGTCAGTGGGTTCAAATTATAACCCGAGGCCTTGTTGGCTAACATCAAATAAGTATTTATGAAAACTCGAGCAAGAAAGTGAAAGAAAGTAAATATTAGCAGTGTCTTTATACAGTACATGTGTGTACTCTGAATGGATGACCAAAAACCTGAAAGTTTAACAAAAGTGTCTTGTTTATGTCAGCAGCTCCTCAGATTTGAGTTGGTTTAAGAAGTTAACATTTCCTTTGTGCCTTTTAAAGGTTATGGAAATTAACGCGGGTCATGTGCAGTGTTTTGTCAGCAGAATGCTGCGGGCTCTGAGCTGCTGTTTTCTTTGAGATGGAGAGATAGAGCGCTGTTTGCCAGTGCATCATGGTTAGTTAACAAGTCTCTGACTACCTGCATACAAATAAATCGACAAAGTTCCTGCCACATGGCTGCTGTTATCTGTTATTCTTAGTAGTTTTATATGAGAAGCTATAACTCACTCGACAGAGAAAGACTACCAGTCTGAACCCCCCACAACGCTAAGTTTGGGTCAAGGAAAAAATCTGCAAACTGCGAGACAAATTGCTCCCGGGAATAATGAAAGAACCTCTGAACTTGAGTAATTGAGTTACATAAAGCAGAAATGTACAAAATCAGCGTCGCCTTTAAACCCAGTCTCTTCCTCTCTCGTGTCTACCAATCTTTCTCTCTCTTGTCTGCCAATCTAGTCTCTGTTACACCCTATGTTCCCACTGAGTCATATTATTTCCATATTTATGTCGGCAGCAGCCCCTCGCTTTGATCTCTAGCCTTGTTCAGAGGCTGATCCTGTTATGGCTTGTTCCTGTAAATACTTTGAAGTGCTCCAGGATTAGAAGATTGTGGACCCAATGAAAAAAAAACAAACAGCTCTTTACATTTACTTACATTTATAAGGCCCCTTAAAACACAAAAAAATCATTTGGTAACAGTAGATGGAAGTTTACTCTGTAATTGTTGGTAATTGTGGTGCCGCTGTTTATGGGCCCTGACAGAGTAAGATTCTGAGTGATTGAATTTGGAGTGTATTTCTGCCACACACAGCATTCGGCCTTTGAAACTTGACAGCAGCTGGGTTTTGCACACCATAACCATCTTTCTGCTGACCGTTTGCTCCACATGGGTAAGGCTAGAAAATTGAAGCAAGCAGGATAACACTGAGCACGCACGCTTGTCTGAGTTTGACGATGACAAGATGGGACACACGAAAACACATTCTATATACATGCAAACAAGACTCAGAGTCTACAGGCATGTTAGTGGCGGTGTGAGGCCGCATGCAGGCACAGTGGTGCTGGAAGCTGAAAGCCAACTCATCTGAGTTTACTATGTTAGCTGATTAGCACTAAACACAAAGTACAGCTGAGGTTGATGGGAATACTTTTACAGGTATTTAGTTATAAACCAAACTTTTAGACATATGAAGTGTTTGACCTGATGATGGTGTTCAATGAAAATAGGGCTGAAATGTCACTTCAAGAAACTCGAGTACCTCTATTACAAAAAAAAATCATTGCATCCAAGATAGGGTTGGGTACCGTTCATAACTGAACCGATATGGTACCGGTACCGGTATCTGGAATTCGGTACCGGTACCAAACGGTACCTTATTTCCGTACTTTTTAGCCCTATGGGCCCTAGGCCTTTTTGGGGTATTTTTACTGCCTTTACTTTTAAGCTCATATCACAGTCATTATAAAGGCTACATCACATGCTATATCTTTTTTTTGTTTGTTTTCAGGACAATCTGGGCTAACCAGATTTGCCATCATTTCATGTCCTTCTATGTACCTGTATTTTATATTAATTTTTATATCAATGAAAAAAACAAATCTGTGTGCCTAAATTCTTACATTTTTACATGTATCTCACCATAGCAAGTTGGAAGTTGACATATTCTGCCATATCTGAAGAGGGGAGACTCTCTGGAATCTGGCAATATAAGAACCATGATGGTGGGACATTCTGTCACTTCACAGTTGTCCAAAACATGTGGTTTGTGCCAGGCAGACATGATTGACAGTATTTTTCATTATTGCAAGAAATTCCATTGACTCATTCACAAGTCAAAAATGTGTTTTATCTGAAAGAAACATGCAATATTTACATCTAAGATCATAGAAAAATAGTCAACCAAGTGCAATGATGTCCTCCAAGATAATATTTGCCACTTTGTTTGCAGTAAACAAAGTTTGTTGTTGTTTTTCAGTTTCAGTTATATATTGGGGGGACATTTTGGGCATTGGTGGGGGGACACGTGTCCCCCTCAATGTATATGGTGACTACTGCCCTGTCAGCATGCATTAGGCTGCAGTTGTCTGGGTGCGCAAAAGTGAAGTGGCTGGTCTTGTCACACAAAGTTTGATGGAGTGTCAACTGGACAATATGGAGATATTTGCATCTTGAAAGCTGGACTACAAATGTGGATAGACAGGGAGAAACACACGCAAGCCTAAGACGTGTTAAGATACGATATTCCTCGCTACATGAAGTGACTGATAACATCTGTATAATGGATTGTAAAGAAATTTGTCAGGTTTTTATTTTGTAGACAATTGATCTGGATTTATATAGGATAGGATGACAGCACAATGATGTTTGTGGTCCTGCGCTTTCATGTGATATGCGTAGCATTTCTGTGTGAGCCTGCGTTCGTGAGTAATCCATCCAACAGTAATGTGTGTGCAGAGCTGTATGAAAGCTCTGTTATACATCATTTTATTGTAATTTTATCAATTTTTTCGCTGTGAAAACATTGGATTACCGACAAGTGCTTGGCCTTGTCAGAAAGCTACAGTTCCGCTGTTTCACGTGATATGAGTGGCTTCTCACTATGATGCACGGTCGTGGAGAAAATTTCACAGAGAACAACGGGTGTGAATTTGGACGCACTATGCGTCGTTCGGGCCCATAGTCTAAACTTCTCAGTTTCAACATTTTATGGAGAACATTTAGGAACAGTGCTGCACATTAACTTTTGTCTGCACATTTTTTTTGTCACCATTGTTGTTGAGACTGAGGTGCGAGTCATGCGCTCTCACTCCGCCTCCACCTCAGGTACCAAAATTTTGCACCGAATCATTTTAAGTGAATCGGTACTCTGTAGTTCCGACGTGAATCGGTACCAAGTACAAAAAGTACTGAGTTTCGGTACCCAACCCTAATCCAAGATTTGTTTAATCCACATAAATATATACAGGTTCACGGTTTCTTTATTATCACCTGGAGGTAAATCTGTTGTGCAGATGGAAAATTCAGCATTCCAAAACAAAACATCACAGCAATACAGATTTAAAGACGTAAAAGCAAGTATCATCTTGTATGAAAACGGTATCAAAGTATAAGAAAAACTATGAATGCAGCACAGCACACTGTGTTTCACATTAAATATTATTACTATCACACAACACCCTTACACCGTGGACATCGGAGAGGCGAAGAGAAGAGACAGGCCTGAGAAGATGACAGAAAATGTCCAAAGTTTTGGATTAAAGCTAGAACAAAATGCACACTGTACACTGTGTCTATTGTAAAACTCAACTAGCCTACCACAATAGCACAACATCAATGCTTCAGCATCACAGCAGAAAGCATCCAGTCGACAGGGCGATCCCAGCACTCAGAGGACAAAAACACGTGATGTAATGGTATGTATGGACTCTTGTTCCAGCGTTCCTGTCAACTTGTTTTGCCTCCTATAAACACCACAAAGCCCTCAAACAAGGCAGTAAAGGCTGTATATAAAGAAACCTGTAGGTCTATAAGTTAAGATGCACGACTAAAACACAATGTTTATTATGATATAATTAATATTTTTGTCTTAGTTTTAGGTTGTATGTATACTTTTTTAAAATAGTTTATTTTTTTTAATTTGTTTTTGCATTTCTCAAAATGCGGGAAATAAAAAAAAAAACACCGAATGTAATATGGCACTTAAATGAGTTTAGTTTTTTACAGATAATATCACTGTATGCAATTTTATCAAAACAAATCTTATTTTTCTAAAAATGAAACCAATGAGTTGTTCATTTTAAGAGACTTGTCTTATTTTCTTTGGTATATCACTATTGCTGTTTAATAAAGCTAAGTAAATCTTAGCCGATTACTCAGCTAAACAATGAAATAATCGGCGGAGTACTCAATTACTAAAATAATCGATAGCTGTAGCCCAAACAAAAATATATCACTAAAGATCACAATCACAATTCATCCTTAGAGGCACGTGAATATGGGCACCAATGTCTACAGCAATCTCTCCAATGGTTGATGAGGTATTTCACTCAGAACCATAAATATTCAACATCAGGGTGGTGCAAGATGAGATGTCTTGGGACCATCTATCAGGATTCATCCTCTGAAAACAAAACTCAACGGCAATCTATCCAATATTTGCAAAGAAATGTCACTAAAAACAAGAATGTCAACCTAAACCTGGCTGTTCAACAGGGGTCAAGGCGTCTTGGAAGTAAAATATATCTGAAAATAGACATTAACATGCATCCAACATATTATTAGCAAAGATAAATCTGCCCATTCATTAAAAAACACTATTAAATTTACAGTACATTAATGATAGGCCAACTGTTACCTATGAATCCTTGTACAATCATGTGAATTAGCTAATGCTAATCACTGTGCAGCACCAAAGATACTCTATAAGAAAAGATAACGCAATACAAGCTGCTACAATGGTACGTAATGGTATACACTTCTGGCCTCCTAGGTGGGTGTGGTCGCCTCTCCCCAGCACCCCCTCACCTCGTTTGAAAGTGTATTAAATGTTGTGTGGATGGATGAAATCACATTCAAGCAATACAATGCTATATTCTGTACAAAGTTAATGTTTGTTCCTTATTTTGCGGTTTGATTTTATTTAGTAGCTTAATGGCTGATATCAATCGAGTGTAAGATCACATCAGTGACTGTATCCACGTTCACTTTTCCCATTGAAATGAATGGACTTAGGGCCGCCGCTTGTCTCATAAAGTGGTGAACAGTTACAGGAAATGAATCTAAAGTGGGGCGTCTCTGGCAGCACTCATCCATAAAGCGGGGTGACCTAGTTGCCCTTTAAGCCGATTAACTGTATATTTTATTCCAAGTGTTTGGACATTCTTGTGAGCTAAAATGGGTCCCTTTGTAACTTTTCAAGAAAGAGTTTCTGACTCTCCATCCACCTCAGAAACCACCAGCAAAAGTGCAAAGGGTGAGGCTAACACACTTCGCCACGCTACAACTGCTGCTGACTTAGCAGCTACAGGCCGGCAGAAATGAGAGAAGGCCCAAAAATATTCAGAGAATTATCTCAAGTCTAAGTCAGTTTTATACCAAACATGTAGCAGAGGGGCCCCGCTCCATTTAGCTTTGAGCTAAAGGATCCTTGGCCTGAAAAATATATAGGAAATCAGGGATTGCAAAGTCCGTAGTATTCATCCTCTGGGGATCAAAGATGTCTGGACAAAGATTCATGGCGATCCATCCAATAGTTGTTGAGATACTTCTGAAGCAACCAACCAGTAGACTAACATTGCCATCCATAGAGCAACAGCGCTATAAACACAGACACAGACACATTCTCATGTTTACAAGGGGGGCAGATCCTGAGACGTGTTTTTTACGATATTCTGGTCAGCGGATTTCAGTGAGCGCAGGTGCTCTCTGATCCTGTGTATCAGCCCTCTGAATCACCCAACCCTTGAAAAGAAAAAAACTCAATTACACCCCAGTGTGCTTTTCCATGCGATGCAGAGAACAAAGACACTGTGATCCTTTTAAGTGACAAAAAGGCGAAAATAAAAACAGAAAGCCAACTAAAAGAGGAATGCGTGGTGGTGGCTGCTCCACATCCCCTTGTACTTGTCAAGAAATGTAAAGAGTTTCTTCTCTTTGCCCTTTTATGAAAGCCTGTTAACTGTCGCACAAGTAGTGACCGCAGCTGTTTCGTGACATTTATTTTCTTGTCGTTTTTTTCCCATCGTTCTCTAATTGGCTTCTGTTTGTGCCCTCCTCTTATGTGGTCTCTCTACACTCAGCTTAAATGAATGTACACTCAGGCTCGCTTCGGGACGGAAAAAAAGCTAGACTTGTATAAGTTTTTTAGTGGTGGTGGCATAAATGTTGTAGGTCACAGAAATTATTATCTTTAATTCTGAGGCTGCGAGTCTCTTGATTTTTGGTTGCTGCGTGTGGGTGACCTCATCCACTTCATTGCACATTTCATCGCATATTTCCTGTCTTTTTGCCACTTGGTCTGTGGTCTATCACCCTTCATCGTGTGGTCTCCCTCTGACCAAATCACCAAGCTGTGTAAATTGCACATTGGGACAGACAAAAGAGCAGGGTATCATTTTGACTACTGTACGCTGTGGCACAGTATTAAATGAATGAAGTAGTAAGCCGGACACACACGCTGCCTGCACAGTTAGCATGTTTGATCTCCCTCTGAAGTGCCTCCAGTGCTTTGATATTCTAGAGTGTGTCTTTTGACGTCATGACAGCCTGTCAAAATGACTTTTTCTTTGCTGCTCTTTACAATAAACTCTGAGAAAGACCTCTTTTAACCTACAAAATCCCTCATCTCACACTCAACTCAACCCACTCACCAGAATAAATGTTGCATTATATGTTTCTGCTAAAAACCGATATGTTATGTTTGCAAGTTTCCTATGTAGTGAATATGTTGAAACTTTACATTTCTTACTGTGGTTAACGTGTGATTAGGCTGAGGCACAAAAACCACTTGGTTAGGGTAAGGAAAACATGTTTTGGCTTAAAATATTGGGTTTGATCACTACAAACATAGATGCACATGTCCTGAACTTGTGTAAAAAAAAAACAACCACATGTCCCCAAATGGTGTTAAAAACTCCCACTTCTGTTGCCACAATATAGCGGAACATGGCCCAGAAACACCTGCTTTTGTCATTACAAATATGATTTGACATGTCCCAAACTTGTCTTAAAGACACCTGCTTTTGTCACCACAATATGGCTGGACAGGTCCCAAAAAACCCTGCTTTTGTCGATGGAAATACGACTTGACATGTCCCAAACTCGTGTTAAAGACACCCGCTTTTGTCACCACAATATGGTCGAACATGTCCCAAAAAACATCTGCTTTTGTCATTACAAATATGACTTGACATGTCATATTTGTGTAAAAAAAAAAACATGCTACAAATACAGCTCGACATGAACTGACATTGAAAACCCCCCACTTTTGTTGCTACAAATCCAACTAAACATGTGCCAAACTTGCGTTAAAAACCACCCACTTTTGTTGCTACAAATATGGTTGGACTGGTCCCAAACTCGCTTTCAAAATAACCCTTTTTCTTTTTGCTACAAATAAAGCTAAAAATGTCCCTAACTTATGTAGAAAACAACAAAAACAAAAAAAAAACAACGCCTGCTTTTGTTGCTATAAATACAGCTGGACATGTCCTGAACTCACGCTTAAATTTTTGCTGCTATAAATACAGCTGGACATGTCTTGAACTGACATTAAAAAAACAATTTTTGTCACTACAAATACGACTGAACATGTCCCAAACTTGTGTTTAAAACACCCGCTTTTGTTGCTACAAATATGGCAGGACATATCCCTAACTTGCGTTAAAAAACATCCACTTTTGTCACTACAAATGTGGCAGGACATATCCCTAACTAGTGCTAAAGAACACCCACATTTGTTGCTACAAATATGGCAAGACATGTCCCAAACTAGTGCTAAAGAACACCCACATTTGTTGCTACAAATTTTGTTGCTACAAATGTGGCAAGACATGTCCAAAACTAGTGCTAAAGAACACCCACATTTGTTGCCATTTGTTGCTACAAATATGGCTGGACATGTCCCAAACTAGTGCTAAAGAACACCCACACTTGTTGCTACAAATATGTCAAGACATGTCCAAAACTAGTGCTAAAGAACACCCACATTTGTTGCTACAAATTTTGTTGCTACAAATATGGCAAGACATGTCCCAAACTAGTGCTAAAGAACACCCACATTTGTTGCTACAAATTTTGTTGCTACAAATGTGGCAAGACATGTTCAAAACTAGTGCTAAAGAACACCCACACTTGTTGCTACAAATTTTGTTGCTACAAATATGGCTGGACATGTCCCAAACTAGTGCTAAAGAACACCCACACTTGTTGCTACAAATATGTCAAGACATGTCCAAAACTAGTGCTAAAGAACACCCACATTTGTTGCTACAAATATGGCAAGACATGTCCCAAACTAGTGCTAAAGAACACCCACATTTGTTGCTACAAAATTTGTTGCTACAAATGTGGCAAGACATGTCCAAAACTAGTGCTAAAGAACACCCACATTTGTTGCTACAAATGTGGCAAGACATGTCCAAAACTAGTGCTAAAGAACACCCACATTTGTTGCTACAAATTTTGTTGCTACAAATGTGGCAAGACATGTCCCAAACTAGTGCTAAAGAACACCCACACTTGTTGCTACAAATATGTCAAGACTTGTCCAAAACTAGTGCTAAAGAACACCCACATTTGTTGCTACAAATATGGCAGGACATGTCCCAAACTAGTGCTAAAGAACACCCACATTTGTTGCTGCAAATTTTGTTGCTACAAATGTGGCAAGACATGTCCAAAACTAGTGCTAAAGAACACCCACATTTGTTGCTACAAATATGGCAAGACATGTCCCAAACTAGTGCTAAAGAACACCCACATTTGTTGCTACAAATTTTGTTGCTACAAATGTGGCAAGACATGTCCAAAACTAGTGCTAAAGAACACCCACATTTGTTGCTACAAATATGGCAGGACATGTCCAAAACTAGTGCTAAAGAACACCCACATTTGTTGCTACAAATATGGCAGGACATGTCCCAAACTAGTGCTAAAGAACACCCACATTTGTTGCTACAAATATGGCTGAACATGTCCCAAACTAGTGCTAAAGAACACCCACATTTGTTGCTACAAATTTTGTTGCTACAAATGTGGCAAGACATGTCCAAAACTAGTGCTAAAGAACACCCACATTTGTTGCTACAAATTTTGTTGCTACAAATGTGGCAAGACATGTCCCAAACTAGTGCTAAAGAACACCCACATTTGTTGCTACAAATATGGCTGAACATGTCCCAAACTAGTGCTAAAGAACACCCACACTTGTTGCTACAAATATGTCAAGACATGTCCAAAACTAGTGCTAAAGAACATCCACATTTGTTGCTACAAATATGGCAGGACATGTCCCAAACTAGTGCTAAAGAACACCCACATTTGTTGCTACAAATATGGCTGGATATGTCCCAAACTCACTTTAAAAACACCCACTTTTTCGCTACAAATACAGCTAAACATGTCCTAAACACATGTTAAAAAACACCTGCTTTTGTTGCTACAAAAACAGCTGGACATGTCCTGAGCTGTCCCTAAAAATAATCTGCTTCTGTCGCCTCAATACGCCTGCAAATGTTCTGAACTGACATTTAAAAAACTACTTTTGTCACTACAATAATGGCAGGACATGTCCCAAATGATAAAAAAACACCCGTCCTGAATTCACTTTAAAAAACACCTGCTTTTGTTGGTCTTGAACAAAGGTCTGATGCTGTCTGCTGCTTCGCAAATGCAACTCACATACATGTTATATGAACTACATCATATGCATGACATGTACACATGTAACATATTCGTGGTTTGTAGCAATGTACAATGCCAACATCTTATTTTGGCATCTGTGCTGCTGAACTTTATTTTGTAGTTAAAAAACAATCTTTAAACTTAACATAAAATATTATTATTGTAATAAACAGCACCCACAACAAATATTCTTGATGTATTCCCAACTTATAAAATCAGTTTCATCGTAAAAAACAAGCCAAGAAAACACAGTTGGGCTGAAAGCAGAAGCACACACTCATCTACCGCAACAGGCCACAGAAGCTAAGCAGTTTTTATAGTACAGTGAATAAGATGTGAATAAGCAGGATAAATGGATAATGCATAGCCAGGAGGTTGCGCATAGGAAGTGTAACCATCAGACCATATTGTGTTCTTTGGATATGTGTGACTTTACATTCCTACTCACTACCCAGGGCTTGTAAAGATAGGATAACGACAAACACAGACAGCAACCGGAATAAAAACAAGCCTCCTTAGCGCGCGCACACACACACACACACACACACACACACACACACACACACACACACACAAACACACAAACACATAGTTACTGGAAGAGTGACAGAGGATTGCAACGGGAGAAAAAACACAGAGAGAAAAACAAGTGGGCAAAACCACTTGGGGAAAAAAACACCCTATATTATCAGGGGTGGAGATCTGCCACAAGCACATTCCTGATTCAATAGTCACTTCATCCCAAGCTATTTCAATATTGGTAAATACTGTAGTGTATCTACAGCCTGGGGACGCTACACCCGACAAACACAACACCTTGCGGGCGAGACATAATACTGCGCTTGTATTGTACAACAGGAGCTGATAACAAAAAAATCATCACAATTATCTATCTATCTATCTATCTATCTATCTATCTGAACAAATAATGAGACATTTTATGATGTCTGTCTTTCCTGCTGTGTGTCTAAAGAAGGATCTCATATCTATATGGAAGACATAAAGCTACAGGCAGCAGCCGATTAGCTTAGCTTCCCATAGGATGCTACTGCTCCAGGCCAAGACACAGTCCCGCACATAACCTTCCACAGACAACCACAACTTATCATTTTTACATTTCAGTGTTTGTACATATTAAACAAATAAGATGCAATGTATGATAAGCCGCCCACATATAATCAGCAGTAAAACCGCTCTGCACTGGCTGTGCCATTGTTTTCCTATAGGGAGAATGGTTTGGCCCAACTAGGCGAAAGCTTTGCCTGGAAATTGCCTCTGAGCGCCGTGTCTGAGGTTCAAATTATTTCAACCTTGTTTGCCACTGACCTTTTAACCAATGACGTAAGAGCTGTATGTGACACAGCCATAAGCAAGGACAATACGTTGCCACAATACAGCAAGACATGTCCCGAAAAACATCTGCATTTGTCATTACAAGGACAGCTAGACATGTCCCAAAGTCACGTTAAAAACATCCGATTTTGTTGCAATATGGGATGGAGCCATAAGCGAGAAGCAACACATGCAGGCAGGAGAGAACCTAATACCCCTTTTCCAACAAACTTAGTGCGTGTACACAGGTTTTTTAAACACTGGAAAACCCACAAAAAAAAGGTAATAGACATCTTTTCCACCGCCAGTGGACTTGTGCTGTGTACGCGGCTAAAAAAACAGTTGACAAGCATGCCTTTGTTTTTGTTTTTTAACTGGTATGCAGAGGTGGGTAGTAACTAGTTACATTTACTCAGTTACATTTACTTGAGTAACTTTTGGATAAATTGTACTTTTCAGAGTAGTTTTGCATTAAAACTACTCTGAAAAGTACTTTTTACTTTTACTTGAGTTATATTGTTTTAAAGCAACAATACTCTTACTTGAGTACAATATTTGGCCACTCTACCCACCTCTGAGTACATAATTACATGTATGTACATATATATATATATATATATATATATATATATATATATATATATATATATATATATATATACAGTACAGGCCAAAAGTTTGGACACACCTTCTCATTCAATGTGTTTTCTTTATTTTCATGACTATTTACATTGTAGATTCTCACTGAAGGCATCAAAACTATGAATGAACACATGTGGAGTTATGTACTTAACAAAAAAAGGTGAAATAACTGAAAACATGTTTTATATTCTAGTTTCTTCAAAATAGCCACCCTTTGCTCTGATTACTGCTTTGCACACTCTTGGCATTCTCTCCATGAGCTTCAAGAGGTAGTCACCTGAAATGGTTTCCACTTCACAGGTGTGCCTTATCAGGGTTAATTAGTGGAATTTCTTGCTTTATCAATGGGGTTGGGACCATCAGTTGTGTTGTGCAGAAATCAGGTTAATACACAGCCGACAGCCCTATTGGACAACTGTTAAAATTCATATTATGGCAAGAACCAATCAGCTAACTAAAGAAAAACCAGTGGCCATCATTACTTTAAGAAATGAAGGTCAGTCAGTCCGGAAAATTGCAAAAACTTTAAATGTGTCCCCAAGTGGAGTCGCAAAAACCATCAAGCGCTACAACGAAACTGGCACACATGAGGACCGACCCAGGAAAGGAAGACCAAGAGTCACCTCTGCTTCTGAGGATAAGTTCATCCGAGTCACCAGCCTCAGAAATCGCAAGTTAACAGCAGCTCAGATCAGAAACCAGATGAATGCCACACACAGTTCTAGCAGCAGACCCATCTCTAGAACAACTGTTAAGAGGAGACTGCGTGAATCAGGCCTTCATGGTCAAATAGCTGCTAGGAAACCACTGCTAAGGAGAGGCAACAAGCAGAAGAGATTTGTTTGGGCCAAGAAACACAAGGAATGGACATTAGACCAGTGGAAATCTGTGCTTTGGTCTGATGAGTCCAAATTTGAGATCTTTGGTTCCAACCGCCGTGTCTTTGTGAGACGCAGAAAAGGTGAACGGATGGATTCCACATGCCTGGTTCCCACTGTGAAGCATGGAGGAGGAGGTGTGATGGTGTGGGGGTGTTTTGCTGGTGACACTGTTGGGGATTTATTCAAAATTGAAGGCACACTGAACCAGCATGGCTACCACAGCATCCTGCAGCGACATGCCATCCCATCCGGTTTGCGTTTAGTTGGACGATCATTTATTTTTCAACAGGACAATGACCCCAAACACACCTCCAGGCCGTGTAAGGGCTATTTGACCAAGAAGGAGAGTGATGGAGTGCTGCGGCAGATGACCTGGCCTCCACAGTCACCGGACCTGAACCCAATCGAGATGGTTTGGGGTGAGCTGGACCGCAGAGTGAAGGCAAAGGGGCCAACAAGTGCTAAACACCTCTGGGAACTCCTTCAAGACTGTTGGAAAACCATTTCAGGTGACTACCTCTTGAAGCTCATGGAGAGAATGCCAAGAGTGTGCAAAGCAGTAATCAGAGCAAAGGGTGGCTATTTTGAAGAAACTAGAATATAAAACATGTTTTCAGTTATTTCACCTTTTTTTGTTAAGTACATAACTCCACATGTGTTCATTCATAGTTTTGATGCCTTCAGTGAGAATCTACAATGTAAATAGTCATGAAAATAAAGAAAACGCATTGAATGAGAAGGTGTGTCCAAACTTTTGGCCTGTACTGTATATATATATATATATATATATATATATACTGTATATATCTTACTTATTCAGTCTGTCTTTCAAACTTGTGCTGACTACTTAAAATGATGTTCAAGTGCCGACTGGACAGACACAGATGGTAATTTGGCCAATGGTCGAGGAAGTATTTCCATCACTGCCAATCAGAGCTGGAGCTGATAGAAACATGTTACTACTGCACAGTCATTTGACCTGGGTGTGAATTCCAATTGTAACTTTTCATTTAAGACAAAAGCCAAATGTTAGCGGGTGTTAGTGGGGGTGTTTTTGTGCAGTGGGAAAGGGGCTCAAAGGAGAGCTATAAAAAACCTCAACCTCTTCCCTGAACTCTGTAACACAACATTAAAAACAAACCACGATCTCGCCAGGAAAGTCATCTATGTGGAAATGTCAGCTTTTAGATGGGGCTACCAGGTTTATGAATAGACAGATTACAATTTAAAGTTTACGAACTTAGCTAAATCCAATGCTTACGTTAGCTCTGCTGCTGATATATGCTAGCTATAGCAGGCAGACACAGTGACAGGGGGCTATGCTTCGCATTACAAGCATCTTGTCAGAATGGCAACTACCAGGGCCTTCTTTTGATATAAACTCAAATGGCATCGTTCATAAAATCATCTTCTTCTTTGAGGTTTAACCACAATAAAACAGCAACATTTTGCCTCTGTATGTTCTGTGCACTGCCTCAGGGTGAGAAAAGAACAAGGCAGATTTAGAGATGCTAGTAAGTGTATGTTTTTTACTGTGGGGCAAACCAGGCTAGCTGTTTCCAGTCTTTATGTTAAGATAAGCTAACTAGCTGCTGGGAGTAGGTTCATGTTCAATGTACAGACATAATAACGGTAACAATCTTCTCATCTAACTCTCGATTCGAAATCATATTAGCATATTTCCATTAACAGAACACTAAACTGATGATCTGCAGAACCTCAGCAGACATAAAAATCAAAACAAATTAAAAGCACAGTGGGTCAGTTTCTGTGAACTAGAGAGAAACAAAACATTATGCATAACCCATGACGTGTGTGTCTAAGCATTGTGTATTAGCAATTCTTCTGAAGCAACACAAGCAATTTTGTCAGCCTGTAGAATGCAGCTTTGGACGTCTGCCTGGCCAAAATAGGAGCCAAATACATTTTTGATTACACTGAAAAAAAGCATTTGAAATGAAAAGTTAATGAATCAGTAATGATAGAGTGCAAACACAGAGACAGAGCATCATAAAATGGCATGGGGAGGAAATATAGGGGCTTTGTGTAGAGGGGTGAACAGTGGGATTGAAAGCAGGAGGCGGCAGGAGATAGATAGTGAAAAGGCAGAGAAAAGAGCAAGAGGCCGAGACGCTGAGGGGGTGAAGGGTCACAACCCTGACACGTGTAGCTAGTTGAACCTTCAACTTTTAGCGGAGGTCACCGCCGGGAGGCTTGGAGGGGAAGCGCTTTATTGTTCTGGGTTACGAGCTCCTCGCCAGCGCTGTTAGGAGCTACTAAATCACACACACACACATAGACACACACACTGCGGGTCATTCGGGGCTGCCTGAGCCAGATACTGCCTGGCCTGAGCACATTTTTCCCCTGGTAAAGTCTTTATCCTAGACGCCTCACCCGTCTATTCCAAGAGGCTGCTGAAATGGAAAAGACGAGGTGGGTTTTATTCCGGACTGTTTTATGATACCGACTAATGTATATGAAAAGACATCACCTCATAAACCAATAGAGTTCCCGTGCTCGTGCACCTACTTAATGCACCATGCAGGGTATTTCACATGAAACATGAGAGCTGCAAAATGTATTCAGATAATGACATAAAGTGCAATGCTGAACATAGAAGGGTAGTTTGTGTGATTACATTAGTAGAGCTGAAACAATTAGTCAAATAAAAGATTAGATCAAAAACAGAAAATGAACATGCAACTATTTTGATTACTGATTTATAGTTTGGGTCATTTTTTAAGCAAAAGAAATCAATCATTGTGTGACTGCAGCTTCTCAAATGTGAAGATTTGTGCTCCTTTATTTGTCATATATGATAATAAATGTGAAATCCTTCAGGTTTTGGATGTGGAAAACAAGCACAATAACGTGCAGACTAATCAACAGTGAAAATACTCATTAGTTGCTCAAGCTGCAGCGAATAATTGATTAATCGACTACATGTCAACTACTGAAAAAATCACTAATTAATTTGAGTAATTTTTCAAGGAAAAAAGTCAAAATTCTCTGATTCCTGCTTTGTAAATGTGAATATTTCCTGGTTTCTTCACTCCTCTTTGACAGTAAAATGAATATCTTTGGGTTGTGGACAAACCCAGACATTTGCGGACGTCCTCTTGGGGCTTTGGGAAACACTGATTAACATGTTCCCACCATTTTGTGACACTGAATAGGCCAGACAACTTATTGATTAATCAAAAAAATAATCCACAGATAAACTGACAGTGAAAATAATTGTTAGCTGCAGCCTGACAGTGTATATTAGATTCACTGAAATCATAACATATTTTCAGTATTGGACAGCACAGTCTTTGAAATATCAAACTCAAGGTTGAGGTTGGGGGCTTAGGTTTCATTTGGGGGTCCAGAAAATCCACCAGAAAATGTTGAGTGTGCGACACTTATCTGCCTGCATTCTGTTTGCACCAATTTGTGCCTTTCCTGCATCAATGTATGGTATAACTGTTATTACTTTAGTCAAAACAAAAATCCTGTGCAACTTTCATGTTGTTCTAGATTCTAAATACCCCCCTGAAATCTACGCCTATGTTTGAGGCAGTGGAACTTTACTTGAGTATTTTCATTTCATGCAACTTTTTATTTCTGATACACATCTACTTTATTAGCTACAGCTATAGTTACTTCTCACACTAAGATGTAACATGAAAAATCACACAGAGAGCTTATAAAATACAATGAATTCAGGTAACTGAGTTTGTGACATCTCAGTACTTCTGCTTCTTGTGTAGGTGTACACTCAAGCATTGTTCAAAGTTCTGCTGCTGCTGACCATGGTGCTGGTACCAGAGATGGGAAAGATGAGGTTGGTGATTTTGTGTTTCTAACTCTGCATATGAGATTCCACTGTCTTGATTTCCATCGTGCCAAGTTTGTAAAATCTTTGCATAAAATACACGAGCCTCATATGCATGGGCTTGTAGGGTTTCAGACATGTCATGAGCTCTTGGTTAAATTTTCAATGGATTCAGGGTGCTCTCAGACCTCAAGTTGTCTTGCTTTGGTCTGAATCAGGGATTGATATTGTATCAAAGTTGTATAATTGCCTAGAGTTGGTTCGTGTTCTCACGGCAGCATTTACAAGCGGACCAGATAAAATGCCTTGCACGAGAAAGCTGCTCTTGATTGGTCAGAATTTCCATGTGGGAAAAATCCAGGAAGTAAAGCAAACGTTGAAGAAGAGTACTCTTGCAAGATAAATGTGACACTTTCTAATGTCACAATGGAGGGACAACTACGCAGGTTGATTTTAGCGCTGCTCATCGTGGACTATATTGCTGTCATTGTTCATTTTAGTCAAACCATACAGTTTGAAAACGAGGCGCGGCTCCAACTAGAAAACAATGTTTTGATGCATTGGATGTGCTGAATGTGCATATTAAGGCAGTACAGGAGGAGGTGCACATTAATAATCCTCCAGTACTGTAACATGCTCATGTTTAACCCAAACAATGTGTCATGTGACTGCAGTTGCTTCAGATCCAGGTCGGAACACCTTCTCACCACAAATGAACCGCACCAGAGTTCGTTTGTAACTGGACCGAGACCACCTCTTCAAGAAGGTCTCGGTCCGGTTGTTTTGGTGCACACCTGAGTGTGATTGCTGTGTTCACACAAACCGCACTGAGGGGGCAAACAAACTTTAGTTTGATTGAACCGAACCAAACAGGGCAGGTGTGAAAGCCCCCTTAGGGTACAGTGACATCTGCCTCGCAGTCAGTGAATCCTCTGCTTTTAGCATCAAGGCCGGAAACAAAATATGAGTGTTGTTGGTTCCGCTATCTGCATGAAGTTAATGTGAGAGGCATACAGTAAATTATTTTGAAAACAGATGGTAAAATTATTTTAAAATTTTACAATGCAGCATCGGAAAAAAAAAAAAAAAAGATTCCTATTGTTGTGCTTCACATGTCTGAACATTTTTAAGACTTCTGAAAGATTGGTTTAAGACATTTTAATTTCAATTAAGGCTTTATTTTTAGATTAAGGAATTCAATGCCTTTTAAGACTTTCACTGAGGATCTGCAGGAGCTCTGTGATAATCTAACATACAGTTAGTGTTGCACGGTATACCGGTACTAAAATAGTACCGCGGTACTAAAGTATTCCAAATGGTACTATACTGCATTTGGAAAATACCGGTACTTTGAAATTGATTCAATTCATTAATTTAGTTAATTTATTTTACTCAATTATGCACACAAACGCCTTTCTTGTTCCTATTGGAGCACAGATTGCACAAGTGGTGTGTATGACAACACCTGTATCAACATTCGCAGCTGGCGCATGTGAAAACAGACAAGAGAAAGTCTGCCTTACAAAGGGAGACGACACGAGACAACACAAACTTGGTGGGACATTTGAGTTACCAAACCGTGACGTCTGTGCTGAGGTACTTACCGAACCATGATTTTTTTGGTACCATTACACCCCTACTATTTATTGTTCTAAAGGTTTGTATCCAAAAGGACTTTTCCTTAGGAAAAGTACCGAAGAGTATCGAAATTCATATTGGTAATGGTACCGAAACAAAGATTTTGGTATCGTGACAACACTACATACAGTATCATAATATATCACTCACAAAGTACCTTTTTTTTGCTAAATGAGTACTTTAACTTTTGATACTTTGAGTACAAATTGCTGATAATACTTGACTGCACTTTTACAGTTTTGAATGCCAGGACGTTTTTACCCAGTAAAAGATCTCACTGATTATTTTATATACAAATCTTTGAATTGTTTTACATTTTACATTAATGATGAACAGATAACCATGTCAAATTACAACAGAAATTGATTTTGTCCAGTTACCATTTAAACGTTCACTTTCAGTACATCAAAACAACTGACTTGGACATGTGTTTAGAAAACCTCGCGAGGCATGTGCTGCTCCAGCAATGTGTGTCTAATTCAAACCTTTAAAACCAGATTCAAATCTAATTTGACCATAATCTGAGCCCAATCGGTAGGTGTTCCTCATTGATTTATTGTAAACTCTGGTAAGTGTCAGTGTGAGAGGTAGCAGAGAGGAGTGTGATGATGATAACCTCAAATGAATTCTCCTCTCTCCACCCTCCTCCACAGTTTATTAGTTTAGGCCAGAGGCCACTTGTAGCCTTGCAGAGTGGACGGTAATTGTGTGCGTGCTCCTTAAGCACCGACCGCAGCAATAATAGACTGAATTATACAATAAATTCCCTCCAGATGTGCTCCCTCCACTCCCACCCACCCACTCCAATTTGACAGTTCGCACACCCACAATCTGCGAAAGGAGGCCTCCGTCCGCACACACACACACACACACACACACACACACACACACACGTACGTGCACTCACTCACCCATATACAGGCTTACAAATGTACATACACACACGCGGTGGCTTAGTTGCAGTGTTTGCATTGTAGGATTGTTTCCATACTGGTGTTAGCTTGCTGCGTTTCCTCACTGCTGGTGTAATTACAGGTCGTATTAGCTGATAGTGTTTTGCTAACCTCCTAATAGATGTCCTCCTGCCTCGGAAACCTCACAGAGAGTCCATTCAATAATAAGCAGCCTCTCTAATACCCAACACTATTAGACACACAGGCTGATGTTTAGAAGTACTTACATACGCTTGTCCTACTTGCTTGAGAACAAAAAGATGCTCAGCTCACATTTAAATGATGTGGAGTTTTCTATAAATTTTTGATTGGCGTTATAAATATTGGAGAAAACGCAGCGAAAGTACATCCTGAATAAAAACACCCTGCATGGGAATCTGCCCGTCTATTTCTGTCATATGGAGGAGGCATGAGAGAGGAGGAGGAGGATAAGGACAAGAGGAAGAGAGGCGAGGAAAAGAGTGGTCAGACTAATTATTATGTACACTGCTGCTGAAATGTGAGGCCGTTTTCCGGGGGGGGGTATTTCTTCCAAAAATGTTTTCATTCCAGATTTTTGTGTACTTCAGCCTACCGTCATAGAAACAGGGTTTCATATTTTCTTATGGCTAAATATTGCCCAGCTCTCAGCCGGCGTTGTGCTGATGCAGGCGGATGGTGAGAGAGTGGACCACCAGTTAGATTGGCTGCTACACTTTCTCTTGAGGCTCTGTTGGTGTGCTGCTGTCAGGAGCTCAGCATCAGCCTGCACAGTGCCACCCAGTGTTCAACCAGGGGCCCTTAGCACAGCACAGAGAAAATGAACAAAGTGAGTAAACCTGATAAATATAAATTATAGGATTATTAAGTCGTGGAAGAAGTATTGAGATCTTTTACTTTAAGTAAAAGTTTCATCTCACTATAAATACACTTCAGCACAAGTAAAAATCCTGCATTTATTGAGTATTATCAGCAAAAATAAAGGATGAAAAGTATTATTTTATGTAAAATGGTCCCTGTGAATGATGTATTATTAATGCATAACATGTAAGCAGCATTTTAATGTTCAAGCTGGTCGAGCTAATAAGAGCTGTTTTATAAACTGCTTGAATCTAGAGCAGTTCCTATTTTATAAACTGATCATGTCTTGTGTGTCTATTTTATAATTTGTTTATAAAGTCACAAGTAAATATAGCATTAAAATGAAGTGCAGTAAAAATACAAGAGTAGCAGACCAGGTGTTACATATTAGGTTAGACAAATGCCGACTTTTCCTTAAA
Organism: Epinephelus lanceolatus; assembly: GCF_041903045.1. Taxonomy (NCBI): domain Eukaryota; kingdom Metazoa; phylum Chordata; class Actinopteri; order Perciformes; family Serranidae; genus Epinephelus; species Epinephelus lanceolatus. The sequence continues at coordinate 6,069,384 of NC_135746.1, read as the reverse complement.
CGTAGAGACAAAAAGGAGATCAGGCTATGTTTGAAAAGGTTTGGGGAAGTGTAAGGACTTATCAGATGATGAAGAGGAAGAGTGGGTACTGCAAGAGAAACCTCACAATATGGTTAATTTAGGCTCAGTTTAAATGAATATATAAAATAATTTTAACATGTTTTTTAAGATTTACTTAGGTGCAAAATATGTCTTCATGTCTGAGGAGTTGTTTCTTTGTCTTTTGTGCTTATGTGTGTCTCAGTGTGAGCTTCAGTCGATGAGGCACCCATTTGTTTCTTGTTTTATACATATGTACACTTGTATGTAAAAGAAAAAAATATACAATGCATACCTCTGAAATGTGGTGGAGTAGAGGTATAAAGCAGAAGAAAATGGACATACTCTGATAAAATACAGGCACCTCAAAATTGTACTGAAGCACAATACTTCAGTAAACCTACTTACTTTACTTTCTACAACTGGCATTAAGAGAAAACATTGCATGGTGGTCAAATTATTAAAGTCTGTATGATCTTTCTGCTTTTCAAAGTACAAAGTGACACAAGAGGCTGGGGAAAAAGGGAGTAATATGCTACTGAGGTCTTTAAATTAACTGAGTGCAACAAGGCACAGTTAATGATATAAATGCACCAAAAGGGTCACCCTGCCAGCAACATCTAAAACTTGCCACCACTCCCTGAGGAGTTTTAATGCCACAATAAATGTAAGATGATAACGTTTTCTTTTCTGTTCTCATGTCTGTTTACATCTGTCATACAACAGAAGTAAAAACACAGTGTTCTCAAGTAGTGTCAGGACTTTTCATCAAACTATATTGTGTGAACAGTCTAATACTGTAATTAGGGCTGGGCGATACATCAGTATCATCTAACATGTTGGATATGGTAATAATATAAATGTTGTCTTTTCCTGGTTTTCAAGGCTGCATTACAGTACTTTAATTTTCTGAATTTACCAGACTCAGGGTTCCCACACGTTTTCATGGACGAAATTTCAAAACTTTCCATGACTTTAAAAACCATTAATATTTTTTTTCCCCTTGCCCCATTTGCTGGGTGTTTTTTAAACATCTCAGATTCTAAGTCTATTCAAACATAATTTCTATTAGCAGGCATACACGGAGGGAGAGATGGGCCGCAGGGTGAAAATGAAGAAAAGTATGAGATGGTAAACAAAATGTTGTCAAACTCCTACGCATATTAGAGCTACGTTATGTGAACAGCTACAGAAAATACATAGATGACTGTAACAATTTCTGTACACACAAAACAAAATTCCACGGCTTGTCCAAAACTTTCAATGATTTTTACTAATTCCATGACTTTTCCAGGCCTGGACAATGTGATTGTAAAATTCCATGACTTTTCCAGGTTTTCCATGACTGTAGGAACCCTGCAGACTTCTCTAGCTGTTCCATTTAGTCATTATAGCCACATTATTAATGATTATTTATCAGAAATCTCAATGCATAAATCAATATTCGACCCTACAATATTGTCGCCATATATATTGACGTATTTGGCCAAAAATATGGTGATATCTGATTTTGTACATGTTGCCCTGCCTTGATTGTAATTGTTAGAAATGCAGATTAGGCCTCTGGGTAAAAATGCACCTTAACATTTTAATTTTTGTTCTTAATATTGATGACATGACATGTATAAATTAAATATACAGTTCAGTTCATGGAAGGCCACAATTAAGATTTGTTTATATTGATTTTATATGAAGCACATGTTGAAGACTCAAACATCCATCACTATAAATACTACTACTTCTACTACGACTTCTACAACTACTAACAATAATAATAATAATAATAATAATAAACCCTGAAATGTCAAAGGACAATGTGACCATGTTTCACATATCTTAACTGACAGTGTTGCCTCTGTTCCACTGTCACATGGTGATATTGTGTTTGCCAGGTGAGAGGCTGGCCCGACTAATCAGTAAAGGCAGACTAATTTGCCTGCAGACATGTTCCAGAGCACAACTCCCTGGTGCTTTGCTCAACCTGCTATCCCAGGTGGCTTCAATGCTTCAATGCCCTTTTTACCTGCTCCAAACTACATGGCTGGAAAAAAAGGAGAAAAAAAAGAAAGGAATAATTAAAAAAAAAAAACACGTCATAACAGGAAACAGGAACAGGAAAGAGACTTGGCGGACTCTGCAGAGGCCAGGTGCAGAGTTTGGCTTGACCCCCCCCTCTGCTCTCTGGTGTGTGCAGGCAGGAGGGTGGCTGCTGGTAGCGGAGGCCTTTTCATCGCCAAGCTTCTTTATCAAACCCCTGGGTCTAGTTTGTTCTCCTGTTGCTGCTGCTTGGTGGGTTGCCGTTATAAATTAGACTACAGGAGATGTGGGGAGCTCCCTGGCGGATCCCTGCTCACACAGAAGGTCAAGTGAAATATCAGCTCCACCGTTCATTTTTTTAATTACAAGAAGCAAGCTCGTAAAAGCAGCCTCATGAGCCGGGGTGGTACGGTTTTCTCTTTTGGTGTTTTCCTCCACATCATGCCTCCCGTGCTGTTCGCTGTGTGTCTTTCCACAGTTGCAAGGATCTTTAATCACCATGTTGAGGGGAAAAGATGGTTTGTGTAGCAGCTATTTCAATTTATTTGACCCATCAGAGGAGGCACGCTCACTTATGATTCCTTGTAAGATAGATCCTCTTCATCCTTTCCGAGTTCACTCTTGGAAATTTACTGCTCGAGTTCACTGTCTCTACAGCGGAGGGAACAAATTAATTTACAGTCATGCTGACCAGTTTAGAACATGATGACGTTTGGGGGAAAGAATTACTTTTAGCTTGCCCCTAAAAGCCACACTGTAAAACAGTGTGAAAGACATGAAATCAGATACTAAAATTACTAATTTTAAAATTGCCGACATCTACAGCTCAGAGTTTTTTTATGATAAATGTGAAGATGTATTCATTGAGAATATGACTCTCTAACTTATGCACAATTAATTATTTGCATCCGCAGTAAGAGGGTGTTGTTTTTGTTTATTTTTATTTGAGTGGTTGTCGGCCCGAGTTCGTCATCCGGAGCCCTTGTGGCCTCCTGGGTGGCCGAGGCTCATGCCAAAGATGCCCCCGCCGTGTTTAATCTTTGACATTTATTTGTTTGCTCTGTGAATGAATATGCAAGCTGGAAACATCTATTAGTTCTAGTGTATCCTCATTACAGGGGGCCGTTCATCCTGCTAGACTGTGGTTGGTCAGGCAGCCGCTCCTCCAGACCGATGTCCAGACGCCGCCTGGCAACCTCGCCTATGGCCATTCACTTCTCACTCTCAGTGTCCAGATACTATCTGGCATCCATCGGCACAACGGGGCTCAGCTCGAAGCCACACTGGCATCACAGCAGCAGACACAGTCTGGGATTAGTTCAGGTTTATATCAACATTTTAAAAATCCAAAAACTGAAACTTTCAATGAACCCTCTAAATAGGGAGGGGGTTGTGATGCTTTTAAATATTGACTTTTTTATTTGCACATTTGTTGTTGTCTCTCATAACACTTCCAGCGGCTATGAGCTTGTTTGTGTATGTGTGTGTATATGTGTGTGTGTGAGTTTTGTTCGTTGCTCGTCTGCAGCATCCACTAGGCCTCTAAGAGTTGGCCTCACCTCATCTGGCAGCCATTACCTGCACACATGCTCCTGTCTGAAGGTTGATCTGCCGGGTTAAACAAATCCAGGCAGCGCGGCCCGCCAGGAATCAGCTCCATACATCAGCTGTGGAACAGCCAACATGACAGGGTTAGAGCTGGCTACCGTTAGCCGCGCACTATCACTGATCTCCCAACGCCAAATATGCTCGAAAACGACAAACTCACTTTGGTTCAGGTGCTGGATGTGGCGATCAAATATACTGAGATATGTGGCTTCTGCTGAGAGATTTGAAGGAGGCAAACGGCTCCTGAGATTCCCTCTGGAAAGATGTGACACGAATCATTTCTTATGTATGAAGTTCCAAACTAAACAGTAACAGGCATAAAGTCTCGGTACTGAATGTGGAATTCGGTAATTATCTGCAGCAATATGCTTCATCCAGCATTTTGGTGTGAGGCGAGGCATAAATGCATAACTGTCTCTCAGTGGGGATGGCACGGAATTGACAATTCGACCAAGTTTGTGGAGTCTGATTCAATTCCGTGCCCAATCAAAAGCGCTTGAGATTCCATTTATGTTTATTACATTTCCTGTTTCTCACTTCATCACATCGGAATTGAAACTGACAGGGTAATTATCATTTCATCCTAAATTGATCCCAATCCATGTGGGCTGGCTCCAAACATAGAGACACGAGAGGGGGAAAAAGAGAGATGGAGGAGGAGGAAGAAAAAAAAAAGAAGCATTTTGGGAGCATTTGGCGATGGTTCAGTCATCTGTAAGACGTATCGCTTGAAGGGTGGGGAGAGATGGAGGGAGAGAAGCAGGGAGGGAGGAAAAGGAAGGGGAGACGTTTGGAGATTGCGTTGCGGGTGTTCCCTTGATGTCCCCCTGACAGGAACCAGATTGGGAGCCGCGCGGCGTCGGCGCTTTGGCTTTTTATTCGTCTGGCTCCGCCGGGTTTTTCCTGGCCTGAGCAGGCCCGGTTCTGAGACGCTGTGGCCCACTCGTGGAGCCAGCCTGTAGTTTAAGTGAGAATAACAAATGCTAGAAAAAATAATAGGCCTACAAAAAGAAAAAGAGAGGAGCTGCACAATCCTACTATTGTTCATAGTAGCTAGGCAGAAAGCACAGTCGAGCCACGTCTTTGGGACATTTTACTGGCTGTAATAAAGAGTGTGTGGTCCCTGTTTTGGAGAGGTCTGCCAGACTGACAGATATGCTCTACAGTAGTATTGGATGGTTCCGTATCATGTATTTTGAGTTGTGTTACTTGGCACGGCTCGGACGAGAGCTGTCATTCATCATGCTTTTGCCGAGCTGAAAGTAGTGGTCCGAGTTGCTTATGATGGCATAGTGTGCAATATGTTGAATAAGTAATCGTAAAGGCGCTTGTGGATAGTGGCAGACGGGGAGACCTCACCTCCACCTCGAAGAACTCACACACTAAATGACAAAATCCTGCAATGTGACTGGCGTGTTTTAACTAAAAGCAATGGTATATAAACAGAAACAATATTTATACATGTCAGAGAAATAAAATTACAGGTTATTTACAGTGAATATTCTCTGAATCAAAGGTTTTATTGATTATGTGTAATGTGTAGCTTAGCAGTAGGAGGTACAAAGCCTGACACTTCCAAGCAACACAATTTGAGTCTGTAGGAGGGATGCACTGATTCATCAGCCAAACATCAGTATCAGCCGATAATCGCCTTGATGACTGCCATCGGCCTGACGCCAAAGAAGATGACATTCATTTGTGGCTATGGCCGATGTTTTTCTGTTGTGTCACATTTTGCGCAGGCTAAATAGCAGGGCGCGAGACTAACATCTTCCTGTCGTCTTGCCATCGGAGAACAATAGAAAACATGTTTGGGACGAACAGAGATCTTCCCGAGGATGCCTTTGGGACAATCTACACGTCAGGGGCAGGGCCCCATGAAGTGCACCGGGCTTTGAAGCCAACTTTCGTAGTGGCCAAACAGTGGAATTACAACTTCTGAGTTCGTCACGTGATGCCATTGGGCCCCAAAAGACTTTTTCCCATAGACTTACATTGTGAAAGAGACGTCTATAAATAAGAGGATACATTTTTTTTAGCGTCACAACCCCTGAAGAAATGACTCGTTTTACTATCAGAATTTGATCCATTCAGTCTAATAACATTCGTAAAGTCTAGAAGAGCCATATGATTAAAACATCTTATCCCCATTCAAGCTACAAAAACATTAAACCGGAGGTAGCTAGCTTGGCCAGCGGAAGTCTGTAGTGTGCTTGCTCTATGGGTAATCTGGGTAATTATATATGCAGCAGTTGAACATTTTTGGCTTCATGCACCACTGAGCAACTTGTATAGGACTGAACAGGGCCCCACTTCCAACACTGTATCCAGTTCTCTTTATACATCCATGATCAGCAGGATAAGGAGCTAGTTAACGTTAGCTGTTAGCAGCCGGTGGCCTAAACTGACAGCCAAAGGAGGTTGGACTTCGTAACATCCTGATGCATTCATACTCTGTGCAGTAAAAATGAGTATTGGACGAAGGAAATTCATAATGTTTTCATGATGTGTGCAAATGTAATCATGTAAATTTTAGCTTTTGGTGAAAAACTTGAATAAATGCAGCTGTTTGAAGGAGAAATTTGTTGATGTTTTCACAGCAATATAAAAAAGATATTAGGAAAAATAAAAAGGCTTTAGAAGCTGTTATTTTATTTTTAAAGATGTTTTTCATGTGAAAGAAGGTTGTATGAAAGGTTGTTTAATAAATTTCTAAGGTTGAATTTTTGCTCATTCAAAGGCAGTGAAATGACCATAAAACCTTTCATTTACTTTCTTAAAATGAAGACTTCTTTGTTTCCCTGGCACAAAAGGGAAGGAAATAAATAACAACATCAACAAAAAACATCACTATCTGCTGTCTGCCCTGACTGTAAAATAGATGCATCCCTGGTCTGAACTGAGACAATGTGGAAAAACAGGCAAAGATTGAGTGAGACGAGCGCTGCATTGCATGTTTTTTCTCCATTCTTCAGCCTTTTCGTGTTTAATATTTTTCGGCGTTAATTTCCTGGACTTGTAGCACGCACACACACAGTCATGTCCCTGGCTTCTACTGTGTGGGGTACAGAAACACAGTTTGGTCTGTGCTTAATCAGTTCTGTTTTTAAGTGTTCTCTGCTCGGTTTTCCAGCACAGCCCCGTGAAAGAAAAACGTCTGGTCGTGGGTGGCTTAGCTGGGTCACTGAGCCCACAGAGTGGAGCATTTCATAAGAAAGAGCCCACTTAATTCTGAACCATACGTCGCATTAGCTGATTTACATGTGGACAGCTATCATTTTGTGAGGAGTTTGACATTGATAAATGAGGTGTTTTACCTAATAGGTAATAAAAACAAATTACAGGTCTTAAGAGAAAGGATGTTCTTCATTTGGCTCTGTTTTCTGTCTCTTCGAGGGCAAGGGCCAGATTGTTTCCATATGATTGTAGCCTTCATTTGTTAAGACTACAGACAGAGATTAATAACGGCATTTTCTGATGACCGATCCATACTTCTCCTTGGGGTTATTTAAAGAACAAATGGTAGGAACAACTGGACATTCAGGATAAATGACTGTTTTACCTGCACACTTAGAGACTTCTACACAGTTGTAAAGTATTATTTCTCTCCCTCTGATTCTCCTTCTCTGTCTTTTCATAGCCTTTTACACTGTTTGTGCAAATTAAATTTTATTAATTACAGGAAAGTTAAATCTCCTACCGACTATATAAAATGTGAAATGAGCTATAAACATTTCTCTTGATTAGCAGGGCACAAATATGGTGAAAAAGCCATGATGTTTTCACTATAAGACTGTTAATTATGGAGCATATAAATGCCTCAATGCAGTGATTATGTGGCTGCTGCTCGTCCTCAATCCGTCAAATACCCTGAATCCAAATTAGTGAAACCATAAACAATCTACTTATGGTCAGTGGGGATTCACAGCGTTTTCGCAGTGGGCGAAACGCTGACATACAATGTGCTATGACAAATGACAGTCCAGAGACGAGAACAAATCAGTGCTCTGACCAGAGGTTTTTTTTCCAAAGAGAAAATATTAGCCCAAACAGTACTTAGTAGGTGAGGGTGTGTTATTCTTAACCGGTTTGAATCACTACTGGACTCTGCGGGTCCCACAGAGCTCGTATATAAGCTCTCTCAAGTTTCTTCAGCTAGGCGTGAAAAGGCTTCCCTTCTAGTGTAATGCAAGCCTGACAGAGGACAAGTCTGCCTCTATTCCCCATCTCAGCAGAGTCAAACACGACCTGAAAGGATGAGGCGGACACATCCACAGTCACACAGGCCATAATTTTCCACAACCTACAAGATCCTAACATTGTGAACATCAGGTGTGGTTCCTTGCCTTACATCTGCAGGTGGCAATAAATTAGGTCCATGCACGGTGGGACTTGTACTAAAATAAAATGAAAATACATTTAAATGACCAAAAACTCATGTTCAGGTATGATATGTAATGACTACATATGCTACGCTGCAAAATGGAAAATCCATATGTGCATGTTCGGTTCATGAGGCCGGAGACATCGCTTTTTAACCTTGAAATTAGAGTTATGTTTTGTCACAATCCGGCAATCATCATATAGAGAAACAAAGACGATACTTTCCCAGTGAATTGAATTTTGCCGTTCCGTCTTGCTTGTAAATGATGCAGGCGTACGTAATGACTGCGCAGTCAGACCGAGGTAATTTCAAGTGCCACATCCAATCAGCACTATCACCACAAAGCATCACAGCTTGGAGTGCAGTCATTCTCTCTGCAGGGCCCTCAGCTGAGGTGATCCTCAACCGCTGAAACACAGTAAAAGTTACCGATACAGAGCAAAAAGAAAGAGTGAGGAAAGAGAAGGGGGCAAAAGGGATTGGGGGTGGAGGGGGTGAAAGAGTCTTGGATCCTGTGGTAAGTGCCAGAGGGACACATTTTGTTGGAACACAGGGTGTGCTGAGTGATGGGAGAACGGCTACAGCAGTGTTTAGAAACACCAGTCGGCCAGTCTATTGCCTAGGAGCCTGGGTGTCTGCGCTGAGCTCTCCCCCCCACCGCTCTAAGTAGGATGGTACATGCAGCCTCACTGCATACCGCTCTGCGCGCCGCTAAAATTAGCCCCCCTGGAACCAGATGGAATTCTAAACAGAATAAACTTTTCTTGACTTGATTATATTGAGCCTTTCCAAGCTCCGACATTAAAAAGAAAGAGAGAAGGCAAAGAACGAGGGGGAACCTTAGAAGCTAATTGCCGTGGGTCTGGCGTGCACATTGGGCATTGTGTTGAGTCGAGACGCTGCAGTAATGCCGGAGCCTTTCCCCGGGCCGTGTCTCCCAAAGGGGGAACTGTCACATCTTCCATGCGTTTGCGGTGGGCTTGCAGCTCCACACGGACTGCATGTGAAGCCGCTAATTAAAAGCAAGCGATCCGTAACTGTCTGGCTCACCAGGCCGTGCTCATCCATGTGGCCCCCATTGGCTCTCATAGACCCCCTGGCCCCTGACGAAGGCTGTTGGGCCTCTGTGTGGGAGTGATCTTAAGAAAAAAATGACATGATTCCCTTATAAAGCAACACTGGCAGTATTACAGTGTATTTATGAGATTCAGTAAGAGGGATTTTGTAGCTGACTTTACCTAAGTCAGGGTACAAAAAAAATTAAATGAACTAAATTTTGTTAACTATTTAATTAAAACGATTTCACTTTAAATTACCACATCCTCTTATTATCATGGAAAAATAGTGACACATAGCGATAGTAATTTAAAATATGTTTTTGTGACCGATAGCCAATCCCGTGTTACCAGATCTAATTAAACGTCAAACAACAATGGGTAACATCTTGTTTCGCTGTAGACTTGTAGGTAGCATTCAGCTATGTGGGGAGTGTGAGCTCCTCGTAGGGGATGTAGAAAGTCCACCTGTCCTGCACATTCTCAGCGACAGAGCTACCTGTTAGCATCATATGGCTAACGTTACCTAACATGTTTAACAACAGAGTCAAGCTATTTCGGTGTCGATGTGAGTTTGCTGGGACTGTTAAACGACTTGGTGTGCTAGCTCAATCTAAATGAGCAGATATTCAACTAACCATTCCATGTAACAGCAGCAACAGAAAGTTTGCAGAAGGGGGGCGGGGCTGTCTCGCATAAAGGTGTCTACCTCCACCTCTGGGCAGCAGCAGACTCCACTGTCTCATCATCGTACACCATACCACCGGTATTTAATACATTACATTTAATATATCATTTTTAACTGTTTAACTGATGGTATTACTCAAACTTCTTATTGTTGGTAAATGGTTACACAGATATTTATTTATTTATTTATTTTCTCATAAGGTGTTTTTAAGATGTTGTCCTGATCCGATTTCAGTCCTGGTTGATTTGGCAACAGCAAGTGCAGTTTAATAACACAGCAAATACTTGCTGAATAGCTACTTTGTCAGAAATAAAACAGAGGAGCAGCTGGTGTGTCTGTTTACAGTGCAGCCAAACAAACTCACACTGGTTTAATAAAAAATGTGTGTCAATAATAAATTACAACAGGGATCTGATTTCACGCTGTGCACGGCAAATTCTGGGGTTGCAGTTTAGTTTGATCGGACGGAAATGCAGACTGTTAAAAATGATGACGCAGACACCCACGTTCGCATCCCTATTGAGCCTTATCAGTTATGACCTATCAAACCCAAACAGTTTAGTTAGGTCTGCACACCATCTGTGATTTCACATGTGGGTACTCCTTTCTCATTGCCAAGGCTTCTTTTGGCGATGGATAATGCTTCCAATGCTGCTCTGAAATGTCGCTGTATTGCTTTGCAATGACTCCCAATATGTTTTCTGCTGTCTTAACCGCCCTACACTGGTCTTCTTTCAGAAGCAGTTTCACCTCGTCATCATTCCACGCAAACAGAATCTCTGGTCTTACTTTTCACCAGTATTTTCTATGACGAAGCAACCAATTGCACAGTAGACAATCTGGCAAGCACAGCGTATGTAAATGGTCATGTGATATCTATTTCCATACATGTAATATATTTGAGAGGGTGTTAAAACACTTGTATGTATGGAAATCACAATTCTTAAATTTAAAATTTAAGAATCTGTGTGAAGGTGGCCTTAATCTAACAGCTCACTGTGGCCGCTTGTTCTTGTTCTGTTAATCCTTTACAAAAATGAAAAATGATCTGCTATTGGGAAAAAGTGTTGAAAATTGTTACTGTCTTACTTTGTACATGTGTGTTACAGAAACCATCGCAATTAACGCTAACCTTGATGACAAAGATCTACATGTTACTGCTTCACAACAAAAGTTTGTCAATGGCGGACTCCAGCACTATACAGTATGGGTCAGGCATTACTCTGAATTAAGGTTCTGCAACTGAATTGTCTATTTCTTGCCTAGAGTGTCTTCAGAAACATATTTCAGTGCAGTGCTGGCTGTAATGCAAGAGTTTGTGAAAAGGAAGTTGGTGCCCTACTGTTTTCTTGTGTTGTAAAAAACAGAGGCTGAAAAACTGAGTTTAAACTAAGCAGTGCTCATTAAATATGAACCAAGATGCTGTTACTGCATTGCCTACTTTTCGCCTGAAATGCTTTCAGAGATTTATTTTAATCTAATTTTTATCTAAGATCTTTTGTTTCCAGCTGGCCACCATATCGTTTAAGACGACATTATGTCACCCACCAGCGGGAGCTTTTATTGGTCTGGTGTGGCACAGTGCATTCTGGTAGTTGCAAGTTTCCTACTTCTTTAGCAAAAGGAAATGTAACAGTCTCTTTTTTCTGTTTCTCTGGTCATGTAGCACCACTTTCAAAAGTTTTTGCGTCTTTCTATTGCATAGAAGCCCAGTTTTATGAAAAGACCATCTTGTTTAAAAGGCTACTGCTGAAATAAAATCAGAAATAGTATCAAATACAGAGTTTAACTGAATGCAAATCTTAACGACTAAAACTCGACTAAAAATGATTACGTCTTTCAGTGGTCCGACCGAAAGCTGTTTGTAATTTTCACACAATTTCTGAGGAGTTTCTTTCCAGTAATGTAAACTGTGAACTCATGGGATTTTAAAAAAACAACAAAAGAAATTGTAAGGCAGACAATAGCTATAACATAACAGAGACGTGTAAACAGAGGAAGCTGAGGAGCACTTAGAATACAATACAAATTCCTTTAATGAAACAACCCATGGTTGGTAGGAAAGAGGGAATGGGACTTTGACTCGCTCCACACAGCGACTTTGATTACCAAGATTTGTTTGTTTCCACAAAATGACAGCTAAAACCCCAAGTCCTTCTCTAAACCAAAGTCTCACTACACTGCAAATTCGGCCCAGTGGTTGGCCACCTACAGAACAGCTAAAAAAAAACCAAAGACGAGGGAAAAACCCCTTTGTATCAAAGGCTATCTTCTGGTGACTCCCTGGCTCGTGTTTATCGAACGCTGATTTTAATGCTCCATTTTTATCATGGCGATTAGCATTGTTTAGTAATCAGTCAAACCGAGACTTCCCCTTGTCCGTGCGAGTGTAAACACTTGTCTTCTCAAAACAGCTTCATTTGGATAAAGAAAGGACAGAAATGTCTCTGTGAACGTGATGGTATATTTTTTGTATTGTTTGCTAAAGCAGAAGCACATGATGCAACTCTGGTGTTTACAGGGGAAAAAGCAGTAATTGTAGTATCAGTCATATGTGAGCCATGACACATATGACCACCATGAATCGGCCTTTCTCTCTGTCTGAAATCAGTCCCATCCCATCACAGTTTTTCCACCACTCGCTGGCTTAGCTCTCTGCCACAAATTTTATATGATCCCCTTTTTTCAATAACCTCAGTTTGCTTTGATTACTTTAATCACCTTTGAATCTAACCAATTTTCAGAGTTTGCGGTAGCTCTGCCCGGGCCTACTCGGTGGCGTGTGCACGATTGAGGTGAGACACTGAGCATTGCTGCAGTAGCTCACTTGAGCCGGAGCTGAAGAGTTTCCTCGACAGTAGGAAGGAAAACCTTTGGGAGAGGGGGGGTGGATGGAGGTAATGTGAAAAGGGAGCGACCCAGACGGTGACTTGGCTGGGGTCAGGTGTAAACATATGCACAGCTGGCAAGCAGATGTGCTCAGACGAGAGCCAGTGACCATGTCTTTGGTTCCTTCCTCTCCGCTCACCTGATGTTCAGCTAATTCAGCAAGGAGAAACAAAGGGTGAGCTGAAAAAAAAAAAAAAAAAATCATGCACATGTAAAATTGTGTGCAGACATTCTGAAAACACACACAAGGGGTCTTGCAATGCAGACAGTAAGAAAAAATCAGAACAAGGGGGGGCAGCATAAAGAAATCAAAAGCTCTGGTTACTCCACAAGTGGCCTCTGCTCCTCTGTTACTTAGCTAGTCAAGCGAGTGTGTGGTCGATGAGAGAGAAAGTATAACATTTCCCATTTTCTACTTTACTGGAGTGGTCTGGGAGACTCATCGGATGGGATTTTAAAAAGATCTTTCAGTGCACTGACATCCACGAACACGCCATGATTACATTCCTTTCACCCATTGCTCTCTTTTTTTCCCCCTGCTTTTATTCAGCGTGTGCCAGGACGAAAAAGAACGGACAATTTTGTGCATTTTTGTGGATTTTCTGAGACCCCTAATCAAACTTTCAAACAAATGATCTCATGATGTAATGGACTGGAGAGATGCAAGCAACAACAAAACAAAACTCTCCTCTGCTGCTAGAGCAATAACCAAAAGTTTACACCCCGGCAAACAGTTTAAATATTTACCAACCTTAGTAAAACAGTCGGGGATTATCCTGTATTGTTATAACACTGAGAAAAGACTCTCATACTTTCCATATTTTCTGCTGATTCCATGAAGCTGAAAACAAGGAGAAGGATCAGATTAAAATCTCTTTGTACATAAACTACCCATTGACTCACTGTCTTCCTGTCGGAAGGAGCAATTAGCTCTCCGAGACAAAGATCTCAGACATGTTAAATGGCTGAAAATAAATAAATGTGGGTATTGCCGTTAGACGTTAGGCCCTGTTTCAATTAGAGCAGAGGCCGTGGTCTGTGTCTCTCACTGAGCTGCTGGCTCCTTCGAGCTCTGCTTCTATGGGGACTTTTTAATTGCTATGTTTTAGCTGAGAGGGAAACAGAGAGGGGAAATGTACTGTATTCATCTTGGCCTCCCACTATGCTTCACTCATGAAGGCCTGGGGTGATTTGTCTCTTTAACGTGGAACGCCGTACAGTGAAGTACAGTACTGCTCAGACAATGCATTCATTCTTCCCATCATGAATGGAGATTTTCTTCCACAGGTTTTTTCTTCTCGGCAGATTGATTTATGTGACATAATTTATTATGACCAGCTACCCGAGCTCCTTCAATTTCAGGAGGTAAAATGATCTGGAGATTTGCTAAAATCACAACACCTTCAATATAAAAGCTTTTGACAAAGTCTGCACTTGATATTCATCATTAGATTAGTGGCTGGCATCTGTTAAGCCTTATATAACTGATAAAAGTAGTCTGTGGCTCTTATTTTAAGGATTGCATTCCTTTTCAAACATTCCACACAATCTGCTGAAGTTGGTTATACTGTCGATGGAGCGTAAGATTTCAAACTCCTCTGTCTCCTTTTGCTTTTTCCATATCCAGCTGATGGCAGCCATGTCAACTATCAAAAAGCAGACTCTGCTTACAGAGATGACTGATGAGCGACGGTAGCCAGATCTGTGTGTGTGTGTGCGCTCTCTCTCCCAGCATCCAGACATGTGGGTCATAAGAAAGAGACCAGATACACCTCCTGATCCCTCTGCTGTCAGATCAACACTTTTTGTCAGCACATCTCTCTGCTGTGCCGCTCTCACACTCTCTCTATCCAGTCTATTCCCTGTCCTCAGGCATCCCATCAATCATTCCTCTTCTGAGCTCCACGACCCCAAATCTCTGTTTGCGTCTGCACCGAGAATGTTTAAAGGTCCCTTTGTCCCTGTGAGAGCGGGATGAATTTCCTCTCAGATGCGATAATATGATGACAGTTACGCTATTTTCGGGGACGCCGCAGTCTCTTATTTGTGTCTCTCAACGCTCATAATAAGCAGCGTGTGCCTTCCGCGGCGATAGTTATACCTTTCACCCTTCCCTCTCTTTCTGCGTTGCGTGATTACACGCAGACACATGGTTTGAGTTTGAGCCCTGCTGCCGCTGCGCGCTAATATCAGACATGCTTTGAATTTATCTCACATCTTAATGGACGACAGGGCAGACAGGCAGTTTGCAAACTGCCGAACCATTCCTCTCGCCCTCTGTTTATTACCGTATTTATTTGACTGGATTCAAGGAATGAGGCAAATTGGCCCCTGCGAGAAAGAGACAGAGAAAGTGAGAGGGGTGAGAGCTCCACGATGAATGGCCGTGCCTTTAACTGTTAAGACTGCGGTCGTGAGAGCTGTCAAATGCTTGTCTGTCTGATAATAAACCTCATTACAGAGTGATCTGAACAATCAAACCATCCCATTTCCTCTTGGACTACTTGGGCCTCTCCCTCAGGTACTGAAGTCTCTTCCTGTCTGTGGCATTATGAGATCAAAGCTCTTCTTTCTCAAGTGACCAGGCTAATAATGTGATGCCCCAGGCGTCTAATAAAGAGCATCTTCACACATCGTCCTGACCCCAAAGGCCACGGGAACACGTTGAGATACTTGCGGTCATTTTTATTTTTATGTCAGCCCTCTGCAGTAGTTGCAGTATCACATTTCACTACAGTGGCCCACTCACTTACTGAAAGATAAACTCCTTTTGTTGATCTAAAGTGCTTTGCTTACGCTTCATCAGTTGGTCGGTCGGTCAAGCAGCAGTTTTGGGCGGAGAGGCGAAGGCGAACGGCTCAGCAGAAGTGGCAGGGGGAACAAAGACTGGTTTATGGCGTGTGGCCATCAGACAGGCTACATCAACACTGTTCGTCAGGACCCAAGAATAGTGCGGAGGGCTGAGTCAGCCTCGCAGCAGCTACCCACAGCAAGGGGA
This sequence comes from Epinephelus lanceolatus, assembly GCF_041903045.1. Lineage (NCBI taxonomy): Eukaryota > Metazoa > Chordata > Actinopteri > Perciformes > Serranidae > Epinephelus > Epinephelus lanceolatus. The sequence continues at coordinate 6,053,686 of NC_135746.1, read as the reverse complement.
AGAGAGGGAGAAATGTGTGTGAGATGGCCAGATGCAAAGGGAACAGAGAGGAAAGAGGGGGAGAGAGAAAACAACCCAAGGTTCTTGTTAAAACGAAATTGTTAAGGATTCCTGCTGTGGGATTTACTTTTTTTTGCCATTCACCGTTTGACTCCATGACTCCACTCTTGACCTTGTAGCACACAAACACAAATGGGGAGCTTGGCCTCCATAACGGCCCTGTTTACTGGAAATGCTGCTCACCAAGGACAATAAAGACTTATGATGCATACAAGGCTCCTGCCGACCTTTGCTGTTGTGGCTTAATGTAACTTCCATACCCACAACTGCACATGCATACTGTACACATGAATAGAAAGAGAAAAAGGTGGTAAACAACATACACATGTAACTGGATAGAAAAAATGACTCATTTGAAAGCAAAGCATGGATAAAGATGCCAAACTTTATTGTCCCTAATGAAGGCAGAAATGAAAATTTGTCTTTGTCTTGGTTTTAGGGTTCAATAAAAACCCACATTAAACATTCAGAGGGATAGGATTAGGTGTGCGCATATGGAAAGAGGTACACCTATTTAAATAAAACCATGCAAACACATAATTTATGGAGCTACTGTTTATAGCAACAGGACCCGACACTGTCATCGACCTAACACTTTGGGTGTTGTGTGGTGGAGGGACGAGCTGTTTATTTTGTTTATCGCTTCACTCTATCGGCTGCATGTGGAGAGTGTGTGTGTGTGCGTGTGCACGTGCGTTTTCATTTGGAAGTGATCTCCTGTGTTTTTCCTGTTGCAGAGCACAGAAGCGTGTGGTGTGGAAGCTCAAAGCTCTCGCCCACATCAAGAGAAACCATCCGGCCTTACAGCCACAAGCCCTCCCTCTCCTCCCCCCTCTCAGGCGTAATAACAGAGCCATCAAATAGCCATATTTATAATCTCCGAATGGGCCAATTTTAAAGTGGTCAACTCCAGAGGTATAGGAATTGTTGAGAGCAATTTGCGGTTTTCATTCTTAAAGAGGCACCATCCCAGTGGCAAATGAAATAAAGTCAGTATCCTTTTTTTCTCCATTTGTCAATATGAGCTCTGGGTTCAATTACATCTCTGGCTTTATTCTGATATCACTTCAAAATGATTTATTTAAATTGGGTTGGGCAAAAAATTATTTTATTATAATTCTGCTCCGTGTTTGTGTAACACACAAATTGGAGCATATATCATTTCCCAAAGTGCAATGATGAGGTTGCGCCAGCTTGGTACAGCATGCTCTGCATGATATTAATCAACACGTTCTCACTCGCAACTCGTCAAATGATGGCTTGGTCGCTTCAAACTATAGGAGTTTTTGGAACCAGCTCTAAAATCTCCCCTTTGTATTGTGTCCACACCAAAAGAGCTACGCACAATCGTGAGAAACCCCTTTTAGGAACATTTTAGCGCCTATTTCAGAGTAGGTACTCTCCCAGCACAACAGGCACCATGAGTGACATAAGTGTTTGGTGATTGGTCCAGATGTTAGGTGTACGTTGTTTGGTCAAACACAGCCAATGCAGCATCAGCAACCACCATTTTAAAAAACCTCTTAGCTGAATAAGCAACAGACAACACAAAACACAAACAGCTTGTAATAAATACATAGACACGTGGACAGATAATGAAGTCCAGGCTTTACTGAGCAAATATGTGACAGTGGAAATACAACCTGATTCTGACTCATCAAATCAAACATTACATGGCTACTCCAACTGCCAGCCAGCTTACAGTATGTCACTTCAACGTTCCTACTGGAGGTGCCAATGCAAACAGAAAAAAAACTCCTAAAGTTCCTCTCAGGGAGTCCCCAGAACAGTTTGGTCTGAAAGGTACCCCTGTAGCATCAGTTTGGGATGTTCCAGTTTCTGTGTCAATTTTCCCTCGTTAAATAGTACAGTGTCTGAATGTAAACTGCCATCTCAGCATAGGAAACATAGGTTTCATCTCCAAAACTTCTCAAGATTTCGGCAATTAAACTACTTGGTTAGGTTTAAAAAACGATCATGGTCTGGTTTAAAATAACTATGTTATTACAGTAACTAACTGACTATGTCACCTGGCATTTTCGAACCAAACAGTTCTGGGGACTCACTGACAGGAACTGCCCACTGGGGAGCTCCCCTGACAACTACATACCTTCAAGGACTTTTTTTCTGTTTGCATTTGCACCACCAATAGGACCGCTGAAGTGACGTAAAGTAAGCTGCCACCTGTTGGTATAGCAACATCACTTTTGCTTTGCGTTTCATGGCCAACAAGTTTTAAAAAATGTTGGTCGCCAGTGCTGCATTAGCTGTGTTTGACCAATTACTGTACACTTATATTGCTCATGGTCCCTCTTGTGCTGGAAGAGTAGCTACTCTCAGAAATAGGAACTGAAAAAGGCCATCAAGACAGTGTTCTAATACAATAATTCTTAGTTCTTGCGGTGTGGACACAACATAAAGGTAAGTTTTCAAAACTAGGTTCTTTGATCTATGACAAAGTTCCTCCTGTCCAAAAGCACCTTACAACACACGCTGTATGTCAATAACTATGCAACAACTACTATAACTATGTCCAGGAAAACAGTGGATTGCCTGCTCCGGGTTGGGAATGAGTTACTGCTCCAAGCGAGGAAGTTCAAGTATTTCGGGGTCTTGTTCATGAGTGAGGGTAGAATAGAGCATGAAATGGATTGGCGGTTTGGCGCAGCATCTGCAGTGATGCCGGTGCTCTGCTGGACCATCATGGTGAAGAGAGAGCTGAGCTGGAAGGCAAAGCTTTCGATTTACTGGTCAATCTACGTCCCAACCTTCACCTATGGTCATGAGCTCTGGGTAGTGACAGAAAGAATGAGATCACAGATACAAGCGGCTGAAATGAGTTTCCTCTGTGGGGCTCAGCCTTAAAGAGCTCGGACATTCGGAGGAAGCTCAGAGTAGAACCGCTGCTCCTTCACGTCGAAATGGGTCAGTTGAGGTGGTTTGGGTATCTGATCAGGATCCTCCTGAATGCCTCCCATTAGCTGGAAAGCGTTGCTGGGGGATGTCTGGGGTGCTTTTCTTGGCCTGCTGCCCCCGCAACCCAGCTTCGGATAGGCGGTTGAAAATGGATGGATGGATGGATGGATGGATGGGACACAGACAGTGGTTTCGAGGGTGAAAATCCATTCACCATGTCTCTGACTCCCACTGGCCACACATTTTCTCACCCTTTCTACTACGTTATTGCCGTGGATCATATTGGAGTTAGTTAAAAGCATAGGGCGTCTCATGCAGATGTTGTAGGGTGCTTTGCGTATCCGTAACAGAAGCTGAGAGCCACTGACCAGGCAGCCGTATGACACCAAAGGAATTACGGTTGTATTGAGAGGGTGGGGAACATGAGAGTATGAGAGCCATTACTGCTTATCTTCATTAGCATTTACTGTGTTCAGTAATTATCATTTATTTTGACTTTATTGAGGTTTAATTAATCAACATATCACTAAAGCTTCTTCACACCTTCCCAGGTTCAATGTTCATCAGCGCTGAAACACCAGTTTTCAGAAGTGGAAAAGAGAAGTTGAACACACGCAAATAGCATCTGCTTAAGCAACACATTGTGAGCAGAACCAGCAGCAGATCAGCATACATGAATACATTTCATCTGGTCATTACTGTGCAGTTATGGAGCCAAGCGCTCCTGCCAGTTTCCAGCCTCCTGTCACTTGCCGGTATCTGACACTGATGAAAAATGCAGCGTGTTTCGATCACCACAACATTACCATTCTGTTTTCTCTATATGTTGAGATCAGATGACTCCCAAGTGTTGATCTAGTATGATAAATGTAGTGCCGTGTAACACGTAATTCACTGATACTTTTTTTATAGTCTGCATTTGCCTTTGTAACCTATGATTGCAGATGTAAGACAGAGGTCAGTCACTTAAGCTCTTTTTATTTGATTTAACAAATTAGATATTACGTTTTTTTCAATCATAAGTTGTATGCATGGCTGTAGATAGTGTAATCAGGACTAGATCAATGCACTTGGAAGCTACAAGGAAAAAGTTAACAGCCGGGCAACTACTCAGCTTCCCGAACATAGTTTGTGATTGGTGGTGACCATCTGATTACACATCGACTTATTTAAGGATATGAACAGTACAATAAATATTAAAGGTATATGGATTTTGATAGATGGTCCCTCTACAAGATGGGGCATCAAACTCAGGTAAAAAATGCGGGAGACAGTGTGAGGCCCCTATCAGTGCAATCGATACTGTACAGTACCAACACTGGGGAATTGTCTCTCAGTAAACCTAAGGTCTGGGGCCCTGTGGGTGTTTTCAACGTATCCTCATTGGTAATAAGCCTTGGTAATAAAACATCGACTCTTGAACAATTAAAGTTGTTTTCAATGTGCAGTAGCATTCTCCACCTCACTTCAGCACAGCAACGGGAATTTAGCTTTTTTCCTTAAACAACATACGTGTTTGAGTTAAGGCAACAAAAGCACATGGTGGTGTTTTGGAAAAAAGAGAACCTTCACTCTTGTCCCGCTTGTTTCCCCCTGACGCCACCAAGCGCTGTTAAACTATAATGCTGAACGTCCGCGTATCAGTTAGACATCTTATACTCCTTAGCTGGAAGGTCAGACCACCATCTCATAGACGTTGGGCGGAGGAGGTAACATCCCAACTCTAAGTTGAACATCTTAAATACACTGAGGTATTACCAGTGTATATGGTCATCTGCTCCAGTGTTTAAATTACATAGTATACATTGCTACGTGTGGCTACATGCTAACTTAAGGGAAACATGTAATCTTGGTTGTGTATGTTGTTAATATCTCCCAGAGTTGAGGTCATATTCCTGCTGGAACATGTTTGGTTGTGCTTAGAAGCTTTAAGAGTTCCTTTTTCATTGAAGAAAGTGCTGCGATACACCGTTAGTGTCATATCCTGGCTAACGCCGACATAGGGAAGACCTGCAAATGCTGACCAATCACAGCAGACTGAAGATTTCGTAAATAGAAACCCAAAATACAAGTATGGACCTGAATATAACACTGCACAGCAATACAATGAAACATAAACGGTGAGTATCTTGGGGTGTCCTGGTAGCCAAATGGTTACAGTGCATACCAAATACCTGCGGAGTCCCTGGTTTTATGTCTACTGGGGATCTTGGTTGCATGTCATACCCTCTTTCAATTGTTTCCTGTCAGCTTCACTATCCACTATCCATAAAGGCAACTGAACCCAAACTGTCATGAGTGCAACTTATGTGCTACCTAAGCTCCTCATGGATGTGCAGTTCACCCAACACTGTCAGACATGCAAAACCCAACAACTTTCTCTATCACTAAAACAGTTGTTGCAATATTTTCCATTGTTCTGGTCTATTGACCATCTGTGCTTAAACCCGTTTAATATGTATACTGTATTGGAAAGTAACACAGCCAGCATGTTTGAGAAACAGACATCTTGCAGTTTCAAACTACACCAAAATCCACATCTAAAAACTCCACATAAGAAAAGAGTGGTTGCTTTTGACCTAATGGCCAATTATTCAATGATTTTCCCCTGACTCCAAAATGACTTAACTACTGAATATTGTAACCATCTTAGTCGCATTGTTTACTGATGCTGTATCCTGACAGACCTCTGTGCGTTTTGACTGCGTGATATGCAATGCCAGACCCATAGCCATTAACTCCAGCCTCCTTTCATCTTTCTGTCCTTTCTTTTCGCTCTCTGCCCCTCAAGGGTTGTGCTCACGCATGCCACCCTCATAATCAGCCATTCTGATATTCAAATGAGTACAGAAAAACATCATTCGCACATGTGCAGTTGACGACCAGAATACATCAAGGGACAGCTGGCATGAAAATGGCCTCTCATTTTTTTTTTTTTTTTACTCTGTAAAAGTGGAGATTAAAATGGATAGAAGTGAAGCATAAGGAAGAAATATTGGGAAAAAGAGGCCAAACGCAGGGAGCTGTAGAGCTGTTAAAACACGGCCAAATTACACCGCTGTCTGAGCAGGAAGGAAACCGGGCTTTATACACTCCTCAATAACTTCCTGTTAAACATCCGCAAATCACAAACTCACAAAAGGATTAAAAAAAAGAGTATACCAGAGACCTAGTGTCATCTAAACACTGGTTGTGTATTTATGTGACTCCGCTTGTAGGAAGCTGACCACCACCAGGTTCCTCTCAGTGTGTGTGTGTGCATGTGTGTGAGTTCATGTGCTGGATGGGATGTGTGTATCACATAGAGGAGGATGTTATCAACATGGCAGTGATGAGAGATGAATGGCGTCCCACGGGGCCGGCTTAAGCCCCTGCACATGTGCACAGCACTACCACCCACTAAAAATATGACTCCTGGATACTTTTCCGACTTCTGGCTCTGTTCATAAATCAGGAGCCAGACAGCGGGGCTTGGACTTGGCAGAGTATCAGACAAGCCTCCAGTGACTAGGCCTGTCCGTCATCCTGCCGCTGCTGCCTCAAGCTGCTTAATTAATGTGGCAATTGAATGCTGCATATCATAATGAACACACAGCCCTCTCTATCTGAGCCTTCCTGGGCTTGTTATTCTTGGTCCCCGGTAAGGATACGTCCCTGTGTATGTTCGGATATTTATAGGTAATAGATCTATTAAAATGCATGAGAACGAATTAAAAAACAAATAAATGCGAAGGTGCTCAAACGAGTGTGGAATGTTTGGAAAAGGGATTTTCGGCTTGATGTGTTTTCACAGCGTAGCTGTTGAATTTATCACTTTCACTTTTGTTGGTGTTACTCTGTCGCCTCATTTCATCATTAAGGACACACAGGCTGTTTCTGCTGCTGAGATTTTTCATTTTCATGAGGATTCCTTCTCACTGCAGAGTAAAATATGCTCAGGAAGCTCACTTAAAAGAGTTAAGTAACCTGCCCAACAGCCCTTTTCAAAGAGAAGGAATAAAAGGTTCAGTTGAACCAACCGGGTGATGACAGAGAACTAAGTGTAGCTCTTTTTCCACCGTTGACCATGCAGAATATCTAACCTTTATAGAGGGTTATAACTCCTTGAGCTCATTGCTCAGCCTCAGATGGTGGTGTTTCTCTAAGCAATGGGGGAAACTGTATCAATCTGACAGGCACAGGTAGAGGTTAATGCCTCTCCATTTGTAACTCTTTGCTGTGCGTAATGCCACCTCCCTTGGTTATAAAGACTTCATAAATCATGTGCGTAGATCCTCCGCAATTCTAAAACTAGAGACAGGCTGATTTACGGCTACAACTTCTCGCAGACTTCTCATCCTTTATCCTCCTGTATCACCCCCCTCTCTGTGCTGAAGCAGCTATTCCCTTAACTCTCTTTTTCACTCTCTCCTCTCCAGGTGTCTGGACTCTGACTTAGCACCGTAGCTAGCCAACCAACACACACATACACACAGGAAAAGGATCTACTTCAAGGGAGGGCTAATAGGATGTGACATCATTTATGGCTGACTGGGGGTAAAGTGTGACATGTCAACTCTCCATGGTGGGATGTTTTTCAGTGAAATTTTTCAAACCTGCCACAGAGCAGAGTTTAAAATAAAGCTGAGTTACACAGCAGTGCAGTTTCAAATAGCAGTAGTTCAGCAAACTTAAAGGCCAGAGAGTGTGCAGCCTGTAAGGACTTTATCTCGGCAGGACTCAGAATACCACGTGCATCTGCACCGTAATGTAGGTAAAATTTGACCTGTGCACGTCATTCTCAGCTCTACATCAGTATGTTTAATCGGTGTTGGTGGCTACAGAGCCTGTCAGTGAATGAAATCACTGATTGGCAGTTCAGCTCAGTGCACGACAAGAGAAACAGAAGAGAGGAAAGTAAACAAACAGGTTTCCTCTTCTGCATGATGATTACAGTCACCGTCTGCTGGTGTGGAGAGTTATTTCCTTTTATGCAGGCACACAATGTACGTGTTGGTGGGCCATCAGCTGTAGTCTTTGCGGTGCATTCATGTGCAACTTTTTGGCTGAGATACAGCAACACAGGTGATGCAACTGTTGACTTTTGTTGCCGCTAGTTCTCTTTAGTCAGTTTGGTGTGTCTGGGCCTTTTGGGATCATCAATGTATTACAGTTTAAATAACAGAAAACCAATGACTTCATGCAGACTTGCCAATATAAGTGACAATTATAATTGAAAAATATACAAAACTGGTCTCACCTAACACTTATTTTCATTACTTATGTCTAGTTTATTTATTTTACATGAATATTTAAAAGAAACAGCACTGAAAGCTGTTGTAAAAATTAGATGTTGGCAATTGAAGTGTAGAGGTCAATATTCAGTTGGTAATATTTATTTATTTATTTGTATGAGTAAATATTAATATAAAATACAAGAAAAGAAGACAAGATTTTTTTCAAAAAGTTTCCATGGTAGGTTTGCTGAGAAGCTGCTCAAAATGGTCCTGTGACTGTATCACATTTGAAGTAGATTTCATTGTACATTATCTACTGCCATGGCTGTGGCACAGGTGCGAATAAAGACGGACATATACACCAAATGGTGCACTGATAACTTTTTACTTAAACTAACAGCTAGTTCTTTCTGCCCGTTGTGTGCCCTGTTTGTTTACTCTAAGGTCACATTACGGCTCGGGAGGTGGTCGTCCACTAATCGAAAGATCGGTGGTCCGATCCCTGGCTCCACATGTCCACATGTCGAACTATCATTGGGCAAAATACTGAAACCCAAATTGCACCTGATAGCTGTTCTATCAGTGTGTGAATATGTGTGAATGGTTACTGAGTAGCAGGCGGTGCCATGTATGGTAGCCACCAGTGTGTGAATGTGACTCTTGGTGTGAAAAGAGTGGAGAGTTTGAGTGGTCGGAAGACAGGAAAAGCGCTATACAAGTGCAGTCAATTTACCATTTATGTTTGTAATTGCAAGAGATTTGCGACACTTCCAGTTTTAAAAGTCAGGAGGAAAAGGAAGTTATAAAAAAATTCAGATACACTTTTTTGGTGCAGGTAAATAAAAAAATAGCGCATGTAACTTTATAAAACTTAATACGTTACATGCACCAGTACATGTAAACATAAAAAGTACTTTACTTCCTGGTGGCTGACAGTGGAGGATCTCTATCCCGTCACAAATCATGTGTTTTGATCAGGTCAACCCTGGCTTGGGCCGAGGAAGTGGGCTTGTATATACATTTGGCCGCCTTCCCTCTGAATTACGACCCAGTGCTTTTGATGGCGAGGTAGCTGCATGCACATGATGCACTTTCCAGATCAGTAGAAATAAATCAACAGGCTGTATGTCAAGTCTCACACTTGAGGGGTATTTAGGGGGCTTTAATCTGTAAATGTGAGGTACCTGCTGAGATTATGTACCTCTCCAATACTAATATACCTCTTGTACTTTCACAGATTTCTAGACCAGTAACCAGTCAAACACTCAGCCACTTAGTATGCTTCTTTGTCTCAGGCCATATGCTATTTCTCAGGCTTCACTGTTCTTGTTGTACTGGGAAGACCTTCAATGAGTCGACTTTGAACCCCAATCCAATTTCTCTGTGCAATTCAAAACCATAAAGAGCAATTTTTAAAGAGTCTTTGTTTCGGTCATTGAAGAAAGGAAACAGTCTTTCTTGGATATGTTTGTACTCAAAATAGTGGACCCTTTGTTTTAAAAGACTTTCATTTGTTATGGCTTCATGTCTCTATTTCTGCTGGAGTTCAGTAAAAATGTAGTCTCGGTCGGATTTGACTGTGCGTGCAAGTGTGCGTCTTTTTGAAAGTCATTGAGGAAGCGTAGTCTTTTAGTAATCTTCAGGAGTGGAGGAGAGAAGGGGGCAACACCAATAATGTTGTTTGACAGCTGGGAGCAGGGGGTAGCAAGGCGATGGTGTCCCACAATGCAACTGTAAAAACAAACAGCATGTGAGTGTGTGAAAAGGGGCGGGAAGCGCTGTTCACCACATACTGGAGTCAACGTATGTATACACACTCATACATACTCTGCAAACTCCTAACAGGCCTTGCGTGTGTCAGACTATAATCCAGTCCACTTCACACACGTGTATTATGACAAGCACAACCTCCATGTGTCCCCATTTTTCTCACTTTCTCTCTGTTGTTCTTTCAGTGCAGGCTGAGAGTTTCTAATCCTGTTAAGACCTGTCAGGACTAATACAACGACAGGTCACACCACCACTGCTACCTCTCCACCGCCACCCTGAGATCAGGGGTGTTGACACGGGAGAAAAGAGCCACTGTGTTTGCCTCTGAAGTGGTTACTGTCAAACCATCATGAACCAATCCTGGCTATACAGAGAGTCGGCAAATCATGTATGAAGCACCAGGATGCCCATTTGTTCCTTATCAAGATAGCATTGTATGGCTTCGGAGACCAATGCTAATCCTAACATGCAACTTTTGAACCAGAGCTTTTTTCAAATACTCAATGTATTGTGTAAAAAATTGTACATCATCAGCCCTGAAATCTGTCTCAGTCTGCTTCTCCCAACTGTTCTTCAGCTCTCTTGGACGAACTCTTGAATTCCTACACTAACTACCTCAGATTGGACACTGTATAAATCATACCATATTCATCACCCATACTGTAACTAGGGATGAGCGAATACACCATTATCTGTATTTGTATCTGTATTCGAAATGGATGGAGTTAAGACTAGAAGTGGGTGGCGTTTAACTTGAAAGTAGGTGGGGTCTATTCTGAAAGTTGTTATTTTAAGCCTGAAATTGATATGGGTTGATCAGACGTTGATCTATTTATTATTTGTCCGAAGACTATTTAAATACAACAACCTCAGAATTCAGTCATTTTTGATCAAAAGAGTAAGAGACTGAACACAAGTACGCAAATGAGGATTTCCCCTCTTCAGGAGTACAGATATTGACACATTTAACTACTGTAGTACTCGTATTCGTACAAAGTATGTTATCTGTACCGGATACTTGTTTAATCCGAGCATTCGGCTCAACCTTACTGGTAACTTTTTTTGGCATGGTATATATCATATGTAATGGATCGCACCTTACTGTTTCTATTTTTTTTTTATATTTTGCACCTTCTGTTATGTTATTTTTGTCTTTTGTATCCGACTCCTCAAACTTTGTACTGCATTTCCCTTGGTATAAATAAAGGTCCTGTCTTGCTGTGTTTGTTAAATGTGATGAAACATGTTTTTACTGTGTTCATTTTGTTGATGAAATCTATGAATAAGTAATCTTCGTTAACGATGATAATAATGAATAACTAAGGAGATGATGAGATGATGACTTTTAAAAAAAACAAAACTGCACTAAAATTGCACTATTTTTGTTGATAATGACAAAAAAGAGGAGAAAAAGTGTAAGTTATGCGTGTGTGTGTGTGTGTGTGTGTGTGTGTGTGTGTGTGTGTGTGTGTGTGTGTGTGCGCACGTGTTTGCTGCTCTGTGTCCAGAGTGTTGGTTATATGCTGATGGAAGCCGAGGTGAAACTGTAGCAGAGCAAGTAATGATTTAAAGGCGCTGTATGTAAGAATGTGGCCAAAACGGTTACTGCACTCAAATTCAAAATACTGCCGCGAGTCGTGTCCGCCCCCCCTCCCCTACAGGTTGCTGGACAGCGGCACGCTGGAGACTGATTTGTTTGCCCACGGGTGGGTGCCGTGGCAGGGCTGCGTCACCGCGTCTGTGATCTTCGGTTTTCCAGCGGACCGTTCAAGCAAGTCCGGCTTCTCTGCTGCTAACGCTGCTGCCAGGATACAGCGGAGGAGGAGCCGGCTGCTAATGCTATGTACTGGGACACTGCTAATGCTGCTTGCCGTGCTGCTGTAGCTCAGTCGTAACTGTAACTAATGCTGAGACTCTACTGCGTGACTGGTAGACGGCGGCGGGTGGTGCAACAGGCCAAAACACAAATTCAAAACATAAACATGATTTGCAGACTGCAAAAATTTTTTTAGATGCAAATATTCTGGCTGTACTATTGTTGTCGCTGAGATCAGTATGTTATATGAACATTATTCCTTAGTCTCTGTGACATATTAGGAGGATTTTACGATTATTTGCTTTATATTTCTTACATATAGCTCCTTTAAAGGGCCAGTGTGTAAAATGGGTTGAAAACAGTGACACCAGTGGTCAAATTCTAGATTGCAGGGCTCACTCGCTCACCCCTCCCGTCGGGTAAATGATGGTGGCCTCGTAGGGACAAAAAGCCTTGCGCACAAGTTTTTCAGGAGTAGGTCTATCTAGCGACGAGGTGAATGTTTATTTAGAAATCTAAGCCATGTTACGATATTGTAATGAATCCCTCACGAGCAGGAGACCAGAGGAGCGTTCGGGAAAAAGGCCAGTTTATTTGAGCACTCCAGAAACTCCGGTAACACTCCAGGGGGTAAAAGACTCCGTCCCAAACTCTGACTCTTCTAGCGTAACAGACACACTTCATAACTTTACACACATACTCGTTTACCATAATGAGTGGGGACCCCCCTCCCCTCTCTGCTCCACCAACCTCCAGCCCGCACTGACTGACAGCGTAGCCGGTAAACAGAGCTCAGCTGTTTATTTAGCCTAGCAATATCTCCGGACTATAGTAGCTGCAATGGACGACTTTGAACGCGATTTTGAAGAGTTTCTTGTAGCGGACACAGATCCAGAGCCATACCTGTTTGAGCTGGAGCATACAGATGAGGAACTCCATGTGTTTGATGCTGAGCAGGCGAGAAGAGAGGCTGAATGCACAGAATGGGATTCGGTGCTACTGCTACCATCGTTGGGGAGATATATCATCAGGAGGAAAAGCGCCGCAGAGAGTGCATCACAAGGAGTGAAGTTGCGTCTTCTTTTCCTCACAGATGACGGTTCGGGTTCATTCTCTCCTGTTGCGTGGTAAGTGTGGTCCATTCGCAAACTTTATAACTAAAAAAACTTTTCACTACTCTCTATCAACGAACTAACACTAACTACTAACTAACTACTAACACTCTCTGCTGTTTCCTCCTCCTTCTTCCTTCCTTCCGCTGTCTTCGTTGGTTTATTTATACACGAGAAACGTGTTCTCTGGCTGGCTGGATTGTCCGCTCGGGCTGCCTTACATACATGGCGGCGCAAAATGGCGACCTCTCTAAAGCAAGGCCCTTGCTATATATATATATATATATATATATATATATATATATATATATATAAACGCATAATTATAAGGCTATGAAAACCAAACGAATTTTATTTTATAGCGATTATACACTTGTATAAACATATTAATGGGTAGAATATTCAGATTCAAATTCAGATTGACAATAAACCATGCCAAATATTACACACTGGCCCTTTAACCTGTGTTTCTCATTGAGTATGATGTGTGATAATATAAACCAAGTATGACTTAACTTACAAAATTATTGGAATTGGCTAGGTCAGTGGTTCCCAACTGGTCCAAATTTCTCCTTCGTCATTGGTTCAAGGTCCGCGCAGTTTAATATATTCAGCTTCATGCTTGCTTTTGGCCATGTTGTTGAGCTAGTTAGCTGTCTCTGTCCAGTAGTCACTCACACTACAGCAGGAAACTATATTTCAAAATAAAAGCACTGTGCCAGAAATTCACTGTCATCTAAAATAAAGTGTGTTTTTTTTATAAACTTGACATGTTCATGAGTCACTTACGGCCCATTCTGAATGGACCCGGGACGCACTTTTGGACCACAACCCACCAATTGGAAACCACTGGGTTAGACTAGACTGACTGAAATGTTCAATATAATTTGATGACTAAAAATAGACTACAATGTCAACAGCTGTCAATGACAAAACAACAGATACAACTGTCACCTTCCACAGCATAGATATCTACAGTAGTTGTGGAAGGTTGTGTGGAATCTTAAATGTGTTGTATATTAAAATCAGTCACAAAAGACTGTAAACGCGGACGAGCGACTGCAGCAAAGCGTGACAATACTGGGCAGATGGTGTTGATTTAAATGCATGACTAAACAAACATGTTTTGAGAAGCATCACCTCTAAAAGGTTTGAGCTGACAAGCCATGACCACCCAATACACACTTCTCAGCGACTACCAATCGACCTACGTCCATTTAAAAGACCTTACAGGAATTGACAGTAACAGTTACAAGGCTGATATTAGCGACCATTTTGAGAAATTCCTGATTGTGTGGTGATATTTCAATATTGCTGTTACAGTCAGAGCCAGACAAAGCTGCATGTCTGTTGGTGTGTTAACTTGTTTGTGCACAGGCATCTGTTTTAGAGACCATGGTGGGGCAAATTAAGTTGTTTGACTGCGTGATGAAAAGTTCGACTAACCCGTCAACATCATAAACAAATGTGCAAATTGATCCAGCTGACAGAGAGACAGATGAACCTTAACCAAAAACAAAAACAGAATTTGTGAAGCCTCTGGAGGCGAAGTATCCTGGCATCTTTGAGCTGGACAGAAAATCATACTACAAAGCATAAACAACACATGTAAAGTGTCAAATAAAACACAAACTACAAAGAATTTTGTTCAGTCATTGTAATACACCATTTTTTATGCCACATTTTCATTATGATGCTGACATATAAATACACAGTATTTAATTACGCCAAATGTAAGGTGATGTAATGGCAACCAGATTTTCTGTTTTGCCAACTAAAAGCTGATGCTTGGTTACCAACCTGGCAACCACTTTTAAAAGTTAGTGTATTGAGAAACCATGTACATGTAATTATTTTCATTTACGTTACACAAAATAATTTCTGAATTATAGAAAATTATGTACTCAGACAGATCAAACAGCAAAGGGAATTTTGTTTATACCGATTTAGATTTCAAATCATCTGTGCATTTAAATGTATTTTTGGTCGTTGAGTTAAAATCCCTGTTGGCTCAAACTGATGAGTCTCTACTGCAAAATTTATCAAAAATAAAGACTGTCTTCAACTTTGATTTTGCATTTGCCTCTCTAGTGCTCAGCTTAGTGGTCAAGCGTTACCACAGTGTGCAGCAGTGGCCCTGTTTGGCCTAACTTAACAAACCTCATTATTAGACAAGGGAATCTCTTTATGACAGCTACTTCTAACTAATGGCTCACTCTTCAGAGCGGCTGGACACATAATGTTTTCAGCAGCAGTGAACCAGCCCTGCCCAGCCCTGTGCTTGTGAGCTGTTGAACAGACACGAACACACAATGTGAGCGTGTATATGTGTGTGTGTAAGAGTCTGCTCTGCAGGACACAGTATGTTGACCCATGAGACGGGGGCTCACACCGACGCACACGCTATGACACACAAACACACGCTGTGGTTTCTCCTGTGGCCGCTCAGCTCATTCAGGCTCTGACCACCATCAGCAGCCCCCCCGCCTCGCCTGCTCCCCATCCCCTGGGATCACACAGCGTCACTGGGCACTCACATCCTCAGCTGTGGGCAGAGAGCCAGCCGCTGGGGGTTGAGGCCGGGGGCGATGCGTGAAGGGCAGAGGGAGAAATCTGAGAGGAGAATTTATTAAGGAGGAAAGAAAAAAGGTGGATGTGAGGAGGCAAAGGGAAGAGGAAAAGGTGGAGGGGAGGTTGGTGGGGGTTACCTATCACATAGTTTATCATATACAAAAGTTCCAAAGTGTGCCTGTCATCCTGGAGACTGGGGTAGGAGAGGTGAAGAGTAAACGTCTGTGTGCTGATGGAGATGAGGCAATGGTGACATCGGCTACACTGTGGCTATTGTATGAAAGCTTTGGAGGAGTTTGCCTATCTTAAGGGTGATCTCTCAATGTAAATTAAATATAATCAGCATGGATGTTATTACAATTATAATAGACACAATTTCCTCACAAAAAAAGACTATCATTAAGTGTTTATTTGTGCTTTACTATTTCACCCACCATGAGCTTATTCAAACTTGCTGCCTAACACACTATTATTCTAGTAAAATGTCCGTGATTCAGCTTTGTCCACTTTGTTCTGGGCTCCCATCAAGGAAAAGAAAAAGCTGTGTCATCACGGGGGAGGTAGTGGAGAGGAGGGGGGCTGCTAAAGTGGCTGGTTCCCAGGCTCTTGCCCTCTAGGCCTGTTAATGCCTTCTTTCTCTGGACACACGTCAGCACATTAAGGGTGTGAGAAGAAAGGCAAAGAAGGAGCCAAAGAAGGGACCTAGAAAGGAAGACATTAAAAGAAGGACAGCGATGGAAAGATAGTAATAAGAGCAGCCTGTCAGGAGATCAGAGAAAGAGAACCGCGCTCAGCAACAAGTCCGACTTCCCCAGCATCCTTTCCTCAGTTCAGGCCCTGCCAGCCCCACATAAACACAGTGAACCTGTGGAAAGTTTCACTCCTCTCTGGAGGGTCCCCTTCTCTCCTCGCTCGTTTTATATCCGCCTATCTGGCCCTTGACTTTCTTGTCTTGTTTTAGGAAAATTCCGCTGGTGGTAATGGTGTGCGCCCCTGCAGCCCTAACGTCTTCCATGTGACCATCACGGAGGCAAATTTCCAGTTTGTGTTTGTTTTAGGCAAACAGATCAGTTGCCACTTCATCCATCTAGTTTACCTCTCCGTCCTGGAAGTTGACGTTCCACCAGACGTTCACGTGGGCGCGTGGGCTCTGAGGGCCCAAAAAAATCCCCAACCCCACGCCAACATGTCACCTCCCTCCCCTGAGCTGCACTTTATTTTCAACGTCATATGACAAAGTCTTTGATATCAGGCCTGAGGCCAGAAGGGAATGGGAGATGGAGACAGGGAGAGACATTTGCATAGGCTTGTTAAAAGTCACCAATTAGGAAAAAGGCCTCACACATAGTGGCTTAGGCTCTGCCAGGACATAGTCTCAAACCAGGACAACACCGCCATCTGCAGGAGAGCAGCAGGACTAAAACCTAAACAGATATCTGCCACATCTCAGTGCTACCAAACAACACAAATACCACAAAACGAGGGGAAATATATTTTTCTAAATCAGCTGGCTCTAGTTTAGTCCTGACACTACAGCTTAAGAAACAATCAACTTAAAAGTCTCGCTTCTTGGCCTCCTCAGCTGCAGATGGCGCTCTGATTCCACTCCCTGTCTATGACTGCGGTAAGAGCTGGATGACGGCCTTGTTTGTTTAGCCAACAGTGTTGACGCCCACCCACAGGTGCCAAAGGTATAGTGAGTACCATGCCAGCTGTTTGCAAGCCACAGCAGCCCCTGCACTGCTTGGCTTCACCCTGCTTGACTGCCTGATCTCACAGGAAGGGAGGAAGTGGTTGAGTTACCCAGCAGCAAATTTGAGGTTTATAAAGGGAGAAAGCCGTAAAAAAAATCCAAGTGCAGTTTCCTCTAACTCAGCAGCTAGCCACGGTGAGGTACTCTGTCTTAATCTGTAATTCTTTCATTGTCATTAGTCAATGTTAGGACTGACCTCAACACACAGTCAGAGATAATGGAGAAGAAACGTAAAACATGTCTGTTTAAAGCGTTATGTTCAGTGTCGTCCTTAAATACAGACACTAAAGGCAGGAGATTCAATTTCATGGAAGCTTGATTGCCTTGTAAAAGTTAGATTCATTACTCTATTAATCTGTTGTTACCTGTGTCACACCAGGGAACCACCCACAGCGACCACAGGCAGGCAACACACGCTCACTATGAGACCAATAATCGAAAAAATGTTGCTTATGACATCAGTCATCGCTCTGGCAGGCCAGCAAATAGCACACACATAGTCTAACTGCAGGGGGAAATACCTTTGCATTTCTCATGATAGCATAAAGCTGCATTTTATTTGAGATGTGAAATCAGTTAGGCATGTCTAGCATTTGGATTTCATGAGAGCTTACCTTAGCATGGTGCTGTCTCTGCCAAGAAGTAATGGGAAGAGGGGGTAAGGTACAGTAGAGAGAGAGGGAGAGAGAGGGAGAGAGAGAGCTGGCAGCTTTGCCTGGCTTGTTATTGCCAGTACAACGAAGCTCAGTTCACACTCAGCTGTGGCATATTTGGAAAACTTCAAGCAAAGCGGCGAGAAGAAAAAAAAAAAAAGCTTTTAAATCAGTTCCACTCTCCAGTAAATTACAACCCTGCATTTTTAATTTCCTCTCTCCATACAATGTTATTCATTGGCATCCAAGCCAAACATGGGCCCCTGCAGCCAGCATAGCTCTGCAGGACAAACTGTCCTCTCATGCCGTCGCTACCTGTCAGGAGTGCAGGGGCGTGACTGAAAAAATGCATTCCTTGATGTAGAGCTGAGAGGTGTGTGAGGTGGAAGAAAACGGAAAAAAGAACAAATAGAGACTAAACCACTGAGTGTAGATTTAATCTACAAGAAATGGTTACGCGCCCAGAATTTGGGCTGAGTTTACATTATAAGCGGTTTCAAGTAGTCTAAATCTGATCACTGATAGCAGTCATTGGCAATTATCTTAATATGTTTGCCCAAATGAACACTGTGGTCAGGAGGTGTCTGCACATTTTTAAGAAGATCCAGACGTGCAGCTGCATGAGACTTCAAATTCAAATGCAACAATAGTCCTGCGACGTATTTTAGGTGTGCACTGCTGCCGTGTCGAATGCTGAATTCGTGGACTTTGCATACCAATATTTCATGGCAATAATATCGCAATTACACGCTAAGAAGAGAATGTGCATACCCAAACATGCTTAGTCCATGCCTCAGGAAACTGTCTAAGCTCCCCTAACCACTAGAAAGAGACACACTTGGCTGCTGAAATAACATTAAGAGCCTGTTACTATAATAACAAAGCCTCATTTGTTAGCATTAGATATCTAAATACCATCTGAAAACCATGGCTCATTCTGATTAAGCAAGGTCTTGTAACAGTGTAACATTTCAAACTGTTTTAACACCCGCTGTGGTGTGTCGACCCCGTGAATGTATATCTCCTGTTTGCAACCAAGCAACCCTCCAGTCAGGAGTTAAATTTCATGTTGCACTAAGCAGACATGTTATCAAATCTAAAATGGGTTTAGATTTACTTTACTCAAGCCTGACTGAGCTGTAGTAGCATTATGCAGAACAATATCATTTAAAAAGGTATTCTACGGTCACAGTATATCTGCTTTTGTCATCAGGTCTGAGCACTGTAGGACTGTTTGACAGAGATGTCGAACAGGTTTCAAACATGAAAGAGGATATGAGATCTCATTTAGTGCACCAGACTGCCAAGACTTGCCAAGGTTCTGCGAATTCAGCTGTTTCTGTGCCACACAAGGCGATAGGATAAGGCACCTGGCTTTTGCTTAGACAGGCCTTGCATGTCTATGTAATCTGGAGAGACAGCAAGGGCAGGGCTCGAACTTCTCGTTAGATTTAGCCCAGAACACAACAACATAATCATGTCATTACCCCTGGGCCATTCTGCCACATTGTTGTTGCGGGTGGGAGACACTGGATTTGATTTCAGCAGACTTAGCTGACCTCCGCTTCATGGCCCACCAGAACAGGGGAACTACAGCAGGCCGTCTTCCACGCTGGCACTGGGCCTAGCCAAACATTTTAACTTTCATAGACAAAAACAAAACCGTTTCGCCTTTCTTTCCCCCATTTCTCCCAGTTCTAAAATATTTCTTTATAAAGCATTGAGAGGACGTGTTTCTACTAACTTTTTGGTCTCGCAATTTTGTGCTGCTGTTGCAAAATTCTGCCAAAATTCCTTCGCACACCCCCTCCATCTTTCTGCTCCAGTGTTGATTATTTTGCTTTTTGTCTTTTCTTTCCTCCTAAATGTGTTATTCATCCTGTTCCGTGTGTCTCCAGGCACACTTCAGAACTGGATATAAAATAAACAGTCGCGTTTTCACCCCTGTCGCTAGGCCTTGACTGCATATACCTGTAACAATAAACAGCTGGGGTTCTGGGCTTGTTTATACTCATCTCTAGCCGTTTGAGGACAGAAGCACAACAGGAACTAGACTGTGTGTATGGATTTGCTAGGCAGACGCCCACTACGGAGCATTGGGTTGGTGGACGCTACTAGACCATGATAGAGCGGAGGCTGCTGGCAGGTAGTGTGTGCTCTGTCTGGCAGAGCTGAGGTTTACCTTGGAGTGACACCAACCATCTGCATGCTATAAGGACTAAATTGCCAGCTTGATGTCCAGCAAGCGAGACAAAACCGTTCCACATACATGAGAGTGTGTGTGTTTGTATGACTCTGTGTATGTATGTGTATGGCTGAGAACCAGACAGAGACAGAAATACTAAGACAGAGTGCTGCTGTACAGAAGCCATCTCATTCTGTAAAAATCATATTAAACGTTTGTCATTTTCCATTTTGCTCCATTGTTTTCAGTTGAAGCTGCTTTTATCAATATTTTTACCCCAACAATAAATTCAATTACTTACTAGAATGTGAAAGGAATCACCCCTGGCGATGAACTGCAAGGATTAATTGCTGACTTTGAAGTTCTCCTACAGAACCTTTTAGAGTCTTTCAGCTCATTGTTTTGGTTTAACAGACTGCAACTTCACTGTTTTAACACTGATAACCTGTCTAAGCTGCATGTTTTTGCCTTTACAGTAAGTTGTTGTTCGTTGTTGTTTAATGCTCACCACAGTTGTTTTCAGAAACATATTTTAGTGTACTGTTTGGCTGTAAAATAAGAAGAAAGAGTTAAGCCAAAATCTGGCGTCTCCCAACAGCCAGAGCAAACTTTGTCTTTCTCTCTGATTTGTTGTTTTTTGGTCATGTGAGCTGTGAATTCTTGCAAATGCCATTAGAAGTATTACCAGGAGCAGCAGTGATTCCCAACCTATGGTTCATGTAGGGGAACTTCCTCAGGTTGCTAGGGGTGGGGGAAAAATGATACAGCATAGTATCGTGATATTTTGCGTGGCAGTATTATATCAATACATGGAATTTTTTTAATTAGGGTTTTTTGGGGGGCATTTTTGCCTTTATTAAACAGAACAGATCTAGAGTGAAAGGGGGAGCTGTGAGTATGTGGAAAGTTTATAGAGAGAATATATCAACATATTAAGACAGTTGTAACACTGCATGTTGCAGTTATGTAAGAGTGCATTAAAACTAATTAGCAAGTAAGTGCAAAAGTTCAAACAGGTAGCTAAAAGTAATGAATAAACAGTTTAATTGAAAGATAAGTAATGGATAAACTGCTGTCATTGTAAGCCATGAAAAACTGGGGACAAATGAAGTGCTTGTAAGTTGCCGGGACAGGACTGTGGGGGTACCTTAGACCAAAAAGGTTGGGAACCAGTTAAACTTAACCAGTTAAAGCGCCTACACCTATAGCCGCTGTACCCACATCATAACTAGACTAACACCTTCTCAAAATTGTAACTAAGGGTGCTTTCACACCTGCCCTGTTTGGTTCAGTTCAATCAAACTCAAGTTCATTAGCCCCCTCAGTGCAGTTTGTTTGGGCAGGTGTGAACACAGCAATCACACTCGGGTGCACACCAAAACAACCGGACTGAGACCTTCTTGAAGAGGTGGTCTCGGTCTGGTGACAAACGAACTCTGGTGCGGTTCATTTGTGGTGAGAAGGTGTTCCGACCTGGATCTGAACCAACTGCAGTCACATGACACATTGTTTGGGTTAAACATGAGCATGTTACAGTCCTGGAGGATTATTAATGTGCACCTCCTCCTGTACTGCTTTAATATGCACATTCAGCACATCCAATGCATCAAAACATTGTTTTCTAGTTGGAGCCGCGCCTCGTTTTCAAACTGTATGGTTTGACTAAAATGAACAATGACAGCAATATAGTCCACGATGAGCAGCGCTAAAATCAACCTGCGTAGTTGTCCCTCCATTGTGACATTAGAAAGTGTCACATTTATCTTGCAAGTGTACTCTTCTTCAACGTTTGCTTTACTTCCTGGATTTTTCCCACATGGAAATTCTGACCAATCAAGAGCAGCTTTCTCGTGCAAGGCATTTGATCTGGTCCGCTTGTAAACGCTGCCGTGAGAACACCAACCAACTCTAGGCAATTATACAACTTTGTGACAAAATTAGTCCCTGATTCAGACCAAAGCAAGACAACTCTAGGTCTGAAAGCACCCTAAATGTCAAAGTTTTCAGTGCCAGTAGAAATAGTTCGTACTGAGCTCTACATTTAAAAAGTTGAACACACACTAGTAAACCCATTTATATTACAAACCTTCTGCTCACAGAGATCGCTGCTCTCTATGAACGATTGAAAGTCGTCTCCTGTTTTGTATCAGCACAAGGCAAAACACAGGGGTGCTATAGGGAAATAAAAATCAAAAGCAGTGGGATTCCTTGTGTCTACTATAAATCCAGCTCCATGTCACTGACCTTTCACATTATGTGTTCTGCACTGGGCTCAGGCACATGGGATATGCTGTTTGGAGTCCAGGTCCCCTCCTTTGTTCTGTGTCATCACCTTTGGAGGCTCTCTCTGTATCAATAAAGCAGAACTGACTGTTAGACAATCATTCAGTAAAAATGTTGACAGTGTGGACAGACATACAGTATGTCAAATACACACTGATGAAAGTACAGCTACGAGCTGACAAAGGAGGGTTACAGTAAGGTAACCTTGAGAATTGGCAGTTCGTGCTATAAAGTGTCTAACTGTAGCAAATTCACTAAATCTAGTTGGGATTATGGGTTGGCCCACACACAACCATCATGGTTTAGTCAGGTATGCAGAGAAAGTTTCATAAATAATCTTCCCAGCGTCTCAAGACACAACACGCCGGACAGACGCCTTTAATTCAGCTGACAAGAAAATTAAAAGCCTTCATTACCCTTAAGTCATCTAGGGGAAACAAACTTTAACAACTCAGACAATCACAGTATAAATGTCGTTTGGCCAATCCCTGGCCAGCTCTGGGGCTCTGATTAGTTTTCCAGAAGGATGTGGGACTCACAAGTGTGGCAGCTGCTTAAAATAAAGTGACAATATTTAATGGGGTTTCAAACCTCAGCGAGTCACAGCATCCTGCCAAGCCCCTAGTGATGGCATGCGCCCAAACCCTGTTTTTATCGAACAGGACACGCAGGAGTGAGCTTGTTCTCTCAGCTCAGTGCCATTAGGACGCCTGGATGCAGTCAACCATTTGCGAGAGTTGCGTTTCCCATCAGCAGGAGCTTTTTATGCGTGCCATACGTGCACATGCGCTGACATACATTTTTGAGGTAACTGCTCTCCTGACAATCAACGGCATCAGAAAATCCTGTAAAGTCGAGTAAATCTAATAGG
Organism: Epinephelus lanceolatus; assembly: GCF_041903045.1. Taxonomy (NCBI): domain Eukaryota; kingdom Metazoa; phylum Chordata; class Actinopteri; order Perciformes; family Serranidae; genus Epinephelus; species Epinephelus lanceolatus. The sequence continues at coordinate 6,030,480 of NC_135746.1, read as the reverse complement.
GTTAGGTCAATTTGTGAGGTCTGGGCAACGCTGTTTTCATTATGATGATAAAATCCTAATGAAAAACATTTTCTGACGGTTTTCACTTCATATGTGACTAAAGTATAACGTGTGCAATATTGTTTCATCTCTTTTGACTGTCTCTGAGCCTGTTTACACCTGACATTAGAATGCGTTTCCACATGCATCTCAAGTAGGGATGTTGGTTTTGATTAATTTTGCATTTGATAGCCTGTCATCCATTAATCAATGAAATGATTAATAAAAATACAAACAAACAAAAAAAAAAAAAATTGATGTGAAATACAAGAGGCCTTTCCTTTTAGTCCAGCGCTCCACTGACTCAGTGAGCTTTAGCGCAACAGTGACAGGGCTAACATTAGCTGCTAACATTACCTAATGGTTAGTTGAGTCGAGCTGTTTTGGTGTCAGATTTGTTTGAACTAGGGTTGCAGCATTACACTGTGAAACCATATACTGTGGTATGAAAATTGACATTTATCATACCATGTAGATTTGTTAATCTGCGGTAGGCTTGGGCGGTATCTAATTTTTTCCATACCGTCACACTTTCACTTGGGTATACAGAAAATGACAGTTTAAGTGTCCAGTCTTTCAGCTCTGTCTCTAACCTGTGTAAAGGCAGCAACAGAAAGTTAGCCCATCTGTCAGGGAGTCAGGAAGGACGTCAGATGAATAGGCAGTCTTTCACTGTGGTCTAGGACACATGACTGTCAGACCACTTCAAATGTGGTCTGAACATTCAGATTTTATACACTGAAGACATATGTGATGCATTCCCATCTCTACTTAGAGCTGTCCACCTGTGATCTGATCCCTGAAGACACATGTTAATACCAGGTGTAAACAGAGCCTCTATTGCAGTCAGCTCAGTCTACATGCCATGATCAAGGGGAGCTGAAAGAGGTGTACAGTCACACACACACACTCACATAGAGAGAGGGGATCTCAACAGGAAATGCAATTACTGTCTGTCTGGGCACGGCATTCCTCACAGTATGGCCAATTTCACAGCAATTTCAGTGAGTCAACAGGTCATAAGTAATCATAATGAGCACCTTAATGTTTTCACACGGAGCAGAGCACCCCTTTGTGGTTTTATCCCTTGACCATTTGATCCTTCTAATCATCTACAAGCTATTTAAACTGTACACAGGAGCTGCGGGCTTGTACAAGTCCCTGGAGGAGGCCCACCACCTCTGAGTTTGTGGAATACTGTCATTTAAACACTGTGTCAACAGGGATCAGGTTACTCACATGGTTTCTCTTTTGCTCAAAGGGCTGGCGGCGGCGTACAGTCGAAGTGGACATTGCGCTGACAGTGTGCTGTCAGGGCCTCAGGTTGTGAGGGGATATTTTACGCTGCAGGTCATTATGGCACCACACTTTTCAAGTTGTGTCTGACAGGTTATGGTTGGACCTTTGTTGGGGATTGTGCTATAGATAGCATAAATAACACCTTTAAAATGAATGGCTGCAGGGCAGATACTATATCTCTTAAGTGTTGTCTGTCTCATAAGTTGATCAAACAGACACCCAGAGTGAGTGAAAGAGGATCTGGGATCTATGGCTTAAGGGATTTCTTAGACAATTGCAATAAAGCTGCTACTTTAGTTACCCAAACAGAAATGTAGAAAAATACCTGTAGCAGACAACTCACATGTACACCTATTTCTTTTAACACTTATGCTTTTTCAAGCCGTGCTAGTGGCATGGCTCTAGGGATGACAACGCGGTCTGACAAAGAGTCAACCTCTTTGGTCCAGACTGAAATATCTCAGTGACTATTGGATGGACTATAAAACATTGTACGGACATTAATAATCCCTGGGGAATCAATCCTATGCATTTTGGTGATGCTCTAACATTTCCTCTGACACCACCAGCAGGTTGACCTTTCAGTTTTTTAGTGAAATACTAGAACTATTGGATAGCTTGCCCTGACATTTGATATAGAGATCCATGTTGCCCAGACGATGAATTCCACTGACACTGGTGATCTATTGACTTTTCCTTTATGTTACCAACAGCTTAAAGTTTTCTCTAAATCTACAAAATATGTCACTATCGACCAGACAGTTTGGCATAAAGGTTTGTAGAGACATTCATGGTTCCAAGATTATGAAGTATATGAACATTGGTAATCTTCTCACTTTTCCTCTAGTGCCACCATGGGACATTGACATTCAGTGTTTAGACTGACTTGTCTAAGTAACTATTGGATGGATTACCATGAAATTTTGTACAGATATTGGGATCCGGACCTACGCCATGCTTTGTTGCACTCTCAAAGTTATTGTTACCAATGTATGCGCACGTAGGCATGCTCAAAAGCAAGAGCGACACCAATGCAGGACGCAAAGGGTTCCCAAGTATCTGTTTATTAAGGCATGATGGTTGCGCCCTAAGATAAAGAAAATACAACTTCTAAAAAGCAGCAGCATGCACCACATATCATGTTACTATGAGCAACAAATCACAGTTGGCAGATAACTTTCTTCTGTAAATATCAGTCTATGGTAAAAATATATGGAGCCAGGACAGTGACTACTAAACTGAAAACTGAAAGTGGTGACAGGAAGTTGGAGCTGAAACTGCTGTCACTCAAGAACTTGTCATTGTTAAAAATAAATAAATAAATCCAATACAAGCGACAAATGTGTCAATGGCAATGTTTTCTTTTTGTGTTAATTTTTTGTTTTCAACACCCAATTTTTTTTCAATGCCAAAATTTAAAATCACTGTCATGGCTCCATAAATATGGAGGAGAAATGTCTTATTTTAGTGCAAGACTACCCAGAACTTCGTGACCTGTCCTATAGACAACATTTTATAAACACTTTAATAACAAGTCATGGAAGAAGATCAACTCTGAAATCAACATCTGGTAAGCAATGCTGGTTATGGTCAGGCACACCCTTGAAAGTTGGCACAGGAGTAGCACCAAGTGCCTAACCCCACATCTTCTAGGCAGTAAAAGATGCGGCATGAGTATGAGCCTTTAATGTCTCCATTAGGATGTAATGTAACATTGGTGATTCCATGACTTTCCATGACAATGCCATCAAGTCAAAACTTCAGTCTCTCCAATACTTCAGTTTATAAACAAATGCCTGCAAAACCTTTGTCATTCCCAACATTCTCCGCTGTATTGAGGTTGGTGCCAATTAGCAAATGTTAGCACGCTAACACACTAAAGTAAACTACTGGATATTGTAAATGTTATACCTGATCAACATCAAGATGTTAGCACCTTAAAATGAGCATTTGTCTGGTTGAGTTTTAGCTTTTGTCCACAGAAGTATCTTAAATTTTATCAACCGTATTAGATTTTTTGCATTCTCTCTTTCTGCTACTTTTCAAAATGTAGCTTTTTCACAGATAAAAAATGAAAACAAGGAAAATAAAAGTTGTTATAGCTGCATGTATACAGATATGGTATAAGCAGACACACAACTGCACTGAAGGAACACACATGTTCACAGGTACACACATGTACACTGACACCACACAAGCAGTGGCTGTGAGTCCAGGTCGTTGGTGCATACCTCTGTCAGTGCCAAAATGATTAAACAAATAGCCCCTTTGTGCGCCGCAGCCTTGATTAAGCTGAGTTGTATGTACCCTCTGAAAAAGAAATACAGGAAAGTGCCTTTGGTGGTGCCAAAATTCACTTGCCCTGTTAAAACATCGCTGCTGTCAAAGTTGTTTTTACTCTCTCACATGGAAACTAAATTTATCATGCCTCTCCTGAGCATTCAGGGTTTTTTTAAAACAGAATGAGTGTGATTATTTATGTGAAAAATAAACACTGAAACTTTATCTGCATTAGTGGTCACAGGATGCTGACACCAATAAATTTCAGCAAGATATTATCTGCAGTGCCTCGATGGCAGTGGAAACAGGGTTGTTGTGGTTTACTTAATAAATTGTGGGATATTTAATATTATACAAGCCCAACATTAGTGATCAGGATCAGAGAAATTATACACCAAAATACAGAGAGGAAAATTTGTCTTCACTCTATGTCATTTTGAATATTTAGTATTGAATTACAATTTATTTTTAACTATAAAATATAATACATGAAGATCTGACCACCTCGCAGTTATACTCATCCTCTCAGTTAAGAATGAATTAGGTTTTCAACAGCTCTACATGTAATTTCCTCCAACATTTATCTTTATGTCAGATAGATATGTCTGCGTAACAGAGCAGACAGGAGGAAAGTACCATTTTTGGTCCAACATCAAATCTATCAATGCCTATAATCTATATAAGTCAGCAATATCATACTGTAAAAATGTACATGAGCATGAACAGTGAGCAAATAGATTAAATTAGATGTGCAACCCTGCCCTCTAGTGGTGATATTCTGCCTTGCAATTTAATGACTATTTTTTATCACCATCCCACTCTGTAGTTAGCTGAAACAATTAGTCGATTTTTCAATCAAACAGAAAATTAAGCGGCAACAATAAGCAAAAATCCCCCAAATTCTCTAGTCCAGCTTCTTAAATCTTTAATATTTGGTGGTTTTCTTAGTTTACTATGACAGTAAATTGAATATCTTTGGGTTTGGGACTGTTGGTCAGACAAAACAAGACAATCAGAGATGTCACTTTGGGTATTGGCAAACTGAAATGGAGATTTTTCATTGGTTTTGGACGACGAGACCAAACAATTAACCGGGGTTGGAAATTTACTGCACACCAACTCACAAGTCAAATATTTTTACCAGCCAGTTTCTTAACCAGCAGTGTATCGAGATCTGCTGAAGCAAGAAGCTGTTTTGTTTCATAAGGTAAACCTTTAAAATCTTAAGGAAAATACTGATACTGATACTGATATATGCTTTATTGGCATGAATGTCAGGTGAACAATAATGCCAAATCAGGTCCTTGGTCATTCACTGTTCCTCAGGTCATTAAGATCTGAAATCTGAAATGACAGAGTTGAACTTAGTAAAAGTAAATGTGCCTTATAATATTCTCTCTCTCTCTCTCTCTCTCTCTCTCTCTCTCTCTCACTCACACACACACACACACACACACACACGCACAGTACAAACACACACACCAGCATTACCAGCATCTGGTTGGTGGTTGATGCTAATATCCAACCCTGGATTAACCAAGGGTGTCAAACATACAACCCCACAGGCCAGAATCGGCCCACCAAAGGGTCCACTCTAGCTCACGAGATGCCTCAGCACACCTAATATTGATGGATGCGTGAAGGCTGAGAGGTGTCACATTTTAGAAGCAAGTCAAACCTGTAAAATGTTGCTTCAGAGGCTTTTCCAACCTGACCAGAAAACAGTTCTTTGAAATATACAATGAATACCTATTGTGGTCATATCAGTCCCGTCCCGTCCCGTCCCGTCCCGTCCCGTCCCCCCCCCCCCCCCCCACTAAGACACCCCTGAATTAATCAATAATAAAGAAAAAAAGTTAGTTACTGCCCTGGTTGATTTTGATTAACAAAACGCTTTTCAAACTGTGAAGAGAATAATTTCTGTTCCAGCAGACAAAAAGACAACAGGAAGTCACACTCGACAGTTTGCTGAACGCAGTAGAAACCCGAACCTGTTAGAGGCTTCAGGTCGTAAAGACTTAGGAGGTGTACACATGCTGTGTCTTTAACTGCCTGGAAAACGCGAGGTCAGGCACTGGGCGGTACTCTTGTGCCTCTTCTGTGCCAGCTTTCAACAGCGCGGAGGCAGGTTATGTTGGTACGTCGGTTGCTAAGCGACCATAGCCAGCACCCCATCATAGCCTACAATGCAGAGCTGATCTTTATCCAGGCTGTTTTGTAAGTGTGTATTGGGCCTAAAAAATGTCCGTGGGACAGATGTAAAGCTCTGGCAGCCCTGCATTAAATGATCAACTTCGTCTTCTTATTTACCACAGACTGATATTTACAGAAGAAGGGAAAGATGTTTGCCAGCTGTGACTGGTTGTCACTCATCACATGACATGTGGTGCACGCAAAGTTGAACTCTGTTTATCTCAGGGCGCAGCTGGTGCAACTTGAAAAACAGACGCATGGAAATGCATGCGTCGCTCTGGTGTTTGAGCCGCCTGCCACAGGTCTACATTGAAAACAATGGATTTGATGGTGCAAAAAAACGCAGCATGTGTACGGCCCTTTACACTTCTCTGTAGTGCTGAAACAATCTGAAAAATAATGTCTGCTTAAAATGCCCCTAAACAAACTTTTAAAATAGCCTATAATGCCTCTTTCTCATTTAAAAGCTCCTAGAAAACGAGCCAATTGTCTGATTGACGCTTATCGTCTCACACTGCACTTGATCTCATGCAGGCTGTAATGTGTAGACATCCCTTCAAGCAGCATCTTCTCACTATTTATCCCTGACACACTCAGACTATGCCTTTCTCTTGCTTAGCGTCTGTTTGAGATGACACATCACTGAATTATAAATGACCCTCCTTTAAGATTCTTTTGATTTTATATTCATATAGAGACTTTAGAGCTATTGAATACATTATACCGAGGTCTCCTGAGGAACCTGCATTATTGAAGTGAGGTTTCGTTTAAAACTATGTTCTCTGCTGCTCGAGAAATTTTAGCAGAGACAACTGGGCACCATTGCACATACCTCTGACACATGAAACACTGTTTAAAATGCATCATTCATGAGAAATGCTTCTGAGGAAAGGTTCTACTCTTCTACCTGTCTTCCCCCCTGCTGTTTTCCATGGTTACATCTATGGTTTCCTTCCTTTTGAGCTGTCTTTTTTGAATAAGCAGATATGAATTATTAGAGTGTCCATAGAGGCCAGGCAGAGCAGAGCATCACAGAGTCATACGCTCTGCTGGAACACTAGAGGGCCTCTTGTACTCAGAAGAGGATCTCAGCAACAACAGACTCACAAGTCCGTCTTTAGACGCTTTGCTTAACTAAAGACTGATGTCTTTCTCCCTGATTTTGTGTTTAGATGGGCGGATACAATACAGAGTTTAAAAAAATTCTCTACGGTGCAGAACCAATAGTAAATCCGCAGGGCGGTCCTTCGGTGGCTCGCTGAACTCTGGTGCTCGTAAACATAGTCCGACTACCTATTTTTCATATTATTTCCTGTCTATACTTGGGGCCATCACAAGTTGATAACGAGCACCCCAAACTCAGGGACCACTGTATCACTGTAGCTCTTTAAAGCTAATGTGAGACAGGTGATCAGTGGGTGGAAACTGACCCCATCTGAATTATGACAGATTCATGACAATGAATGAAAAAATGAATCAGCTAGACTGGCATCTCCACACCAATTTGAAAATGGGAATTAGTCTAGAACTTCTCAGTTCATGTCAGATTTCCAAGGGGCATTATCAACAGCCACAGAGCAAAACACCTTCGGTTTTCACTGAGACATTTTTTTTGTTTTCTGGTGGCCAGCAGGGCCAGTTGGTAAATTCAAATCCTGTCTGGCGTACTGCAAACACATTTTCTTTTTTCTTAACAACAAAAGCTTTAAAGGGAAATTTTTTACAGATTTTAAACCAGCTCTGTGTCAGTGCAGTGTGTGCAGATGAACGGTGTTTGGCCACCCTTTGTGTTGCCAGTCTGGAGCTCCTGGTGCAACATGTAGGGAAGTTGAATGTGTGGCAATCTTACAGAGCTGGTTTAAAATTGACAACATTTCCCTGTTGTTTGTTCTTCTTTTAGAGAAAATATACTGTCCAGTTCTTTTAATACTGACATCATAGCACATTTAAAAGAACACTCCACATCAGCAGCAGCCATCTTGGTTGTCTACATTGGCACTCCTATGTCAATCGTCATATGAAACCCACCCCATATTAGATTACAGTCATAACTGGCCTGGCCTGATTTGGCAGGACCAGACGCATCTGCCAGAGCAAATGAAACATTCACAGGTTATGAATCAGCTACCGTCATTCATAAACCTAATGAATTGCTTCCTTCCTGCACTGTGGAGCGCAGCGTTTGATGGCAATGTCACTGCAGGGATTCAACACATGGAACCCTATGTGACGTATAATTTGAATAAAACTAGAAGATCCCTGTGTGCATAGTTGTGCTCAAGAACATTACCATTAGCCTTAGAGACCAGGACAGGGATACTCAACTTGCTTTGCCCGGGGGCCACTTTTGCAAAATGACAGGAGGCCAGTGGCAGCAGCCCCAAACAGGTATGCTAGGGGCGTTTTAAGGATGTGAGGACATGGGGGGCTTAGCCTGAGCCTCTGCAACTTTATTGTTATTGTAATGGTTTCTTGTCAGCCAATGAGGGTCGGGCACATGCTTGTGTGCATAAGACAGAATTAAGAATCAGATCAAATCTACCTGTATACCTGTGTTTATACAGATACCTACAGTATTGTGTAGGTTAATTTATCACTGTTAATTTATTATGTTGATCTGTTCTGTATGACATCTATTGCACGTCTGTCCGTCCTGGAAGAGGGATCCCTCCTCAGTTGCTCTTCCTGAGGTTTCTACCGTTTTTTTCCCTCATTAAAGGTTTTTTTTGGGGGAGTTTTTCCTTATCCGCTGTGAGGGTCCTAAGGACAGAGGGATGTCGTATGCTGTAAAGCCCTGTGAGGCAAATTGTGATTTGTGATTTTTGATTTGATTGATTGAATTGAGTATATACAATATCTACTCCTGTAGCTATGTAACTTTGACAAACTCACTTTAAATTACTTACAATATTATATAGATTTTGTTTTCACAAATTATTAATTTATGTTACTGATTGATTAACCCAGCTGAGAGACACACACATTTCATTAAGGTTTAAAAAGCACCTGTCAGACTAAACTGAGAACAGATTGATGACGAGTAAAGAGGGGACACACAGTACATGCTATTTTTTCCATACACTACAACAAGGTGGAAAACTTAACATCCATATGACAACACAGCTCAGAGAGCTTTGTCATCACCCTTTTCATCTATTATTGAGACCAGTGTGGGGCTATTTATGGATCCACTGGTCTTCTGGATTGGCCGTCAAGACTATCCAACAGTGATGATGCACAGAAAGAAGTTATGTGGTAATGACCACTCAATGCCTCACTATTCACTCCCTTTTCACACCTGTTATTGATCTCTCTTTTGACAGAAAATGTGAGAAAGAACAAGCATTTATGACATTTAAACATTTCTGATACAGCTTACAGCCTGCTTCACATTTCATGCAATATCACTTCATTTTTCCTCCTTTTCTTCTATGTGACAACGTTTCATTAACTCTTTTACAACCACACATCCATCGAATTAAAACCACACAGCATTCAGTATTCAGATTCTTTCAATATCGCAACACAGGAGTAATAACCAGACAGACAGTATATTATTTTTCAAATATTCTATTGGTGGTTGTATAGAAGAATACAGGTAATTAAGTTAGTGCAAATCAATGCTTTGTATTTGGATGGAATAACAAAGCAGGTCCAAACCTGGGCTTGCAGCATTAGTTGCCATGCCTACAGCGGTAACTAAAGGGCTGTGGTTATTAAAGCTGATGCCTGATGCTCATTCTCCTCAAATGATTGTATTAGGAAGTGTATTGTTGTTGTCAAGAGTAGGGAGATAAATAGACACCACTCATCTTCTCCCATGACTGCATAGGCCCTTGGTATTTATCTATAAAACCTGATCATAGATGGTTCTTTAACCACATAGGTGAATAACATGTGAGCAGAGAGTTTACATCACAGATGCTGCACATTACAGCTGTAATTAACAAGGACTCTTGGAAGAACACTCTGAAAGGGAAAGTATGATTTTAATGATCTGTTATCCATGACGTAAGAATTATTGTGAATGCTGCATAATTTAAACCAATTAACACAGCCTTTATAGATGTACTGATGATGTATTTCTTGGCATTCATTTAACATTTTAAAAATGTGCCTCTATTATTGGCTTCCCAGCAGGTGCACAAAAAAGCTGCAGTGTTGTTTTGACACAGCAATGCCAGAAATTTAATAGTTTCAAATGTTTACTGGAAAAAGGAAAAGGAGCCGATCACCTTTTTGAGGAAAGCAGGGTTTAGGCTAAAAAGACTGACAGAAGGGGCAAGTGTTTGAAGAGTAGATTTCTAATTCATATGACAATTTTTTTGAAGGTTTTACCTATAGACTGTAAAAATAATGGACGTCACCCATTGGTTTGTGGACACCTGTTGTGACAATATTTGGACGAGAAACTGACGCTCTGGAGGAGGGTTGAATCTGACTGAGAAGCCGAGCACACTAAAGGCCATAGGAGAGCATCTGTCACCCTAGTACATCGCCCCTTGTTGGCACCCATTGGCTTTTTCTTTTTTAGCCAATTCAGCATATTGAATAGCCAATAGCAATGGTGGAGCCTGTCAGTGAATGAAACCCCTTTGACTGGCAGTTCAGCTCACTGCACAAGAAGAGAAACATAAGGTAAGATTATTTTTCTTTAGCCATTAAAGCCGCTACAAGGAACTTTTAACTGGATATGCAAAAGTCTCTCGTTTCTACTGATGTCTGTGTGTGACCTACAACAGCAAATGAGACCATCGGTGTGAAGATAAGCTATTTCTATATAGTGTATATCCATACCTTTAGGAAACTGTCTCCAGGTCCGCCCCAGGTCGCTTCCAGGACGAAATGATTTACGGCACTCAGACGGCACACGTCATCTTACCTAGCTGCTTACATTTATAGTGACACTTATAAATAGGCACTATTCCTCCTCCTCGACCCGACATCCGCGCGAGTTAAAATAGCAGCAATCATCGGGTAAAAGTTCTGTGAAAGCACTGGACTCACCAACAGTCAGCCACGTCTCAGTCACACAGAGAAAATCCAATCCTCGGGAAGTCAGGAAATCCTTCAGGATAAAGATTTTGTTTGCTAGTGATCTAGCATTTACCAGCCCAATCCTGGCAGGAGCCGGCAGGTCCACGGCGTTAGCTGTCCGGGAAGCCACACACAGAGGCCGCAGGTTGCGCAGATTCACCCCGCGTCAGCGGGGACGAGGAGAGCAGGCTGGAAAACCTCATCCGGGCCGACGACAGGTACCAGCCAGGCGTCGACAGGGTCCAGCGAGTGCCGAGAAATAAAGAGGCAAGGCAGCGATCCATACTCAGTCCAAGAAGCCGTGGAAGTGCTCGCCAAACAGGCCTTCAGCCTTACCAGCCAACCGCTGCGTTTACCCCGGCGGCGGTGGCGCTTACGCCGGAGAGGTGGAGCTGGGGCACGGCAGAGGTGAGCTGGGATCCCCGATAGGAGCGGGGACAAAGTTTTCCGTCTTGTTGTTTCATTCATCCCCAAAACAAACACATGCGCGAGCCAGGTAAGCGTCTTTACGACAATACACGCTAGAGCTCATGGGAAATGTAGGCTTCATTCCGGCAAAACACTAACGCTTTTGTCCACAGGGTCACCAAAATCAACTCAAAATGAAAGTTTCTTGTAGGGATTTTAAGCTCTAAAGCAGAAACATTTAGTGATGGTTTTTGTTATTGTCCACTGGCCACAGTAAATATACTTTGTTCTTTCAACACTGAATTGTGTTATTACTGTGCTAAGTAGCTGGCTAACGTCAAAATGGTATTCCGGTTTCCCTTTTTGAATGACAAAAACATTTCAATAAAATGTAAAAAGGTTAATTATAAAAAAAATTCACCCCAAAATTCACTAAAGAGACAAAAAAAACAAAAAAAAAAACACTTCTTGTACCAGGCAGATGCAAAGACGCGACGTGCACCTCCAAAACATTGTAACCACGCATCAAGGCAACGCAGACCCAACGCAGACCGCAACAGCTATGATTGGTCCTTAAAACTACATAATTTACGGCATTTTGCAATGTTTCACTTCCTGCTGCAGAGTCACATATTCGCCCGTAGTCTGCCTCGAGCCATTCAAGGGGCGTACAGACCATCAGCGCAGTCGCCTCTCTCTTTGTCGTCATTGTAACATTTGTAATAAGAGCATTTGTTGTTCAATGCAGCAACAATCCAGCAACAGTCTTTCTCTCTCGGTCGCCATCTTCACTGTGACTAGAGCAAAGCCGGAAGATTAACAAACAATGAACAACCAACGACCACAGACGTCACAGAGTCTAGGTAGGTATATAAAAGAACACCGTGCCCCCAAGCGCTTTGGTGGAGAATTGCATAGCAACATAGACCAACAGGACACAGAACTATGATAGGCACACAGTAACTGCGGAGCAACTGCGTGCGCGTTGCGTCGAGCGTACGCAGAAGCATAAAGAAACTTTAACTTGCTCTTGGAGCCAGCCTCTAGTGGCCATTCAAAGAGCTGCTGTTTTATCCATGTTGGCTTCATTTTTCAGCCTTAAGGTTCCTGCTTAGTTTTACTGTATGGTGGAAAATAAAAGATTTAAATACAGTGCTAAATCCTAACTCTTAAATTGCCCACAGACACCTACAATTTAGTGCGACCAGTACATCCTGCTTGCTATATGTTTCACTGGGTTTCTAGTACATGGTATACTACCTGAATCTATGTTATCGATTCTATTAGTGCCTGTCATTAAAGATAAAGTGGGAAAAATTAACAGCTCAGAGAACTACAGACCTACAGCCTCTAAAGTGTTGGAGTGAATTCTATTGAGTAGACTGAAAAACTATATTCTTACATCTGAAAACCAATTTGGGTTTGAACAAAACCATGGCACAGATATGTGTGTATTTGCTCTAAAGGGAATTTTGGATAAATATAAGAGACAAAACACCACTATTTTTATGTGTTTCATTGAGAAGTGTTCCTGGATACCTAGTTAGAATCGTGGTGTACTGGTATACGAAACAGACTATGAGAGTAAAGTGGGGAAACTCTGTATCTGCCCCATTCCATGTAACCAATGGTGTTCAGCAGGGGGGGGGGGGTTTATCACCAGTCCTGTTTAACATCTATATGGAGGACATTTCTGTCCAGTTAAATAATTGTGGCACAGGATGCATGGTAGGAGATACTCTCATCAATCACTTAATGTATGCTGATGATCTTGTTATCTTTTGTCCAAATAGTGCTGGTCTCAAGCACCTGCTGAGGATATGTTCACAGTACAGTACTGAATTTGACATTAAGTATAATGCAAAGAAAAGCAATGTGATGACTGTCCGTAGTAGGGAAGACAGATGATCAATCTCTCCTGATTTTTTTCTGTCACTCAGCCCTCACAGAGTGTGATGAGGTGAAATATCTTGGTCATTACATGACAAATGATCTCTCTGATGACAAGGATATTCATAGACAATGTTGAAAAATGTATGCTCAAGCAAACATGCTGTTGCGCAAATTCAGCATGTGCTCAGTGGATATAAAGATTTGTCTGTTTAAGGCATTCTGTACTTCTCTTTATACTCCCCACCTGCGGTGTTGGTACAAGAAAAGCAGCATGCAGAGACTCACTGTGGCTTACAATGATTGTATGAGGTTGCTGCTTAAGGCTCCAAGAAGCTGCAGTGCAAGTCATATGTTTGCTAGTGTCGGGGTCTCTACCTGTGCTGCAGTGATACGGAATCTGATGTGCAGAGTATCTAACTCATTAAATTGTTTTTTTTTTTCATGCTTAGTTGACCCTGCACTCAGCTCAGTCAGGTTCACATCTAAGATGTGGAGTCACTGGCGATCATGCCTGTACACTTGCGTGTCACTCTTATATTTTCTGTACATCACTGTTTTATTGTGTATTGTTGTTGTCATTTTTTTTTTTTAATTTTAATTGTTTATGTTGTTTGTCTTGCTCTTATGGTGCTATGGACCTCTCCTTGAGATGTGTCTTTAATAATGTATGAATTGAAAAAACTGAATTGAATTATACTTCTGACATCATTCTGATACCTCTACATCAGGGTCCAAAACTAACACTCGCCAATTACGGGTAGATTTTGTCTCTGGCTGGTAAATTTTAAGGACCACTTGCCTCTCTGGCGAGTTATTTTTTTACCAGCGAAAAATGCATTTTTTGTTACTCAAGAACGATGCTGGTATCAGCTGGTTTCCTGGCAGAGTAATGTGTATTTCAGGCAGAGACGTACTTTTGTCACATAAGTGCATCACATGCATTTGCGACTAAAAATAGTTTTGTGCAAGCAAAAGAAATCATTCAGGACGCTGTGCAAGTACGGATTTCAACCAGCAGCAGAAATGGAAGGTGAATCCTGTCGGTTGTGGGTTGAACGGGGGTCACAGACACAGACAGGAATACGTATTCCTGTCAAATACGGCGGCCATACTGCTCCACGGCGCACTCTTTGTGGCAGGTAACGGTCCACAAACCTCACCGCACTGAAGGGACTGTTCTTTACTTGTCAGGGGAGGAGGGTGGCTGGTTGATTTTTGGTTGATTTTTATTTAATTTATTTATTTATTTAATTTCGATCCCCGCTATGTTAATCATTTGGTGCAGTTTCATTTAAGTAAAAAAAAAATGACTGAACAACTCTCACTTGTATTGGAGTATAATATTTGACCAAGAGTATCTTTACTTTCACTCAAGTCATGTCATTGAATACTTTGTCCACCACTGGTCAGACATTCACGTTTATATAGGGCAGGCCCTGCTGTTGCAGTCTGGTCAAGCTAAAATCTTATGTCTCAACTGTCCAAAGGAGACTGAAGTCAGTGATTCATGTAAAATTCTTTAATGAAAGATTGTTTTTGCACTGTAGTAAGAATACTACAGAATTTATTAACCCAAATATTACACTTAACTGTTGAAACAATTATTCATATTTTAGCATACATTATTACTAATATCAGTGCACACTATTAAAATATTGATTGAGAATCACATACAAGACCCAAATAACTTGCTAAATAATACTGATAGCAAATTACAACACTTAAAAGCAATTTTTATTTAATTTTTATTTTACCCTGGCTGGTAAAAAATTTCACTTACCAGCCAGGCTGGCTGGTAAGTGAAAAAGTTAGTTTTGGACCCTGCTCTACATGCTTACTGTAGCACATGTAGATAAAGTAAAGATCCGGACAGCACTCCAATTAGAATTCTTAACATTGCCACATAGAGGCTTTGTGCAAGACACATTCTGGCATGTGACGCTGTCAGAATACATGCTGAAGAAGGGCGTCTCACCCAAAATGTCGGTGTGGCAATATTAAAAATTCAAACTGGAGTGGTATCCTGATCTTTACCTCATTATTACCAACACTGAGGATTCAGCATCCATTCTCAAACATTTAACTGTGAGTAAGCGTTGCATGTCATTTTAGCATATTTAGATATTTATTTGAGGGCAGTACTGGTGCTGACAGTGGGGACTATAAATCCCGAGCATCTCTCCATTTGGAATCTGTGGGTCACTGGGCTAATGACCGTATTACAGTGGGTTTATCCACAGATTGACAGTATGTTGCACATAACTCATTCTCCCTCTTCTGTCCAGAGTTAGGATAAAAACAGAAATACATGGGGCATTCATCAGGAGTAAAAACACCTGTGTGACATCTGATGTAAAACAAGGGATCAGATCAGGCTTAATATAGCTTAATATAGTTGATACTGATCAGTTGAAAAATGCCTTGATCGGCACAGACACTGATCGTTGAGATCTGTTTGGGATAAGGGGTCACACGATTATGGCCACAATGATATCACGGTTATTTTGATCAATATTGAGATCACAACTATTATTCCCGATTTTTATCGTTTTTAGGGACAAAGAATTTTTATTGCACTTGCATCTAAAATATCTGCATCAAAATCTGCTTCTTCACCTGAATCCAGTTCCTGCTAACTGAAAAATCCTTGCATCAAAATAAGACTTAAAATAAGTTTGTTCTTCACCTGAAGTCAGTACTTTTTCGATACTTCTGTTTATATTCCTTTATTTTTTTAATTTTTTTATTTTTTACAGCAGTCACAATTTGATGATGCACTGCAGCATCACTGTCATGGATGTCTGAGTTGAGGCTGGACAGTGAGGTAACGTTAGCGACATTATTCTTCTTGGCCTTCATGCGTTCATCATACTGCAATTCATAGTTTTTTCAGGTGGTTAATCAATTTGTGTTGCTTTGCAGACACAAGTGATTTGTTTTCTCTCTTTTGGCTGCTCCCTTCAGGGGTCGCCACAGCGGATCATCCCCTGCCTCCTCTACTATTGCACCAACCATCTTCATGTCCTCCTTCACTACATCCATGTATCTTCTCTGGGGTCTTCCCCTTTTCCTCCTGCCTGGCAGCTCCATCTCCAACATCCTTTGTCCAATATAACCACTGTCTCTCCTCAGTACATGTCCAAACCATCTCAACCTGGCCTCTCTGGCTTTATCTCTAAACTGCTTAACCTTAGCTGTCCCTCTGATCTGCTCATTCTTAATCCTGTCCATCCTGGTCACTCCCAGTGAAAATCTCAGCATCTTCATCTCTGCCACCTCCAGCTCAGCCTCATTGTTTCGAAACCATACATCATTGCAAGTCACACTATTGTCCTGTAAACCTTCCCTTTCACTATTGCTACTATCCTTTTGTCACACATCAGCCCTGACACTCGTCTCCACCCACTCCATCCTGTCTGCACTCTCTTCTTCACCTCTTTTGTGCATCGTCCATTGCTCTGGATGGTTGACCCTAGGTATTTTAACTCATCTACATCTACTCATTGCATCTTCACCTTCCCACCTGCCTCCCTCTCATTTACACACATATTGTGTCTTGCCTCTACTGACCTTCATTCCTCTTCTGTCCAGTGCAGACCTCCATCTCTCCAGGTTCATTTCCACCTGTTTTCTACTCTCACTACAGACTACAATAGTGCAAACATTATGGTCCACGGAGCCTCCTGCCTGACCCCATCTGTCAATCTGTCCCTCAACATTGCAAACAAGAAGGGGCTCAGAGCTGATCCCTGATGTAACCCCATCCCTACCCTGAAACCATTTGTCACTCCGACTGCACACCTCACCACTGTCTCACTGCCCTCATACATGTCCTGCACCACCCTCACATACTTTTCTGCCACTCCTGACTTCCTCATACAATACCACAGCTCCTCTCTCGGCACCCTGTCATATGCTTTTTCTACATCTACAAAGACACAATGCACTTCCCTCTGACCTTCTCAGTTCTTCTCTACCAGAACTCTCAAAGCAAAAAATGCATCTGTGGTACTCTTTCTTCCAACAACAAATGATGATGGTTAATGAACAGATGACCCTTGTTTAGCACATCTGCAGTCACAACACTTAGGAATCTTTTTCGCATGCTGCTGCTGCTGGGTGCATGTGTAGCAGACAGCTCCCCCAAAGTGGAGGCTGCTGTTAGTTTCCAGAATGCTTGATCTGATAAGCAGCAGCATTTTCTATGAGCAGAACATTCATTTTAAACGTCAGTATCGCAGCCCATCGCGTTCATTTAATTGTGGGAAGCTACATTCGTGATCATGACTAAAATTTGTTTAATTGTTCAGCCCTGGTTTGGGACATCCCTTTTTTAATGTACCAGTTGTTCAAGGATCTGTACACATGCTACATTTTTTGCGCCCTCTGTTACGGTCTCCAGACCTTAGTACATTTATTTTCTGAGTGTAATGTGCTGTGCACGTCATTGTGGGGGTTATTCAGCCAGCACCTGTCAATCAATTATGTGTGTGTCTAATTGTCTGCTTTTCTGGAGGGAATCCCCGGCGAACCACGCCTCCAGCCCGCCCTCCTCTGCTGCTGTTCAGTGTTCCCCCGCTTGCAGGTCGGCTGGCCCCCTCGCTGTCGTCATCGGTTCCAGCCAATCACCGCTTCGCCAGCCTCTCATCCGAACCTTTAAAAGCTGCACGGAGTCAATGACAATGGCGGCTGTGATTTAATCTGAGCAGTCCGCCTCGCTCCGTTTGTGTTTTCGACTGCTGTAATCTGTTAGCTGTTGTGAGTATCTGGGGAGTCTGAGGGCTTTAGGACTTAGCTTTGTAGGCTAGCCACATATCCTTTTGCACACACATGTAGATTGTTTCCTGTATAATTCACTAGATTTATGGGTGTTGGTTCGAGTGTTGTTTGTTTGACAGGTAAGTCATAGAGCAGACAGGCAGAGATGTTTTGGTTTTGTTTATTTGGGTGGCCTTCCACCACAGTTAGTTAGCTGGGGTGTTTCTTTTTTGGTGACAGGTCAGAGTATTGTTTTAATTGTTTTATGATTTGCCGTCACCCGCAGCCCTTCCCAGTGTTATACTATAAATGTAATTCTCCACTGAGGCTCCTCTCCTGAGGCCAATGGCAGCCGACAGAAATCTTCACCTTCTTCCGTAAATATCAGTCTGTGATAAATATGGAAAAGTTTATCATTATTTTGAAGGGCTGCCTGAGCTTTACATCTGTCCCATGGACAATAGGTCTACACACTTGTAAACAGCGCCTGGAAGAAGATCAGCTCTGCACTCAAGAGTAGCACCCAGCAGCTGACCTCACGTTTTCCAGGTGGTTAAAGACCCGACGTGTGTACAGCCCCTAAGATAGGCTTAAATACACATGAGCCTATATTTTAACTGCAAAAATAATGAAACAATAAATTTTTTAAGTAATGCCCTTCACTGGTCACACTAAGTCCTCCAACGCAATGGCTTATATAAAAGCTCACTTGAACAAAAAAGTTTGAGGCTAAAAGTTAGGAATGCTGATTGGTATGGCAGTAGAAGGACTATAAATGCCAGCCCCATACATGCGTGCATGTAAGGCATGTGGGGATACCATAGAATCCGCCACTCCCATAAATGAGTTATTTATGATGCATAAATTAATGCATGATATTTCACGAATTATGTCGCTCAACATTAATAAATAACCAAGTCCGTATGACTTTACGTGATTAGTTGACCCAATAGGTCATCAATTAATGAACGTTAATTCTGAGTTACCTCAATCATTTAACCCAGTTGCACAGGAATGCTCATTTCAGATTCAGCCTCTCTGAAATAAAACAGCAGGTCTACCTGTTCTCACGGACACATGAAGCTTTTTCTTTTAATCAAAGTGATCATCACATGTTGCTGTATGACCCAATGGTCTTTATGTCACATTTACAAGTTAGGAGCTACGGGTAAGAAATAACGGACTGAATTAAATCAGGAGTCATGCATAAGTTAAGCATTAAGTGTATATTTTGTACCTTCATTATGTATTAATGTTACCAGTCACTTTACTACACTAATTACCAGATTCTTCTTTGATTTATGGTGTCCAGAGGAAACTTCTTTTTGGAAGTGCCTGCATGGTGCATTTGCACTTTCAAATTTGTGTTATTAGCGGCCCCGCTTGGTACTGTAAGTGAGTATGTGTGTATGAAGTGTGTGTGTTACGCTAGAAGAGTCAGAGGACGGAGTCTTTTACGTGCTACCCCCTGGAGTGTTACCGGAGTTTTTGGAGTGCTCAAATAAACGGGCCTTTTTCCCAAACGCAAGAACAGGATGTGGCGCAACACCCCATACAGCTTTCACAGGCTGCCTTTGTCGGACGGCGAGATGCTGAAGTTGTGGCTAGTTGTGCTACAAATGGATGCTAACACTCCTCTCCAGACACTGTGCCTTGCAGACCATCGGGTCTGCAGTGCTCTCTTCTCCCACGATGACTACTGCCAGCCAAAGAAGAGAAGACATCCAATCCCGAAACACCTCTTCCTCAAGAAAACGGCTGTCCCACGAGTAGAGAGAGCTACAGACACAGTGGAGCAAAGCTCGTGACATCACACAGCCCAGAGGTAAGGGAAAGGCTAGTATGCCATTTACAGAGATAGCACTGGTGATCTGAACTGGTCAGTGGTGAAAAAACACACACTTCATACACACATACTCACTTACAGTACCCAGCGGGGCAGCCCTCCCCCTCTCTGCTCCAACACTGACTGACAGCTGACTCCACTCATAGCACTCATAGCACTGGCGATCTGAACTGGTCAGTGGCAAAAAAAAGCACTTTTAATGCCCAAACTTATACGGGACGCATTTGCCCCCGTTACCGTTTTAGCTCGTTTTGCGGCTCCGGTTGCATCCACCTCCCTCAATACTGAACCAGTTTTAGAACGAGTTGTACCCATGAATCATACGCACACATACACATGGGGAAATAGGGCCCAGGTTGAAAAATACCGAAGTTGTCCTTTAAGGTGGGAACTAATATAAGTAAATGATTGATGAAGCTGTTTATACACGTCATGAGGTTAACAGTTAAGCTATTTCATTTAAAGAAAAAGGTTTGTATAAATGTTTATTTAAGGGTAATGATTGTCCACTTATCTGTCCATCCTCCAACTAAAGTAAAGGTAAAGGTCGCAATAAATGGACACGCCATATGGTCCTCGTGGAGGTTTGTTTGTTCCTTTATCTTCATGTAAAATGTTTAACTTTGCCTAACTTAAAATGTATTGTGCATGTTATAAAAGCATAAATTAACCATATATGGTTGATAATGAATGCTCTTTGTGACCCTTACTGTTGGGTTGAAAAAACATTTCCCTCAAGTAACACTTCATAAGTGCATATTGACATTGAATAAGCTTTAATTAACCCTGATTAACCATTTATTAATGCTCTCTGTGACCCTTGCAAATCTGAAACAATCACACAGCAATTAAACGTTAGTAAAACTTTTCCATTTGGAAATCAATTCATCCTGATAACCATCTGTTATTAAAATGCTTCATTTAAAATTTAAATATATGAAGATTTTATATTATTTTAGTATCATTTTATTTTATTTAGAAAATTTTAAATTTTAGCGCTCTCTGAAAGGAATAACAAAAAATTGATGACAATTTCGGAGTTCCATGAGAATACTACTTTTTTTCACAAAAATGACTAAATTAAAAAGCCTGGCATTAACTTGGTCCAACAAGAACACCAAATATGAGTACCTGAATGTCTGAACTTGCAATACTGAAAGTGGACTAGAAAGGGATCGAGAAGAGCATTAATAGATGGTTCATTACTTATGGTTAAGTAATGCTTTTTCACTCTGATGCATTTATCAGGTGTGACTTAAGGGACATTTTTTTTACACTTTACAATAAGGATCACAAATAGTATTAACACATGGTTCATTAGGGTTATGAAATGCTTTTTCAGCACTGATCCATTTGTTAGGTGTGACATAAGAAATACAACTTCACAACTTTACAATAAGGGTCACAAAGAGCATTAATAAATGGTTAATTATCATTAAGTAATGCTTTTCCAGCAAGGGATATACCATACGTTTCCAACGTTGCAATAAGGGTCACAAAGAGCATCCACAATAGGCCATTTATGGTAAAGCAATGCTTCTATAATATGTAAAGTAATTCAAAGGTTAGGCTGTAGGTTAAGCAACATTTACATAAAGAAAACAGGCAAATTTTAACATGAAGACCATATGGTGTATCTGCTTATCTCGCCCTTTACCAAAGATTAGTCAAAGGTTGGAGGACAGACAGTGGACAACCATTACCCTTGAATTAACATTTAAAATTAATTTTGTTTTTTTTTTTTGTTTTTTACTAAAATGACTTCGATGTGGACTTACATGTTAATTAACAATTTTATCACACATTTACTAATATTAGTTAGAAACTTAATTAACATGTAAATCCTTACTAAATGTTAACAAGTAATTTCCTAACAATTACTGAATACTTATTATTGTATTAATTACCAGTTAGTTAATGCCTATTAATGAATATACTGATATTAATAGCATCTTTATAAGCTATTAAATAATTGAAAAAAAAAAAAAGAATACCTTAGTTAACATGAACACCATTAGTAAATAATTATAAAGCACATTAGTTTTCTAATAATTGCCTGTTAGTTAATACTTATTAATGCATTAACTAATGTTAATTAATGTACTTTCAAACCCCCGCCGTACTGACTCAGACTCCGTCTTCTCTCCAATGTGTTGTGATGCTTTCAGCCATCCAATATCCTACACTAGATGCTAGGGGGAATCTCCAGGTGGGACAACGTTCATTCCTATGAAAGTTGCTCAGTAGCGCATGAAGCCAAGAAAAGCTCATTTTCCAAGGTATAAAACTGCCAGGATATCTCGCACTGTGGGGCCCACACAGCAAGTGCACTAGAGACTTATGGCCACCAAGCACGGCTGAGTGCAGCCAAGCGACTAACTTCCATCAGCCGAGTGGCTGACTTCCAGCTTAATGCTTCGCATGCTCAGGAACAATTGAATCAAATCCAAGTTGTGAAACAGGTCAATTTATAGGGGTTGTGACACTCAAAAAATGTGTCCACTGAATTACAGACATCTCTTTCCCCATATAAGTCTATGGAAAAAACTCTTTATAGGCCCCATGGCATCATGTGATGGACCCAGACGTTGTAAGTCCACTTTTGACCTCTATGTAAAATTGGCTTCAAAGCCAGTGACTTGTTGTGGAGGCTTGGTCCAGATACTGCACTGCCCTCGTGGTTGAGCTCAGCTCCTTTCACTCTGTTACCATCAGGTTATTAAAAAAACATTTAAATAATCAATTACTGATGTGTGAATTGATACCAAATTGTCCAGGTTGGCTTCACGATGCATCTAAAAATCAATTATGCAGACATGCAACCTCACCACTGACTTTACTGACAATCACATCTCATGTGTCTAAGTTTATTTTGTGTTTACTATTATTCTTTTTATAGAAATAAATTACTTATTTGCCTTCAGCTTGCGTCTCCCTCTCTTTTGTCATGACCTCAGAGCCAAGTTGTGACAAACATGGTGGCTGCTACTGACACATTCATGAAAGTAACACTTGCCTACATAGAATATATGTATATAATCTTAAGAAATTCTTGGAAAATGTTCACGAGCCTTGAATATTGTCAACTGCTGTAAAGCTACGGAAGACTGTGAAAATACTATGTTCCATTTCCTGCACAGAATGGTCTGGCACTGCCAACAGAGCTGCGGCTTTTAACAATACAGAACAATATGATAATAGTACATCACAGCATCTAAGCTGTTACAGAACATCCTCAACTACGAACAGCATTTTCATATTTCACAGAGACAGTATGTGAACTCTGATGTTTTCACTGCCCTTTTCACACATAAAGAGGTGCAAAGATGTCTGTGATAAATGTGGAGAGGGTGCAAGGTGGTGAAGATGCTGCACGCTATATTAACCAGGGTCAAGAGTTCAGTTATCACTGGAGTCAGTTCAGAAGACTTTAAAACTTCATCCAAACATGAATGAAATACATGTTTCTATACAACTTCCTGACTAATGTTCCTAATTCTGAACTCAGGGGTTGTAAAATCAATGTGATGCACATACAGCCAACAGCTGGAGGAATAAAGCTCACTATATAGTGGACTATATAGTGAGTAGTGAGTGATTTCGGACACGGCCCAAGTAAATGTTTGTGCCAAATTTGAAGAAATTCCTTGATGGTGTTATTAAGAATGGGATGGATGGACGGACGGATGGACAACCTGAAAGCCATCGCCAGCACTAACGACCTGAGCTTCAGGTGAAAAGTTCTGATAATGAGCCACAATAGTTTAAATAACCAGCACCAATGAA
Organism: Epinephelus lanceolatus; assembly: GCF_041903045.1. Taxonomy (NCBI): domain Eukaryota; kingdom Metazoa; phylum Chordata; class Actinopteri; order Perciformes; family Serranidae; genus Epinephelus; species Epinephelus lanceolatus. Next base: position 6,006,941 of record NC_135746.1, on the reverse strand, counting down.
TTAGTCAGTGAGTATGTGTGTGTGACATGCGCATATACAGCAAACATCAACAGCGACCAACTGTCCAACACATCCACACCATGAGGAAGGAGACCAACAAATGTGTCAACAACTGCGAGGCTATAAATGAGATGGACTCGAGCTTGGCAGGAAAACAGGGCTGTTGTCAGAGTATGCGACGGCGAGCAAACAACAGCCGTCTGCAAACAGATTGTTTCTAACTTAGCCAGCAGACAGGTGACAGGTTTGACGCTCTAAAACCAGCTGCTGTCGACCTGTCAAGCTGAGCTGCAGGCGACACCATCAGCCGGCCTGAGTCGTGCTGAGTCGGGCCAGATCATACTGCTGCGGCTTTGATTTCTGCAATGTCCTAAAATGGTTTCGTCTTTTTAGGAATCTTTGGTCTGAACTGGGCTTTATAAACTGGAACTCAGTCATTTATGAAAAGCACATTGTAATCCATGTAATCCACGTCAACCCCATGCACTAAGATGCACACACACATGAGAATACACACAAACACACACACATATTCATGGGCAGACAATAGCCTGGTGTGGACGATAAATCCCGCTGAGTAAGGTATTAATCCCATTTTATCTTATCTTCAATTCAATCTTCAACTAAAAGCATCACAGAAAAAAAAGCTTCTGTCCCTTCATCATTTTTCATAACTCAAGTTCCAAAAATTATGTCATGAGTACAGCCTAATTTAGGTTTAAGTATCTAGATATTTAATTTAAGAATTAATGTAAGAGATAAAAAGCTTTATCAGTTTTTTCACACTGAGCTGGCACCATATTGTGTAATTACCTTTTGCTTTTATAAATCCAGCCTAGATGTCTGGGTGAGTGTGTGTGTGTGTGTGTGTGTGTGTGTGTGTGTGTGCTTTGTTGGAGGACGAGCAAAGTGTGGCATAAAGTGATTGTAATCAAAATCTCCATTAGCGCTGTGTGTGTAAATGTGTGTGTGTAAGTGGAGTGTTTTAGAGGGCACAACATGTGAATGAAGTGATTGATTGATTGTAGCAATCAAAATCTGTATTAGCACTGTGAGCATGTGTGCGTGTGTGTGCATGGTTGCGAAAGTGCACGTTGGTAAAGGGTTGTGTACGCAGCAGGTTGGAGGGGGTCTGTTGATCATATGTGCCACTGTGTACTGTCCAGTAAACTGGTGATGTAGCAGGTTAATGCCTGTACTGTATATGTGGTGACAGACGCTGCGTCACATGGGGAAGAATACGATGGCTGACAGAAGAGATCAGAAACAATATTCTCAGTCTTTCACAAATTCAGCACCAGTACAAACGGGACTAAACTTCAGAGCCTGTTAAAGGTGTTTTTCTTCCTGGGAAGAATTTTTTGTGTCTGTGTTTACTCCTGACTGGACAAACATGGATGATAAATACATGTCCAAACTGTCACCTACTGTTGATTTTTGGGCAGGGATGTACCTGGTGATCATTGGTAAGTACACTGTTTACTTCTTTCTCTGCCATATTGTGTCGACATGTCTCCTTAGATTAAAATGCTTAGCTTATATTAATTTTTGGATCCTGAAAAAGTGACATCTTCTCTTTCAAATGGCTGCAGGCATGAAGCTAAAACTTATAGATAACTTTAAGGAAATAAGCATTTTGTAAAGACTCTGAATTCTTGGCTTGCTTGCTTCTTTATTGGAGGTCGGAAGACACAGTCAGGATGCGTGATTTCAGTGTCAGCCTCCCTGTTTCAATCTTATGAGCTGCCCATGTGAGTAAACAACATTGTTAGCTTGATCTACTTCACTCGTGTCTGCAGCTATCGATTCTTTTAGTAATCAGGTATGCTATCGGGGATTTTATTAAATTACGTTAGCTTTATTTAAGGGCAATAGTAATATATATAAAAAAAGAAAACAACAGAGGTCTCTGAAATGAAAGAAATGGGCAACAACTTTGTTCTTGCTCAGCTGAACATAGTGGAACCTTCTGCACGAAGCTGTCCAAAGTACGACTCTGCGACTTAACAGTACAATCAATTTTTTTTAATTGATATTTATTCCTTGGCCTTCACAAATATCATACTTTAAGTTCCTATGACTGGCTAGTTTTGGCTTATTCATTGTGGTCAAGGGGTGCCTCACACCTGCTGACCCCTCTTATGGCAATCCAAATTGATATACCTGCTCCACTGTCTACTTAGTGTGTGTGTCTGACAGTGACAGGGGGTGCATGTATCAGTGAGTGGGTGAGTGAGTGAGTAAGGGGTGTGTTCATGTGTGTATGACTAACATAATAACATGAATGAAGCTAAGGCTCTCACAAGTGGCTGAGATATTGAGGAATTAGGCACAAACAGAAACCAGAAAAAATGCAAAATTTGGATTCTGTTATAATCATGTATACAGGGACATGAATAAGCAGGTTTGTCATGGCATATAAATGCACTCAGTGAAAAATTAGTCATCATTTTTCACCTTACCAACTGGACTCTATTTCAGTCATATACTACAGTCATCCAAGATGGGCACCATTATATTGGTGATATTGAATTTAAGGAATGAGTTAGCTTAGATAACTATATGTGCTTTAATACATTCATGTGTGTGTCTATGCGTGCTCTAAGGAAAGTTATGTCACTCACTTCCTGTCCTGCTGGAGTGGCTTTGCATCCCCTGAATGACGCATGACTCAATACATCTGCACTTAGTCATCTGTGTTGCCATCTCCCTTGGTGTTGCCAGGAAGAAAACCACAATCAGGTGATCCGATGCCCAGGTAGGTGGTCCGCCACAGGCCATTGTGGGAAGATCTGGAAATAAAATAAGGATCAGCCGTCACTGGGTACATACTGCATGTTCATTAAGCAGCTAAATTTAATGTAAAAAATTCCATGCATTTGAAGTAATTTTACCAAAGATATACTAAAACCTGAAGAAAAATATTTTTGATTTTAAAACTGAATCAAGTACCTTAAAACATACTGTATGTGTAATGTGAAACAGTGCTAAAATCACAGCTCTATAAAACTACTGAGCTTCCTTCAGTACACTGTTCTGCTTTTACAGTAAGTCAATAATGACCGAAATATCAAAACAACTCAAGACAAATTAATATCAGCACCAGAACAGGCAAGTGGATGTTTTTCCTACATGGGTATCCATAGCCCACCTCTCATTGTGTATGGCCACCTGTTGATGACCCCAGGTGACACAAGTTTGCCAAAATGAAGGAAGAAAAGTGAGCATCTGAAGAAATCCAATTAACTGAACTGATGAAAGACCTTGATTAAATTCAGCTGCTGTGGCCTCCCCAGTTGCTTAATTCACTTGCCACCTGCAAATTACAAAAATTATAATAATCACTGCATGCAGCAGACATTTAATTTCACGTACAGTAATCATACCAGGACGTCATCCAAAGCAAATGATGCATTCTTACATACAGCTCGTCTTCACATACAGCTCAGTGTGTAATGTCTAGGTATGTTCAGGGTTGCAGTGCATGTATGAATAGGACTCAGAGGCACATACTGTGCAGCTGCTTCGTTAGAAAGGTTTCAGCCATGGGCTTCCTTGTTCCAGCTCACGTACTGGCAAGTATAAATATCTACAAGTAAATATACAAGTTTAGAATTCTTCTTCTACAATGTCCACTATACTGTGAAAGGGCAAAACCTAGACAAAAAAGGTCATCCCTGTGTTCCCAGGGTCCTTTGTCTCCCGGATTTATATAGCACATAGAAACCTGAAAAAAGATGTTCTCAAGCTCCGTATTCGCTAAAGTCATGACTCTGAGAGTGATTAAATTGTACTGGCCCAGGTCTATATTAAAATAGAGTTGCTCTTTGTGTAAGAAAAAAAGGTCCAAATTAATTGCAGCCCAAGACAATTTAAAAAACGATTATAAGAATGACATAATTGAAATATTAATGACCCACAAATTAAAAAATGAAAACAACAACAACAACAAAAAGGCTAATTTAGGGTTGGATAAGAGGTCTATGGCCAGGTTTAATTTCTGTTTCTTAACAGATTAAGCTCAGGAAACACAACAGGAGAGTGTAAACAGAATTGATCAAATATCAGAAAACAACAACATAGTAATTAATGAATACTAAAAAAAATTGATTTATAATTTGCATAGAATGCCAGTTAGAAAGCAAAATGTATCTACTTTTACAATTTATAAAATACACCAATATAACGGCTCACAAAATAGTGACTGGCTTGTGTCTAAAAATACTGTAACATTATTATTTCAGGTTTTTAACATTATTACATACTTCTAATAGTAGCTACTATTTATGATATAGTTTCACACACATTTGAACACCAGCTAACAAGCTAGCTTAGGGTCAAATTGTGTTTCACCTACGAGCTAACGTTAGCTAGCTACTGTTAGCTAACGTCATTCGGAAAAGCTAGCTACTGTTAGCTAACGTCATTCGGAAAAGTTAGCTACCGTTTGTCGCGTTATTACTTGACTATGGAAAAACATGTTTAAAGACAAATGGTGTCCTTAGCAAGCGTAGGCTTTGATTTAACTTACTTTTAAGCATAAAACACTGATAACGGGGACTCACCTGGAGTCTCTCCACAGCAGGTATTAATTAGGGAACCTGTTACCGCATTGCTGGCAGCAAAACTTTTGAGAAAAATGTACTGCAAACATCAGCCCACTGAAAATTTGAACATTTTAAGTCTGGATTAACACTGATAATACAATATTTCTTATGCAACAATATCCAGCAAAGAATCAGATAAAGCCACTGTATACAAGCTGCCAGGCTAACAGATAAAGCAAGCAGGTAGTTAAGATAGTGGTGCATACTAAGGGACTGTTCATTACTTATCAGAAATTCCAGAGCAGATTCCAGGTAGGCTACAACATCTGGGGCCGTATTCACAAAGCCTCCTAGAGTTAAGAGTTGCTCCTAGTGATGTTTTCTTAGAATTTCCCCTTAAAGTTAAGACTAGATCCCTGTAAAAATAAAAGTTATTCACAGGGCATCTTAGACCTTAAAAGAACCCCTAAGGTGAAAAACTGTTAGGAGCAGGGAGGAGGACTTTTAAGAGGCTTCAGCATTTCTTAAGCAGCGGAGAAAATGGCAGAAACACAAAGAAGTAGGAGAAATATTTTCCCAAAGCTGTATGACAGTGAGTAAATGAAATGCCACAGATTAGACTGTGCAGGGATAATATTTGTGGTCGATCTCATTAGGGGTGTTTCCCACCCAACGCAATAAAATGGTCACAATACTAGGACAGAAAACTGGAAAAGGGATGACATGGGTCTGTCTCAGCCTTCCATCAGCAGAATGATCACACTAACAATGTTCATTTCAGCCAAGCTGTCGTCTCTGAGGACTAATGACTCCCATCCTCTGCAGGAAGAGATAAAAGCTCTGAAGAGCTCCTTCAGCGATAGACTGATTCACCCAAAGTGTTTGAAGGAACGCTATCGCAGGTCCTTCCTGCCTGCTGCTGTCAGGCTACATAACCAGCACTGCTCACAGTAAACTGCACCATGGACACTTTATAGACACTATGGACACTTTATAAACACCACAGCTGTTTGCTCTTATTTGCACATATAATCACTTGCACTAGATGTGCTCTCTTTAATCCGCTGCTCATTATTATCCACTTCTCATTATTATTATTACTATTATTATTATTATTATTGTTATTTATCGCCGTTTCTTGTATTTTTTGTACTTTATTTGCATGCCTATTTTTTAAGTTTATATTTTGAAATCTTTAATCTGACTCTTTCTGCTTGACTGCTGTAACACTGGAATTTCTCCATTGTGGGATCAATAAAGGTGTATCTTATCTTATCTTATTTCATTTCCATTGGGTGTCCACACCTTGCAAGCTCACAGAAGGGTGTGTCTGTGACAACCAATCACATCTGTTAAAAGCAAGCATCATACCTAGCAACGGGGTCAACCACATCCCCTCAATAAGATAAAAGTTTCTGTCCCTTCCTTGCTCACTTTCCTTAATCACTCCTAAGCTAGGACTCCTTACTAAAACAAATTTAGGCTAAGTTAGGAAATCTCTGAGAGTGTTCTCACAATGTTTGTGAATACGACCCCTGAGGTCTCTGTCCAAAAGAGTGCAGTCCTAGGAACATGGAACAGATATGAAGAGTGTTGTGGGTTTACAGTAGTTAAATAGCATGACTTTCTCATTTTCGTTTTGAAAAAAGTTCCGCGTTCAGACGACACGTTTTTGATAACATTCGGCATGTACACGGATCCGCAAAAATGACCAAAACGCTGCAGTATACATGCCAGGCCAGTAGCTGGCAGTGCGACTTTGTAATGAAACAACACGTGCCTGCTCACATGCGCTTCCCTCTACAGAGCGGTGATGTACAAACAACAAAATGGCGACCGCACAAACGTTTGTTTGGCCGGATGATGACATGGAGTTGCCTCAGTAAATCTACACTTTGCTGGAGTAGCGTTGATAAATTCAAAAGGGTGAGCAGCACAAACAGAGCTTGGGAGTCCGCCATTGTTGTTGTGATGGTTGACTTTCTTGCGCATGCCTAGTGACTGGAACCGTAATGCGCATGTGCGAAAAGTCTCCGATTTCAGAGGAACTGCATATTGCAAGTTTAATGGAGACAGTGCCGTTTCCCAAAAATTGCACTCTGGAACCCGTTTTCAAAACGTTGCGTTTTCAGGCACCCAAATTGCTGCTGTCATGTAAACGATGAGCCAAAACGCAACTAAAGTTTACCCTTTTTGGTTGAAATCGTTGTCGTATAAACAGGACCTGAGTGACAAGCTGTCTGTCAGCCCTCAGCAAAGTCTATGTGTCAGATCCTCCCCTCGTTAAAAATTAAATAAATGCCAAATTCAAGGCTTCGTTGAATCCCTAAAAAATATACAAAAACTCAATTGTCCACGATGTGGAGAACTCCCTTTGGTTTAACACTTCCCATAGAAAAAACATACGACAACATATAGGAAAGGAGAAATACAAAACACCGTGAGCAGTCTTGGAAATATACATTCATAAAAATACATCTCACAATATTCAAGTCAGTAATATACACAATAAGCAAGTGTCTATGACATTAAAAGGACGTAGTGTGCAAAGAGCTGCAGCAAAGTATCAGGAGCATCACTTTATATCACAGGCCTATGTGCAGATCCTGATTTAATTTATAACCTAACAGTATGATTTCTTTGTATTTGTGGTATGAGAAAAGGTCATGCATTTTCTATAGAACCAGGTAATATTTAACATTCGGGGAACACGTGTCAGGTGGCCAGAAGGACAACTCCATATGAATACTAATGTAGTATCCTCTGGATGTGTTCGTGTTTGCCGAATACATTAGCCACCTGCCTGCGTGTCTGTCAACATGTTGTGATATTTCCATGCCCCCACCCCGGATGTGCCTCAAAAAATCAATTGATGCAGCTTTAAAGATTCATTAAGGAAGCAGACAAATCCATGAGAGTCTATAAATTGTGCAAAATCATGTCTGATCCTTGAATTTTGTATACCTGTGAATAAAGAGGCAGTGAAGATAATTCATTGGCAGTCAGTTACAAATATAAAACCACCATGGCGGTAGAGAGATTCGTAATTGACCCTCTTTGCAGTTCGAGGTGTCGACAGGTTTTACAGACTTCTCTTTTCTAGTGGTGGTCTTTGGGGAAATGCTTTTTGGGCCACAGGGGATTTTTTCACTGCATTCTAGAGCAGTGGTTCCCAACTGGTGGGTTGCGGTCCATCCTGAATGGACAGCAAGTGACTCAAACATGTCAAGTTCGTAAAAAACACACTTTATTTTTAAGTACAGTGAATTTCTGGCACAGAGCTTTTATTTTGAAGTGCTGTTCCTGCTGTGGAGTGAGTGACTAACAGACAGCTACTTCACAGAGACAGCGAACTATCTTGATGACACGTCCAAACACAAGCATGACGCTAAATATATATTAAACTGTGTGGACCTTGAAAGTAATGGCGAAGGAGAAATGTGGACCCCATGGCTGGACCAGTTGGGAACCGCAGATCCTCAGACTGGCAGTTTCAGAGCTGAGGGGCCTCGACTGCAAAAGCCCGGTCCCCTTTAGTTTTGAGCCGGGACTGAGGAGCAGCCAACAGAGCCCTGCTGCGCGAATATTCCGCAAATCCGTCCCGCATTTCTGCATCGCAGCAGTGAGAATGAACCTTAAAGCAGGGCTGACATAGTCATGTTTTCTAGTGTCTGTTAAAAGCTAAACAGCTGCGTTTTGCACTAGCTGAAACCGTGAGATGGCTTTTTGGCTCAGCCTTGAATACGATGAGTTGCAGTAGTCTAACCATGAGGAAATGAAAGCACAGATGACCTTCTCAAGATCGAGCCGAGAGAGAAGGGACCTGATTTTGGAGATGCTTCTTAGCTGACAGAAAGAGGACAACGCTTGTAATCTGCTTTTCAAAGGAGAGGTCACTGCCTGCAGGTGTGACATTTACAGATAGGAGGCCAAGATGGATTGGTAAAATAGTGATGGATATTGATGGATTTTGATGGAGCAAAGAGGATTATTTCTGATTTCCCGTCATTTAACTGGAGAAGGTTTTGGGACATGCAGCGCACTTTATGTCAGAGAGACAGGCAGTAAAGGACAAAACACATATCTTGGCTTTCGCTGGTCAGAAAGAGGCAGGGCTCGGGTGTTGAAATCTGGTGCTTGGGCAGTGACTTGCAGCATCAGAAACCAACGAAAAAAGGCATCCTTCAACATCGGGATGATATGCAACGGACTGCTGTTATGCTTTGATGGGGGAAACGCAACGAATGTTCACGCGGAGTGGTGGTGGATGGGTCCAACATACCACGACTTTCACCTGAGAAAGCGGTGTTCACATCCTGCAAGTTTCTAAAGCCAAACCCTGTTCTTTTTTCCTAACCCTAACCAAAAAAAACATCAATACGCGGCGTGGTACCAACGCAGTGCCTTTATTTTAAAAGAGGCTGTATGTAAAAGTTAAATTTCCTGTGAAAACAGAAGTGTATTTTGGAAAAAGACAATACATGTGACAGGCAGAACTTGACAAAGTGTTCCAGAACATCAACAACCAACGCACCCTGGGTACCTTTCATGTCATATGTAGACGTGGAAACCAAAAGTCAATATGTGACGAGGTCATTGTGAGAAAGTTTCAGAAACCATGTAACTCTAAAACATTAATAAAAATATAAGTTCTACAGTCTAGCTTTTAAACATCAGATATCATTATTCCAGCCCCATTCCATATTGATACCATCCTGCCTCCAGTGTGTGTGTGACTCAAACAAGTGCTATGTCAACAATGTCCTCCCCACGACACCAGAGTAAATGAGTTTTGAGCCTGAGCCACAGAAGACAACAGCTGCTGTGTATGAGCGATGTTCATTCCTAATGCATTGCTCCTGACTCTTCCTGCGTGTCATTTACCCACACGACCACGGTACTGTCACCACCCCTTCCCCAACCTGAAGAGTATGAAGAGTTTACGGACACACTGATGACTCCCCACCCTGACATAATGGTTTAAAGCCACATAATAGGAGTGACTATTTGCATGGTGTGACACATGCATACGCATAAGGCACAAAATCAGTCACACACTTAACACTTGACCCGAGTCCCGAGTGACACAAATGTCAGAAGGTTTCCAGTGAAGAGGCGTGGAATTAAAATGCAACACCACACCTCAACAATCCAATATACTGTAGTTTTACATCACAGTGCATCTGCTTCCCATTAAATTTTTCACATAATCATATCTGTAATTTTTCCCTCATGTTTTTCACAAAAAGTTTAATTGCAATTTTATTTGTCTTTTGGAAAAATCAAGCTTTGTGTTTCATTTCACACACAGAAGCGTGTTGCTTTAGTTTTAATGAAGGTACGACCTCATTATCGTAACTTCTGAGGAATTTGCTGTTGGATAACATTCTTCTCCTTTTTTTTCTCCAAAACCCTACAGGCATTATAAAACTAATTCTAATTTGTGTGCACAAATATATTAACTAATTCACCTAGGAGTGAGTGACCTCACTGTCCATTAATGAAAGTAAAATTATTAAATTAACAGATGTTTTGGAGTTATGTTTTATGAAATGAGCAATACAGAAAAACAACAAAAAGCGCAACATACTGAAAAAAGGAAGAGGCATGAATTTGTGCCAAGACCTCAGGCAGTGACTGGAGGAGTGAGATAACATACAGGAGGAGAGGGAAGAGGCAGGACTGTGAGCGATGAATGTGGCTCAGTCTTATTGTACCTTTCATTTCACAAGCTGAAAGCATAATGTCTAATACATACATACATACATACATTTCAGCAAAAAGATTTCCAGTTCAATGGCCAGGAAACATCCTATTCATATGAAACAAAAGATTTGTATGAAGAGCTTTCACCCTGTCCATTCATTAAAAACCCCATTAAGTTTTTCAACTCGTCCTTGCAGATGAATGCTTTAGCAATCAAATCTCAGTATGCCTGCTCTTGTTTTATAAGGTAAGGTATTCAAATCAAATCAAATCAAACTTTATTTGTATAGCACTTTTCATGCATTAAAAATGCAGCACAAAGTGCTTCACAGAATAGAAACATACAACAAAAATATTACATACATATTGAAAACCCGCCCCTCCCACACACACACACACACACACACACACACACACACACACACACACGGTCGATATAGTCAATAACATGGCTGGGCACTGAGGAACCAGGTGAGGAAAGGACCACCTATGGGGAGCTCATCCACACTGAGAGGTGTCACAGCCTACAGCCACAGGGAGCGCCGCCACAGAGACCACCCCAACCCAGAACTGGGCTGGACTGGGGTGGACTCCACACATGGTGCAGAGCCCCCCAGTCCTCCGGACCTGAGGGATCTCCAGGACGATGTCCCTGCGAGCAGACCGGGCACACCGGGCATACCTCTCAGCGTGGAGGCTCCCCATGAAGAAACACTGGAGCTAAAAACTAAAAGACTAAAAGGCAATATGATATGATAAAACAAGTATGAGATAAAATAATAATAAATAAATAAATGAAGATTTAGAAACTTTTTTTAGTAATAACAATAAAATGCATAAAGATTTAAAAATAAATCATTTAAAAGCATTAGAAATTAAAATAACATATAATGTAAGAATTAAAAGAGTAAAAGAAATCACTTAAAAGCCAAACTAAAAAGGTGAGTCTTGAGCCTCCTTTTAAAAACATCAACAGTCTCTGCAGTCCTGATGCTCTCCGGCAGGCTGTTCCATAAGTAAGGGCCATAATGGCTGAATGCAGCCTCCCCGTGGGTTTTTGTTCTAACTTTTGGAACAGTTAAAAGGCCGGTGCCGGAGGACCTCAGGATCTGCGAGGGTTGATATGATAAAAGCAGGTCAGATAAATAAGAAGACCCAAGACCGTTAAGACATTTAAAAACTAATAAAAGAACCTTAAAATCGATCCTGAAACACACGGGGAGCCAATGCAGCGATTGTAAAACTGGTGTAATGTGTGCCCGCCCTCTGGTCCTTGTCAGCACTCGTGTGGCTGAGTTTTGGAGTAGCTGCAGATTAGAGATGGTCTTTTTGGGAAGACCAGAGAGCAGGGCATTACAATAATCTAAACGACAAGAGATAAAAGCATGCATCAGCACCTCCATGTTAGCCTGAGAGAGAAACGGGCGGACTCTGGCTATATTCTTAAGATGATAAAAACCTGTCTTTGTTACATTTTTGATGTGTGGAATAAAACTAAGCTCAGAGTCAAAAATGACGCCCAGGTTCTTTACACATTGTGAAGGTTTAAAATCTTGTAGTTTTGGTAAAAGTTTCTCTCTCTTGCCTTCAGGACCAATAATTAAAACCTCTGTTTTGTCCCGGTTGAGCTGTAGGAAATTCACTGCCATCCATGACTTGATATCTAAAATAGAGTTTAAAAGGGTATCAATTGGCCCTGTGTCATCAGGAGACACGGCGATGTACAGCTGTGTGTCATCTGCGTAACTGTGGAAGCTGATGCCGTGCCTCCTGATGACGTCCCCAAGGGGAAGCATACAGTGCCCTCCAAAAGTATTGGAACAGTGAGGCCAATTCCTTTATTTTTGTTGTAGACTGAAAATATTTGGGTTTGAAATCAAAAGATGAATATGGGACAAGAGATCAACGTTTCAGCTTTTATTTCCAGGTATTTACATCTGGATCTGATACACAACTTAGAAGATAGCACCTTTTGTTTGAACCCACCCATTTTTCATGACAGCAAAAGTATTGGAACATGTGACTGACAGGTGTGTTTTGTTGCCCAGGTGTCTCCCAATTACATTGATTATTCAAACAATAAATAGCACTGGATGTCTGAGCTCAGTTTCAGATTGGGTACGATAGGTTTTGCCTGTGCAGACTGCATTTAGAGGTGGAACCAACATGAAAACCAGAGAGCTGTCTATGGGTGAAAAAGAAGCAATTGTGAATCTGAGAGAAGATGGACAATCAATCAGAGCCATTGCACAAACATTGGCCATAGCCAGTACAACCATTTGGAATGTCCTGAAGAAGAAAAAAACCACTGGTGTACTAAGCAACAGACGTTGAACAGGTATACCAAGGAAAACATCAGCAGTTGATGACAGAAACATTGTGAGAGCTGTAAAGAAAGACCCTAAAACAACTGTTAGTGACATCAGCAACAACCTCCAGAGGGCAGGAGTGAAGGTATCACAATCTACTGTTCGCAGAAGACTTCATGAACAAAAGTACAGAGGCTACACCAGAAGATGCAAACCACTCATTAGCAAGAAGAATAAGAATAGGAGGCTGGAATTTGCCAAAAGGTACAGAGATGAGCCTCAAAAATTCTGGGAAAAAGTTTTATGGACTGATGAGACAAAGATTAACTTTTTCCAAAGTGATGGTAAGGCGAAAGTTTGGAGAAAGAAAGGATCTGCTCATGATCCCAAACATACAAGCTCATCTGTGAAACACGGTGGAGGTAATGTCATGGCTTGGGCTTGCATGGCTTCTTCTGGGACGGACTCTTTCATCTTCATTGATGATGTAACACATGATGGCAGCAGCAAAATGAACTCAGAAGTCTACAGAAACATTTTGTCTGCTAATTTAAAGAAAGATCCAACCAAACTGATTGGGAGATCCTTCATCATGCAGCAAGATAACGACCCAAAACACACTGCCAAAACAACAAAGGAGTTCATCAGGGGCAAGAAGTGGAAGGTTTTAGACTGGCCAAGTCAGTCTCCAGACTTAAACCCAATAGAGCATGCATTTTACCTGCTGAAGAGAAGACTGAAGGGAGTAACCCCCCAAAACAAACAACAACTGAAAGAGGCTGTGGTGAAAGCCTAGAAAAGCATCACAAAAGAAGAATGCAAAAGTTTGGTGATGTCAGTGGGTCACAGGCTTGATGCAGTTATTGAAAGCAAAGGATTTGCAAATAAATATTAAGTCTCATTCACTTTAATCTATTTTAAGTTATATGTTCCAATACTTTTGCTCACCTAAAAATTTTGTGTTCCATTACAAATAATGCTATCTTCTAAGTTGTGTATCAGATCCAGATGTAAATACCTGGAAATAAAAGCTGAAATGTTGATCTCTTGTCTCATATTCATCTTTTGATGTCAAACCCAAATGTTTTCAGTCTACAACAAAAGTAAATGAATTGGACTGACTGTTCCAATACTTTTGGAGGGCACTGTATATAGATTAAAAAGAAGTGGACCTAAAATTGACCCTTGGGGCACCCCACACCTAATTTCATGCGTTCTGGAGGAACATGTATCCATACTTACAAAGAAACAACGATCTGTGAGATAAGAGCTGAACCATTTAAAAACAGTACCAGAGAGGCCCACCAGGTTTCTGAGTCTGTTTAATAAAATGTGGTGATCTACTGTATCAAAGGCGGCGCTTAGATCCAGTAGTACCAAGACTGTGAGTTTTTGTGAATCTGCATTCAACCTGATATCATTTAAAATCTTTAAAAGGGCTGTCTCGGTACTGTGGTTCATCCTAAAACCAGATTGATATTTCTCTTGATATTCTTCTTGAGAAATGTGGCTGATTCAGTAAACAACACTAATGTATAGTCCGCTAAAATATTCAGAAATTACAATATTCTGTCAGCTCAGATGGGGTAGGATTCAAAATAGAACTGTGGACTTGTGAGGAGGAATTCAACGTTTGAAGCCTTTAGCTGTGGGGCGGCTGAGCCTCAGAGTGGCGGTCTATCAGATGGTTGGTGATTTGAAACTGGGCTCCTGTAGTCATAGGTGTAGATTTCCATGGGGGCACAAGGGACATGCTCCCCTCATTATTCAAAACATGCTCGTTTTGTCCCTCCCAGGAAAAACATCAAAGTAGCAGAGGCCTTTTTTGGGACAAATTTCAACACAAAAAGCACAAACTGGTGCAGAAAAAAATCACCAGGATGCAAGAAATTAAGTGTTTGACGCTCATAATTTAAACATCTGCTTTACCTTGCACACTGACCGATTGAGGCAGCGGTGGACCAGCAACTCCTGTGTTCTAAAAAGACTGTTTTTAATACTGGAGTCTGGTGGCTTTGAGATAACTGATTCAGTTCCCTGTTGAAAGGGCTGTCTGGGGAAAGATTGAAGAGTGTATGTTTATTGGAAAACTTAACGGCCAAGCTCCAACTAAAGACTACTGTCCACATGCAACTGAAGCCATAAATACAGACGTGTTTGTGATTGTGTAGAAGTACATGTATAGTGGTGCCACTTTTTGTCTTTTTTTTTTTTTTTTAACCTTCCTGTCTCTACCCTCCAGAGTTCCCCGGCTGGCATAAAAGTGTCTGGTTAAATAGTTAAATATATGGGTGATTGCATATATGAATTAGGTTATTTGGGTGCCTTGGGACAGCTCATGTTAGATGTTTTGGGGATAAAGTCAGAGAGGCCAGACTGAGATGGTTTCAGAGGAGGGATAGTGAGTATATTGTTAGTAGGATGCTGAGGTTGGAGATTTATGGATGTAGTGAAAGAGGACATGAAGTCAGTTGGTGTGAGAGAAGAGGATGCAGAGGATAGAGTTAGATGGAGGCAGATGATTTGGTGTGGCGAAGAAGAAGAAGAAGAAGAAGAAGAAGAAGAAGAAGAGGGTACCTCTGTAAATACAATATGAACAAGATAGGTCAAGGCAAAGCTTTTATTTGTTATGTGATACATCATGTTTGTTCTCTGACATACAGTACAGGCCAAAAGTTTGGACACACCTTCTCATTCAATGCGTTTTCTTTATTTTCATGACTATTTACATTGTAGATTCTCACTGAAGGCATCAAAACTATGAATGAACACATGTGGAGTTATGTACTTAACAAAAAAAGGTGAAATAACTGAAAACATGTTTTATATTCTAGTTTCTTCAAAATAGCCACCCTTTGCTCTGATTACTGCTTTGCACACTCTTGGCATTCTCTCCATGAGCTTCAAGAGGTAGTCACCTGAAATGGTTTTCCAACAGTCTTGAAGGAGTTCCCAGAGGTGTTTAGCACTTGTTGGCCCCTTTGCCTTCACTCTGCGGTCCAGCTCACCCCAAACCATCTCGATTGGGTTCAGGTCCGGTGACTGTGGAGGCCAGGTCATCTGCCGCAGCACTGCATCACTCTCCTTCTTGGTCAAATAGCCCTTACACAGCCTGGAGGTGTGTTTGGGGTCATTGTCCTGTTGAAAAATAAATGATCGTCCAACTAAACGCAAACCGGATGGGATGGCATGTCGCTGCAGGATGCTGTGGTAGCCATGCTGGTTCAGTGTGCCTTCAATTTTGAATAAATCCCCAACAGTGTCACCAGCAAAACACCCCCACACCATCACACCTCCTCCTCCATGCTTCACAGTGGGAACCAGGCATGTGGAATCCATCCGTTCACCTTTTCTGCGTCTCACAAAGACACGGCGGTTGGAACCAAAGATCTCAAATTTGGACTCATCAGACCAAAGCACAGATTTCCACTGGTCTAATGTCCATTCCTTGTGTTTCTTGGTCCAAACAAATCTCTTCTGCTTGTTGCCTCTCCTTAGCAGTGGTTTCCTAGCAGCTATTTGACCATGAAGGCCTGATTGGCGCAGTCTCCTCTTAACAGTTGTTCTAGAGATGGGTCTGCTGCTAGAACTCTGTGTGGCATTCATCTGGTCTCTGATCTGAGCTGCTGTTAACTTGCGATTTCTGAGGCTGGTGACTCGGATGAACTTATCCTCAGAAGCAGAGGTGACTCTTGGTCTTCCTTTCCTGGGTCGGTCCTCATGTGTGCCAGTTTGGTTGTAGCGCTTGATGGTTTTTGCGACTCCACTTGGGGACACATTTAAAGTTTTTGCAATTTTCCGGACTGACTGACCTTCATTTCTTAAAGTAATGATGGCCACTGGTTTTTCTTTAGTTAGCTGATTGGTTCTTGCCATAATATGAATTTTAACAGTTGTCCAATAGGGCTGTCGGCTGTGTATTAACCTGACTTCTGCACAACACAACTGATGGTCCCAACCCCATTGATAAAGCAAGAAATTCCACTAATTAACCCTGATAAGGCACACCTGTGAAGTGGAAACCATTTCAGGTGACTACCTCTTGAAGCTCATGGAGAGAATGCCAAGAGTGTGCAAAGCAGTAATCAGAGCAAAGGGTGGCTATTTTGAAGAAACTAGAATATAAAACATGTTTTCAGTTATTTCACCATTTTTTGTTAAGTACATAACTCCACATGTGTTCATTCATAGTTTTGATGCCTTCAGTGAGAATCTACAATGTAAATAGTCATGAAAATAAAGAAAACGCATTGAATGAGAAGGTGTGTCCAAACTTTTGGCCTGTACTGTATATATATGTGATTACATTTGTTTGAATTTGAAAATTAAAGTCAAGTGCAAGGTAAAGCGGTGAAAATATTCTAAATATACGGTATACTTAAAATGATACTGAATTTTTTGGAGTGGGCCTCTTTCTAGGTGGCGGAAAAAACTAGGGGAAGGCAGCTTTACTTGTATAGCACCTTTCATAAACCAGGGCAATTTAAAGTGCTTAACAGCAATAAAATATAAAGCATAACAAAAGATTAAGCAAAAGTGAAGAACAAAAGGTCCAAAAATAAAAAAGATTGTTGAAAATGATTTAAAAAAGTTTAAACATATGTGACGCCCCTCCAATGTCTTTACACGTACACGGTGATTTTGATAAACGGAGACATCTTCCTTCGTTTGTGCTCTTCGTTTACACGCAAACGGAGATTTCTCCTCTGAAAACGAGTCTTTCTAAAAACTCCGGCCAGAGTGGAGATTTTGGAAAACTCCGGTTGCGCGTTTGCATGTAAACTGAGATAAACGGAGATGAACGGAGTTATAGGCAGCCCACGTCACAGTGTGCGCCGTAACTTGCGCCTGTGTCAAAAGTGCAACCTATGTTGCTATGATGACAATGGATACATGGAAGGCTTGAGCTTCTCGTTACACTGCCACCTACAGGTTTGGCATGCTCTTGTGTATATATACACGGGTAAGTGTAAACGAAGATCTTTTTGAAAACGGAGACGGTGAAATGTCCGTTTATGAAAATAGCCGGCAACGTGTAAACGGCCTCCAAGAATGTTTCAGCCAGTCTCATCAGGCAGCTGGCTGACATGGGAGGGTCATTACCATGATTAGGCTCACCTGGGCTTCCAAGCTATAAAAGCTGCCTAATCTGTTCACTTGGTCTCCTCCCTTCCTTTCAGCTGACATCCACTGAGCAGCTTTGGTTTTGGTTTGCACCTTCAACACCTCCACAGAACACATGACACTCACCCATGCATGGCTTTCATGACTGACTTTGCTGATCTACACACCCCATTGATTATTAAGTTAATTTTAGTTTAATAAATTCGGCTTGTTTTAAATAAATCTTTTGTGTGGACTCCCTCCTTGTCACATACTCTGAGCCAGTTTTTGACAAATGGGGGCTCGTCCGGGATCCATTAGTTTGTGACAAATGGGGGCTTGTCCGATCCGTTTGGTAAGGCTAAATCTTGCCTTAGTGTTACACATTAGGCTTGATTTGTTATATATGATCAATCTGGTTTGTGACTTGTAGTTTGTGAATGCTAAAATGAGTATAAGCACTTTTGAGTAGTACAGTTTAAAGTGTTTTGGTATTAGCATTGTGAGTGAGACTTTTGGGAGTATCACACAAGGATTTTTGTTTTAGTTCTTTGTGTGGTTCATTTTTGTGGATGTTGGAAGGGAGCAGCATTTGTTTCCCCCTTTCTTTGATTGCAAAACCATGTATTTGGAAAATTGAAAAACAAAAGTACTGGTGCATGTAACTGGTGAATACAGCCACATTAGTTTGAAGAGCCACGCATCCCCTCTGTAGGCTGAAGTGGTTGATCTCAACAGGAGATCAACCAGTTTGTTGTTTTCACTTAGTGTGGCGGAGAATGTGGTTGAAGACATTGTCTTGGGAGCATTTCCCTGGTTTCCTGAGGGTCACCAGTTTCTGGTTGCCTTTTGGGTTCCGGTGGAACCAGTGCATAAGTACCCACCACCAGTATCTGTCCGAAGACTAGGTTTGAGATTAATTAGCTAGTAAGTGTGACCAGTTAGATAGAGCTGGGGAGTCTGAGCTCTGTGGTTATTTGATTTCACCATTGCACATGTTCCTGTGAACTTGTTTTGTGGGTTTGTAATCTTAAATTGTGGCCAGTGTTGCTGAATAAATGTCCTCTGTCTGGTACTGATGGTAAGTTGCACTATCAACTGTTTAAGCCGGGCATGCTGCTAGGCATGTGGTAGAATTTGGTTGGTAAGAAACAGTGGCAGTGAGTAAATGGTTGACTAAATTTGTTGTTCGTATCTGCAATTTGGTAGCTTGGTCTGCTAATTTTGGTGATAAGTGCTACAGCTCATGCTTTGTTTGGTTTTGCATGTGAGCTTTGTTGTAGCATGGTTCTCTTTGTGTGCGTCTTGGGACGACTTGGTTGGCTAGTGAGCCTTTTGTTTAGAGGAATCTTTGGGTATGCTACTTTGGTTTAGTACTTGTGTAATCCCAGTTCAGTGTGCTTTGAGAAGCTGTAATTCTGAAAATGGGCAGAGCATCCTGACCTGTGCTTTGTCTAATTGCAGGCCACTTTGTAAGAATGTGATGAGCTTTGGTGCTCATTCTGAGAGCAACATTTTGATGTGTACTTTGGGCTGGGGGTTTAACAATCTCCTGCTGACTCTACCTCACTGCTTTGTACCCACGTTACTGAATTCGTGCAAGCTACAAATCTGCATTCTGAGGTGGGTATTGTTCCAAATCGAGTCCTACAAGTTTTCTACAAGTCTTTGTAACTAGCCATTAGTAATGTTGTGACCCTCTTCCCATGCACTAGCTTCTGATACCAGTAGATTTCACATTCTTAAATTGCTCCTCTGGATCTGAGGTTGCTGGGTGAGGGATTGGATCTGGTAAGATTGGTGGGTGGAGATTTAGGTCACTGTTAACACGGAAGTAAGTTTGTATGATGGCTCGTCCAATGTAAAGGGGGACACTCGGTAGACTCCAAGTCAAAAGTGGAAATGTTATTTCTCATGTTGAATTGTTTCAAGCTTTGTATGTTTTGTGTTCCAGATGTCAAGGTGGAACCTTGGTCTTAAGAGGGGGGGTGTGACGCCCCTCCCAATGTCTTTGAGAATGTTTCAGCCAGTCTCATCAGGCAGCTGGCTGACATGGGAGGGTCATTACCATGATTAGGCTCACCTGGGCTTCCAAGCTATAAAAGCTGCCTAATCTGTTCACTTGGCCTCTCCCTTCCTTTTAGCTGACATCCACTGAGCAGCTTTGGTTTTGGTTTGCACCTTCAACACCTCCACAGAACACCTGACACTCACCCATGCATGGCTTTCCTGACTGACTTTGCTGATCTATACACTCCATTGATTATTAAGTTAATTTTAGTTTAATAAATTCGGCTTGTTTTAAGTAAATCTTTTGTGTGGACTCCCTCCTTGTCACATACTCTGAGCCAGTTTGTGACACATACCGTAAAACTTCAATTAAAAGCCTAGTCTCAATTAAACACCCAGTCCCTTTTACTAGCCTGATGTGGCTACACATTTAGACAAATAAAGGCCTGTCTCAATTAGAGGCCTGATCTGGTTGCCAAGCAGTTTTTTGGATGTATAAAAGCGGATTGTTGGCTACTTCAAATTATGTGTCCGTTCCTCCATTACCCTTTAAGTTATTCATATCCTTTCAGTCCGTAAGGGTCCTCAGATCAAAAGAATCAAAAAAGTTTTTCATAGAAATGAATCCAAATTGTGAGAATTGTTTTAACTGGATAAAGTGGTGCAGTCTCGGTATGCCAGGTGCCGTAATCCTCAAGTGCAGTAACTCTTTCTCCCTCTGATGCGCTGTCTGTCAGAGCTGGATCTAATGAATGAGTCATAATTGATATGTTATCTGAAGCCTAATTTTTTAACGAGTAATATTCATAGCTATAAAGGCAAAAATGAGGCAGCATCTGCTCAGCACTAGTTCATTATATGCACATGATGTGGGGGGTTCTCTACCCAGAAGTTACTGTGAACAAACATTGTGATTCAGCACTACACTATGCTCAGAGCACTAATTTATGTCCACAATCCTCAAACATCTGCTAACAGAAAAGAATGCCATGCTGACTTGTTTGAAGGAAAGGGAATCAATATGGTATGAATGCAGAGCACTCACGTCAAAGGTTGCTCTGGAAGGAAAAAAAAAATCCATTAGGACAGCTGCTTTGGGACAAAAAAAGATGACATGCTCTCACAGATTAAAAGGACTGTTTAAAAAATGAACACGTGTCAGCACAACATTGTATGCTGTGTCAATCAAATTTCCATAAGCTTATGTAAGAGAGAGACATTATGTAAAGAAGATTGAGCCCAGAACACGGTGTCCAATCTCCCTAATGGAGGAGACATTATGATGTTATTATTGCAGTAATTTTGTAATCAATATTCAGGGCTATTTTTAGGGTCACACTTGTGTAAGCACCTTACTGCCAGGGTCAAAGAAATCATTTCTTAATAGGTAATCTGTCACGTATTATTGGTTACCTCCTAGGATTCACTTTAAATTTGTGGAGGCCACAAACTTTGAAAACTAAAAATTTTGACATATAAAATATTTGTATCTGTGAGTTACAACCCTTTAGGTTTTTGTCCATTGCTGTTTATTTATCATGATGACATTGTGGAGACAGCATTTAAATCACAAGCACTCCACATCAGTCATGGTCCTTCCACATGAGATATACTGTATAATGAGAGCAGAATGGTTTTCAATAAGCTGAACATCCGTTTTTCAGTCAGAATGTGGTTTATGATGCACTAAGGGTCTCACTTGGGGTCAAATATGTATGTAAAATGTATTATGTGTGAAAATTCACAATGACTGTTTCAGCTTTTAACTTGAGTATTAGCTAACCCTATCAGGCTGGATTTAACACATCTGTGTTGATCTGATGTTTTCAGAATTTAATTTCTATATGACTCTGTTACAAAGCTATGAGAGGAGCTCTCACTTAAAGGAATCATTTGACATTTTCAGAAATACATTTATTCACTTTCTTGCTGGGAGTTAATGAGATGATTAATACCATATATGAGAAATTTGAAAATACAGGCCAGCAAATTCTCACACCCAACTCGTCAAATACTGACGCTTCAAAGTAATGCCTGGTTCACACTACACGACATTTCTGTCTGTTTGAAGAGTCACTACGTCAGATTATGCGATTGTGGAGTCTTAAAGTCGTGCTGCTGATCAATAAAAGTATTTAAATAATAAAACTGACAGTGCAGCGCAAGACATAAATATATATTTGATTCAATAAATGGCAGCAGCAAACACATAAGTCTTCCACCGTGATTTAAAAGAAGTGAGAGATGGTGCAGTTTTTGGGGAGTTTGTTCCAGATATGTGGAGCATAAAAACTAAATGCTGCTACTCCATGTTTAGTCTTGACTCTGGGGACACAAAGCAGACCTGTCCCAAAACACCTGAGCAGTCGTAGTCATAGTATGTGTAGTATGACACACATACTAGCACACTACGTCATTACTGAAATAGCTCGGTCGACCTTTGGTATCCCCCTTCCTCTCTTCCCAAACCTTTGCAAACGTTCTCAGTCTTTAATATAGTGGCTCAGAGGATCAAGAATGCTGCTACTTTGTGCGTCGCATATAGCTGCTAAAGGGGGCCTCTGTGTGTTGGTATCTGACACAGGGGGCCACAGACCAGGTGTCAGTATTTGATAAGTTGGGAGTGAGAGCGGTTGTACAGACAGCCAGCGGTTAGCTTAGCCTAGCACAAAGACTGAAAAAATCTGACTACTAGCAACTCTGACACTTAAGCAGTATTCCTTTAATTGTGTTGCTAAATAAGGTGGCAGCTGACTGGAGGGAGATCACCAGGGAGCTGAAAGTTTCTGGTAAATAACCACTGCTAATAACAATCTACTTGCTGTTCGCTATATTGTTTGTCACTTCCAGTACGTGTCACAATATAAAACATGTTTCCTATTTTAAAAAAAAATCACGTCATTCTTGAGTCTAAGTGGACATTTGTGCCTAATTTGAGGGAATTCCCTCAAGGCCTTCTTGAGATGTTGCGTTCTCGAGAATGAGACGAATGCAAGGTCACAGTGACCTTGAACATTGAGCGACAAATTCATTTTAAAATGCGATAAGGATTTAAGTGAGAAAAAACAACAGCAAACTCACTCAAAGCTGCTGCATGCTGTAAATCTCTTAGACGGGTTTGCTTAGTTTACTGAGGCACATTCACTTTACATTATGTAAGGGTTAATGCCCGATGAGGTGTCCATTATCAGGAATTAATGGACTACGCGGAGGCGTGAACCGTCCGACTCGAAGCCGCTTATACCATGGTCACTTACCAAAGAAATGAATATTAAATCAATTATTTATGCTTTAATGTGTTTTACAGTTAAAATCAAGAGTTTTTCACAAGCCACAGCTGAGCGGACTATTTAATCTCTGTAGTTCACAGGCGTTGCCATGGAAACCCGCTGTGGCCGCAGCGTAGAGAGCATAGTGAAGGGAAGTGAGATGATGGCTACACGTTACGTGATATTATTCAGAAGGTGATTATTTCAGAAAGCCAGTGCACTTCTTACCACTTGTGTGTTACAGATTCTGGTGGTCAGAGGATGATGCGCAAAAAAAAACTTGAGATATTACTTTCATGATTCATTGGCGTTCATTTATAGGCCCAAGAAAATTTGTTTCAAATAATCAACATCCAAATAGTAGGCTAGTCAAAATCGTTTTTAATTGCAACAAATAATTCATAAGCATATAGTAGTCGAGATTAAATCATATTAACACATTAACAAATTAACGATTGTTTCCTATTTAAAATTAAATGCTACATTACCATTAATAGTGAAATTTGAAAGTGATATGGGTATGTCCATCATAGTGGCATTTGAAGGACGGAGATTGACAGATTGAGCACTGCTTGTTGGGACATTTGGAGACGACAAGATGTTGCTCCAGTCTCGTCTCTCCTGCGCTGACGGAGCCCAGTTAGGCTGCAGGCTGCTCTCACACCGATGTCCCGTGACGGTCATGATCTGACGAGTTTCCAGGCCAGCGTCAGAGAGCCGACCTACAGCTGTGCTCCGGAGGCTGTGATTGGTGTAGACCCACGACTCCTTGTGCCGTTTCTCCCTTTTCTTTTCATTCTCTAACCTCTCTTCTTCTGCATCCCAGTCATCAAAATGATCAAATTCACCAAATAAATTAAATGAAACGATAAAATCACTCATGATGCCCGTTGTAATCCGTTGCCTCTGCTCTGAGTCTCCGTTGCTAGGGTTACAAACTAGCAGTTTAGCTGTCCTATTCTGTTGTTATAAAGATCAGAGGTGACTGTGATGCAATGATTATATAAAATTACCTGCTGATTGTTGAGAGTGTGTTTTTGAGTGACATCATTGCAGACAGAAGCTGGAACATATTGTCTCCAAGTGATCAGTGACTTTGCATATACAAGACTTCTTTTCACTGAGCTCTATCTGGACATTGTTCCCCTGAAGTGTCCTCGATTTGACCCAGCGTGGTTGTTCTGTTGCTGCCTTTTGACCTGCACCCATGGGTCACATTAAGCAAATCTCTCTATGGGTTAATTATAAAAGAGTTCTTGTTTCTGTATTATTTCCTGCAGCTATCCTGTCTGTCTTTGGGAATGCGGCAGTCCTGGTCAATGCAGCTCGTCGCCTCGCCATGCTCAAAGCTCCCGAGCTACTGACGGTGAACTTGGCCATAACAGATATCGGCATGGCCCTCAGCATGTACCCTCTGTCTATTGCTTCAGCTTTTAACCATGCCTGGATTGGAGGTGACACATCTTGCCTCTACTACGGCCTCATGGGCATGATCTTCAGTGTTACCAGCATCATGACTCTGGCTGTGATGGGGATGGTCAGATACCTGGTGACAGGAAGTCCACCCAAGACAGGTAGCGTAATCTCAGATAGGATTTAAAGATGCAGTAAGAGATTCTAATCCGATATACTTTTGGTCAAATTCAAATATCTTCTCACAACTCAGTCACCAGAATAAATGTTGGCACTGTACGTTTCTGGAAACCACAAATATGTTCCTTGTTATTTGTATGTTTCATGGGCACAAAAATAACACTTGATTATGGTTAGAAAATGATCATATTTTGGCTTAGGATACCTATTTTTGTCACTTCAACCACTGTTGAAAAAGGTTCTGGCCTCAACTTAAGAAATAGTTGCTTGTTGTTGCCACAACCACCGCTGGAGATATGCTGACCACCCCAATACCTGGGTGTTGTCATAACAACTATCGCTGGAAATGTGCCAGTGTCACCTTTAGAAATATCCAGCTGTTGTAGCTACTACCACTGGTGGAAAATTTTCCAAAGTCGCCTTGAAAAATACCCAGTTGTTGTCGCCACAGACACCACGGGAGGTGTGTCGACGTCACCCTAAAAAATACTTGCTTGCTGTCTCCACAACCACTGCTGGAAATGTGCCAATGTTGTCTTAAAAAAAATACAGAGTCGTTGTCACCATAAATATCGTGGAAGGTGTGTCGACATCGCCTTAAAAAATACCTGCTTGTTGTCGCCACAACCACCGCTGGAGATGTGCCGACCACCCCTTAAAAAACCCTTTACAAACATCACATTAAATCATACCTTCACAATGTCACCACAACCACTGCTGGAAACGTGCCAACGTCACCTTAAAGAAATACCCAGTCGTTGTCGCCACAAACACAGTGGGAGGTGTGTTGATGTCACCTTAAAAAATAGCCACTAGTTGTCACCATAACCACCATTAAAAACGTGTATAAATCCAGTGTTCATACACAGCCCTGGCTCTGTGAATGGGAAACAACAAAGTGGCTTGGACTGAGCCACACAACACTATTACACTAACTCGGGAGAGAGGACATTCTTGTTCTTGCACAGGACAGGGGAAAGGATGTAAAAGAGTGTGAAAGACAGGGTGTATTTATTCCATGTTTAGTTTAAATATTAACAATATTTCTCCAGAAGTGCTGACTATCCATAAAGGAGATCAGAGCAGTTTTAATGAATACCAAATGGCATAAAGAAATCAATGTTTAAAATAATTCTTATCAAAGGATGCAGGGATTGATCTTCTGATGTAGATCTGGACATCAAATGGTGACGAAAGCCTCTTATCCTTTTAACCAGAGACTACTTACCTATAAACCTCTCAGACTACCATCAATTAAAAACCTTCCCAGTGCACTGACAGGGGTCAGAAGGGGTCAGAAGTAATTCAGCAATCGATACCTAATTGATCTCTACACCAGGATTTATGGATTTGCTATAGTTTGACTAACCCTCCTTTCGAATCTTTAAGCCTTGTTTTTTTGGGGGGACTGCTGTCTTCTTTCATCCCTCCACTCTCTGAGGGCTTCATTTTTGTTATGACAGTTGATTTAAATAGGATCCCAAGCAAGCAGTAGGTCTATGCACATCAGTCTGCTGCATAATAGAAACAACTAATACCTTAACTGATATTTGCGCTGATGTTCATTTGTTCTTGTCACCAACTCATGTTATACAGTATGTATGGAAAATTCTGTAAGGACGTTAGTTGCAGGAAATTACTATACTGCCAAATTCAGTATCTCCCTCTCATATCTTACAGAGAGATCACTGTATAGACTGTATACTGTAGTATTGCTCGGTCTGTTTGCAGACATAGGAACCCATGAGACCTTGGAGAGACCATATCACACCTGTTTTGGATTCTCTCCACTGGTTGCCAGTGAAGTTGTGTTCAAAGCCCTTAATGGTCTGGCCCCATCCTGGATCTCAGACCCTCTAACCAGTCCCTCAGGTCAGCTGTCCTAAGGCTCCTGGCTGTCCCACACTCCAGACTTAAGATCGTGCCTTTTCTGTGTCTGCCCCCAAACTGTGGAACAGCATCCCCCTCCCAATCAGATATGCCCCCTCCATTGACTCTTTTAAGTCCAGGCTCAAACCCTACTTTTATTCATTAGCGTTTGAGTCCCCCGATGTGGTTTTCCCTGATGCGTGCCTGTGTCTCAGGCAATTTGTGCAGTATAATCCAAGTCTCATTTTTCCATTCGTATGTTCAGTAATGCATTTTTGCTCAATAACTTTAGTGCTGGAGTCTGGATTTGAAAAAAGCATAGATAAGCTCATTTCAGTTTCAAATAGTAATGTATGCAATAACGCAATAATAGTTTTCTTCACAAATTAAAGGTAACACAGCATGAGTAATTGTTTTTTGGGTGAAGTATTCCTTTAACTCTTGTAAAGATTTATTTATTTATTTATTTAAGTTAGAAGGGACAGTGCACATTAATGAACATTTGCATGTAAATATGCCAGATTATAGCCCCAGGCTAATTTTCATCCGTAGTCCCTTGGCAGGTTGATCTTACAGAGTAGTAAAAACGTTAGAAGAAAGGAAAAGAAGAAAAACATGTGATAGTGAATACATTAGATCACCGAGGACACATATGCTGACATAGTATGTTGCTATTAATTATATGCAGTGTGTCATGATGAGATAGGCTTCCTTATGAGCTTTCAGTAGTTGGACGTATGAAAAAATATGTAAAAATTAAATATAAAAAAGCTTACATAGGCGCCTGTCATGATAATTGACACCACAGGGAATAAAGCAGCAGAAAAGTTTGTTGTAATTTGCACTTTGGGTGGGAAATGGCAGCTGGATTGCTGCAGATGATTTCCTGGTTGTACGTGTATATCAATTTATAAGTACACTGTCAGGAGCCATGTTGCATGCTGATGCCAATAAACACACAGGGGAGCTCTGAACCGAAGGTTATTTCCACAATTGATTACCCTGAGTACATAACGGTATGAATCAGCATGCATATTCAGCTCCACAATGAGCTCTAAAAAAACCCACAGAGCTCAAACATCCTCTTGTATGAAAATAATGTTCTGATCTATGATGATCGAGTGCTCTGAGCTATATCTAGGGTGGTAATTCATGTCATTAGTGTCTTATGCTGTCGCTTGCAACTTTCATTATATGACAGGTGAGTAAGTGGTGATGTTTGCCCGAACCCACACACAGTTCAGTTAAACAGGCAAAGGTGCTGTGGAGGAGCAGGCAGGAGGTGCAGTCATGGAGGCAGAAGATCCAGAACCATGAGAGTACTCAGTTTGAGCAGACAAACCGGTAGGGGACAGGCTGAGGCCAGGCAGAGCGTCAAGAAGCCAGCAGGGAAGTACTCATAGAACACACACAAAATGACGAATGTGGCGACACGGTGAACGTCTCTGGACCACAAGAAACTCAACACGTTCTCATACCAGGTTGTCACATACCACCGCTTTGTCAGTGGTAATACAATGTTTTTAGGGAATCCCTGTAATGCAGTAGCTGTAAGGGTCACAGACCTGCAACTACAATTCACTTTAAATTATTTATCATAACCATAATCATCCTCTTACCTGCTGTCTCGCTTGGGCCCTTCCATGTGGAGTTGGCATGTGCTCCCCGTTTGTCCTCCGGCTGTCTCCCACAGTCTGATCGATGGTTGTGCCTCTTAACTTCTCTAGAGTGTATCTCACTCCATGTCAGCAGGGATTAGCTCCAGCCCTCTACAGCCCTGTAAAACGGCAGGCAGTTATCGTAGCGTGCCAAGTTTAAAAAAACAACAATATGGGCACTTGACATGAAAAAAAAAACAAGCCTTGGCATTTAGTGTATTCCAGAAGGATTTGTCCGATATTGACATTGTTTGTTCGACAACCTGACACCTGCCACTGCTGATACACACATGCAAACACCATTTGCTGCCACAGCCCCTCCATCATTCCAACAACATCCTCCTTATGTGTGTAGCTTTCCATATTGTTGATTTAACTAAGAGCTAATGTTCATGTTTGTGTGAGGATTAGGTCTCTCAGATTCCTCATCACTGCTCAGATCCTTCACTCAAGGAACACAACTTTTTCTGCCAAATGTAACATCTATAAAAATCACAACACCACCATATAGTTGACATACTAAATTATTTAATCAAAATCTGTTTGTGTGCAGGTATCAAGTTCCAGAGGAGAACCATCAGTATTGTGATCAGTGCGATCTGGCTGTATGCCAGCCTGTGGGCCTTGTTCCCTCTGCTGGGCTGGGGCAGCTACGGGCCGGAGCCGTTTGGACTCGCCTGCTCGATAGACTGGACCGGCTATGGGGAGTCCCTGAACCACTCCACCTTCATCATGACTCTGTCTGTACTCTGCACATTCCTCCCCTGTGTGGTCCTCCTCTTCACCTATTTTGGTATTGCCTGGAAACTGCACAGGGCCTACCAAGCCATCCAGAACAACGACTTTCAATATGGCAATGTTGAGAAGAAAATCACTCTTGTGAGTATAAGACCAGAGGTTACAAATATTTCAGATGGAGCTGTGCCACATTCAGTCACTTTCAGGAGGATAGAACTGTAGGCAACATTCAGAGTGTATCTATGATTAAGAGTCTGAGCCAGGGTTGTCTTCACATGGCTCGCAACAGAGGTGGCTACTAGCAGCTAGTGGTGCTAATAGCCTGAACAGTATGGGAGTACAGTACACTTTAGTGCTGTGCCAGCTGGAGAAAGGTTTGGCTGAAACCATCATAATTACACATTTAAGGAATAAAATGCTCTACGTTGTTTGTATTTCTTCAAATGAATCACAGTCGTCTTTGGTGGTGCTTAGCCCAGGATGCTGCAACAGAATCACCCGAATAAATATTAGCATTATACGTTTTTTGTAAACCACATGCTAGGGTTGTATGTTTCATATGTAGCGATATGTTTCAATTTTCAATTTAATGTTGTCAACATTGTGGTTCATGTGTATTTAGGTCTGGGAACAAAAATTAATTTGGTAAGGGTTAGGAGAACACCTGTTTGGTCGCTACAAACATGGCTGGAAATGTCCAGAGCTCTTGTTAACACCCACTTTTGTTGGTCTAAAGCAGTGGTGTGCTCAAGATGAGAACCTCAGCCTATATACTTTCAATCTAAACTACGTCATATATATGAAATGCACAACTGTGACATACTCATGGTTTCAGAAATGTACAATTCCAACATTTTTTTTTAAGGCCACTGAGCTGGATGCTGACATATAACATTAAAAGGCGCTTGTAACATGAAGTTTGCTAGCTTGGAGTTTCAAAGTGTGGTGATAGATCTGGCTGGTAGTAAATAGAAAACACATGAGCAAGAGCCTCAAAGCAGAGCGGAAAGTGGACTATATACAGTATGTCCCAGTCCCAGTCAACTCGGTGGAGTGGTTGCATCCAAAGGTCTGGACCCAGCCAAATATCTTCATGCAAGAATGACAAACTTAATGCTCTCATTAAACATTTCATTTTTTATAATTTTTTTTTACAGGCTCATATTTAACATTTCATTTTATTTATTTATCTTATTATTTAAAATTGTTATCACATTATTAAATAATTACTAATTAAACATATAGGCTAATAAGGTCTAAATATATTAGTTTTATTTCTTATTTTTTGAAGGTCTGGCCCTGACAGTGTCTGCTTTGAAAAATTATGGCCTTTGGATACAGCTGAAGACCCCTGGTGTACAGTATTGATCGTCTTATAATAAGACAATCGTCCCCTCAGTTTTCAAGACAAGAAATTATACAACATAATTTGTGAAATGCAGATAATGATTAAAAGGCATTAGTCCTTAACCCTAATTAAACACAGTGGATGTGTGTGTTAAGTTGCATAACTTCTTTTGCTGCTGCAAAGAGGCGACAAATTCTAAAACATGGATGCTTCACATACCCCCTCTGTTCCTGAGATATGATGCTGAGTGATGGACAGAAAAGTGTTTTTGCAGAACATTGTGACGTCACAGTGAAGTTGACCTTTGACCTTTTGAGTCTCTTATCAAATCCACACAAAGCCTCTCCCTCTCCATTGACGGTTGCACTGTGCTCTCCTCCCCCCATCTCCGTAACCTTGGTGTCATCTTTGATTAAACCCTCTCCTTTGACCAACACATCAAACACATCACCAAAACAGCTTTCTTCCATCTCAGAAACATCGCCCGCCTCCGTCCATCTCTCTCCTCGTCAGTTGCAGAGACTCATCCACGCATTCATCACTTCCAGACCGGACTACTGCAACAGTCTCCTCTATGGTTTGTCAGCCATAACACTCAAGAAACTACAGTATATCCAGAACTCAGCTGCTCGTCTTCTCACACACTCCCGCACCCGTGACCACAACACCCCCCACTCCTTCATAACCTCCACATCCCCCAATGTATCCACTTCAAACTCCTCATCATCACTTACAAAGCTCCCTCCTACCTGTCTGAGCTCCTCCCACCAGCACATGCTCAGGTCTGATGATACTAACCTCCTCCTCACTCTCCACCTCCATGAAAACCCTCAATACACACATTTTCAAAACTGCCAACAACCTCTTAAATCAGTGTACTTTGCCCTTTCTGCACTGTTTCCCTCTCTACCTCCCTATGGATTTTTTTTTGATTGCTGTTGTTCTCTGTAAAGCATCTTTGAGTATCCTGAAAAGTGCTATATAAATCCAATGTATTATTATTATTATTATTATTATTACAAAATGTGGTCACCTTTTCATTTTATTGTATTAGCCATTTCTGTGAAAACGTGTCATGCGGCCCTTTCCCACTACACAAAAAAATACTGACACCCACTAACATCTGGCTTTTGTATTTAATGGGAAAGGTTATGATTGACATTCACAACCGGACAAATGACTCTGCAGTAGTCATGGGTTTTAGTGTCTTCAGTTTCAATTGGCTCCTAACGCCAGTAATGAAAACATAACACCCGGGTGAACGCGTTAATTTTAGCCCCTTTCCCGGTGAGATACAACAACAGGCTTCCACAAAATACTGTCCGTCTCCACCTTAGCAGCGCTCAAACATCGTTCAAAATTATTCAGTACCAAATTTGAAATGGAGACTGAATAAGTAACAGATACAAAAAAAGAAGCAACCACAATTTTACTGGCCTCCATGCTGCTTTTTGCAGTTTACTAACCTGTTTTCCGGCTCATCTGTGAAATTGAACGTAACAGCCCAGAAAACAAATGCATACTTGTCAACTGCAGAGCCGTGTACACTCTCTAGTCTATCGCCTATTTTCCACATTTAAAAAAACAGCATCCAAGTGCTAGTTTCCATGGAAAAGGGGTAATAATTAGTGTAAGAATTCTTGAGTTATGGCCAAAAACAGGTAAGTGACCTCTGACCACCAAAATCTAATCATTCATCGATGAGTACAAGTGGACGTTTCTGCCAAATTCGAAAAAATCCCTTTTAAGGTATTCTTGAGATGTTGCATTCACAAGAATGGGACAGATGGACGGAGAGACAATCCAAAAGCATAACGTCTCAAGCCACAGCTATCCCCATCACAGAGACGTATGTCTCAACAGTAGTATCAACACTCTAATTGTTACATGTAAAAATAAATCTGAATATTATCAGCTTGGCCCTGAATAAGATTTGCTTTTATCACAGCAAGTACAAATGTCACCTTTATAACATAAAGTCAGATAGGAGCCGTTTTTAAAATGAATAAACCAACAGTTTGAGTGATCTTTATTTGAGTGCACCATAAACAAAGAAAACATGATTTATGAAAATTATAAAACTAAAGAGCAGAACTAGAGATATCTTATCAAAACAACCATACCAGTTCACACACACACAAAAACATGGTTTAGAAAAAAATAATGAAAATGGAACTTTCTATTTTTGCAAATGAACTCCTCAATATAATGCCAACCACAATATGAACTATAATCTGTCCCCTCAGGCATGTAAATTCACTTTCCATATCATTCAGCACTCCCCGTGAAAAAACTCACCACACTGTGAGAAATTTCTCTGCAGCAGCCCTGTTCATTTTACACTTTTCTATGTTCTGTCAAATGAAGATATATTTTTAAAAACCACTGTAGATCTCTGGTCCTTTTTATGTTCTTTTGGATATTTGCGTACAAAGCTGTATATCTACAGACATCACGCTATGAGGGAACATTTGACAATAGAGCTATTTCCGGGCCATATCTGAGCAAACCATAGCATTTGACAGGCATGCAGGTCTGTTTGAGTAGCGTGGACATAAAAGTGATTTCACTGTAAACAGGATCTTTCCGTCAACACTGAGTACACAGTAGATAATCACACCGCCTTCTGATTGCCCTTCTTCTCTAACTTGAAGCAGCTTTTGGAGCACAACCAAGACAAATATAGATTAAATATAGCTTTGCATGTGAAGGCCCCTTGGAAAGGATGCTCAAAGGATGCAGCCGGCATTATTTTATATCTTTATTCTCATTTGCTGTATTTGCATCGAGTACTGAACTCAATAACCCTCCTCTGATGTAAGGCTATGTCAGGTACCAGCTCTGTGTACCTTCTGAAAGAAGTCTCCTGTGAGCCAATGAACTCACATCACCGGATTTTTGGAAAGTGGAATCACACACTACACAGACCCAATTACACCAACAAATCCCATGAAAACACCAACACAAACAATGCTTTACGCTCGGACTACACTGCCTACCTCTATCTGTGCATGAGAGTGAACTTTCTGAACTGCTGCTGCTCCATGTGTTTGGTATTCATACAGACTGCATTGTTGCTGCGGCGCTGCTGCCTGCCAGCCCTGTCTTTCTACATTAAGTTTGCCATTGATTATGGCCATCAATATTTTACAACAAAAGCCTTGTGTTAAAAGATAGAGAGATTCTGTCCACAGAAACACTAGCGGGCTTTTAGTTTGAAACAGAAACAAGTGTTAAGTAAAAAGTAAGTATTGGAATATTTTTCATGTCTTTGAGATATTCTACAGATCATTTTCACCATTTTTGTTCTGTATCCCCAAACTGTGTGATTTCCCTACCCTCTCTGTGAAGCTTACTGAGAATGTAAACCTGTAACGGGTTATTTAAACACTTTAGGAAATTACTCACTTTCTTGCTAAGATTTAGAGAAGACACCACCACCACCACCATGTGTCTATATAAAGCTAGAGCCAGCAGACACATACTTTACCCTAAAGCTAGCCTGGCTCTGTCCAAAAAAAGGGAAATAACCTGTACTATATTTTACTTTTATAAAACTGATATTTTCAGTCTTTGCTCATGATTGGCTGAGCTGCATTCGAAACAGCTGTTAAATACTATACACACCAAAGGGTTATCCCTGGGTCTGAAAGGGGAAGCCAGTGCGGAAGTGGTTTAAACCTTCAATCTTTCTAATGGCCAGCAGGGGGCGACTCTACTGCTGCAACGAGACGTCAGACTGTGCAAAAGTCTTTGACAAAATGACCCAACATCGTACTTGATTCATCACCTTAGTCCGTTTACATAGGTTTCTTAGTGGCTTTGCAAACTTTGTAATAAGCTTCTGCCACCAGTGCCGAAATTTTGCGGAAAAAATCTGCTTTACGGCAGGAAATGCGTCATGTATTGCGAAACTGGTCGGTCAGCCAATCAGGGACTGGAGCTGGTCCTTATGAGGAGCTGGGCATGAGATAGTTGAGTCAGGAGCACAATGGCAGACGGACAAAGATTGGAGACAAGTGAAAAACAGCCTAGCAAAAGAAAAGGAGCTCCTCTGTGTGAGGAGGCAAAGAAGAGCAAAAAGGAGAGTGATAAAAGAAGAGGAAAAACAAGAGTAAACCTCAGTCAGGCGTTCAAGAGATGGAGGGAGCTCCGTGACCAAAGAGGTTTCAAAACCCATGTCCAGCTAGCTTTCTTTCTAATTGATCAGTAAGTAACACGGCTAAATGTTAGCTAGACCAGAGAGGACTGTACTGTACTGGCTGCTAGTTCATTCCTAGCTGGCCAGCATCACAAATCGCCGCAACCAGGGGGCGGGTAGCGAGTGTTGGTCGGCTGACATCCTCGTTGCCATTCTATGGCAGCCCTCGGACAGTGATACCCCCCTCCCTTCCTTCTGTTCTCTTCTCACGGAGGCAGCTATCGACGGACATCGCCCAGCTAAGTTACGCCCAGCTAAGTTACACACAGCTAAGCCAATTTGGTCGTTGCGACAGTGCAAGCAACACTGCTGATGCTAGGTGGCCCCAAGCTAAAAAAAAAACTGAATCCTATCTGTTGCCTCTTTAATCTATTCCTCTCACACCTCTTATAAATAAGAAGTGGTAGACAGTGGGTATTATGGTTGGCAATTTCACCTGTACTAATTACCAACACTGTGCTAGTACTGAAAACACTCCATTATAGATTAGGAATGAAGGAGATTAAGAGTGATCCCTCTTGAGAGACAAGCTGAAATCCCTCTCTTATCACTTCATTGATATGTGAATCCGCTTCAGTGTGAGGTGACTGGTGGATTGTTGATTGTCTCGTGATCTGTAGGTCCCTGGTGTACGTCTTATCTTTAAATTGCACCTCCACGCGTGTGCGTTTGGCCTCGTTGGTGTGTATGTGCATATTCATGAACGTGTCAATGTGCGTGCACTGATTTGAATTTGAAAGTGTCTTTGCAGCAGATCAGAAAATGAAGCCAATGGTTTAAATTCTGTTGAGTTTGATTGTAAATCTACCTGTGGTTAAACTCCATGCTGCAGGCGGTGTGACTCCGCAGGATATTGAAGGCGGGTGGTGACAAATAGGGGAAAGTGTGTCCCTGATCTGCCGATTGTGCTCGATGGAGCATGCAGGTCGGCAAGTGGTCATCACCTTTACACATCTGGGTTCCTGTGAACACAACAGATTTGTTTGTGTAGTGGCAAATGCCCTGTGGACATGGCTGCTGAATGTGTGTGCCCTAGTGTGTGTGTTTGGATGCTTGTTTGTTCCTGTAACGTTCACTTTCTCACAGAAATGTATACTTGTTCCCCAGGAAGGTTCCAATTAATTATGAATCAATCAGCTAGAGCTGGATTCAACGTGTTCCACAGATCAGACGTGGATTTATTAGTCTTGCTTGGTTGTCTGAAAGCCTGCGTTTCCATTATAGAACAGCAGGCCACCTGAATACAGAAAATCACTTTTCTCCACAGGCCACTCATGGTAGTTTCAATTTATTATATGTTCCATAAGTGTATTGTTTCACTCTGATCTCAGCAGGACTAACTGCACTGCCAAGCAAACAGCGTCTGTGTCGTCCTGTGCTTTTTGCACTAATTCAAATTAGGTTACATTCATACAGTTGGCACAAATTGGCCTCTTTCTATACAAATCAGACTCACTGCAGAAACATTCCAATTCATAACAGATAAGTACAAGCCACTCAGTTAAAGGGAAATCAGTTTTTAGAGTGGTACAGATGGCACCATATCCTCATACAGCGGTTTGGATGACATGAATGTCTTGACGTAATTCACGTAAAGTTATGTTGGTTAGGTTTAGGAAAAGAAACATGGTTATGTCATGTGTTAAAATTACCGTCTCCCTGTGTTTTGGGGCTGGGTTAAAATAATCGATTCATCCGATTCAACTCGATCTTCATTTGAATGACTCGATATTGATACATTAAATCCGAGAGAGGCAGAGGAGGAAATGTGTCACATATTGTGAATAGAACAATAAAACGCATCAGAATCAGTGTGCAAGGTTTCTGTGCGTAATGATTGTTTTTCAGATGACTGATTAAAAAAACACATCCGAAAAAAACAGACTCAGTGTGCAAATGCCTTTACTCGCATGAGTTTTAACACTAGAATATATTGTGTTGACTCGTTTCATAGGTGCAGGAAATCGCTGAATTGCAAATTGGTCGCAAAATAACTACAAAACCAGGTAAAACTAGAAAAGTCCACTTGGTAAAGTGCAGATCCCTGCCAGGCGGCCACCCATGCTGATTACGTGTAATTCCAGGAGACGTGCCACAGCGCATTTCTGAAGTGCCCCAGAAGCTAATAAAATACAAGCCTCATCTATCAATAACGGAGCTGCAGAGTGTTGCACAGAGCAGATCGAATTTTCCTGCTAACAGGCACTGTATGTAAAAAAATAGATATGAAGTAACTGAGAATTATTTACTTACTTATTTTTTACTGTATTCATGGAATTACGGTATTTATGAAACCTAAAAAATCTTTGATCCATTTCAGGGACTGAAGGCCAGTTTTCTGGCCCCTACAAGCTGGTTATTGGGAGTGAGGAGTCAGCAGTCGATGACGGTATTAACCAGTCAATAAAACAGGTTTAGCAACAATTGGGAATCACTACAACCTCAAGACGTCCTTGATCATAGTTATAAATGCACACACAAATGATTAGGCTGATAGGTCCATTAGTTTGCAAGATTAGCTGTGGACAGACTGATACACATGACGCACAAGACCAAAGGCATGATCCCCTAATGAGTACAAAGAGATGCAACAACAACAAAAGAGGCAAAACCACCACAAAGCCTGTGTGTCTTGCTCCTTTGTAGGACATGGGGTCTCCTTTGCACATCTGAGCCCACTGTCTTACACTCCACCCATGCACACACCCCTTTGTTTTATTCTCTTTATCCCTCCCTGCTCCTCTGATGCTCTTTCATCTGCTCTTGTTATTCCAGATGGCTGTGATGATCAGCACAGGTTTCCTTCTTGCCTGGACCCCCTACGTGGCTGTCAGCTTCTGGAGCATGTTTCACTCCAAGGAGCAGGCCCACATGACTCCAATCGTCACCTTGTTACCATGCCTCTTTGCTAAGAGCTCCACCGTATACAACCCTTTCATATATTTCATCTTCCAGCGCACCTCCCGACACGAGCTTCTCCACCTCCACAGACTGATGTTTTGTTGTTCTCATCAGGCCAATTCACCTGCTCATGGAGGGAAGCTCGAAGGCAAACTGGTCCAGGGTCCTGATGAAACCTGCATGGGTCTAATGGGAGATCCTGGCAGACAGTCGGAGAGTCAGATGATACCCGTAGGCTAAAGCGTGTGATGAAGTCTACATCTTTAGGAGAAGATTGATAGCACTTTCATGTCTGAAAGTGCTATCAATCTTCTTGTCTCGCGCTCGAGCGGGTTTTAACAATCAAGTCAGGAGGTCACCGCAGGTGATATCAACAAGCACAAAGTGGGGATTCGATTTGCAAAGAGCAGAGCGAGACCTGCGAGAAAGACACCAATAAATACGTTTAATTATTATTGTTTGTGACTGTGACCATCCCTCACCCTACAACCAATGTGTGTTTTCCGTCTAAAGGATGATTGACTGGTATCTAATTAACCCTGAGTCATGTACCAGCGTGGAGTGCAAACAAATGTGTCAACAAAAACACAGGAAAACTGAGGATCAAATAAAACATTCACGATGCATTACAGAGTGAACTGAATGACCTGAACACACATTTGACCTGTTTGTGTGTGTGTGTGTACATTGACATACTGTATATATATTGCAAAAAAGAAACAGCCATTTTTCTTCAGTGTTCCACAGCATGTGTATCCTAACTGAAACATTTATTGGTCCTGATTGGTTGGATTGGAACGGTTGAGTTTCTCCCTCTTAGTGTTTGTTTGTTTTTATGTTTCAGCTCACCACATATGCATACATGTATTTAATCCAAAGGACTTCAGTTTTCTGATTGAAACTGCTGACTTAAACAAAAAGAGAAATGATGGAAACAAACAAGTCATTTGAAGGTGTAGTGCAGCGACTGTCAACTAGCGGCACACAGGCGACATTCGGCCCATCAAAGCTTTCCATACAGCCCACAATATTAAGTCTTTCCCCACCATTGATGAGATTTTCCATCATTTATGACCCAACGCTGGAAACCGGAAGACGATGTAGCAGCTTATAAACTACACGAAAATGCCAGAGACTCCGACAATTCCTGTTTTGATCAACATTCTGAATCTGATTTTGGATGAAGAAGCAAACCAGTTTGGGATCTCCATGACTGTGACAGTGACACACGGACAAGACGACCACAGAGGAGACGGAGACGACAGAACACTGAGTGATCACTGAGCGTGGCAACGTGTTCTGCTTTTCATAATTATTAATATTTTCATTTATACAATTCTAACTGGTGTAAGGAAATGTGGGAAAAAATGTAAATGTGAAACTGATTTTATTGTTGTGTGTTAAAGACAGAATAAGATAGAATTAAATGTTTTTTTTTGGGTGTTTAAAAACAGAAGGTCTCTTCTTTAGTTTCATGTTGTTTACATATTCATAGAACAAATTTTTTGTGGGTCTGGAAAGATCAGTGAATATGATCGAAAAGGCTGGCAGTGACTGGCAACTTAAACATAATATCTGGCTGGGAAAGTGTTAATGAAAACATAGGTTATGATAATTTATTAAATTTAGCAATTAATTGTCCTCTTATATTGAAG
The DNA here is from genome assembly GCF_041903045.1 of Epinephelus lanceolatus. Classification (NCBI taxonomy): domain Eukaryota; kingdom Metazoa; phylum Chordata; class Actinopteri; order Perciformes; family Serranidae; genus Epinephelus; species Epinephelus lanceolatus. The sequence goes on along the minus strand of NC_135746.1, from coordinate 5,968,034 downwards.
CGACCCCAAAAACAGCTGAGATGGAAATAATCTTATTAGGAATAATTTATCAACCCCGAACATGTGTTTGACCTACCCTGGAAATCCAGTTCTCACGAGAGCACAACCTGAATTTGCTCAGCGAGTCACTCTGGCAATCAGTAATGATGCTCATTACCCATGCCGTTGGAGCCGAGCTGCACCAATCACATCGGTGTATCTGATATAGGCGGGCCAGAGGCGAGCTAAACAGATGACGACAGCGCTGCGACGATGAAGTCCGGAATCAGTCAGTAAACATTGCAAGATGGCTACGGATGAACACCAGTTGTTTGTAACGGCTTTGGCTGCTACAATGAACGAGTTAGACTTGGCTTTTTCTCTAAAAGAGGAACAGAAGACGGCGCTCGAATCTTTCCTTTGCAAGAAGACGTCTAATCTACCAGTCCGTTGGTAGCGCTCTGGATACTTCACCCCTTGTATTGTTCTGATTGGTCGTAGTGTTATCCAATTGCGTGCAGTGATATTTACAAATGCATGCTTGGTGCCGCCCCCCAAGTTGGGCCATTTGCATTACTCATAGCCAGACCCTAAATCTTTCTAGATTTGGGTCTGGATTTCCAGGCTATGTTTGACCCGTGGGTACCTTATAAATCCATCTATCATTTTGTAGTGGCTGTTTGAGCATACCAAAGTTCCTAGGCCGCTTAGTTTGTGAGGAGACTCGATTTATTGAGAATACAAAAAAACAAACAAAAAAAAAAACCTTTCCTCAGTTCTGACATTGTACCAATATAATGCATAAAGCTGGCAGACTGTGGTTTGAGTCGGGTTCTGCTGGTTGCACAGTACAGATTGGAAAGGTGAAGCTGAAACCAATTCCTGCTTTTACACTGAACAAAAATGTAAACACAGCACTTTTGGGTTTGCTTTCATTTTTCACAGGTTTTTTCTTGCACTCAATAAATATATATCTCTCAAATTTTGGTTGCAAATCTTAGTGAGCACTTCTTTTCCAAGATGATTCATCCACCTGACAGATGTGGCACATCAAGATGCTGATTCAACAGCATAATTACTAAACAGGTGTGTCTTATGATGGTCACAATAACAGGCCATTAAAATGTGCAGTTTGATTACACAAAACAATGCCAGAGATGTTTTAAAGTTTTAGAGCGCGACATTGGTATACTGGCTTTATGATCTGTACTGCAGCCAGCCACCAGGGGGCGATTGGAATGTTTGAGCTCCACTTGTGAGGAGTGGTCATGTCGTCCATCTTTATATACAGTCTGAAGTCCACAGCTGTCTGTACCAAAGAGTGCTTGGTTTGAAGCTATCTCAGTTGACGGCGGGGACTCCAACTGATGATTCGAATCTCAGCCCTACATATTTGGTCTAAATATATTTATTTATATATTTTTATTTGAAAGTCTGGCCCCCACAGTGCCTGCTTAAAAAATCTGGCTCTTGGACAAATGTAGTTGATGACCCTGGTAAAGTGTGTAGGATTTAGTGGCATCTAGCAGTGAGATTACAGAACTAAACTTCCCCTGTGTGTAGGAGAGCTACAGTGGCCGACGCAAAATGCAAATGGCCTTATGTAGAGCAAGTGTTTGGTTTGTCTATTCTGAGCTACTGTAGAACAACACAGCACTCTGTGGAAGAGGACCCGCTCCATATGTAGGTAACATTTTGCTGATCGAAGTTACTGACTCAAACAAAAAGGGAAATGATGGCAAAGCAAACAGCTCGTTCCTGACAGGCATGTTTGCACTAATCATAATGATTACTGATAGTGATTACCAAGTGAATACCTCATCAAGACATCTACTAGCAGGGTTAGCAGTGAAAGTAACAAGTTACTTTACAATATTACCCTCTTATTGTACTACTTTTGCCTTACTTTCAATAAAATGACCTCAGAAGAATGAATGTTCGTTTTAAATGGATGAGGGTCATGTTGTTTCACAGAAGCTCCAGTTTATTACAGGTCATTTCAAATCCAGTGCTGCAGGCCTGACCCATTCATGCATTCACATACTGTGGTTATTACTCTGTATTTAAATGAAAACATCGATAAACAATGATTAAATAGCCTAGACCTTTTTAAATGAACAATTAGCTTTGGGAACAGGGAGGGTCAGGCAGAGGATCAGAGTCTGATAATTATGAGATATGTTTTTATATATAAATATTATATATATACATATATATATATATATATATATATATATATATATATATATAATATTCGGGTGGTAACGTGGTATGTGACACTGTAAATGAAATGAAGCTCAGCGTAAGTTCAATCAGTAAGACTTTCTTTGTGCTCACCATTCACAAAATTCTCCCTTCCACTCCCACTGCTTCCTCTAATCAGCTCTAACTAATAACTCTTCTAGTTATCCAATCAAACTTCACAACAATCTCTATCAGCCAATCAGGATGCTACTGCAAAATCATAAAGCTGCTCTCTTTTCTGCTGCTGTCAACCATCATTTTAGGCAGAATTGTCGTGCTCTCCCTCACCGCGTTCACCTTCAGACATCGTGTCCAGAGTCAAGGACAAGCTCAACAAAGGCTCATTCTTCCACTCATCCAGATCATCAGCACTTTTCCATCTTCTCCACATCCTCTTCTCATCTTATCCTATCTACCATCTCTGCCACCACCAGCGTCTAGACCCCCAGGGGTTCCTTAATCGACATGGATTCATCACACCCCTTAATTCATACCATCTAATCGCCAAAGACTTTTCACTTTTGTCATTCTAATGTGCGCGTTTATCCATATTCTTTTCAAATAAAAATGTCTTATGAAATAATATTACCCCAAATACTTTGTTACCGCTAAAACATAATATATAACTGTATCCCCTAACCCAGTCTATGTGTGAATTACCTGCAGGCAACTGTCTCACTTAACTGACAATTATCTCACCTATTTTCTTTCATTCTGTAAATGTCAATGATTGTACATTGAAATTACATACTGTTTTATGTGCCCCCCCATCTCCGACCGATTGACAGTTAATGATCCAACACCAACTCCTCCACTACTGTCTGCATTGTCAGAAAATCTAAATTGCTCTGTCAATACGATTGCAGAAGCTCAGAGACATTTGCCATTAATGGAGCAGGTTAAGGGAACCTAAAGGTTAAACTCCAGGATCCAATCAATATGAGACAAATGGTACCTGGTAGTGGTTTGACTCACTAAATTTAAGGCCATGATCCATTATCAGAGCCAACAGAAATTGGGGCCAAAATGTCAGGTTCACACTGTTTTATGTTCCATCAGGAGGTGGGGGGAAAGGCTCAGTGTTAATGCGTTGTACACCACTTAGTCACATTCTGTTTTTGAACATACAAAAGCACATGGGTGCACATCAGAGAAGTGGACTATGTTGAAGAAGTTATTCAAAAATCCATGAATACCACCATAAATCAGAGCCACATCAAGATTTACAGGGAGTGTTCCCAGAACATTTAAGTGTCAAACACTTAATTTCCTAAATTCTGTTGAATTTTTATTCAACAATTTGTGCATTTTCTGCATTATTATGGTGTAAGTGTCTGTAATTTGGTCGAAATACAAGTCCTCTTCTACTTTCTTATTTTCATTAGGGGGGCATCTGAAAACTGACATTTTACAAATTGGCATCCCAAAGTGATGTTATCTTAATGTGAAGTTACAGAGGTTAAGTTTAAGCAAGTAAATCAACTGTGGTTAGCTTTGGGACAGAAACATGGGGACGACTTGACTCAAAATGACTAAGTTTAGTCAGTTACAAACAGGAGTCTCTTTTGGAAAGTCCAGGAAAGCTTGTGACCCATCTACCACCCCAACCTGCCACCAGGTATACACATCTGCTTCCTTCTTTTTTCTTTACTCCCATCAGTGCATTGGTCCTGTGTCTGCAGCCATCCCAAATACATGGGTTATACACTAATTACTGGCTCATAATTGCAAAGGATATCTACAAATTTAGGTGCGTTACTTTTCATAGGAAAACATACGAGCACAGCCGGGTTCTTAGGGTGCTTTCACACCTGCCCTGTTTAGTTCAGTTCAATCGAACTCAAGTTTGTTTGCCCCCTAAGTGCGGTTCGTTCGGGCAGGTGTGAACACAGCAATCACACTCAGGTGTGCACCAAAACAACCAGGCTGAGACCCTCTTGAAGAGGTGGTCTCCGTCCAATACAAAGGAACTCTGGTGCGGTTGGTTTGTGGTGAGAAGGTGTTCCGACCTGGATGTGAAGCAACTGCAGTCACATGACACATTGTTTGGGTTAAACATGAGCATGTTACAGTCCTGGAGGATTATTAATGTGCACCTCCTCCTGTACTGCCTTAATATGCACATTCAGCACATCCAATGCATCAAAACATTGTTTTCTAGTTGGAGCCGCGCCTCGTTTTCAAACTGTATGGTTTGACTAAAATGAACAATGACAGCAATATAGTCCACGATGAGCAGCGCTAAAATCAACCTGCGTAGTTGTCCCTCCATTGTGACATTAGAAAGTCTCACATTTATCTTGCAAGTGTACTCTTCTTCAACGTTTGCTTTACTTCCTGGATTTTCCCCACATGGAAATTCTGACCAATCAAGAGCAGCTTTCTCACACAAGGCATTTGATCTGGTCCGCTTGTAAATGCTGCCGTGAGAACACCAACCAACTCTAGGCAATTATGCAACTTTGTGACAAAATTAGTCCCTGATTCAGACCAAAGGAGACGACTCTAGGTCTGACAGCACCCTTAGTTAAGGTCTCCTTTATTGATGCATACATGTGAACAGATCTGCATTACCTGTTTCCGGGTGAAATGCTTGCAGACAGTTTTTTAATGTTTTTGTCGTAACATAACAAGTTCCCATTTTTCTGCAGGACCTCGGTGCACAGATATAAGTTATTGTTTTTAAGGAATAAAAATAAAGTAATACTGAGAGTACATAAACAAAGTTCACTCTGTTCAGTCTTTTAGATAAAAAACCCACCTAAAAACCTATCTCTTTACAAAAGCATTCTGATAAATGTCTTTTATAGGTTCTCCTTATAACTATTTATTGTCTCTAATCATTTTTAATAATTCTTAAATTGTATGAATTCTGTTTTATTTTTTAATCCTGCTCTGTAGCATTTGAGATGCTAAAATGTAAAGTGCAATACAAATAAAATTTATTATTATTATTATTATTATTAAAATACATAAGGAGCATACAGGTGATACATAATTATTATATTTCGTAATCAAAAACACATATTTCATCACCACAGATTATGCTACATTACATACTATTATGGTATGTAATTAAAATTTAATGAGGTAAACTGCAGCAATGCTGGAAAAACATTACACATAAAAAGAGAGTAAACTGGGATAGAAAGAGCATAATCAACACAAGTATATGAAGCCCTGGCATGATTTGCAAAACACAAATGCATAATTTAGAGGAATTGTAAAGTGTAATTTGGCTTATATTCATAAAAGTCTGGATGAAACTATGGGAAAACGTCATGTGTCAATAATTAAATGTATCTATAAAACAAAACTTGGTGCAGCACATCAAGAGAGGATTCCTTTCAAACCAGACTCCATTTTTTGGATTGTTTACAGATGGATATTTCACCTGGAACAGCTGAAAGCTTGTGACAACTTGTTACCAATGCTACGTCATCATGTTAGCACATCTCAGTTCACTCAAAGTATACATGGTTTCCAACATGCGTCTCCTGGGGAAAGACTTGGGGGGAAAGTCTGTGGTTTTGTGACAAATCCACCACCCAAACCTGCCTCCTTACAAGACCACTCAGGACTACTTGCTTGTTTACTCCTGTCAGCAAATTGGTCACGCGATCGCAGCCTTCCACACATAAGTGGATTATGCACAAATCAGAGGCTCATGATTTTGTGGGATATGTACAAATTCGGGTGCAATACTTTTTGTGGGAAAACATACAAACTTTTTATGAGAACAGCCTGTGCTAGGCGAGATGGCTGCCAAGCTGCAGATCACTGTTTGAGACCCACAAACAACAAGACTGGTTGGTTTTTAGCAAGTCATTGGTGGCTTTTACAGCAGCAATTGTGCCAACAAATACAGGTATTTTTTAGCAAGGCACTGGCCATGGTTGTGCCATCAAGAGCAGGTGTTTTCTAGCTCGAGACTGGCGGCATTCCTAGCCTTGATTTAACAACCAAATCTTGTTTTTGTTCAAATTAGGCAGCATTTGCAGCCATGATTGTCACCACAAGGCAGAACGTAATCTTTTCCTAACCGTAACCAAGTGTGTTTTTTTTTATAATTAAACATAACCTCATGTCATCCAAAGCATTGCTGGCCTGTAAAGAAACATTGAGAATGAACACATCCGCCAAATACTAACGTGTGAATATTTAATATCTGTGAACCGTGGCAGAAACATAGGACTGCCTGCACTAATAAAATGTGATTTAGCAATACAGGAAAAACGATACCGCCTCCACATTGGTACAAAAATCCTCTTCCTGTTAGGTCAGTCAAACCACAGAAATATTCCCTTATTTCAATTAGCATTACAACAAACACAATAAACACGACCGGTTTCAGACTCTTCAAAATCACCACCCATATCTCAGATTTGTTCAGCAATTCAAAAAAATGTATTGTTGTGATTGATAGTTTTTTCCCCTCTGGTTAGTAAAGTGGTCGACAAGGGCAAATGTGCTGCAACGGCCCCACACATTTCAATCAGGACAAACGTAGGGGGCGCAGCACCAAATTCTGGGCTCTATGCACAAGCAGTCTCTGCAGCCCCCTACCGTTCCTCTCTTAATCCATGTCCCTCTCGCTCAGTGTTTTTAGGCTGTTGCCAGTCTCAATTATTGTATCATTATTTTTGCAGTTCACACAGCATTCTGTAAAATGCTAATAAAATGCACGTTTGTGAAGATAACTTTAAATATTTTCAGTGTTACATATCATTATTTTTATGTACATTCATCTCCCTGTCATGATCATTCAATGTTATCCTGTGAAGCACTCTGTCAGTTTCCAAATGAACAATATGAACGAATCATTGATTATCCCACTGACACTTCATAGAAATGATGACAGAGATTTCATCACAATGAGGGTTTGAAGAAATGTAATGAATTAGTGGTAAGATAGGGAAAGAACTGACTGACTATGTTTGATTAAGTCTGTTTTGACTGCATTCATTATACTTCATTGATATATATATTTATTGCTGTAAGCTTCTGCATTGATCATCGTCGCACCAGTCTATATGGATTAAAATTTGCAATGTAGGAGAGCAGACAGGCTAATCCTGTCCACTTTAATATGAGGACTGTTCTAGACTCTTGTACAGGAGTGCCAGGGTAACATTTTTGACAACAAATACCCACAGCTGTGCAAAATGACAGCTGCTCTGATACCGTTGGGGAACCTCACCAGTGCCACACACTGAAATTACACTTTCCTTACCATATTTCTCATTGACAGGCTAATGAATGGTGGAGGGGCACAAGAAATATTGGTCGTGCACCTGCGCCCAGAGCCACAATGATGGAGATTTATAAAACAGAATCCGGCACACACACAGCTTTATAAATCTGACCAAAAGAATGTGTATGTATGTATTTTGGCAGATGTGAAAGCTGCTGGATTTTGGACACAGTTTTCCCCCTGTCCTCTACCACCCAGACTGTCTAAACGCCTGAGCGAGTGTGGCTTGATGAAAAATGTTTAGTGTCAACTTGCTCAGCAGTGAAAGTGGAGTGGAGTGTTTGTCTTCTACATAAGTCGTACAGCAGTGCTAGCATCAGTGGCTGCGTTAGCTCAGACCTCCAGGTTCCCTGATAAATGCCTCGTGTCAAGGTGATATTCCAGGCTTGAAGCACTCCGATGGTATGAAATTCCTTACTGCAGAAATTGCAGAGAAAGATGGTCCTATCGACAGTTCATCTGTAAATGTAAATATTCCATTCATGGGGCCAAGTGGCGTCATTTGGTCTGCCTCCATCATGTGACAAAGCCACTGTGGTCTTCAATGATGCACAGGGTCCAAGGGCACCACGGAACGTGATTAACCAGCATTATTTTTGTTTTCAGCTTTATTTTTTCTGTGATTAATTAATCAAAAATCAATGTGTTAGTTTGACAGCCCTAGTATGTGCATTTCTGCCTTTGTGCGTACACAGTTTTAGCCATGAATCGACAGACTTTCATGCATCTAGTCTCTGGACAAATAAACTATCCGCATGGCTAGGTACCATCTGAAGCAATCAAAACAGCACCTCTGGTAGTCAAAAACCCCAGAGGCTATAAGTACAGATCAAATGATTACGCTTGTTGTTTTTACCAGACAATAAATTATTGAACGATTTCTCCTCCACAGTGAAAGAAGACAAGCCGAGTCATTAGCAGCTCCTTTCAAAGGAAAATCAGCATATTACACACGTAGTTCCACAATGTCACATAATACCCCGGCCGCTCCTATTAGTTATGTGATTTCTAAGATGTTTTATGGAGAAGATTTGCTGCAGTCTGTTTTGTAAAAGACTTTCACAACAAGAGATAGAGCTCAGATGACAAACAGAAGACCCACACAGCTGTTTGTGTCTAACTGTGAGCAAATCAAAGGTGTGTGCAGGGATGTAATATAACCTTGAAACAATGTACAAATATAAACAACAAGATAAAACACTCACAGCTGTTGTCCACTGAAGATAAATCCTCCCTGTTTTATTTTTCCTCTTTCATATTTTTCATTTTCAACACAACATGAGGATAATCAGAATCTTAATTACTCTCTGCATGAAGGAGCTTCTTCATGTTCATCACTGGCCGGGGTACAAGAGGACGAGAGGACTCTTGAGCCCTCAAGTGCTAACGCCATGGCAAGAGCACAAAACACAACCCTAATTAAAACACACAGTGTTAAAGCAAAGGGTTTAGAATAAAATAACGATGCCTCTGGGAGGATTCTGACAATAATGACAACACATATTTTATGTGATTAAAGAAAATGCAGTTGAAATAATGTTCTTCAGTGTAGAAAGGTTTCTTTTTTTCAGACAATGAGTTTTTAAGGAGGTGTAGTTTACCTTTGACATGTTTCGACTGTCACTGCAGTCTTCTTCAGAAGCGTCATCTGACGTGCGTCATGACATGTCTTTATTAGCTGGTAGTATCCCGGAGGTGTGACCAGCCTGGCAAATCGGATTGCCAGGCTGGTCACGCCCCCCCCCCGCCACCCGGTGTTCTTTGTAGGAGAGAGTCCCAGGTGTGCGACAGCATGAAAGCCCCCTCATCCCGGTTGATGGTGTTCCTGGCCCTAGCCTCCTGATCTCTATGGCCTCCTTGATCCAACGTTTGAACTTGTTGCTTTCCAATCCGATGATTTTTGCGTTGTCCCAGTCCATGATGTGATTATTTCTTTTGCAGTGATCTGGGGGGGGCGTGACCAGCCTGGCAATCTGATTTGCCTCCGGGATACTACCACAAGTTTTAAGTTTTATTATTCTGGTGTTATAATCAGGTTTTTTGTTCTGGTAGATGTGACATTTAGATAAAATAAGTCAACGGAGAGGGTGCAGTGAGATATATATGTGATAATGAGCTTCATACAGTCGTCAAAATTAGCACAAAAATAGAAATACAGCCACATTTTACATAAAAGCACATCTTATGCCTCCTCTGAGTTTGTCATGCGGTTAAAATGCTACCATGTCTGAAACCTACACCACTCAGTTTACATTAAACCTAGTCATTTCATTAATTGTTAAAAAACACTTCACCTCCCAAATGACCATTTGTATATCAACCATCTAATGTGAATAAATACATGTTAAACTGACGAACACTATTCTTATGCCTGGTTCACACTACACGATATCAGCACGATTATAGCACAAGGCAGCTTCGTACGGTTTCGGCTCAGATCGTGAACAACAATGAGTGTCGTATGTGATAATCCATCATTTTATTTCATGCAGTGTGTCATAGGTAGACGACAACCGATGCCTCGTCTGGGTAGCCTTACAAAGTCCCGACAGAAAGCCTAGCATGTTTGATTTTCTTTTTGTCATTCAAGACTTCTCCTGTCACAGCTGTACACTTTTTACTATACTACAGTAACATTTCATCTGGGACGTGAACAGCCCTAGTGACTGAAATAATAGTAATAATAAAAATAGGACAAGAATAACCAGATGACATCATGCATGTCGTGAATTGGTCGTGGACCATTGCATAGTCTGTCACGTCTGTCGGCTTAGTCACAGTCATTTTATGACTCCACAATCACCTAATCTGGGGCCATAAATATCAGTAAATTGGCAAAGTAATGAGGAGCTCCTAACACTCCAAGAAAAGGAGAGAATCAGCTGCTATATAACAAAGATGGTACATAATTGTTATGGCCATGTTTTGCCATTGTTATTGTTTGTAAAGCGCTACCAACAAGTATGTTTTATGTCACACTAGAGGCCGACACTGCTGTGTTACGTGTCATGCCAGTCACCTCTCTTTTGATTTCGCGACGCTGGGATGCTGCCTATAATCACACACTGGAACGAAATGATGCTGCTTGCTTTTGGTTCTCTGGCCAGACTCCATTGACAAAAACTGTAATTAAACCTCACTGAACACAGGAGCTGCTGGTCTACCTCTGCCTCATTCAGTTAGTTTGCTTGTGTAATTGTGTGACTTTGGTGTTTTAAGAAGTTCGTACGGATTCACCAACATCACACAATAACACAAACAAACTAATCCATTGAGGCAGCAGTTGACCAGCAGCTCCTGTGTTCAGTGAGGTTAAATATATATATATATAATATATATACAGTACAGGCCAAAAGTTTGGACACACCTTCTCATTCAATGTGTTTTCTTTATTTTCATGACTATTTACATTGTAGATTCTCACTGAAGGCATCAAAACTATGAATGAACACATGTGGAGTTATGTACTTAACAAAAAAAGGTGAAATAACTGAAAACATGTTTTATATTCTAGTTTCTTCAAAATAGCCACCCTTTGCTCTGATTACTGCTTTGCACACTCTTGGCATTCTCTCCATGAGCTTCAAGAGGTAGTCACCTGAAATGGTTTTCCAACAGTCTTGAAGGAGTTCCCAGAGGTGTTTAGCACTTGTTGGCCCCTTTGCCTTCACTCTGCGGTCCAGCTCACCCCAAACCATCTCGATTGGGTTCAGGTCCGGTGACTGTGGAGGCCAGGTCATCTGCCGCAGCACTCCAACACTCTCCTTCTTGGTCAAATAGCCCTTACACAGCCTGGAGGTGTGTTTGGGGTCATTGTCCTGTTGAAAAATAAATGATCGTCCAACTGAACGCAAACCGGATGGGATGGCATGTCGCTGCAGGATGCTGTGGTAGCCATGCTGGTTCAGTGTGCCTTCAATTTTGAATAAATCCCCAACAGTGTCACCAGCAAAACACCCCCCACCATCACACCTCCTCCTCCATGCTTCACAGTGGGAACCAGGCATGTGGAATCCATCCGTTCACCTTTTCTGCGTCTCACAAAGACACGGCGGTTGGAACCAAAGATCTCAAATTTGGACTCATCAGACCAAAGCACAGATTTCCACTGGTCTAATGTCCATTCCTTGTGTTTCTTGGCCCAAACAAATCTCTTCTGCTTGTTGCCTCTCCTTAGCAGTGGTTTCCTAGCAGCTATTTGACCATGAAGGCCTGATTGGCGCAGTCTCCTCTTAACAGTTGTTCTAGAGATGGGTCTGCTGCTAGAACTCTGTGTGGCATTCATCTGGTCTCTGATCTGAGCTGCTGTTAACTTGCGATTTCTGAGGCTGGTGACTTGGATGAACTTATCCTCAGAAGCAGAGGTGACTCTTGGTCTTCCTTTCCTGGGTCGGTCCTCATGTGTGCCAGTTTCGTTGTAGCGCTTGATGGTTTTTGCGACTCCACTTGGGGACACATTTAAAGTTTTTGCAATTTTCCGGACTGACTGACCTTCATTTCTTAAAGTAATGATGGCCACTGGTTTTTCTTTAGTTAGCTGATTGGTTCTTGCCATAATATGAATTTTAACAGTTGTCCAATAGGGCTGTCGGCTGTGTATTAACCTGACTTCTGCACAACACAACTGATGGTCCCAACCCCATTGATAAAGCAAGAAATTCCACTAATTAACCCTGATAAGGCACACCTGTGAAGTGGAAATCATTTCAGGTGACTACCTCTTGAAGCTCATGGAGAGAATGCCAAGAGTGTGCAAAGCAGTAATCAGAGCAAAGGGTGGCTATTTTGAAGAAACTAGAATATAAAACATGTTTTCAGTTATTTCACCTTTTTTTGTTAAGTACATAACTCCACATGTGTTCATTCATAGTTTTGATGCCTTCAGTGAGAATCTACAATGTAAATAGTCACGAAAATAAAGAAAACGCATTGAATGAGAAGGTGTGTCCAAACTTTTGGCCTGTACTGTATATCCTCTAAGCATAATGTAAATCAAGTGGTCTGAGACAAACAATGGGTTTCTGCACCTCACCATGGCTCTGTGTTCAGCCTCTAAAGAATCAGTATCGTGCCGATGTACATCAACCAATCAAAGGTCAGCTCAGACCACTGCATTCCTATTGGCTGTTCTACTGCATATGCGCGTTCCCGTGCCGCCGGCAGAAGGGGAGAGCAAGCGGCAATGGCGAACAGTGCACCAGGTAAAATAGCTATTCCAGCATTCGCTACAACTGCCTACACGGCTAAACAACCCAAAAAAGGAAGACAGAACTCGGTTCCCTGGAGCCCCGAAGGGAGGGGAAGGGTGAGGTGGGGTTGGGCCGGGCCGGAGGGCACGAGGGTTGGCCGTGGGAGCGGAGCCGAGGGCTCTCCAGGGAGAGCGAGAGCCAAGCCTCGGGGGTATGTGCGGGGCGGGTTGCTGCGCGGTGAGGGAGAGCCGAGGCTCCCAGAGAGGGAGAAATAGAACCAATTAGGATAAAATACTCGCGTGCTCGTCTGGTACTCGATGAACGAAACCTAACTCAGATGAGATTCAAAAATCAACCGTTTTCAGGCTTTCTACCTACTGCAGCTTTAAATTACCATTTTTGTCAATGGAGTCTGGCCTTGAAGAGTGTATAGATTAATTTTTACTTTCCATTCCCGGTTGAAAAGAGCTGTGTGTTTAGGAAGTACTGAGCATACGACTGGATAAATGAGACTTGGATTATACTGCACAAGTTGAGTGAGAGTTTGTGAACAGATATTTTTGATACAGTTTTGCTGCTGTTAAATATGGACGCCTATAAAGTCATCAAGAATTTTCTCTGTTTTTTGTTCACCATGGAGGCATGTGTTTATGAATTCAACGTACACGAGTGAGTGACTGATGTACAAGGGGTCATTTTGAAAGTGAAGAATTCCTTTGAAAGCATCTTTAAACTATTGACAACAGCTCTCAGGACAGTGGTGGCAGATGAGGAGTGCATAGAGCTGTTTCCTGAATGTTTTTATACTGAAGTGTCTTTTGTTGAATCCTCTGATCAGTGGGAGGGCCCATTTGTCAGTCTCGCCCCTACCCCAAATGAAGAGGGCAGCAACACTCGGTCTTATAAAGGGTTTCAATGCCCAATAAGAGGGGAGAGGAAGACGACTGCAACGATGTAGATAATGCAAGTCCCAACATACTCAGAGGAGGTTTTGTAAAGGTTTTCTAACAAGACAAGAAATCCATTCATCACAGATCTTCAGGATAAACATGTGTCTCTGTGAGAAGCGTGGACTGTAAATAAGTTAGCTCGAAAAGGTGAAAGTGATGTCAGACTTGTGTTTTGTTGACCTTTATGAAAGTGAAATTAACACTTTAACATATGATTAACACCTTCCCCTGTGGCTATCTCAACCTTTTGTCCGACAAACAACACTCCAATCGACACCTGTCACCTCCAAATACCAGCAATTACTGAAATTATCATGCTGTCCCCTTTTCACACTCACGCAGTCCTACACAGCAGTAACACTTCACATCTGCACTCTGTTCAGCACCTGGCTGATAATCACGGGCATAATTTCTGACAGACTGTCTGGACAGTGTGGGTCATCGAGTCTCCACAATGGATTTCCTATTGCAAGTGTCCACAATGACGCAAAGGAAGAAGAAAAGGGGGCTTTGTTGATGCAAAGCTAAGTGGAATCCTCCAGCATGTAACTGAATTAGATTTCAATTTGCAGTGACTGACAGCTACAAGTTAGTGTGATCTGAGGTGCAGCTATGGGAAAAAATAGAGAAGCAATTTCAGCCTCAAGCTGCCAAAGCCCATCATAGTGCAGTGACCCTGCAGTAACACGGGTACACCTGACTGGAGAGACCTTTAGTCACGAATATTGTCAAGGCACACGGAATTAAAAGATACAGAAAATAGTTTCTTGCCACCTGGGGAACATTGTGTCCTACAACTGACTGCTTGAACGGTGATCCTATTGGACATTATAGGCGACAAACATTGCTGCAGCCAGGAGCTTAGAAATTTGAATATATATTATCCCACAAAGCCTCACCAGCCCAAACCCCCAAATTCTTCACACTTGACATTTAATATAAGCAGAAAAATAAAAGCCAAAATAGAAACACTCAACATAAAGCTATAATGAGTGCATGAATTATTCATTTCCCCGACACTAAAATCTATAACTGAGCCCAGGGCATCACAGATAACATATCCTTGTCTTTGCCAGCCTTTACATGAAGGAGCCAAACTCCAGCAGCTGCCCTCCGAACCAAAAAAGATCATACAGCATAAAATATAGGCTGTAATACAATTATCCACAGGGACCATACTATGAGATAGCAGCAGCATAATTGCAAAAAAATGTTTAATAAATGAATTTTTTTCAACAAGAGACTGCCTTTAATGTTCTTTTAACACATTTTTATGTTCTAAATGTGAAGATGATAAAATGGTAATCCACTAAGTTAGAGCCTCCTCTCCTCCCCTCACTTGACAGACCTAAGAAGTCCTGCAGGCAGTCACACAGCAGTCAGTGGAGACACTGGATGGTAGCCCTCCCCTTGGACGTTATGTCCGTGAAGACGCACCTTACACAAGCTACAGGCTTCAGCTGCAGCAGAGGACGCAAGCAGCGCTCTGCGCTGCGCCCTGAGGACCTCTTGTGTCTCAGCTCCCTACTTGAGAACAGATGGATCTGACGCCGGAGCGCATCAACAGCGGCACTTTTTGATTTCTTCTCCATCCGGATCTCTTTTAATCTGTTATCATTTTTGCCTGCACTGATCACAGTTCTAATGGATATTTACGCCTCCACGTTGTCACCAGCGATGGACATCGGCACGGGCTGCTATTTGCTTGTTATAGGTGAGTTTAACGCGGCGCGTAATGCTGCGATTAAGTGATGTAATTAAATGCCATAGCGAGCAGAGGGTTACTACCACTGCTGGCTCAGTTACACTTGAGTGAAATATACTTGGAGACTTGGACTAAAAAGCACTAAATTGCACTTTTCCATTTTACGCACATTTGACCAAGAAGGCTGGTGACTAAACTTTACGCATAAAGAGGGTAAAGTGAGAGAAGTCTCTGCCGTCTAATATTTTCTATCGTCTTATCCCTCCTCTAAAACTCAAAGACGACACTTAGAAATATTTGTCAAGTGTTTCCAAAGTGAGGCGGGGAGCAGGTTCGTGTGGTGGGTGTGTGCACCCGATTAATCCTGCTGTGGGGAGACACTGCGGTGTGATACAACAGGTACCTCGGAAAACACTGATATTCGACACTGATGGCGTACAAGTTAAATATTTTTAATAGAAGATAAATATAACAAGCCTCCAGTATTATCTTGGTTAGTGGCAGAGTAAAGACGGATGAATGCAGAAAACATTAACAATAAGATAAAGCAAGAAAACGCAGCTGGGGTGGTTTATAGTTCCTCCAGAAATGAGTATTGAAACCGTTTCAAATATTCAGAATCAGTCAGTTCATCTTTATTGTCAGAGTCCATTAGAAAACATAGAACACAAGCAATGTATGATAGGGACATGAAAGCAACAGTTATCACAATGTTTCACCAAACACTACAAGCAGGAGCTGGATTGACAGCAGCATTCTGAGAATCATTAAATATCAGTAACAAATTCGTACTTCAGATTTCTCAAAAGAGCCTGTAAAATGGAAAAAGGATTGCAATAGTGACTTGACATAATCTGAACACAACCCTGCAGCCCCTCGGTGGAATAAATGATGGTACTGTATGTTCTCTGCAAACATTTGTAAGTTTCATATGTTGAGAATATGTTTCAACTTTACGGTTCAAATTACAGTTTTATGTTGTGACAACGCTGTGGTTAATGTGTGATTAGGTTTAGGCTCCAAAACCACTTGGTTAGGGTTACAAAAACATAATATTTTGGCTTAAAACATCTGCTTTAGTCACTACAAACACTGCTGGAAATGTCTGGAATAATGTTTAAAAAATAAAGTGTTTTTTACAAACTTGACCCACTTTCGAACCACCACCCACCAGTTGGGAAACACTGTCCTAAACTATTGTTCAAAACACCTGCTTCTGTCACCACAAACAGCTGGATATGTCCCGAAATATCTTCAAAAAATACTCGCTTTTGTCCCTACAAACACGCCTGGAAATGTCTAAAACTCTTGTTAAAAATACCAGCTTTTGTCACTATAAACACAGCTGGACTGGTCCCAAACTGTCATTTAAATAGACCTACTTTTGTTGCTACAAACACAGCTGGAAATGTCCAGAACTATTATTAAAGAATACCTGCTTTTGTCACTGAAAAACTTTTCTCCACCTGCTTTTATCGCTACAAACACAGCTGGAAACATAACGACTCTTGACCTTACAAACATGGCTGGACTGGTTCTCAACTGTAGTTCAAACAGATCTACTTTTGTCAATACAAACAGGGCTTTAAAGGTCCATAACTCTTATTGAAAAATACCTGCTTTTGCTGCTACAAACACTGCTGGAAATGTCCTGTACCCCTGTTAAAAATAATATCTGCTCTTGTTGCTACACAGCTAAGTATGTCTCAAACTCTCGTCTAAAAAGACCAGTTTTTGTTGCCACAAAGACAGCCGGATAAGTCCCAAACTCTCTTTAAAAAAATACCTGCTTTTGTCACTACAAACACAATTGGAAATGGCCCAAACTCTTGTTAAAAAATACCTAATGTGGTCGCTACAAACAATGCTAGACTTGTTAAAAAATACCGTTTCATCACCATAACCATTTTTGTTGCTACAAACATGGCTGCATTCTTCCCGAACTGTTGTTTTTTTTTTTTTTTAAAAAAAAACAAAACAAAACAAAACATTTTTGTCACTCTAAAACCTAGCTGGAAATTTCCTGGAATTTAAAAAAAACGGCGGCAGAACATGTCCTAACCTGACATTAAAAACTCCTGCTTTTGTGGCTTCAAACACAGCTGGATATGTCCTGAAATCTCATTAAAAAAATGCCCACTTTGGTCACTACAAACACAAGTGTAAATGTTAAGAATCATTGTTAAAAAAGACCAGTTTTTGTCACTACAAACATGGCTGGACATGTCCCAAACTATTATTAAAGAATACCTGCTTTCTGTGGTCTCTAACAGTGGTCTGCTGCTGTCTGCTGCTTGGCAGCCATCTCACTTAGGTGTTATGCCATCTACCATCCCCTCCTGTACTCTGAACTATTACATATGCATGAAACATATGACGCAATCATTGACTGGGGCTACTGGGCTGGGAATTTTCTTGCCAATTTGTTATCTTGAGCATATAATATGTAACACTTCCTATAAATGTCATCATCATTGAACATTTGATCTGTAATGTCCTCCAAAGTAACTGAAACATATGGAGTCCATATGTAGGAGTGCAGCCTTTATCCCTATAGGATACATAACCTGTGACATAACATATTACGGCACAATGATCTATATATAGTGCTATAATTGAGTTAATTAGTAGAATGAAAAGTAACACTGACACCTTCCATGTGCACTATGAAGGGGGCAAGTTGGTGAACAATGACTCACAGCAGGTATTTGAGCATGCTGGGAGATATTTTAAATATGACACTGTATTTGAAAATTTGTCTCTCATCAACAGACAGTATGATTCCTGCAGCTTGCGACCGCTGACATTCTCCCTCCACGGGTGCTCTCATCTTACAAAGCCACTAAGATCCAGCAGTGGTAGTAATCAGCTGGGATGACAGACACTTGCAGCCATCCTACTGCTATTCCACACACGGCGTCTGACCTTATTATAAGGCAGTAAATCCACTGAACAACCTAAGGCAGATTGATAGATTTACATAGCATAATGAAAGATGGATGAAAGGGGCTTTGAAGTAACACACTGAGTGTGGGTGTAAATTTGTCAAAAAAACAAACAGACAACTGACCCTGATCTAGAATCTTTGGAGCAATGCAATTAAAAAAAATCCATCATGTGATAAAACCTCCAAACTATCAAGTGATTTGTTTCCTGTAATGGGCAAAAGGAGTTGGTGTGGACACCCTGGATGAGCGTTGACATTCAGTTCACATCTGCAGTTTATCTGTGCTCATTTCTTTGTTATCCACTACAAAGACTAAGACGTTGATTCTGTCCTTGTAGTGCATTGGACTTTAAAATACATGATTCGTAAATAGAAATATCAACAGATTCAACATCATGAACAGAAAGATTATTACATTTTTAAGTACTCATCTTATCTTTCATTGCTCCTGTGACCTCTCTCTTTTTGGTGCAATACGACAACATCCAAGATGACATAAGATGTGTTGTGTAAAAAACCTTAGAGGAAGCATTTTGTGCAGCAAGACACCATTGTTATAAGACCAGATATTTTTAGTAATAAGGTATGTTTGCGATAAAAAAAAAGCAGGATTTGGTGTTAGTTGACCCGTTGTAGTGTGTCGGTATGTGTCAGTCTAACTGTGAGAGAGGGTGTTGGGAGAAAATAAAAAGAATGCAAGCAAAAATAACTCCAGAGGAAAGGGGAAAAAAGAGATTACCGAGGATTTCCCACCTTGTTAGGGCTTTGTAGATGAGTGTCAATGAGTGGGTTAAATTTATTACGTATCTCGTCTTCTTTCACTTCTCTGCTGCCTAATCAGGACAGATGTATAACACTTACTCCTCTCATTAGCAGCAAAATAGAGTGGTATGTCAGCATTAACATGATTGCTCTGGCTCAGGTCATCAAGATGAGGCAAGCTGCTTCTCAGATGCGTTGCACAAATGACACAAATGTGTAATGATGAAACTAATAGTCACACCAGGCAGAAAAAATATCATACTGAGTGAGGGTTGCACAGCGGCGACCAGATCTTTGCTCTCAAACCACAAAAAAATGTGATGGCACAACAGTCTCCTTCAGTACATTATTCTATGCTTTCTTTTGATTTTCACATTGGCTAGTCATCCTGTTTAATTTGTCTTCTGATTAAACCGGAACCGTTCAAACAAGTTGTAGGAAGCCTCTGCAAGTAATTGGTTGCTGGCAGACACTCTGTGCTGCAATAAAATGGTTAATCAGCAGTGCCGTGCACTTTAGAGCCGATGCGCTGCTGGTTCTGCCGGCCTGAATAGAATATAATGTCTATAGCCTTACTGTTGTGTACAGCCTTATAGACTGAGCTGAGTAGTGATGCGTGGGTCGACCCGTAACCCGCGGGACCCGCAAATGGACCTGCGGGTCAGGCAGCAGTGATCGTCTGTTAAATCGGTCTGTAAATGATATTTTGACATTATTGGCTATTACTGTCATGGCATCCGAAGGTACCGATGCGTTGAGCAGGTGACAGTCCGCGGCCGTTTTCAAAACACACTTGTGTTATGCACTCCAAAAGGAACTTGTTGAAACTTTAAACAATAATTTATTGTACAAAACAGGGGAAACAAACGTTGACAAAAACGGTTCCATAATTCATATTAAATTCAAAAGATAACGAAAAAAACAGCTACAAGTTAGAGGGAATAGTGATAAAGTGGTAAAACTTGGCATTGATCCACAACCTCAGACGGATGCGCTCAAGTGTGCCATGCACAAGCTCCGTTGGTAGGCAATACTATATTTTCACATTTTTAACAGTGCAATTTAAAAACTTTGATTTTTATTGATAACCTACATTTACCAACAACAAAAAGACTAAAAAAGTAAATTAAAAAACTAATATCGAATACCAAATTTTCATAACGAATACCTACCCATAGAAACGAATATTCGAATATCCGAATATTTGGGTACAGCCCTACAAAAATGCACACACAACTATTGGTAAGATATGCCAGGAATTAGTGCCCCATGAATGACGTTATGTACTTAACAGAAACTTACATATGAACATAAACGTAGGTTTGGTTTAGGCTAGGTAAGTTTCTGTGGTGAGGTTTGGGAAAAGAAACATGGTGAGGACATACCTGAAAGTGACTCAAAGTTCACTCTAAGTTCATATGGTTCTGAGGGTTTGTTATAGTTTCTCCTGGGGAAAGTCCTGGGTTTTGTGACCCATCCAACTGCAGCCACGCTCTGCTGGTCTGAACTGACTTGACTTGAATTTTGGTACATTGCTTTTTGTAGGAAAACCTACTAACAGTGCAAGAGAGCAGCCTGCCTGAGAACTAAGTCATCTTATAAACTACATCACTTAAGAAATGTTGATACGTATGAAATGTACATATGCAACGTATCTGTATTTTGCAGAAACGTACAATGCTGACATTTTTTTGGGTGACATGGCTGTAAAAAAAAACAAAAAACAAGAACCTCCCCAGGGTAATTAATGTTTACGGTGAACCCTCCTCTTGACTAAGAAAAACTACAACACCAAACTTCAGAACAAGTCAAAATAATGTAACAGCGTGATATAAGTAAAAGTTGCTTAATTGTGTACCCCAGTTTCAACCTTAACATCTCAATGAAACCTCTGTCATTCATTATCTGTAACCACATATCCTATTCAGGGTCACAGGGGGCTGGAGCTTATCTCAGCTGACACTGGGTGAGAGGCGGGTTACACCCTGGACAGGTCGCCAGACTATCACAGGGCTGACGTAAACCCTTTTCCATGAAAATTAGCGCATGTACGCAGGGGTTTTAAACACAAGAAAACCCACTACAAATAGATGATAGAATCCTTTCCCATTGCAAGTTGACTTGAGCTGTGTACACAGTTCTGCAGTGGATGAGCATGCCTTTCTTTCTGTATGTGTCAAGTCCGACGTCACTGACAGGCTAGGGAACAGCTAGTGCCAACAAATTTGGAATGACACTCAAGCGCTGCATGGATGGAGAAGGATAGTATTCTGAGGTGGCGCGTCATTGCATCTTGCAGGTAAAGGGGCTAAAATTAGCGTGTTCACCCAGGTGTTGTGTTTGCATCACTGCTGATCGGAGCCAAAGCCAATAAATACCCAGTAATTACTCATGACTACTTCAGACTCATTTGACCTGAGTGTGATTGCTGATTTTAAACTTTCCCATTACATACAAAAAACAGACGCTGCAGGTGTTGGTGGGTTTTTTGGTGCAGTGGGAAAGTGGCTATAGAGACAGACAACCATTCACACTAGCATTCACATCTGCGGGAAGCTGGAGAGCCCGGAGAAAACCCATGCTGAACAGGGAGTCCCCTTGCTGTGAGGTAAAGTGCTAACCACTGCGTAATATCATCACCTCATATCAATAATATCCTAATATCATAACCAAAATACAGAGTCAGAAGAGTTGTCCCCTGCATATAGCAACGTGTGCCTTTATGAACCATGGCATGAGTGAAAGTTGTCTTTTTTATATAACTATTTATATAATTAACAAAACTGCAAAAGAGAAACAGCAATACACCAGCCCTTTTCTAACCCTCTGTACTCCCTAATAATTTGCATACAGTCCCTCAGGTCCAATATTATACACAGTGTCAATATCCCTGACTTGTAACAGGCAATAATGGGGTCCAGTATGCAAGTCTCTGCCTGCCTCAGGGGGGACACTGGAGTCATGGTAACACATGGTATTCCTATACTGGCTTTATCATTTACATTTATTCTTGGATTGCATTTCTTATATTTAAGTATTTTTTAATAAGTGTCCAAAGTCCATCTAGGTCATCTCGTTCATGCATATCCTGTAGAACTGAAGCTGCACGCTCCATCATAATTAATTCTGTAAAGTCCTTCAGCCAGTTATTCAAACAAAAGCAGTTGGGTTTCCGTACTTTCCAATTCATGAGTATAATCCTTTTCACAGAGAGGAATGCCAACGTCAACAGTTGTTGTATTACACTAGATTCTACACCATCCATTTTAACTCCCAATAAACACACTTTGGGGCATATTGTTACATCATTTTTTACAATTAAGCTTAGACATTTTTGGACTCTTTCCCAAAATTTCCTTATTTCTGGACAATTCCATAACATATGCATCAAAGATCCTTTCTTTCCACAGCCGTGCCAGCACATATCTGACATCTGAGGGCTCATCTTGTTCTGTTTGTATGGGATTATGTATGTTCCGTGTAAAATCTTAATCTGTGTAATTTTATATCTATCTATCTATGGGAAATTGACACGTAAACAGATAACACCCATCTGTTTACGTGTCAATCTCCCATCCTTTACCCTCCACTCCTCCCCCACTGCTCCCTTCACTCAACCCATCTCTCATGTGACCCCTTTCCAGTCAATATTGTACCATTTGACCATTATTGAGCCCTGTTAAGATTAGGATGAAGAAAGCAACCTCATCTGACTCCTTTATCTTTCTATTTTAGTGTAAAATTACTGTTTTATGACTGCTTCACCAGGCAGCTGTGCCTTCTAAAAACTCACACATTTTCACCCACCCATACAGACATAACTTACTTAAGACGATCTGTGCCCTCTTTACACACCTCATGATTATGCTTGGATTTAATTAAAGGGGACCTATTATACCCATTTTCAGTTTATGGTCTACTTGTATTTTTAGAGTTCTACGAGAACATGTTTGCATGCTTTAATGTTCAAAAAACACTTAAGTGTCCTCATACTATCTGCCTGAATATACCTGCGTTCACACTACATATTAGCAAGTGCCTCTCCTGATAAAGCCCAGTCTGCTTCTGAATTGGTTTCTGCTAGGTACCCAGGAAGTGCACCAGACTTTGAAGTCAGTTTTTGTAGTGGCCAAACAAAGTGGAGTTACACCCTCCAAGTTTGTCACCTGATGCCATGGGGCCCAAAAAGACTTTTTCCCATAGACTCACATTGTGAAAGTGGCAAATCAGTGGATAAATTTTTTTGATCGTCACAACCCCTGCAACTAAGTTTACCATTAGAATTTGATCCATTCAGTCCGATAACTTTTGGAAAGTCTAGAAGAGCAACACGAGTAAATCATTTTATCCTCATTAAAGTTAGCAATGCGCTGGAAGTAACAGGCTCGGCTGGCAGAAGTCTCTTGTGCTCCCGCTATATGGGCCACACAGTGCAGAAGCAGTGCCGATCATGCGACTAATTTTATACGCAGCAGTTGAGCTAAGTATAGCAGCAATTTATACTTAATAAATATTCACCAATAAAAGCTTCTGAAACAAAGTCTTCACAACCTTACATGTTTCAGCAGGAATCTGATCCAAAACCAGGGAGACACTGGCAACCAAGATGACACGTTTCCCTGACATTAGCATGTAGCTACATGTTGCACTGAGCCTGTGCAGCCGGGAAAAGACTGTAACGAATATAGTAGTGCTTTCTACAATGAAAAATCACCAATATAAAAGCTTCTAGACTAAAATCTTCACAACCAGCCATGTTCCAGCAGGTATATGATCCAAAATCGGGGAGAAATTAACAACACCATCAACCAAAATTATGTTTCTCTGATGTTAGCATGTAGCTGCAGTACATGTAGCTATGATCTTGTAGCCAGGGAATGACTATAAAGGAGTATAGCGGCCCTCTCTATCATAGAAAATCACCAATAAAAGCTTCTGAACCAAAATCTTCACAACTGGACGTTTCAGCAGGAATCTGGACCAAAATTGGTGAAATATTAACAACACTGGATACCATGATTGTATGTTTTCCTGATATTAGTGTGTAGCTACATGTACCAGTGAGCTTGTAGCCGGGGAACAACTGTAACAGAGTATTGTGGCGCTTTCTACCATAACAAAAAATCACCAATAAAAGCTTCTAGACCCAAATCTTTACAACCAGACATGTTCCAGCCAGAATCTGATCGAAAATCAGGGAGAAATTAACATCAACTACCAAGCTACATGTAGCTGTGATCTTGCAGCTGGGGAATGAATATAAAGGAGTATAGCGGCCCTTTCGATCATCAAAAACCACCAATAAAAAACAAACAAAACCAGCCATGTTCCAGCGGGGATATGATCCAAAATCAGGGCGATATTAGCAACACCAAGCTACCAAGATTACGTGTTTCCCTTAATTTAGCATGGAGCTAGTTGTAGCAACGCAGGCTATGTAATGCAATCACTTGCAGTAGCATGCCTGGAGCAAATGACCATGTTAAGAAATCTCTCATGAGCTGATCTCAGCTTGTCTTCAAAGTAGAAAAATGAGTATTCAGAATAGTCTGAAGTTTTTGCTCACAGGAATTACTTTTACAAACGTTTACATCATTATTTTACATTTTTACATTTAATATGAACATCCAACATTGTAAAACTACGCATATGACAGAGGAGAAGGTAAAGCATATTAGATCCCCTTTAATACTCTTGATTTTACTTGTGCTTTCTGACTGTGTGTGGTCTGCCTTCCTGTCCAGGAGGAGCCTGCTGTCAAACATAATTAATGTTTGTTAATTACCACTGCTAACCTTAAAGAAATTAGATTTCCTTGACTTAATTTGGGTTGGTGCCTGGGAAGCTTATTGCAGCGTTAATGTTTTGGTGAGAGTCTCAGGTTCTGAATTTAATATAATTTTACTCTATCACTGCATATAACAAAGCTTTTTAAGGTCTGCATCGCTGTAGGTTACTCCTCAGTGAGATAAGACCTACCTTTCTTTTAGACCTAAACGGTATTTATCACATGAAGTGTCCCCACTGATTATATTTTAATTTTGTGCAGTAAATGGTTAGAGCAATTGGCTCGGCTGCACTTCCATTAAATTGATTATCAGCGATCTGGAAGGTGATTGGGTCACTGGGCTTTGTGCTAAAGTAGTCTCACAGCTGTTCCTGCATGGTTCAGAGAAAGCAGATAATGACACCAAAGGAGGTTATAGACTGAATGAGTCTGTCTCAGTGTTGGGGGTACAAAAACACACATTTAAACTCAAGTTTTACCTGCTAATTAAATATATTTAATGTCCTTCCAATAAGCAATGTGGTACTAATGATGTAAAAAGCCTGTCTAATTGAAATGACAGACTATAAGCTCTCAAGTAAATCTAGAAATACAATCCCCTTTTACAGTTTCACCTGGAAAGACAAATTACCCTCTCGGGACAAAACAGCACTGTAGAGTTCAAAGTGCTTAGAAATTATTCATCACCTCATGAAACCAGTGGCTGAACTGGTTCACCTTGAAGCTAGGCAACACAGAGTGAGCGCTACAGGCTGGCTCCTATTAGACATGAAAAGCCTCGAGCTATGATGGTGAAGGTTCAGCGTATTAACAACTGTGTTTCATTCACGCCACCAATTGACATCTGTTATTGACAGAGCCCAGGTTAGGCAAAAAAGATGTAAAGGGGAACTACGCCCATTTTCAATATGATACATTACTCCTGAAGTCTTTAACAGTCCAAAAATATTAGTGAACATGAACAATTCTCTCCCAAATCCAAAAACTAGCGCTGAAACATATATTTTTTTCATCATCAAGTATAAAGTCTGGAGCTGCTCCATAGACAAGAATTGGGAGAGATGTTTCAGATGACACTGAGAGCACCCTGGGGAGTGTTCTGGGTAAATGGGTAATAAAGATAGAGTGAGAGTAGAACGGACATGCCTATTCAAATCAATGTTGCAAGATGGTCAGAGTGGTGGCCATTCTTTTTGTACTGTTGGCAAATTTTCTTTTCCTAGAATGGCAATTCTCCCTATGATTGGCTAATACTTGTTACCATCGTGGGTTGAGTTGGTTTGGTTTAGGCAAGAGGAGTGAGACTGGTTAGGGTAAGAACTTCAGGCTAAACCAATCATGGGCACAGTAAGGCAGAGTAGGGTGGGTCATGCTTTTACCATCCTAGGAAAAACAAATCTGTATACTGTTGCCACTGTAACCATTACAGCGGGCTAACTTTCGTATCAACTTCCATGTGATTAGTCTGACTTGTGGCAAGTTGTGAACTCTCTAAGGTGAGGTTTTGCATTAATGACACAATAAACTTATAACTTCTACTTCTAATATGTTACCTTAACTATTATTTCCTAGTTTCTTTTGTAGCCATTGATTACACGGTTGTTGAAACACTGAGAGGATGAGATTGACAGTGGGGATAAACAACATGAATATCAACATTTTTTCACATCTAAAGCCCAGTTCAGATCAAAGATTTGCAACGAGACGAACTGAAACTTGCAATGATTTTGACTGCACCAGTCTGCAACTTTTTTGAAAACCTGCCTGTTCACACCAATGTGACGAGATCAGATGGTCTGTTGTCTCCATAGCATTAACTCTCTGTATTTCTGTTCTGATATCTCGCTTTTCTGGCTCATTTTGTCACTGAATGTAATTTGTAGCCATTGAAAATATGACCAAGGATAGTGATAGTGAGATATTTACTACAGTTGTGTAATGAAACTGTAAAAACATAAACAAAGTGACCTGAGCTTTAGATGGATAGTACTGATAACACTCTACACTCCTTTAAATTACCAGTGCCAATTAATCAGTCAATGAGTTGGAGACTGACAAATGTTTCAACAAATGCAGGGTAGTAAATGAGAGAGGCTCAGGCTTTGTTTGGTAAGTCAGGGTTTATTTGGATCAAACCAGAGTTTGTTGGGATTGTTGGAACAGTGGACTAGCAAACTAGATGTCAAACAAGACTAACTAGGATGGTTTTATTTGTTTTGTTTCTGTCAAGTCTGAATAAAGTGTGTTAAGTGTTTTACAATGAGTCAACAAGTTAGTCTTAGTTTGCTGAAAGTCAGCAAAGTGAATTTGTCTTGGTGGAACATCTACATGTGAGGAGTTAAGCACTGTCATGAAACTGGCTCTGCAAAAGAAAATGCCACAAATACTATTAAAAGTCATATATCGCTGTGTGATTTAACTTTTGCTGACTAAAAAGGCAAACATCATCAGTGCCCTAGAGGTGAAGCATGACTATACTTTAGCTCTGGAGGAGCTCACTAGACCCCTTGACACCCTGGAAGATTGGCTCGCTGAGCATAACATAATTGCGTTAAATAAGTATAAAGATAACACAGAAGCTTGTGTGAAGTGAAATGGATGGGAACATTAGTGAAGTCACTGTTATAGGCGCATGCCGCTGCCAGGGTAAAAAGATGCAGCAACTCAACTTGGCTGGCCTTGTCAGAAAACAGATCAGCATCTGGCACCGGGTCCATGTCATTGGTCCGACAGCCCATTGGTTCGACATCCCATTAGTCCGACTGTCCGCGGTGCTGAACGGCTCATGGCGGGCGTATGGTGCGCTGCGACCGGCTCTGGGTCAGCTGGGAAAGGCTTGAGGCGGAGCAGGCTCACGGCTTATGTGTTTGTCACTTTCTTTTTCATTTTAACCCACACCATGATCTTTTCCTGACCCTAACCAAGTGGTTTTTGTGCCTAAACCTAACCAGACCTTAACCACAGGGCATCATGATTTTTTCAGAACGGACTTCGGAACAATGTGTTTAATATGGTCGGAACAATGGGATGTCGAACCAATGGGCTGTCGGAACAATGGGCAGTTCCCCTGGCACCAGAGTCCTGTGAGACTGAGTCTGGGCTTTTCTGAGATGCGTTCACAAGTTGTTTAATTCATTGTAAATTTTTACAACAATTCACCTAAACAACAAAGCAGACATGCCTTACAAACATTCGTCCCAACTTGCCATTTTCAGCTTGTAAATCGTTAGCTTGGAGGTTGTTGTTTGCCATAGCAGAGGGGATTTGGAAAATCTAACATGTAGATAGCAGAAGGCAACAGCCCAAAGGTAGGCTTACAGCCACAGTCTACATCCAGTGAGTCAGACTACTGACGTGTTTTCACCATAACAACCAATAACTATCACCATTTTCCTTTGTACTTGTCAAGTGACCTTTTGTACTGTTCAATGTCTATTTTTTACTGTTTCTATTCATTCTGTTTCTATGTTCCAGACGTCATACTGACATCACAAGTTTGAGACCCACCTTTTTTTTGGTTTTAAGAGGGAGTAGCTCATCTTCACAAATATAAATTGAACATTTCCAGGCCACTGAAAAAAACATTTAGCAATTTTTAATTTAGGTGGTATTCCCCTTCAACTTTTACAATGGCAGAGTCCAATAATTAGTGTAAATGCTATTCCGGTTTGCTGATAGGGGCAGTTACCAAACCTTTGAAGCATTTCAATGGGTGCTGGAAAATTAAGCTCGGAAAATTCTTTTTTGCTTGTGAAGTGTCAGAAAAGTATTGAGTTTCATGAACTCATGCAGTACACCAAACCACGTTTGATTGAAAGCCTTGGGAGAGATATGGGCAAAAAATAATATCCACTGTTAAAAGTCAAGTCTAAATTGAAAAATGTCCTAGAACGTACAGTCTTTACTGTGCCGGTGTGACCAGCAGAAAAAGCTAATGCAGTAGCAAATGTTCAATGTAGAGGTTTAAGTCCCCAGGGTTGTGCTCCATCACTGACCGCCATGTGGGCTGAGATAAAATTACCTATAAAATTTTAAAGACGTAACAGGGGCACTCAGTTCCCTCTGTGCTGTCTTCATCTTCTGAGTTTCAGTATCAGACACTGGGGCTGCCCCTCTCGAATCTATATCTAATATGCCACCATAACCTTCCTGTGTCAGGTTGATGGACGATGTCAAGCCCCCTCACTGTGAGAGCTTTAGTAGCAGTAGTGTTAGCAATTTACCAATTTCCTGCTCCAAACAACAAGAGACCTGTTCTACTTTCTAACTTATCAAGGGCTGATGAGATAACATCCTCTCCAGTCATTTCTGTTAGAGATGAAAAAAATAAAATAGCCCTGCACTGAGTGCCTTCTAATGTCTCTCCCAGCCTACAAGACGTGTCATGTCCGTGCCACGTGTATTTTAGCCATAAGACTTGAAACGGGGAAACAACCTGACTCTGACCAAAGGAGTAAACAAGCATACTGGCTCATTAATCAACACCTCATATCTCATTTGATCTGTACATAACGTAAAAATACCAACTTGTATTTTTAAGGGGGTTAAGGAGACAACTATTTCTCAGCCATGTGCTGTAACTTTCTGGAGTCTCTGCTTGTCATTTAAACAAGATATAACATGATGTTGGTAAGTAAGCTTCAGAGGTGCTGGCAGATGGATTTTGTTACCTCTAGACAGAGCCAGGCTCGCTGTTTCCTCTGCTTCCAGTCCTTTCCTATGCTAAGATACAGCAAGGCTATTCAAGAGAAGGCTGAGACACAGGGTCAAACATGGGGGGATTGCACATGCGCAGTCTAACTTGAGCTGCGATGCTGGAGGGTGACAGCAGGGGTGCTGGATAAAAAGTGCAGGATCCGCTCAGGCGATCAAGGAGTGCGTTTGGTGCGGTCTGCTTGGACTTTTGGACGGCGGCTGCCTGAAGTTGTCGGAATTGCATCTCTGTCATTCTCACCCACAACGCAGGCCACCAGTGACAGTCCAGTAATAAGCTGTGAAAATGACATGCATGCACATCCCCTTGTATTCCGCTTCTGGCTTTAGAAAATCTAGCCTGTGACAGACACTTTGTCAAATCACAGGTCATTTTAGAGAGAGGGTGATCCTATTAACACACAGATTAGACCTAGTGCTACCGCTGCCCACCAGCCCCCTCAAACCTGGCTGGTGTGTTTGTACTGGCCAAATTCAAGCCGCTCCAGTCACTGATGGAAGGTCCATCTCTGTAGCTGTTGCCCTCTTTATTCCTGGGAAGCAGTCCACAGAGGTGGGGAGCAGGGCAAAGGGACCATGGGGTGGCTAGCTAGCTAATTCTTTAATTTGTTGTCTGATAAACAGAGAGACAGAGAGACAGAGAGAGACAGAGAGTGGGGCAATGGGGAGCTGAGCTAAACTCTACAATGACATAAGATTTTAAATAAATCAATGTATTGGAAACGCTGGGTTACTGTATGAAGTGTCTGCATATGCTTGTGGTCGTCTGGTGGGAGGGGCTTAGGACAGAGAGGGGAGAGCTGCAGGAGTTAGGTGTATTGTCAAATTCTGCCTTTTTTGCCTTTTCCAGAAAACTGCATACCCCATCTTAAAAAAAAAAAAAAATAAGTATATTGTCTCTAACTATTCATAAGTTATTGCTGTATATTATTTGTAATCATTTGGCTGAGCCTTCAGCCATTCTTGCAGGCTGACAGTCGGCAGAGTTCAGGGTCTTTATCCAAACCTGTAACAGAAGCCTCAGAGCAGATGTTACATTAGTGTTTCTGAGTACTTGCTCCTACTCTTGGCTCCCAGGCAACCTCCACCCTGTGTTTGTTTATACTTTCACTCGCCCTTACGTACATCACACACATGATCTCTACCCCTTCTTACACACTTCATTATGTTTGGTGAGTGTGTATTGATTCTTTGTTTGACCTGACTTTCAGTCAACGCAGGAGCACAAGGTGTTTTATGTTGGATGCATCAAGTTAAGGAGTGTCCACAACAAACAGAGGACTTGGGTTGGGTGGAGGGGGGAGGACGACTTATGTCCCTGAACAAGATGTGTCATTCGCCTGCCCCTGGCCTGTCAGCAGCCTGTCCCGTCAGCAGCCTGTCCCATGAGGGAGAATGAGCTCATAACTGTGCTTGGAAAAACATAAACTCCCTCAAACCCACTCTATATAAGTAAGCAAACTAAGACTCTGTGTTATTTTGGGTTTGGTTATCTATCCCTTGAGGTTTGCCTAAAGGAACAGCATCACCCAGCACAGAACAGGAATCTGATAACACTACCAAGCAAAGAAAACCGAAGAACACCTGAATCAGGCATTTTGTGAATTGACCATCACTGTTCACTCAAACTACTTTGCACCCCTCTTTTCATACCATCTGTCTCCTCCTCTTCCTCCTCCTGCTCGTCACAGCTGTTCTCTCCATTGTGGGAAACCTGCTGGTCCTCATCATGGCAATTAAAAGGTCGTCAAGGATGAAGCCGCCGGAGCTGCTGAGCGTGAATCTGGCAGTGACACACCTGGGAGCAGCTGTCACCATGTACCCTCTGTCCGTGGCCTCTGCCTGGAACCACCACTGGATCGGGGGCGATGTTACCTGTTTATATTACAGCCTGGCAGGGTTCTTCTTTGGCATCGCCAGCATCATGAACCTGACTATCCTGGCCATAGTGCGCTTCATTGTTGCCCTCAATCTGCACTCGCCTGGTGAGTAATTCGGGGGTTAGAAACACTGATAAAATGCTACCTGATATTTTCAAATTTAGCATCTGGAGATCATAATGACGATGCAAATGTTATGCAGCAACTTTTAACCTTATTTTTCATGCTCTAAGACCAAGAGACAATGCTATCATTATTCAAGGGGTGACTCTTCCTTTGGCAAAGGATGATTCAAGCAGAGGTGGTAAAACCTTTTAGTGTTAAAACTTAATTGTACCCCACCAAACCTGATGCCTGGTGGTATCAAGTAAAAGCCACCAAAGTAAAAACTGTATATAAAATATACCCAAAACCTGCACTTCAGAAAGGTTAAAAAAACCCAAATCTACTTCACATGGAAGACCGGAATTGGTTGCTTATACTTCTTCTACTACTACCTCAAACAATAATATTTCTATTAGTTTTTGCTTATTAATCAATATAATTATTATACTTCTTTGTTTGAACAGCATTCCAAGTACGTGTGGTAGCCTTCTGCATCTCTGGGTGACTTAGTTTCTGCCTTGTCATGAGATGTTATTGCTAAGTATGATTCAATGTCAAGAAGTATTTAACTGCTGGGGAGATGGTCCTGTCCATACAGTAGAAAGACGCAAATACTTTTAGACTGGTGTTACATGACCAGAGAAAACAGGGGAAAGGCTGTGACATTTGCTTTTGCTCAAGAGGTATAAAACTTGGCTGGATGGATGGCGCAGTTGACTGGCAACAATCAGTCTCCTATTACAAATAAACAGTGAGCTAAAATATGTTTCTAAAAACATTTTAGGTTATAAATAGGCAACATAGTTACAGAGTCTTGGTTCATATTTCATCAACACTGCCTAGTTTGATCTGAGGCCTGCATTTTCACAATACGGGTAACAGTATGTGGCCAATCCCTTTTCACAACTCACATATTACAGCCAGGCCCTCAGGAATGCCGCTCAGTCTCGTTTCCAATTTTTCCCAGTGGTCACTTGCAGCCCAAAAAGCATTTTCCACACAGACCACCACTGTAGAAGAGATGTCTATAAAACTGTTGACGGGACATCTCGAGCAGAAATCAAGGTCAATTATAGGGGTGGGAATCACCAGAGGCCCCATGATACGATACTATTGCGATTTTGCAATGTACTGAGTAGTTCAACAACATATATTGCAAAGCACTGCGATTTAATGCCGTTTTTCAACTGCAAATTGTGTCCCCAAAGGAAAACTTTGTAAACGTTGTTTGATCTGATAAGGTTTCAGTCTGTTCATCTAATGTCAGTCATTTTTATTGCAACAAAACTTATCTAGTGGACTGAAAAAGCAACTGAGTTTATTATTCTAGTGTTCTACCACAGTTTAATTTTTAGTCACAATAAAAATAAGTTATGTAATAAAAGAATCGATACTTCACTTTCTTGTATCGAAACACTATATAGTGTGCCAGGGCTGACGTCAAAACCCGGAAGTTTAGCATCGCACTGGTTCCCGGAAGAGAAAGTGAATGTGATTTTTACATTGCGTTTTGGATTATGTCAGAAAATAAGCTCTGTGGCTAACACAAGTTTATGATACGTACAGGTTTTGTTCAGTGAGATAATCTTCACATATGAACACCTTTCATACCGCATTTGAAGCTTAAATGCAATCGGCAGAAATAAAAAGCTAACGTTAGGCTTTAACGGACGGTCGCATGACTCTTGACGTCATCGCCACTAAGCTTTCAACTGATTTCGGCCGCTTTATTTTAAAAACATTGTATAATGGGGAAATCGGACTTTTAAGCTAAATAAGAAGCTGTAATGGCGGACTGCCAGCACTCTCGCCTGTTCGGGGGTGATGACGTTTAATGTCCCCAACAGGGTTTGTAGTCGTATTGAGCAACTTGTTAGCAACCACCTTTTTTACGACACGTAAAAGGTTCAAAATTCACAAGTAGGGTATTTACTGACGTGTTTTATGTCGTAGAACAAAACCTGAAACTCGCTTAAGCTTTTGTTAACCACAGACCTTATTTGAGGCATTTTACCGAAATCCCATTCAAAAAACATATTGACTTTTAGACGAGAGAACCAGAAGTGCTAAAAGCGCTATCTCTATTGCTATTATGAATTTTAATCCATTAAGGTTTTATATTAGTCGAACTCTCCTTGAGACGAGAAAAGTGATTTAAAAATCGGTGACATCGTCAATTTAAAGACCATGAGCCCAGCAGGAACTTGTGGGCAGAGCTGTCATGAGAAACACTACAGTGCATATTAAGTGGGCTGCATACCCTGGAAGTAAACCCAAATCCAAGGAACTGTAGAAACTGTTTTTTGTTGTGTACATCAGGCGAGCAATTCCACTGGATTGAACAGGCACCATCCTGGGTTCTGGTATCTAGTTGTTATTATTAAACTTCTATGATCACAGCTTAACAGTGCACTAAAATATGTGTCTGAAAACATTTTAGGCAAGAAATAGGCAATGCTGTAACAGTCTTGGTTTATATTTAATCAGCACTGCCTAGTTTTACTGTTTGTAATCTGAGTTTAAGAAGGGCAGCTTCCTCTCTTGATGTACTTCTACACTCTTTGTGTCCATGGCAGCTGGCATACAAATGTGAGGAAGCACAATCCGTAGATTGAGCAGAAGCCAAAGAGCCAGAGAAAATGCGCTGGATGGTGCGAAGTGAGCAGTGGGCACTTAAGATGGAGGGAAGTTTACCACAGCTCATTTACACAAACTACCCACATTGTAATGACACAAAGCTGATTGAAAATTGGTAAAGTATCTCTTTAAAGCAGTAATTTGACATTTTGAGCAATGCGCATATTTGCTTTATTGCTGAGACGTAGATGGACAGATTGATACCACTCTCGTCCAGTAAATATACGGCTATGGCCAACAGCCGGTTAGCTTAGCTTAGCATAAAGTCTAGGAGTTTAGGCCCAGCTCTGTCTTGTAAGGTTAGTTACAGTGTGGCCCTTCCTAAAACCACAATTACATTTTTGCGCTTTATTTTTTGTGTGAACAAACAAATTAGATATGATGTGTTACTGGTGAACTTTAGAGATGCTGGTAGGCAAATTCTGTGACCTTTAAAGCAGAGCCAGACTGTTTCCCCCTGTTTCCAGTCTTTATGTTAAGAAAAGCTAACTAGCCGCTGGCTATACCCTGATATTTACCTGCCAGATAATGACACCTTGAGTATATTTCCATCCAGGCTCTCTTATTAACTCTGTGCCCTGACACTTGAACATATATCAGAACATACTGTTGTGACAGCTAACCTTTCTCTTACTGACAAACATGATTGCAGCTCTGTGCCTGAGATGAACAGACTGCTTTGACAGTGCAGGCTGGAGATGTAGTTATTAACAGCATGGAGGTTCAGGCACTTGACTCAAGGCCTATGAAAAGTGGTATCAGGTGGGTGTATCTAAGTTGAACAGTGCTATCATATAGGGAAAAAAAGGCCCACACTCTGGCAAATTACTGAGGACCTCTGCAGACGCATATAATGTCATCTTAGTGACTGTTTCAGAAATAAAACTATCATCAGCACAATTTCCAGACCATGACACTACGCAAAACACCTCTGAAGAGTCAGGTGGAAGACAGTAAGAGGTGTGTGGTCAAATGTCTTACAAGGAGGT
The DNA here is from genome assembly GCF_041903045.1 of Epinephelus lanceolatus. Lineage (NCBI taxonomy): Eukaryota > Metazoa > Chordata > Actinopteri > Perciformes > Serranidae > Epinephelus > Epinephelus lanceolatus. The sequence goes on along the minus strand of NC_135746.1, from coordinate 5,932,892 downwards.
CTGAATAAATATACAACACAAACACATACAGAGTACACCCACATGCATATATAATGTACATTTCCACATATGCAGATATGCCTGTGGGTGTACACCAGGTATAATTAGCACGCAAGAGCAAAACAGAGTGTGTAAGACAAAGTCTACATCAGCCTGGGGACAAGAAGACAACAGTAACATGTTACAAAGTAATGGACAACTCCTCATGAAGACCCGCTGGATGTTTTATCATCAAAAAAAAAAAAACCTCTCATGCTCACAAGGGCTTCAAAATACTATTGTTAAAACATGCAAACCTGCTTACCTGCAAAATCATCTCACATCCATTATGCTATCCACCAGATTACTAAACCATGTAGAATATCTTATCAAAGAGTCCACAATAAACACTTTAGGAAAAGATCAAGTTTTGGCTTAAAATACCCAGTTTTGGTGCCACAGTCTCACCTAGAAATGCTGCCAATGTCTCGCTAAAAAACAACCAGTTTGGGAGGCACAGTCGCTGCTGGAAATGCTGGGATGTCTTGCTAAAAAGAACCAGCTTTGATGGCACAATCCCTACTGGAGATGCAAATACCGCTGATGTCTTGCTAAAAAAACAACCACTTTTGGTGCTAACATTTGCCACTGGAAATGCTGCCAATAACCAATTTTGGTCGCACAACCACTTCTGGAAATGCAGCCAATGTCTCGCTAAAAAACAACAGGTTTTGGTCGCACAATTGCTGCTGGAAATACAACTGATGTCTTGCTAACAAAAAAAAATAGTTTGGGTTACAAAATCGCTGCTGAAAATGTCACCATAGTCTTGCTAAAAAACAACCAGTTTTGTTGGCAACATTTCCCGCAAGAAATGCTGCCAATGTGCTGCCAAAAAATAACCAGTTTTGGTTGCACAATCGCTGCTGGAACTGCCGCTGGTGTCTTGCCAAAAAATAACCGGTTGTGGTTGCACAATCGCTGCTGAAAATGCCGCCGATGTCTTGTAAAATAACAACCAGTTTTGGTGGTAACATTTCCTGCAAGAAATGCTGCCAATGTGTTGCCAAAAAATAACTGGTTTTGGTTGCACAATCACTGCAAGAAATGCCACCTATGTCATTCAAGAAATAATAACTGGGTTGAATCTTAAGTGCCTCATGTAACTGCTGTCAGTATGTGCAGTTTTCTATAGGGCTGAACAGTGAGTCAGGTCTTACATCGGTAGTATGTTTTCATCTCTATTATATGGGCACTTTTCTTTGATACTTACAGTCTGCATGTATTTTTGAGAAATTCAGGAATATAACTGTTCTCATCTGCATATAATGTAAGCTGCACCACATAAGTGCCTTGAAAAGGGAAACTGTCTATAATGTACAGTGTGCTTAAGCAACAAAAAAAACAAGAGAACAACCAATCTTTCTTTGTCCCTCTGCAGATGAGAAAATCAGCTGGAAGAAGACAAAGATGCTGTGCATCTGGACCTGGCTGTATGCTCTGATCTGGGCTATGTTACCCATCCTGGGCTGGGGACGTTACGGCCCGGAGCCTTTTGGTCTGTCCTGCTCTCTTGCCTGGGGAGAAATGAAACATGAGGGTTTCTCTTTCGTCATCACCATGTTCTCCTTCAACCTCCTCATGCCTACTATCATCATCATCTTCTGTTACTTTGGCATCGCCTTCAAACTCTATTTCACCTACAAAAAGTCAATGAACAACAGCAACCGAGTCCCCAATATCGTCAAGCTCCATCGAAGACTGTTAGTGGTGAGTCGCTCATCATGATGAGACAGCTCTATAATTCTACACCCGTTTGTCCTTGGGGCTTCAATACTGAGTTGAATGGTTCTTGATTATACAGACGGTGGTCTGTTATTTAAGGATCATTAAATGGCCATTATGAAACAGCATGTTGCTCGATACTGCAAATGCAAACCCTCCTGCTTATGTAATACAAGTAATACACTAGTCGTCCTTTGCTATTGCTATTACTGTATAAGTAACCCTGGTTGAGAATCACTAGTACAGAGGAAAACCTTTCGAAGTTTGTTTTATTTAATACATATACCTAGGGGTAGCTGCTAAGGCAATCAACTGCTACACAGCTGCAGTAGAGGAGGTTCATATAAGAACAGAATGTTAACACAGGTAAACATTGTTTCATAAGGAAAACGAATGCAACAAATATAAAGCACTGAACAAAAACTAGCTGAAAAGTTAGCTGTTCTCATCCTGAAATGTGTTGCATCCATTAGTTTGCTAAGTTTGTACAGGGCTGGAAATTAGCTTCAGACACACGTCCTATATACCTTTTGTTTTTGCTCCCATTTATCGCAGATTTAACTAAAAATTTTAAGTTTTTTATGCACACAAAAGACTTATTTCAATCAAATTTGGGTCGCTAATTCGTTTAAATCCTTGTTAGTGAACACTTCTCCTTTTCCAAGATAATCCATCCACCTGACAGTTATGGCATATCACAGGCTGATTAAACTGATTAAACATCATTAGGTGTGTACTGGGCTGGTCACAATTAAAGGCCACTCTAACATGTGCAGAGTGATCACACAACTCAATGCCACAGATGTCGCAAGGTTTGAAGGGATGTGCCATTGGCATGCTGACTGCATGAGTGTCTACTGGAGCTGTTGCCCATGAACTGAATGTTGATTTCACTTCCATAAGACGTCTCCTATGTAATTTCCCTGAATTTGGCAGTGCATCCAACTGGCCTAACAACAGCAGACTACATGTAACTAGTGCTGTCAAGAGATTAAAAACATGGAGAGATTAATTAATTATGATCTGTAATTAATTAATCTAATTAATCTCTTTTTTAATCTCATCTCAAAATTGCAGAGAAAAGCCCTCAGCTTGAGGTATTTTCATTTAAATTCATTACATTATCGTGGCAGATGATTAAAAGATTGATATATACTACAAAAAGTGGTTTTATAAAGTCATAATTATTGTTTTCAACAATAACCCACTTGAACACAGATGCAGTACACCTAGCCATTACATTCTATTGTTTTTGAGATTAGTCCCAATAAAGAGTGCTGCAACCTTCAGTCTCGACCACCAGGGGGTGCTTGACTGTCATGACATGTCAGCTTCATTAAAAGCATAGCTGCAGATTAACGCAACAATAGATGTAAAAACACACAGAAACAATACATCTGTGATCAGTTCCCTAATTTTATTTTAACAATTTTCTAAATTATTTTCCTCATTTCCAATTTCTCGTTTTATTTCATGGAAGTGATCAATGTAAGTGCACTTGTCCTTTAAAGTTAATAAAAATAAAAGCTAACAAAATGAAAGACACCTGGTACATTCGTTACAGCTGTATCAGTTTATAGAACAGTTTTGAACAGTTAGAACAAGAGGCTGCACTGCAACGTGCAAATCACTCCTTCTCGTGGCTGCCTGCGCTTTCCCTGTCCTTGCGGCTGCAACTTGCCCTGTCTTCTCTTCTTCAAACTACAACACCCATAACTTATGTAGGAACTGCTGCAGCCAATGTGCAGCCAGTGGTAGCTGCATGACAAGTCAACCACCATGATCAGTTTTTAATATTTTATCGGGCAATAACTACTCCAGACTCTGCTCTAGTGTAATTTTCGGGACAATCAGAGCAGGATTCAGGATTCAGGACAGCTGAAAATTACACGGAGGTTGCCGGGGAGGTCAGATACTTACGTGCTAGGGCACACAGCTTTTCATAGGCTCCTGAGTGAGCAGACCACCACTGCAGGGGACAGTCAAAAATGCTGATGCTGGGCTCTGCTCTGTAGCTCTGCAGCTCTCCCACAACTCAAGCACAAAGAAGCCCAATCGTATGCCTAAAGACAGATTTTATAAAAGGCAACTCTGTGGCATAGAGAAACAGTAAAGTTAGTGATTAAAAATGAGATTAACGCGATCAAAAAATATAGCGCATTAAATATGGCTGTAATTAATTATTCGCAATTAACGCGATAATTTGACACCCCTACATGTAACCCCACCAGATCATGACCTCCGTATCCAGCATCTTCACCTGCAAGATCGTCCACTCAGACAACTGATGCAACAATCAGTTTGCACAACTGAAAAATGTCTTCACAAACTGTCCGAAAGCATCTCAGGGAAGCTTCTCTGCTTGCTTGTAGTCCTCACCAGGGCTTTAACCTGACTTGAGTGTGCAACTCCTCATGCTCGATTGCGCCTGGCACTTTAGAGAAGTGTCCTCTTCACAGATGAATCTGGGTTTTCACAGTGCTGGGTGGGAAAAGCGGTTTGTTAAAATGATAGTGCACCCAAAAGTGAAAATTCAGCCATTATCTACTCACCCATATGCCGAGGGAGGCTCAGATTAAGTTTTAGAGTCCTCACATCCCTTGCAGAGATCCCAGGAGAGAGGGGCTAGCAACAAAACTCCACCTAATGCAAGTAGTGTGGAGATATTCTGTGGTTTCAATTATGTGTTTTTTGGATGTTTTAATCTGGGGCACCGTCAGCCATTAAGTGTGCAGTTGTGGTGCTAGCCCCTCTCTCCTGGGATCTGCGCAAGGGATGTGAGGACTCCATCACTTCACCTGAGCCTCCCTCGGCATATGGGTGAGTAGATAATGGCTGATTTTTTTTAAAAAAAAAATTTGGGTGCATTATCCCTTTAATGTCAGCTTGTGAACAGAGTGCCCCATGGTGGCGGTAGGGTTATAGCATGGGCTGCCATAAGCTACAGACAACAAAGAGATGCTGATTAAACAGCATGATTACTACACAGGTGTGCCCTGGGATGGTAACAATTAAAGGAAACTCTAAAATGTGCAGATCTATCTTGAAAAAAGACATTTATTAGGATTTCACGTGACTAGAAAGCGAAAGAATGTGGTCACAGTTCCCCCAAAGAATCAGTCGGTACCTGTTGTGACCTCAGATGGCTGGTCTCAGACAGGTGAAGATGGTGGATGTGGAGGTGAACCAGCCTGAAAATGAAGGACATCTGAAACGACTGCATTAGAGTCAATGGAGCGCAGCTGTGTTGTTGTCAGACCTTGGTCTGAGCCGACCCAATGCTAATTTATGACTGGCCAGTCTGCGTCCAGAGGGTGGACTTAGCGAAGGGTCAATTGCTCTGGTGGACATTCCTGCAGCCCTGTACAATCTAAACAAACAAACACAAACAGGTTTCAGGATGAGAACAACAAAAACAATCTTTGCACTCACACCTGTAGTGTACATGTTGCCAGGCACATTTTGGTAGATCAAGACAGGTTTTTTGTTTTTCAAAGATCTTGAGAGGAATTTACTGACTTCATCTTCCTGTTCTATTGCAGATCGCTGTGCTCATCAGTGTAGGCTTCATAGCCTGCTGGGCGCCCTATGCCATGGTAAGCCTGTGGTCTATTTTCCGTGACAGTAGCACCATCCCACCTGAAGTCACTCTCCTCCCGTGCATGTTTGCAAAGAGTTCCACCGTATACAATCCTTTGATCTACTACATCTTCAGCCAGAGCTTCAAAAGGGAGGTAAAGCAGATGCGCTGTCTGTGCCTCGGCTTTAACCTATGCCACAACTCCAACAGCATCAACGACAACAACGTTTTTATGGTCAGCACTGACGTCAAGTCGAAATTAGAAGCACGGCCTACTTTGCAGGAGCTCACCGAGTGAAAGACAGTGATTCTTGGTTGAAAGACTTTTTTCGGACATGCTTGAGAATAAAGACTTTTGTGCTGTGTTAAATGTGAAAAAAACTAATGGTCTCATAATTTGTCATCTCACAAGCGTTAATAGGATGTACACCAGTACAACCGGTATGTGCTACTATAACACAACAAGCAGGGTCATACTAGCCTTTTTTTGTGTGAGGCCATGATGAATGAGAGGGCATGTTTGCACAATATGTTAAATGCTGTGAAAGTTCAGCAAAGTAAGCTATAGAAGAGAGTAAACTCTGTGCTTAAGTGGTGGCTGAAAACCCCTAAATTATTGTAGCCCAGAAACAGAGGCCTCCCCACTGCTGCCAGATGATTGAAGCAAAGGCGACAGGTGGCAGCCAAACAGGATTCAAGAAAATCATGCATTTTAACACAATACAAACCAAAGGTTGTACAGCAGTACAGTACAGTACAAAACTTTATTTTGAGCAAAGAAAAAAAGAAGTGATGTTTACTTTAATGTGTCATGTTTCATTTGTGATACACTTTTGTTTGAGAAATAACTTTGTGACACCAACTCAGTATTTTTCCATGGAATAAATCTCTTTCAGTTCAGGATTACCATTTACCAACTACTGCATGTGCTAGATGTTTTAATTAAGTGAATGCTGGAGGATCCTATATTTCATAAGTCTGCCTCTGAAAATGTTTACATAATGAACACATATTGTCCATGTTCACCCTGTCTGATGGATGTATAATGGTTTCTAATATCATTTTTAGCAGCAGCTGCAACAATCTTGTTTAGGAGAAAGAATGTGACCAGCTATTATATTTTAAGGATGAGACCATCGTTATTCTTTAATCTTTTTATTACCAACAAATTTGGACCAAAACCACACAATGGATTTATTCAACTAACAAGTTTTGTAAGGTATAGTCATTAAACTGATGTTCACTGTGATGAAGGAGTATGTTGACTGAATATTTTTGCATTAGTGGCTCTTTGTTGAAGAATTTGGCATTTTGGGAAGTATGCTTATTTGGTTTCTTGCTGAGAGTTAAATGCATAGCCAGGAGCCTGTTAGCTTAGCCTAGCATGAGGACTGTAAACAGGGGGAAACAGCTAGCCTGGCTCCGTTCAAAGGTGACAAAAACTGCCACAAAACATCCTTTTTTACACTTAAGTTTTTGCACAAATTAATCAAACAAGAGTGTTAAAGGGGAACTAATGTTTTTTTCAACCTGGGCCCTATTTTCCGATCTACTTTTGTCTAAATGAGTGATAGGACGTACAATATTTGACATTTCTCCAGTACGAAGCTAGGGCTGACCTGCCTGCAGCCTGTGAGCTCGCACTATATTAAATAATAGGGCACTCAGACAGCATCAGTGTCAAAATACGTCCACTAAAACTGCATTTTTTTCACACAGATAGGCTCGGATTGTTAGTATAATTATCCGACAACATAACGGAAAGGAGAAATGAACGTCTGTGTTTACCTTTAGCTGGATTCAGACATGTTCCTCTGCCTGTTGCTGCTCCCTCTCTCTCCTCGTCCGCTCTTCAGTTTCAATGAGCTCTGCGTCCGTGTACGTCCATGTACTCCGTGTTCAAATAAATACGGGCGCTCATCAAATTCATATGGCTCATCCAAATCCAGTTGGTCAAAATCGGGTAAAAATTCGGACATGTTTGTTGTGGCAAGTCAAAACACTCACTCAGAGAGTGAAAGTCTGGCTCTGAAATCTCACGTCTCGCGAGATTCTTCTTCTTCTTTGGTGTTTTACTATACAGTCTATGGTGTTTTACGGGAGTTGGTTGACTGTCAGCACTGTACTGTCAGTGCTTGTTAGTAGGATAAATGTATTTCTGTTTTTGGCCTTTCTTGGATTTGTTAGCAATTTTTTAAAAAAAATAAATCCTTTATTTGCAACCTTGTGAACACTCAGAATGATTAAAAATAAAAGCTGTTTTAGAAACCTGTGTGTAGCTGATTTTCATGTCATCAAGGTTTCAACAACTGATCTTTATATTTCACTGGAAATTCCCATGACAATCGACTGCCTGTAGTCAATGCTACAGAACACATCACTGTACACTGCTCAAAAAAATAAGGGAGCACTTAAATCACACATCAGATCTTGATTAACGAATTATTGTGTAATTTGTTAGGAACAAAATGATATACACATTTTCCCCGAGACAGCACAGACGATCTATACAATCAGCACAGTTTCAAGGTGGACACCCAAGATAAGAGTCACCTATTCAGTACCTGACCAAATGTTTCCCCTTCTGTTCCTGAGATATGACGTTGACTAATGGCCAGAAAAAGTGTTTTACGCATAACATTATGGTGTCACAGTGAAGCTGACCTTTGACCTTCTGGATATAAAATGTCATCACTTCATTATTTTATTCTATTAGACATTTGTGTGAATTTTTGTCATAATTAGCACATGAGTTCTTGAGTTGCGGCCAAAAATTATCTTATGAGGTCATACTGACCGTGACCTTTGACCACCAAACTCTAATCAGTTCATCCTTGAGTCCAAGTAAACATTTTTGTCTTTGGCCACAGCTATTGCCGGCGCAGACGACCAAAAATTTAAATCACAGGCTGATCAAACTTGTGTGAATTTTATCACGGCAACTCAAAATGTGACTCAGTAATGTGTATGGCTCCTGCATACCTGCATGCACTCCTGTCAACATCTGGGCATGCTCCTGATGAGTCAGCCGATGGCGTCCTGGAGGATCTCCTTCCAGATCTCCTTCCAGATCTCCTTCCAGATCTGGCTTAGGGCATTAGTGACTGGACAGTCCCTGGCGGTACTTGGCAGCGTTGGATGCACTGATACATAACATCCCATAGGTGCTACGTTGGATTTAGGTCAGAGGAACGAGAGGGCCAGTCATCGACCTCAAAGCCTTCGTCATCCAGGAGCTGCTTACACACTCTGGCCACAGGCTGGGCATTGTTCTGCACCAGGAGGAACCCAGGGCCCACTGCACCAGCGTAAGGTCTGACAGTTGCTCTGAGGATTTCATCCGGGTACCCAACAGCAGTTATGGTACCACTGACTATGACATGGAGATCTGTGCATCCCTCCAAAGATCTGCCTACCCAGACCATCACTGACCCCTTGCAGTGCTCCCCCTGTTCCTCCTCACACAAAGGAGCAGATACCAGTCCTGCTGCTGGGTTAATGCTCTTCTATGTCCCAGTCCAGCTCTCCTCATGTAATGGCTGGTCTCCTGGTATCTCCTCCATGCTCTTGAGACTGTGCTGGGAGACACAGCAAACCTTCTTTCGACCACATATATGGATGTGCCATCTGGAGGGGCTGGACTACCTGTGCAACCTGACTAACAGAAGAAAAACTAGAGAAGACTCAGTCAGGAAGGATAAGGAGAGAGCAACTGTCTGTGGACACCACATGTGAAACCATTCCCTCTTTGGGTGTTGTCTTGTTTTTGTCTCTCCATTGCACCTGTTGTCACTTTGATTTGCACCAAAGCAGCTGAAACTGATTCAAGTCACTTGTGCCTCCTAAATTGACAGACTGATATCCCTGAAGTTTAACTGACTTGGTGTTAGACTGTGATGATTAAGTGTTCCTTTAATTTTATTGAACACTGTACATAAATCAGCCTATGAAAGCATCTCTGTAATGATAATGAAGTCATGTTACTGCACACGCTTCTGCCGAACAGGAAACTGTTCTCGTCCTGCTTTACTCTGGGAATACTGTTTTCTTCAGCTGCAGTCTATCAATTCTCTTTTCAACCTTTCCTTTTCATTGAGCTTGACTGAGTGGCAAACACTGTACGTTTTTGCTGTGCCGTGTAGCTTTGTTTTATTGTAAACTATTGAATTATTTCTAAAAAATGTGAATGTAGAGCTCTGAACATTAACACTGATAAACAAAGCAAAACACAGCGATTGTCATCCTGAATTCCAGTCAGGCACAGCTGCAACTGTGAGACTTGCACACATTTAATTCTCTGTTTTCTTACTCTCACTTTCAAGGCAGCCAGAGCTTGATGCAGAGGGGATAGTAAAGTCAGTCAGCGAGCGTATCAGCCTGTCTACAAAGCGTCAAAATGTCAGTGTATAAATTAGCAGACACTCCTAAAAATACTCTTAGTATGCAGTATGAAAACTAAGTGTGTCTGTAGAATAAAATGAAATCAAATACTGGTGTATTGGTGTTCATGTGTGAAGAGGGGACAAGGTAAGAATATTGTCAGCCGCTTTGTGTTTCAGCTGTGAAACATACGCCATTTTGAGATTAAAGAGGCATAGCAGCGTAGACCTGTATCCAGGCTTTTCTCCCTGATTGCTGGCCTCGATCCTCAACACAGGAGCTGACTAGGTGTCCAGAGGGGTATTTGATCTTTCATGTATTACATTTTATAATACATACGCTATGCAATCATATGCTGTCTCCCTAAACTGGCACTTAGTCATCAAAACTTTGAGAAATCCTGTTATATCCGTTAAAAGTTTTGCAAGAGGCTGTCATAAACCAAAGAATAAAACATATCAAAGTAGGTCTTGTGGAGTACCTCTGCATATGTAGACAAAATAACATATATAATGTGTATATGTGCCTTGAGAGGGAGCTGCATAACATCCATAAATGTCCATAAGTGATGTCACTTTAATCGGCATCATTTGGGGCTGAAGGGTACACGTCTGAAAATGAAAAACATAGAAGTGAGCTTACCTGACAATAGAGCCTGCTCCTCATCTCTGCTGGCGGCTTGAGGATCCATTCACCACTGCTAGCATTACACCCAGATCTCTAACCAAGCTGTCAGGGGTTGCGTTGCGTTGTAGGTAACGTAGGCACTAGGTTTTGAAAAAGAAAAGGAATGCATGAAATGAAAAAGACAATATCACTGTTCCAACAATGATAAAGAGGTGCAATACTAAGTCATCGGAATAGTTTAAAGGCCCAGTGTGCAGGATTCAGGAGGATACATTTGCAGAAATGGAAAATAAAATGATAAGTATGTTTAATTTTGGTGTATAATCACCTTAAAATTAAGATTCTTTTGTGTTTTTGTGACTTTAGAAGGAGCCGTGTATATCTACATAAGAAGCAGGTTGTTGTCTACAAAGACAGTAGTCCAGAACGAACAAACCAGACACTGACCTTATATAGAGGCATTCGCCAGGTCCATGTGTTTTGGAGAGGAAAAGACCTCTGAGGATAATCTGGTAAAACATCATAATTTTATCAGAGGAAAAAAGCTGAGCACACATTAGCACATGCTGGGCTAATGGCCTGTCTCTGCCGAGCCAAAAGGTGTAGGAGAAACACAGAATTGTAATGAGAAGCTGCTTTATTCAGAATTTTAATTGCTTAAATCTCCTGGTCCGTTTGTTTTGGAGAAAAAGAAACCTCTGCAGGTAATTCAGCTCCCAGCAAAAACCTCCTGAATGTCTGGATCACTAAAAAGGTGACTACACTGCATCTGCAATGCACCAAAAAGCATAGGAGCAATTATGATTTGTAATGAAATGACATGAAATAGCTTTATTTGGTGTTTTTACTGCTTTAAATCGACAGAACAGTTTGTTTTGGAGAAGAAGAGACCTCTGCGGATAATTCGGCTCCCAGTATAAACCTCCTGAACCATGAACACTAAAGGAAATCTAACTGGGAGGTTTCAGCTGGTTGCAATCTGCAGTCTTCACCACTTTGTGTGAGTAGTGTGTGTCAATGAATTGGGGTAAACTTCCATCCATCTTATCAGCGCCTAGATCTCCCCGCTACATCGCTCAGATCGAAATTTCGCTAGCTTTGAGGCTGTTAATCCAACTAGATTGTACTTCCGCATTTTCATCTGCCCGCCACCATGGACACACAGGTCAAGAGAGTGAACCACCCTTCTTGCTCCCTCTTACACTGTAAAACTAGGGAGTGATAATCAAATACGACCAAATATTCTGTTAAAACACTGCCTATTTCTCAACTAAATGTCTACAGAAACGCATTTTAGTGTCTTGTATGGCTGTGATACAAACATTTGTAAACGAAGAGCGGGCGGGCGCCATCTTGTTTCCTGCACCTTGTAAACGGAGGCTGAAAATACTGAGCTCTAAGGGTAGAACTTGGCTGTGCTAAATAAACGTGAACCAAGATTCCGTTACTATGCGTATTATTTCTCGCTTAAAATGTTTTCAGAAATGTATTTTAGCTTACCGTTTGACTGTAATTTGAGGTCGTTTGTCACTGTTAGCAGCCTTTCGCCATTTTGTCCTCCGTGGACCAACCAACGGCCAACCTCGCACGTCATCCACCAGAGGTGGGGCGAAGTGCATTCTGGTAGATGTAGGTTTTCTACCTTTTCAGCAACTCTAAAGGCATAGCTCTTTTCCTCTGTTTTCTCTGATCATACAGCACAGATTTCAAAACTATCTGATATTATTCAATACTAAAAACGTATAAAAATACATTTTTAAGATTCTAATATAAATATGGAGTTATATATGTGAGACTGTAGCTGCTGCACTACAAAGTAACATGTCCTCTGACGTCAACACCCAAACGTGTTCGATTTCAAGCAAGTAACAAGCTGGAACCAGAAATTACTGTGCTCGTAATTGCTGCAAGGTTCAGTCTCTAACGAGTACATATGCTCCAACTCCATGAAGCCAATTACTGCAATGTAGTCAATGTCAAAATAGTATCAAAACAAATCACCCTCTCAATTACCACCAACTCTCATCCATTAAGTTTGAGATAGTACCTTCCAGTTATAGAAGTTGACTTCTGCCTTACCAGGCTTTAAAAAAAGATTTATTTCACCCACTTCATGTCCAGAGTTCACATACTTTATTTAGAGCAAAGAGCGCTCAATCTGGTTCACAATCACAAGTAGAAAAATACTATATCCAGCTGTTTCATAAATTGGTCTGTGGTTTTATCTCTGACAGAGGTTGGCTGAATTCAACATGATGCAATAGAGGCAAGAGAAAAAGACAACAGAAGGCCACATTCAAGATGATAATATCCATGAAAATAAAACCCAGGGGCAATGAAAGGTTTATTTTAATGTGAATTAGTACCCATCCGTCTCCACTGCTCTAGCACTATTACCACCCTGCATGCTAACTTCAAATTACACACATATTTCACAATTAAAACAGCACAAGTAGGATTATAGTGCTGTGGTGTAATGTTTTATATTGGATGCCAAAAAAGCGGATCTTATGCCAATGTTTCTATAACATATATTATGTTTTTTATGTCATGTGAGCTATGATTTATTGTTTGTTAAGTGTGAGTAGAAGTCTTAGGGTCCTCTCACACCAACCTCGTTTGGTCTGGACTTCTGGACTTTGAGGATTGATCCAAACAAAAATAACAGGTGTGAAAACTTCCCTGGGCCACGGTCTGGACCAAACAACCAAATCTTGGTCTGACGGTCTGGATCACACTAAACCATGGCTCAGTTCAGTTTGTCCATGAACAATGCAACATAACAAACTAAGCTGTGGTGGCACATGTGGAGAGGAGGCGACGTTATTACAAAGAGTCAGCTGGACAGTTTTCAATTATTTTCTGAGGATAAGAGCGGGATACAAGAGGATGGGAGAGCAGCTCACGTAGATGATGACAACAGGACATTGGTACGTTCTGTACAGTTCTTAACTGCACTTGCATAATTGCAATGTGAAACCAAAACGAACTGAATCAAATGTATACCACGTAAGAAAAACGCGAACCTGTGTTAACACCTTGGTTCAGACTTTCAGGTGTGAAAAGGCCCTAAATATAGTCTAATTTCTGTCAGAAATATTTAAGTATTTTCTGTTAAAGGGATAGTTCAGATTCTTTGAGGTACAGTTGTATGAGGTACTTATCCATAGTCAGTGTATTGCATATTGCACACAGCAGGTGTCAGACGGCACGTTCCCAGATTGGAGAAGCAGCAGCAGGAGTCCAACATGGAAGCTAAATAATGTACTACTAAAGATGAATTTTAGCTACCTAAAAAAATCAATATCAGTTTAAGTGTACATGATATTAAGAATATTTTCACCACTTTACCTTTCAGTCTGACAGGGAAGCCCCTGACTGCTTCAGTTCCCCATCTATGCTCTCGTCAAAACCACCAGACCCCACTGACAAAAACCTTAATTTAAGCTCGCTGAATTCAGGAGCTGCTGGTCCACTGCTGCTTCAGTCTTAGTTAGTTTGTGTTGTTGTGTGACTTTGGTGAATCCGAACTTGTCCTTTTTAATGCCAAAGTCACACAACAACACAAACAAAATACCTAACCGAGGCAGCAGTAAACCAGCTGCTCCTGTGTTCAGCAAATCAAATCACTGTTTTTCTCAATGGAGTCTGGCTGTGAAGAGAGCAATATAACGGCTTCACTTTCCAGTTGGAAATCACTGTCTGACATTAAGGTACAGCTGTGAAAATATTCTAAATATAGCGTACACATAAACTGATATTTTTAGGTGGCCAAAATATGTTTTGTTCCTAACCCCTCCACAGCAGTAGACTGTTTAACATCCATGACAGACTGCAGCCTGCTTCCCCAAACTGTGCGGGTGCTGTCTTTAGATTAACTACCTCATACAACCCCACTTCAAAAAATCTAAACTATCCCTTTAAAACTCTTAAGTGTTAAGCAAGAGGCAGTCTCACTCCTATTCTGGTCTTTGTAGGATACTAGCAGGATATTAATAATCTTATAACCACTGCAATACACACAGGCATCCTTCAAAAGTTGAAGTAATTCATTAAATGGCTGTTTACCCAACAGAAGATGTGAGAATATTTCTTTAGATTTTAACTACAGACTGTTTGTGATGTCATTCTTTTTTCTTTGTGAAGATACAGGACTGAAAAAGACAAACTGTGAGGACACTGTTAGTAATTAAAATCAAATTAGATAAACAGTAAATGCAGTGTTAATACAACCACATCACACCAGTAGGGTTTTAATCATCTTGACTGCTGTACATGCGTCTGTGTTCTCACACTGGGGAGTGATTTTTGTGGTTTTACAATCTTATGCTACGAATCAAACTGATTCTGTACACAAGCGTGAGCTCCCACTTGTGACTTTGCTGTTGCCACAACATGAATAAACAGTTCTTTTAGTTGTAGTCTGAGTTCACATGGCCTGCCGGATGTTTTCCAGGCTCTTCTCAATGTTGTCAATAACCTCCACTGCAGCTTGTGGGATCCTGGTTCCTGGGCCGAAGATGGCGCACACGCCGCTCTGGTACAAGAACTCGTAATCCTGCGTACACACAGAAGTAGAGCATTATCAGGGTTCCTATACATTTTGGAATTTCAAAATTCCATACTTTTCCATACCCTAATTTCCAGACTTCTCTGCGTTTTTTTTTCTCTCAGAGAATATGCGACATCTGAGTAAATATATCAGTGTATCATATTTCACATCATATTTAATTATTCTTAATAGGCGATTGTAGCCAAGCACCATAATGGCATGCAAATAAAAACTCAGGTAAGTTCAGTGTCTGGGCTGAGGCAAAAAGATTGGGACTCTGGGTGCAAGCGATGCAGTAACGAGACGTCAGTGTTTTTTCCTTTCATGTGGCTCAGAATCGCCTTCTCCCCCATGTTGGCGATGTCAAACAATTTCACACAAAGCTTGCATCTAGCTCTGTGTGTGAATTGGGAATCCTTGGCCAACCAGTATTTATATACGGTATCGTCAAGCCATCCATCCAAAAACTTGCATCTACCTGGGGGGCTGGAAGAGGGTCATGGGGCAGCGGACTGGACATACCACTTGTCAATCAGGTAAACACACACAAACTGTGCTTGGCCCGGCATAAAACACGATCCGGACTGATTACATTATTTTTGGAAATACCTAATTTTCTATTTTAGAAAACAGTATTTTAGAACAGTGGTAATAGTCTGGAAACATAAATATTTTTCCATACTTTATTTTTAATTTTCCATACCTTTTAATACCTGGAAATTGATCAAATTTATTTCCATACTTTTCCTACTTGTGTAGGAACCCTGCATTATGAAGTGTAGTTAATGAGGATTCAGATTTATTCATGTAGAGAAATAAGGATGTGTTAGTTATGCTTATGCAAGGCAGCGCTGCATGCAATCAAGGAAACCTATAGTAAGGATGTGTTAGTTATGCTTACGCAAGGCGGCGCTGCATGCAATCAAGGAAACCTATAGTAAGGATGTGTTAGTTATGCTTATGCAAGACGGCGCTGCATGCAATCAAGGAAACCTATAGTGTGCTACTAATAATTACATGTATCAGGGGGGTCCTAATCACTTCAGATTGGCTCTTTGTCCACATGATGGCAGGATGACATTTCATTTGCTTATCTGTGTGCTTTCCAAGTGAGCTACATAGTAGTCTCGCTCATCAGACCTTTCTCAAGAAAAGAAAGGTCTGGCTGGGCCGACTCTCACTTTGAGATTGGAGAAAAAAACGCCCCGGCTGCTTGTATTTCTTTCAACCAATCACAATCGTTCTGGGCAGTGCCACAGCAACGGAGCGCTTGCAAAAATATTGCCGGGGGAAACAGGTTTTGGTGTAACACACACACAAAAATATCGCCTACAGGACACAAACCATGGCAGAAAAATGGCTACATCCACGCAAGACCAAACACCGCAAAAGTTATTAAAGGACGTGCTGAAAACTGCAACCAGAGGTGGTAGGCCGGGACGTCAGCAGGTGGGTCGTTCCGCCCAATGAGAGGCTGATCTATGCAGCGAACTTCTGCCCACTCAGACTAGCTACATAGTGGCCTCCACACTCGCTGACTGAGCCCTCACAGACATCAGTCATCCCTTAGTCTGTGCTCTGCTACAGACTGGAAGACCCAGCAGAGAATGGTGAGGACTGCAGAGAATAATGTCAGAACCTCTCACTACTCCTTCCATTGGACATTGGACACAAACGCTGCCTGACACGTGCACGCAACATCACTAAGGACTCCACACACCCCCATCATTGACTGTTCTCCCTGCTGGCCTCTAGCAAGAGATACCTCAGCATCAGAAGCAGAGAAGCCAGCTTCATCCCTCAAGCCATCAGACTCCTGAACTCCATAAGATGATTACCCTCTTACACACCATCCACTTACACTGAACTCAGTCGATAAACCCCTTCTCACACTCTCACTGATCTCTGGTCTGAGCTCGACAGACTTTTATTTGCATTATATTTATTATTTGCACTGGAACTTTTGCTGCTGATGTGTAGCTTTATTCATTTTTATTCAGGGAGTCAAATGCAAGGAAACTTATGGTAAATAAATCAGTGAGGTCGGGTGAAGTCTGCACCCGAAATAAACGCTCTAAAAGTCTGCAGAAAGTCCACTTGAGGCCCCTTGCAGACTGGATAAAATGTGGATTTCAGAGTTACTATGACTGGATTTTGTCACTGTCCTAAGGGTTCTTAAACTTCATAAATTGTTGTAATTCAACGTCTCTTTTTTAAAGATATTTTGGGGTTTTTTTTGCCTTTGTCCTTACAGGTTTCGTCAGTGCTCCATCATGTTTGCGTGTCTTCAATAACCTCACATCATCTACTGGGGCTGCAGTAGCTCAGTCCATAGGGACTTGGCTTGGGAACCAGGGGGTTGCCAGTTCATGTCCTAAATTAACCACAGAGGCCCAAAATACACACACAGATAGCTATACATGCATTGAACTGGCACCTCTCCAGCTACTAGCCCACGCTCCAAACATGGAGCTTCAATAAAATACATAAATGTGATATATGTAAAAGAAACTGTAAACCACGTACAATGTATAAGGCTGTCTCACACACATATGTATAAATAGACAGCATGTTAATATCAGTCATTATATACTCATCATAAACTTCATCAGACTGCATCCAGGAAATGTCAAAACTTGTTTTACCAACATTTTAATCAATAACATTCTGAAAATGATTCTTCTGATTAAAAAAAGGATTTTAATTCTCCAGAAATGTTAATTTTTTATTAAGAAGCCATTAATGTTTTAGAAATGGATTTGTCTTTGGTTATTAGTGAAATTGCAATTACGGCCTTGATGCTCTGGCATGTGGCCTCGCAAAAATTGCCCCCTGCAGTCCAAATTGCCCTGCCTCTAAAATGACAATTCCAGGCCTGACACTAACATAAGTTTTCATTTCCTTGTTGTGTGCTTTTCATTTCCATCATCTTTCAGAGGGCACAGCTAAGTGCACACAGTGTGGTGGGATTATTAACATGAATGCCAGCTCATTATGTTGAATGCTGTAATCAAACTGACACCAGCACCTCACGCAGCCTCTCTGAGGCTCATTAGAAGATTAAATCCTCCGGGTCGGCTTTAATTACTGAGAAAGAAAATGCCTCACGCGTGCTGGGAAAAACTGATGCTTTCACTGATTTTGAAAAACATCAACATTAGCTTGACAAATACAGATAAGAAAAAACACATGTTTACATGCAAGTGTCCGTCATTAGTATGCACACAGTCACATCACTGTTGTGTCACAGAATAAACAGGACGACAGGAAATGAGTGGCACACGATAGAGATTTGATAATCAAAGTCAAAGGCTACCTGTGGTGGGATGACGCCCCCACAGATTACGAGGATATCGGGCCTGTTGAGCTTCCGTAGTTCTTTGATGAGCTCCGGAACCAGGGTCTTGTGTCCTGCGGCAAGCGTGCTGACCCCAACGCAGTGTACATCTGCATCAACCGCCTGCTGGGCGACCTCAAGGGGAGTCTGTTCACCCAGGAGTCAGACATGGAAAAACAAAGACAACACAACTTTGAGTGACATGTATGAAACATGAGAAAATACCAACATTTAAAATACAGCCACACAACTGAAGTAAAAGTATAAATCCATTTCTGGTTTTCCATTCCATCTCATTTTTACAGCTGAATCCAAAACCTTAAGGCTACAATACTGACACAAAAGGAATCATTTTGTTGTTCAATTTAATTTATATGGCGAATTTAGATTTGGTGAATGGTTGGAAGAGGATGATAAGAGCTCTAATTATCTCCAGCAGACAGAAGCTTGAAGGGGGTCATGTGTGTATGTACAGGAGTGAGTGTCTGTCTATCCGCAGCTTATCTTGCAAACAAATGGACCAGTCAAACTAATATTTTGTGAGCACCTTTAATACTGTATGTATGCTAAAAGATTCCCCCGGAGGAATAGACAATTCAAAATTAGATCTCTTCGTTGTCCAGCCTATTTCTCCCAGACAGAACTGAGCTGGATATAACATTAATATGAGATTTTGATCATTTTCTCATACTTTTTAAAACCAGCTCCTGACAAACAGCCTTCCTCTTGTGTCAGCCCGATCCTAATTTATCATCTTAATATGTTCTTTTTCCTTTCTCACTGCAGTAATCTTTATGTGTCTGAAATAATCATCTTATGAGACAACAGTAAGATCCAAAAGAAAACTTAATTGGCAAATAAATGAGCGTGCACCGTTTCAGAAGTTTGTCTCAGTGATCAAATTCAAGTCTCAACTTCTAGTCTCAACAACTATACTGTCTGATCTCAGAGTCAAGACATCTCGAAAGAAAGCAAAAGAACTCCTGCTAATTTATTCTTGTGCTTGGTGAAGCGGCGGGGGATTTAGTAATCTCCAAATAAAGAGCTGCTTTATTTCTGATGTAACACAGAAGACTCTGGGTCTCATGGTTGTGGTGATTCATAATAGCTGAATAGCTGAGTAATTTCATATTGTCGCTGACTGCTGACTCCTCACTCCTCTTAATCAGCTGACAGGAGCCAGCATTATTCTGTCGGTAATGCAAAAGTTAGCATCGCACTGGTTCCCTCGTCAAAAAGCGAATGGGATTTTTCCATTGGATTTAAGATTAGTACTAAAAATAAGCTCTGTTATGATACTTACACGTTTTGATCAGGAAGATAATCTTCACACACTTTTATGGTTATTGAAGCCTAAAGGCAGTCGTCAGAAGTAAAAAGCTAACGTTAAAAACGGCTATAAACAAACTACACTGTGGTCATATGACCCAACGACACCACCATAACAAGTCTGTAAAGCCATGTTCGGCACAGCTCGGCATGATGACGTTCTGTAGTCTCATTTAGCCACTTGTTCGCACCCACCTTTTTTAAGACACATAAAAGCTTCAAAGTTTACAAGTGGGGAATTTACTGACGTATTTTATGTGTAAGAGCAAAACATGATAGTCTCTTAAAGGAAATGGCCACTTTAGAATGAAAATACAGACAGTACTTATTGACCCTCAGGCCGACAAGAAGTCCAGGGTAGTTTTTTAATCTACAAAACTCATTCAGGGTATCGGAGGATAACAGCTAGCCGGATTTTTCCATACACTTGAAGTGCATGAAACCCACATTTTGAAAATGTAATAAAACTCAGCCAATATATTTCAAAAACGTCAGAACGGCTCATCCGTCGTAATCTGAGTGCCCTGAAGCCGCGGCATGCAAAATTGACTTGAAAAGACGTAATTTACCCCGAACGAGTTTTGTGGATTAAAAAACTACACTGGACTTCTTGTCGGCATGAGGGTCAGTAAGTACTGCCTGTATTTTCATTCTGAAGTGGCCATTTCCTTTAAGCTTGTGTTAACCACAGACCTTACTTCAGGCATCTAATGAAAAACTCATTAAAAAAACCCATTGACTTTAAGATGAGGGAACTGGAATGTTAACTCATTCCTGGGTTTTAAGGACTCATTCCTGGTGGACTCAATTGGCTCGGCTAAAAACAACAAGCTTTACCGTCTGTTACAGGCCACATTTTGGTTTTCATTTTGGCTCAAAAACTGACTTCCATAGAAATGTTTGGTATCATTTAAAACTGGACCAGATCAATTCCATACCCACTATGTTATGATCCACTAAAGTTATGCCTGGTTCACATTACACGACATTTCTGTCTGTTCCAACAATCACTATGTCACATGACGCGATTGTGGAGTCATAAAATCGTGCCATGACTTGGCCGACAGACATGGCAGACTGCACGATGGTCCACACCAATTATCCCCGGTCGTCTTTCACAACTTGTGTGATGTCATCGGGTATTCTTGTCCTATTTTTATAACCTTTACTATTATTTCAGTCACTGTGTCAGCTGACATTGGGCTGATATTGTGTAGTGTGAACCAGGCATTAGACATGATGCGAGATTAATTAGGCCCCATTTCAGTTATCTCTGCCACCATCTTGACTGTAAGGGAGCTGGGAGGGACAATTCTACGAGTTTTGTTCCGTCTGTCACACAGGGTTATACCACAGTGGGAGTATTTCAGAATGTCGGTGATGATTCTCAGTCATCCAGGTCATGGTAATAATAAGCGCTATGTCGTGGGCAACTAGACTTGCTTGCGTTTCTTGAAGACGTTTCACCTCTCATCCATGAAGCTTCTTCAATTCTAAATGACTGGTGCAGATTCACTGGCTTTAAACTCTGTGTGGGTGTGAACCCTTACAGGGTCGTTGAGTCTATGTTGTTTTGTTTTTGTGTCTCTTCCTCTCTGTCCGTTCTGGGTCTTTCTGAGGTTTTTGTAAAGGCCTAGTTGGGGAAGTAACCACAGGTGCTTCCCTGATATGTTTGTGTTCCTTCACTGTCCTCTGTCCTTGTCCACAAGCTGGGAGTCATCAGAACCCCGAACCATCGGGCTGAAAAAGTGCCAACGAGGACGGAGGGGAAGGTGAAGGAACACAAACACATCAGGGAAGCACTTAAAACCTGTGACTTCCCCAACTGGGCCTTTGCAAAAACCTCTAAAAGACCCACAAGAGACAGACAGAGAGGAAGAGACACAAAAACAAACAACATAGTCAAGCTTGTCCATCCTAAGGATAAAACACCCTGGCAGAAGCAGAGAAATGCACTGTATGCACTCCAATGCAGCCAGGAATGCACAGATTTTCACATAACAGCACAGGAGAGCCAGCTCATCAGGTCAAGACCCAGCTGGCCATTTATATCTACAGGAGAAGGGACACTCCCTCAAGGACAGCAATGTGAACATCTTGGCCAGGGAAGACAGATGGGTTGAAAGAGGCGTGAAAGAAGCCGTCTACGTCAAACTGGAATTTCCATCTTTAAACAGAGGAGGTAGCCTACGACACCACTTATCACCCACCTACAATGCAGTCTTGGGATCCCTCCCCAGACGACTTCACACCCATTCACACCTGGTCCCACTTGACCCTAACGACACACATGATGGCTAGGTGGGTCAACGACTCACATGTGACCTCAACGACTCTGTAAGGGTTCACACCCACACAGTGTTTAAAGGCTGTGACTCTGCACCCGTCATTTAGAACTCAAGAAGCAAGCAAGTGCAGTTGCCTACGATATAGCACCTACGAGCATTTCAGAAGCCTTATATATTTTATATTATATCTTTTATTATGTTGGTAACCATTATTGGCATTATTGGCCTCATTACTGTCATGCACTGTAAAGCACACCCTCACATGTAATATTGCTTAAGTAAGTTCCTGATGTAAGCTGCACTACTGTAAGTTACTGTATCACAGAAAAGGGCAGACACATGCTCAATAGGTCAGATAGTCATCAGGATTTTGCACATCACACTGATATAGTCCCATGATATTCAATGTTTCAACATATCACAAGAGGCCGTTTGATAATTGTGAAATCTCTGATCAAGCGACAAACAAAAAACTGTCTGTGAATCTGTATCTGTGGCATGTAATTAGTTTAAAGGGCAATGAAGCACGATTTGCAATATCAAACCAAAGTCACGGTAACACTGTGGAGTGATAAACAGGGAGGTGTGCCTCTACACATTTTCTGCCCTCTCAGGTCAGACCACATTAAATGTTCGGTATGACATCATCAAATGGAGTTACATTTTTTGGATGGTTTTAATTATACTTTAACACCAGGAATGGAAGCAGTCAAAGTGCTTGCAGACCTGTTTTACAGCGAATGTTTTAACTTCTCATTGCAGGAAAAGCACAGGTGCAATTAATAAGATTAACAATGCCTTTGTTCCATTTGAGAGTGCCAGTAAGTGCTGCAGTGAGTGAGCATGCACAATGACAGGACACTGGTACTCAAACACCTGAATGAAATGAAGCCATTGTTAATAAAGGTCATTAGCTGCACCTGTGTTTGACAAATCCAAATGTCAGAAATAACAGAAAGGTTTATAACCCTTTTTTTACTCCAAATGTTTCGGCATTTTAAGTTCCATGTCATTCAAAACTCCCATTATAAATATGATCACATTAGGAAACAGAAATAAAGGGAAATTTAGAACTAAAAGGGAAATGTTTGTGACTATTTAATTGGAACAGACCTGGCTTTCTTGCTCTTATTATGCACTGCAGCAGTTATCATACTATACAGTTTAACTGCATCACAACTGTATCATGTTTTACCATGTACAGGCATGAGTATTTGTATTTTTCAGTGCACCTGGTTTCAATAAAACATCAATTAAGAGCCCTTTTAGCGTCTGATAGTTTGCCAGTTGGTACATTCCTAAATACAAAGAGCTGTTTGGCAAACACTGGAGGAAGAGGAAGAAGTAGAAGAAGAAGAAGAAGAAGAGCAAATCTTTGAAGTTGTGTAGGACTTAGAATATCAGTAAATAATAGATATATTAGTAGATATCTATAATAGATAGATAGATAGATAGATACGTAACCATTAGAAACTCACTACTACTGAACTTTGACAGAGCAGCAAGCGATGTCTCCTCCTGAATATATTTCTCGCTTTTCCCCCAATGGTCTGAAGGAGTCACTAAATTTGTCACGATTTGCTTTTTAGAAATAAAGTTGCTAAGAGGGTCTGAAAAGTCACTAAATCGGACGAGAAAGTCAAGTGTCAAAACTGTGTTAGCCTGAGGCTGAGTGCGCTGCTAGCATGGGGCTAAAGCCAACCTAAAACTATAATACATTTTGCAATTCTCTTTTTATCTACACCTTACCTTTTGTTCTCACTATATTCATTCATTCACAATTACTTCTCAAGAGGTGACCTTAACTGAAATGCCTGTTTTTTTTCTATTTAACTGCAGTTGATGTGAATGTGTAGCTCCACTCTACTGTCAGACACTGACCTGAAACAGTGGTCCGATGTCCACATCAAAGCCCAGATCAGCAAACCCTGTGGCGATGACTTTGGCACCCCTGTCGTGACCATCCTGGCCCATCTTTGCCACCAGCAGTCGAGGGTTTCTGCCCTCGTGCTTCTTAAAATCTGCAACTCTGAGATTGGAAGACAAATTGGAAAGAAACCCTTATGCAACTCAATCAATCTGAGCAATCAGTCTGTGTATAATAAATGTTATAATGCAAATTAGTTTTATTTCCCACCTATTGTGAGCTGCAGCGATCTCTTCATGCTCCCCGAACTCGCTGCGGTAAGCACCGCTCACCATCCTGGTGCTGGCCTTGTGTTCACCAAACACTTTCTTCATGGCGTCAGTTATTTCACCAACTGAACATCTAAACAATATATATACACACGTTATTATTTGTTTTTAAGGCACTGCATGGACACATACCTGCTTACATATCTGAACTGCTCATCCCCTATTCCACCTTTGATCATTCCTGTGTTTTTATATCTATGTTAGGCACTGTTCAACATTTGCTGTTTTTAAATGTGCTTTATAAATAAATCTGACTTAACTTGACAGCATCTTCCATCATATATTTTCACCTTATGACGATAAATAATGCAAACTAGTCACTCAATTTGTTCCAACTCATTTTAAGACTTCCACATTCAATTAACTGAATAAAAAGGCCCTTGTTTTTTTTTCATTTTATTGCAGTATGCTTGATTATCTGTATAATTTATTGTCATGCCTTTTTTAGTGGTTGTGCCACAGAGCAGAAAGACTTACACTAGTCATCTGTCAGAAAGTATAAAGCAAAACACAACAATTCTTATTTTCCAAGTGATTATTAACCAATGAAAACACAGTTATGAAATTATATACAATTTCTGCCAACAGATGCCCCTGAATCCTACACACTGGACCTTGAAGTCATCTCAGTTATTCAATGCTGGTTCCTCTCAGCATGTTGGCTGTCAACAGCATGTGGGCTCTTTGTCAGATCTGTTTTCTTTAAGGCTTAACAGAATCAGATATCCACGTGTATGTGTGTGGGCCTTACATAGAGGTCAAATAGTACATCTCATAATGTTGGTTATAAGACTTCTTTTCCCATGTGACATCATGCTGGTCTTACCAGTAACTTCTTTGCTAGTTATTATCTGACTTTAGTATTCTGGCAGCTTTAAAAAGATATGTATGGAGCTTGAATTTCATCTATGTCCAAACACATGGTCCTCAGCTAAAAGACATCTGATTCTAAAGTAATTTTAATTAAATCTGATTAAATATTTTAAGACAATCCTTTTTCCTGCAATTACTGCTTTGCCACTGATGAGTTCTACTGCGACATGAACTGCCACATGACAGTATGAAGAAATAAGGGCCACAGATACACTGCTAGAGGCTGATGAACAAAAGAGCTCTGGAGAAAAACACCACATGAATATCATGGACATGTGCAAATCAAGTTCACATGTTTTCAAAGCATCAGAGGGTCATGAAAAGGGGAACCTCCTGACACACCAGTTATAAATTGTTATAGGTCATCTGGTGTTCCTACTAAACCTTTTCACAGAGTTCATTTGAGAATAATTAGGCGAAGGAAAGGCAGGAAACATTAAGATGCATGTCGTATGTGAAACTTAAGTCATGCAGACGTAAGTTCTGACCTGGCTCGTGCCGCCTCTACAGCCAGGGCTAAAAGGTTGCCCTCCCTGGTTCGGGCACACTCCTCAATGGCTGCCAGGCACTTTGCCGCTACCTCTGGGTCACGACTCGCCCTCACCTGCAACACAGAAAGTAGGCAAGATGCCATAAACATAGCATTTTTAGTTTTTGCCTGCACAACATTTTTATCATGAATAGAATTTACTACATACAGTGTGTATGGATGAGTCAACTGGGAAAACTTCTGTGTTCTGTTCTGTATGTGCTCTTTAAAGAGACTGAAAGGATTAAAACAGCTTAAAGAGATTTCTTACGGCAGATATTTTGGCTCATCCTTTCAGGAAAAGCACAGGTGTTACTGATAACATCAATGAAACCTCGGTTCCATTTTAGTGCGCCAGTAAACTCTGCAGTAAAAACCCAGCGCAGAGTACAGCATCACAAACATGAGGAGAAACTTCACAGATGTTCTTCACTCTAATCCCCAACATGCACACATGCACAGATTTAAAGAAATAATAGCGCTTCATAAACTGCAGGAACTTATTAAGATTATCATGCCAGAGGAAGCCAAGTTTTATTTTGCAGAAGATATTTAGTGCGTCCACTTGACACTAGAAGGGCTTCAGACACATACTTGTACACAGCTGTAGATGTTAATTACGTTTAATCACGGGTGAGCACATGTAACATTTGTCATCTGTGTTTCGATCAATATTGTGACTCTAACATTACTTGTAAAAGCAATTGATGACTGTTTGCAAGAAAAACAAATATAAAAGTTACCCATATACAAAAAGCTGAATCCAAATATTTCAAGAGGTTTTTTGAGTAATGATGTCAAAACCAAAAATTGTTATAATTGCACCTGGTCTCCTCTAATCAGTTGTGTATTGGTGCGATTTTTATACACCAGCGGCGCCGCTAAAAAAACAAATAGAGAAAACAATGTACATTATCTCTTACATGATCTCATGGGGAAGCAGATGTAATCTAGAATTACCGCCCCGAGGTTGTGTGCCTCTGCACACCACTCAAGTTTCTGTTACAGTTACATCCATGTACATCCAAAAGTGTTTTATGCAGAATATTATGATGTCACAGTGAAGTTCACCTTTGGCCTTTCAGATATAATCAGAATCAGAAATACTTTATTGATCCCCCAGGGGAAATTATTTAAAACAAGCAGGAGCGACTACAACAGGCTGCACGTGTGGGCGCATGCGCACTATCCATGTCCATGTCATCACGTCATTTCATGCTATTAGACATTTGTTTGAGGTTTTGTCATAATCAGCATAAGAATTCTTGTGTTATGGCCCTATTTGTGAGGTCACAGTGACCTTGACCTTTAACTTTCAACCTGTTATCAGTTTACTCTTCAGTAAAAGTGGCCGTTTGTGTCAAATTTGAAAAAATTCCTTTAAGGTGTTCTTGAGATATCAAGTTTTGTCATAATCAGCATAAGAATTCTTGTGTTATGGCCATATTTGTGAGGTCACAGTGACCTTGACCTTTAACTTTCAACCTGTTATCAGTTTACTCTTCAGTAAAAGTGGCTGTTTGTGTCGAATTTGAAAGAATTCCTTTAAGGTGTTCTTGAGATATCAAGTTTTGTCATAATCAGCATAAGAATTCTTGTGTTATGGCCATATTTGTGAGGTCACAGTGACCTTGACCTTTAACTTTCAACCTGTTATCAGTTTACTCTTCAGTAAAAGTGGCCGTTTGTGTCAAATTTGAAAAAATTCCTTTAAGGTGTTCTTGAGATATCAAGTTTTGTCATAATCAGCATAAGAATTCTTGTGTTATGGCCATATTTGTGAGGTCACAGTGACCTTGACCTTTAACTTTCAACCTGTTATCAGTTTACTCTTCAGTAAAAGTGGCTGTTTGTGTCGAATTTGAAAGAATTCCTTTAAGGTGTTCTTGAGATATCCCGTTCACGAGAATGAGATGGGTGCAAGGTCACAGTGATCTTGACCTTTTACGACCAAATCTAATCAGTTCATCGTTGAATCCTAGTGGACGTTTGTGCCAAAGTTGGAGAAATTCCCTCAAACGATTCTTGACATAACATTAACAGAGATGTGATGGACAGATGGACGGATGGACGGACAATCGGTAATGAGGCATAATAAAACACATCAGACTTAGTGTGCAAAGTTTCTGTGCGTCACAGTTTTTATCAGATGACGGATTTATCTTGAGTCATTTATTCATTATTTCTAATTCTATGCTTTTATTCAAATAAGGGACTGTTCGTTATTTATGAGGGGGAAGTGGTGGTGAAAAAAGGGGGAGGCATGTCAAATAATTTTTCAAGCACTGGGGCGGGACTTATGTTTTCTATTTTGGCTTTGGGAAGGGGTGTTCAAATTGAAATGGTTGTATTTTACATTTATTTTAGTGCCAATTTTTCAAGAAAATGTGGCATGTTTTCTTTAAAAATTGTTAAAATTACAGCATTTATCATAACCATTAACTGTAAAAATAAAATTTATTAATGGGTTTTCAAATTTCCAACGGTCCTTGGACACATTATGTGGGACAAACACAAACACACACAAAAAAACCCCACATCTGACTGTAAAATAGTGAGATTTTCCACCAGTCACTCAGGGAGGCTCAAGGAAAAATCTGAAGGTTTGAATATTTGAAGCTTCAGGGAGAGTCAAAATAAAATAAAATTTGATAAGCCACACCCTAGGTTCCCCCTCCTCTGATAAATAACGAACAGTCCCTAATGTTATACATTTCATTTCAATTCATTGCCCTCCTGCATATAATTCATGCACATTATAAATCCAGAATATTGATATAAGAGGATATCTACTGCAGTATTCAAAATAATGATAAAACACATTCTTCACATTTACTCAAACAGAATGGCAACTGAAACAAACTCTTGTGATCCTGGTAAAATATATATAATATACTGTATATACATACATAAAATATGTTTTTTCTGTTCATCTCCATGTGTGACAGATTTCAGTATATTCATCATGTTACTTATTTCGACATGAGAACTGTGAGTCTCAGTATCAATATGAGGATTTTCTGGAGAGGTGATGAACAACACTGAATAAGCACATGTGTTTGCAACTTCCCCTGAGGATCTTTGTTGCATGTGAGTGTCTTCATTATCTCCCTGTGTTTTCTGTCTGTCTTTACTGTCAACGATGAAACAAAATGCCAAAACAAACACACCAAAAAAGCTAATGAACATTTGTATGTGTTCTATATATCAGGGCTGAGGTCATCTCAACACAGCACCTAAGTTGACAACAGTGACAATGTTTTTCTGTCTTTAAATGCGATGGTGTTTTTCTCTGAGTATTTACTTGGACAAAAGCTAAAGGTCAGAAAAACAGCATTAGTCTTTGGGTGCCACACATGTATCTATTCAGTTGTTAAAGGAACACTGACCTTCTTCAGTTTTTCAATCTGTTTCTGGCGCACAGCCGTGTTATCTATAGCCAGCACCTCCACAGTCTCCTCTTTCTCCAGACGGTACTTGTTCACCCCAACAATGACCTCTGATCCTGAGGACGAACAGGGAGAAGAGAACACAGGTTAGTGAATCAGCAGGGGAAAAGAACATTTCAACCACTCATACACACATCTGTGAACAACCTATTCACAGAACAGAATAAGGAGCTTTTAGTTACACAATAGTCCAGACATATGTTACATCCACTGACCCTCCTTTGACCTCTTTCTGAAAGAGAGTCTCTTACAGTCTCAACAGAGACAGCAATAGCTTGACGACATGGCCAAACCCAAGTAAGATGCTGAATGTATTAAACTGTGTGGACCTTGAACTAATGACTAAGGAGAATTCTGGACCCCGAGGCTGAACCAGTTAGGAACCACTGCATGAACATGAAAAATATGTTTTATCTGATCCCACCTGGTGTCCAAGTGCGCCACAGGTGCACCAAAGGAGCCTGGCTGCCCAACTACCAAAAGCTGTATTTAGCAGGCACCAGACGCTCATGGCAGAGCACACCTGACTGCGACAAGAGGGCACCACATTAATATTTCATTGCCAAATGATGCTATCAATAATATCAATAGCGGGTACTGCTTGATCTGACATTCATTCATTCACTCATTTTCCGTGACCCCTTATCCTGTTAAGGGTCTCAGTGGGGGCTGGAGCCCACCAGCTGACACTGGGTGAGAGGCGGGGTTCACCCTGGACAGGTCACCAGACTATCACAGGGCTGACACATAGAGACAGACAAACATTCACACTCACATTAACACCTACGGACAATTTAGAGTCACCAGTTAACCTGCATGTCTTTGGACTGTGGGAGGAAGCTGGAGCACCTGACTGCACCACCGTGCCGTACCGTTGATCTGACATTTTTAGCTTATAACACTTGGGACAGTTGTCTAGACACCTTCTATGCATGCTGGCACGGCGCTCCGGATCTCTGATAAAAAATTACGACAGGGCAACCTCTAGCTCACCAGGTAGAGGTCGCCCCGTGTCAGCTGAATCCTTAGCATCAGCTCAGTTTCGATTTCAACCCGCGGCCCTTTGCTGCCTGTCGTCCCCATTCTCTCTCCCCGTTAGCTGTTCTGTAATAAAGGCCAAGATCCTAAAAAAATCTTTTTAAAAAAACCCTCAGAAGTAGCCTAATAGGAGGAAGCAACTTTTTTGTAATTGTCTTGTTATCTCTTGATAAAAAAGCTCCTTCTCTCATAATAACAAAATAGCAAACTCATGATTTTAAATTAACAGCATTAAATAAAATGATCTGAAGCATGGCTGCTCTCAGTTTCCGTCGTTTTAGCTTTCTTTACCACCTTGTTATTCTATGAAGATTTTTATTATGTAACCATCAAAGACTTAGATAGAAAGCATCCGTTTTCAAAGTATGATGTAAGATGTGACCACATCAGTAGCGAGACAGTCACTCAGCACATTCGTCATTTAGGCGGAGCATTGTCTGACAATCCTCCTGCAGGGTTTGATGGCCTTCAGTCTCTTATGATACTTGGGAATGAGAAAACAGTGATGTGCTCCAACTGCTCGAGAGGAGCCCTCACTACAGAGTAAAACGCCTGGTGGAATAACACAAAAACACCGATAGCGTATTTTCTCATTCCTGGCTGGTAGCTGTAAAAAACTGCTCTTTTAACCTCGGCACTGCTCTTCGTATACCGACATGGTTGAAATTACCCAGTGCCAGAACTACTGAGTCAGGATGGCAGTTTTCAATCTCCATAATTTGGGCAGATATCTGCTGAGAGGCAGCTGTTGCTCCGGCTTGAGGAGGAATGTATACTGCAACCAGGATGAAAGGTGCAAATTTCCTGAGGAGCTCTGGCGCTCATTGTGTTAACAGACCATAACGGTGTATGGTGCCCACGCTATCCTAGATAACTGAATTCTGTAATGAACTGTCATGATAGTCGCTTTCACCACCTTACAGACAAATCCAAATATAGCAGCCTTGCAACTTCATGGTCATCTTAAAAAAACAATGATTGCTATGAACACTCAAGTGTCCAAAAAATACACAGCAAGTAGACAGAAGCTTGTAATTCTCTATATTCTGGGGGAAAAAAAAATCTCACAATTGGACCACAGTGTTGGCAAAACCAAAGCTGAGAGCTGAACATGGTCAATCAGAATTCAAGCCCCATCAGAAGTGCAAACAAATGTCAGCAGCAACGATGGGCTGCGAGGAGTGAATGAGAAAGTCAATGAATATCAATGAGTGCAGGCATCAGGGGGATTAAGGCGGAGAGCTACACAGTCCGTGAAGGTTCTACTGTGCTCCGTCGCAGTCATCTCTGCCCTTATGTGAGTAAAACAAATTCCGAGGAGACACAAAAAAAAGCCTCAGCTGAACACCCTGATAACAACCTCTCCAAGTGTGTACACATGCCGGCCTCGCTCCTCTAACAACACAACAACATACACAAGGTCTGTTTGAATAAAGCTGTGATATCTTTTGTGAGCTGAGTTACTATCCGCTTGTGGTAGTCTTGCTACGCCAGCCTACAAATTATGTTTCAGGCACTAGAGTCTAACGAGGCTCAACAGGCAAGCGCTTGGGTAAAGGGCACTTTCAGGAGGCATATACATACATACATACATACATTTATATATATACAGTACAGGCCAAAAGTTTGGACACACCTTCTCATTCAATGCGTTTTCTTTATTTTCATGACTATTTACATTGTAGATTCTCACTGAAGGCATCAAAACTATGAATGAACACATGTGGAGTTATGTACTTAACAAAAAAAGGTGAAATAACTGAAAACATGTTTTATATTCTAGTTTCTTCAAAATAGCCACCCTTTGCTCTGATTACTGCTTTGCACACTCTTGGCATTCTCTCCATGAGCTTCAAGAGGTAGTCACCTGAAATGGTTTCCACTTCACAGGTGTGCCTTATCAGGGTTAATTAGTGGAATTTCTTGCTTTATCAATGGGGTTGGGACCATCAGTTGTGTTGTGCAGAAGTCAGGTTAATACACAGCCGACAGCCCTATTGGACAACTGTTAAAATTCATATTATGGCAAGAACCAATCAGCTAACTAAAGAAAAACCAGTGGCCATCATTACTTTAAGAAATGAAGGTCAGTCAGTCCGGAAAATTGCAAAAACTTTAAATGTGTCCCCAAGTGGAGTCGCAAAAACCATCAAGCGCTACAACGAAACTGGCACACATGAGGACCGACCCAGGAAAGGAAGACCAAGAGTCACCTCTGCTTCTGAGGATAAGTTCATCCGAGTCACCAGCCTCAGAAATCGCAAGTTAACAGCAGCTCAGATCAGAGACCAGATGAATGCCACACACAGTTCTAGCAGCAGACCCATCTCTAGAACAACTGTTAAGAGGAGACTGCGCGAATCAGGCCTTCATGTTCAAATAGCTGCTAGGAAACCACTGCTAAGGAGAGGCAACAAGCAGAAGAGATTTGTTTGGGCCAAGAAACACAAGGAATGGACATTAGACCAGTGGAAATCTGTGCTTTGGTCTGATGAGTCCAAATTTGAGATCTTTGGTTCCAACCGCCGTGTCTTTGTGAGACGCAGGAAAGGTGAACGGATGGATTCCACATGCCTGGTTCCCACTGTGAAGCATGGAGGAGGAGGTGTGATGGTGTGGGGGTGTTTTGCTGGTGACACTGTTGGGGATTTATTCAAAATTGAAGGCACACTGAACCAGCATGGCTACCACAGCATCCTGCAGTGACATGCCATCCCATCCAGTTTGCGTTTAGTTGGACGATCATTTATTTTTCAACAGGACAATGACCCCAAACACACCTCCAGGCTGTGTAAGGGCTATTTGACCAAGAAGGAGAGTGATGGAGTGCTGCGGCAGATGACCTGGCCTCCACAGTCACCGGACCTGAACCCAATCGAGATGGTTTGGGGTGAGCTGGACCGCAGAGTGAAGGCAAAGGGGCCAACAAGTGCTAAACACCTCTGGGAACTCCTTCAAGACTGTTGGAAAACCATTTCAGGTGACTACCTCTTGAAGCTCATGGAGAGAATGCCAAGAGTGTGCAAAGCAGTAATCAGAGCAAAGGGTGGCTATTTTGAAGAAACTAGAACATAAAACATGTTTTCAGTTATTTCACCTTTTTTTGTTAAGTACATAACTCCACATGTGTTCATTCATAGTTTTGATGCCTTCAGTGAGAATCTACAATGTAAATAGTCATGAAAATAAAGAAAACGCATTGAATGTGAAGGTGTGTGTCCAAACTTTTGGCCTGTACTGTATATATATAAAAAAACACACAAGGAGAAAACCGGTAGACGTGACCCTGACCTCAGGGTGCCTACGGGTATCAGACACTTAAATTTAATGCTTTTTAAGTCCTTCCAAGATCACTTTTAACCAAATTTAAGATTTTTTTTTGGACGTTCACACAGAAGAGCTTGATTCATTTTGACAAAAAGAAATTAAAAGATGGATAAATGAAATTAGATAAAGTGTCGAGGCAACTGAGAAACAAATTCAAATTAATATTCAAAACTATTTAATGTCTTTTAAGGCCCTATATTTATAAAATTGAACTGACATTTTAAGATTTAATCGGGACCTTAATACCACCCTGGATTTAAATATTTCATTCCAAATATGGTTAGAAAAATGACCATTTTAGACAGGATGAAGAAGCTCGGTACATTACTTAATGTCAAAACTGAAACGTCTATTTGACATTCTCAAAGCGGCTCTAGTGAGTTAAGAGGCAGAGAGAATTAAGTATTTTAGACAGACGAAGAAGCTAGAAAGATCAAAGGATGAGAGGCTTTAAGGCAATAAGATTATGATTTATTCAAACAGTACCTGAGTCAATGCGGGCCTGTCTGCGAGCTGCACACTCCTCAATGCGAAGTTTAGGGATCCCCTCTGCCACAGCTCTGGCCATGCCTCCCATCTCTTCAATGTCTTGGATGAACTGAAAGAAGGAAAACGCAGCTTGTAAAAGAGTGACTCAGTGATGATGGATTATTTCTGCAGATGTATGCTGACATTTACCCCACAACATAATGTGGTTTTGAAAAGCACTTATCCATAGACAGTTTACTACATACAGTAGGTCTCAGTCGGCATGCCCCCAGTTTGGAGAAGCAGGATGGAGTCGGACATGGAAGCTAAGTTATGTACTGCTGCAGAGTCAGCAGCAAAACCAATTTTAGCCACCTAAAAAATCAGTATCAGTTTAAGTGTACGCTATATTCAGAACATTTTCACTGCTTTACCTTACCGTCAGAAAACAAGTTCAGTAGGGAACTGAAGCCGTTTTAACACTTTTCAAAGCCAGACTCCATTTAGAAAACTGTGATTTAACATCGCTCAACAGAGGAGCTGCTGGTCTACCGCTGCCTCCATTAGATAGTTAGTTTGAGTTATTGTGTGAATCTGGCATTTTAAAGGGTTAACTCGGACTCACCAAAGTCACACAATAACACAAACTAACTAACTGATCGAGGCAGAAGTAGACCAGCAGCTCCTGTGTTCAGTGAGTCAAATGACCTTTTTTAGCAATGGAGTCTGGTGGCTTTGACGAGAGCATATATAGGGAACTGAAGCCAGTAACGCCTCGTTTCCAATCATTACTCTGACTGGTGTCTGTAGATCCATAAATACACGGATGATGCCTCTAGTGTCCAACAGAAGGAAGTGCATTTCTCTACGGATGGGTAGAAACCTGATAGGCACTACCTGTAGCGGTGGGGGAGAGGCTTTTTTTGTCCGTTTTCGCCATCCAGTAGTTTGGAATATGTGCTTGGAACACTACCTGGACAAAAACAGGACCTGCCAGGTACGTGGCATGTTAAATTCTTAATTAAAAAGACATATGAATGGCTGAATGAGTCATAATGACAATCTGACTGTATAACCATATTTTAGCAGAATAACATTACTCAGATAAACATGTTCTTTTCATCATACAAACTCACTTGACAATGAGCACAAGCAACTGAATTGAAGAAAATACCCTGTTAGCTTAGCTAGCACACTGTCATACAGTCTCTCCGAAATCCACTGCAAAAGTTCAAATTTTTGAATGTACTCGAGGCAAATTCCGGACCGAAATATTACAGAGAGGAGGAGTTTTGCAGGGACATCGCATATCACTGAGATTCCCATAGGAATTGATAGACTTCCTGTTGCCATAAGTGGAAAACGAGGGGCATTCTCGGAACCCATCGGCTGTATTCGGCGTCTGACTTCCGGCAGACGGCGATACAGCCTCTGGGGGCAGACCCCTGATTTTTTGGCATTCCGGTTTGATTTGGGCGGAGGAGGTGAATTTCCGTTTCCGACTTCCGTTTATATATAAGTAAATATGCTGAACCATTGCAATGGATTCAGAGTTTGCAGTGACGGCAGTTATGTTCCGCCTCGTTAGTTCACCGCACGGAGCGTTTAACCTGGCAACAACTGCAGCCGGCTCAAACGTGATCAGTCAATATCACGCGGACTACAAACAGCCTACAACCGGAAACCAGGGCTCTTCCACTCATCTTCCAGAGGCAAGATCTCCGGGGTTTGCCTACAGACTCTACGTTGACTGAATGTAGAGTCTGTATATAGAAACTAAATAACAGCTTCCCTGTCGGAACGGGTTGTCTGGCGGAAAGGTCAAGCAGTGAAAATTCTCTCAATATAGCATACATTTAAACTGTATTCGATTTTTTTTGGTGGCTACAATAAATTTTGCTACAGCCCCCGTCCACAGCAGTACATTGCTTAGCTTCTGTGGCGGTACTCCTGTCTGCTTCTCCAAACTGTGGGCGTGCCGATCACAATCTACAGTTGGTAATGAACTGACGAAGGATAAGTGCCTCATACAACCCCACTTTAAAGGATCTGAAATATCCCTTTAATAAGAACACTACTCTGATTACTTCCGAAGGAAGCCCGACCTGTTGCCCATTTGTCCTCATGACAAACCTTCATAGCTTTGTTGTAGACATCATCCGTGAGAGCCTCCATCATGTGCGAGCCCCCCCAGGGATCAGCGACTTTGGGGATGCCCGATTCTTCCTGGATGATGATCTGGGTGTTCCTGGCAATGCGAGCACTCTTCACTGTGGGCAAGCCCAGAGCTTCATCAAACGAGTTGGTGTGGAGCGACTGAGTCCCCCCGAACACGGCTGCCATGGCCTCAATCACTGTGCGGATCACGTTGTTGTATGGATCCTAAGAGGAGGGATCACAGGGTGATGCTGTAACGACTATTCTTTGATTGTGACGTGTTTGATCTCTGTATAGTTTAAAGACTTATATTTACTTGTTCAGTAAGAGACCAGCCTGAAGTCTGACAGTGTGTGCGGAGGAGCAGAGACTTGGCGTTCTTGGGCTGGAAGTTCTCTTTGATGAGCGTGGCCCACAACCTCCTGCCTGCCCTCAGCTTGGCGATTTCCATGTAGAAATTCATCCCAATACCCCAGAAGAAGGACAACCTGACAGCACATACAAAAAAGGCAGAAGAGAGAAATATAGTCAGTTATTGGAATTAACTAAACCTGGAAAAGTGTAGATCCTCCCTGTCTCCATGTGGCTCAAAGAAATCTCCTTGTACTTGGCATCACAAAAATGTGTTTAATCTTAAATGCAAACCATATCTCTTTGATAACTGCTGGTCTGGTTTCAGGAGTTAAATGGGAAATATTTCTCAGCCTGATGTGGGTTGACAACAACATATGTCTGACAGTTGCACTCAAGCTAAGGTATTAACACCGATGCTTTCATTATGGCCTCATGTTTTATATCAACACCAGTACGCAAACAAGCAGATATAGTCACACATTCCACCCAGTGATGACTATTACTGCAAACAGATGGCAAGCAACAAACCTCATCATAGCTTAAACTGTAAGTTTGGTATTTCTTTAACCTGGATCCTGTTTCCCAATGTTTTTGTGTCTACATGACTAATGGGAGCAACAGTTTTTAAACTGGTTCAGTATTCAGAGAGAGGGCTACAGCCAGCAACAGCCAAACAGGCTGGGATTTAACCACTCTCACAACATTATGGAAAGGATCCCTACAGAGATAGACCCTTCTGTAAAAGAGTGAGACCCTTTTGTTTAACCACAAACAGCCCCAAACAACTATCACTAAACCCACCAGACTCCATTTAAATAAACAGTAATTTTGTCATTGTAAACACACTTAATTCAAAGTCAACAGCAACAAAATAAAACTCACAAAAACCATCTTGGTTCAACTTTCCACTGTTCCAACAATCACCAGCTCTGGTTTGGTTCAAATAAATCCTTAATTCACCCACTCACTTAAATGTACATATGTTTAAATGGAGTCTGGTGGGCTTGGCAATGGCACTTTCAGAGCTGTTTTTGGTTAAACAAAAAGGAAACTCTCTAACAAAAAGGTCTATTGTTCCTATTAGTCACTTTCTTAGACACAAAACATGGGGAAGTAGGATCGAGGTTGAAAAATGCAAAACTTACCCTTTAAAGGATAACTTAGGTATTTTTCAACCTGGGCCCTATTTCCTCATGTGTATGTGTGCGTATGATTCATGGGTACAACTTGTTCTAAAATTGGTTCAGTATTGAGGGAGGTGGATGCAACCGGGAGCCGCGAAACGAGCTAAAACGGTAACGGGGGCAAATGTGTCCCGTATAAGTTTGCGCATTAAAAGTGCTTTTTTTCGCCACTGACCGGTTCAGACCGCCAGTGCTATGAGTGATTTGAGTGGAGTCAGCTGTCAGCCGGTGTTGGAGCAGAGAGGGGGAGGGCTGCCCCGCTGGGTACTGTAAGTGAGTATCTCTGGAGTGTTACCGGAGTTTTTGGAGTGCTCAAATAAACAGGCCTTTTTCCCGAACGTAAGAACAGGATGTCACGCAACACCCCATACAGCTTTCGTAGGCTGCCTTTGTTGGACGGCGAGATGCTGAAGTTGTGGCTAGTTGTGCTACAAATGGATGCTAACACTCCTGTCCAGACACTGCGCCTTGCAGACCATCGGGTCTGCAGTGCTCACTTCTCCCAAGATGACTACTGCCAGCCGAAGAAGAGAAGACATCCAATCCCAAAACACCTCTTCCTCAAGAAAACGGCTGTCCCACGAGTAGAGAGAGCTACAGACACAGTGGAGCAAAGCTCGTGACATCACACAGCCCAGAGGTAAGGGAAATGTTTAGTATGCTATTTACAGAGATAGCACTGGCGATCTGAACCGGTCAGTGGCGAAAAAAAGCACTTTTAAAGCGCAAACTTATACGGGACGCATTTGCCCCTGTTACCGTTTTAGCTCGTTTCGCGGCTGCCGGCTGCATCCGCCTCCCTCAATACTGAACCAATTTTAAAATGAGTTCTACCTATGAATCATACGCACACATACACATGGGGAAATAGGGCCCAGGTTGAAAAATGCAAAACTTACCCTTTAACGTCCAGGGCTGAAGTTTTCAAATACGCTGCCATACAGACAAAAACAAAGAGGAACATGGTTGAGATGCTACTTGGGTTGGTTTAAGGTTGAAAAATCGTTTAGGGTGTCACAACCTTTCCACCTGTCAGCATCCACATGTAATGCATTCCAGTTTTAAAAGCTGGGTGTACAAGGTCCACATTCAGTGGCAGACAGTGCCAACTAATATGGGCTGCAATAAGAAGGACCATGAAACTCAGGATCATATCTTACACCTGTCGTAAAGCAGTAAGCAGCACAGTGCAACTGTAATCACTAAATTTGGACCGTCCAACACCCATGTTGTATAAGAGAGCTGCAGAGCTGCAGAGCTGCCGTCTGACTCCTCATCAAGAGAGATGCTGTGTACATTAAGGAGAAGCGTGACTCCATTGATTGATTCAGAAGCTAAGAGTTTAAGGCCCTGACACACCAAAGCGACAGTCAGTTGTCGGTCAGTGTTGGGCCAATGGTGAGTGTCTATAGCCCTAAATTGGTGTGGTGTGCAAAATGTGCAAATGAGAACTGGCCTCCTCCACACTTACTAAGATGTTAATATTTTGTACCTTGGGGCAAATTCATCGATTGTTAAGCCTGCTTTCAGACCAGTGCGGCAGTACTCCAGGCCGTTAGCGATGGTGTATGCTACTTCCAGGATGGCATCAGCTCCAGCTTCCTGAAGGTGGTAGCCACTGATGGATATGGAGTTGAACTTGGGCATGTGCTGGTAACATGGAGACACATTAGAGTCACAATATGATTGATGAGGATAACATTAACAACATGACATAAAGGAAGCACCTCAGCACCGAAGGGAACAGTTCACCCTCAAATCAATAATACTGTATTTTTGATCTTGAGGTAAATTGCCCCATTAAGTGACACTTATGGTACCTACCTTGGAGGTGTAAGCAAAAATGTCAGCGATGGCGTGCATTGAAGGTTCCGGGGGGAAGATATAGGTGTTGCGTACCATAAACTCCTTCAGAATATCGTTCTGAATCGTGCCAGTTAGTTTGGCTATAGGCACGTCCTGCTCCTCTCCAGTCACTATAAACATCGCCAACACCGGGATGACGGCTCCGTTCATTGTCATTGATACAGACATCTTCTCCAGTGGGATTCCATCAAACAACATCTTCATGTCCTCAACTGTGTCTATGGCAACTCCAGCCATGCCGACATCTCCGTGGACTCGGGGGTTGTCCGAGTCGTAACCACGGTGCGTCGGGAGGTCAAAAGCCACGGAAAGACCCTGCTGTCCAGCTGGGAAGAAAGAGAACAAGAGATAGTGGGTGTGAGCCCTTGAGAAAATGCAAAAAGGGAAGGGATGTCATTGCTGGATATCTACAGTGTTTCAATCTACCTTTAATGTTATCTTTATAGAACTTGTTGCTCTCCTCCACGGTGCTAAAGCCAGCATACTGCCTGATAGTCCACGGTCTGTAGGTGTACATGGTAGGATAGGGCCCCCTAGTGTAGGGAAACACTCCCGGCAACTCATCTGGCCTGCCAGCTGAGTCTGTTTGGGTGTACACAGGCTTGATGTTAAGTCCCTCAGGCGTGCGCCAGATCAGATCTTCCGGATTCTTCCCCTTCAGCTGTTTCTTCGCCAGACTGGCCCACTCAGGATGCAGGTCCTCCTGATCCTGACGTCGTGTGGAGGTGTGGATCAGACAGCGGTGTGTGCGTGCTGAGGAGACAGACGCTCTAACCAGGCGCCGGGCAGCCATCGCTGCACACGCCCTCTGTGCAGTCAGCATGCTTACTGTGACTCAATCAGACGCACATGGACCACCTGAGGGAGATAATGAGGAACAGATATGAAGTGGTGAAAAAAACGTAGTTAGGAGTGAGGTAGTGAAGCCAGCACACATGGGCTGAACACTTAAGCACATCATCATCCTCTATGGAGATAACTGACTCAAACCTGTTAATGTTAGAGAAGAAAACAGTGCTTCAAATATGATAATTTCGGTACACTGTGCAGGATTGTCTCTTCCTTTTTGTAAACACGCTCACCAGCAAAAGTCAAAGCAAAAGCCAAGACCAGATTTACTGTCATTTGGCTTTTTGTCTCTGCACTGTGTCTCTTGGATGCCTGCTGCTTACGCTCTGGCACCTTTTTATAAAGGCCCGACCTCACCTGAGCACTGTGGGGATACACACCCATGAACAAGGGCTCAGAGTCTCTGCAGATAAATACACCACCACACACTTCTAGTGGGCCTTAAGGGATGACTGAGAGGGCTTACTGCTGTATGAGTGATCTGCTGCATAGTGTATCTTTACGAAGTCAATTGTTTTTGCCGCATGGACATCATCCTGCCAGCAACATATCTTACAGTGAGAAATATTAGTGTTGGTTTCCTGCTTGCTGACACCCTCTACACTTTGTTTTAGTGGATGATTAACATGAGGCCAAACAGTAAAACAGCATACTCTGACACAAGAATGCCCTTCACAGTCCAGTTGTTGTTGTACTAACAGCACTCAAAAAATAATTCCAATATGTTATTTCAACGACAAAGGAAAGTTTTATCAGTATTTGAGAGCATGAGCAACTTTCTCTCTCAAAGCCAGAAACCAGTCTCAAACATGTGATGTCATCAGGTATTAAGTCTGGAGCAGTTCCAGTGGCATTGTTAGGTCTGGGCATCCAAGACTCCAGTCCCAAATGTCCTATGTAGAGACCTGGTTCTAAATGGGTTGTATATATTTAAATGAACAAATAATTTAATAAATAAATAAAAATAGGCCTGATAATATATATATTTTTTTAAATCTCCAGATCTAATAATGTGCCATTTCGTTCATGCATTAAATCCCTCACAAATAATATGACATCGCTGATTAGGAATGGATCTTCCATGTCATTCAAGCAGCGCATTTTGAGTGAGATCATGTGCAAGAGAGAGACAGCACTGCCGGTAATCAGTTAAATATTGCAGCTGATAAAGGTGGAGCTCATTTTAAATGCTTTATATTAGGGCCCGACCGATTTATCAGCCGATTATAGCCATTAGAGAATAATCGGCAGTCAGCCAAAGTTGGCCTATTGACGGCGATGTTAACACTTAACACTTTCATCACTAATAAAATGCAGGGGATATGGTGTTTTACTTAGAAATGATCCTTGTGTTACTTTTTGCACTATAACGTCCCTCTGTTAAATTGGCAATAATAAGAAGAACTCTGGTACTGTGAACATACATGTGAATGTCTTAATTCATATAGACTTTGCATGATTATGTTATTTCCCAGAGCCTTTTTGCACATCATAATTTTGATTTATTTTTTGTTCAGATTGTTCATATGCTGCTTGTTCCACACAATTTCTGATAATAAAGCATTTGAAAATAGTAAAATGTTCTTCCTTCAATTTATATATTTGTAACAAGTGTTTGAACTACAGTACAGGCCAAAAGTTTGGACACACCTTCTCATTCAATGCGTTTTCTTTATTTTCATGACTATTTACATTGTAGATTCTCACTGAAGGCATCAAAACTATGAATGAACACATGTGGAGTTATGTACTTAACAAAAAAAGGTGAAATAACTGAAAACATGTTTTATGTTCTAGTTTCTTCAAAATAGCCACCCTTTGCTCTGATTACTGCTTTGCACACTCTTGGCATTCTCTCCATGAGCTTCAAGAGGTAGTCACCTGAAATGGTTTTCCAACAGTCTTGAAGGAGTTCCCAGAGGTGTTTAGCACTTGTTGGCCCCTTTGCCTTCACTCTGCGGTCCAGCTCACCCCAAACCATCTCGATTGGGTTCAGGTCCGGTGACTGTGGAGGCCAGGTCATCTGCCGCAGCACTCCATCACTCTCCTTCTTGGTCAAATAGCCCTTACACAGCCTGGAGGTGTGTTTGGGGTCATTGTCCTGTTGAAAAATAAATGATCGTCCAACTAAACGCAAACTGGATGGGATGGCATGTCACTGCAGGATGCTGTGGTAGCCATGCTGGTTCAGTGTGCCTTCAATTTTGAATAAATCCCCAACAGTGTCACCAGCAAAACACCCCCACACCATCACACCTCCTCCTCCATGCTTCACAGTGGGAACCAGGCATGTGGAATCCATCCGTTCACCTTTCCTGCGTCTCACAAAGACACGGCGGTTGGAACCAAAGATCTCAAATTTGGACTCATCAGACCAAAGCACAGATTTCCACTGGTCTAATGTCCATTCCTTGTGTTTCTTGGCCCAAACAAATCTCTTCTGCTTGTTGCCTCTCCTTAGCAGTGGTTTCCTAGCAGCTATTTGAACATGAAGGCCTGATTCGCGCAGTCTCCTCTTAACAGTTGTTCTAGAGATGGGTCTGCTGCTAGAACTGTGTGTGGCATTCATCTGGTCTCTGATCTGAGCTGCTGTTAACTTGCGATTTCTGAGGCTGGTGACTCGGATGAACTTATCCTCAGAAGCAGAGGTGACTCTTGGTCTTCCTTTCCTGGGTCGGTCCTCATGTGTGCCAGTTTCGTTGTAGCGCTTGATGGTTTTTGCGACTCCACTTGGGGACACATTTAAAGTTTTTGCAATTTTCCGGACTGACTGACCTTCATTTCTTAAAGTAATGATGGCCACTGGTTTTTCTTTAGTTAGCTGATTGGTTCTTGCCATAATATGAATTTTAACAGTTGTCCAATAGGGCTGTCGGCTGTGTATTAACCTGACTTCTGCACAACACAACTGATGGTCCCAACCCCATTGATAAAGCAAGAAATTCCACTAATTAACCCTGATAAGGCACACCTGTGAAGTGGAAACCATTTCAGGTGACTACCTCTTGAAGCTCATGGAGAGAATGCCAAGAGTGTGCAAAGCAGTAATCAGAGCAAAGGGTGGCTATTTTGAAGAAACTAGAATATAAAACATGTTTTCAGTTATTTCACCTTTTTTTGTTAAGTACATAACTCCACATGTGTTCATTCATAGTTTTGATGCCTTCAGTGAGAATCTACAATGTAAATAGTCATGAAAATAAAGAAAACGCATTGAATGAGAAGGTGTGTCCAAACTTTTGGCCTGTACTGTATATTTAAGCCATCAAAAGCAGGTATTTCAGGGTTTTTTCAATTGAAAATCGTAAAAAT
This sequence comes from Epinephelus lanceolatus, assembly GCF_041903045.1. Classification (NCBI taxonomy): domain Eukaryota; kingdom Metazoa; phylum Chordata; class Actinopteri; order Perciformes; family Serranidae; genus Epinephelus; species Epinephelus lanceolatus. The sequence goes on along the minus strand of NC_135746.1, from coordinate 5,889,433 downwards.
TTAATCGGCCGATATATCGTATTTTTTTTATTCCATAATATCGGAATCGGCATCGGCCCCAAAAAATCCATATCGGTCGGGCCCTACTTTATATACTGCTGGATAGTTAAATCTATAATTATACATCATCATTTATTAGTTTATTTGATTTTATATTATTAACCTGACATTTCAAAGTCACTAAAGCAGACAAATAAATGTAGTGCAGTAAAAAGTACATTTTTCCCTCAGAGATTTAGTGCAGTAAAAGTACAGAGTAGCATAAAATGGAAATACTTGAGTGCAAGTACCTCTAAAGTCTTTAAATGTTAAAGTATTTTGTTTCTAATCAGTTACTAACAACTACTAATATTTGTAACATCACAGGTGTGTAACCTGGGAAATAAAATTAAAATCAGCTTTTAGGGGTAAATAAGATGCCAGAGTGCATTTTAAAAAATCTAAATAGAGCTTGCTCATTAAAAAAAATTGCCAGGGGAGGATCCCCCCTCAGACCCCCTTACAGAGGCCCGGGCTGAGCCCCTGATGTCCTCATATTTTAGAAACACCTCTGAATTGCTCCATAGACAATGAATGAATAGAAGCCTGATTCTGCAGACCTGAGGGACCAATGGGTGAACCTTTTCCAGATGTGTGTTCTGGACTAAAAATAAACCACTGTCTAGTGCACATTATCTCTTTGGATTTGGCAATCCCTTTATTCTCAATACAATTTACACATGCTCAACATCACATAGAAAGGCAACAGCACTGCCATATGTAATCATTATTCCATTTAGCAAATTCAGTCTTCTACGATCAAAAACTGTCTGCTTCCCGTTCAACACACTTGGAGCTTACCTATATGCACTTTACACATGAATGCTTCTCCCTGTGTTCACTTTCATAACTGTCTGTGTATATTCATATCTAACTTGTGTTTAGATTGAATAAAGTAAACAAACTAAGACTATATTATGACTCTTAGAATGATCTCAACTCTAAAACAGAAAATGTACCCACATACACAGAACATTCATGTCATCTTTCCAGATTCAGTATCTGTGGAGCAGCTTCAGGCTGTATACCCCATGACATCACAAATTTGATTTTTAGCACTTTAGTTTTGGACTTGGAAGACAGTTCATCAAGTTTACTAACATTTATCGATGGTCTTAGACCATAGGAATAACGTATGGATTTAAAAATGGGCGTAGTTTCCCTTTAATCTCTCAATACCCACATAATGTGAAGCTATACTGTAAAGCAGACACGTTACGTCACTGCTTCGTAGTACTGCCCAGTCATATCTGAAGTAATTAAATTACAACTGGGCATGTCTGACCATACTTAGCCAGCAGCTAACATGTGATATCGACACTAGATGACATTGTTGTAACACTTGACAGCAACAACGTTCACATTAGCTAGTTTAGCATGGTTTAGCATTGTCAACAAGCCACTAGCCAGATATCATCTTTTAGCAAAGTTTAAAAGGCAGCGAAAGATTAGACACCAATAAACGACAGTGATAACTTGTTCACGTAATATTAAAGAGGCAAAATGTGCAAGGTAATGTTGACATGACGTTAGGTGAGCTGCAGCTGTGCTGCTGCGCACTGCTAGCTAACAACGACTGTTAGCATGAGCTATTAGCATTCGTTTGAAGTGCTAAAATAATGTCCGCTAACATTTGACATTTCGTTGTCACGTAAATATATTTTACAACGAACATTTCTGCGTATTTTCAGCTCATTTTCTGACCTTGCCGAGTGTTGTGCTCTTTCAAGTTGACGAAAGGCGTGTGTTCGTTTGTCCAATGAAGTTTCATAACATTAACATTCAGCCAATAGCGTGCTAACATCAACGGGTGAACTATGACCCGAGGACACCGGAAGTAAATGTTAAATTCAAGATTGTTGAATTTCGTAGAGATAAGTAAAGCCAGTTATTGTTAGCATGCTGTAATTATCATTTTAATTATGTGGTATTTAGTTTTACATGATGTTTTTTGCTAGACAGTAGGCGGCAGTAGCTCAGTCCGTAGGGACTTGGGTCGCCTGTTCAAGTCCCCGTCCGGAAATAAATATGGAGCGTGGACTGGTAGCTGGAGAGGTGCCAGTTCACCTCCTGGGCACTGCCGAGGTGCCCCTGAGCAAGGCACTGAACCCCCCAACCTCTCAGAGCGCCTGTCATGGGCAGCCCACTCTGACATCTCTCCACTTAGTGCATGTATAGGTCCTGTTTGTGCATGTGTGTGTTCGTACCTGTGTGTAATTGACAAACAGAGTGAAAAATTGAATTTCCCCTCGGGGATTAATAAAGTATATATATATATATATATATATATATATATATATATATATATATATATATATATATAAATCCATTTACTCCGATTATATTAACCACTATTTAGTTTTTAAGAAAAAATAAATTTTGGTCTGATTTAAATTATTTATATGATTTATTTTTCTTTGCTTTTTATATTTCAATGGGGCAATAAATACCAAAATCTTTTTATTTTATTTCATTCTTTTTTTTTAACAGCCCTCCCTTAGTTTTTCACAATATAGGCCTCCATCAAACACTTGAAGTGACTTCATTGTATTTTGCAAAACAGAAAGATACATATACAACATATATCAATTTTTTTTTTACCATGGTATCAGTTTTATTAACACTACTACTTTAATTTCCATGTATTTATGCTACATATTTACCATCACAGTATTTTGAAAACAATTAAAAATGGTGAAAATCATACACATATATTCTTTAATGAAATATGCAATGCAATAAATTGTAAATTAATTATTTTAGCATCACTACATTTTCCATAAAATGACAATTCAACAGTTGGCTTGAACATGGCTTTGAAGGGTAAAACAAAAACACAGTTAATGAAATTATTTCGGCATACATAGTATGCTGAATAACATGAAATGTATAATTTAACATTAATGAATGATCAGAAGTGTTTCTATTTGTAGCAAATAGTCAATTTTAATAAAATTAGCTTAGCTTCACTACCATAAATGACAAATAAACCAGTGGGTAGACCATGTTTTGTTTTTAGAATATATTTGTATTTTTGTATAAACGTACATAAATATGTTTAACAAGATCTCTTAAACTATGTCGAATAAACACGCCTGCCTTTGACTTACTGTTTTGTTACTAGCTGTAGGAGGAGACCTGAAAAGGCAAACTATTTAAAGACAGTGACATCTAGTGTTTTTTTTATTTATCTTTATTTGCATAATATACCTGAACCAAATGGTCGAGATAGCTCGGTAAAATCGGTTGAACAGAACGTTTAAGTGTTAAAGATATAACTTGTTACTGAACAACATGAGCAATCAACATCTAAACTATGCTATTAACTTATTTTACCTTAATGGGAAATACTTTAATCATACAGTAATCCTTAGGTTCACTACCCCTTTTTTAAATTCTATTTAAGTCAGTGTTTAACTCCCTTATTCTTACAAACAACAAAAAGCAATGGTTGCTTACAATATTACAGAAATCTTACAATTAAACCCCATTATGTCAAATTAATTACTCATTTCTAATGTCTGTCCTCATCTATTTTTAAGATTTTCATTATTTTTTTTAATATCTATATACTCTCTTTCAGTTATTAGCTCTCCTGTGTTGTGTACCTGTTTTGTGCCTGATGTGATAAGTAACTAAGTTCTGTGTAAAACAAAGAAATGGATAATTCAGACTCGATCTTGACCAGTGTGCATTTTTATAACGTCTGCCATTGGGAGGCGATGCTGCTGCGAACATGCTGTCAAACATACTGTAACTTGTTTGGCATTCCTTCTCCTGTTAAACTCAGAAATCAGACACAGGACGCAGACGTCTCAACACAGTACATGCCATTTTTATTCAAGAGTTGGTCGATAAACTGTCGTAGTAGCAATGGCTCTCAAAGAGTTCTGTACAGTATTGACTTGGGTTCAGTCGGATAGGGTACACTTGCAGTAAATGTTTATGAGGGATATAAAACATACTACACATAGCAACATCATTCAGAGCATTCAGCAGGACAAACCTTTATCAAAGTGGCAATGCAGACAGTGGTATATAATGCCCAGTTAAGACACAGAGCAGACGTCCTCTGTTGTTGAAACTGTAAGGCAGTATATGTTTTGACTGCAATGTAGTACGGCTTCTCATCAGATGACTGATTTCCTCATGGTTCAACAAAATTTACAACTTTAAAATGAAATTAATAAAATAGCATCTCTGACTAACAAACAGAAACCAAACCTCAGTGTGTGGGTGAAAAAGTCTTGCAGTATCTATAATGACAAGATGGCAACAAAGCAGCAGTAGATACGTTTAAATATTGAACTAAAGAAGACTGTAGATATCAAAGAAGAGTGGGTGGATGGTGGGAGGCAGCAGCCCAATATGGTCTCCCTGTGGAAACAGGTTGTGGCGAACGCAGCCTCGTTAAGCTTTAACCTTTGTACTTGACCTCGGGCATCACTCCAGCTTGAGCAGTTCCACATCGAATATAAGTGTGGCGTTCGGGGGGATGACTCCAGGGTGGCCTGTCGCTCCGTAAGCCATGTCTGGTGTGCAGGTGATTTTTGCCCTCTGGCCCAGGCTCATCTGAATAAGGGAGAAAAGAAAAAACATAACTGAGTTTGCTGCTGATCATTGCTGCAACTAACAATTATTCTCATGATGCATTTGTGGCGCTCACTTGGGTGATGCCTCACTGTACAACCGGGGTTTGTACAGTCACATATATCTAATGCAGTTACATATAATTCTATGTGCCTTGTTTGTGGGATCTATTTGTTTGCCCTTATGATCTACTGAGGTGGAATTTATACTTCTGCATTAAATCGACACTGTACCTATGCCGTAGCCTGATGTACACCTCCCCAGAAATGTAACTACTTGTCAAGGCGACGCAGACCTCCTGTCTATTTCTCTAAGTTGAAACCATTTCCCTCAGTGGAAACAAAGCTTTTATTTACTTTAATTTCACAGATAAGAAACAATAAATTGTGAAGACAAAAATAGCATTTTAAGTCTTGTGTGTGATTCATCCTGGCTTCACATGAGCAGAGGAAATCTCCGCTAGTCTCTAGGCTAATTTATACAATGTAAAATGCCATAGGCTTGTGCTAATAACGTTAGCATGTTGTGTTTGTTTGGAAAACATGTTTAGTATAAGACAGTTGTTTTGTCAGTGAACCTTGTGAGTTGTGACGTTACCTTTGTTAAATGTTGCTGTTGTCCCTGGCTTCATATGAGTAGAGGAAAAGTCTGCTAGCTGCTAGGCTAATTTATACAATGTAAAATGCCATAGACTTTTGCTAAAAACATTAGCATGTTGTATTTTTGGGGAAAATGTGTCCAGATAAAGACAAGTGTTTGTCTGTGAATGCTGCGAGTTATAGTGAAGCTGATTTGTGTACTTGTGTTTGAAATTGTCTCTGTTAAGCCATGTTTAATGTGTGTTTAATGTGTGTTTGAATCAACTAAACTTTACAGCACTTCACAGAAAATTGTCGCCAACTAGTGTTGGAGGTGTAACTGCAGAGTGACAAAGACACACCACTGCACAAGTGCGTAGGCTACAGCGTAGGGTCTGCTGCACAACTTTAAATCCAGTTTAACTCAAGATAATCCACAGACCTTGTTGTGAGCAGTTTCATGTAGGAACTATTTTCTTTCTACCAAACTACATCTGCTAATCATATCACCATGCAGATGGAAGCATTCCTCTAATGCCAGCCCACCCACCACCACTGAGCTAGCTAACGTTACATGTCAGCTGAGGACACCAATAATGGTCACATCTTGCGCTGTCACGTCCATGAGTAGATGTGCGCTTCCTTCTGTTTGTTAGAAAAAAATAGTTCCTACATGAAACTGCTCACAACAAGGTCTGTGAATTATCTTGAGTAACCCGGTTATGATTTCTGGAAAGAGACATTGCTGGGTTAGTTCCATTATACTGGAGAGAAGGCAGACATCTCTACGGTCGATATCTCCAACACTCTGCAACTCACACCAAAACAATTTAAACTGATAAACAGAACAACAGGAAAGAGGGAACATATGTGTTTCTATGTGATTATCTTTTGAGTATCAAATCCCCACCCTCTATAGACTTTAAAGGTGGTTTAAAAGGTAGTTTTAGGAAGAGTATCACTCTGAAAAGGCTGCTGCGGATTCACACTAAGTCTTCAGTGTCAGATGTCAGAGCTACACCTTCAGCACTTTCATATCAGACATAACTTTGCCAAAAACAACAGTCACTAATTAGTTGGTGTGACGCCTTCATCACAAATGTAAATGACTTAATTAACTTCCTGCTGCAGTCCAAAGGGCTGAAGGATGTGTGGTAATGTGATGAAGTAATGAGCCTCTCAGTGAAACTAGGCAAAGTGTCAAAGAATCCGTGCTGTAACTTTCCCCTCTTACCTGTGCTACTCCTTCCTCCCAGCCCTTAATGACCTCGTTCCGTCCAATCTTGAATTTAAATGGCTTGTTCCTGTCTCGGGAGGAGTCAAACTTCTTCCCATTCTGCAGCATACCTGCCAAAGAGAAAATGACATGAACGAAAGTCAGAGTGGTGAAGCAGCTGGCTCAGAAACTACCCATCTTGGTCATCTGATGCAAAATAAAGACGAATCACACACTGTGGTACTTTATCTAACTCCTAATTCATTATCGTCTTTTATCACAGCGTGATGCCAGATCAATGCACGCCCTTTCCTCAGCGGCTAATGTTTGGGAAAGAGACATTTTAAGATTAAAGGAATAAAGTAATGCTGGCTCCAGACTGAGGAATTATTCTGGCGGGGCTTCTTATCGGGATCTTGGGTTGGTTTCAATTACCCAAATGAACAAAGGGAATGTGAATCAGGAAGCATTGGCCTGATTTAGTGGATTATTTTTAAAGTTAACTAGGCCAGTGCTTGCCTGTATCTAGACCACAGGGAGAAAAGGGGTAACAAAGGCGGAGCAGTGCAGGACTGTTCCTTCAGAACACTGACCAACATGATAATAACATCTGGGCCTTTAAGCACAACTAAAGGCACTGGCACAACATCATCAGTCATCTTAACACGCACTTCTTCACTTCCCATGACCACATCCCCTTAGTGGAATTTAAGTTGCCATTTGAAATGACTGACAACTCAAACTTTCTGATGCTTTCGATATGCAAGAGACCAAGTCAACATACAGTTCAGTTCTCAACGTCAAGGACAAATTCTTAAATAGCTGAATTTCAAGGATGCTATGTCAACCAGTCTCGTCTAAGGACTGTTCCAATGTCAAGGATCCTTGAAATTCTACAGAGGACAGAGTCCTTCAGACAGAGACTTTTCAAGGATGCATGTGTGTATCCTCAGCAGGTATAAAGTACCCACAAATCTTTGCACACGATTTGCTGGAAGAGAAATCGGGGCCTCTTCAATGAAACCTGCGCCAGCTGAGCTCGGCAGGATTTAGATAAATATGTCATTTATTTGGATTAATATCTCCCAGAGTTTTTATTATACAAGCAAAATAAAAATACTGACAGAAACCTCATAATTTATGCTTTCCAATGTGTCCACTGCCAAATAATGAGATCTTTAAAATACCGTGATTAAGATAAAACATAAAAGCTTTTTAATTAATCATTCACAGCAGTATTAGAGCGGCAAGTTTCAATTAGCCTACCTCTTTGTTTTTTTAAGTATAATCCATAAATATATTCTCCCTAAAAGTCACGTGACTTTGAGAATACTGCTCACTTTGTTCAAATTGTACGACAACATTAGAGAAGGCCAAAAAGTCAAATCTTATTTAAGACTGTTCATTTCTTTTTTAATAAGAAGGATGTTCACTGAAAAAAGTTGCACATCTTGTCTTTGATGCAATAATATTTCTTTATTAAAATGCAAGGTTAAGTGATTCCACAATTATTTTGGCCAGGTGACATGACATTTACATACTGTGCCTAATCTATATTGCTCATTAACTTTTTAAACCTAGATCACAGTCACACAGCAGGGATTCAACCTGGTCCACAAGATCCACTTGCATTTTGGAGGTTGCTCTGTGATAGTCCTTTGATTTATCTTTCTCTGTCATACTTCAACAAGTGTGAATACTTGGCATTTAAAGTTGTGTGCTAACTGAAGTCATCCAGTCATATGAATGTTGGTACTGTACTGCTTCTCCTCTTTCACTCCCCCTAAACTTAGTAGGTCCATCATTTCCAAGAATCACTGTAGCCCAGATATCAGTGGACTGGGCTCGGTCCAACCATGGAGTCATCAAGTGCACACACCGAGGCAAATGCCACCTGCTACAGGGCATTCGGGTGGCAGAGAGGCAAAACTTTCATGCGTCAACCGCAGAAAAGCGGGTTCAGTTTCTGGCAGCAGTGGATGCTTCGTGAAAGGAAACACTCATTGGCAATGTTCACAGGTAGAAAGCCACTGGGGGAGCATATCCTGGGTGCTGCAATAATTAGTCTTACTGGTTGGTTAGGGAGTCTGTTTGGACTGCTAGTGTAAAAGCCTACGCTTGAAAACACTGTTGGTTATGGCTCCTCCCTGTTACTCCACAAGGAACAGCTTACAACTCTGACTGTACTGGAGGAGGAAGCAGCAAGCCCCCAGGAAGAGCGTAAAGCCAATCTGACATAGTGACAAAACTCTGGAATTACAATGTTCAGGTCGTCATGTGATGCCATGAGGCCCTACGAGAGTTTTTCCCATACTGTGAAAGCGACATCTGTAAAGCCCCGCTTCCACCAAACACTTTCGGTATGGTACCTTTGGAACTAAAAGTAAACCTTCAAACACAACCTAGACCCTAGGTCCGTTAAGTGTTTCCATGGCAAATAGTACTCTTAAATGTGGGCGGGGTTGTTGTCACTCACTGCTCCGTCCAGCACTCACTGTACTTCCTCCTTTATCAGTCTGCACCTCGTTTATCATCCACAGAACGAGGCTGCACGCATTTTCAGAACAAATTGAACAGGCTGCAGTGAGAGTCTCTCTCCATGGGATATTTAAATATAGCAGCTTTGTGCATTTAGTCCTTCTCAGGCACGCTCAGGGGTTTAATGTTGCTGTAGCCCACAGGAACGACGCTCTGCTACACTTTTTTCCTCCACATTAGGATTAGAAGATCCACTCATAACTAAAAGTGTATGTCATCCAAGAGAAACAATAAAAACTTAAGTAACGGTCAAAGTTGTCACAGTGAAATTTAAGGTGTGCTGATGGATTCACGTCGTCGACTCATGCATTGAGTAACATCACAAGTTAACGTTCCACCTTAAAAGTTGCCAGCAGTCGGCCCAGTGAATTATTATTTTCTTAGTCTACAGCTGCTGTGAGAGGCAGCAAAACATTATTTGATTTTATAGTTTACTAATATATGTAAACAGTGGATACATGAGCCTCAAAGCCAGACACAACTCAGCCCTGAGCAGAGTGACCGTCCTCTACTGACCAATCAGACTGCAGTGTTCACAGCTCCACCTTTTAGTACCAGATCTGTGTGCTAGGTACCCCAACAGAGGGGGGACCAAACATGGGGACGCTAAGGAACGGTTATACTGGTACCATCCACAACTTTTCAGAATGGAAACAGGAAAAAATGCGTACCAACTGAACTGAACTGAACCATACTGCTTGGTGGGAATGGGGCTTAATCTAGCCTGCTCGGCTGACAGAGGTCTCTGGTGTGCTTGCTCTATGGACCCAATAAAATGGAAGACCCTGGTAATTTTAGATGCAAAACCCAAACTCTTATGGCTTCATGCGCAACTGTACAACTTCAGAGGGATGAACGGGGCCGTCCCTGCACCACTGTATCCAGTTCGCCTTATAAATTCATGGCAGCAGCAGCCAGCAGAGGGGTTAACAGCAGCAGGGCCTGTGATTCACACTGGTAACTAGCTAAAACCGGTTTGAAAAACAAACAAAAAACAATGGAGATAGCACCACCTGCTCCTTGTTTCCTGTGGAGAAAAATACACAGCAGCATTGCTCTGAAGAGAGATATGAATTCCATTATTTCATCGAGTTACAGCATGGTAATGCATTGTGTAATGCTCTCAGCCACTTTTAGTTCTTGCTGCAACATAGAGAGAGCCAGGCTAAGCAGGTGCATAATGTTTTACTCATGTCTGTCAGATTGTATCTCCCAGGAGAGCAGAAACATCCAAAACTACGCCAGTGTATCAGTGCTTTGTTATCACTTTTGGATAGCTAAGCATGGGTGGGGTCTCTGCGAAAATAAAGCAGGGGCCCGTCCCTTCCTGAGGCTGACTCCAAGACTCTCTCCTCATGAAAGATTTCACTTGGTAGTGCTCTGGCTAGATCTGCAAAAAAATCTGTGGCGCACAGGGGTGGGGTTATTTTTACTCAGTTTACTGTATCCTGTCTCACTCCCGTCTAGGACGGCTGCCAGCACAACAACCCCCCTCAGCAGCCCAAGTGTGGATGAAATGAGATGCGTGTAAAGCTATCTGTCTACAACAAACTTATATATGTCTTGCTGCGTATCGCAGCTGCAGAAGCTCACGTCTCAATGGAAAGAAGAAAATCTTGCTCATGCTTCATTAAGACAGCAAGTGCCACAAATTAGGAGTAGGTATTGGGAGTATTTTCAGCAAAGACAATTAACGGCACATTGACTGCTGCAGCACAGATAGCCTGAAAATGATTGTCAGCAGTGGCTTAAAAATTACTTGTGCCAAACAAAACGCAATTCTGAACAAGATGTGGGGTGTCCTGATTCTTCAGTGGACCAGCAGGGTTTGCTGAATAATTATTCACATGCTATCAAACACAAAGACAACTCAATATTGAATCATGTTGAATCAGCTGAGGGTTCTTATCAGCTTGTCTCTTTCTTTCCTGAGCTCTGTGATGTTGGGAATGAACACTTCCCACGGCATTCAATCACAACATTCTCCGTTGGAAGGCATCTCCTTACACACAACCCTGTGTTTCAGCCTCTATCTATTTCTGTGTCACACACCGAGGGCCTTAAGGTCTCAGCACGTTTCGTGGTGAACTCTGGAGCTCAAACATGGTAAGGAATAACGTCCACATTTAGGCATGACATCATATCCAGTGAGCCCGTTGCTCCCAAAGCTCACGCATCTTGTCAGTGGAGCTGGACAAGGCTGTTTATCATCATAACCTGGTGCCAAACTACATCAATCACAGAGACCCACAGGCTGCTGTAGTTTTCTTCATACTGACTGAGATCAGATCAGCTTCCATTTTATTCCATCAGGGAGAGCCTCACACTAAGAGTTGGGCTTGCGATTTGAGGACTGCCGGCTCAGCCTGGCGCAAACCCTGTAACAGCTCTTCAAATCTATGATCTGCCCCCGAATCAGGCAGTTCACCATTAGATTTTCAAGCTTTTGGTCAGTCATACTATGGATGTAACAATATATCAAATTTCATGTTATCACAATAAGGCTAGTCAACTAGTCTAAAAAAGGGAAAACATTCAGAAAACAGTCCAAATTTCATGTACTGCCAAATCGCGCTGTTTTTGTAAGAGGACATCTCTCCAATTTCCCACCGTGCTGTTTTAAAACTCTGGTCTACTCGAGCATTACTGCAGGGAGGGGGACTGCTGTCTGACCGGTCTGTAGCACCCACAGGTGACGGGTGGCTGCATGACAGTTAAGCGGCCTTGTGCATGAATAAAACACTAATTGGTTTTAACCGACAAATATTTCTGGTGCCGACTAGCGAGGGGGCGGACGTTTAATCGTTTAAACGTCTAATCGCGTGGATCCCTTGTCACAACCCCTGTGATATGACTCATTTCACCATTGGGATTTGACCCATACAGTCTGATAATATTTGCATGTCTTAAAGAGCTACATGGGCCCAACTTTTTGGGCTTCATGTGCTACTGAGCAACAGCATCAGGCTAGCCATCTGTCTGTCAGCAAAGCCAACAGAAAATCAAATAAAAGGCAAGAAATCTACAACACAAAACATTTATATTTCACCACTTCTAAAGTAATCGTGCTTCATAATGAGGCGCTAAAGCTCAGTGAGTCAATGGAGCACCAGACGAAAAAGGAAACCACGTGATTTTGTGTATTTTCTTGAAAATTAAAGGGTTAGTTACCAGCTGAAGGATGTCGGGCTTTCAAAAGCAACATCAACCGAAACTGACATCCCTGGCTCAGACCCAAAGAGAGATGAAGATGAGAGAGAGGTGGAGTGCTGCACTTTGGGTCGGACCAGTGTGAAAAAAAATATATTAAAAATCAGGTGCTCTTCAGTACAGGATGACAAAATGAAAAACAGAGAGAAAGGCCTTCAAAAAGATTTCAAGTTGGCCACAAAGAGGCAGACTGAGGCACTCTGATGGTGATAGGAATAAAAATCCTTTATTGTAAGGGATACCAATACGTTTCAACTGGCATGGTCTTCTTCAGGGTAGTGCTAACTAATGCGTTACAGGTGTGTGAATTTATACGTCTGATCTCTATTCACACAAAAAAGGATTGTTAGTATCGAAGTGCATGTGAAATTGTACAAGGTTATGCTCTATGAGAAGCAGCTTAGTGAGTGTAGGGCAAACTACAGCTGTAGAGCGACATCAGAATGGCAAGTTTTAAAAAGGGGGTTAAACAAAAACTTCACAGGAAGGGAGAGAAGTCATTGTCTTCACTGAGTCCAGGAAAAGTAGTGGCACTGAGAGTGTTGATCCAAAATGTCCCCTCAGTGCCACTACTTGTCCTGGACTCAATGAAGACAATGACTTCCTTCCCTTCCTGTGAGGTTTTTATTATTTTTAAGTCTATCTACTTGCCTGAAGTCGGCCTTTCTCTCTGTTTTTTCCAAAGAGATATGAATTATTAAATACAGCCATCATCTTTCTTCATTCTTTAATGCTGTGATAAATATCTTATCATGGACTTTTTATCCTGGCGATATCGCACTGTGAGATTTTGGTGTTGCATCCCTTACTGTAATTAGACTGGGCAGCTCAGTGTGTACATGTGTGAAGGCATCGCAGGCCAGTGAAAGATAATCCAAGAGTCTAACAGATGATAACACATCTCAGTCCAACTTGACCCACACAGACTGCAGCTCTGAGATGTGCTGCTGATAGAGCTGCTGTGAACAGACTGACAGTCAGGCGTGACAGAAACCAGAATATGTTTCAAAGACCGAGCCGCTTTTCTACGTTCTTTTTTTTGTTTTGTTGGCAAAGCAAGAGCCTCACAGGCCTCGTGGCAATAAGCACTCTGCTAATTTGGGCAACCACAACTCTCACCAGAGTCAGAGGGTGGGTGTGGGGGGGGGGGGTCACACATATGTGAATGTCTATGTGCTCTGGCATGTGTGTGTCTGCATGTTTAAAATCCCAAAGGAGAAAGTGAGGATTAAAAAGCTTCAGCAGTGTGAGACAGCCTCTGTGAGAAATGAGCTTCCCCAGTGTTGAATGGTGGACACAGAGTGGTTTCCAATCCCATTATGTATTGGGAAATCACTCTCCCCTAACCCGTACTGTTTCTCTGGCTCAGTGCAGGCTGCAGTGCAGTGCAGTGCAGTGCAGGGTTTCTGCACAAACAGCCAGCTGGATGACTCGTGTCCCAGATCTACAGCTAACCTCTATCACCACTACTGTCTTTGTTTTAGATCTTCAACTGATCCTGCATCTGAGCGTTTAAATGAAACAAATGTGAGATAGTGTCCGTCTTTAACGACCTTGAAAGTAAGTATGTCATGTTAAATCCCCATTAGTTTAGGTTTCATACAAATTCCTGTATATCTAAGGGTGCTTTCAGACCTAGAGTTGTCTTGCTTTGGTCTGAATCAGGGACAAATTTTGTACAAAGCTGCATAATTTTTAGAGTTGGTTCGGCAGCATTTACAAGAGGACCAGATCAAATGCCTTGTGTGAGAAAGCTGCTCTTGATTGGTCAGAATTTCCATGTGGGAAAAATCCAGGAAGTAAAGCAAACGTTGAAGAAGAGTACACTTGCAAGATAAATGTGACACTTTCTAATGTCACAATGGAGGGACAACTACGCAGGTTGATTTTAGCGCTGCTCATCGTGGACTATATTGCTGTCATTGTTCATTTTAGTCAAACCATACAGTTTGAAAACGAGGCGCGGCTCCAACTAGAAAACAATGTTTTGATGCATTGGATGTGCTGAATGTGCATATTAAAGCAGTACAGGAGGAGGTGCACATTAATAATAAGGATAGACCGATACATCGGCCGGCCGATATATCGGGCCGATATTTGAGTTTTTACTTGTATCGGCATCGGCCGATACGCGCGTGGGTTCGCGGATTTATTTTTCCCTGGCACTTTTTTTCATTTGAAAGTATGTGGTTAAGTTGAACAAAGCTGTTGAATCCTACTGTGTACAGTAGTTGTTGTTTTATTTATGCTTCAGCTTAAATATTTGTTTATTTTATAAAGACATTACTGGAACATTTAAGAGCACTGAACTCTTTTTTTTATTTGAATGTATAATAATAATAATAATAATAATAATAATAATAATATTCTACCTGTTCTACCTCAACTTTCCATCTTTTTTTAGTATTTTTTACTGTTCAATAAATGTTTCTTATTTTAAACTTGAGACCTGTAATATTTGTTATCATTGTGTCATTTTTTTGATGTAAATTGAGGGAGCAAAAGCAGTATCGGCCCCAAATATCGGCTCAAGAAAATCGGCAGTCCATAATCGGTCATCGGCTAAGGGTGATGGAAAAAAATCGGTATCGGCATCGGCCCTAAAAAATCCTTATCGGTCTATCCCTAATTAATAATCCTCCAGGACTGTAACATGCTCATGTTTAACCCAAACAATGTGTCATGTGACTGCAGTTGCTTCACATCCAGGTCGGAACACCTTCTCACCACAAATGAACCGCACCAGAGTTCGTTTGTAACCGGACTGAGACCACCTCTTCAAGAAGGTCTCGGTCCGGTTGTTTTGGTGTGCACCTGAGTGTGATTGCTGTGTTCACACCTGCCCAAACGAACCGCACTGAGGGGGCAAACGAACTTGAGTTTGATTGAACTGAACCAATCAGGGCAGGTGTGAAAGTAATCCACACTGGCTGACTGCACTAATTAATCGGGACTAACCAAAATAGAAGATTATCGTCTGTGTTTTAGGATTGGTTTTTGCCTATTAAATTACAAAAATGTGAATGAAAAATCTAAATGAAATGAGAAATGCCTCTTTAAAGCACCATTATACAATGTGTGACTTACTTACAGGTGCACACATACCTTACTGTTGAGTATCCTGCATATGTTACAGTATTTATTACAATACAAATCCTTTCATATTCTCAAAGAAAACAACATTCTCCAGCTAATCTCCCGGCTTGTGCTCAACACAAAGGTCTTATTTTTGTCATGGTGTACAGCTCTACCTTTAAACACTGGTGTATTCATTTCTATATAAGAACTGCACACGCATTTCCCCTGCTGATACAATAACATATTTACAGCTCTTACACAAGCTCCTTGCTTTGGCTTAACTCTGCATTTAGCGTGCCACTGCTGCTAAGTTACTGAGAGCTTATGGGTAAATCCTGTGAGTCAAAAAGGGAAAGACAAAAGCAGAGAGAGAGATGGGGAATAGTTGAATCAAACAGGCTGAGTCACACAATGAAGAATGCAAGCTGAAGATAGTTGTGTGTGCAGAGTTTACTCTAAACAATCACACCAGCCGTTCCCAGGCTCTAGCACATCCTGGTGTTAACAGGTCTTGTAGACAGGAGACTGGCCGGCTTTGTTCCATTCAGGGATATGACCAGTACAACAGAGACCAGCCGTTAAAGGGTGAACTTGGAACTGTTTTTATCTGGACACTGTTTTCCTATGTTTTTGTGTGACTAATGGAGACAGCACTCTTTAAAACTGGTCCAGTGTTGAGTTTGAGGGCTGCAGCCAGCAGCAGTGGAACAGGCTGCACTGTAACGTAAATAGGCAGCTGCACACTGTCAACTTCTGTCCACTAAACTTGCTTGTTTTTGACACTTCAGGGTTCAACATCTGTGTTTTTTTCTTCACTTGCCCAGTCAGGAAAGTAGGTCAGAAATGTACTTGCCCTATGCCAGGGGCAGGAAACCTGCGGCTCAGGAGCCACATACAGCTCTTTAGGCCTTCCCCAGACACTACATTTTGGGTTTACTGGACCTTGTACTTCATTCTGCTTAATTAAGGCCTGTTGTCCTCATTTGTGGATGCTTTTTTTGTGCCATCTAGTGGTAGTAAGACCACAGTACACTAATTAATGTAAAAACAAGATGGTCGCCAAGTGGACAAAGTATAAAACCTGATCAGAATTAATGGTTGAAACTTGTTTATTTATGATTAATAATGTTTGTAGTTTGATATGGCAACAATTTTTACGATTTTAAGAACGGTACCAAGCTAAGGAGCTGTTAATTAGAAAGTATTCATTTGAAGACATTGGGAATTTGTCATCTTCTCATTTGAGGACATTAGGACTTTATTATCATCTCGTTTAAGGACACTGGGACTTTATTATGGTCTTGTCTGGGGACATTAGGACTTTATTATCGTCTCGTTTGAGGGCATCAGGACTTGTCTATCGTCTCATTTGAAGACATTGGGACGTTATTATTGTCTCGTTTAAGGACGATAGGACTTTATTATCGTCTCGTTTAAGGACAATGTGACTTTACTGTCATCTCGTTTGAAGACACTGGGACGTTGTTATCGTCTCGTTTGAGTACATTAGGACTTTATTATCGTCTCGTTTAAGGACAATGGGAATTTATTGTCGTCTCGTCTGAGGACATTGGGACTTTATTATCATCTCGTTTAAGGACAATGGGACTTTATTATCGTCTCATTTAAGGACAATGTGACTTTATTATCGTCTCATTTAAGGACAATGGGACTTTATTATCGTCTCATTTAAGGACAATGGGACTTTATTATCGTCTCGTTTGAGGACAATGGGACTTTATTGTCGTCTCGTTTGAGGACATTGGGAATTTATTGTCATCTCGTCTGAGGACACTGGGACTTTGTCGTCTCGTTTGAGGACATTGGGACTTTATTATCGTCTCGTTTAAGGACAATGTGACTTTATTGTCATCTCGTTTGAAGACACTGGGACGTTGTTATCGTCTTGTTTGAGTACATTAGGACTTGAACGTCTCGTTCAAGGACAATGGGACTTTATTATCGTCTCATTTAAGGACACTGGGACTTTATTATCGTCTCGTTTGAGGACACTGGGACTTTATTATTGTCTCGTTTGAGGACATTGGGAAGTTATTATCGTCTCTGAGGACATTGGGATGTTATTATCGTCTTGTTTGAAGACATTGGGACGTTATTATTGTCTCGTTTGAGAACACTGGCACTTTATTATCGTCTCGTTTAAGGACAATGGGACTTTATTATCGTCTCATTTAAGGACAATGGGACTTTATTATCGTCTCATTTGAGGACATTGGGACTTTATTATCGTCTTGTTTAAGGACAATGTGACTTTACTGTCGTCTCGTTTGAGGACACTGGGACTTTGTCGTTGACAACGTTTAGTTTTTTAAACTTATCAGGTCCTTCTAGTCCAAAATAACTAGGAGCAATTAAAAATGCATACCAAACAAAAGTTCTGGTCTCAGGAGGAGAAGGAAATGAATAACATTTTTTTTTAAATGCAGTCTGGTGGGTTTGGTGATGGCGAAGTCAGGGCTGTTTGTGGTTACACAAAAGGGATCTTATTCTTTTATAAAGAGGTTTAACTCTGCCGGGATCCTGTCAATAATGTTGTCAGACACTTATATAATATATAATAATCTGACCCTGTCAGTGGCAGAAACAAGCACTTTTATTGTAATTACAATGAAGGTGCACAAATGCCCCAAGCAGTTACATTGCAGATTGTTTCATCACTCCCATCTGCAGCGCTCTTGCTCAATCCTGGACCAGTTTCAAAAACTGATGTCTCCATTAGTCACCTACACATAAAAACATGGTCAACTGGATCCAGGTTGACGAACACCAAAGTTACCCTTTAATGGTGTGATTGTGAGAATTAAGCACAGGAAATAAAAGGCAGAAAACACAGAGAAGTGCATTCAAAATCAGTTTAATCCAAGAGTGGGGCTGAGGTGCTGATGGAGACTGAAACTTGTTATCTGTTTTTGTTAATTTACTGACCAAAACAGTGAGTTACTACCAAACCCTCACTATGGAAGACTCGCGACTGGGATGTGCTGTATCTCTGCAATACTCCAACAACTGGTCAGTCTTCCACTGAACCCAAAGAAGCTGAACAATACCACATTCATTATCCAGATCTGGTCTGACAACTCTCACACGCTAGTCAAACAAAGCGAAAATTCCTCCATTAAACTAAGTCCTATGAGAAGTCAGTCCAGCCAAGTAATCTCAACAGATTAAGACATCCACGTGAGCCTATTTTAAATCATTGATGGGAAATCCCTAGCATCAGGGACAAGAAAGAATCGGCGACAGACTAAAGCACGCACACCTTCACAGAGAATGAACTACTCAAACACAAACCCGTTTACCACAGAGCCAATACCAGGGAGTGTGCAATAACTTTTATAGCTATGTAATAACACTGATACTCAGACAGACTGATGACTGTGAACCAGGCTTTGTTTACTTTCTGTCTGACCTAGTTGTCTGGACTACCAACCCTGGGGCACTGAATAACCCAAATTTATTTCCTAAACGTCTCCGCGTCTTGCCGCCCCGCCTCACACTTGGGCAATCTGACAGGAAACAAACAGGAAAAATAAAGCATGTCTGTGCATTTGTGTGTGCGCACGAGTATTCTACGTGCACGGTGCAAGTTGCAGCAGTCTCCAACACGGCACTGACAACACCAATGTCACATTTCTCCTACAAAACAAAAGAAAACTAATATTTTTTGCACGTACTGGCAGCTCCACCCTATCTCTGAAACTTTAGGCGACACGCAGGTGCCTACATGTCGTGCAGACTGTGAGAGCTGAGCTGCAAACGGACTCATGTTGTGTTACAGATATTGTCAAACCCGCAGGGACAAATTTCCCCTCTCAACAAGGAGACAGGAAACACGACTGGCTTCACGGCTGCCAGCACAAAACAAAAGAAGAAGGGTCAGTTACCTATGTAATGAACAACACATGTCTGGTTCTTCTTTGGAAATGTTCTTCCTGTTGAGAAGAGAAAGAAAACAAGGGTTACTGTGTGTCAGCACACCTCAGAGGCTGTCAGGCTTATCTTGTAGATTAACAATGTCTGGGTTAAGTCTGGTGAGGCATTCCTAGCAGGAATGTCATACTCCCCTTATGTCTACAAGCAAACTGAAGTCAAACATGAGTCTGAAAATCATCCTCAGTTTGAAACTTAAGCCTAGGGGCTTCTTTTTCCAGGACAAGGGGCTATGAAGTGCCTCTGAATATACTATTAGTGCATTTGAAAGAGAAAGAAATAAGCCTGAAGGAGTCCTGCAGGTTAAGACACACATGCATGTATCCTGAGCCAAATCTGTATTACCTTGTGTGCAAATTCTCAATGTAATAAGACATGCAGATTAATCTTGACTGAATTAACCTGGTTATCAGTAACAGTATGTATGGAGAGTTCTAGAAATATGCTATGCAGGCGTTGGTCATGGTGAGTAACAGTGAAAAATGGGATTTACAGACTTTTAAATTAACCCCGAATATTACTGTTAAATGCCACCTATTTAAAGAGTAACCTAAAACACCTCCTACTAGACTGAAGTCAATGTTTCATGTGATTCAAGTTCAAATTTAACAAAATTTGAACGAGATTCCGGGGAAATACCGAGCCCCAACACCACAACCACCACCCCCCGCATCAAAGCACACACAAGCGGATAAATCCACTCACCATCACCGGGGGATATTGTGTCGACTTCCACGCCCATGGTTGTGCTTCTTCAAAAAAAATCAGCTCTGAAACATACAGCCTAGAAAGCCTTTTCCACAGCCAGTGGCGCCCGTTTTGAGGCTACAGGTCGGGCTGTATCGGTGGAAACCATGCATTCACCGACCACTACGGACCTGCAGCTGCAGCCAAGCGCGGGACAGCCAAGATATTTCCTGGTTTGTGGCTGACACGGCGTCGAGATCTTCAACTGCAACGCGTACGTCGTCTTCAGCTTTTTCTAACAAGCACAAGACGGTTTGTGGGCTAAGTTTCAATAAATACACCAACCGTAGCATTACGCCATGTTTTTCATTTTCTAGTAAACTATTCTTAATCATAGTAAATATTTCACCGCTTTCAGTTCCCTTAACTGCCTTGTATTTAACAACAACACACAAGAAGCGCCCTCGAGTGGCCAAAACGGCTAAAACAAGACGGTTGTAAATCCACTACATATCCCATGATGCACCGCCAATGTCACTTAGTTTTGCTTCCGGGCTAAATCGAAATGAACAGTGAAGACACATTTCAGCCGGTAAAACGTGATTTAAAGGATGGGAAACTCGCTTTCAGTGTTTTACAAGGATCCCACATGAAATGCTGATGGTTTTATAAGGTATGCGTAGAGTAAAACTACATATTTTTGTATAGTTTAACGCTTATTATTAGTTAGCTTGCTAGCTACATGTAAAGGATAGCTAAACACATGCACCTGTAATGGTTTCTGGTTAGCACTAGTAGCTAAGTCTATAACCTTATTTTAACCACATTTGTAGTATAACTTCTCCTTAGTTAAGCAGTTTGCTGTTACTTCCTATAAACTCTCTATACGGTAGATTTAAATAATCAAATTAATGTGCTCTATTAATAAAATTGTCAATTGTGAATAACTCACAAACCTAATTAGTCTATAAATCAAATTTAGTTGTCTTATTCTTTTGAAACTTTATATTTGATAAGAAACAAATGCTTTATTTGATCATATGAATTTATTAATTTGATGGGGACTGTGCTATTTAACATAGATAGACTATAGAAATTGCTGATTTGCAGCACTTATCTCTAGTTGGGCTTTTACAGCGTTTACATGCACAGAAAGTGTAATTAAAATATACAGCTTTCAGTATTATAAAGCCACAATACACTACGAATATATAATTAAAATAAAATATACATTATATAAAAGTAGGGCTGCAAATAAGGATTATTTTCATTGTCGATTAATCTGTCCATTATTGTTTTAATGAATCAATTAAGTGTTTGGGCTACAAAATTTCAGAAAATATTGTGCCCAAGATCATGTCCTCAAATGTCTAGTTTTGTCCACAACCCAAAGATTCTCAGTGTACTGTCACAGACCAGTAAAGAAAACAGGAAATGCTCACATTAAGAAGCTGAAATCAGACTATTTTGACTTTTTTTTTTCGTTGAACATGACTCAAATTGGTTGTCAATTATCAAATTAGCTGGGGTTTAATTTAGGGCTTGGTGGGGGGTGGGGGGTCAATACAGCATAGTGTCACAATATTTTGCGTGGCAATATTCATATAAGAAAGCCAAGTATGGATTCACTTATTATACATTAATGATATGACAACTACAAACTACAAACTTTGGTAGCCTACTAGAGTGATAAAATCAGTTCACTAGGTACATTTTGCTGCAATAAAAATGACTGAAATTGGATAATTAGACTGAAACCTCATTAAATAAAACAAACATTGACAAAGTTTTCCTTTGAGGACACAGTTTGCAGTTGAAAAAAGGTAATATATGTTGTTGCAATACTCAGCATATTGTAAAGCAATTAAAATTGCAATATATTGTATCATGATAATATTGTATTGTTGGGCCTCTGGTAATTCCCACCCACAGATTAATTTAATAGTTGAGAACTAATTGATTGATAATTGCAGTTTTACAGAAAACACATACCACTATATGCATAAACCAGTGCACTTTGGTAATTTACAATAAAGTTAGATTAAAAAAGGTACAGCACCAGTTTGTTTTATGAGCACTTCATCTTTTTTTGTGAAGGATTTTATATCCAGAAATTAATTTGATTTTAGTTGGTAATGTGTTGCAGAGTTGGCGGCCCTTTATGGAAAAACCTGTTTGTCCAAAGTTAGCTCTGCAGGGTGGGGACGATAAGCAGACGACCTAATTCACCCAACACGATTACGGCAGTTTCGCCAGATCTAAAAGAGGAAATGCTGTGATGAGACACTCCTTCTCAACACATAGTATCGTTAATGCCCTGACAGTAGCGGCGTGTTGTTAAGGTCATTCAGGCGTAAGCAGCTATAAGTGTTCGTCACCACTGCCTCAGCTCAGGCAGAGGGGATTAAGGCATGTACTTGGAAGGAGACACGAGAGAGGCTTTTGCTATTCTTAATCTGCATAGGTATAGGCATAGGTAGCAATAGCTACTCCTGTGCAGGACCGCTCAGACAGGTCTCTGTCATCAATGTTAACTCTCTGAGTCATTTTGTTTTCTTTTCTCTTTGAACAAGCATCTTCATAGCTGCCAGGATGGATCTTGGTAAGGCAAAGCTGCTTCGGACTGGTCTCAACACTCTCCACCAAGCCATCCACCCTGTGCACGGGATAGCATGGACGGACGGCAAGCAGGTCTGCCTGACATCTCTGTATTTCATCAACGGCGAGGTGAACTTTGGGGACACAAACGTTATTGGGCAGTTTGAGCACGTTTTCGGGCTCTTCTGGGGCCCGCTGTGTTGCCCTGACTCCCCTGCCTTGCTGGCTGTTCAGCACAAGAAGCATGTTACCGTGTGGCAACTGCAGCTCAGCGCGCTCGAGCAGAACAAGCTGCTGTGCACTCAGACCTGTGAGATGAGTGAACCCTTCCCGTTGCTCTCACAAGGCTGTGTGTGGCATCCTAAGCTGGACATCCTGGCTGTGCTGACCAAGAGGGACACTTCTGTGCTGTTTTCTGTCAGAGTGGACAACAGGAGAATCAAAGCGGACATCAAAGGTAGCGGACTTATCCACTGTGCTTGTTGGACTAAGGATGGTACACGCCTGGTGGTGGCTATAGGGAGTTCTCTTCACTCTTACATCTGGAATGACATCCAAAAGAGTCTGGTGGCCTGCTCCTTCTGCCCCATATTTGATGTGGGAGGCTACATTTGCGCCATCGAGGCCACAGGGGAGGCTCAAGTAGCCGTGGCTACGGAGCTGCCTCTGGATAAAATCTGTGGGTTAAACGCCGGCATGGCCTTCGACATGCCGACAGAAGCGGAGTCCCTGCAAAGCCACGGCTCGCATGTGGTCTTGTCAGAAGAAGACCACCTTATAGACTCGAGAAGACGATCTCTTGAATCAGAGAGGTCCTACATCCCCAGCTCAGGCCCTCTGGACCTCACCCACCTCTTAGCAAGGCACCGCCGCTCTGACCCCAGCCCTCTTATTCACCTGCGTCGCAGAGACACTATGACAGGCACTGGCCAGGACTCCTCACACCTCATCCTGGTCAAGTATGAGCGCAAAGTCACTACCAGCCGTAAAGTCAGCATCCCAGGGATTTTGGTTCCAGACATTGTGGCTTTTGACCCACGTGGTTCCACAGTTGCAGTGGCTTCCAACACCTGCAGCATGGTTCTTGTGTACTGCATCACAGCCTCTGCCATGCCGAACATTCAGCAGATCTCTCTGCAGACGAACGAGAGGCCCAAAGGAGTCTGCTTCCTCAACGACAAGATGCTGCTGATGATGGTGGGCAGGCAGAAGTCCAACGACCCTGCCTTCCTTCCATCATCTAACACAGATAAATATATCCTTCGTCTCGTAGCCAAAGAGCTGATGCTGGACGGGGAGACTCCCATCGCACCATCCCCCTCTCCTCACAACCACGAGTCTACTTCTAATTTCTGCGCAGGGATTAGGAGGCACTCGGAGCACCTATCTAAGGATGACAGGGAGCGCCCAGGGATAAAGGACTTGGTGTTACCTGGAGGGGGAGTTGTTCGTTCACCTAGCAACAGGCGCAGGCTGGTGGAGGAGGTGAGGAGCGGCGAGCCCAGCCCCGTCACCAGCTCTGTGGACTTCTCCGACAGAGCATCAGCCGTGTCCAGTGCCTCCTCCATAACGGTGGAGAATTTCGACATGGACCACGTCAACCGCATGACCAGCCTGGCGGTGGCCGGCCAGCTCAGCAGGGACTCCAGCCGGGCCAGCTCTCCTCGCCTGGAGCCTGCAGACAAGCTCCACACAGAACCGACACTGCCCATGCCTGAAAAGCCCCCGAGCCACGCTAAGGAGCGGGCACTGGAGCAGCTGGTTCAAAACATGGAGAGGCTTTTTACACGCTTCGCAGATGTACAGCAGTGCCTGACAGAAATCAGAGATTATACCCAGAATGGCAAGAAGGCCCTGAGCGTCTACCCCAATGCCTGTGAACCCCCGTATGTCAACGTCACCTGTCAGGTACGGTTTCACTCACTTTATTTCCTCTGTGTGTTTGTGTCTGACTCTGCAGGGATAAGCTAGAGAGATGGAGATTTCCCTTTCTTTCTCTCTGCGATCTCTGTCGCAAGCAGCTTTTGCTCGAGAGGCTTAAACAGCTTAATCAGCCACTTTAGGGATAAGACAACTGAAATACCTGGAATCGTTTAATGTGGCAGAAAAATCCAACTATGGTGCGTGTAACTTATCGGGTTGCATTAAGCTTTACTTCTTTGAGTTATTCATTGCTCTGCCCTTTGTGCACATGCAGAAGCAGTTATCAGAAAATGTGTTTATTGATGAGCGGAGGCCGGTGCTGCTGTGTGACGGGAAGCTGTGTCTGCGTGCCCTCCAAGACCTCTTCAACCTGACTATTGTGGAGATGATGTACGGTATGTGCAACCTTTTTTGCCTCCATTCTTAACATGGCACTTTGAAGACTTATTTGCTCTCTGTCATAACTCCATCTAAACCTTAGGATATTTTTGTTTTTAATATGTATTAAAACCGCCTTCTTCTTGCCTGTGAGATTAACCATGTTGTGACAGAGAGTAGAGGGCGACTGCAGGTCCTTAAAAAGTAAAAGAAAATGTCCTAAATTCAGTTTTATAAATATTAGGCTGTAAAAGTTATTTAATAGTCTTAAATTTAAATTATTTTTGTCAAACTGAGTCAAGCTTTTCTGCATGAATGTCCACGTCTGATGTTTACTAAACCTAATTCTGTCTTTTTACTTTACACTTGCACTTCCTTGTTGGCAAAATAGAGATTAAGTTAACTCACTGCAATGACCATATCATTGCATAAAACCTACCTCTGCACAGGATGACATATATATTAATTACCTTCTCACTTAGCTGCAATGTTTGAGCAAGAAAAAGATGATTTGTCCAAAAGTCTGTTAAATTTGGTTAAAACTGATCTTGAAAAGGTTCAAAAGGCCTTAAATTGAAGTGTTTGATACCTGTAGACATGCTGTGTACAGAGTTAATCATTTAAAACCACTTAAAGGAAACTGTTTTAGGAGCTCGCCTCCCTGTGAGTATTTTCAGAAAGCCTGTGTGATGGGCTTCCCTCGTGAGGTCACCTGGAAGTCATCACATAGAAGTCTTTTATAGCTTTTATAAACCATTAATTCAGAATGCATTTTAATTGATATTTTACTGTACAGTCTAAGGCAGCACATATTCACATCGGTGTTCTGTCAGCGTGCGTAAGCTATAATTGGCAGTGATTAAAAGCCTAGGTCAGATTACAAGGTTTAAAACAAAAGCAGCTTACGACTGTTTCATGAGCGTAACATTATGCAGTCGTAAACTGACACACAGCAGCAGGAAACAGCTATCACAGGCTACATGTAGCAGTGGTTTAACACTCAGATGTTTAGAAAATCACGCTCAGCCAGTAATCTTTTGTTATTTTTCCAGGTCCGTTGTGGATCGTACTCGTAGCAGACGCAGACGGCTTTGTGCCTCTGACGTTCAAGCCCAAAGAGGAGCTCACGGTGCGGAACGGGAAGAGGAAAACAACCCTACGGACTCCTGGGAGTCCGGACAGCTCCGTCCCATCCAGTCCGGCCCCCGGCCAAAGCCCCAGCATGAACACTGAGTCTTCCACATAGTGCCTCTGAACACACACCTCAATTTATGGACTTGTGCAGTTGTATTCATGTTACTTTAATATATCTGGCTGGATCCAAGCATGCAAGGCACTTGGATCTGAACTGAAGATGCAGAGTCTCAGTAATGCAAATAGATACAGTCGGTGTCTAGTCATAGTTGGGGGGCGTCGTCAGAGAGGAGGAAACAGTCCTTTCCTAAGCCTGTAAATGCTGGGACAGACTATTACATTTACTTTAGATATGATTAATTCAACTTACCCTTCAGCCATTATTGCCACGATGTAATAGACAACCAAGTTTTTTGAATTCCATGCACATTTCAGGACAGTATAGCAGCTCTAACGCCATTAGCCTATGTTTTGACGATGTGCTATAGAGTTATCATGCACAATTTGAAATTTAAAGAACACTAGGTCCTTGGAAGTTCACTACTTTTTTACCTGTGGATAAACAATCTAACGCTGTTTGGAAAAAGAGTTTGTTCCTTTTTGTTTAACCCGTCACAGCCCTGAAATCACCATCATCAAACTCACCAGACTCCATTTAAAAAAACAGTGATTTTAGCGTGTATAGAGCCAACATGTTTTCACATGTAACTGGGTGACATAAGGGTTATTTTGACCAAACCTGAGCTGGTGGTTGTGGGAACAGTGAAAAGATGAACCAAGATGGCTCCTGTGAGTTTTATTTTGTTTCTATCAACTTAAAACGAAGTGTGTTTTATGATGCTAAAATTACTGATTATTTACATGGAGTCTGGTGGGTTTGACAGTAGCGATATTAAGGCTGTTTCTAGTGAAGGAAAAAGGTTCTTACTCTTTAACAGAAAGGTCTATCTCTGTCGGGTCCCGTCGATAATCTTGTCAGACACTTGTATTAACAATATGAGCCTGTCATTGGCAAAAATAAGCACCTTTAGTTTTAAAAAATGTTGTTCCCATTAATCACTTTGTCACAGGATCATGGGAATAAATGATCCAAGTTGAAAAATACCGTAACTCTGGATTTTTATTCGACATGCAGAAAGCCACTCCCCCTGGGTGTAAAAGAATGTGACGTTTGGTTGGCGCTCCCATAAATCCCGACTGTATCTACAACCAGAGTTATAATTTCAGACTTATTTTTGTATTGAACAGTAGTGGGGAGATTAAAAAAGCTGCCTGTTCAGATGTCATGTTTACATGTTGCTGCTTTAAAGTGAACCTGAGTGAAGTTTGAGCACTGAGCCATGTTTTTTCTTTTACTTTTTTTGTTGACAAAATGCAGTGCAGTTGTGGAGGACACCAAATGTAGTGCCATTGTGCTCTACTAATGGCTTTGAGTACTTCTTTAGAGATTACTTTAAGTTTAAGACTGCTGTTCTGGTGCAGGAACAATAGAGGCTAATGTACTGTATGTAAATGTTTCCTATTTGTTGTTACTGGAGTCCTGCAGGAATCCCTGCTTGTATGAAAGTCAGGTTTTACCCATAAAATGTCTGTACTGGCACTTTTATGCTGAATGTGTAATTTAACTTTGTTATACAACACTCTAGGTTAAATATATTGATATCATAAATGGTGAGGAGAACACAGTTGAAACTTGTTATTGTTACTGTGTTACTGCGCTTGTTATGAAGCGCAGTAACACAACTGCCCACCAGAGGGGACAAGACTCAACAGAAACTTCCATGTCATCACTATGCAGTGTTGCTCAGAGCTCCATTGAAGACCAAATAAGTGAAAGTGTATCTTTTGGTAGCTTTTTCGATATTAAATCATAACTACAAGCATAACTACTGTGCACTCTGTGTGTTACTAATGCCTACAATACACCAGAAGACTCTGAAAACACCCTCAGCTCACACAGGCTCATCAAAACATGACAATAGAAGATTGGAAAATCGTTGCTTGGTCTGATGAGTCTAGATTTCTGCTGCCACATTCAGGTGGTAGGGTCAGAATTTGGTGTCATGGATCCATCCTGCCTTGTATCAACGCTTCAGGCTGCTGCTGGTGGTGTAATGGTGTGGGGGAGATTTTCTTAGTACCAACTGAGCATGGTTTAAACACCACAGCCTACCTGAGTATTGTTGCTGAGCGTGTCCATCCCTTTATGACCACAGTGTACCCATCTTCTGATGGCTACTTCCAGCAGGATAACGCACCATGTCACAAAGCTCACATCGTCTCAAACATGACAATGAGTTCACTGTACTCCAATGGCCTCCACAGTCACCAGATCTCAGTCCAATAGAGCACCTTTGGGATGTGCTGGAACGGGAGATTCTCATCATGGATGTGCAGCCGACAAATCTGCAGCAACTGTGTGATGTCATCATGTCAATATGGACCAACATCTCTGAGGAATGTTTCCAGCACCTTGTTGAATCTGTGACACCAAGAATTAAAAAGGGCGTCCAACAAGGTACTAGCAAGGTGTACCTAATAAAGTGGCTAACGTGTGTAAGAGCTGATTGGGGGATCAGATACACTCAAACACAGATTCTTGTTCTCTCCACAACTCCACCACCTCCTTATCCACAGTGAGAGAGAACATGTTCTTGCACCTGTTTGATGCTGGAGAGAGCGCAGCTATTGGTTGTGCATGTCATTGAACATCAGCTTTTGTTTGGGGCCAAAACTAAAAACTTGTTTAATATTAAACATTTGATTTTGTCAGAACATCCAAACAAGAAAGTGACTGCCTTAAGACAGCTCGCAGCCTTCTTTTTTAATGTTCCGTCACTACCTGACATCAAACCAGCGAGATCAACTGAGGTAAAACTGAAACACTAGAAATTTGTCTGCAGCAGTAAAATCGCTTGACAAGTCGTGTGGTGTGAGGTCGGGATTATTTCACTTCATCAAAGAACACACACACATTTATTCGGTCCGCCAACCAACCTCTACAACATTTATTCATTTCATATCATCAGCCCTCAGTAATAATATATCATAAATAAATAACAATGTTGTAGAGCTAAACACAGCAAATAATGATATACATTCATTTATATAAATTAGGTAATCTTATTATATATTTATATATATCCAAGATAACTGTACAGTACATGTGAAAATGAAACAAAAATGTTTACATTAAAACAATTGAACTATTTATCAGTGTAATATACACTAATCAACAACTTTCCAGCGCCAATCGCTGGAATACGTGGCTTTGTGGGTTCACTTCATTCAAGATGCAGGTCACACGTTGTTCAGATCTTCTGCTGTTCTGGAGCTGATGCTTTGTTTCCTGTGGGACACATGAATGTATCACGTTAACCCTTTGAAACCTGGAGAGACATCACTTTTCTTGTGCTGATTTCAGACGCCTTTTGCAAGTCTTTAAACCTTTGAAATTGGTGTGATTTATTTCAGAAACATGACAGATTGATTATTTATATTGCCTCTTACTTTATGTTGTATTTATTTATTTTATTTTTAACTTAGCTTATTTATTTATTTATTTGTTTGTTTGTTTGTTTGCTTATTTATTTATTTGTATTATCAATTTATTTTTGATTACTACTCCTTATGAGTTAGGTCCTCATTTGGTTTGGATTTTATTTGAAAAAAAAAAAAAAATATTCCAAGAAAAAAAAACATGGGAAAGAAGACAATGAGCAACTTGACAAGAAATGTCCCACAAATTGCAAAAAAAAAAAAAAAAAATAGATTTGGATAATTATTCAAAAACAAAAACTAGGAAAAAGAAAAAAGCTAGAGAAAAATTATATTCATAATTATTATTATTATTACATTTTACAATTATCTTTCAGAATTATTTTAATTTTTAAGCTCTCTTTCCAGGTCATTTCATTATTTGTTTGTCTTGAACAGTTTTTTAAAAAAAAATTAAAATTTATTTATTTATTTTTTCCAAATTTTATTTTTTCTTTTTACTAATTTTTTGCTAATTATTTGGGTCATTTCTTCTTTCGCTGCTCCCATATTTTTTAAAAGAAATCAAGCCAGTCAACAGCTGCAGTGTAAAGTAATTAAGTACACACACATAATAACTTTATATAAAATGTTCTTTATTTTAGATTAAACTACCCAACAATGATTGAAGCAGTTAAGTAGCTCTGACTTGACCAAATATAACATATAAATACCTCTTACATGTAAATATTCAATAACAGTGATCCTATAACGTAATAATATAACTGACAAGGATCAGTCTGCATAATGAGTATTTTTACTTTTGATAGTTTAGGTACATTTTGCTCTTAATACCTCTGTACTTAAACTGAAAGTATCATTTTAAAAACAAGACTTCTAAATTAGTCCAACAATACTACTGTAATGGAGTATTTTTATACTGTAGTATTGCTGCTTTTTACTTCAGTAAATGATCTGAACACTCCTTCCACCACTGATCAATAGTGTATTAAATGTTTATAGCATCATTAGTATAATGGCACAGCTGAACACGCTGGCTTTAAACAGTTTGTTTCATGGTTCAGATATTTAATGAAGAGAAGTAACAGCAGCATTTCTTACAACATAACATCCTTTATGTGGAAATCCTCGTAGTGTTTTTATGTTTTTATTTGATGACAACTAATCTCTATTTCTAGCATAGAAGAATCTGATTTGTTTCTTTATTTCACCGAAACTGTAAAGTAAGAATCTCCATAGTTGCCAGAAATGTTGGCGAGAGTGTGGATCTGTTGATGGAGACCACTCTCATGTTTTTTGGAAATGTCAGAAAGTAACTCTATTTTAGGAAATGTATGTAAAGAGCCTAAGCACATACTAGGATCTGAGGTTCCTAACAGCTGTTTGGTGCTTTATTTGTGTAAATTCTCTGAAGAAAATGTTAATGCTAGTGATAAATATCGGATCAAAATGTTGCTGGTAGCAAGTAAGAAAGCTATAGCAAGCTAAGAAACACCACCAACAAAGGACCAATGGCCAAGGACCAATCGATGCACATACTGAGACTACATGGAGCACAGCTAGGAGGAAAATAGGAAAAATGGACTCCATACAGGACTCAAAAAGACGACACTGGACTGGAATAATCTAATCGTTAGCTCTTTTTTGTTGTAAAAATTGGACATGGAGGAGCTAACCAGCCATGTATAGATGTCACGGATTAAAGAGGTACTCCAGCAGTTTAGGAAAGCACTTCCATTAAGTTGTTGGACTTGCTGGAGTCACACTGAAAAAAGACTGGTTAATGCTTGTGTTATTGTGTGACTTTGCTGAACCTGAACAAACCCTTTAAAACACCAAAGTCACACAAACAAAGTACCAACCGAGGCAGCCGTAGACCTGCAGCTCCTGTTTAGGAAGCAGTGAGCATATGACTGGATAAATTAGACGTAATTATACTGCACGAGTTGTTTGAGAGTTTGTGAAAGGATGTTTGGATGAGTCCAGTCTCAGTCCGAAGTTGTCAAAATCCAGTCTTGGGCAGTGTCTTGCGGTGTCAGAACGAAAAAAGGTGCGTCAGGGGGAAACGTGGCAGGACAAGGACGAAAGGAGTGGTGGATGGGTCCAACAAACACCGACTTTCACCCAAGAGAGTGGTGTTTGTGTCCCGTAAGAAGCCAAACCCTGGTCTTTTTTCCTAAACCCAATCACGTGTTTTTTGTTTGTTTGTTTTTTTGGATTCCTCATTCATTGTGAAGGCATTTGAGAAACGAGAAAAAAACATTTATCTATTTCGAGGTAACACAGTTATTCATATACAAATGATCATTTAGAGGCAGAAGTCTCCCTATTCCCTGTTCCTTGTGGGGGGGGGGGGGTTCTCAAGTGTACATTAATGATTTGTGCTCACCGTAGCTCATCCAGGCAGAGTCTGTTCCTGAGCCGCACGTCTTCGCTGATCGGATAGAGCAGTAGGATCATTAACCCTGTAACAATGAAGGCCACTGGGGCAGCACCAATCAGCAGCTTCAGGGTGTACACCACCGGAGCAGGCTGCTTGCAGGCGCCGGTGTCATACCCTGCAAATCTACATACACACACACAAACATGCAGAGATCCAATTTAAACACAGGTTACAGAAAATCGACATCCAGCCTGATGCTGCAATACTGCAAACACTCAAACTCCATACATCAGGTCTGGGGTTAATGCATTTCTGTAGGGCATCATGACACGCTAAGTGCACGTCCAGACTATTATAGAGTGTGTAAATTAGTGTGATAGTAATGCAG
The DNA here is from genome assembly GCF_041903045.1 of Epinephelus lanceolatus. Lineage (NCBI taxonomy): Eukaryota > Metazoa > Chordata > Actinopteri > Perciformes > Serranidae > Epinephelus > Epinephelus lanceolatus. The sequence goes on along the minus strand of NC_135746.1, from coordinate 5,857,244 downwards.
ACTCACTCCAGACAGAGGGTGGACACTCCCAGGGAGATGCCGGCAGCAAACTTGGTGAAAAACACGTAGAACGAGTAGAAGATGGCTTCATGGCCTTTAGAGTACGGGTTGGCCAGTCTGAAGTCGTCCACCACATCTGGCAGCATGGACCTGCATCACACACACACACACACACACACACACACACATGCAAAGTCAAATTCACACCAGTATTTATTTTACGAGCACATGCCCTTCATATTATACTCAACATCGCTCTGAGACATGGTAAAATCTGAGGCTGATGTGTGTCTAAGACCTCCCCCACGCTCTAACTTTAATCATCTTACACAAGATGTTAGCAGCTGATGATGTGAGGTCTACTTATAGCGCTCTGATAAACCGGTGGGCTAAAATTACAGAGCTAATAACACGATTAGATGATGAGCAGCGGGGGCGGCACCACCGGCCTCGGCCCACAGACAGAATAAACAATCGGCCCCTTCCAAAATAAACATGCCCCCGTGGGAGGCGCCTGTAATTTGGGGTTTGAGGGAGGGGACAGGAGATGAGTGAGGAGCGGAGTGTGCCATAGAAACGACTGCTTTACCTCTGGTGCTGTGTTAGCTCTGTGATGGTATAGAGGATTTATAGAGGACGCTGCCTCTAATTCATAAAAGTTACGTCACTGTCATGACCTTGATGTGACCTCAGTGAACAAATAGGGCCCTGTAGGCACCGAGTCACCACTAACAGCAGGCTGGTGTGCTATTATGGGTTAACTAATGACACTGCATCAAATCAGAGCAGCACAACCACTGTATAGACAGACCTACAGGAGGAGGCTTAGCGGATTTTGAATTTCCTGCTTGAAGAAAAAGAAAGTCTTGGTTCATGTGATCTCATAATGGATTTTTTAGCTCAAATATTTAGACGATTTTTATAAATTATTTGGCGTGGAATCTAAATAAGTGTTGATCCTATGTATAATGGAAAAGTGATACATCCCAGAGGAATAAGGTGGGAGACCTTTCCCTGAAATGGATTAGGGCTGGGCAGTTTATCCATAGTATATTTATACTATTGACATGAGACTAGATATCTTCTTATATATTGGATAATGTAATATTGTTTCCTGGGCCCTTCTTTGTGGAGTTTGCATGTTCTCCCCGTGTCAGTGTGGGTTTCCTCCAGGTGCTCCAGCTTCCTCCCACAGTCCAAAGACATGCAGGTTAACTGGTGACTCTAAATTGTCCGTAGGTGTGAATGTGAGTGTGAATTGTTGTCTGTCTCTATGTGTCAGCCCTGTGATAGTCTGGTGACCTGTCCAGGGTGAACCCTGCCTCTCGCCCAGTGTCAGCTGGGATAGGCTCCAGCCCCCCCTAACAAGATAAGCAGTTATGGAAAATGAATGACTGAATGTCTTTTCCTGGTTTTAAAGGCTGCTTTACAGTAAAGTGATGTCATTTTCTAAACTTACCAGACTGTTCTAACTCATCTGTTATTTGCCTTTTAACACTTAGTCATTACATCCTCATTACTGAATATTATTTATCAAAAATCTCATTGTGTAAATATTTTGTGAGAGCACCAGTAGTCAACCGTAGTCGCAATATTAAAATTGACGTCTATAGTCAAAAATATATATTTGATTTTCTCCATATCGCCCAGCCCTAAAATGGACTACCTTCATGGCAAACAACAAGAGAGCTATCATATGTGGAACTAGACATGTGGTTCGGATCCACTCAGCCTCTGTGTGTGTCAGACATGACATTATATAGTTCAAAATACTTCACAGACAAATTTGATGCAACATGTCAGTAACTGGGATGCAGCAACTCTCTTCCACTCATTTTGGGCATGCCAAAGGATGGGACAATTTTGGGACGAGATTTTTTAGACATTTTTGTACATGTGTACTAAAAGACCCAGAGCTGCAGTTGGCAATATTTGGTGTGGCCCAAAGAGATCTTTCATCATTGCTAGCAAGACGTCTCATTCTGCAACTGGAAGTCTAACCTGTCCCCTCTGTTTGGCTGCTAGGTCAATGATGTCATGGCTCACCTGAAGTTGGAAATGCTCAGATACATTGTTCAAGCATCAGTCCATGAATTCTATAAAGTATGACAACCAATCCTGGACTATCATAATAATGTCTGTACTTCAAGAAATGTGATTGAATGCCTATGTGTGCCTATTAAAGTATGGAAATTTGAGTGCAGTATGACTTGATGTGCTCTAGAGTCTCTTACCATGGCAGCAGGAGCGACGCAGCCACACTGAGTCCAGAGGACACAGCCACGACGTATGCCACCACAACATTAGGGATGAAGACCAGCATCAGGGTGAAGGGCATGATCCACTAGAAAGAGGGGAACAGAGTCTTTTAGATGAGGATTCCACGTTCCCATTTTGTCCACAAGATGGCACAAACATCAAAGCGGTGTAGTCAGCGTTAAAAGCTACTCTGGCGAACCAAAATAAAAACAGAATACTCACTGTGATGCCGCAGAAAGCTGCCGTCTTCTTCCCAAACCTCTGCAGAAACCATTGCCACAGCGGGATGCTTATCACTGCAGAAACCTGGGTAAAGACGTGCAAGAGAATCATGTGTGATGCATATGAGAGGAGAACTGGGAAAAATAGTACCAACATTTTTTAAATCAAGGAGTCATGTTGTATCTTCATGAGGTGAAAGGGTGATAAACGCCGTACTCACCAAGATGGTCAGCACTATATTCTGGAAGTGATCCCTCAGGTCGGCGGCGTAAGTGCAGAAGAGGACAAAGTTGCTCTGTACCAGCTGCAGAAATCAGAGATCAAATGTTCAGATACTCGTCTTGCCTCGTCTTGTCTACTCAGCGCTGTCGCTGGGTGCTCAGCTTGCTGCACTGAGTGCCAAACCAAGTGACTGGAGAAGCTGCTGACGGCGTTTTGCAGTGATTTATTCCCACCCTGGGCTCATACACATGACAACTGACACCTCCACTGAGATGAGAGGGCGAATATATACAGAAATAGATCCCATGTAAAAAGTTGGAGTAGTCTGCAATAATTTAAGCAGCCCAAACCCCCGAGTGTCAAAACTGAAGCATCGGCCTACATGTGACAGACAAACTGCAAGGATGTGCCACGCTGCTACGACTCTCAGGAGACTTAAAACATGTTTTAAAGCGTTCGCTTTCAGTAAGTGCTCTTCTACATTGATCAAATCAACATCGAGCGTCAGCAGCAAGTCTTCCGCATTGTCAGGATCCCACACTGCCTCCATTTACTGTAACGTGGAGTTACGTGTCTGAGGAGTGCTTTATAAATAAATCTGCTTTTACCTGAATGGCGACAGTGATGAAAAGGAACGCAGCAGTGAGAGTGAGGTACGGCCCGTGTCTCATCACTAGGATGAAGCCCTGATGGAAGGGGATCTGCTTCTCGGTCCGTGGGGCGTACGGATCTGAAACAGTTACACGTGGAATAAGAATATGAACGTGCAGCATATCGGATAACATGCAGTGAAGAGAAAGGAGATGTGTTTGCTGCCCCTGCATTGCAGAGGATGCTGTGTGTCATTTATAATAAAGATCAGAGAATGAGAGCAAACACTGGCAGATTCCAAACTAGTTCAGTGATTCTCACTGTGAAGGGAAAGTACAGACGATGGAGGGAAACTAGAACAGCTAACGTTGCAGTTACAAAGTGTGAATCTTAGACCAATAACCCAGAGGGATGCCCTGAAGACACTAATCTCATCCTTAACTCTGCTACTTTAAATTCAAAATTCTATTCCAAATGTGGAGTAGCTCATTAGAGCCGTATAATTAACACTTTTCATTATTACTTTTTTTTTAATTTTGTCAGTGTGACAGAGAACAGACAGGTTGTAAATTAGACAGACAAAGGTGTAATGACAGATATTTCAAGTGTCTGTGTGCATGTATTTGTACAGAAAGTGTGTCTTATATTTATGTATGAATAACTGTGACCAGAGGAATGTGCAGGTATCTGCATGAGGAGGAGAGAAATAAATAAATAAATAGGTAAATAAATAAATAGTCAAATAAATTGTAATAATAATGTTTATAAGTAAATTTAATGACAACAAAAATATTAATAAAAATAAAATAATGATCAAAATATTAATAATAATAACAGAAATAAAATAGAATAAATAATAAAAAATAAATCCATAAATAGGTAAATAAATGGTAATAATAACCATGTTGCTAATAGAGATCAATAACTACAAAATAAATGTTAATAATTAATAGCAATAATAATAATAATGAAAATAATAATAAAGATAATAATTACAATATTAATAACAATAAAAATAAGATAATTAATTAATAATAATAGTGATTATAATAAAACAAAAATTCACAAATAAGTAAATAACAGGTATTATTAATAATGTTCGTTTTAAAGTACAAAAAAATAGTAATAATAAGCAAAAATAATGATATTGAAAATAATTATAAACATAATCATAATAATGATAATTATAAAATAATGTAATGATAATATCAATGAAAGGAAAAGAATGGGCAATGAAATGGTAATAATAATAATGTTAATTTTAAAGTACAATAACTACAAAATCAATGATACTACACAAAGAAAAATGAGAAGAAGCAGAATGAGAGGAAGAAGAGTAAAAACAAGTAAGTAATTGAGTCAATTTAAAATCAAAGGTTCAGTGTAGCCTGGGGGGGCTGAGGAGGGCTAATGGAGTCTACCTCTAATTTCAGTGACATCTTAAGAAGGCTTGTTTCTTAACAAGAGAAACAAGCTGACAGCAGCTAATGTCGAGCACTTTGCTTGGGAAATGATTCCCAATGATGACAGTAAACAAAAACAGAAAATAAGGGGTCTGCGTTTAACAACAGCAAAACTATACTAAAAGTAAAATGATCCAAGTCTCATTTATCCAGTTGTTTGCTCATTACTGCCCAAAGCCAGACTCCATTGACAAGAAAAGTAGTTTTATCTCGTTGCACACAGGAGCTGCTGGTCTACCGCTGTCAGTTTGTTGTGTCATTGTGTGACTTTGGTGTTTTAAAGGAATGGTTTGGATTCACCAAAGTCACACAGCAAAGTTCAGCAAGGTAAAATTACAGCTTTTGTCAATGTCTGGCTTTGAAGAGAGAAAAGATAAGTTTCACTTTCAGCTCAGTTCCCCGTCAGAAACAGCTGTTTGTTGGGAAGTACTGAGCGTACGACTGCATAAATGAGACTTCGATGATACTGCACGAGTTGTGTGAGAGTTTGCAGACCCCTATGACTTCAATTCATCAAGAATTTTCTCTGTTTTAGGATTCTTTGTTCACTGTGGAGGCATGTGAGAAAAACAAAGTTTTCCTTGTGGATTCAGCGTTACACGGGGCACTCAAACCACCTCAGTTAAGTCTCAAGGGACAGATTTTGAAAAGAGAATGCTCGAAATCAATACCTCCAGTTTGTAATGCAGTCGCTTTAAATCATAAAGTAATTACTGAATTATTTTTTTGTCCATCGATTGTTTCAGCAGACCCAAAAAAAGTCTCACCATCTCTCTCTTTGACTCCCAGGAACATCACCACGGTGCAGATGAGGAACACGCCTCCTATAACACCAGCAGCGATCATGTACACCTCCTTCTGCAGAGACAGGGAGAACACACACATGTAGCAACATCAGTCCGTCTCTTCTTACACAGGCAGCACAATCCAGTCTATTCTGAGCCGCTCCTCAATCTTTAATTCATAATGTCCTCAAATGCCTAAAAGATTTAAGTGCTTCATTTCAACAAGCTGTCACGGAAGGTGTAGATGTACTTTTTACTCAATTAATGGATAGGTTTATTTCATATATATATATATATATATATATATATATATATATATATATATATCACTCATCAGTGCCTGATTTATCGCCTTTACCTTTCTGTGTTCTTTTCCACATCAGCCTAAACTGCACATTTCCCTGTGCAAACACAAGCATAAACAGGAGGAAACCTCAAGTACATCTGTATCCCAAAATACAGCCTTATCCGTTCAGCGCCGTACCCCGACAGGAACTGCTCTGCCTTAAACAACCTCTGTTTGTTTGCTATTTTTCCGTGTGGCTCAGCCCAGCGGTTCATTATTATTTATGCACATCAAACACTCCCTGTTTCCGAGGGCAGACCCAGTTTGCCCAGACGGTGTGCCACCCTCACCAGCGACCACAGAGGAATTTAGCGGGTGGCTGCAGAGGGTTTGGCGTGGTGAGCGGGTCGCCCTGATAGGGTTCACCCAAAATCCATTGGAAAAGAACCATTTGAAGCCCAAATAGCTGTGGTGCGACCAAAATCCAATGCAGGACAGTTTGGACTTGTTTCATATTTGCAGAAAAGTCCTGTGATGGATTCACAGCAGTTTATTCACAGCTCTGCAAACTGAAATGTGGATGTGAACATGCCCTCCACCTTGAAGTACAAGACTAATATCTCCAACATATTGAATCTGGAGTGCCTCGTTCCAAATGTTGTGGGTGAGATATAAATAGGCCTAATGACTTACAGACTGTGGAGACCCCTCAGAGTGGGGGCCACAGTTTGGAGCCTGATGTGAGGGAGGAACCCCCTTTGTGGTCACGAGAGGGGAGCAGGCTCAGGATGTCGGGTTCAGATATCAAACAGTGGCATCTCCTTTCAATCCCCTGGGCTTTCATGGGTTAAAACACGAGGCCATTTTGGATGTCAGAACCTGTAGACAGTCTGTAAATATGGACCCAATTTCCAACAATCCCCCTTTTCATTCAGCGCTGCTTTTTTCGACCCCCGGATATTTAGCAAACCGCCCTGAGCACACACCGCAGCTCCAAGTTAAGTGAGAACACTGATGACAGTCCGAGTTATTTTCAAACCAACTCTGCGGCCTACTTTTGAGCACACCTGGGCTCCTGGTTTGGCACCGGCTGCGACACTTACAGAGTGTGACAGGTAGTCCTGGGAGCGCACCAGGCTCTTGACGATCTCTGCCCCGCTGCTGTTGCCAAGGTAACCGGCGGACATGTTGTGAGGCGGGCAGTGCTTCAGAGTGTGAGCGCTGGCCACAATCTGGCCCTGGATGGCAGCACCCACGAGAGTCCCCAGCACCTCCATTGTCATTCCTGTCACACGAGAAAAAGATCCAGCCATCAGTTCCAGCACTTCAAAGCTATTCACACAGTCTTAATCTTTAAACTGAGAAGGCAAAGATTAATTCAGCATTGCATGCATTAACAAGTGCTTTCTGCATACTCAAAGAGCTTACGGTAAGCAGTGGCTGAGTCTCTTTCCTTCTGGTCCGTGCTCAGGAACATGGTGAGAGCAGAATAAGGCACGTGGAAGCACTGCAGTGGGGCAGAAACACACAGTCATGGCTTGGGTAAAGAATAAATACAGGTCTGGCACAGCAGCAGTCAGTCACAAGTCTCACAGGGTTAGAGAAAGATAATGAATTTGGAGTTCTATTATTCTTTATTTATTAGCTCTTGTCGGTCGGTCCAACACTTTAGTCCAGACCAAAATATCTCAGCAACTATTAAATGGACTGCATTGATGACTGCATGATTCCCTCATGATAAATCCAAATGACCTCGTGATCCCCTGATTTCTTCTGTAGTGCCACCATGAGGTCATGAGGTCAACATTTACTGTTTTGAATGAACATCTCATCAACTTTTGGATGCATTGCCATAAAATGTGGTGGAGATATCCACATCTACGGTGGCTGACAAGGGACAATGCACTACACCGTCTGCTGCAGCTACAGAAATGATGTTAATAGATATCATTTTTACCACGTTCACCATCTTACACTTAGAGTAATGTCACCAATTTCAATCAAAGCATTGGATTAACTGGGATTTTGACCTGACAATGGTGCTAGATAACAAATAAAGGAACAATCAAAGTGATTAAAATTCATCCTGAAGGGACCAGCGATGGCCGACAAGGGCAAACCAGCTACAACAGCTCTGAATATTTCTGCGGACTTTCACGTTTTGTTCTACGACATAAAATACGTCTGTAAATACCCCACTCGCGAATTTTGAAGCTTTTGTGTCTTAAAAAGGCAGTTGCTATCAAGTGGCTAAATGAGACTACAGAACGTCATTATGCCGAACATGACTTCATAGCCGTGCTGTGGGGGCGACGTTAAGATACGCAATTGTAGTGTAGTTTGTTAATAGCCTAACATTAGCTTTCTACTTCTGGTGATTGCATTTAGGCTCCAATAATCATAAAAGTCGTGTTCATTCATGAAGATTATCTTGCTGAGCTAAACATGTAAGTATCATAAATGTTTGTTTGCCACAGATCTGATTTTCTGCGATAATTTAAAACTCAATGGAAAAATCCCATGGGCCTTTTTGATGAGGGAAACGGGTTGATGCTAACTTCTGATACCAATCCAAAAATGGAATGTGCTGCAAACGAAAAAACGTGCCGTAAAAGCCAAAACAAATGCACACATGCTGCAAATACAGGCATTACGCTAAGTCAATAGTACACAAACCCAAAAAGTCAACACAACAGAAGTTCTTCAGGCCTCTACAGGGAGCACCAAGTGAAACAGTTTGAGAAGTTAGCGCTGCTTTGGTTCCCTCGACAAAAAGTCAATACGGACTTAAGATTACTGCAGGAAATAAGATCTGTAGCAAACAAACGTTGATGATACTTACATGTTTTTTCAACAAGATAATCTCCACAAATGAACAACATTTTTATGATTTTTACAGTGTAATTGCAATCGCCAGAGGTAAAAAGCTAACGATAGGCTACAAACAAACGACACCACAATTGCATGACATCAACGTGCGGCCGCAATGAGGCTGTAAAGCTGTGTTCGGCGTGATGACGCTCTGGAGTCTCATTTAGCCATTTGTCTTTTTTAAGACACATAAAAGCTTCACAATTCACAAGTGAGGTATTTACTGACGTATTTTATGCTGTAGAAGCTTGTGTGAACCACAGACGTTATTTCAGGCTTTTAACCAAAAACCCATTGACTTTGAGAAGAGGGAATCAAAGTGCAAAAACGCCAACTTTTTTCCATGTTTTAGGACTCATTCCTGCACCTTATCTAGTCAAAGTCAAAAACTTTCGATTTGTCCAATAATGTATGCTTAAATCTGCAAAACTAATGACATTCCCATGAGTCTAAAATGGTGAATATGATAAATATTATACTGATAAACATTAGCACCGAGCATGTTAGCACGCGGCTATTCATTTAGCTCAGCCTCACAGAGCTGCTAGCACTGCTTCCCACTCTTAAAACATTTGACTCACAATCAAACGGGAACACCCAAGATATCTTTAGATGTCTTTTATCAACGAGTTCCTGTGAAAATGCAAGATGCACGCCGACTGTAAATATATCAAAAGCAATCTCTGCAGTTTCCATGTCGGCCAACCTCAGCTCTCTGTTTTCTCCTTCCTCACCACCTCTCCCAGCCAGAGAATAGGCGAGCAAACCGAGTCCTGCTTCACTTTGTAATTTACACAAGGGCTCAGTCAGCACTGCGGAAGCCACGACGAAAATAAACGCGGCCGTGAAAGGATTTTTTTTTTTCCCCCGCCGCTGGTTCTATACAGCATGTCATTTACGGGGCCTTTACTGGATGCAAACATTTATAGAATTGAAGCTGCTCAACCGACCGCTGCAGATGGAAGTGAGAACTAATAAATCTGACAGAAGCCCATTGGAGGTTCATTACATAAACAGATGATGTATTACATCCTAACCTCTGTTTACAGGCTGTGACCCTCTGAATGATAACAGCTGGCCTTTTCCAGCTCGCTTCACACAAACACACAACCAGAGACAATGAAGGAAGGGCTAAAAGTGGTAACCAGCATTTACCCAGCGAGAGGTTCCTGGCAGGAGTGACCGTATACTTATCAGGTAGTTAGAATGACATGCCATTACAGCTGGCCGCAGTGTGGCTGCAGCGGTCTACGCGCTCTGTAGCACATGTTATATGGGTTACCCCAGAGCAGAGAGGGAGAGAGATGAATGGTCTGGACCATAATAACAAAAGGCAACCTAAATAACTACACTTCCCCTTTGAGGTGAGGTGTCTAAGAGCTCTGGGCTCTAATCTGCTGCACGTCTCGCAAATCAAAGTGTAAATCCTACCAGGGGCTGTTGGAGTCTGGCATGAGACGACTGTAATCGTCTCCACTTTGTTATTCGCAGTGTTTGCAGCATTTTATCTATATGTTATGTAATGTGTCATCTGCAGACTGTGAGCTGCATCAGTCAGAGCTTTCATCTCCTGTTTGACGTGTCTCTCGCGCTGCGTGTGAAGTGGGTGATCTGAAGCATGCGTTCAGATTTCTTAAACATCAAATGTACTTATGAAAGAGCATTCGTCAGTGCTGCAGTCAGGACCACCTAAACGGAGACCAAGAGCAGAGTGTATCAAGACTGAGGCAACGCCAAGACTTTGACCAAGACCAGTCCAGGGTGAGTCCCACACTGCATGACACATAATAAAATGTGGAACATGCAAACCATAGGCAGTCCTCACATTGATCTGAAAGATCCACACTCCCATAAACACACCCACACTCTTCAATCACCTCTTTTATTGACATAGACCTACTGTATATATATGTTTAAGTGCAGAGGTGAATTTTATGTGTGGGAATTTTCCTTTGTTTTCTTCAAGCAAACAAATACAAACAAAAACTAAGGAGCTCAAATCGACTTAACCATCTAAATTCAATACTTCTTTTTTGCACAGGCAATCAAGTGCGGCTGTGGTCTTGACCGGTTTTGAAATAAAGGTAGTCTTCTGCATGGATCTATAAATAAAACTGGATACGTCACCAGACCTTGACATTTGGTTGAATTTAGGTTGTGACGTCAGGTGACCAAAATTCAATGTCAGGACAACGTCCAATGCCAACGTCAATTTGACAAAGAATACTGACGACAGATGACGTTGATTTTTTCTTGGTTTTAAGTTGTGATGTCCTGAAATCAAAATCCAACATCTTTCAAACATCTCATGCCAACGTCATCTGGGCGTTGAACAATGACATTTTGTCGTGAGGTGTGAGGAACAAGACCCAACATCAGCAAAACGTCACCATGTTAACCTTCACACAAAATGAATTTGAACATTGTTAGACGTTTAAAATATTATCAACCTCATTTTCATTTTAACTAAAATTAACGTCTGTCCAGTGTAAGAGTCCAATGTCTTTCTCACGTCATACCAATGTCCATTGCCAACTGGGCCAAGATCTTCCGTATCATTGGGCCCATACAGCAAGTCAATTGTCAGACTTCTGGTTCGGCCCTCTTATAACTTATGTGAGGATAAAATGATTTAATCGTGTGAATCCTCTGGACTCTCAGAATGTTATCGGACTGAATGGATCAAATCCTGATGGTGAAATAGGTCATTTCACAGGGGTTCTGATGGTCAAACATGCCTCTACTGATTTACAGACACCTCTTTCCCAAAGTCAATGGGAAAAAGGATTATTTGGCCCAAAAGCATCATGTGACAGACCAATACAGTTTGGTCACCATGTCGAATTGGCTTCAAAGTCCAGCACTGTTCCTGGGTGCCTGCCTCTTTGTCTGTGACCGAGTCAAGACCAATCTCTAGTACTACAACACTGGCATTCATACTTACGGTGATGAGGGTTTGGTAGAGGCAGTAGAAGCCGAGGTACCAGATGAACCTGCCGCTGATGAAAGGAGGAACAAACCAGAGGTAGAAGTAGGAGACCACCAGAAACGGAGTGCAACCCACCATCCTAGAAGAACACAGACATATGACAGGTGAGAACACTGAAGTCAATTTGATGCATAAATATTCATTCATTCATTTCCTGTAACCGCTTATCCTGGTTCAGGGTCGTGGGAAGGCTGAAGCCTATCCCAGCTGTCATGGGGCGAGAGGTGAGGTACACCCCATACAGGTCGCCAGACTATCACAGGGCTGACACACAGAGACAAACAATTTAGAGTCACCAATTAACCTGCATGTCTTTGGACTGTGGGAGGAAGCTGGAGCACCCTAGTTTGCTGTGACGCGACAGTGCTAACCGCTGCACCAACATGCCCTCCATTTTAATCAAATTTCATAATTTGTTTCAAGCAATTACAGTTCTAAGCTTCTCCGTGCAGCCACCGTCACCATTTTGAGCTGTCAGAGTCGAGATGACAGTGGCTGTGTTATGTAATTTTCATAGCAGCGCACTTTTAAAATCAGGCCATATTTCTGGCAGATTACAGTGAGGCTTAAGCTGACTGCTAAATGATTATGTTGCTGTAAGTATGATAGGAATCTGTCCGGGGAGGGACGGGCAAGCATGCAGGGAAATACCACAATATTTCAAACCCACATAGCATTTAGAGATCAACACACACACACACACACACACACACACACACACACACACACACACATAGACATGAATATGCAGCAAACGCAGCATGAAGCAATTCTGCTGCGATGTGCTTTTCTCAGAACTTGGACTGATACAGAATGTGGGCCATGTATAATTCATAGGTAAACAACTGCTATGTGTCATTATGGTTAAAGTGAACAGCTGCGTGTTTTGAAATGAGGCGAAACAGGCGGATTATGGATGATCAAGAGTATGACTTGTCTGCAAGCGCCAATAAATCATCCGCCCTCTTATGTTTTTTTTGCTGTTAGGAGATTGTTTGTCATGTGGTGTGGAGAGACTGGAACAACTGTAACAGCAGCACATCTACAGGTAGAAAAAAAAACCATGGCATTTTGGTGACTGTGGCAAATACCTGCAGCGGCTCTGACCTCTGACCTGCCCTGCACCAGGAGGTATAAAGAGAGAAAGAGGTAGAGAGAGTCAGGGAATGGTCATTTCTAGCATCGTCCAGCCCTCCCACCTCGCTCTCCTCCTGATTGTTTGCTCAAACAAAGGCGGCTGACAACGCTGGTGCTGCAGTATTGACCGCTTGGTCATGGGAGCGATGAAAGGGCCCCGGGGGTCGATGAATGGGACAGTTAGAATGTTCCTGCAAGATGACTGTGTTTGGAGAGAGGCAACAAAGCCACAAGCACCAAACACATATTTTCTCACACGTCAGGCACTCGCACCTGTCCCAATAATTTGCACAGTCTTAATTAAGCATGGGCAGGTTGACGGGAAGCTGGCACACGCGTTTCTCTTCTCTCTGACTTGCTCAGGACACCCGCAGCATGTTAATTAGACAGCGTGGAGTGGAACGGAGGAGATTTAGAAGAGGTGTGGTGGGGGGGGGGAAGAGTGTGCTTTCTTTACTGATACTGAGTTCAGTAGTGTTCAGACGCCCCAGGGATGGAAAGTACATATACTCAACTACCGTTCTGATACTTGAGTATTTCCATTTTGTGTTACTTTCTACTCCACTGCATTTCAGTGGGAAATATTATATCATATAGCAGATTATAGAAGATTGTCTTTCTCTAAGGAGAGGAGACAATCTTCTATAAGAAAAGAGATGTTGTCTGAAGGCTCTACTCGGCAGTAGGATTTTACATTACTACAGTCACAAAAAAATAAACACAGCATCACCGAGGGGGAAGCCAAATGACTCCATCCTAAAGAACTCAAAGATAGAAATCACATCATGTCTGGCTGTGGATGTGACAGCCAGAGGGGGGAGAAGCACTTCCTATTGGATGGGCAGAGGGGAATTTCCAAAACTGAGGGAGTGTCGTGCAATCTCATCACAAATACTGATGAACACACATTTAAAATATCCCTATATACCACACACAGTATTCACATGGGCACACACACACCTACGGCTTCCCGGGGGTAATTAAAGCTGATTTAACAGCCATCAGCATCTGTCTGCTATTGAGCGCGGCTGGCTGGCCACAGTGGACTTGGTCCCCCTCCAGCTCTGTCAGCCTGTGTGTATAATCTATGGTTTATAATGCAGCAGAGAGTGGATGTGTAATTACAGTAAGTGTCACGCTAGTATGTTAAAAAACATACACTGCACACACACACATCATCTTAGCAAATGGAGATTTATGGTGCTAATAGCTTTGTATAATCCACCATCATAGAGCCACAAAGCAAAATTGCACTCAGAGGCTGTGAAATACTGAGACACATCTTGCAGACAAAGACAGCTGGATGATGCCCAAATGTGAAATGAGGTGTTACATAAATGCAATAAAATGTCAACTGGCAGCACAGTGGCAACATGATTAATGACAGAACACCGAAGAATTTCCTTGTCTTTTGTTGTCTGGTCTCGAAAGGCAAAAAGCAGCCCACGCCCTTGAAGCATACAGAATGCAAAGCTCATCAGAGGGAGCGTCGGGAACAGTGTAATTAAAGCACAAAGGCTATTTATTCAGTCCAATCCTCAGGTGAGACGCTCGGGCCTGAGAACGATTTCAAAACTGGAGCAGTTGGTTTGTTTTTGTTTAGATTGTGCACAAACATTAGCATTACGCAGCGGCCGTATTTATGTCTGAGAGAGCGGGAGCAGACCCAAACAAGTTTCATAATCTGTCGACAAATTGCAGACCTTTACGCAAGCTTAGCTGTATGTCAACAACGGCACTTCGCTCTGTGTTAACTGAGGCGAAGAGGGTCATTTCACCCAAGATTATCAACTAAGATGAATAAATATATATATCACATGGATTCCATTTTCATTAGGTCCTTTGACAGCTTGGGAGTAGAGCTGAGCAACATGCCGGTATCAGAGTGTGAGACTAGATATTGTCCAGTAACTGTGCAATACACTGCAATAAATCAACTATAGAATACTGTTTCTTATTTAATTCTTACTTATTCTATTCTTGCATTCATATGTAACACATTTTGTGGTATGATGCACATATTTGTTTATATTTCTTATATGTTTTATTTCTCTATTATATATATATGTACATAGTGTTATATATTGTAGCACAAGGCACAATTTTGTTTTACGTCCTTATTTTCTTTTACTATTTCTTATAATTTCTCTATGCCTACAATATAGGAGCCGCTGTAACGTGTTCCATTTTCCCCCCCAGAGATCAATAGTAAGTATTTAACTGTCTGTGTGATTTAAACCGTTGAAAACACTGAATTAAGCAGTGTCATGTTACAAACCAGTGTTTCTACAACGCTGCTCTGCAAGTCACAAACAGCCACTAGCTCAGCGCCTGCTAATGTGTGCTCAGCTTTTTTCTCTGGTAACTTTGGATCCAGACGTTCAGGAGGTTTTTACTGGGAGAGATCTTTTCCTAGTAGACCTGATGATTTGAACCGGTAAAAACACTGAATACAGCAGTTTCACATTAACAAATCAGTGTTTTTTCACTGGCGCTTATCTTGGAGGGGCTGCTAACTAAGGTAGCTGACACAAAAATGTGAATGGCCCTATCTGGAACCAGTTTGGTTTGTGGGCTCTGGGCTACTGTAGAGACATGGTGGTGCAACATGGTGGACTCAGTGGATGAGGACCTACTCCATATGTAAATATAAATGACTCATTCTAAGGTAACAAAAACATTACGCTTCTTATTTTCAGGTGATTACACACTAAAGAAAACATACTGACTATAGTTCAGTGGTGTTCATTATGTCTTTAGTTTCTGATAATGTTGTTCTTTTATCTCAGACATGTCCTGGAGTGTAGCAGGTGGCATGACCATCCTGTCAGTTTTTGACAGGACGGTCATGCCACCCTGATATCGGCTGTTTGACAGATCAGCTGATAAAGATGCATCACAACCACCACCAAGTGACACTTCTGAGGAAGGCGGAAGTTTCCGCCGAAACATGTCAAGGTATGTAACATCCTAACATGTCTGAGATAAAAGAACAACTAAAGTCATGCTGATAATATCATATTCCATTTTTGCCAGTATATCCTCCTGAATCCTACACACCGCACCTTTAAATCTCATCCCTTTCTGACCTTACACATCGCATTAAACAGTACAATTCTGTGCACTGTTTCACTGGGTGGCCAAATAATAATGTTTTGTAATTTTCTTTTGGGTCAATATCTTGAAATCAGTGATAGTCTGCTCCTAAAGAACTGTCTTATCATCAATATTTATGTGGATGCTGTGAATCTAATACTGTAGTTCTGCCTAACCCTATTTTTGTGCCTATGTAAAATCTAACTGTAGAAATGCAGGAATAACCAGTAAAAGGAGAAGGAAATCAACACTGACAGAAGTAAAGGACGGGTAAGAGAAATAACATCAAGGAGTATCCTTCAGTGAGACCCGGAGCTCACCAGGGCATGAGTCTGCCTATCTTGGTCCATCTGCTCTTTGTAATGAAGAAGCCGACAATAGGGTCAGTCACTGCACCCCAGGCTTTACCAATGAACAGCACCATGGAGGCCTGGAAGGCGTTGATCTGCAACACAGAGCAGGGACAGACTGGAGTTACAAGCAGGCGCACACAAACTCATTTAACACACATACTTTCTCATGCTCTTTGTTCTCAAACAAATTACCTGAGCGACATCGAGCAGGTAGATTTGCAGGAAGAAGGCGGTGGCGCTGGCAGCCACCTCCTTGGGCGCGCCACCAATAGCGAAACACAGCTTACTGCATAATGTCAGCTTCTGGCCCAACTCCGTCTGTGGAGACAAAGGTGACAAGGGAGAGGGAAAAAATTTAATAAGATAATGGTGGCCTGGCAGGTCGGGCTGCTAATGAGCAAAATAACTTCTCACCACATGCAAGCATTGTGATGAAGACTCTCCTTCCCCGTGGGAACAGGAAATAAAATGTGGTTTAACTGCTTACTGTCGAAGTTTATACTAACTGTATGATAATCACTTTCAACATGGTTATGCATTTCTGGACACATATTCTTTGCAAATGACTTATTAAAGTGATACATAAACCCCTAAGAAAACCTTAAAAGATGACATTAAGAAAACTTTGTTTTCTTGCATGCCTTCACAGTGAACGAAGAATCCAAAAACTGAGAAAATTGAGCTTCAGGACACGGCCAAATGCAAGTATAATGCTGAATATATTAAACTGTGTGGACCTTGGACTAAGGACTAAGGAGAAATCTGGACCCCGTGGCTGAACCACTGTATTTAATCATATTGAGTGGGCATTTATGACTTATATTGTCATCAGGCTCATTCCTGGAACAGCAAATCAGGAGTATAAATAACAAATATTTCATTTTGTTGGTTAGTAAGCAAAGATGATTCAGTCATAGCATGATACACTGTATGATTTTTGTTGCTGTACTGAAAGACATAAACTCTTACTAAACTAACTTCGTTTTTATTTTTGTGTCACAGGGCCGGGCAAATTCCTACCTAAACTTTACTTACCAGAAACAAAGACACGTTGCAAGGTGTGTCGCTCTCAAACACATTAAGCCATGATAACAGATGTATGACTCATGAATAGTCAATTGGGTAGTCATTCATAGTCTGAATATCCTTTCTATTTCAGGTGCTCCTAAAATAACATTTCCTCCTCATCTTCATGTCGCAATGATTCAGTGATTCAGTGGAGTGCAAAGAATTGTTGCAAAAGTGTTTGCACATCACACTACGTTTGCTGTGATGATGTATGTGGAAGATATGTAGGTGGTAATCTGTTTTCTTATGAATTCCACTTCCTTAAAGACACAAAAATAGTCTCCTGATCATTAATCTTCCTGTATTTTTGTCCCTCTAAATGACAGTTACTCTAGGATAAGAGAGATGTTCGTGTACAAAATATGTGTGTGTGCAAAATAGAGGATCAGAAGGAGACCCCCTGTCGGCTATTTGTATTGTGGTGAATCTGTGCAGACACTGTGGGCCACAGAGGAGCCTGACAAACCCACCGAGTCATCCACAGCTCCATTTCCCTTCACCGTCCTCTGCCAAAACCACGAGGCACGTGACTCCGTGTGTGTGTATGTGTGTGTGTGTGTGTGTGTGTGTGTGTGTGTGTGTGCAGCAGGAAGGGCGAGCTTTCATCTTCACACATGAATAAGACGAGACACCGCAGTCTAGGGAGCCCAATATTTACGACTGTCTCCAGGGCCGTGCACAACCTCTGTGTGCCCCCCCCCCCCCCCACCCCCCCCAAATCCTTTGGTGTCGGACACACACCTTCTTGTATTTCTGTCTTTGTGAGGACCTGCGCTGACATCATGCATTCCCTCGCCTTCCCTTCTCTCGAAAATTATGATGCTAAAAAGGTCAAATCATTATTTCTTGCAGGTTTTAAAGGCTGATTTTGCTCCTCAGTGACAGCTGATTGTGGTTTAGACTATTATTTATTATTAGAACATGACAACATTTGCCAAACAGCAGAACATTTAACAAATCGGAGGTACAAAATCTCAAAAAATAAAACAATAAATAGACAAATAAATCTTAATTCTGGTCTGCAGCTTGTCAAACTCTTTCTGAGGAAGGTTAAAAACATTTTGTAAGAGTTTTAGTTGACGATGCAAAGAGAATGAATAGACGGAAGGAAATCTGTTTTACCCCACAAGGTGTCATTTCTGCTGTTTCTCAATCAAAACAATAACAAACGGCGGACTTCGATGACGTCGTGAAGTAACGTGGGATCATTCATTGCTGATAAAAATCCATCTGACGTGACTCAGGCAGGAACCGTGTTTACCGACGAGGAAATGTATGACAGTTTTAATCATCTTATGTTTAGTCACATTATGTCATTTCAGTGCAATGAAATAGCCGAATAGTCAGTCATGTTACCGTGCTAATTCACCATTAGCACTGGATGAGTCGACTATCGCATATCGTATGCATTACTAGTCGGGCTTGCAGCGCTGCCGTGCCCACTCATCATACGCTGTGCTAAGGGCACCATTACCAGAGGGGGGCACCAACATTAATCATGATCATACATATTGCATTAACTCTCTCAGTTAAGGCCCTCTCAGACACAACACGGTTTGAGCTGCGCTGCTGCTACTTCAGTGAATACAGCAAAATGAGAAGCTTCCTTTCAGGTTACGAGTACAGTTATTAATACAGTCAGCTGCCTCTGCTGAGTGAAGTTCTTCTAAACTTAAGCTTATTAAACATACCTGCGTGTAACAATGGGACAGTTTTGCTGTCATCAGTATCGATGCAGAGCTTACTCAGAAGGTGTCATATAATGACCTAATTTACGACCTTGCAGCCAGGTAGAGCAGACGTGTGTGTCTTTGTAGAGCCTCTGGCAGCTGCTGTAAAATGCCTGTTATATGTAAGGACTTTTCTTCTCTATGTGTGAGCATAACAACAAATCAGTTACACTTAGGGCGCCCACATGACCAGCAGTGGCCCTGCAGTCTTGTCTTCCTCTTCTTTTACTACTACTACTACTTCTCTTTCTTCTTCTGGTTAATGGCGGGTGGCAACTGCTGTTTAAAGCGCATTATCACCACCTTCTACAAGTGCATAGATGTTTAATTGCATTAAGGATTTCTTATATCTCTATTGAGGAAAATTATATTGAGGTAAATATCGTTATGGAAGGAGAACCCTCAACCACCGAGCTGGACTCAGTGTTTGAGGCAAGTGATGCAACATCTAAAACTTGAGAAACTAAGATTCATATTAAATGGCTCTTGTGTTAAATTTATGAGAATCTGGAATCCATTTTTGGAATATATATAAAAGCTAGAGTCTAAACCCCCAGTTTATTGATAACTCCACGTGAAGTAAGTCACATTTAATTATTTTATTTATTCATTTTGTATTTCATCGTATTTTATTTTACTTTATCTCTTTTTATTTTATTATATTTAATTTTATTTAATTCTATTTTATTTTATTTTGCATGTAGTACATTTTTACTTGTAGCCTTTGAAGGTTCTATGTGTATGTAGGCATCTATAAATATGTGTACTTGTGCATGTATATACTTTTTTCTCCTTCTTTTGTAATGCTGTATAGCAGTTTATATGTTCTTAAAAAATATATGTTTTAAATATGTTAAAAAAAAGGTAATTATAATTATCATTTTATTGCCTAGACCTACCTTACCCTCACCCTACTCTAAACCTAATTTTAATCTAAACCCTAAAACAAAGTCTAAACCCTCAAACAGGCCTTTGAAGAAGTGATGTCCTCACTTTCCAAAAATGTCCTCACTCTGTTGGTTAAAAATGTACTTCGGTCCTCACTGTGTAGCAAGTACAAGAACACACACACACACACACACACACACACACACAACAGTGTCGCTCCACATCCAGTGGCCCAGGCTTGGCCCGTAGCTACTCCCCTCAGAACTTTATGAAAGAGGGAAATCACCAAAGTAACCACAGCCGCGACCAACACACTGTTATTATCCGACTCACGTTTTCTCTTCCTCCTTTTTTCGCCCCATCAAAACATGGAGGGGTTCGAGAACGACAATTACCAGGAGGGAGGTGTGTAATTATTCAATTGCAAGACAAGCGGGTCAGAGGTAAGTAAAGGCTGCGCGGCGGTTCCGACTTCAAAACTCTCTCTTCTTCCACTCTCACTGCAATTACCCCTAATTGGAGAGAAAAAATTAAAGTCTTTGGTGTCTGGAGAATGCTGCTTAACTGATGATGTGCAAAAATACTCTCTCTCCCTCTCTCTCTGTCTCTAAACTCTCGTTCTTTTCCTGCAAACACTCTCAATCTCTCATTACTGAGTTCTTATCATCAAAGAGGATAAACAGGATATCCCTTCTACTGTTGTCTGGATGCACAAACAGCACCACATACACACAAATCAACACACACAAACACATATACAGAAATAGTTGCTCAGACTAAAGGGAGCATCTGTGAAGTTCATACTGTCAACAAGCGAG
This sequence comes from Epinephelus lanceolatus, assembly GCF_041903045.1. NCBI lineage: Eukaryota > Metazoa > Chordata > Actinopteri > Perciformes > Serranidae > Epinephelus > Epinephelus lanceolatus. The sequence continues at coordinate 5,836,466 of NC_135746.1, read as the reverse complement.
GGACAAGGACAGATAAGACTAATCTCTAAAGTTAATGAATCCTTAACCGTCAGAGGGAAAACAATTTAAAATGCTTGAACTGCACTGCAAGTGATTTAAATCAGGTTTGAGGATAATTCAAGTGCAAAGAAAGGGGGAGGGGAAAAAAGCGTTTTAAACCAGCTGAGCTTTATTTTCCAAACTAAAATGTGTACACTGATTGTTGGCATGCTAAAAGTTAAGCTAGTAAAAATGGATCCATAAAGCAGTTTAAATGCGTGGTGAAGGATTTTCTGACAATCAGGGTCGTATCATGGGTTGCCGGTATAGGAGTTGACAACAGCAGCTTTGTGCCGTCAATTCAGATTATGGATTATGAGCATGAAAGGGATGGTTGATGATGTCAGTGATGGAAGCAAGCCATTAAAATGTGACGCTGCAGCTAAACTTGCAGAGAATTGATCCAAAATCCAGAGATGGACAGAAGTTATAATCATTCCCTTCAAACATGCTCCACATGAACGTCACAGTGACAAAGCTCGGTACTTGTGTGATGGATCAGGAAGCTCTTCATGTGGCAGTTAACTGGATCCATCAGTTGGTCTCATTTAGCTGCTTTCATCTCTTTTGTCCCACTTAGTCATCCTTATTTGACATTTCTCATGCATACGACTAAAAATCCCTCTTGTGCTCCTTGGCTTTCAGGGTAACATGCAAGTCTAAAAAATTTCTAGTCTTATCTAACTTATCAAATTTAAAGAAATTAATGGTATATTTCCAGCCTTCCTAACATGCATTGTTTGGGGGTCAAAACATCTTTTTGGAATTTAGAGGAGAGCAAGTTGCTGTGTATATTTGAGACACAACCCAATCGCCAGAAAAAAATGTTGGCTCTGTACATTTCTGAAAACCACAAATATGCTAGATTTGGACATTATCATGTAGCGGATACGGTGAAACGTTAGGTTTCAACAATGCTGTGGTTAACGTGTGGTTAGGTTTAGGCATGAAAAATACTTGGTTATGGTTAGTAAAAGATGATGTTTTGAAAAGCAGTAACGTCTTGGTAAAAAATAACCTCTTTTCGTGCCTAAAAAAGCCGCTGGAAAAACAGCGACAGGTCGCTACAATCACCCACGTTTGGTCCCTAAAAAAAATGCTGGGAACACAGAGATGACTCGCTAAAACACAACCGCTTTGTTGCTTGTTTGTCTCAAACAGTGGTCTGCAGCTTGGCAGGTGTTACGCCTCGATGACACACCACCCACCATTCAGATGACAAAGTCAGCTCACATATTACGGCACAATAGAGATGTTGATATGATACGTATGAAACGTACGAATGTAACATATTCGTGGTTTGCAGAAACGTACAATGCCAACATTTTCTTCTGGCGACTGGGCTGTTGAGCCATGTTAAGCGGAGTGTAAGAAAATATTGACACACTTGAGTATTGCATTATTGTGTTTTGTGATACTGCATTGATCAACACCATATTGGACAAACGCTATCACCATACATGCAAAGACTTGTGGCAGTGGTTCATTTTGTCTTTAAACCCCCCGACATCTGTTACATAACAGAGCTGTAATCTATCTTCAGCCATTTGCCATATATGTAGTCCCACCTTTACCAGCTGCAACAAGTCTATGTATATATATCATATATCTGACCAAGGAGCACAGCATAATGCAGAAACAGGATAAAAAAGAGCTATCAATGCACAGCAGCATAACAAGTGGCATTAACAGTAACTAATAACACGCTCTACCCATTGACAATTGAATAGGCCTGCTTTACACCAAGGAAATAACAAAGTTTCCATCTAAATTAAGCACAAACTTTACAGAAAATCAGTGAAAGAAATTCAAATTATTGTGTCTTTCAATCCACTACTTTTGTGTGAATATTAATACTCTGGAAAATCTACATTTTTTAACTGATTTTCTAGAAATTAGTTTGAGGTAATTTCAATTTCATTTTAATGGCATTTACTGTATTGATCTTTTGTTCATCTATTGTATGATATGAATTGGTTGTCCTGACTATTGTTTGCCCCTCGGGGACACTAAAGTCTATCCAATCCAGCTCACCTCGGTAAAGTTCTGCCATCTTCAGGGAAACTACCATCACCATGATTTGTTTATGGTAAAATCAAACTCTCAGGTGTCAAATCCACTCAGCCAAAACCAATAACACTGCAGATTATATGAAGGTTTCACAGAGATGAGACAGTTGCAGAACAGGTTAGAGGGAGTGATGTCACCCTGCTTCAGAGGCAACCTGAGTCAAAGTAGCAAAACAGAAAATAAGTGACTAACTACCACGGTATTGGATTACGTTAGTATTTGACACACTGTCTGCACAGTATAGTTTCTACCTAAATAAAGGGGCAATGCACCACGTAAAGGCTTTGGTCTATGTCTTTTATTTCCTCAGTTTTACAGCCTGAAGAGCATCACTCTGAACGCACAGCAGCTGCTATACAAACACAAGCTCACCTCACAGACTTATCACCCTCTAGCAATCAGATGGCAATCACCCATAAAGCCCTCACAGAGATAAATAACGCAAGATAAAACAGAAAATGGCAGGATATTCCACCCAGGCTTCTGTTCTTTGCAAAACTTGAGTAAGTCATTCCCTTTCTACTGTCTCGCTTCCTATTACGGCCGTGATTACAGCTGTCTTCATCGCTTACTGATCAGGCAAAAGAAAGCAATCATCTCTCAAGTCATCCCATCAGTGGGAACAGCCTTTATCAAAAGAAAACAATCAACTTCCCGGCATTGAGTCTATTGCAATCTGGGGGATTGCAGTTCACAGGAAAACAATGCAGCTGATTAATCACAAACAGATTAGCCACTAAAGAGATCACACTTTCCATCTTTTATTCCCCTCTTCATCCAATCAAGTCACTCACAGCCTCACTAAGCCGCAAACACACCAGATGCGATTGAAAATTGTCACTCAGATTTAGTGACATGTGATAACTACAACACAAAAGAAGCACTAAAAACAAAACAGGTGAGCTTACCTGCTGAGGTGTTTTAGGAAACAGCGGTTCAGTGGGCTTGATGAGCTTCCCTGCAGAGCCCTGAGCTCCCTTCTCTCCCTTGGCCATGGCTGAGAGGCTGTGTGTGAGGCGGCAGCCGTACTTCTGCGTCTGTGTGTGTGAGGGAGTGTTGAAGTGAGTGTGACTGTGACTCCTCGTGTGAGCAAGAGCGCGAGGAGGCTGCCACTGGGAGGTGGCGGTGGAGGTGGTGGTGGTGTGTGTCAGAGGGTGAAACTGGATGTGGCTCTGGCTCCGGGTGTGTGTTTGGTGTTGCACATGAGCAGCGGCTCCAGAGGCTGGGAGCTCGTCCTGCTGCTCCTCTGTGACAACTCTGCCGTTTTCCGTCGCCATTCACATGCTGTTGTTGCTCTGGAATGAGGCCAGGAAGGGAAGGGCAGAGTCAGACAGGCACACATATGCAAAAAAAAAATGACACAACCATGCTCTGCAACATACAAGCACAGGAATGCAGGGAGGTAAACACACAGACAAAGACTTTTGATGCATGCATGAAAACACAAAAATGGGACAATGCACAAGAGCAGAGCCGAATACAGATGCAGGAGAATGTTGCAAGAACACACAAGGTCTGTAAGCTCCATTTTAACATGGAGAAGGGGACACATATGAAACAAGGGGCCCTCGGCTATAAGATTTTGAGCATCAACTTAATTTCCTGCATTCTGGTGAATCTTTATTTTTTGCTTTTTCTGCATCAAGTCATGGTGTTATTCTGTCAAAGTAAAAGTCCTCTGCTACTTTTATGCTTTTATTTGGTGGACACAAATGTACATGCATGTTTTAAATATTCTAAATACTGAGGGGGATGTGTCCCCTGTGCCCCCCCTTAATCTACACCCATGCTCACACTCTGGCTTTGAGCAATCGTCTTTAAAACACACAGCCTACTTAAAGCCAAATGTCATTCAGGTTACTGTGATCTGCAGTATTTAACAGCTTGAAAGAGCAAACCGATGTCCCGTACAGGACTGTGCTGTCTGCCCTCATCTTACTATTACTGTAATGCACAAAGAGCAGAGCTGAATACAGATGCAAGGGAATGTAACAAGAGCACACAAGGTCTGTAGGTTCCATTTTAACATGGTGGAGGGGACACTTATGAAACAGGGGGCCCTCTGTGAGAACATTTTGAGCATCAAACACTTCATTTCCTGCATTTTGGTGAATTTTTCTGCATCAATTCATGGTTTAAATGTCTTTAATTCTGTCAAAATAAAAGTCCCCTGATACTTCCATGCTTTTATTTGGTGGGGACAAATGCACATACATGCTCTTAATATCCTAAATATTAAGGAGAACATGTCCCCTGTGCCCCCCTTAATCTACACCCATGCACACACACATGCTATTTAAAACAAACAGCCTTCTTAAAATCAAATGTCACCCAGGTTACTGTAATCTGCAGCATTTAACAGCTTGAAAGAGCAAACCGGGGCACACAACGCGACGATGTCCCGTACAGGACTGTGTTGCCTGCCCTCATCTCACTATTCCTGTAAGTGCATCCATAAACAACCACTCTGCACACCTGATAAGAACCACTGAAGCTCATTTTAAAAAAGCGAGAAAACATATTAATGATCTCACCCTGTGTTGATGGAGAAGCAGCCGGTGCTGTCAGCAGGTTGCAGTTGCAGGTATAGTTAGTTGGTGTCGGTGCGGTGATCTGCCAGTCAGCCAGACGGGCTGGATGAGAAGGAGACTGCGGAGGATGGAGATGGTCTGCGCGTCTCCACTCGGGCTTGTTTTCAGTCTGCAGTGACGGAGCTGCGCCCTGCAGCGGCCGTCACGGTATATGACACTAAACGGATTGCATGTATGTGGGCTGTGCGTGTGTGTGCGCGCGCGCGCGTGTGTGTGAGGGGATTATGGCAGGGGATGCGTTGACACCAGCAGTGTGTGCGTTTTGGATGGGAAAGATTATAAATACTGGTATTTCTGTATCTTAATATTTCACAGAGGCTTATTTTGTGCTTTAAATCATATAGTGACATATTTGATATTTTTAAATCTCATGTCATAAACAATCCCACAATATTTCTGTAATATTCTCCCCCTGATATAACATAGAGCCAAGCATGACAGGCGCTATTTATTTGGCACGCGTCATTGTTTTATTGACACATTCCCTATGAAAAGCCTCCAGGCGTCATGGTGATGGGTTTGTGTACAAACACCACCTGTCTCATATAAACATCTTATTGGTAAATCATAATTATCCTCGCACTGATAACATTCCGCTCGTGAATGTCATTTTTAATGAAGTGTGGTGTAGCTCACGCGGAATGTCTAAAATGCAGTTTGGTTTCATTTCCGTCACGGAGAATTACCTGATGATTTCCTGGGAACAAGGAGCTGGAAAGGTGTGTGAGAAAATACCTCAAGCATCACACTACATATTTCCCAGACTGCATCATCATCATCATCATCATCATATAACCATTATGACTGTTGCTGTATGCTATTTTTAAACATGAATTACATATATTTCTGTAATACATAACAATGTAGGCCTACAGTGTGTGTGTGTGTGTATGTGTGTGTGTGTGTGTGTGTGTGTGTTGGGGGGGGGGGGGGGGGGTGTAGTTAAAGGGTTACTCCAGTGATTTATGATGTATTTCATAATGTTGATGGAAAAATATAAATAGAAAGGCAGGTATCCAAACTTTTGCTCGTAAATGGGTTTAGCCTCCCAGAAACCACTGGATCCTACATTTCCCACAATCCAACAATCTTTCATTAAAGCCTGGTGAAGTTCACGTTTCAAAAATGGTGAAATTTAGTATGAAAATAATTCAGATAAAATCACAGACATTAGTTAGATTGCTCATGGCGCCGCAGGAAATATGTGCCGTTTTTGGTGAACTTTGACTCACAGATTAGTTGTTGAACACAACATGGTCTCACAGAAATACATAAAATAAACACAACCTCTTAATCACCCACGTAGTGGTGGCATGTTATGTCGTAAAACATACACATATACATAAAAACAATGCCAACGGAAAGTCCATTAGGATCTCTTTTCGTGGTGGACACACAAATTCCCTGGACAATCTCACGCAATAGGGAGTCTAATGAGCAATAAAGTAGGGCAGGAGAAGAGGTGGGTCAAACAAACACAGGACTTTCACGCAGGAGACCGCTGTTCATGTCCTGTATGAGACCATACTTGAGCATTGAGATATTTTAACTTTGCCTGCTTACGTACTTTAAGTAAAGTGTCATTGTTACTAGCTATGCATGGTATTGGATTTTTGCCGATATCCGATATGCTGATATATAACAACTCATTTGGCCAATAACCGATACCAATATCGATATTCACTTTTTTTCCTGTCTGATTTTAGTGATCATCCACTTCTGTAGTGGAAGGTTGCACTGCTACATAATGCAGTGTTAAGAGGTTGTGGCCATTTCCTGTATTTCTGTGAGGACAGGGTAGCTGACCAACAGTAAACCGTCTTGACCTAAGAGTCCAAAATGGAGGAAGCTTCTCTAACTTATTAGCTCTATTGCATCATTCACTTCTATTCACCCTCCTCTAATCAAGAAAAACTGCTCCACAAGACAAATGGTTTGCAGTAGTTGATCATAGTGCTCTTTATAGTAGTCTCTTGAGTAAACTGTGTTAATGTACCCTCCCGTTAGCAACTGAGCTAGCTTTTTACCCCCTTTAATAAAATCTGTATTGGATGAAATCACGTAAAATCCCCAGGAGTCGCATTAGTAAACAGTACAGCTCAGAAAAAAACAACCACAGGGAGCCATAGTGACTGGCTTGTGTTAGCATGTCCTGCCACTTACAGTAGCATGTTAGAGGTTAGCTCGCCAGCTAAAGTATATTAGCAACAAGCCTTGCGAGTTGTCGAAAACTGGCACTTGGGCAGTGACTCACGGCATTAGACCTCGACGAAAAAGCTGCCCTGTAACGTCCGCATGATGAGCAGCTGGTCGCCGATATAGTTTAAAAATGCTCAGTGGTGTCAGGGGGGAACATGGCAGGACAAGAACAAAAATAAGGCGGTGAAAGTCTGACTGGGGTGGGCAAGCTCAACAAAACAGTGGTGTACGTGTCCCCTGAGATTATAAAGCCAAAGCCTGTTCTTTTTTTCCGAAACATAACCACGAACGTGTGTTGTTGAAGGAACAAAACAATCAATTCGTGGTGTTGTACTGATGTAGTGCTTTTATTTTGAAAGAGATTGTATGTAAAAAGTGAATTTCCTGTGAAAAAGGAAGTGTATTTTGAAAGAAGACAATGCATGAAACAGGCAGAACTTGACACTGTATCCCAGAACGTCACCAACCAACGCACCCAGGGTACCTTTCACATTGTATCTGGACGTGGAAAGTCCATGACCAAATGTTGATACATGACGAGATCGGAGCGAGAATGTGTTGTCTCTTGAGTGAACTGTGTGAACACACTGTACCATTAAAAACTAAACTAGCTTTTGTTTACTCTTTAATAAAACATGTATTGAATGAAATCATGTAAAATCCCCAGGAGTAGCATGAAGTGCCAGAGAGGGGTAAACAGTACAGTTTAGAAAAATCAAACAGAATCACAAGGTGCTATTGGGACTGTGTGTTAGCTACAGTATCATGTTAGATGTTAGCTTGCCAGCTAAAGCAGATTAGCAATAAGCCTTGTGAGTCGTCCTCATGTCACCAAGCCTCTAAGGCCAAATAGTTTGCCAGTACGCACAGATTCATTTCACTCTGTGCCACTTTCTAGTGTCTCTGCCCTGACACGTCTGCTTCTTTCAAACCTCATGCATGTTTTAAAAAAGCGAACTTCGGAGCCCTGTAACCTTGATGACATCATAAAGGTTATTTTCCTGAAACTTTAGAGAGCTCCCTTCAGAAAGCATAATGCATCTGATTCACAGGCTGACCAATAAACCGAAAATCTTGTGAAAACCCGGTTAGTGCCTTTTAATTGAACCTTTATAATTTCTTTCTTGATATCTTATAAGATCTTGAAGGGTCAGATTCTTATTGTACGATAATATTTTCTTTTATTTAGAGATGCTTACTTCCATAAAATACAATTATTCTTTAAACTGCATAGAAATAGTTTAATCAGGCTTGACCCTGAAAAGAAAGAAAGCCGTCTCTGCACATTTTTGTCTGGTTGAAGAATGAGATACAGTTTTACACATACTTGTTATGCTATTTTTACAGGCTCCTTTTTTAAGTCTTTCACTTATGATATATTGAGTGCCTTTTATTTTCCCACAAAGCACTTTCATAAACAGCTCCTTCAGATCAAGCCGCTTGCTCTCCACAGTAAGCCTTTCCTCGGAGCATGACAACAAACATGCCATAGAGACCTCGGCTGGTGAACCCAGACCTCTCCATAAATTCCAAGCGTGCAAACCCCTCAACCAAAACCACATTACTGACAATGAAAAAGGCACCGCTGCAGAAAGGGCCCGGCATATGACCTGCATTAGAACGGGTATGTTTCCGATAATGCGTGAAGAGGAATGTGCAAAATGAAAGGTTGGCTGCTGCACGAGTAAAAGGGTCATTCTGAAAGGAAATGTGGGAGTTAAAGGGAAAGTAATTCCCTGCATGCTTAGCCTTATTAAATATGTAGCAGAAAGGAAATGTGCTCTCTTTTACTCTTTAGCCAGACCCCCTCTGGCTGCCAACCAAGTGATGCCCACAGCAGCCTTCACATTTAGGTTGAAGAATCTTAAGATGTGGCCTCATAATTCTTCAGAGGGGATTATAATATTCAAGACATTTCTTCCCTTGACCTTGACCGCCCTGAGGCTGTCATCTTGTCTTCCTCAGCCATGAGCAAATACAAACCCTCTCCTGTTCTGCATCCCCCTCCCTCCCAAAGCTTTAAATATTGAAGATGGATAATGGCGTTCGCCTTCCTCCCCAGGCCGGGCAGAAAAGCTCGGAGAGGGAGAGGCATGCACACACTCATGATAAAGCGCATGCATGTCCTTACACATGCCAAGAAGCACAAGATGTCTCACTCAAGAAGAAAGGCAAGAATTAAGAATATGAATGGCTTTTTTTTTTTAACAGTTTTGATGTGAAGCCACTGATTTTGTACAACCCAGTCAAAACTATCTGGTCACAGCAGTTACACTTCATACCCATAGGTGGGTTATGAGACCTCTTCTACACAGTAGCAGGTCACAAACTTCGTGGTGATTCTGCAAAGGCTATGGAAAGCTGTGGTTTGATTGTGCGGGGATTTGCAGCCAAATTAAAAGTTGGGGATAGTTTTACTTTTAGCAGCGGACTGCAGCCAGAGAATACCTGCAGCTAGTCAGTAAACAGAGTCCTGTGATATGTTGACCATGTTGTTAGAATGAATTTTCTTGTTGTCTGAAACACTTGAAAATGCGCCCAGCCACAGAAAAATTTAATTATTGCAGTTGGATACACTGCACTGCTCTGGTGTGTTTTCACTTTTATGCATGAGTGGTAATTTTGTGCCCCCTCGTGAATGTGTTTTGTCTTTTTGAGTCGACTTTGTGACATTTTTGGTCATTGTATGTCTTTGTAGTCGAGTTGTGTCTCCTTGTGGTTGTTTTATGTCTCTTTGAGGAATATTGTGTGTTACTGAGGTGAATTTGTGTCACTTTGAATTGATTTTTTATGGCTGTTTTTGTCATTTTGTGTCTCCTTGTGGTTGTTTTATGTCTCTTTGAGGAATATTGTGTGTTACTGAGGTGAATTTGTGTCACTTTGAATTGATTTTTTATGGCTGTTTTTGTCATTTTGTGTCTCCTTGTGATGGTTTTGTGTCTTATTGAGATAGTTTTGTATCTCCTTGAGGTCATTTTGTTTCTTTTGGGTCATTTTGCATTACTTTGTTGTCATTTTGTGTCTCCTTGTAGTTGCTTTGTGTCTCTTTTTAGCCCTCTTTGCAATTATTTTGTGTCTCTTTAAGATAATTTTGTGTCTTTTTTGGTTATTATATGTCTCCTTGTGGTTGCTATGTGTCTCTTAATGGTCATTTTGTGTCTTATCAAGGTAGTTTTGTATCTCCTTTAGATCATTTTGTGCCTTTTGGGATCATCCTGTGTCACTGTGTAGCCATTTTGTCACTCCTTGTGGTCCCTGACACTTCTGGTCACTGTGCCTGCGCCTTGTTGACCCATTCAGTAATCCATCTATGTTCTTATCCTCAGATACATGCTTTCCATACTATGTGTCTTAATGTCAACACTGTGAAGTCATCACTCCTCCATTTCTGACATCTTTGACATTAGCAGCCCCTCCCCGCCTCCTTCTTTAAATCCCTATTAAATCTGTAATGACAGCACAGATGTTGCATAACAACACGGAATAAGGTGCTGCCTGGTGTCATGTCATAATCACTGTGATAATCATCATCGCTTGGAGCTGATGGATGCTTTAATTATCAAATATATCTGTCAGCAGTCTTCACACCTGGGCAGTTATAATATCACAAATGCTCATTAGTGCTTTAAAAATATTTCACTTTGTTTTTTTAGCATCAAAAAACAAAACAAAACAAAACTTTGAGGAGGATTTTTATTGTACCTTGATGTGTGATATGTCTTTAAAGAATGCAGTCAAATGAAATAATACATTACACATTCTGAATTAAATACCCCGACCCCAGAACAAAGGCAAATGTTCACAAACAAATGCAAAAAAAAGGCGAAACAATTAATAGGCCAGCACAAGTAACAAGCTGCCGTCTTCTCTTTTTAAATTGTAATAAATGTGCAAACAAAACATTGCATGTCCATTAAATATAACTGTAAACTCAAAATTGAGATATCAGCCCCTTATTTTATCCACTGTAAATAGTGCAGAAAAACTGGTGATCACAGTTTGGGAAGACTTTAGAGGGTTGGTTGGTGGTGCTGGTGGTAGTATTGTGCACATGTGTGTGTGAAGGAAGGAGGGAGGGTAAGACCAACAGATGGACACACATGGTTGACCATCTGCACGGGTGACAGAACTGGTTTGCCTTTCTGGAGTTTGGGGGTTTGGGGCTTTCTGTTGGAAGTTAAAGACTGTCCTCCAGAGGGAGAAGACATAATGTTGACGACAGCATTCCAGCACCTGTGGTGGTGACGAGCTGGCGACATCTCCATTAGGCTGTGGATAATCTCACACTGAGATTAATATGTAACAATCATCAAGTGCAGCACAAACTGCAGAATAAATTAAGATTATAGCTTATAGAAGACCTTGAGACTGCAATCATGGTGAGGGGTCAGTGACGGGAGTAAGTGGCGTGCTGTGGGAATTATGGGGGAGCCTTTTTAGTCAGGAATGTCCAAACGCAGACTGTGTGTTCAGGGGTCTCTGGACGATGACGGCGTTGGCCAAGTCGGCTTGTTCGAGGCTCAATTCTTTGTCGTCAAGCTCTCGGAAAGGAACTGATGTCGTCAGGACAAAAGGTGGGCAGCTCCTCTGGCAGCGTGCCACGAAATCTTGAACATCTGTGATCCTGGAGAAAAATTAGAGACAAAATCAGAGAAAGATTGGGACTGAGGGGTTTAAGAAACATTATAAGGTAAGGGTGACTCTGGTATTTTTCAACCTGGATCTGATTTTCCCATGTTTTTGTGTCTATATGACTAACTAACAAAGACAACCATTTTGTAAGTTGGTCCAGTGTTGAGAGACAGACTGCAGTGTAACCAGTTGTGGCATTTGGCACCATCAACTTCTGTCCTCTACAAGTTCGTGTTTTTGCCACTGACAGGCTCAGAATGTTAATACAAGTGTCTGACAACATTATGAAGGAGAAGGACCTTTTTGTTTAACAAGAAACAACCCCACAATCACTATAACCAAACTCACCAGGCTCCATTATCAATACATCAAACAGTAATTCTATCAGCATAAAACACTCTTGTGTCCAATGACGTTAGGGAGAACATCCCTACAGTGAAATAAAATGTTTCTCTTTACCTTTTGCTCAATCCAGTCTGTTCATGATCTATCTATTGTGTCTAACCAAGGAGAAATCTAGTTTTTACACTGTTGAAATCAGCTAAATATTCAGCTGACTTTGGAAATCTTCTAACTAATAACCATAAAGCCCAGTTCAGACCAAAGATTCACGATGAGACGAGTGAAAACATGCAACTACTTGCAACCGTTCTGCAACGTTCTAAAAACCTGCCGGTTCACACCAATGCAACTAGATGAGCCGGTGTATCATCTCTATGCAACAGCTCTCTTCTCTACTTCTGTTCTGATTTCCAGCTCTTCAGACTTATTTTGTTGCCGAATATAATTTGTAGCTTTTTGAAATATGAATGAGGATAGTGATAGTGAGATACTGGCTACAGCTGCATTAATAGTAGTGATGAAACAGGGAAAAACAGAAACAAAACCACCATCAGATAGACTGTATTCATAATAAATACACCACAATGATATAAATAACCAGCAGAAATTAATCAGTCTGTGAGAATGTGTGTGTTTGAGGGGGCATAAGCACATACAGTGAGCAGCAGCAGTGACCCACTGTCTGACACCGGCACACTGTGCACATACTGCCTTCTATAATATTAAAGGCAGGGTCCAGGCTTAAAGGGTTTTTCAGTATTTTTAAACCTAGATGCAATTTTCTTATGTTTTTGTGCCTAAGAAACTAATGGGAACAACTTTTTTTTTAAAAAAAATTGGTCCAGTATTGAGAGAGAGGGCTGCAGCCAGCAGCAGTAAAACATGCTACAGTGTGAGCATGTTAACACGACCAATTTACGCCCACTGAATATGCTCTTTTGCCACTGACAGACTCAGATTGTTATTCTAAGTGTCTGACAACTAAAGGAAAGGATCCGTACAGAGATAGGCCGTTTTGTTCATCAGAAACAGCCCCAAAATCTTGATTGCCAAATCCACCAGACTCCATTTCAATAAACAGTAATTTTGTCATTGTAAAACACACGTTATTCAAAGTTGAGAGAAACAAAATAAAACTCAAAAAAGCTGTCTTGCTTCGTTGTCCTACAATATGCTCTTTTGCCACTGACAGGCTCAGATTGTTATTATAAATGTCTGACAACTAATGGAAAGGATCCCTACAGAGATAGACCGTTTTGTTCATCAGAAACAGACCCAAAATCTTGATTGCCAAATCCACCAAACAGTCATTTTGTCATTGTAAAACACACGTCATTTAAAGTCGAGAGAAACAAAATAAAACTCAAAAAAGTCGTCTTGCTTCATCGTCCTACTGTTCCAACAATCACCAATTCTGGTTTGGTTGAAACAAACTGTTAATACACCCAGTTAGATGTTGAAATAATCTGGTTCTATACATGCTAAAATCATTGTTTATTTAAATGGAATCTGGTGGGTTTGGTGATTTTGGGGCTGTTTTTGGTAAAAAATGATCTTACTCTAACAAAAAGGTCTATCTCTGTAGGGATCATTTCCATGTTGTCAGACACTTATCTGAGCCTGTCAGTGACAAAAACAAGCTTTTTTAGTGGATGTATAGCAACAGCGCCATATGTGCTACATGTTTACATTGCAGCCTATTTCGCTGCTGCAGCGCTCTCTCTTAATATGGACCACTTACAGAAATAGTTTACCGCATGAGTCACTTAGACACAACAACATGTCCAGGTTGAAAAATACTGAAGTTCTCCTTTAAGAAAGGCAGAGTTAGAACAATCCCTTGTGTCTGCTCCTTCCGTCCAAATACTCTACTCTCTCTTGTGACACATGACGTCTCTGTGAAGCACTATACTAGTAACATCATCCATTATTAATCACGGCCCAGCATAGACGAGCAATCTCATGGCAGCCCCACTCCTCACACACAGAGGCTGGCTGAAGGTTGGAGGGGTTCAGCCCTCTGTATCCTTCAGCTACTAACCCCGTTATATAAATGCTGCATCCGAGTTACGCAATCCCTCTCTGGGGATTTTATAGATCCACTCCGTTGCTACATCTCAGATTATGTTTTCTGCAGCCCCATGCACTGTGGCAGGGAATATAACATGCAACATGCCTTCAACTCCAGCAGACTAGAACAAAGCATTACGTAATCCTTAAACAAACCCCCCTCGCCGCCTCCCATGCTAGTCCAAACAAAAATATTATGTCATTCCTTCAACTACTTCTTTCCTGCGATACTCGAGATTAGAGGATTTATGATAGCATAGCAGGAGTGGGAAGTGTTTAGATATACGCAGATCATTCAATGTGTAAAATATGATTTGATGATGTGAAGCTCAGATGTAAAAAGATGCATTTCGGCCTCGACTTTGTGATACACACCGATGCGATAGGTTAAACCTCTGCACCAATCTCCTGCCGTCAGCCAACCAGATCTGCAGGGAGGTGACAGGAAGGGCGTGGTCTAGTGTTACCATGGGAATAGGAGGAGATTCTCCATCCTCGTGCACAGATGGTGACCTGGCCACTACTCTGGGTGCAACACTGAGAATGGACAGGAATAAATAGAAGATTAAGAATCGGTTAAAAGTGCACACAGCATTTGCATTGTGTATTTCTGACTAATTACTGCAAGACGTGAGCAGACACTATCACACTGAATATTTGTTTGAACTCTCTGGACAATTTAGCATTCATACAGTGATGCTATGGAGATGTTGAGGCTCTGAGTTCATCAGGCTGTGTGCTTGCTCAGATTTGCTTGTGGGTGTTTTGATACCTGGATGTAGAGGGACATCTAGTGGTGTAAAGTAGGAAGTATATTGAATTTTGAGGCTTGAGAAACTACTTTAAAACAGTAACTCCACGTGTACATTTTTTATGATTCCTGACCATATTCATAAACTAAATAACTATTTAAACAACTCTATTTAAACAACTCTTATATTAACATATACACTATCATGTTATCAAATGCAACCTTTAACTTATCGTCACAGCAACAGTCTCTTACCTGCCAAGTCGATACCCTCGGCCGCTGAAGGGGTGAAAGGCCTTTTTCCTGGGAACATAATTTTCCTCCGTGAGGTCCTCCACACTGATCTCCAGCTCCTCCTCCTCGGCTCTGCTCTCCCACTCCGCCGGAAGCTCCCTGGGAAAGATAAAAGACCGGGGTTGGCGTCTCGTCAGATCAATCAATATGACAAATGAGCGCTAATGAGCATTTTGCTTTATCTATCTTATGTGGCCTGGCTGTGGTCTGTAGGAGGGACATCTTTACTGCTAACCTCCCCTTGGGGACTGATCGGGT
Organism: Epinephelus lanceolatus; assembly: GCF_041903045.1. Classification (NCBI taxonomy): domain Eukaryota; kingdom Metazoa; phylum Chordata; class Actinopteri; order Perciformes; family Serranidae; genus Epinephelus; species Epinephelus lanceolatus. Next base: position 5,821,220 of record NC_135746.1, on the reverse strand, counting down.
TCGACTGTGAGATCGAACCATCGACTGACATACACACAGTGTTCATATGTTTTTGTGTCTACGTGACTGATCTGAATAAAAATCAAATTACATCCACTAAAAGCGCCTGTTTTTGTCACTGACAGGCTCAGACTATTATATTAAGTGTTTGACAACACTATGGAAAGGATCCCTACAGAGATAGACCTTTTTAAAAAGAGTAAGATCTCTTTTGTTTGACCAGAGACAGCCTCAAAATGCTCGTTTCTTTAACCTTTATTTTAGGATTTCCAATATAACACAAATTCTCAGTATATCATTTTAACAACAAATATTTTGACAGGTAGAAAAACAACAAAAAACATGTCCTAGAACTTCAGCATTACTAGTAGAATAAATACATATACACAGCAATAGCGGGTTTACTGCTATAGAGATAGATAGACACTCAAGTACAGGGCTCCAAATTCTGACAGATATTTGAATCTTATTCTTATTATAGAATCTTCCTACATACAATAAATTAATCAGCTCTCTTATCCATATATCATATGCTGCTGCACAGTCTGACTTCCACATAATTAGAATAAGTTTCCTTGCCACAACCATACCAAGTGAAATGGACTGAGTTCTATACTGCCAAAGGTAACGCACCCGAGGCACCTCGGACAGCAACTAGTGGGTTAGGTTCCCAGTTTTTCTCAAAGGCATTAGAGAAATATACTCTTCCAATAAGTTAACAACGTCCAACATGTCCAAAGAGAATGTGTTAATGTCTCATCTGCCTCTTTACACCTACTACAGAGGGCGGAAACATTACATTACCATGTAATTAACATTAATTTTATCATTATGAAACACCCTTCATTCACGGAAAAAAAAAACATGTAACCCACAAAAACGGTCTTGGTTTATCTTTTAACTGTTCCAACAATCACCTACTTTGTTATTGTTGAAATAAACCTTTAATTCACCCGGTTAGATGTGAAAACATGATGGCTGTGTACATGCTTAAATTACTGAGTCTGGTGCATTTGGCAATAGTGATTTCAGGGCTGCTTCTGGTTAAACAAAAAAAGGACCTTACTCTTTGACCAAAGGTCTATCTCTGTAGGCATACTTTCTATTTTTGTCAAACACTTACAATAACAATCTGACAATGAGTCTGACAATGGCAAAAACGAGCTCTTTTATTGGACAGATTTTGCTGCTACTGGCTGCAGCCCTCTCACTCAAAACTGCACCAGTTTCAAAAAGTGTTGTTCACATAAGTCTCTTAGACACAAAAACATGGGAATATAAGGCCCAGGTTGAAGAATACAGGTTACAGTTGTTTGTCACAGACACGAGTCACATTTTCTCAGTACAACCCAGAGCCAGCAGAAACATCGAGTGATGAAATTTAATAACACAATAAAAAATAGAGTAATAATAATAACACTGCTTTGTTATTTGCTTTTCGACTGGAGAATATTACGTGTCACAATATCTGACCATCGCACAAATCACTGTCCTCCATCTGTAGCCTGAGTACAGGCCAGAAGGCAAGTTATTAAAAGACAGATGACAGCATTTGTTGTAGTAGTTGTTATGTCACTGATATTAATCAACAGTCCTGTCAGATCTCAAGATACTACGGCTCTTATGTGCTTAAAATGAATACGTCACCCCCAAAATGACTAGTTTTATTTCAATTACTCACCCAGTGTTTCATTGAATTCAAATTCGTTTTTCTCACATGCCTCCACAGAACGGAGGAAAGTCTTGATGAATTGAAGTAAAGGCTGCCCAAGTTCAACAGCAAAACTATATCAAAACATTGGTTAACAAACTCACACAAATCATGCAGTATAATCCAAGTCTCATTTATCCAGTCGCACACTAGACAGTCCTTTCTGACAGGGAACTGAACTAAAAGTGAAACTTATCTCTGCTCTCTTCAAAGTCAGACTCCATTGACTAAAAGTAATTTTTATCTTGATGAGTACGGGAGCCGCTCATCTTCTGCTACCTCGATCAGTAGTTTAAATTATCAGCCATTTTTACAGAGACTGCACCAAAGGATAGCTTCAAAGTTCCTTCTTTATGCCTCCTTTGCATTTTTACACAGAACCAAATAGCAGCAGCATCATTCTGCTACAGTGTGTGATCACAGAGCGTCAGCCTCTAGTGCATTTGTAGCGCTTTACAATCATTTACTGTCTCTGTTATATGCCTGCTGATCTTGTCCCCTGCTCAGAAGGTAAGGAGCCCCCGAATCTCTTTGTTTCCCAAACTAGCGGACATTTACAGCTGCTGTTCTTCTTCTTTGAGTTAGCCACTTACTGCTAACAGCTACTTTTTAAATCTCCTGTGGTCGGTTGCACGCAAAACACATTGTCAAAACCTCACACCTGTCCTGCCCATGGTCCCGTCCTGCTGACTGACCTGTTTATACAGACAATTTTGTGCTGTTACTACTACTTGTACAGGCAGTGTAAAAGGGGATAATGTGTGACTTTGCTGAATTCGAAGTGAATCCCTTAAATACGGAAGCGTATTGCATTCACTTGAGTTTTTCTGAGTAATTTTTTCTGTTTTTTTTTTCTGAGTAATTTTTTTCTGTTTTTCAGAGTAATTTATTTATTTTTCTGTTTGTCGAGATAATTTTTTTCCTGAACGAGGAGACAAGATACTTCAAAATCTTGCGAGAAGCTCCCACCTGGCACCTGCAAGTGACCCCTGCATCCATGGTGACTCCTGCTCATGGATGTATCTTGCATCCGTGCTCCTGCTCCTAGACAGTTTCAACTACGGGATCAATAAGGGTAAGGCACGTAATTAGTTACACACAGGGTATGATAATCTAGCTATGTTTTCCACTGCATCCTTCTGGTGTAGGCCTATCGCTCAATCTAACAGGTTAGGTTAGTAACAGGTTGTAACAACGTTAGCTGACAAATTTGTGATGAGTAACAATGTTCAGCATGATGGTAAAAAACTGTTAGCTTAACGTTACCTGACAACTGAAATCATGCCCATACACGTTTGTCAGGTAATGTTGTTACAACCTGTTACTAACCTAACCTGTTACATTGAGCGATAGGCCTACACTAGAAGGATGCAGTGGAAAACATAGCTAGATTATCATACCCTGTGTGTAACTAATTACGTGCCTTACCCTCAGTGCTTAATTTGTAAAATTAGAAGTAGGGGAACACTTTGGGCCTCTGAGAGAGCAGTGTTCCCCCACTCCCAAAAGTGGGAGAACACTTTTTTAAGCGGCACCTGAGCCGCCTCACTGCGCAACTCTGAATGGAATGGTTGTTACATCTAGTGTTGTCACGGTACCAAAATTGGGACCCACAGTACGATACCAGTGAAAGTATCACTGTTCTGAGTAGTATCAGGATACCACAGCAAAAATGAGGCAGATGTGCCTTTTGTCATTTATAAAAAGATAAATCATTTTTCTATAATACATCAATGATATTTCAATGGAATAAATTACTTATTGACTTATTCATACTTCAAAAACAGCATCAATAAGTGATGAACATAGGGGGGATCAAAATAAAATAAATAAATAAAATAAAAATCAACCAGCCACCCTCCTCCCCTGACAAGTAAAGAACAGTCCCTTCATAAGTAAAGAACAGTCCTTAAAGTGCGGTGAGGTTTGTGGACCGTTACCTGCCACAAAGAGAGAAGTGTGAACGGCTCGTTTCTCCTCTAACACGCCACATACCTATGTGCCACAGCTCGGTTGTCCAGGTACTACTGGGCAGTCATGACGCCAACGAAAGAGGAAATTAGGCTACTGGACCTGGAGTTGGACTTCTCTGTCGCCGGTAAGCCGTTATCTTGCGCCGTGGAGCCGCCATAGGCTATTTGACCGCCGTATTCCTGTCTGTGACCCCCGTTCAACCCACAACTGCCAGGATTCACCTTTCGTTTCTGCTGCTGGTTGAAATCTGTACTTGCACAGCGTGCTAAATGAGAAAAAAATTTCCACGAAAAACAGAAAATATTACTCCGAAAAACAGAAAAATAAAGAAATTACTCCGAAAAACAGAAAAAAATTACGATGAAAAACAGAAAATATTACTCCGAAAAACCGAAAAATAAAGAAATTACTCTGAAAAACAGAAAAAAATTACGATGAAAAACAGAAAATATTACTCAGAAAAACCGAAAAATAAAGAAATTACTCTGAAAAACAGAAAAAAATTACTCCGAAAAACAGAAAAAAATTACTCAGAAAAACAGAAAAAATTACTCAGAAAAACCGGGCTTTTTTTATTTGTCAAGTGAATGCAATACGCTTCCATACTTTAAAACATCAAAGTCACACAATAACAAACTACTGATGAGAGCAGCAGCCCATGTGTTCGGTGAGATAAAATTAGGGCTGTACAGACTTTTGTCAATTGAATCAGATTCTGACATTTATCATGACTATTCGTTGATTTGTTTTGTGTTTTTCCATTTGAAGTTTGAAGTTTAAACAGGGCTCAGCAGGACGTTCGGTGCAACATTCTTTTACACAGAGAGTGTGTGGTGTTAAGTATCTGCGAGCTGTAAAATCACCACTTCCTAGCAGAAGAGAGAAGATAATGTTATCTCGGAGCTTTGCGGTGGAAAGTTTCTCCTCCTCTGCTCCACTGCATCACATCTGCAGCTCTGTACCAAAGAGTAGTGTGAAAGACAAGAGTGCTCACTCTGTGGTAAAATGGTCCCCAGAAGTACACTGCAAAGCACACCAATGACTGAGGGGTCTCTGACTGATGATTCGAATCTCCGACTTTCAAGGGGCTGGTCTAGATAAAATAACAGTTTTTGTGAATGGACTCTGGCTTGGAGGAGGGCATAATGTTTTAATATATAGTTTTGTTGTGGTTAAACACGGACCCCTATGACTTCAATTCATCAGGACTTTTCTCAGATTTCTGGCTCACCATGGACGCATGTGAGAAAAACACAAATTCTTCATAACACAGGGTCAGTACTTGACATACAAATGGTCATTTAGGGAGTTAAGTATTCTTTTGATACAACAACCCTATCAGGGTTTACAAAACTGTGCTCCCATTGAGCTTTAAGGCTGAAAAATCTGACTCAATACACCTGTAACACCTGTAAAAACTTGTCTTTGCCGCTTTCACTCACCCCCTCTTGATGGCATCCAGGAAGTCCTGATTCTCTGGTATGGTGTAGCTGCGAAACTCCTCATCGTTCACAGTGAAGCCGTCCTTCCACAGCCTCACCACCATCTCCACCTTTGAGTAAAAGCCACACAGATGATGATCAGCCTGAGACACAACAATCCCTGTATGTGCTGAACTCCACAGGCTCTGGAGGCGTCACAGGTGTAAACACGAGTCGGTTAATGAGCATGTATAACTGCAACGTCACCCTAACAATGTCCACTGAATTTTTAAAATGGCAGCCTAAATGTCCCTGCTGACATGTTTTAATACTCATTTTTTATTCATAGGCTATAAGTCTGTGTGTGTGTATTAATGCAAAGTTAATTACATACAATAACAATCTCAATGTCTGAGGACACAATGAGGTTTTCCCGTTTCCCCTGCAGAGATATCGGCCCTGCAGATTTACTGGTGTGAAATTGTTTCTGACCTTTGATGTCCCCGAGGCATCGTAACAGATCTTCTCCACCTCATCAAGGAGGTCCTCTACCGAGAAGCTACGCCTCATTGGAGCCTCCTCTTCATTTTCTTTACTGACAGCAGCCCATTAAGAAACAGACAAGTGTGTAATTCACTCATTATATGTCTTATTGAATTCGGCCCGCAGTCACAGCCTTTATTATACATAACTGTTCTATTCTTGAGTTCTCAACCCTTAAACTGTGCTCAGGCATGCAGGTTTGTAAACCAGAAAATGCAGCTTAAGGGGGAAAAAAGAGCTCTGCTTGACACATTACAGTCAGATCAAATTGATTTCTTACTCTGGATGAGACACACATGATACTGACCTGTATAAATGAATGTTTCACTCAGGAAAAACACCAACAGGGTGACTGGGACTCTTAAATTGTTGCATTTAAATAGGTGGGATTTTAATTAAGGACAATATATCATCATTATTGGTTGTGACTTACCCGTTGTCATCTTTCTCGCCCCCCTCAGTGTCAATCTCTTTCATGACGTTGTGTGTTTTCCATCTGATAACAGAGCAAACATCATGTCAGGGCCTATCACACCATTCTATATATATCTATTAGCACATCCGTTCATAATGTAAATGTGATCACTGGTTATTCACGTGTCAGTGTGTTAAGCCCCAAAAACCTCCCCTAATACACCAAATCATTTCTACACAGCTCCAGTATCGATAAACAGCGTGCAGCCTTATCTTTAATTATATAAGTGGGCGGCGGAGACAGAAGCCATGGAGGCGCGCGGAGACAACGACACACACCCGGACCTGTGTGTGTGTACCCTCACATGGATTATACACACATATACACACTCATTAGCATGCGCGTATTAAGGTTAAGGTCACATACTGATTTGCCAGTCCGCGTTGTGTCGCTTAATCCCGGGCTACACATCTGCAGCCATAAGTTTCGTGCAGCGAGGCTCTTCTGCTGAGCAATGTGTGTGACGTCACGGTGCCGTAAATCGACCCCTCCTGTCGTGACGACACCGCTGCTGCTGCTGAGCTCAGCACATCGTCCTACAATAGAAACTGATGATACACTATTCAGTGGCATGAGGGTATAAATAGCACAGTGAGGTGTATATCATAATGTCATTGTAACAGTGAGGGAATCACTGGGCTGTTTTTGGTGGTAAATTTCCTAATAGCATCGCAGTAATTATACATGTCCTATAATCTTTTTATTATATTGCACATCTGTGGTGCAGTGAGATTATAACGACCCAACTGGACTGTATAATCATGATGTTATATATTTATATATGTTTTTATTATGGACCACAGTCCACATGTGATCAATATTATGTTATATTATATTGTTATATAACTTATATTATTTATTAATATTATTTAAGATATTATTATTATTATTATTATTATCTATTTATTAATTATGTCTCACAGTCCAGATATGGTCAATATAGTATATTATTATACTATATATATATTATTATATATATATTATATTATTATATTATATATATATATATATATATATATATATATTATATATATATATATATATATATATATATATATATATTATTATGCTATTTTTTTGGTAAATTCCTAATAGCATCACAGTAATTCTACATTTCCTGTAATGTTTTTATTACATTGCACATCTGTGGTGCAGTGAGATTATAATGACCATCTGGACTTTATTATAATATTTTCAGCAATTATTATTATTATTATTATTATTGTTACTGTTGTTGTTATTATTATTATTATTATTATTATTATCTATTTATTAATTATGTCCCACAGTCCAGATGTGGTCAATATATTATATTATATTATATTATATTATATTATATTATATTGGGCTATTATTTTGCTATTTTTTAGGGTAAATTCCTAATAGCATTGCAGTAATTCTACATTTCCTGTAATGTTTTTATTACATTGCACATCTGTGGTGCAGTAAGATTATAATGACCCCATCTGGACTGTATTATAATATTTTCAGCAATTATTATTATTATTATTATTATTATTGTTATTATCATTATGTATTTATTCATTATGTCCCACAGTCCAGATGTGGTCAATATATTATATTATATTATATTATATTATATTATATTATTAATAGTAGTAGTAGTATTAGTGTTAGATTTATTTTTATTTTGTCTTTTTATTGCTTTTATTCTTTTTATTTATAATTATTGATATAGACATTTTGCGTCTTGTATTTTTTTGTCTCATCGTCCAGTTTTACTTTACTCTGCTTATGTCAGATTATGATTTCAGTGTTTGACTTTCTGTTGCTATATCCTGTTTCTGTTTTTCCTTCATCTGTCAAAGTCCTTTGTAAAGGTGCTATATAAATACAATTCTTGTTATTATCATCATCATCATCCATTGTGGTATATTAACAGTCCTATGTTCATTACACTTCTTCCCTCTATTTAACAGCATACCATTTATACAGAGGACTATACACATTGTTTATATACTCAAAAACCACGCCTGCCCCTTTATTAAACACTGGACAGTGGACAATCTGAAAAACATGTTTATTTTAATGTAAGGCATGTTGCAGCCCAAGTCTATTCTTAGCTTGTTTTCAGGTGATGAAGGTTTCTAGAGCTGCATACGTTGCCATGCCTCCTGTTGCCCACTAGGAGCACACAGCATAACCACCAGTAAATGGATATAACTGAGTGTACAATATGAATTAATTACTTAATGCTTGTGTGCATTAATAATTAAATTAATATTTGAATGAGTCATTTTCAGAATTTATAATTCACAGTGCAACTAAAACCCATGTATAGCCTCAGGCAATGTCAAAGGAACAGCCTCTCAACCCTCTGATAAGTCAGTAATGATTTGTCTACTTGTGCCCTTTGAAAGGCCCAATGAATCCTTTATTTGTTCAGAAATGTGAAACATATTCACATACATACTTGAAGAGTTTTAGATAATTGAGTTGTGTGTGTTTTGGAAATAATGAGAATTTAAAAAATACTAATAAATACACATTTACAACATCAGAAAACATTAGAATTTGGACAAACATAACGTATTATCCAATATGATAAAAATAGTTTTGATTCTGCTTTTTTTAAAAAAAAAACATAGCTTGAACCAAAAACATGAAACAGATGGCTAGCACAGTCACATCCTCAGTCAAGCCAGAAATAGAAGAGGCAACACACACAGGTTTAGGTTTCAGCAGTGATCCCCAAACTGGGGTCAAGGGATCCCACAGAGACTCTGGAGGGGATCACAGGACGTTCTTGGCAAAGTATGGTTTTGTTAAATGTCAGTTTTAATTCAAGGGACACCGAGTATGATCAAAGGTGTGACCACTTCAACATGACATGAATTGTGCCTGACAGATATTATGATATTGCAGATATTCATTATATATATATATTTTACATGTGGGAACTGAATGGTGCAGAGAACAAGGTGGGACAAGGACAGGCAAGGTGAGTTTATTTATATAGCACCATTTAGACACAAGGCATGCAAAGTGCTTTCCAGGGGCATAGATATACATTAACTATAATATATTAAAAAAAACATTAAAATTGCATTTAAAAGACAATGAATAAATTAAAAAAGAAAAAGAAAAAAAGGCAACAAAAACAAATAAGGGAGTGTTCTTTACTTATTAGAGGATGGGGGTTGCTGGGGTGTGACTTCTTTTTTTACATATATTTTTTCTTGAGCCTCCCTGAGTGACTGGCAGAAAATGCATGACCCTCCATCCCACATAATTTAGTTATTATAAATTTAAAAACTCATCCTTTGATGTTTTGAAGTTAAAGACAAATCCTGGAGTTGGAAAAAAGCCTCAGTTTTTCGCTCTTGTCGTGTGTGCTGGTTAGCAAATAATTAATTTTTTGGTCAAATTTTAAATGAGACATGCAGATAAAGTGATTTTTAAGAAAGATTACTATTTCAAGCTCTTATTTGGTTATGTTCTTTTCTGTCGTGTTGGCCCCACATAGGAATGTGTCCAAGGACTGTTGGAAATTTGAATATCCAACAATAATTTCTGTTCTGGCCACGATCAATTTCATAAAATTGGCATTTTTTGATGAAAACATGTCTTCCAATCAAAGGCTGATTGTTTTCGAATGTTTTCTCTCGATTTTTAAAGAAAACATGCCTTCCGGACCCCACATACGATGTGTTCAAGGACTGTGGGATATAGGAAAACCCAAAGATAATTCTGTTTTTACAGTTTCTGGCAATTTTTAAAAAGAAAACATGCCTACCAAACACGTCACTAAGTTAAGAAGGCATGTTGCTTTAAAAATCTTTGGTCTTAAACTTGAAAAAATCAGGCTGACTGTGTGTAGCACTTTTAATGCATTTTAAAATACCTTGAATCCTTTTTGTCACGTTAATAAAAATGGCTGGTTATAGGCTATAGCTCTGGACTAAATACGATTGTCTTGTTTGCTCAAAGTTATTGTTACTTTTTTTTAAACAATTGCTTTACAAGGGGTGTGTATGTGGGGGTGGGGGAGGGGGGCAGTTAATAAATGTTAATGTGTGCATTCAATAAAAAAGCACAACTGAAACTTGTAACATATAATTAAAACCAGTAAACAAAGTTGGAAAAATAGCGGTAAAATAAATAAAAAAACACAACCATTTGAAGTTGTAATAAAAACACAAGTCTACCCCAAGTGCTTAAAAAAGTCTTTGACATGCCTGCCCCTTTTTGCACTACCCCTTCCCCCTCATAAATAACGAACAGTCCCTTAAACTACAGTATGAATTTTGAAAATGGGTGAAGCCCCCCTTTAATACTCAATCCTTACAAACTATTTGAGGTAATAATTATTTAATTATAATAATTATAATTTCCACAGCCCTGGAGCTAATGACTCCAGTCAAAGTTTTACATGTCGACATCGTTTTGATCATATTTTAAATTAACTTAGAAAGAGAGTAAACTTTTTTTTCTCATATAAACTGGAAGCTGCCCACTCCCATCTGTTTTCTGCAGCTTCAAACCGGTGTCCCACTGGTGTTTATTTAGAGGGTACACTGTGTACTCAAGTTTAAAAACATCACATATTTACTTTTTTCCAAGTTTTTTTCTTTTTGTATTACTATAGGGAATTATTGTGCATCAGGGGTGTTTAGTGGAGTTACTTTATTTAACTTTATGGTAACCTTTATTCCCAGTGCTCCAGTAACTAGTCTTACACTAAGTTGCACATTATAACCATAGCAAAAGGACACAGTTAATTCTGTTCATTGTAATGGTGTTTGATATATTTTTATGATAAATTTATGATAATAAGGCTACTAGTTTTTTTTTGTGGTAGTAGTCCAGTCAGCAAAAATTAGTGCACCTGCAAAACAGACCAGGCTACATCCACTTGAGGGAGAGGGAGGGAGGAGATAGAGACAGACAGGGAGAGGGAGAAATGGCGCCTCGATGCTGCGCTCACTGAGGCAGTGTTTGGAGCCGGTTAGGGAGATTCAGTAAGGGCAGACAAAAGGAAAAAACATGGTGAACACAAGGAAAAGCTCGCGGTCGAGGAGCGGTCCCTTCATCTCCTCCAGGACTCGGTCGTCGTCGAGAAACGAGCGAAACTCTGAGGAACATGTAAGCCGGTTTCTTTTCTTTGCCGGTGTGCTAACTGGCTCTGCTGCTACTTGGCTAAGCTAGCTAGCTGTAGCCGTGGCCTCAAGGTGTTCCACTAAATGTATTATTCACAGCAAAGTACGACCACCACCGCACTTGACACCCACTCAGTCACGCAGAGACACAATAAAACTCCTGAATGCGGTGATTCGTGTCCGTGTCACTCGCTCTGAACGTGTTGCACAGCTGTCAAATGACATGCTAGCGATGTTAGCTCCTGGCTAGCTTCAAGTTGAGTTCTCTTTGTGTTTGGCAATTTCTCCCGGCTGACTTGTTTCACCATTGTCTCCACATATTAGCCCTTTCAATGAAGACAACTTGGATTTTGACGTGAGGCTTCTAGCATCGCTTCACGTCGCCGTCCTGGAAGCGTTAGCGTTGTTATTTTCTCAAATGTATAGAGATAAAGCTTTAGAGAAGCTAACATTTGTAGGTTAGCTAGCCCGACAGCTAGCTTACAGTGGGGGAAGGGAGTCCCTGGTTCAAAACAGTTGGCTGGCTCCAGTCCCATATTTAGAGTCTGAACTTGGTGAACTTTATGTTGTAATCCTCAAAAGACCCCTGTGCAACATGTTTACACGTTTAGTGTTTCAACCAGGCAAATATAACGTTAAACAGACGCTTTTTTCCGACTTATTCGGAATGTAGGCTAAATTAATAGCTGATGTTTTCACTGTGGCTGTGTGACCCACAAGCTGACAGTCTTTGTCTCAGAATGTAAACATTGAGATTATGTAAGGCCGGGGAGGTCGTGTTTCTGCATTATTTGCGATTATTACAGCACTTAACACAGGAGAACAATATAATTCACCGATCTGATAATTTATTGACAGCCATTAGCACATTCTGGAGTTTCAATGGGCTGTTTGGCGGGGGTTTATACTTTGTTGAATTGTGGCTGAAGAAATCCGAGACCTTCCTGGATCATGTCCAGAGCTGTGGGTCTCAAGCCAGGCTAACTGATGACACATTAAGCGATATGTGATTTATTACAAGGCTTGAGAGTTAAAAACCCTACACGTCCACTATGCTATTTCCAAGAATTAAGATTGATTTTGTGCAATACCTCCCAACTGTTTCTCTCAGCTTCCTGTGTGATGTCACAAACTTGTTGCTTAAACTTACAATAATGTTAAGGCGCACCTATCTGGCCACAGCTGGGCTTTTGCTAGTACATTATTCACTGCCTGCACATATCTATCTATCCAGTCAGTCAGTCAAACAGACAAACTCCTCTGCAGGCATTGCAGACAGTTGCCTATGACAACAGCGAGATATGCTCTCATATCAGCAGGGAAGTTAAAGCTGTGAAGGGCACAAGCATCAAGGGCATATGTCTGGATGGTGCTCTGTTGTGATTTGGGGAATACATCGAGGAGTTGGGCACAAGGTGTCTTGTCTCATAATACGCTACTGGAGCTCTTGTCTTTTATGTTGTCACAGATTTTTACTTTGTTCACACATGCTCGGTATTTGCTTAATATTCTGGCTTTGTACGTTGATTGATGGGGTGAATTTTTTATGCAAATAATTGTGAAAAGCTGTCACGGTATTTGGCATCCTCTTTTTTTGTTGCTTGCGTGTTCTGATCATTTTTTTTGCATTCTCACCTCCTTCCTCTTTTAAATTGGTGTGATTTTCTGTTTGCTCAACAGAAGGAGCCCAGTAGTGATGTGAGCAGTCCCAGCAGCCCGCGGTTGGCTCCCCCTTCTAAGCGGACGCGGCGGCAGACTGCCTCCGAGCCCAGCTCTAGTGATACCTCACCGTCCCCTCAGACTAAGGGCCAGAGGGTCAGCTGGGACATTCCTACCTACCGCACCAGGTCAGTTACTGGCCTTTGTTTCGCTCATCACGAGCATCTCAGAGTGATGGTGTATGATATTGTGCAGAAGAATGACAGGCTAGTACATTGCTGCTTTGTCTTTGGCAGTCGTGTAATGTTTTGTCAAGACAAAGTTGGCTGCACAAAAAGTTTCAACAAGTCAGCTATTTGTTGTCCCTGGCTGTCGAGTCAGGTCTCATTCTTTTCAAATCATGCATTGCAATCAGGTAAACATGAGCTCTTCAGCTGTGCATACATATTGTCACTCATTTTGTTCTATTTCTAGGTTGTCCTCTCGCATAATGCAAAATGGGCACGGTAATAAAATTCTTTTCAATTACCCTCAATCATGATTTTAGAGGCACACAATTAAAAAAATGGTCACTAATTAATTTTTTTCTTGTTGATGCTGCAGCCCATATGAGTCACCGGAATGACGAGAGTGGAGGGGGAGATCACTCTCACATGAATGGTCATGTGGAGCTGAAGAGGAGCTGCAGGGTGAAGAAGAGCCAATTTGAACACCTCAATCAGAGCCTGCTGTTTGACCAGCTGGTCAACAGGTAAGCTCCCAGTGACACTTCTGACACCTTTCTCTGAAATATTACTTATAAAACAAGAGAAACAGGAGGAGGAAATGATTGTATTGGTTGAAGCGGACTTTATTCATGTCAGAAGATATGAATTATGACTTAATATACTTGAAAAAAGCATGACAAATCCAGAAAGCACAGTGTGTACTTTTGAACAGTGCAGCTGTCAAGTCAGGGCTACAAGTCCTACACTGCAGTTCACCTAATATTGATGTGAATACCCTCAAATTAGAGATGAAATTCAGCATCTCATACATATTGGTAATTTCTCAACATGTTATTTAAATGGTTGCTCAAGGCCATACATTACATTTTTTTTGCACATAGCACTGGTGCTACAGAGGTTGAGAGTTTTGTAACACAGGAATAAATGTATCAAGTAAGTCCATTGTAGTTTGTACTGTAGTAACCCCTTTCCTTCTGGGATACAGGCTACATGTGCAGTACACAAGTATTTGTGTAGAGAAACAGACAGAGACTTTGTTTGATCATGAAACCCAGTGTTAATTGTAAAGTTCTCTGGTTTATCAGTGAAGTCTGTTAACTACTACTGACAATGATGAACAGAGTGACAGCTGACTGATATTAACAGGTCCACTGTGGGTTGAATGCGCAGCAGCAGGTCCATGTTATACACAATACATCTGTTGTATCAAATGTCTGTACCATCCTGCGCTGCATTTTTATAAACGCATCTGTTGCCCACATCCAGGCGCCTTCTTACCGTCTTAGGACTACAGCTACCAAGTAAATTGGTGATGTGCTATTGATTCACCTCACACTCAAACCCTCACCTTAAACAAGATTCTCTGTCTCACATCCATGCACCGCAAAGCTGTACAGCATGGGTGCTACCGCAGTGATTTCATTTATTGTACAGATGGATTTTTGCTTATGTCGCACTGTGCAGCCCTGGTTTAAACAGCAAAAGATGTTATGTCAGGATTAGGCATCATCTAGGGTAGACAGGTGGTGGAGCGGTTTCCTTCCAAGATGATGTTGGGTCTGGGCTCGGCCTAAACAATCAATATTTGTCTTCATTTTAAATTACAGATATGTTTTAAGGTTGTGATGTTGCTCAAGGAGAAGTACAGGGTACACAGGACAGTACACACACACCAGCAGATACAGACCTGCTTAATGTCAGGCACACCGGTGTGACTGATGAAAATGTTTAGTTGCAGCAGACAGATTTTTGCTTGCATGTGCAGCAGTGCTTCAATTTGTTATATTGTGTTTTGTTGTCTGTGTGCGCAGCACTGCCGAGGCTGTCCTTCAAGAGATGGACAACATCAGCAGCATCAGGCAGAACCGTGAGGTGGAGCGACTTCGCATGTGGACTGGAGACACTGAGGAGGTGAGTGTGGTCCTGCTGTAACACACAGCCCAGAGGAGTGCAGTGCCACTGCCTGATGATCTAGTGTGAATAAAAGTGATAGTGTAAAGGCCCTGTGTTTTTCAGGAAAACATGGACATGTATTCCCGGGTGAAACGCAGGAAGTCCATGCGCAGGAGCACTTTCAGCATGCCTACACACCACAAAGTTATGAGCAAGAATGAGCAGGAGGATGAAGAGGAGGAAGGGACGGAAGGTCAGATTCCTACTAATGTTGTGCTTGTGAATCAGTAGAGCGTGAGGGGGATCATGAAAACTTAATGAACCACCTCAGCTTTGACTGAAGTCATCAAATGAAAAAAATCTCAATTGCTGGGTGAATCTTTTAAAAGCTCACATGTGGTAGTACTCTTTTATCTTAAGTTTGAAAACTGCATTTTTGACTTTCAGATTCCCACGGTGAGGAAGAGGAGGAGGACGCAGAGGATGAGGATGATGAAGGGGATGAAGCAGAAGAGGCAGGAGAGGAAAATGACAGACCGTACAACCTGAGGCAGCGAAAGACAGTGCAGAGATACGAGGCACCGCCTATTGGTAATGATCTTCTCTCTTAAACAAACCTTTGTATATTCATTTTGTTTAACTGTGTGTCAGGGGCATTGTTGATTTATTTAATGATTTCCTTAAAGTTGAATCATGTTTAAAACTATTTTTTAGGGATGTCCTGATCCGATCTCAAATATAAGTATCAGAGCTCATCATGGCATTATTTTTTGTAATATATTTATTTAACCTTTATATAACCAGAAAAATCTCTTTTTGACAGAAGCCCAGCGAGTAAAAAGCCAAAAAAGAGTAATTTATTAATGTAATTTGCACGACAGATGTGCATGTGACAAAAATAAGCGTTCAACAGAATACAGTCTATTCAGGTAACTCAGGCAAAGGCTGCACCGAATGATTAAACACTGGAGAATATTCTCTCAAAGGGAGAAAGAAATTCCCTTGAGACAGCGACAAGGCCACAAAGATTAAAGAGAGGGTTTCTTATTTTATACTTTATTATTTTGTGAAAAACATAAAAGTAGAAGAAATTAAAGAAGAGCTTTGATGCAGGCAGTTTTTTTCTAAATGCATTGGAGAGCTGTTCAGTTTATAAGTTCATAAATTCGATTGATTTTAATGAACCATACTTGAAGTGTGCACTGTGCAGCTGTAAAATCTAGTATTGGATCATGACTTGGTATCGGCAGATACTTGATATAAAATGACTTGGATAGGGACCGTGGGCAGAAAACTTGATGGGAACATGTCTTATGTTTTTAGACGCTTGGTGTGTGACAACCAGTCGCTTTTGTTTGTTTTCTCAGAGCCAGTGAACAGAAAACAGAGCAACCCCTCACTTTTTGACACCCACAGATCCCCAGCAAGAAGAAGCCATATAAGGTTGGTAGAAATTTGTGAAAAATCACACTCAAACCTGATGCTATAAGCAGAACAGTGTGTGACTCCTAAGCAGCTTTCTCAAGACCTTGACTAATGAGCTGCGGTTATGAAAAAGGTTTTTACACTTTGACTGGTTTCAGCTGACTCAGGAGTGTCGCTGTGTAACGGTGCGATACTCAATCTAGATTGTCCCACTTCTGCAGAGTGAAGAAACATGCCATCCACAGCAGCGACACCACCTCGTCTTCTGATGAGGAGCGGTTTGAGAGGAGAAAAAGCAAGAGCATGACCCGGGCCAGGAACAGGTGCTTTCTGTCTTTTACCTTTTCATCTTCCTCTGTTTTACTTTTTTTTTTGATCGAGACACTTTTCTGGCATTTTTTTTAACATACATGTCAATCCTATTCCCCTCCCCCACAGATGTTTGCCCATGAACCTGACTGCAGAAGACCTGGCTAGTGGGGTGCTGCGTGATCGGGCGAAAGTGGGCGCCAGCTTGGCCGATGTGGATCCCATGAACCTTGATAGCTCAGTGAGTGGAAACCAATAAATACCAAAAAGCAGCACAAGTTTTAGTCTTAGCATTTTTAAGCATTCAAGTTTTTATGAGTCAGTTACTCTTTGTATGAAGACCTTCAGCTTTCATAGGTAAGTGTTACGAACGTGTGTTTTCTCCTCAGGTGAAATTTGACAACGTGGGCGGCCTCAGTAATCACATTAAGGCACTGAAAGAGATGGTAGTGTTCCCACTGCTTTACCCTGAGATCTTTGAGAAGTTTAAGATCCAGCCTCCCAGGTGAGAAGAGCTGTGATTATGTGTGTTTATTTGAAAAAGGTCACTTTATTTGAAAAAGTTCAATAGAGAAATTGACTATTTTAATAACCCAATAACGGATACGCTGTCCACTTTCATGAGGTCATTTTATGTTTGCCATTATCAAATAACCACGGTTTCCATTTCCTCTCCCTTCCCTTTTAGAGGGTGTTTGTTTTATGGCCCTCCA